>NW_027175690.1:0-1200000 GCF_028021215.1 Eschrichtius robustus | reverse complement strand
TCATGGAAGGGCCCATGTGTGTGGCATGTGTCTACGTGGCCTGCTTCTGAACGTCAGGTACACGAGCTAGGTGTCAACCGTGAAAGTGGAGGGGGACGGGAACGGCACAGTTGGCCCCAGTGACAAACCGGAGAGCTGCGTCCTCAGAGCTGCCGGAGAAACAGTCCTGTTGCCCGTCTTCTATTCACCCCTGGATTACCCTGAGAGGCAACCGGAGGCAGAGTGAATTTTCTTGAACGAACCGGAGTGCGTGCACTTCCTTGCTAGGTTCTCATCCCAAAGCCTTCTTGGCCAGTGGTAAGGAAACTTGCCCGCGTGTTGCAAGGAAGGTCCGTGTTTTCGACGATGAGTGCTTAATGGAACGCCCTGCGGTCGCCAACCTTCTCAACCCTGCGGGAATACCCGGGGAGGAACGGAGACTTGGCCCAAGGAAACAGAATGCTGGCAATTGCTTGCTCGGAGTACCTCCAGCAGAGGAGGTTATCTAGGGCGTAAGTCAGCCGAGCGCCAGACTCAAGGTAAGGTGCAGTGTTTCCTTCCACCAGCACAGTCGCAGTCGGCAGTTTCAACGAGGCCTTCCCGACTGAACTGCTGTAAAGGCTAGTGTGCCTTTCAAGACTCTGAAAGGATGAGGATGCGAGCGTCTGCACCGTATTCCGAGGAAGGTCACTGTGGAGCAGAAGTGGCATCTGTGCCTGCTGAGCAACACCCAGCCACAAGGGTCTTGGGACTCTAGTGTTTTGTATGCAGGAGGCTGGGCAACAACGTTTCTCCTCCATCGGAGAGCTCGATTTGGAGAGCTTAGAGGAAGCCGGAAGAGCACGTTTATAACGGGGCCTCTGGCCAATGCAAGGGGGCCTCCTTTTGTAACCCTGAGCTGCTTTTGGAAAAACACCCTGCTTACACGAGCTCTCGGAATTCATACTTGACCTCTTGCTCCCTGAAGCAGCACCTGGACTTCACCTCTCGAGGGAGAAAGAGGCAGTCGTCCTCCGAAGACTGCTAGGCCTTTGCAAGATGTCCCATGAGCTTAGGCGAAACGAAGGCGTTCACTGGCTCGCGCAGTTCACGTCCGGAGGAACACTGGCTTTCCAAAGTGCTTTCAGCGAAGGGGTACAGTATGTGACATGGGTCTCCTTTGGCCGCCCGGGAACTTCAGCTACATGAGCTGCGTGGCAACCGTGAAGAGGGGGCGGGACGAGAAAAGCGAAATCCGTCCCGTTGGCAAGCCGGGGAGCTGCGTGCTCGGAGCTGCCTGACAACAAGGCCTGCTGCCCGTCTTGTCCTCACCGTAGGAGTTCCCTGGGAGGCAAAGTGAGGAAGAGTGAGTTTTCTCGAAAGAACGAGGGGGTGTGTGCAGTTCCTCACTAGGAGCTCATCCCAAAGCCTTCTTGGCTAGTGGTTAGGAAACCTGCCCCCATGCCGCCAAAGGAAGGTCCGCGTGTGCCGTGAGAAGTGTTGCAGTGCAGATCTTTCTGAGAAGCCTTAGTGAAGGTACTGCTTTAACACCGGTAGGCCTCTCAGGACTGCAGGCTCGCTCACGCCTGGACCCAGGTCAAGGAAGAACACGTTGTAGCCAAAGTGTCAACTGCGGCTTCTGAGTAACCTGCAGCCCCACGGGTGGTTGGCCTCCACTCTGTGCATGCAGAGGGCAGGGCGACACACGGCTTGCTCCGGCGGAGAGCCAGACCTCCAACTCTGGAAAGCAGTCTTGGTAACAGAGTGGGGGCCGGTGTCACGTGCAATGCCTGTCAGACTCCCGGCTTAGCTATTAGCTGCACTGAATCATACCCGGCGAGTAACAGGGATTCTACGAACTCAAAGCTGACGACCCTTCACCTCCAGCAGAAAGGTGACTTTACAACCAGCCCGAAATGATGGACACCTTTCCCGAAGCACTGCTGGGAGATTGAAAGTTCCAACGTCGACCACGCCTGACTGAAGCGCTGTCGTGGCCAGGCACGTCACCCTGCGCAGAACCTCTGCTTACAAAAGGCTCCTCACAGGAGCGCCTGGTGTGTCGCGTGGCTCTCTTGGAGCTGAGCAGAAGGTGCTGCTCCACAGGCTGGGTTTGCACGTAGAAACTGGATCCTGAGGGCTGAAGCATTATTGGTCCCTTTGGAACAGGAGGCTTGGGGCCAGAAAACTGAAGGTAAAGCACGGGGGCGGGGGTGGGCGGGCACCCATCTTGGGCACCCCGCAGGAACTCCTTGGGAGGAAGCGTGAGTTTGCTCCAAAGAAACAGTGTGCCTGCCACTCCTTGCCAGGAGGTCTTGCAGCAGACCACTTCAGCTAAGGCGAATGTCGGCTGAGCGGCATACTCAAAGTAAGGGGCAGTGTTTCCATCAGCAAACTTGGTGGTCGCAAGTAGACCCGAGGCTTCCACCACTGAAGTGCCGTAGTGCTGGTGTGCCTTTGACGTATCTGAGGACGCTCGCGACTGCACCGTTTTCCGAGGAAAATCACTGTGTACCGAAAGCGCCATCTGTGCCTTCTGAGCACCCTCACGCCTCATGATGGTCTTTGGGCTCTCCTGTTGGTAGGCCGAAGGCCAGGCAGCCATGTGTTTCCTCCGTCGGAGAGCCAGATAGCCACAGCTCAGAAGAATCCTCAGGAAGAGTTTTCTCCCTGGTCTGCTGTGCAATGCAAGGGGACCCCAGTTGGTCAACCTGAGCTGCACTGGAACAGACACCGCCATGGCAAGGGTTCTCAGAATTCATCGCTGACGTCTTCCCCTCGCAAGCAGCACGTCGACTTCAGATCCAGCTGGAGACATGTGCTCTCAGCCTTTGAAGACGGTCAGGCCTTGGCAAGCTCCACGGTCAGGTAGGCGACACGAAGGCGTTCACTGGCTCAACGCCGTTCACCTCAGGAGGACTCCTGCTTGCCAAAGTGTTGTCATGGAAGGGCCCATGTGTGTGGCATGTGTCTACGTGGCCTGCTTCTGAACGTCAGGTACACGAGCTAGGTGTCAACCGTGAAAGTGGAGGGGGACGGGAACGGCACAGTTGGCCCCAGTGACAAACCGGAGAGCTGCGTCCTCAGAGCTGCCGGAGAAACAGTCCTGTTGCCCGTCTTCTATTCACCCCTGGATTACCCTGAGAGGCAACCGGAGGCAGAGTGAATTTTCTTGAACGAACCGGAGTGCGTGCACTTCCTTGCTAGGTTCTCATCCCAAAGCCTTCTTGGCCAGTGGTAAGGAAACTTGCCCGCGTGTTGCAAGGAAGGTCCGTGTTTTCGACGATGAGTGCTTAATGGAACGCCCTGCGGTCGCCAACCTTCTCAACCCTGCGGGAATACCCGGGGAGGAACGGAGACTTGGCCCAAGGAAACAGAATGCTGGCAATTGCTTGCTCGGAGTACCTCCAGCAGAGGAGGTTATCTAGGGCGTAAGTCAGCCGAGCGCCAGACTCAAGGTAAGGTGCAGTGTTTCCTTCCACCAGCACAGTCGCAGTCGGCAGTTTCAACGAGGCCTTCCCGACTGAACTGCTGTAAAGGCTGGTGTGCCTTTCAAGACTCTGAAAGGATGAGGATGCGAGCGTCTGCACCGTATTCCGAGGAAGGTCACTGTGGAGCAGAAGTGGCATCTGTGCCTGCTGAGCAACACCCAGCCACAAGGGTCTTGGGACTCTAGTGTTTTGTATGCAGGAGGCTGGGCAACAACGTTTCTCCTCCATCGGAGAGCTCGATTTGGAGAGCTTAGAGGAAGCCGGAAGAGCACGTTTATAACGGGGCCTCTGGCCAATGCAAGGGGGCCTCCTTTTGTAACCCTGAGCTGCTTTTGGAAAAACACCCTGCTTACACGAGCTCTCGGAATTCATACTTGACCTCTTGCTCCCTGAAGCAGCACCTGGACTTCACCTCTCGAGGGAGAAAGAGGCAGTCGTCCTCCGAAGACTGCTAGGCCTTTGCAAGATGTCCCATGAGCTTAGGCGAAACGAAGGCGTTCACTGGCTCGCGCAGTTCACGTCCGGAGGAACACTGGCTTTCCAAAGTGCTTTCAGCGAAGGGGTACAGTATGTGACATGGGTCTCCTTTGGCCGCCCGGGAACTTCAGCTACATGAGCTGCGTGGCAACCGTGAAGAGGGGGCGGGACGAGAAAAGCGAAATCCGTCCCGTTGGCAAGCCGGGGAGCTGCGTGCTCGGAGCTGCCTGACAACAAGGCCTGCTGCCCGTCTTGTCCTCACCGTAGGAGTTCCCTGGGAGGCAAAGTGAGGAAGAGTGAGTTTTCTCGAAAGAACGAGGGGGTGTGTGCAGTTCCTCACTAGGAGCTCATCCCAAAGCCTTCTTGGCTAGTGGTTAGGAAACCTGCCCCCATGCCGCCAAAGGAAGGTCCGCGTGTGCCGTGAGAAGTGTTGCAGTGCAGATCTTTCTGAGAAGCCTTAGTGAAGGTACTGCTTTAACACCGGTAGGCCTCTCAGGACTGCAGGCTCGCTCACGCCTGGACCCAGGTCAAGGAAGAACACGTTGTAGCCAAAGTGTCAACTGCGGCTTCTGAGTAACCTGCAGCCCCACGGGTGGTTGGCCTCCACTCTGTGCATGCAGAGGGCAGGGCGACACACGGCTTGCTCCGGCGGAGAGCCAGACCTCCAACTCTGGAAAGCAGTCTTGGTAACAGAGTGGGGGCCGGTGTCACGTGCAATGCCTGTCAGACTCCCGGCTTAGCTATTAGCTGCACTGAATCATACCCGGCGAGTAACAGGGATTCTACGAACTCAAAGCTGACGACCCTTCACCTCCAGCAGAAAGGTGACTTTACAACCAGCCCGAAATGATGGACACCTTTCCCGAAGCACTGCTGGGAGATTGAAAGTTCCAACGTCGACCACGCCTGACTGAAGCGCTGTCGTGGCCAGGCACGTCACCCTGCGCAGAACCTCTGCTTACAAAAGGCTCCTCACAGGAGCGCCTGGTGTGTCGCGTGGCTCTCTTGGAGCTGAGCAGAAGGTGCTGCTCCACAGGCTGGGTTTGCACGTAGAAACTGGATCCTGAGGGCTGAAGCATTATTGGTCCCTTTGGAACAGGAGGCTTGGGGCCAGAAAACTGAAGGTAAAGCACGGGGGCGGGGGTGGGCGGGCACCCATCTTGGGCACCCCGCAGGAACTCCTTGGGAGGAAGCGTGAGTTTGCTCCAAAGAAACAGTGTGCCTGCCACTCCTTGCCAGGAGGTCTTGCAGCAGACCACTTCAGCTAAGGCGAATGTCGGCTGAGCGGCATACTCAAAGTAAGGGGCAGTGTTTCCATCAGCAAACTTGGTGGTCGCAAGTAGACCCGAGGCTTCCACCACTGAAGTGCCGTAGTGCTGGTGTGCCTTTGACGTATCTGAGGACGCTCGCGACTGCACCGTTTTCCGAGGAAAATCACTGTGTACCGAAAGCGTCATCTGTGCCTTCTGAGCACCCTCACGCCTCTTGATGGTCTTTGGGCTCTCCTGTTGGTAGGCCGAAGGCCAGGCAGCCATGTGTTTCCTCCGTCGGAGAGCCAGATAGCCACAGCTCAGAAGAATCCTCAGGAAGAGTTTTCTCCCTGGTCTGCTGTGCAATGCAAGGGGACCCCAGTTGGTCAACCTGAGCTGCACTGGAACAGACACCGCCATGGCAAGGGTTCTCAGAATTCATCGCTGACGTCTTCCCCTCGCAAGCAGCACGTCGACTTCAGATCCAGCTGGAGACATGTGCTCTCAGCCTTTGAAGACGGTCAGGCCTTGGCAAGCTCCACGGTCAGGTAGGCGACACGAAGGCGTTCACTGGCTCAATGCCGTTCACCTCAGGAGGACTCCTGCTTGCCAAAGTGTTGTCATGGAAGGGCCCATGTGTGTGGCATGTGTCTACGTGGCCTGCTTCTGAACGTCAGGTACACGAGCTAGGTGTCAACCGTGAAAGTGGAGGGGGACGGGAACGGCACAGTTGGCCCCAGTGACAAACCGGAGAGCTGCGTCCTCAGAGCTGCCGGAGAAACAGTCCTGTTGCCCGTCTTCTATTCACCCCTGGATTACCCTGAGAGGCAACCGGAGGCAGAGTGAATTTTCTTGAACGAACCGGAGTGCGTGCACTTCCTTGCTAGGTTCTCATCCCAAAGCCTTCTTGGCCAGTGGTAAGGAAACTTGCCCGCGTGTTGCAAGGAAGGTCCGTGTTTTCGACGATGAGTGCTTAATGGAACGCCCTGCGGTCGCCAACCTTCTCAACCCTGCGGGAATACCCGGGGAGGAACGGAGACTTGGCCCAAGGAAACAGAATGCTGGCAATTGCTTGCTCGGAGTACCTCCAGCAGAGGAGGTTATCTAGGGCGTAAGTCAGCCGAGCGCCAGACTCAAGGTAAGGTGCAGTGTTTCCTTCCACCAGCACAGTCGCAGTCGGCAGTTTCAACGAGGCCTTCCCGACTGAACTGCTGTAAAGGCTGGTGTGCCTTTCAAGACTCTGAAAGGATGAGGATGCGAGCGTCTGCACCGTATTCCGAGGAAGGTCACTGTGGAGCAGAAGTGGCATCTGTGCCTGCTGAGCAACACCCAGCCACAAGGGTCTTGGGACTCTAGTGTTTTGTATGCAGGAGGCTGGGCAACAACGTTTCTCCTCCATCGGAGAGCTCGATTTGGAGAGCTTAGAGGAAGCCGGAAGAGCACGTTTATAACGGGGCCTCTGGCCAATGCAAGGGGGCCTCCTTTTGTAACCCTGAGCTGCTTTTGGAAAAACACCCTGCTTACACGAGCTCTCGGAATTCATACTTGACCTCTTGCTCCCTGAAGCAGCACCTGGACTTCACCTCTCGAGGGAGAAAGAGGCAGTCGTCCTCCGAAGACTGCTAGGCCTTTGCAAGATGTCCCATGAGCTTAGGCGAAACGAAGGCGTTCACTGGCTCGCGCAGTTCACGTCCGGAGGAACACTGGCTTTCCAAAGTGCTTTCAGCGAAGGGGTACAGTATGTGACATGGGTCTCCTTTGGCCGCCCGGGAACTTCAGCTACATGAGCTGCGTGGCAACCGTGAAGAGGGGGCGGGACGAGAAAAGCGAAATCCGTCCCGTTGGCAAGCCGGGGAGCTGTGTGCTCGGAGCTGCCTGACAACAAGGCCTGCTGCCCGTCTTGTCCTCACCGTAGGAGTTCCCTGGGAGGCAAAGTGAGGAAGAGTGAGTTTTCTCGAAAGAACGAGGGGGTGTGTGCAGTTCCTCACTAGGAGCTCATCCCAAAGCCTTCTTGGCTAGTGGTTAGGAAACCTGCCCCCATGCCGCCAAAGGAAGGTCCGCGTGTGCCGTGAGAAGTGTTGCAGTGCAGATCTTTCTGAGAAGCCTTAGTGAAGGTACTGCTTTAACACCGGTAGGCCTCTCAGGACTGCAGGCTCGCTCACGCCTGGACCCAGGTCAAGGAAGAACACGTTGTAGCCAAAGTGTCAACTGCGGCTTCTGAGTAACCTGCAGCCCCACGGGTGGTTGGCCTCCACTCTGTGCATGCAGAGGGCAGGGCGACACACGGCTTGCTCCGGCGGAGAGCCAGACCTCCAACTCTGGAAAGCAGTCTTGGTAACAGAGTGGGGGCCGGTGTCACGTGCAATGCCTGTCAGACTCCCGGCTTAGCTATTAGCTGCACTGAATCATACCCGGCGAGTAACAGGGATTCTACGAACTCAAAGCTGACGACCCTTCACCTCCAGCAGAAAGGTGACTTTACAACCAGCCCGAAATGATGGACACCTTTCCCGAAGCACTGCTGGGAGATTGAAAGTTCCAACGTCGACCACGCCTGACTGAAGCGCTGTCGTGGCCAGGCACGTCACCCTGCGCAGAACCTCTGCTTACAAAAGGCTCCTCACAGGAGCGCCTGGTGTGTCGCGTGGCTCTCTTGGAGCTGAGCAGAAGGTGCTGCTCCACAGGCTGGGTTTGCACGTAGAAACTGGATCCTGAGGGCTGAAGCATTATTGGTCCCTTTGGAACAGGAGGCTTGGGGCCAGAAAACTGAAGGTAAAGCACGGGGGCGGGGGTGGGCGGGCACCCATCTTGGGCACCCCGCAGGAACTCCTTGGGAGGAAGCGTGAGTTTGCTCCAAAGAAACAGTGTGCCTGCCACTCCTTGCCAGGAGGTCATGCAGCAGACCACTTCAGCTAAGGCGAATGTCGGCTGAGCGGCATACTCAAAGTAAGGGGCAGTGTTTCCATCAGCAAACTTGGTGGTCGCAAGTAGACCCGAGGCTTCCACCACTGAAGTGCCGTAGTGCTGGTGTGCCTTTGACGTATCTGAGGACGCTCGCGACTGCACCGTTTTCCGAGGAAAATCACTGTGTACCGAAAGCGCCATCTGTGCCTTCTGAGCACCCTCACGCCTCTTGATGGTCTTTGGGCTCTCCTGTTGGTAGGCCGAAGGCCAGGCAGCCATGTGTTTCCTCCGTCGGAGAGCCAGATAGCCACAGCTCAGAAGAATCCTCAGGAAGAGTTTTCTCCCTGGTCTGCTGTGCAATGCAAGGGGACCCCAGTTGGTAAACCTGAGCTGCACTGGAACAGACACCGCCATGGCAAGGGTTCTCAGAATTCATCGCTGACGTCTTCCCCTCGCAAGCAGCACGTCGACTTCAGATCCAGCTGGAGACATGTGCTCTCAGCCTTTGAAGACGGTCAGGCCTTGGCAAGCTCCACGGTCAGGTAGGCGACACGAAGGCGTTCACTGGCTCAACGCCGTTCACCTCAGGAGGACTCCTGCTTGCCAAAGTGTTGTCATGGAAGGGCCCATGTGTGTGGCATGTGTCTACGTGGCCTGCTTCTGAACGTCAGGTACACGAGCTAGGTGTCAACCGTGAAAGTGGAGGGGGACGGGAACGGCACAGTTGGCCCCAGTGACAAACCGGAGAGCTGCGTCCTCAGAGCTGCCGGAGAAACAGTCCTGTTGCCCGTCTTCTATTCACCCCTGGATTACCCTGAGAGGCAACCGGAGGCAGAGTGAATTTTCTTGAACGAACCGGAGTGCGTGCACTTCCTTGCTAGGTTCTCATCCCAAAGCCTTCTTGGCCAGTGGTAAGGAAACTTGCCCGCGTGTTGCAAGGAAGGTCCGTGTTTTCGACGATGAGTGCTTAATGGAACGCCCTGCGGTCGCCAACCTTCTCAACCCTGCGGGAATACCCGGGGAGGAACGGAGACTTGGCCCAAGGAAACAGAATGCTGGCAATTGCCTGCTCGGAGTACCTCCAGCAGAGGAGGTTATCTAGGGCGTAAGTCAGCCGAGCGCCAGACTCAAGGTAAGGTGCAGTGTTTCCTTCCACCAGCACAGTCGCAGTCGGCAGTTTCAACGAGGCCTTCCCGACTGAACTGCTGTAAAGGCTGGTGTGCCTTTCAAGACTCTGAAAGGATGAGGATGCGAGCGTCTGCACCGTATTCCGAGGAAGGTCACTGTGGAGCAGAAGTGGCATCTGTGCCTGCTGAGCAACACCCAGCCACAAGGGTCTTGGGACTCTAGTGTTTTGTATGCAGGAGGCTGGGCAACAACGTTTCTCCTCCATCGGAGAGCTCGATTTGGAGAGCTTAGAGGAAGCCGGAAGAGCACGTTTATAACGGGGCCTCTGGCCAATGCAAGGGGGCCTCCTTTTGTAACCCTGAGCTGCTTTTGGAAAAACACCCTGCTTACACGAGCTCTCGGAATTCATACTTGACCTCTTGCTCCCTGAAGCAGCACCTGGACTTCACCTCTCGAGGGAGAAAGAGGCAGTCGTCCTCCGAAGACTGCTAGGCCTTTGCAAGATGTCCCATGAGCTTAGGCGAAACGAAGGCGTTCACTGGCTCGCGCAGTTCACGTCCGGAGGAACACTGGCTTTCCAAAGTGCTTTCAGCGAAGGGGTACAGTATGTGACATGGGTCTCCTTTGGCCGCCCGGGAACTTCAGCTACATGAGCTGCGTGGCAACCGTGAAGAGGGGGCGGGACGAGAAAAGCGAAATCCGTCCCGTTGGCAAGCCGGGGAGCTGCGTGCTCGGAGCTGCCTGACAACAAGGCCTGCTGCCCGTCTTGTCCTCACCGTAGGAGTTCCCTGGGAGGCAAAGTGAGGAAGAGTGAGTTTTCTCGAAAGAACGAGGGGGTGTGTGCAGTTCCTCACTAGGAGCTCATCCCAAAGCCTTCTTGGCTAGTGGTTAGGAAACCTGCCCCCATGCCGCCAAAGGAAGGTCCGCGTGTGCCGTGAGAAGTGTTGCAGTGCAGATCTTTCTGAGAAGCCTTAGTGAAGGTACTGCTTTAACACCGGTAGGCCTCTCAGGACTGCAGGCTCGCTCACGCCTGGACCCAGGTCAAGGAAGAACACGTTGTAGCCAAAGTGTCAACTGCGGCTTCTGAGTAACCTGCAGCCCCACGGGTGGTTGGCCTCCACTCTGTGCATGCAGAGGGCAGGGCGACACACGGCTTGCTCCGGCGGAGAGCCAGACCTCCAACTCTGGAAAGCAGTCTTGGTAACAGAGTGGGGGCCGGTGTCACGTGCAATGCCTGTCAGACTCCCGGCTTAGCTATTAGCTGCACTGAATCATACCCGGCGAGTAACAGGGATTCTACGAACTCAAAGCTGACGACCCTTCACCTCCAGCAGAAAGGTGACTTTACAACCAGCCCGAAATGATGGACACCTTTCCCGAAGCACTGCTGGGAGATTGAAAGTTCCAACGTCGACCACGCCTGACTGAAGCGCTGTCGTGGCCAGGCACGTCACCCTGCGCAGAACCTCTGCTTACAAAAGGCTCCTCACAGGAGCGCCTGGTGTGTCGCGTGGCTCTCTTGGAGCTGAGCAGAAGGTGCTGCTCCACAGGCTGGGTTTGCACGTAGAAACTGGATCCTGAGGGCTGAAGCATTATTGGTCCCTTTGGAACAGGAGGCTTGGGGCCAGAAAACTGAAGGTAAAGCACGGGGGCGGGGGTGGGCGGGCACCCATCTTGGGCACCCCGCAGGAACTCCTTGGGAGGAAGCGTGAGTTTGCTCCAAAGAAACAGTGTGCCTGCCACTCCTTGCCAGGAGGTCATGCAGCAGACCACTTCAGCTAAGGCGAATGTCGGCTGAGCGGCATACTCAAAGTAAGGGGCAGTGTTTCCATCAGCAAACTTGGTGGTCGCAAGTAGACCCGAGGCTTCCACCACTGAAGTGCCGTAGTGCTGGTGTGCCTTTGACGTATCTGAGGACGCTCGCGACTGCACCGTTTTCCGAGGAAAATCACTGTGTACCGAAAGCGCCATCTGTGCCTTCTGAGCACCCTCACGCCTCATGATGGTCTTTGGGCTCTCCTGTTGGTAGGCCGAAGGCCAGGCAGCCATGTGTTTCCTCCGTCGGAGAGCCAGATAGCCACAGCTCAGAAGAATCCTCAGGAAGAGTTTTCTCCCTGGTCTGCTGTGCAATGCAAGGGGACCCCAGTTGGTAAACCTGAGCTGCACTGGAACAGACACCGCCATGGCAAGGGTTCTCAGAATTCATCGCTGACGTCTTCCCCTCGCAAGCAGCACGTCGACTTCAGATCCAGCTGGAGACATGTGCTCTCAGCCTTTGAAGACGGTCAGGCCTTGGCAAGCTCCACGGTCAGGTAGGCGACACGAAGGCGTTCACTGGCTCAACGCCGTTCACCTCAGGAGGACTCCTGCTTGCCAAAGTGTTGTCATGGAAGGGCCCATGTGTGTGGCATGTGTCTACGTGGCCTGCTTCTGAACGTCAGGTACACGAGCTAGGTGTCAACCGTGAAAGTGGAGGGGGACGGGAACGGCACAGTTGGCCCCAGTGACAAACCGGAGAGCTGCGTCCTCAGAGCTGCCGGAGAAACAGTCCTGTTGCCCGTCTTCTATTCACCCCTGGATTACCCTGAGAGGCAACCGGAGGCAGAGTGAATTTTCTTGAACGAACCGGAGTGCGTGCACTTCCTTGCTAGGTTCTCATCCCAAAGCCTTCTTGGCCAGTGGTAAGGAAACTTGCCCGCGTGTTGCAAGGAAGGTCCGTGTTTTCGACGATGAGTGCTTAATGGAACGCCCTGCGGTCGCCAACCTTCTCAACCCTGCGGGAATACCCGGGGAGGAACGGAGACTTGGCCCAAGGAAACAGAATGCTGGCAATTGCTTGCTCGGAGTACCTCCAGCAGAGGAGGTTATCTAGGGCGTAAGTCAGCCGAGCGCCAGACTCAAGGTAAGGTGCAGTGTTTCCTTCCACCAGCACAGTCGCAGTCGGCAGTTTCAACGAGGCCTTCCCGACTGAACTGCTGTAAAGGCTGGTGTGCCTTTCAAGACTCTGAAAGGATGAGGATGCGAGCGTCTGCACCGTATTCCGAGGAAGGTCACTGTGGAGCAGAAGTGGCATCTGTGCCTGCTGAGCAACACCCAGCCACAAGGGTCTTGGGACTCTAGTGTTTTGTATGCAGGAGGCTGGGCAACAACGTTTCTCCTCCATCGGAGAGCTCGATTTGGAGAGCTTAGAGGAAGCCGGAAGAGCACGTTTATAACGGGGCCTCTGGCCAATGCAAGGGGGCCTCCTTTTGTAACCCTGAGCTGCTTTTGGAAAAACACCCTGCTTACACGAGCTCTCGGAATTCATACTTGACCTCTTGCTCCCTGAACCAGCACCTGGACTTCACCTCTCGAGGGAGAAAGAGGCAGTCGTCCTCCGAAGACTGCTAGGCCTTTGCAAGATGTCCCATGAGCTTAGGCGAAACGAAGGCGTTCACTGGCTCGCGCAGTTCACGTCCGGAGGAACACTGGCTTTCCAAAGTGCTTTCAGCGAAGGGGTACAGTATGTGACATGGGTCTCCTTTGGCCGCCCGGGAACTTCAGCTACATGAGCTGCGTGGCAACCGTGAAGAGGGGGCGGGACGAGAAAAGCGAAATCCGTCCCGTTGGCAAGCCGGGGAGCTGCGTGCTCGGAGCTGCCTGACAACAAGGCCTGCTGCCCGTCTTGTCCTCACCGTAGGAGTTCCCTGGGAGGCAAAGTGAGGAAGAGTGAGTTTTCTCGAAAGAACGAGGGGGTGTGTGCAGTTCCTCACTAGGAGCTCATCCCAAAGCCTTCTTGGCTAGTGGTTAGGAAACCTGCCCCCAGGCCGCCAAAGGAAGGTCCGCGTGTGCCGTGAGAAGTGTTGCAGTGCAGATCTTTCTGAGAAGCCTTAGTGAAGGTACTGCTTTAACACCGGTAGGCCTCTCAGGACTGCAGGCTCGCTCACGCCTGGACCCAGGTCAAGGAAGAACACGTTGTAGCCAAAGTGTCAACTGCGGCTTCTGAGTAACCTGCAGCCCCACGGGTGGTTGGCCTCCACTCTGTGCATGCAGAGGGCAGGGCGACACACGGCTTGCTCCGGCGGAGAGCCAGACCTCCAACTCTGGAAAGCAGTCTTGGTAACAGAGTGGGGGCCGGTGTCACGTGCAATGCCTGTCAGACTCCCGGCTTAGCTATTAGCTGCACTGAATCATACCCGGCGAGTAACAGGGATTCTACGAACTCAAAGCTGACGACCCTTCACCTCCAGCAGAAAGGTGACTTTACAACCAGCCCGAAATGATGGACACCTTTCCCGAAGCACTGCTGGGAGATTGAAAGTTCCAACGTCGACCACGCCTGACTGAAGCGCTGTCGTGGCCAGGCACGTCACCCTGCGCAGAACCTCTGCTTACAAAAGGCTCCTCACAGGAGCGCCTGGTGTGTCGCGTGGCTCTCTTGGAGCTGAGCAGAAGGTGCTGCTCCACAGGCTGGGTTTGCACGTAGAAACTGGATCCTGAGGGCTGAAGCATTATTGGTCCCTTTGGAACAGGAGGCTTGGGGCCAGAAAACTGAAGGTAAAGCACGGGGGCGGGGGTGGGCGGGCACCCATCTTGGGCACCCCGCAGGAACTCCTTGGGAGGAAGCGTGAGTTTGCTCCAAAGAAACAGTGTGCCTGCCACTCCTTGCCAGGAGGTCATGCAGCAGACCACTTCAGCTAAGGCGAATGTCGGCTGAGCGGCATACTCAAAGTAAGGGGCAGTGTTTCCATCAGCAAACTTGGTGGTCGCAAGTAGACCCGAGGCTTCCACCACTGAAGTGCCGTAGTGCTGGTGTGCCTTTGACGTATCTGAGGACGCTCGCGACTGCACCGTTTTCCGAGGAAAATCACTGTGTACCGAAAGCGCCATCTGTGCCTTCTGAGCACCCTCACGCCTCATGATGGTCTTTGGGCTCTCCTGTTGGTAGGCCGAAGGCCAGGCAGCCATGTGTTTCCTCCGTCGGAGAGCCAGATAGCCACAGCTCAGAAGAATCCTCAGGAAGAGTTTTCTCCCTGGTCTGCTGTGCAATGCAAGGGGACCCCAGTTGGTCAACCTGAGCTGCACTGGAACAGACACCGCCATGGCAAGGGTTCTCAGAATTCATCGCTGACGTCTTCCCCTCGCAAGCAGCACGTCGACTTCAGATCCAGCTGGAGACATGTGCTCTCAGCCTTTGAAGACGGTCAGGCCTTGGCAAGCTCCACGGTCAGGTAGGCGACACGAAGGCGTTCACTGGCTCAACGCCGTTCACCTCAGGAGGACTCCTGCTTGCCAAAGTGTTGTCATGGAAGGGCCCATGTGTGTGGCATGTGTCTACGTGGCCTGCTTCTGAACGT
The DNA here is from genome assembly GCF_028021215.1 of Eschrichtius robustus. NCBI lineage: Eukaryota > Metazoa > Chordata > Mammalia > Artiodactyla > Eschrichtiidae > Eschrichtius > Eschrichtius robustus. The sequence continues at coordinate 1,185,456 of NW_027175690.1, read as the reverse complement.
CAGGTACACGAGCTAGGTGTCAACCGTGAAAGTGGAGGGGGACGGGAACGGCACAGTTGGCCCCAGTGACAAACCGGAGAGCTGCGTCCTCAGAGCTGCCGGAGAAACAGTCCTGTTGCCCGTCTTCTATTCACCCCTGGATTACCCTGAGAGGCAACCGGAGGCAGAGTGAATTTTCTTGAACGAACCGGAGTGCGTGCACTTCCTTGCTAGGTTCTCATCCCAAAGCCTTCTTGGCCAGTGGTAAGGAAACTTGCCCGCGTGTTGCAAGGAAGGTCCGTGTTTTCGACGATGAGTGCTTAATGGAACGCCCTGCGGTCGCCAACCTTCTCAACCCTGCGGGAATACCCGGGGAGGAACGGAGACTTGGCCCAAGGAAACAGAATGCTGGCAATTGCTTGCTCGGAGTACCTCCAGCAGAGGAGGTTATCTAGGGCGTAAGTCAGCCGAGCGCCAGACTCAAGGTAAGGTGCAGTGTTTCCTTCCACCAGCACAGTCGCAGTCGGCAGTTTCAACGAGGCCTTCCCGACTGAACTGCTGTAAAGGCTGGTGTGCCTTTCAAGACTCTGAAAGGATGAGGATGCGAGCGTCTGCACCGTATTCCGAGGAAGGTCACTGTGGAGCAGAAGTGGCATCTGTGCCTGCTGAGCAACACCCAGCCACAAGGGTCTTGGGACTCTAGTGTTTTGTATGCAGGAGGCTGGGCAACAACGTTTCTCCTCCATCGGAGAGCTCGATTTGGAGAGCTTAGAGGAAGCCGGAAGAGCACGTTTATAACGGGGCCTCTGGCCAATGCAAGGGGGCCTCCTTTTGTAACCCTGAGCTGCTTTTGGAAAAACACCCTGCTTACACGAGCTCTCGGAATTCATACTTGACCTCTTGCTCCCTGAAGCAGCACCTGGACTTCACCTCTCGAGGGAGAAAGAGGCAGTCGTCCTCCGAAGACTGCTAGGCCTTTGCAAGATGTCCCATGAGCTTAGGCGAAACGAAGGCGTTCACTGGCTCGCGCAGTTCACGTCCGGAGGAACACTGGCTTTCCAAAGTGCTTTCAGCGAAGGGGTACAGTATGTGACATGGGTCTCCTTTGGCCGCCCGGGAACTTCAGCTACATGAGCTGCGTGGCAACCGTGAAGAGGGGGCGGGACGAGAAAAGCGAAATCCGTCCCGTTGGCAAGCCGGGGAGCTGCGTGCTCGGAGCTGCCTGACAACAAGGCCTGCTGCCCGTCTTGTCCTCACCGTAGGAGTTCCCTGGGAGGCAAAGTGAGGAAGAGTGAGTTTTCTCGAAAGAACGAGGGGGTGTGTGCAGTTCCTCACTAGGAGCTCATCCCAAAGCCTTCTTGGCTAGTGGTTAGGAAACCTGCCCCCATGCCGCCAAAGGAAGGTCCGCGTGTGCCGTGAGAAGTGTTGCAGTGCAGATCTTTCTGAGAAGCCTTAGTGAAGGTACTGCTTTAACACCGGTAGGCCTCTCAGGACTGCAGGCTCGCTCACGCCTGGACCCAGGTCAAGGAAGAACACGTTGTAGCCAAAGTGTCAACTGCGGCTTCTGAGTAACCTGCAGCCCCACGGGTGGTTGGCCTCCACTCTGTGCATGCAGAGGGCAGGGCGACACACGGCTTGCTCCGGCGGAGAGCCAGACCTCCAACTCTGGAAAGCAGTCTTGGTAACAGAGTGGGGGCCGGTGTCACGTGCAATGCCTGTCAGACTCCCGGCTTAGCTATTAGCTGCACTGAATCATACCCGGCGAGTAACAGGGATTCTACGAACTCAAAGCTGACGACCCTTCACCTCCAGCAGAAAGGTGACTTTACAACCAGCCCGAAATGATGGACACCTTTCCCGAAGCACTGCTGGGAGATTGAAAGTTCCAACGTCGACCACGCCTGACTGAAGCGCTGTCGTGGCCAGGCACGTCACCCTGCGCAGAACCTCTGCTTACAAAAGGCTCCTCACAGGAGCGCCTGGTGTGTCGCGTGGCTCTCTTGGAGCTGAGCAGAAGGTGCTGCTCCACAGGCTGGGTTTGCACGTAGAAACTGGATCCTGAGGGCTGAAGCATTAGTGGTCCCTTTGGAACAGGAGGCTTGGGGCCAGAAAACTGAAGGTAAAGCACGGGGGCGGGGGTGGGCGGGCACCCATCTTGGGCACCCCGCAGGAACTCCTTGGGAGGAAGCGTGAGTTTGCTCCAAAGAAACAGTGTGCCTGCCACTCCTTGCCAGGAGGTCATGCAGCAGACCACTTCAGCTAAGGCGAATGTCGGCTGAGCGGCATACTCAAAGTAAGGGGCAGTGTTTCCATCAGCAAACTTGGTGGTCGCAAGTAGACCCGAGGCTTCCACCACTGAAGTGCCGTAGTGCTGGTGTGCCTTTGACGTATCTGAGGACGCTCGCGACTGCACCGTTTTCCGAGGAAAATCACTGTGTACCGAAAGCGTCATCTGTGCCTTCTGAGCACCCTCACGCCTCATGATGGTCTTTGGGCTCTCCTGTTGGTAGGCCGAAGGCCAGGCAGCCATGTGTTTCCTCCGTCGGAGAGCCAGATAGCCACAGCTCAGAAGAATCCTCAGGAAGAGTTTTCTCCCTGGTCTGCTGTGCAATGCAAGGGGACCCCAGTTGGTCAACCTGAGCTGCACTGGAACAGACACCGCCATGGCAAGGGTTCTCAGAACTCATCGCTGACGTCTTCCCCTCGCAAGCAGCACGTCGACTTCAGATCCAGCTGGAGACATGTGCTCTCAGCCTTTGAAGACGGTCAGGCCTTGGCAAGCTCCACGGTCAGGTAGGCGACACGAAGGCGTTCACTGGCTCAACGCCGTTCACCTCAGGAGGACTCCTGCTTGCCAAAGTGTTGTCATGGAAGGGCCCATGTGTGTGGCATGTGTCTACGTGGCCTGCTTCTGAACGTCAGGTACACGAGCTAGGTGTCAACCGTGAAAGTGGAGGGGGACGGGAACGGCACAGTTGGCCCCAGTGACAAAACGGAGAGCTGCGTCCTCAGAGCTGCCGGAGAAACAGTCCTGTTGCCCGTCTTCTATTCACCCCTGGATTACCCTGAGAGGCAACCGGAGGCAGAGTGAATTTTCTTGAACGAACCGGAGTGCGTGCACTTCCTTGCTAGGTTCTCATCCCAAAGCCTTCTTGGCCAGTGGTAAGGAAACTTGCCCGCGTGTTGCAAGGAAGGTCCGTGTTTTCGACGATGAGTGCTTAATGGAACGCCCTGCGGTCGCCAACCTTCTCAACCCTGCGGGAATACCCGGGGAGGAACGGAGACTTGGCCCAAGGAAACAGAATGCTGGCAATTGCTTGCTCGGAGTACCTCCAGCAGAGGAGGTTATCTAGGGCGTAAGTCAGCCGAGCGCCAGACTCAAGGTAAGGTGCAGTGTTTCCTTCCACCAGCACAGTCGCAGTCGGCAGTTTCAACGAGGCCTTCCCGACTGAACTGCTGTAAAGGCTGGTGTGCCTTTCAAGACTCTGAAAGGATGAGGATGCGAGCGTCTGCACCGTATTCCGAGGAAGGTCACTGTGGTGCAGAAGTGGCATCTGTGCCTGCTGAGCAACACCCAGCCACAAGGGTCTTGGGACTCTAGTGTTTTGTATGCAGGAGGCTGGGCAACAACGTTTCTCCTCCATCGGAGAGCTCGATTTGGAGAGCTTAGAGGAAGCCGGAAGAGCACGTTTATAACGGGGCCTCTGGCCAATGCAAGGGGGCCTCCTTTTGTAACCCTGAGCTGCTTTTGGAAAAACACCCTGCTTACACGAGCTCTCGGAATTCATACTTGACCTCTTGCTCCCTGAAGCAGCACCTGGACTTCACCTCTCGAGGGAGAAAGAGGCAGTCGTCCTCCGAAGACTGCTAGGCCTTTGCAAGATGTCCCATGAGCTTAGGCGAAACGAAGGCGTTCACTGGCTCGCGCAGTTCACGTCCGGAGGAACACTGGCTTTCCAAAGTGCTTTCAGCGAAGGGGTACAGTATGTGACATGGGTCTCCTTTGGCCGCCCGGGAACTTCAGCTACATGAGCTGCGTGGCAACCGTGAAGAGGGGGCGGGACGAGAAAAGCGAAATCCGTCCCGTTGGCAAGCCGGGGAGCTGCGTGCTCGGAGCTGCCTGACAACAAGGCCTGCTGCCCGTCTTGTCCTCACCGTAGGAGTTCCCTGGGAGGCAAAGTGAGGAAGAGTGAGTTTTCTCGAAAGAACGAGGGGGTGTGTGCAGTTCCTCACTAGGAGCTCATCCCAAAGCCTTCTTGGCTAGTGGTTAGGAAACCTGCCCCCATGCCGCCAAAGGAAGGTCCGCGTGTGCCGTGAGAAGTGTTGCAGTGCAGATCTTTCTGAGAAGCCTTAGTGAAGGTACTGCTTTAACACCGGTAGGCCTCTCAGGACTGCAGGCTCGCTCACGCCTGGACCCAGGTCAAGGAAGAACACGTTGTAGCCAAAGTGTCAACTGCGGCTTCTGAGTAACCTGCAGCCCCACGGGTGGTTGGCCTCCACTCTGTGCATGCAGAGGGCAGGGCGACACACGGCTTGCTCCGGCGGAGAGCCAGACCTCCAACTCTGGAAAGCAGTCTTGGTAACAGAGTGGGGGCCGGTGTCACGTGCAATGCCTTTCAGACTCCCGGCTTAGCTATTAGCTGCACTGAATCATACCCGGCGAGTAACAGGGATTCTACGAACTCAAAGCTGACGACCCTTCACCTCCAGCAGAAAGGTGACTTTACAACCAGCCCGAAATGATGGACACCTTTACCGAAGCACTGCTGGGAGATTGAAAGTTCCAACGTCGGCCACGCCTGACTGAAGCGCTGTCTTGGCCAGGCACGTCACCCTGCGCAGAACCTCTGCTTACAAAAGGCTCCTCACAGGAGCGCCTGGTGTGTCGCGTGGCTCTCTTGGAGCTGAGCAGAAGGTGCTGCTCCACAGGCTGGGTTTGCACGTAGAAACTGGATCCTGAGGGCTGAAGCATTATTGGCCCCTTTGGAACAGGAGGCTTGGGGCCAGAAAACTGAAGGTAAAGCACGGGGGCGGGGGTGGGCGGGCACCCATCTTGGGCACCCCGCAGGAACTCCTTGGGAGGAAGCGTGAGTTTGCTCCAAAGAAACAATGTGCCTGCCACTCCTTGCCAGGAGGTCATGCAGCAGACCACTTCAGCTAAGGCGAATGTCGGCTGAGCGGCATACTCAAAGTAAGGGGCAGTGTTTCCATCAGCAAACTTGGTGGTCGCAAGTAGACCCGAGGCTTCCACCACTGAAGTGCCGTAGTGCTGGTGTGCCTTTGACGTATCTGAGGACGCTCGCGACTGCACCGTTTTCCGAGGAAAATCACTGTGTACCGAAAGCGTCATCTGTGCCTTCTGAGCACCCTCACGCCTCATGATGGTCTTTGGGCTCTCCTGTTGGTAGGCCGAAGGCCAGGCAGCCATGTGTTTCCTCCGTCGGAGAGCCAGATAGCCACAGCTCAGAAGAATCCTCAGGAAGAGTTTTCTCCCTGGTCTGCTGTGCAATGCAAGGGGACCCCAGTTGGTCAACCTGAGCTGCACTGGAACAGACACCGCCATGGCAAGGGTTCTCAGAATTCATCGCTGACGTCTTCCCCTCGCAAGCAGCACGTCGACTTCAGATCCAGCTGGAGACATGTGCTCTCAGCCTTTGAAGACGGTCAGGCCTTGGCAAGCTCCACGGTCAGGTAGGCGACACGAAGGCGTTCACTGGCTCAACGCCGTTCACCTCAGGAGGACTCCTGCTTGCCAAAGTGTTGTCATGGAAGGGCCCATGTGTGTGGCATGTGTCTACGTGGCCTGCTTCTGAACGTCAGGTACACGAGCTAGGTGTCAACCGTGAAAGTGGAGGGGGACGGGAACGGCACAGTTGGCCCCAGTGACAAACCGGAGAGCTGCGTCCTCAGAGCTGCCGGAGAAACAGTCCTGTTGCCCGTCTTCTATTCACCCCTGGATTACCCTGAGAGGCAACCGGAGGCAGAGTGAATTTTCTTGAACGAACCGGAGTGCGTGCACTTCCTTGCTAGGTCCTCATCCCAAAGCCTTCTTGGCCAGTGGTAAGGAAACTTGCCCGCGTGTTGCAAGGAAGGTCCGTGTTTTCGACGATGAGTGCTTAATGGAACGCCCTGCGGTCGCCAACCTTCTCAACCCTGCGGGAATACCCGGGGAGGAACGGAGACTTGGCCCAAGGAAACAGAATGCTGGCAATTGCTTGCTCGGAGTACCTCCAGCAGAGGAGGTTATCTAGGGCGTAAGTCAGCCGAGCGCCAGACTCAAGGTAAGGTGCAGTGTTTCCTTCCACCAGCACAGTCGCAGTCGGCAGTTTCAACGGGGCCTTCCCGACTGAACTGCTGTAAAGGCTGGTGTGCCTTTCAAGACTCTGAAAGGATGAGGATGCGAGCGTCTGCACCGTATTCCGAGGAAGGTCACTGTGGAGCAGAAGTGGCATCTGTGCCTGCTGAGCAACACCCAGCCACAAGGGTCTTGGGACTCTAGTGTTTTGTATGCAGGAGGCTGGGCAACAACGTTTCTCCTCCATCGGAGAGCTCGATTTGGAGAGCTTAGAGGAAGCCGGAAGAGCACGTTTATAACGGGGCCTCTGGCCAATGCAAGGGGGCCTCCTTTTGTAACCCTGAGCTGCTTTTGGAAAAACACCCTGCTTACACGAGCTCTCGGAATTCATACTTGACCTCTTGCTCCCTGAAGCAGCACCTGGACTTCACCTCTCGAGGGAGAAAGAGGCAGTCGTCCTCCGAAGACTGCTAGGCCTTTGCAAGATGTCCCATGAGCTTAGGCGAAACGAAGGCGTTCACTGGCTCGCGCAGTTCACGTCCGGAGGAACACTGGCTTTCCAAAGTGCTTTCAGCGAAGGGGTACAGTATGTGACATGGGTCTCCTTTGGCCGCCCGGGAACTTCAGCTACATGAGCTGCGTGGCAACCGTGAAGAGGGGGCGGGACGAGAAAAGCGAAATCCGTCCCGTTGGCAAGCCGGGGAGCTGCGTGCTCGGAGCTGCCTGACAACAAGGCCTGCTGCCCGTCTTGTCCTCACCGTAGGAGTTCCCTGGGAGGCAAAGTGAGGAAGAGTGAGTTTTCTCGAAAGAACGAGGGGGTGTGTGCAGTTCCTCACTAGGAGCTCATCCCAAAGCCTTCTTGGCTAGTGGTTAGGAAACCTGCCCCCATGCCGCCAAAGGAAGGTCCGCGTGTGCCGTGAGAAGTGTTGCAGTGCAGATCTTTCTGAGAAGCCTTAGTGAAGGTACTGCTTTAACACCGGTAGGCCTCTCAGGACTGCAGGCTCGCTCACGCCTGGACCCAGGTCAAGGAAGAACACGTTGTAGCCAAAGTGTCAACTGCGGCTTCTGAGTAACCTGCAGCCCCACGGGTGGTTGGCCTCCACTCTGTGCATGCAGAGGGCAGGGCGACACACGGCTTGCTCCGGCGGAGAGCCAGACCTCCAACTCTGGAAAGCAGTCTTGGTAACAGAGTGGGGGCCGGTGTCACGTGCAATGCCTGTCAGACTCCCGGCTTAGCTATTAGCTGCACTGAATCATACCCGGCGAGTAACAGGGATTCTACGAACTCAAAGCTGACGACCCTTCACCTCCAGCAGAAAGGTGACTTTACAACCAGCCCGAAATGATGGACACCTTTCCCGAAGCACTGCTGGGAGATTGAAAGTTCCAACGTCGACCACGCCTGACTGAAGCGCTGTCGTGGCCAGGCACGTCACCCTGCGCAGAACCTCTGCTTACAAAAGGCTCCTCACAGGAGCGCCTGGTGTGTCGCGTGGCTCTCTTGGAGCTGAGCAGAAGGTGCTGCTCCACAGGCTGGGTTTGCACGTAGAAACTGGATCCTGAGGGCTGAAGCATTAGTGGTCCCTTTGGAACAGGAGGCTTGGGGCCAGAAAACTGAAGGTAAAGCACGGGGGCGGGGGTGGGCGGGCACCCATCTTGGGCACCCCGCAGGAACTCCTTGGGAGGAAGCGTGAGTTTGCTCCAAAGAAACAGTGTGCCTGCCACTCCTTGCCAGGAGGTCATGCAGCAGACCACTTCAGCTAAGGCGAATGTCGGCTGAGCGGCATACTCAAAGTAAGGGGCAGTGTTTCCATCAGCAAACTTGGTGGTCGCAAGTAGACCCGAGGCTTCCACCACTGAAGTGCCGTAGTGCTGGTGTGCCTTTGACGTATCTGAGGACGCTCGCGACTGCACCGTTTTCCGAGGAAAATCACTGTGTACCGAAAGCGTCATCTGTGCCTTCTGAGCACCCTCACGCCTCATGATGGTCTTTGGGCTCTCCTGTTGGTAGGCCGAAGGCCAGGCAGCCATGTGTTTCCTCCGTCGGAGAGCCAGATAGCCACAGCTCAGAAGAATCCTCAGGAAGAGTTTTCTCCCTGGTCTGCTGTGCAATGCAAGGGGACCCCAGTTGGTCAACCTGAGCTGCACTGGAACAGACACCGCCATGGCAAGGGTTCTCAGAATTCATCGCTGACGTCTTCCCCTCGCAAGCAGCACGTCGACTTCAGATCCAGCTGGAGACATGTGCTCTCAGCCTTTGAAGACGGTCAGGCCTTGGCAAGCTCCACGGTCAGGTAGGCGACACGAAGGCGTTCACTGGCTCAACGCCGTTCACCTCAGGAGGACTCCTGCTTGCCAAAGTGTTGTCATGGAAGGGCCCATGTGTGTGGCATGTGTCTACGTGGCCTGCTTCTGAACGTCAGGTACACGAGCTAGGTGTCAACCGTGAAAGTGGAGGGGGACGGGAACGGCACAGTTGGCCCCAGTGACAAACCGGAGAGCTGCGTCCTCAGAGCTGCCGGAGAAACAGTCCTGTTGCCCGTCTTCTATTCACCCCTGGATTACCCTGAGAGGCAACCGGAGGCAGAGTGAATTTTCTTGAACGAACCGGAGTGCGTGCACTTCCTTGCTAGGTCCTCATCCCAAAGCCTTCTTGGCCAGTGGTAAGGAAACTTGCCCGCGTGTTGCAAGGAAGGTCCGTGTTTTCGACGATGAGTGCTTAATGGAACGCCCTGCGGTCGCCAACCTTCTCAACCCTGCGGGAATACCCGGGGAGGAACGGAGACTTGGCCCAAGGAAACAGAATGCTGGCAATTGCTTGCTCGGAGTACCTCCAGCAGAGGAGGTTATCTAGGGCGTAAGTCAGCCGAGCGCCAGACTCAAGGTAAGGTGCAGTGTTTCCTTCCACCAGCACAGTCGCAGTCGGCAGTTTCAACGGGGCCTTCCCGACTGAACTGCTGTAAAGGCTGGTGTGCCTTTCAAGACTCTGAAAGGATGAGGATGCGAGCGTCTGCACCGTATTCCGAGGAAGGTCACTGTGGAGCAGAAGTGGCATCTGTGCCTGCTGAGCAACACCCAGCCACAAGGGTCTTGGGACTCTAGTGTTTTGTATGCAGGAGGCTGGGCAACAACGTTTCTCCTCCATCGGAGAGCTCGATTTGGAGAGCTTAGAGGAAGCCGGAAGAGCACGTTTATAACGGGGCCTCTGGCCAATGCAAGGGGGCCTCCTTTTGTAACCCTGAGCTGCTTTTGGAAAAACACCCTGCTTACACGAGCTCTCGGAATTCATACTTGACCTCTTGCTCCCTGAAGCAGCACCTGGACTTCACCTCTCGAGGGAGAAAGAGGCAGTCGTCCTCCGAAGACTGCTAGGCCTTTGCAAGATGTCCCATGAGCTTAGGCGAAACGAAGGCGTTCACTGGCTCGCGCAGTTCACGTCCGGAGGAACACTGGCTTTCCAAAGTGCTTTCAGCGAAGGGGTACAGTATGTGACATGGGTCTCCTTTGGCCGCCCGGGAACTTCAGCTACATGAGCTGCGTGGCAACCGTGAAGAGGGGGCGGGACGAGAAAAGCGAAATCCGTCCCGTTGGCAAGCCGGGGAGCTGCGTGCTCGGAGCTGCCTGACAACAAGGCCTGCTGCCCGTCTTGTCCTCACCGTAGGAGTTCCCTGGGAGGCAAAGTGAGGAAGAGTGAGTTTTCTCGAAAGAACGAGGGGGTGTGTGCAGTTCCTCACTAGGAGCTCATCCCAAAGCCTTCTTGGCTAGTGGTTAGGAAACCTGCCCCCATGCCGCCAAAGGAAGGTCCGCGTGTGCCGTGAGAAGTGTTGCAGTGCAGATCTTTCTGAGAAGCCTTAGTGAAGGTACTGCTTTAACACCGGTAGGCCTCTCAGGACTGCAGGCTCGCTCACGCCTGGACCCAGGTCAAGGAAGAACACGTTGTAGCCAAAGTGTCAACTGCGGCTTCTGAGTAACCTGCAGCCCCACGGGTGGTTGGCCTCCACTCTGTGCATGCAGAGGGCAGGGCGACACACGGCTTGCTCCGGCGGAGAGCCAGACCTCCAACTCTGGAAAGCAGTCTTGGTAACAGAGTGGGGGCCGGTGTCACGTGCAATGCCTGTCAGACTCCCGGCTTAGCTATTAGCTGCACTGAATCATACCCGGCGAGTAACAGGGATTCTACGAACTCAAAGCTGACGACCCTTCACCTCCAGCAGAAAGGTGACTTTACAACCAGCCCGAAATGATGGACACCTTTCCCGAAGCACTGCTGGGAGATTGAAAGTTCCAACGTCGACCACGCCTGACTGAAGCGCTGTCGTGGCCAGGCACGTCACCCTGCGCAGAACCTCTGCTTACAAAAGGCTCCTCACAGGAGCGCCTGGTGTGTCGCGTGGCTCTCTTGGAGCTGAGCAGAAGGTGCTGCTCCACAGGCTGGGTTTGCACGTAGAAACTGGATCCTGAGGGCTGAAGCATTATTGGTCCCTTTGGAACAGGAGGCTTGGGGCCAGAAAACTGAAGGTAAAGCACGGGGGCGGGGGTGGGCGGGCACCCATCTTGGGCACCCCGCAGGAACTCCTTGGGAGGAAGCGTGAGTTTGCTCCAAAGAAACAGTGTGCCTGCCACTCCTTGCCAGGAGGTCATGCAGCAGACCACTTCAGCTAAGGCGAATGTCGGCTGAGCGGCATACTCAAAGTAAGGGGCAGTGTTTCCATCAGCAAACTTGGTGGTCGCAAGTAGACCCGAGGCTTCCACCACTGAAGTGCCGTAGTGCTGGTGTGCCTTTGACGTATCTGAGGACGCTCGCGACTGCACCGTTTTCCGAGGAAAATCACTGGGTACCGAAAGCGTCATCTGTGCCTTCTGAGCACCCTCACGCCTCATGATGGTCTTTGGGCTCTCCTGTTGGTAGGCCGAAGGCCAGGCAGCCATGTGTTTCCTCCGTCGGAGAGCCAGATAGCCACAGCTCAGAAGAATCCTCAGGAAGAGTTTTCTCCCTGGTCTGCTGTGCAATGCAAGGGGACCCCAGTTGGTCAACCTGAGCTGCACTGGAACAGACACCGCCATGGCAAGGGTTCTCAGAATTCATCGCTGACGTCTTCCCCTCGCAAGCAGCACGTCGACTTCAGATCCAGCTGGAGACATGTGCTCTCAGCCTTTGAAGACGGTCAGGCCTTGGCAAGCTCCACGGTCAGGTAGGCGACACGAAGGCGTTCACTGGCTCAACGCCGTTCACCTCAGGAGGACTCCTGCTTGCCAAAGTGTTGTCATGGAAGGGCCCATGTGTGTGGCATGTGTCTACGTGGCCTGCTTCTGAACGTCAGGTACACGAGCTAGGTGTCAACCGTGAAAGTGGAGGGGGACGGGAACGGCACAGTTGGCCCCAGTGACAAACCGGAGAGCTGCGTCCTCAGAGCTGCCGGAGAAACAGTCCTGTTGCCCGTCTTCTATTCACCCCTGGATTACCCTGAGAGGCAACCGGAGGCAGAGTGAATTTTCTTGAACGAACCGGAGTGCGTGCACTTCCTTGCTAGGTTCTCATCCCAAAGCCTTCTTGGCCAGTGGTAAGGAAACTTGCCCGCGTGTTGCAAGGAAGGTCCGTGTTTTCGACGATGAGTGCTTAATGGAACGCCCTGCGGTCGCCAACCTTCTCAACCCTGCGGGAATACCCGGGGAGGAACGGAGACTTGGCCCAAGGAAACAGAATGCTGGCAATTGCTTGCTCGGAGTACCTCCAGCAGAGGAGGTTATCTAGGGCGTAAGTCAGCCGAGCGCCAGACTCAAGGTAAGGTGCAGTGTTTCCTTCCACCAGCACAGTCGCAGTCGGCAGTTTCAACGAGGCCTTCCCGACTGAACTGCTGTAAAGGCTGGTGTGCCTTTCAAGACTCTGAAAGGATGAGGATGCGAGCGTCTGCACCGTATTCCGAGGAAGGTCACTGTGGAGCAGAAGTGGCATCTGTGCCTGCTGAGCAACACCCAGCCACAAGGGTCTTGGGACTCTAGTGTTTTGTATGCAGGAGGCTGGGCAACAACGTTTCTCCTCCATCGGAGAGCTCGATTTGGAGAGCTTAGAGGAAGCCGGAAGAGCACGTTTATAACGGGGCCTCTGGCCAATGCAAGGGGGCCTCCTTTTGTAACCCTGAGCTGCTTTTGGAAAAACACCCTGCTTACACGAGCTCTCGGAATTCATACTTGACCTCTTGCTCCCTGAAGCAGCACCTGGACTTCACCTCTCGAGGGAGAAAGAGGCAGTCGTCCTCCGAAGACTGCTAGGCCTTTGCAAGATGTCCCATGAGCTTAGGCGAAACGAAGGCGTTCACTGGCTCGCGCAGTTCACGTCCGGAGGAACACTGGCTTTCCAAAGTGCTTTCAGCGAAGGGGTACAGTATGTGACATGGGTCTCCTTTGGCCGCCCGGGAACTTCAGCTACATGAGCTGCGTGGCAACCGTGAAGAGGGGGCGGGACGAGAAAAGCGAAATCCGTCCCGTTGGCAAGCCGGGGAGCTGCGTGCTCGGAGCTGCCTGACAACAAGGCCTGCTGCCCGTCTTGTCCTCACCGTAGGAGTTCCCTGGGAGGCAAAGTGAGGAAGAGTGAGTTTTCTCGAAAGAACGAGGGGGTGTGTGCAGTTCCTCACTAGGAGCTCATCCCAAAGCCTTCTTGGCTAGTGGTTAGGAAACCTGCCCCCATGCCGCCAAAGGAAGGTCCGCGTGTGCCGTGAGAAGTGTTGCAGTGCAGATCTTTCTGAGAAGCCTTAGTGAAGGTACTGCTTTAACACCGGTAGGCCTCTCAGGACTGCAGGCTCGCTCACGCCTGGACCCAGGTCAAGGAAGAACACGTTGTAGCCAAAGTGTCAACTGCGGCTTCTGAGTAACCTGCAGCCCCACGGGTGGTTGGCCTCCACTCTGTGCATGCAGAGGGCAGGGCGACACACGGCTTGCTCCGGCGGAGAGCCAGACCTCCAACTCTGGAAAGCAGTCTTGGTAACAGAGTGGGGGCCGGTGTCACGTGCAATGCCTGTCAGACTCCCGGCTTAGCTATTAGCTGCACTGAATCATACCCGGCGAGTAACAGGGATTCTACGAACTCAAAGCTGACGACCCTTCACCTCCAGCAGAAAGGTGACTTTACAACCAGCCCGAAATGATGGACACCTTTCCCGAAGCACTGCTGGGAGATTGAAAGTTCCAACGTCGACCACGCCTGACTGAAGCGCTGTCGTGGCCAGGCACGTCACCCTGCGCAGAACCTCTGCTTACAAAAGGCTCCTCACAGGAGCGCCTGGTGTGTCGCGTGGCTCTCTTGGAGCTGAGCAGAAGGTGCTGCTCCACAGGCTGGGTTTGCACGTAGAAACTGGATCCTGAGGGCTGAAGCATTATTGGTCCCTTTGGAACAGGAGGCTTGGGGCCAGAAAACTGAAGGTAAAGCACGGGGGCGGGGGTGGGCGGGCACCCATCTTGGGCACCCCGCAGGAACTCCTTGGGAGGAAGCGTGAGTTTGCTCCAAAGAAACAGTGTGCCTGCCACTCCTTGCCAGGAGGTCATGCAGCAGACCACTTCAGCTAAGGCGAATGTCGGCTGAGCGGCATACTCAAAGTAAGGGGCAGTGTTTCCATCAGCAAACTTGGTGGTCGCAAGTAGACCCGAGGCTTCCACCACTGAAGTGCCGTAGTGCTGGTGTGCCTTTGACGTATCTGAGGACGCTCGCGACTGCACCGTTTTCCGAGGAAAATCACTGGGTACCGAAAGCGTCATCTGTGCCTTCTGAGCACCCTCACGCCTCATGATGGTCTTTGGGCTCTCCTGTTGGTAGGCCGAAGGCCAGGCAGCCATGTGTTTCCTCCGTCGGAGAGCCAGATAGCCACAGCTCAGAAGAATCCTCAGGAAGAGTTTTCTCCCTGGTCTGCTGTGCAATGCAAGGGGACCCCAGTTGGTCAACCTGAGCTGCACTGGAACAGACACCGCCATGGCAAGGGTTCTCAGAATTCATCGCTGACGTCTTCCCCTCGCAAGCAGCACGTCGACTTCAGATCCAGCTGGAGACATGTGCTCTCAGCCTTTGAAGACGGTCAGGCCTTGGCAAGCTCCACGGTCAGGTAGGCGACACGAAGGCGTTCACTGGCTCAACGCCGTTCACCTCAGGAGGACTCCTGCTTGCCAAAGTGTTGTCATGGAAGGGCCCATGTGTGTGGCATGTGTCTACGTGGCCTGCTTCTGAACGTCAGGTACACGAGCTAGGTGTCAACCGTGAAAGTGGAGGGGGACGGGAACGGCACAGTTGGCCCCAGTGACAAACCGGAGAGCTGCGTCCTCAGAGCTGCCGGAGAAACAGTCCTGTTGCCCGTCTTCTATTCACCCCTGGATTACCCTGAGAGGCAACCGGAGGCAGAGTGAATTTTCTTGAACGAACCGGAGTGCGTGCACTTCCTTGCTAGGTTCTCATCCCAAAGCCTTCTTGGCCAGTGGTAAGGAAACTTGCCCGCGTGTTGCAAGGAAGGTCCGTGTTTTCGACGATGAGTGCTTAATGGAACGCCCTGCGGTCGCCAACCTTCTCAACCCTGCGGGAATACCCGGGGAGGAACGGAGACTTGGCCCAAGGAAACAGAATGCTGGCAATTGCTTGCTCGGAGTACCTCCAGCAGAGGAGGTTATCTAGGGCGTAAGTCAGCCGAGCGCCAGACTCAAGGTAAGGTGCAGTGTTTCCTTCCACCAGCACAGTCGCAGTCGGCAGTTTCAACGAGGCCTTCCCGACTGAACTGCTGTAAAGGCTGGTGTGCCTTTCAAGACTCTGAAAGGATGAGGATGCGAGCGTCTGCACCGTATTCCGAGGAAGGTCACTGTGGAGCAGAAGTGGCATCTGTGCCTGCTGAGCAACACCCAGCCACAAGGGTCTTGGGACTCTAGTGTTTTGTATGCAGGAGGCTGGGCAACAACGTTTCTCCTCCATCGGAGAGCTCGATTTGGAGAGCTTAGAGGAAGCCGGAAGAGCACGTTTATAACGGGGCCTCTGGCCAATGCAAGGGGGCCTCCTTTTGTAACCCTGAGCTGCTTTTGGAAAAACACCCTGCTTACACGAGCTCTCGGAATTCATACTTGACCTCTTGCTCCCTGAAGCAGCACCTGGACTTCACCTCTCGAGGGAGAAAGAGGCAGTCGTCCTCCGAAGACTGCTAGGCCTTTGCAAGATGTCCCATGAGCTTAGGCGAAACGAAGGCGTTCACTGGCTCGCGCAGTTCACGTCCGGAGGAACACTGGCTTTCCAAAGTGCTTTCAGCGAAGGGGTACAGTATGTGACATGGGTCTCCTTTGGCCGCCCGGGAACTTCAGCTACATGAGCTGCGTGGCAACCGTGAAGAGGGGGCGGGACGAGAAAAGCGAAATCCGTCCCGTTGGCAAGCCGGGGAGCTGCGTGCTCGGAGCTGCCTGACAACAAGGCCTGCTGCCCGTCTTGTCCTCACCGTAGGAGTTCCCTGGGAGGCAAAGTGAGGAAGAGTGAGTTTTCTCGAAAGAACGAGGGGGTGTGTGCAGTTCCTCACTAGGAGCTCATCCCAAAGCCTTCTTGGCTAGTGGTTAGGAAACCTGCCCCCATGCCGCCAAAGGAAGGTCCGCGTGTGCCGTGAGAAGTGTTGCAGTGCAGATCTTTCTGAGAAGCCTTAGTGAAGGTACTGCTTTAACACCGGTAGGCCTCTCAGGACTGCAGGCTCGCTCACGCCTGGACCCAGGTCAAGGAAGAACACGTTGTAGCCAAAGTGTCAACTGCGGCTTCTGAGTAACCTGCAGCCCCACGGGTGGTTGGCCTCCACTCTGTGCATGCAGAGGGCAGGGCGACACACGGCTTGCTCCGGCGGAGAGCCAGACCTCCAACTCTGGAAAGCAGTCTTGGTAACAGAGTGGGGGCCGGTGTCACGTGCAATGCCTGTCAGACTCCCGGCTTAGCTATTAGCTGCACTGAATCATACCCGGCGAGTAACAGGGATTCTACGAACTCAAAGCTGACGACCCTTCACCTCCAGCAGAAAGGTGACTTTACAACCAGCCCGAAATGATGGACACCTTTCCCGAAGCACTGCTGGGAGATTGAAAGTTCCAACGTCGACCACGCCTGACTGAAGCGCTGTCGTGGCCAGGCACGTCACCCTGCGCAGAACCTCTGCTTACAAAAGGCTCCTCACAGGAGCGCCTGGTGTGTCGCGTGGCTCTCTTGGAGCTGAGCAGAAGGTGCTGCTCCACAGGCTGGGTTTGCACGTAGAAACTGGATCCTGAGGGCTGAAGCATTATTGGTCCCTTTGGAACAGGAGGCTTGGGGCCAGAAAACTGAAGGTAAAGCACGGGGGCGGGGGTGGGCGGGCACCCATCTTGGGCACCCCGCAGGAACTCCTTGGGAGGAAGCGTGAGTTTGCTCCAAAGAAACAGTGTGCCTGCCACTCCTTGCCAGGAGGTCATGCAGCAGACCACTTCAGCTAAGGCGAATGTCGGCTGAGCGGCATACTCAAAGTAAGGGGCAGTGTTTCCATCAGCAAACTTGGTGGTCGCAAGTAGACCCGAGGCTTCCACCACTGAAGTGCCGTAGTGCTGGTGTGCCTTTGACGTATCTGAGGACGCTCGCGACTGCACCGTTTTCCGAGGAAAATCACTGTGTACCGAAAGCGTCATCTGTGCCTTCTGAGCACCCTCACGCCTCATGATGGTCTTTGGGCTCTCCTGTTGGTAGGCCGAAGGCCAGGCAGCCATGTGTTTCCTCCGTCGGAGAGCCAGATAGCCACAGTTCAGAAGAATCCTCAGGAAGAGTTTTCTCCCTGGTCTGCTGTGCAATGCAAGGGGACCCCAGTTGGTCAACCTGAGCTGCACTGGAACAGACACCGCCATGGCAAGGGTTCTCAGAATTCATCGCTGACGTCTTCCCCTCGCAAGCAGCACGTCGACTTCAGATCCAGCTGGAGACATGTGCTCTCAGCCTTTGAAGACGGTCAGGCCTTGGCAAGCTCCACGGTCAGGTAGGCGACACGAAGGCGTTCACTGGCTCAACGCCGTTCACCTCAGGAGGACTCCTGCTTGCCAAAGTGTTGTCATGGAAGGGCCCATGTGTGTGGCATGTGTCTACGTGGCCTGCTTCTGAACGTCAGGTACACGAGCTAGGTGTCAACCGTGAAAGTGGAGGGGGACGGGAACGGCACAGTTGGCCCCAGTGACAAACCGGAGAGCTGCGTCCTCAGAGCTGCCGGAGAAACAGTCCTGTTGCCCGTCTTCTATTCACCCCTGGATTACCCTGAGAGGCAACCGGAGGCAGAGTGAATTTTCTTGAACGAACCGGAGTGCGTGCACTTCCTTGCTAGGTTCTCATCCCAAAGCCTTCTTGGCCAGTGGTAAGGAAACTTGCCCGCGTGTTGCAAGGAAGGTCCGTGTTTTCGACGATGAGTGCTTAATGGAACGCCCTGCGGTCGCCAACCTTCTCAACCCTGCGGGAATACCCGGGGAGGAACGGAGACTTGGCCCAAGGAAACAGAATGCTGGCAATTGCCTGCTCGGAGTACCTCCAGCAGAGGAGGTTATCTAGGGCGTAAGTCAGCCGAGCGCCAGACTCAAGGTAAGGTGCAGTGTTTCCTTCCACCAGCACAGTCGCAGTCGGCAGTTTCAACGAGGCCTTCCCGACTGAACTGCTGTAAAGGCTGGTGTGCCTTTCAAGACTCTGAAAGGATGAGGATGCGAGCGTCTGCACCGTATTCCGAGGAAGGTCACTGTGGAGCAGAAGTGGCATCTGTGCCTGCTGAGCAACACCCAGCCACAAGGGTCTTGGGACTCTAGTGTTTTGTATGCAGGAGGCTGGGCAACAACGTTTCTCCTCCATCGGAGAGCTCGATTTGGAGAGCTTAGAGGAAGCCGGAAGAGCACGTTTATAACGGGGCCTCTGGCCAATGCAAGGGGGCCTCCTTTTGTAACCCTGAGCTGCTTTTGGAAAAACACCCTGCTTACACGAGCTCTCGGAATTCATACTTGACCTCTTGCTCCCTGAAGCAGCACCTGGACTTCACCTCTCGAGGGAGAAAGAGGCAGTCGTCCTCCGAAGACTGCTAGGCCTTTGCAAGATGTCCCATGAGCTTAGGCGAAACGAAGGCGTTCACTGGCTCGCGCAGTTCACGTCCGGAGGAACACTGGCTTTCCAAAGTGCTTTCAGCGAAGGGGTACAGTATGTGACATGGGTCTCCTTTGGCCGCCCGGGAACTTCAGCTACATGAGCTGCGTGGCAACCGTGAAGAGGGGGCGGGACGAGAAAAGCGAAATCCGTCCCGTTGGCAAGCCGGGGAGCTGCGTGCTCGGAGCTGCCTGACAACAAGGCCTGCTGCCCGTCTTGTCCTCACCGTAGGAGTTCCCTGGGAGGCAAAGTGAGGAAGAGTGAGTTTTCTCGAAAGAACGAGGGGGTGTGTGCAGTTCCTCACTAGGAGCTCATCCCAAAGCCTTCTTGGCTAGTGGTTAGGAAACCTGCCCCCATGCCGCCAAAGGAAGGTCCGCGTGTGCCGTGAGAAGTGTTGCAGTGCAGATCTTTCTGAGAAGCCTTAGTGAAGGTACTGCTTTAACACCGGTAGGCCTCTCAGGACTGCAGGCTCGCTCACGCCTGGACCCAGGTCAAGGAAGAACACGTTGTAGCCAAAGTGTCAACTGCGGCTTCTGAGTAACCTGCAGCCCCACGGGTGGTTGGCCTCCACTCTGTGCATGCAGAGGGCAGGGCGACACACGGCTTGCTCCGGCGGAGAGCCAGACCTCCAACTCTGGAAAGCAGTCTTGGTAAGAGAGTGGGGGCCGGTGTCACGTGCAATGCCTGTCAGACTCCCGGCTTAGCTATTAGCTGCACTGAATCATACCCGGCGAGTAACAGGGATTCTACGAACTCAAAGCTGACGACCCTTCACCTCCAGCAGAAAGGTGACTTTACAACCAGCCCGAAATGATGGACACCTTTCCCGAAGCACTGCTGGGAGATTGAAAGTTCCAACGTCGACCACGCCTGACTGAAGCGCTGTCGTGGCCAGGCACGTCACCCTGCGCAGAACCTCTGCTTACAAAAGGCTCCTCACAGGAGCGCCTGGTGTGTCGCGTGGCTCTCTTGGAGCTGAGCAGAAGGTGCTGCTCCACAGGCTGGGTTTGCACGTAGAAACTGGATCCTGAGGGCTGAAGCATTATTGGTCCCTTTGGAACAGGAGGCTTGGGGCCAGAAAACTGAAGGTAAAGCACGGGGGCGGGGGTGGGCGGGCACCCATCTTGGGCACCCCGCAGGAACTCCTTGGGAGGAAGCGTGAGTTTGCTCCAAAGAAACAGTGTGCCTGCCACTCCTTGCCAGGAGGTCATGCAGCAGACCACTTCAGCTAAGGCGAATGTCGGCTGAGCGGCATACTCAAAGTAAGGGGCAGTGTTTCCATCAGCAAACTTGGTGGTCGCAAGTAGACCCGAGGCTTCCACCACTGAAGTGCCGTAGTGCTGGTGTGCCTTTGACGTATCTGAGGACGCTCGCGACTGCACCGTTTTCCGAGGAAAATCACTGTGTACCGAAAGCGTCATCTGTGCCTTCTGAGCACCCTCACGCCTCATGATGGTCTTTGGGCTCTCCTGTTGGTAGGCCGAAGGCCAGGCAGCCATGTGTTTCCTCCGTCGGAGAGCCAGATAGCCACAGCTCAGAAGAATCCTCAGGAAGAGTTTTCTCCCTGGTCTGCTGTGCAATGCAAGGGGACCCCAGTTGGTCAACCTGAGCTGCACTGGAACAGACACCGCCATGGCAAGGGTTCTCAGAATTCATCGCTGACGTCTTCCCCTCGCAAGCAGCACGTCGACTTCAGATCCAGCTGGAGACATGTGCTCTCAGCCTTTGAAGACGGTCAGGCCTTGGCAAGCTCCACGGTCAGGTAGGCGACACGAAGGCGTTCACTGGCTCAACGCCGTTCACCTCAGGAGGACTCCTGCTTGCCAAAGTGTTGTCATGGAAGGGCCCATGTGTGTGGCATGTGTCTACGTGGCCTGCTTCTGAACGTCAGGTACACGAGCTAGGTGTCAACCGTGAAAGTGGAGGGGGACGGGAACGGCACAGTTGGCCCCAGTGACAAACCGGAGAGCTGCGTCCTCAGAGCTGCCGGAGAAACAGTCCTGTTGCCCGTCTTCTATTCACCCCTGGATTACCCTGAGAGGCAACCGGAGGCAGAGTGAATTTTCTTGAACGAACCGGAGTGCGTGCACTTCCTTGCTAGGTTCTCATCCCAAAGCCTTCTTGGCCAGTGGTAAGGAAACTTGCCCGCGTGTTGCAAGGAAGGTCCGTGTTTTCGACGATGAGTGCTTAATGGAACGCCCTGCGGTCGCCAACCTTCTCAACCCTGCGGGAATACCCGGGGAGGAACGGAGACTTGGCCCAAGGAAACAGAATGCTGGCAATTGCTTGCTCGGAGTACCTCCAGCAGAGGAGGTTATCTAGGGCGTAAGTCAGCCGAGCGCCAGACTCAAGGTAAGGTGCAGTGTTTCCTTCCACCAGCACAGTCGCAGTCGGCAGTTTCAACGAGGCCTTCCCGACTGAACTGCTGTAAAGGCTGGTGTGCCTTTCAAGACTCTGAAAGGATGAGGATGCGAGCGTCTGCACCGTATTCCGAGGAAGGTCACTGTGGAGCAGAAGTGGCATCTGTGCCTGCTGAGCAACACCCAGCCACAAGGGTCTTGGGACTCTAGTGTTTTGTATGCAGGAGGCTGGGCAACAACGTTTCTCCTCCATCGGAGAGCTCGATTTGGAGAGCTTAGAGGAAGCCGGAAGAGCACGTTTATAACGGGGCCTCTGGCCAATGCAAGGGGGCCTCCTTTTGTAACCCTGAGCTGCTTTTGGAAAAACACCCTGCTTACACGAGCTCTCGGAATTCATACTTGACCTCTTGCTCCCTGAAGCAGCACCTGGACTTCACCTCTCGAGGGAGAAAGAGGCAGTCGTCCTCCGAAGACTGCTAGGCCTTTGCAAGATGTCCCATGAGCTTAGGCGAAACGAAGGCGTTCACTGGCTCGCGCAGTTCACGTCCGGAGGAACACTGGCTTTCCAAAGTGCTTTCAGCGAAGGGGTACAGTATGTGACATGGGTCTCCTTTGGCCGCCCGGGAACTTCAGCTACATGAGCTGCGTGGCAACCGTGAAGAGGGGGCGGGACGAGAAAAGCGAAATCCGTCCCGTTGGCAAGCCGGGGAGCTGCGTGCTCGGAGCTGCCTGACAACAAGGCCTGCTGCCCGTCTTGTCCTCACCGTAGGAGTTCCCTGGGAGGCAAAGTGAGGAAGAGTGAGTTTTCTCGAAAGAACGAGGGGGTGTGTGCAGTTCCTCACTAGGAGCTCATCCCAAAGCCTTCTTGGCTAGTGGTTAGGAAACCTGCCCCCATGCCGCCAAAGGAAGGTCCGCGTGTGCCGTGAGAAGTGTTGCAGTGCAGATCTTTCTGAGAAGCCTTAGTGAAGGTACTGCTTTAACACCGGTAGGCCTCTCAGGACTGCAGGCTCGCTCACGCCTGGACCCAGGTCAAGGAAGAACACGTTGTAGCCAAAGTGTCAACTGCGGCTTCTGAGTAACCTGCAGCCCCACGGGTGGTTGGCCTCCACTCTGTGCATGCAGAGGGCAGGGCGACACACGGCTTGCTCCGGCGGAGAGCCAGACCTCCAACTCTGGAAAGCAGTCTTGGTAAGAGAGTGGGGGCCGGTGTCACGTGCAATGCCTGTCAGACTCCCGGCTTAGCTATTAGCTGCACTGAATCATACCCGGCGAGTAACAGGGATTCTACGAACTCAAAGCTGACGACCCTTCACCTCCAGCAGAAAGGTGACTTTACAACCAGCCCGAAATGATGGACACCTTTCCCGAAGCACTGCTGGGAGATTGAAAGTTCCAACGTCGACCACGCCTGACTGAAGCGCTGTCGTGGCCAGGCACGTCACCCTGCGCAGAACCTCTGCTTACAAAAGGCTCCTCACAGGAGCGCCTGGTGTGTCGCGTGGCTCTCTTGGAGCTGAGCAGAAGGTGCTGCTCCACAGGCTGGGTTTGCACGTAGAAACTGGATCCTGAGGGCTGAAGCATTATTGGTCCCTTTGGAACAGGAGGCTTGGGGCCAGAAAACTGAAGGTAAAGCACGGGGGCGGGGGTGGGCGGGCACCCATCTTGGGCACCCCGCAGGAACTCCTTGGGAGGAAGCGTGAGTTTGCTCCAAAGAAACAGTGTGCCTGCCACTCCTTGCCAGGAGGTCATGCAGCAGACCACTTCAGCTAAGGCGAATGTCGGCTGAGCGGCATACTCAAAGTAAGGGGCAGTGTTTCCATCAGCAAACTTGGTGGTCGCAAGTAGACCCGAGGCTTCCACCACTGAAGTGCCGTAGTGCTGGTGTGCCTTTGACGTATCTGAGGACGCTCGCGACTGCACCGTTTTCCGAGGAAAATCACTGGGTACCGAAAGCGTCATCTGTGCCTTCTGAGCACCCTCACGCCTCATGATGGTCTTTGGGCTCTCCTGTTGGTAGGCCGAAGGCCAGGCAGCCATGTGTTTCCTCCGTCGGAGAGCCAGATAGCCACAGCTCAGAAGAATCCTCAGGAAGAGTTTTCTCCCTGGTCTGCTGTGCAATGCAAGGGGACCCCAGTTGGTCAACCTGAGCTGCACTGGAACAGACACCGCCATGGCAAGGGTTCTCAGAATTCATCGCTGACGTCTTCCCCTCGCAAGCAGCACGTCGACTTCAGATCCAGCTGGAGACATGTGCTCTCAGCCTTTGAAGACGGTCAGGCCTTGGCAAGCTCCACGGTCAGGTAGGCGACACGAAGGCGTTCACTGGCTCAACGCCGTTCACCTCAGGAGGACTCCTGCTTGCCAAAGTGTTGTCATGGAAGGGCCCATGTGTGTGGCATGTGTCTACGTGGCCTGCTTCTGAACGTCAGGTACACGAGCTAGGTGTCAACCGTGAAAGTGGAGGGGGACGGGAACGGCACAGTTGGCCCCAGTGACAAACTGGAGAGCTGCGTCCTCAGAGCTGCCGGAGAAACAGTCCTGTTGCCCGTCTTCTATTCACCCCTGGATTACCCTGAGAGGCAACCGGAGGCAGAGTGAATTTTCTTGAACGAACCGGAGTGCGTGCACTTCCTTGCTAGGTTCTCATCCCAAAGCCTTCTTGGCCAGTGGTAAGGAAACTTGCCCGCGTGTTGCAAGGAAGGTCCGTGTTTTCGACGATGAGTGCTTAATGGAACGCCCTGCGGTCGCCAACCTTCTCAACCCTGCGGGAATACCCGGGGAGGAACGGAGACTTGGCCCAAGGAAACAGAATGCTGGCAATTGCTTGCTCGGAGTACCTCCAGCAGAGGAGGTTATCTAGGGCGTAAGTCAGCCGAGCGCCAGACTCAAGGTAAGGTGCAGTGTTTCCTTCCACCAGCACAGTCGCAGTCGGCAGTTTCAACGAGGCCTTCCCGACTGAACTGCTGTAAAGGCTGGTGTGCCTTTCAAGACTCTGAAAGGATGAGGATGCGAGCGTCTGCACCGTATTCCGAGGAAGGTCACTGTGGAGCAGAAGTGGCATCTGTGCCTGCTGAGCAACACCCAGCCACAAGGGTCTTGGGACTCTAGTGTTTTGTATGCAGGAGGCTGGGCAACAACGTTTCTCCTCCATCGGAGAGCTCGATTTGGAGAGCTTAGAGGAAGCCGGAAGAGCACGTTTATAACGGGGCCTCTGGCCAATGCAAGGGGGCCTCCTTTTGTAACCCTGAGCTGCTTTTGGAAAAACACCCTGCTTACACGAGCTCTCGGAATTCATACTTGACCTCTTGCTCCCTGAAGCAGCACCTGGACTTCACCTCTCGAGGGAGAAAGAGGCAGTCGTCCTCCGAAGACTGCTAGGCCTTTGCAAGATGTCCCATGAGCTTAGGCGAAACGAAGGCGTTCACTGGCTCGCGCAGTTCACGTCCGGAGGAACACTGGCTTTCCAAAGTGCTTTCAGCGAAGGGGTACAGTATGTGACATGGGTCTCCTTTGGCCGCCCGGGAACTTCAGCTACATGAGCTGCGTGGCAACCGTGAAGAGGGGGCGGGACGAGAAAAGCGAAATCCGTCCCGTTGGCAAGCCGGGGAGCTGCGTGCTCGGAGCTGCCTGACAACAAGGCCTGCTGCCCGTCTTGTCCTCACCGTAGGAGTTCCCTGGGAGGCAAAGTGAGGAAGAGTGAGTTTTCTCGAAAGAACGAGGGGGTGTGTGCAGTTCCTCACTAGGAGCTCATCCCAAAGCCTTCTTGGCTAGTGGTTAGGAAACCTGCCCCCATGCCGCCAAAGGAAGGTCCGCGTGTGCCGTGAGAAGTGTTGCAGTGCAGATCTTTCTGAGAAGCCTTAGTGAAGGTACTGCTTTAACACCGGTAGGCCTCTCAGGACTGCAGGCTCGCTCACGCCTGGACCCAGGTCAAGGAAGAACACGTTGTAGCCAAAGTGTCAACTGCGGCTTCTGAGTAACCTGCAGCCCCACGGGTGGTTGGCCTCCACTCTGTGCATGCAGAGGGCAGGGCGACACACGGCTTGCTCCGGCGGAGAGCCAGACCTCCAACTCTGGAAAGCAGTCTTGGTAACAGAGTGGGGGCCGGTGTCACGTGCAATGCCTGTCAGACTCCCGGCTTAGCTATTAGCTGCACTGAATCATACCCGGCGAGTAACAGGGATTCTACGAACTCAAAGCTGACGACCCTTCACCTCCAGCAGAAAGGTGACTTTACAACCAGCCCGAAATGATGGACACCTTTCCCGAAGCACTGCTGGGAGATTGAAAGTTCCAACGTCGACCACGCCTGACTGAAGCGCTGTCGTGGCCAGGCACGTCACCCTGCGCAGAACCTCTGCTTACAAAAGGCTCCTCACAGGAGCGCCTGGTGTGTCGCGTGGCTCTCTTGGAGCTGAGCAGAAGGTGCTGCTCCACAGGCTGGGTTTGCACGTAGAAACTGGATCCTGAGGGCTGAAGCATTATTGGTCCCTTTGGAACAGGAGGCTTGGGGCCAGAAAACTGAAGGTAAAGCACGGGGGCGGGGGTGGGCGGGCACCCATCTTGGGCACCCCGCAGGAACTCCTTGGGAGGAAGCGTGAGTTTGCTCCAAAGAAACAGTGTGCCTGCCACTCCTTGCCAGGAGGTCATGCAGCAGACCACTTCAGCTAAGGCGAATGTCGGCTGAGCGGCATACTCAAAGTAAGGGGCAGTGTTTCCATCAGCAAACTTGGTGGTCGCAAGTAGACCCGAGGCTTCCACCACTGAAGTGCCGTAGTGCTGGTGTGCCTTTGACGTATCTGAGGACGCTCGCAACTGCACCGTTTTCCGAGGAAAATCACTGTGTACCGAAAGCGTCATCTGTGCCTTCTGAGCACCCTCACGCCTCATGATGGTCTTTGGGCTCTCCTGTTGGTAGGCCGAAGGCCAGGCAGCCATGTGTTTCCTCCGTCGGAGAGCCAGATAGCCACAGCTCAGAAGAATCCTCAGGAAGAGTTTTCTCCCTGGTCTGCTGTGCAATGCAAGGGGACCCCAGTTGGTCAACCTGAGCTGCACTGGAACAGACACCGCCATGGCAAGGGTTCTCAGAATTCATCGCTGACGTCTTCCCCTCGCAAGCAGCACGTCGACTTCAGATCCAGCTGGAGACATGTGCTCTCAGCCTTTGAAGACGGTCAGGCCTTGGCAAGCTCCACGGTCAGGTAGGCGACACGAAGGCGTTCACTGGCTCAATGCCGTTCACCTCAGGAGGACTCCTGCTTGCCAAAGTGTTGTCATGGAAGGGCCCATGTGTGTGGCATGTGTCTACGTGGCCTGCTTCTGAACGTCAGGTACACGAGCTAGGTGTCAACCGTGAAAGTGGAGGGGGACGGGAACGGCACAGTTGGCCCCAGTGACAAACCGGAGAGCTGCGTCCTCAGAGCTGCCGGAGAAACAGTCCTGTTGCCCGTCTTCTATTCACCCCTGGATTACCCTGAGAGGCAACCGGAGGCAGAGTGAATTTTCTTGAACGAACCGGAGTGCGTGCACTTCCTTGCTAGGTTCTCATCCCAAAGCCTTCTTGGCCAGTGGTAAGGAAACTTGCCCGCGTGTTGCAAGGAAGGTCCGTGTTTTCGACGATGAGTGCTTAATGGAACGCCCTGCGGTCGCCAACCTTCTCAACCCTGCGGGAATACCCAGGGAGGAACGGAGACTTGGCCCAAGGAAACAGAATGCTGGCAATTGCCTGCTCGGAGTACCTCCAGCAGAGGAGGTTATCTAGGGCGTAAGTCAGCCGAGCGCCAGACTCAAGGTAAGGTGCAGTGTTTCCTTCCACCAGCACAGTCGCAGTCGGCAGTTTCAACGAGGCCTTCCCGACTGAACTGCTGTAAAGGCTGGTGTGCCTTTCAAGACTCTGAAAGGATGAGGATGCGAGCGTCTGCACCGTATTCCGAGGAAGGTCACTGTGGAGCAGAAGTGGCATCTGTGCCTGCTGAGCAACACCCAGCCACAAGGGTCTTGGGACTCTAGTGTTTTGTATGCAGGAGGCTGGGCAACAACGTTTCTCCTCCATCGGAGAGCTCGATTTGGAGAGCTTAGAGGAAGCCGGAAGAGCACGTTTATAACGGGGCCTCTGGCCAATGCAAGGGGGCCTCCTTTTGTAACCCTGAGCTGCTTTTGGAAAAACACCCTGCTTACACGAGCTCTCGGAATTCATACTTGACCTCTTGCTCCCTGAAGCAGCACCTGGACTTCACCTCTCGAGGGAGAAAGAGGCAGTCGTCCTCCGAAGACTGCTAGGCCTTTGCAAGATGTCCCATGAGCTTAGGCGAAACGAAGGCGTTCACTGGCTCGCGCAGTTCACGTCCGGAGGAACACTGGCTTTCCAAAGTGCTTTCAGCGAAGGGGTACAGTATGTGACATGGGTCTCCTTTGGCCGCCCGGGAACTTCAGCTACATGAGCTGCGTGGCAACCGTGAAGAGGGGGCGGGACGAGAAAAGCGAAATCCGTCCCGTTGGCAAGCCGGGGAGCTGCGTGCTCGGAGCTGCCTGACAACAAGGCCTGCTGCCCGTCTTGTCCTCACCGTAGGAGTTCCCTGGGAGGCAAAGTGAGGAAGAGTGAGTTTTCTCGAAAGAACGAGGGGGTGTGTGCAGTTCCTCACTAGGAGCTCATCCCAAAGCCTTCTTGGCTAGTGGTTAGGAAACCTGCCCCCATGCCGCCAAAGGAAGGTCCGCGTGTGCCGTGAGAAGTGTTGCAGTGCAGATCTTTCTGAGAAGCCTTAGTGAAGGTACTGCTTTAACACCGGTAGGCCTCTCAGGACTGCAGGCTCGCTCACGCCTGGACCCAGGTCAAGGAAGAACACGTTGTAGCCAAAGTGTCAACTGCGGCTTCTGAGTAACCTGCAGCCCCACGGGTGGTTGGCCTCCACTCTGTGCATGCAGAGGGCAGGGCGACACACGGCTTGCTCCGGCGGAGAGCCAGACCTCCAACTCTGGAAAGCAGTCTTGGTAACAGAGTGGGGGCCGGTGTCACGTGCAATGCCTGTCAGACTCCCGGCTTAGCTATTAGCTGCACTGAATCATACCCGGCGAGTAACAGGGATTCTACGAACTCAAAGCTGACGACCCTTCACCTCCAGCAGAAAGGTGACTTTACAACCAGCCCGAAATGATGGACACCTTTCCCGAAGCACTGCTGGGAGATTGAAAGTTCCAACGTCGACCACGCCTGACTGAAGCGCTGTCGTGGCCAGGCACGTCACCCTGCGCAGAACCTCTGCTTACAAAAGGCTCCTCACAGGAGCGCCTGGTGTGTCGCGTGGCTCTCTTGGAGCTGAGCAGAAGGTGCTGCTCCACAGGCTGGGTTTGCACGTAGAAACTGGATCCTGAGGGCTGAAGCATTATTGGTCCCTTTGGAACAGGAGGCTTGGGGCCAGAAAACTGAAGGTAAAGCACGGGGGCGGGGGTGGGCGGGCACCCATCTTGGGCACCCCGCAGGAACTCCTTGGGAGGAAGCGTGAGTTTGCTCCAAAGAAACAGTGTGCCTGCCACTCCTTGCCAGGAGGTCATGCAGCAGACCACTTCAGCTAAGGCGAATGTCGGCTGAGCGGCATACTCAAAGTAAGGGGCAGTGTTTCCATCAGCAAACTTGGTGGTCGCAAGTAGACCCGAGGCTTCCACCACTGAAGTGCCGTAGTGCTGGTGTGCCTTTGACGTATCTGAGGACGCTCGCGACTGCACCGTTTTCCGAGGAAAATCACTGTGTACCGAAAGCGTCATCTGTGCCTTCTGAGCACCCTCACGCCTCATGATGGTCTTTGGGCTCTCCTGTTGGTAGGCCGAAGGCCAGGCAGCCATGTGTTTCCTCCGTCGGAGAGCCAGATAGCCACAGCTCAGAAGAATCCTCAGGAAGAGTTTTCTCCCTGGTCTGCTGTGCAATGCAAGGGGACCCCAGTTGGTCAACCTGAGCTGCACTGGAACAGACACCGCCATGGCAAGGGTTCTCAGAATTCATCGCTGACGTCTTCCCCTCGCAAGCAGCACGTCGACTTCAGATCCAGCTGGAGACATGTGCTCTCAGCCTTTGAAGACGGTCAGGCCTTGGCAAGCTCCACGGTCAGGTAGGCGACACGAAGGCGTTCACTGGCTCAACGCCGTTCACCTCAGGAGGACTCCTGCTTGCCAAAGTGTTGTCATGGAAGGGCCCATGTGTGTGGCATGTGTCTACGTGGCCTGCTTCTGAACGTCAGGTACACGAGCTAGGTGTCAACCGTGAAAGTGGAGGGGGACGGGAACGGCACAGTTGGCCCCAGTGACAAACCGGAGAGCTGCGTCCTCAGAGCTGCCGGAGAAACAGTCCTGTTGCCCGTCTTCTATTCACCCCTGGATTACCCTGAGAGGCAACCGGAGGCAGAGTGAATTTTCTTGAACGAACCGGAGTGCGTGCACTTCCTTGCTAGGTTCTCATCCCAAAGCCTTCTTGGCCAGTGGTAAGGAAACTTGCCCGCGTGTTGCAAGGAAGGTCCGTGTTTTCGACGATGAGTGCTTAATGGAACGCCCTGCGGTCGCCAACCTTCTCAACCCTGCGGGAATACCCGGGGAGGAACGGAGACTTGGCCCAAGGAAACAGAATGCTGGCAATTGCCTGCTCGGAGTACCTCCAGCAGAGGAGGTTATCTAGGGCGTAAGTCAGCCGAGCGCCAGACTCAAGGTAAGGTGCAGTGTTTCCTTCCACCAGCACAGTCGCAGTCGGCAGTTTCAACGAGGCCTTCCCGACTGAACTGCTGTAAAGGCTGGTGTGCCTTTCAAGACTCTGAAAGGATGAGGATGCGAGCGTCTGCACCGTATTCCGAGGAAGGTCACTGTGGAGCAGAAGTGGCATCTGTGCCTGCTGAGCAACACCCAGCCACAAGGGTCTTGGGACTCTAGTGTTTTGTATGCAGGAGGCTGGGCAACAACTTTTCTCCTCCATCGGAGAGCTCGATTTGGAGAGCTTAGAGGAAGCCGGAAGAGCACGTTTATAACGGGGCCTCTGGCCAATGCAAGGGGGCCTCCTTTTGTAACCCTGAGCTGCTTTTGGAAAAACACCCTGCTTACACGAGCTCTCGGAATTCATACTTGACCTCTTGCTCCCTGAAGCAGCACCTGGACTTCACCTCTCGAGGGAGAAAGAGGCAGTCGTCCTCCGAAGACTGCTAGGCCTTTGCAAGATGTCCCATGAGCTTAGGCGAAACGAAGGCGTTCACTGGCTCGCGCAGTTCACGTCCGGAGGAACACTGGCTTTCCAAAGTGCTTTCAGCGAAGGGGTACAGTATGTGACATGGGTCTCCTTTGGCCGCCCGGGAACTTCAGCTACATGAGCTGCGTGGCAACCGTGAAGAGGGGGCGGGACGAGAAAAGCGAAATCCGTCCCGTTGGCAAGCCGGGGAGCTGCGTGCTCGGAGCTGCCTGACAACAAGGCCTGCTGCCCGTCTTGTCCTCACCGTAGGAGTTCCCTGGGAGGCAAAGTGAGGAAGAGTGAGTTTTCTCGAAAGAACGAGGGGGTGTGTGCAGTTCCTCACTAGGAGCTCATCCCAAAGCCTTCTTGGCTAGTGGTTAGGAAACCTGCCCCCATGCCGCCAAAGGAAGGTCCGCGTGTGCCGTGAGAAGTGTTGCAGTGCAGATCTTTCTGAGAAGCCTTAGTGAAGGTACTGCTTTAACACCGGTAGGCCTCTCAGGACTGCAGGCTCGCTCACGCCTGGACCCAGGTCAAGGAAGAACACGTTGTAGCCAAAGTGTCAACTGCGGCTTCTGAGTAACCTGCAGCCCCACGGGTGGTTGGCCTCCACTCTGTGCATGCAGAGGGCAGGGCGACACACGGCTTGCTCCGGCGGAGAGCCAGACCTCCAACTCTGGAAAGCAGTCTTGGTAACAGAGTGGGGGCCGGTGTCACGTGCAATGCCTGTCAGACTCCCGGCTTAGCTATTAGCTGCACTGAATCATACCCGGCGAGTAACAGGGATTCTACGAACTCAAAGCTGACGACCCTTCACCTCCAGCAGAAAGGTGACTTTACAACCAGCCCGAAATGATGGACACCTTTCCCGAAGCACTGCTGGGAGATTGAAAGTTCCAACGTCGACCACGCCTGACTGAAGCGCTGTCGTGGCCAGGCACGTCACCCTGCGCAGAACCTCTGCTTACAAAAGGCTCCTCACAGGAGCGCCTGGTGTGTCGCGTGGCTCTCTTGGAGCTGAGCAGAAGGTGCTGCTCCACAGGCTGGGTTTGCACGTAGAAACTGGATCCTGAGGGCTGAAGCATTATTGGTCCCTTTGGAACAGGAGGCTTGGGGCCAGAAAACTGAAGGTAAAGCACGGGGGCGGGGGTGGGCGGGCACCCATCTTGGGCACCCCGCAGGAACTCCTTGGGAGGAAGCGTGAGTTTGCTCCAAAGAAACAGTGTGCCTGCCACTCCTTGCCAGGAGGTCATGCAGCAGACCACTTCAGCTAAGGCGAATGTCGGCTGAGCGGCATACTCAAAGTAAGGGGCAGTGTTTCCATCAGCAAACTTGGTGGTCGCAAGTAGACCCGAGGCTTTCACCACTGAAGTGCCGTAGTGCTGGTGTGCCTTTGACGTATCTGAGGACGCTCGCGACTGCACCGTTTTCCGAGGAAAATCACTGTGTACCGAAAGCGTCATCTGTGCCTTCTGAGCACCCTCACGCCTCATGATGGTCTTTGGGCTCTCCTGTTGGTAGGCCGAAGGCCAGGCAGCCATGTGTTTCCTCCGTCGGAGAGCCAGATAGCCACAGCTCAGAAGAATCCTCAGGAAGAGTTTTCT
The DNA here is from genome assembly GCF_028021215.1 of Eschrichtius robustus. Classification (NCBI taxonomy): domain Eukaryota; kingdom Metazoa; phylum Chordata; class Mammalia; order Artiodactyla; family Eschrichtiidae; genus Eschrichtius; species Eschrichtius robustus. The sequence goes on along the minus strand of NW_027175690.1, from coordinate 1,153,904 downwards.
CCCTGGTCTGCTGTGCAATGCAAGGGGACCCCAGTTGGTCAACCTGAGCTGCACTGGAACAGACACCGCCATGGCAAGGGTTCTCAGAATTCATCGCTGACGTCTTCCCCTCGCAAGCAGCACGTCGACTTCAGATCCAGCTGGAGACATGTGTTCTCAGCCTTTGAAGACGGTCAGGCCTTGGCAAGCTCCACGGTCAGGTAGGCGACACGAAGGCGTTCACTGGCTCAACGCCGTTCACCTCAGGAGGACTCCTGCTTGCCAAAGTGTTGTCATGGAAGGGCCCATGTGTGTGGCATGTGTCTACGTGGCCTGCTTCTGAACGTCAGGTACACGAGCTAGGTGTCAACCGTGAAAGTGGAGGGGGACGGGAACGGCACAGTTGGCCCCAGTGACAAACCAGAGAGCTGCGTCCTCAGAGCTGCCGGAGAAACAGTCCTGTTGCCCGTCTTCTATTCACCCCTGGATTACCCTGAGAGGCAACCGGAGGCAGAGTGAATTTTCTTGAACGAACCGGAGTGCGTGCACTTCCTTGCTAGGTTCTCATCCCAAAGCCTTCTTGGCCAGTGGTAAGGAAACTTGCCCGCGTGTTGCAAGGAAGGTCCGTGTTTTCGACGATGAGTGCTTAATGGAACGCCCTGCGGTCGCCAACCTTCTCAACCCTGCGGGAATACCCGGGGAGGAACGGAGACTTGGCCCAAGGAAACAGAATGCTGGCAATTGCCTGCTCGGAGTACCTCCAGCAGAGGAGGTTATCTAGGGCGTAAGTCAGCCGAGCGCCAGACTCAAGGTAAGGTGCAGTGTTTCCTTCCACCAGCACAGTCGCAGTCGGCAGTTTCAACGAGGCCTTCCCGACTGAACTGCTGTAAAGGCTGGTGTGCCTTTCAAGACTCTGAAAGGATGAGGATGCGAGCGTCTGCACCGTATTCCGAGGAAGGTCACTGTGGAGCAGAAGTGGCATCTGTGCCTGCTGAGCAACACCCAGCCACAAGGGTCTTGGGACTCTAGTGTTTTGTATGCAGGAGGCTGGGCAACAACGTTTCTCCTCCATCGGAGAGCTCGATTTGGAGAGCTTAGAGGAAGCCGGAAGAGCACGTTTATAACGGGGCCTCTGGCCAATGCAAGGGGGCCTCCTTTTGTAACCCTGAGCTGCTTTTGGAAAAACACCCTGCTTACACGAGCTCTCGGAATTCATACTTGACCTCTTGCTCCCTGAAGCAGCACCTGGACTTCACCTCTCGAGGGAGAAAGAGGCAGTCGTCCTCCGAAGACTGCTAGGCCTTTGCAAGATGTCCCATGAGCTTAGGCGAAACGAAGGCGTTCACTGGCTCGCGCAGTTCACGTCCGGAGGAACACTGGCTTTCCAAAGTGCTTTCAGCGAAGGGGTACAGTATGTGACATGGGTCTCCTTTGGCCGCCCGGGAACTTCAGCTACATGAGCTGCGTGGCAACCGTGAAGAGGGGGCGGGACGAGAAAAGCGAAATCCGTCCCGTTGGCAAGCCGGGGAGCTGCGTGCTCGGAGCTGCCTGACAACAAGGCCTGCTGCCCGTCTTGTCCTCACCGTAGGAGTTCCCTGGGAGGCAAAGTGAGGAAGAGTGAGTTTTCTCGAAAGAACGAGGGGGTGTGTGCAGTTCCTCACTAGGAGCTCATCCCAAAGCCTTCTTGGCTAGTGGTTAGGAAACCTGCCCCCATGCCGCCAAAGGAAGGTCCGCGTGTGCCGTGAGAAGTGTTGCAGTGCAGATCTTTCTGAGAAGCCTTAGTGAAGGTACTGCTTTAACACCGGTAGGCCTCTCAGGACTGCAGGCTCGCTCACGCCTGGACCCAGGTCAAGGAAGAACACGTTGTAGCCAAAGTGTCAACTGCGGCTTCTGAGTAACCTGCAGCCCCACGGGTGGTTGGCCTCCACTCTGTGCATGCAGAGGGCAGGGCGACACACGGCTTGCTCCGGCGGAGAGCCAGACCTCCAACTCTGGAAAGCAGTCTTGGTAACAGAGTGGGGGCCGGTGTCACGTGCAATGCCTGTCAGACTCCCGGCTTAGCTATTAGCTGCACTGAATCATACCCGGCGAGTAACAGGGATTCTACGAACTCAAAGCTGACGACCCTTCACCTCCAGCAGAAAGGTGACTTTACAACCAGCCCGAAATGATGGACACCTTTCCCGAAGCACTGCTGGGAGATTGAAAGTTCCAACGTCGACCACGCCTGACTGAAGCGCTGTCGTGGCCAGGCACGTCACCCTGCGCAGAACCTCTGCTTACAAAAGGCTCCTCACAGGAGCGCCTGGTGTGTCGCGTGGCTCTCTTGGAGCTGAGCAGAAGGTGCTGCTCCACAGGCTGGGTTTGCACGTAGAAACTGGATCCTGAGGGCTGAAGCATTATTGGTCCCTTTGGAACAGGAGGCTTGGGGCCAGAAAACTGAAGGTAAAGCACGGGGGCGGGGGTGGGCGGGCACCCATCTTGGGCACCCCGCAGGAACTCCTTGGGAGGAAGCGTGAGTTTGCTCCAAAGAAACAGTGTGCCTGCCACTCCTTGCCAGGAGGTCATGCAGCAGACCACTTCAGCTAAGGCGAATGTCGGCTGAGCGGCATACTCAAAGTAAGGGGCAGTGTTTCCATCAGCAAACTTGGTGGTCGCAAGTAGACCCGAGGCTTTCACCACTGAAGTGACGTAGTGCTGGTGTGCCTTTGACGTATCTGAGGACGCTCGCGACTGCACCGTTTTCCGAGGAAAATCACTGTGTACCGAAAGCGTCATCTGTGCCTTCTGAGCACCCTCATGCCTCATGATGGTCTTTGGGCTCTCCTGTTGGTAGGCCGAAGGCCAGGCAGCCATGTGTTTCCTCCGTCGGAGAGCCAGATAGCCACAGCTCAGAAGAATCCTCAGGAAGAGTTTTCTCCCTGGTCTGCTGTGCAATGCAAGGGGACCCCAGTTGGTCAACCTGAGCTGCACTGGAACAGACACCGCCATGGCAAGGGTTCTCAGAATTCATCGCTGACGTCTTCCCCTCGCAAGCAGCACGTCGACTTCAGATCCAACTGGAGACATGTGCTCTCAGCCTTTGAAGACGGTCAGGCCTTGGCAAGCTCCACGGTCAGGTAGGCGACACGAAGGCGTTCACTGGCTCAACGCCGTTCACCTCAGGAGGACTCCTGCTTGCCAAAGTGTTGTCATGGAAGGGCCCATGTGTGTGGCATGTGTCTACGTGGCCTGCTTCTGAACGTCAGGTACACGAGCTAGGTGTCAACCGTGAAAGTGGAGGGGGACGGGAACGGCACAGTTGGCCCCAGTGACAAACCGGAGAGCTGCGTCCTCAGAGCTGCCGGAGAAACAGTCCTGTTGCCCGTCTTCTATTCACCCCTGGATTACCCTGAGAGGCAACCGGAGGCAGAGTGAATTTTCTTGAACGAACCGGAGTGCGTGCACTTCCTTGCTAGGTTCTCATCCCAAAGCCTTCTTGGCCAGTGGTAAGGAAACTTGCCCGCGTGTTGCAAGGAAGGTCCGTGTTTTCGACGATGAGTGCTTAATGGAACGCCCTGCGGTCGCCAACCTTCTCAACCCTGCGGGAATACCCGGGGAGGAACGGAGACTTGGCCCAAGGAAACAGAATGCTGGCAATTGCCTGCTCGGAGTACCTCCAGCAGAGGAGGTTATCTAGGGCGTAAGTCAGCCGAGCGCCAGACTCAAGGTAAGGTGCAGTGTTTCCTTCCACCAGCACAGTCGCAGTCGGCAGTTTCAACGAGGCCTTCCCGACTGAACTGCTGTAAAGGCTGGTGTGCCTTTCAAGACTCTGAAAGGATGAGGATGCGAGCGTCTGCACCGTATTCCGAGGAAGGTCACTGTGGAGCAGAAGTGGCATCTGTGCCTGCTGAGCAACACCCAGCCACAAGGGTCTTGGGACTCTAGTGTTTTGTATGCAGGAGGCTGGGCAACAACGTTTCTCCTCCATCGGAGAGCTCGATTTGGAGAGCTTAGAGGAAGCCGGAAGAGCACGTTTATAACGGGGCCTCTGGCCAATGCAAGGGGGCCTCCTTTTGTAACCCTGAGCTGCTTTTGGAAAAACACCCTGCTTACACGAGCTCTCGGAATTCATACTTGACCTCTTGCTCCCTGAAGCAGCACCTGGACTTCACCTCTCGAGGGAGAAAGAGGCAGTCGTCCTCCGAAGACTGCTAGGCCTTTGCAAGATGTCCCATGAGCTTAGGCGAAACGAAGGCGTTCACTGGCTCGCGCAGTTCACGTCCGGAGGAACACTGGCTTTCCAAAGTGCTTTCAGCGAAGGGGTACAGTATGTGACATGGGTCTCCTTTGGCCGCCCGGGATCTTCAGCTACATGAGCTGCGTGGCAACCATGAAGAGGGGGCGGGACGAGAAAAGCGAAATCCGTCCCGTTGGCAAGCCGGGGAGCTGCGTGCTCGGAGCTGCCTGACAACAAGGCCTGCTGCCCGTCTTGTCCTCACCGTAGGAGTTCCCTGGGAGGCAAAGTGAGGAAGAGTGAGTTTTCTCGAAAGAACGAGGGGGTGTGTGCAGTTCCTCACTAGGAGCTCATCCCAAAGCCTTCTTGGCTAGTGGTTAGGAAACCTGCCCCCATGCCGCCAAAGGAAGGTCCGCGTGTGCCGTGAGAAGTGTTGCAGTGCAGATCTTTCTGAGAAGCCTTAGTGAAGGTACTGCTTTAACACCGGTAGGCCTCTCAGGACTGCAGGCTCGCTCACGCCTGGACCCAGGTCAAGGAAGAACACGTTGTAGCCAAAGTGTCAACTGCGGCTTCTGAGTAACCTGCAGCCCCACGGGTGGTTGGCCTCCACTCTGTGCATGCAGAGGGCAGGGCGACACACGGCTTGCTCCGGCGGAGAGCCAGACCTCCAACTCTGGAAAGCAGTCTTGGTAACAGAGTGGGGGCCGGTGTCACGTGCAATGCCTGTCAGACTCCCGGCTTAGCTATTAGCTGCACTGAATCATACCCGGCGAGTAACAGGGATTCTACGAACTCAAAGCTGACGACCCTTCACCTCCAGCAGAAAGGTGACTTTACAACCAGCCCGAAATGATGGACACCTTTCCCGAAGCACTGCTGGGAGATTGAAAGTTCCAACGTCGACCACGCCTGACTGAAGCGCTGTCGTGGCCAGGCACGTCACCCTGCGCAGAACCTCTGCTTACAAAAGGCTCCTCACAGGAGCGCCTGGTGTGTCGCGTGGCTCTCTTGGAGCTGAGCAGAAGGTGCTGCTCCACAGGCTGGGTTTGCACGTAGAAACTGGATCCTGAGGGCTGAAGCATTATTGGTCCCTTTGGAACAGGAGGCTTGGGGCCAGAAAACTGAAGGTAAAGCACGGGGGCGGGGGTGGGCGGGCACCCATCTTGGGCACCCCGCAGGAACTCCTTGGGAGGAAGCGTGAGTTTGCTCCAAAGAAACAGTGTGCCTGCCACTCCTTGCCAGGAGGTCATGCAGCAGACCACTTCAGCTAAGGCGAATGTCGGCTGAGCGGCATACTCAAAGTAAGGGGCAGTGTTTCCATCAGCAAACTTGGTGGTCGCAAGTAGACCCGAGGCTTTCACCACTGAAGTGCCGTAGTGCTGGTGTGCCTTTGACGTATCTGAGGACGCTCGCGACTGCACCGTTTTCCGAGGAAAATCACTGTGTACCGAAAGCGTCATCTGTGCCTTCTGAGCACCCTCACGCCTCATGATGGTCTTTGGGCTCTCCTGTTGGTAGGCCGAAGGCCAGGCAGCCATGTGTTTCCTCCGTCGGAGAGCCAGATAGCCACAGCTCAGAAGAATCCTCAGGAAGAGTTTTCTCCCTGGTCTGCTGTGCAATGCAAGGGGACCCCAGTTGGTCAACCTGAGCTGCACTGGAACAGACACCGCCATGGCAAGGGTTCTCAGAATTCATCGCTGACGTCTTCCCCTCGCAAGCAGCACGTAGACTTCAGATCCAGCTGGAGACATGTGCTCTCAGCCTTTGAAGACGGTCAGGCCTTGGCAAGCTCCACGGTCAGGTAGGCGACACGAAGGCGTTCACTGGCTCAACGCCGTTCACCTCAGGAGGACTCCTGCTTGCCAAAGTGTTGTCATGGAAGGGCCCATGTGTGTGGCATGTGTCTACGTGGCCTGCTTCTGAACGTCAGGTACACGAGCTAGGTGTCAACCGTGAAAGTGGAGGGGGACGGGAACGGCACAGTTGGCCCCAGTGACAAACCGGAGAGCTGCGTCCTCAGAGCTGCCGGAGAAACAGTCCTGTTGCCCGTCTTCTATTCACCCCTGGATTACCCTGAGAGGCAACCGGAGGCAGAGTGAATTTTCTTGAACGAACCGGAGTGCGTGCACTTCCTTGCTAGGTTCTCATCCCAAAGCCTTCTTGGCCAGTGGTAAGGAAACTTGCCCGCGTGTTGCAAGGAAGGTCCGTGTTTTCGACGATGAGTGCTTAATGGAACGCCCTGCGGTCGCCAACCTTCTCAACCCTGCGGGAATACCCGGGGAGGAACGGAGACTTGGCCCAAGGAAACAGAATGCTGGCAATTGCTTGCTCGGAGTACCTCCAGCAGAGGAGGTTATCTAGGGCGTAAGTCAGCCGAGCGCCAGACTCAAGGTAAGGTGCAGTGTTTCCTTCCACCAGCACAGTCGCAGTCGGCAGTTTCAACGGGGCCTTCCCGACTGAACTGCTGTAAAGGCTGGTGTGCCTTTCAAGACTCTGAAAGGATGAGGATGCGAGCGTCTGCACCGTATTCCGAGGAAGGTCACTGTGGAGCAGAAGTGGCATCTGTGCCTGCTGAGCAACACCCAGCCACAAGGGTCTTGGGACTCTAGTGTTTTGTATGCAGGAGGCTGGGCAACAACGTTTCTCCTCCATCGGAGAGCTCGATTTGGAGAGCTTAGAGGAAGCCGGAAGAGCACGTTTATAACGGGGCCTCTGGCCAATGCAAGGGGGCCTCCTTTTGTAACCCTGAGCTGCTTTTGGAAAAACACCCTGCTTACACGAGCTCTCGGAATTCATACTTGACCTCTTGCTCCCTGAAGCAGCACCTGGACTTCACCTCTCGAGGGAGAAAGAGGCAGTCGTCCTCCGAAGACTGCTAGGCCTTTGCAAGATGTCCCATGAGCTTAGGCGAAACGAAGGCGTTCACTGGCTCGCGCAGTTCACGTCCGGAGGAACACTGGCTTTCCAAAGTGCTTTCAGCGAAGGGGTACAGTATGTGACATGGGTCTCCTTTGGCCGCCCGGGAACTTCAGCTACATGAGCTGCGTGGCAACCGTGAAGAGGGGGCGGGACGAGAAAAGCGAAATCCGTCCCGTTGGCAAGCCGGGGAGCTGCGTGCTCGGAGCTGCCTGACAACAAGGCCTGCTGCCCGTCTTGTCCTCACCGTAGGAGTTCCCTGGGAGGCAAAGTGAGGAAGAGTGAGTTTTCTCGAAAGAACGAGGGGGTGTGTGCAGTTCCTCACTAGGAGCTCATCCCAAAGCCTTCTTGGCTAGTGGTTAGTAAACCTGCCCCCATGCCGCCAAAGGAAGGTCCGCGTGTGCCGTGAGAAGTGTTGCAGTGCAGATCTTTCTGAGAAGCCTTAGTGAAGGTACTGCTTTAACACCGGTAGGCCTCTCAGGACTGCAGGCTCGCTCACGCCTGGACCCAGGTCAAGGAAGAACACGTTGTAGCCAAAGTGTCAACTGCGGCTTCTGAGTAACCTGCAGCCCCACGGGTGGTTGGCCTCCACTCTGTGCATGCAGAGGGCAGGGCGACACACGGCTTGCTCCGGCGGAGAGCCAGACCTCCAACTCTGGAAAGCAGTCTTGGTAACAGAGTGGGGGCCGGTGTCACGTGCAATGCCTGTCAGACTCCCGGCTTAGCTATTAGCTGCACTGAATCATACCCGGCGAGTAACAGGGATTCTACGAACTCAAAGCTGACGACCCTTCACCTCCAGCAGAAAGGTGACTTTACAACCAGCCCGAAATGATGGACACCTTTCCCGAAGCACTGCTGGGAGATTGAAAGTTCCAACGTCGACCACGCCTGACTGAAGCGCTGTCGTGGCCAGGCACGTCACCCTGCGCAGAACCTCTGCTTACAAAAGGCTCCTCACAGGAGCGCCTGGTGTGTCGCGTGGCTCTCTTGGAGCTGAGCAGAAGGTGCTGCTCCACAGGCTGGGTTTGCACGTAGAAACTGGATCCTGAGGGCTGAAGCATTATTGGTCCCTTTGGAACAGGAGGCTTGGGGCCAGAAAACTGAAGGTAAAGCACGGGGGCGGGGGTGGGCGGGCACCCATCTTGGGCACCCCGCAGGAACTCCTTGGGAGGAAGCGTGAGTTTGCTCCAAAGAAACAGTGTGCCTGCCACTCCTTGCCAGGAGGTCATGCAGCAGACCACTTCAGCTAAGGCGAATGTCGGCTGAGCGGCATACTCAAAGTAAGGGGCAGTGTTTCCATCAGCAAACTTGGTGGTCGCAAGTAGACCCGAGGCTTCCACCACTGAAGTGCCGTAGTGCTGGTGTGCCTTTGACGTATCTGAGGACGCTCGCGACTGCACCGTTTTCCGAGGAAAATCACTGGGTACCGAAAGCGTCATCTGTGCCTTCTGAGCACCCTCACGCCTCATGATGGTCTTTGGGCTCTCCTGTTGGTAGGCCGAAGGCCAGGCAGCCATGTGTTTCCTCCGTCGGAGAGCCAGATAGCCACAGCTCAGAAGAATCCTCAGGAAGAGTTTTCTCCCTGGTCTGCTGTGCAATGCAAGGGGACCCCAGTTGGTCAACCTGAGCTGCACTGGAACAGACACCGCCATGGCAAGGGTTCTCAGAATTCATCGCTGACGTCTTCCCCTCGCAAGCAGCACGTCGACTTCAGATCCAGCTGGAGACATGTGCTCTCAGCCTTTGAAGACGGTCAGGCCTTGGCAAGCTCCACGGTCAGGTAGGCGACACGAAGGCGTTCACTGGCTCAACGCCGTTCACCTCAGGAGGACTCCTGCTTGCCAAAGTGTTGTCATGGAAGGGCCCATGTGTGTGGCATGTGTCTACGTGGCCTGCTTCTGAACGTCATGTACACGAGCTAGGTGTCAACCGTGAAAGTGGAGGGGGACGGGAACGGCACAGTTGGCCCCAGTGACAAACCGGAGAGCTGCGTCCTCAGAGCTGCCGGAGAAACAGTCCTGTTGCCCGTCTTCTATTCACCCCTGGATTACCCTGAGAGGCAACCGGAGGCAGAGTGAATTTTCTTGAACGAACCGGAGTGCGTGCACTTCCTTGCTAGGTTCTCATCCCAAAGCCTTCTTGGCCAGTGGTAAGGAAACTTGCCCGCGTGTTGCAAGGAAGGTCCGTGTTTTCGACGATGAGTGCTTAATGGAACGCCCTGCGGTCGCCAACCTTCTCAACCCTGCGGGAATACCCGGGGAGGAACGGAGACTTGGCCCAAGGAAACAGAATGCTGGCAATTGCCTGCTCGGAGTACCTCCAGCAGAGGAGGTTATCTAGGGCGTAAGTCAGCCGAGCGCCAGACTCAAGGTAAGGTGCAGTGTTTCCTTCCACCAGCACAGTCGCAGTCGGCAGTTTCAACGAGGCCTTCCCGACTGAACTGCTGTAAAGGCTGGTGTGCCTTTCAAGACTCTGAAAGGATGAGGATGCGAGCGTCTGCACCGTATTCCGAGGAAGGTCACTGTGGAGCAGAAGTGGCATCTGTGCCTGCTGAGCAACACCCAGCCACAAGGGTCTTGGGACTCTAGTGTTTTGTATGCAGGAGGCTGGGCAACAACTTTTCTCCTCCATCGGAGAGCTCGATTTGGAGAGCTTAGAGGAAGCCGGAAGAGCACGTTTATAACGGGGCCTCTGGCCAATGCAAGGGGGCCTCCTTTTGTAACCCTGAGCTGCTTTTGGAAAAACACCCTGCTTACACGAGCTCTCGGAATTCATACTTGACCTCTTGCTCCCTGAAGCAGCACCTGGACTTCACCTCTCGAGGGAGAAAGAGGCAGTCGTCCTCCGAAGACTGCTAGGCCTTTGCAAGATGTCCCATGAGCTTAGGCGAAACGAAGGCGTTCACTGGCTCGCGCAGTTCACGTCCGGAGGAACACTGGCTTTCCAAAGTGCTTTCAGCGAAGGGGTACAGTATGTGACATGGGTCTCCTTTGGCCGCCCGGGAACTTCAGCTACATGAGCTGCGTGGCAACCGTGAAGAGGGGGCGGGACGAGAAAAGCGAAATCCGTCCCGTTGGCAAGCCGGGGAGCTGCGTGCTCGGAGCTGCCTGACAACAAGGCCTGCTGCCCGTCTTGTCCTCACCGTAGGAGTTCCCTGGGAGGCAAAGTGAGGAAGAGTGAGTTTTCTCGAAAGAACGAGGGGGTGTGTGCAGTTCCTCACTAGGAGCTCATCCCAAAGCCTTCTTGGCTAGTGGTTAGGAAACCTGCCCCCATGCCGCCAAAGGAAGGTCCGCGTGTGCCGTGAGAAGTGTTGCAGTGCAGATCTTTCTGAGAAGCCTTAGTGAAGGTACTGCTTTAACACCGGTAGGCCTCTCAGGACTGCAGGCTCGCTCACGCCTGGACCCAGGTCAAGGAAGAACACGTTGTAGCCAAAGTGTCAACTGCGGCTTCTGAGTAACCTGCAGCCCCACGGGTGGTTGGCCTCCACTCTGTGCATGCAGAGGGCAGGGCGACACACGGCTTGCTCCGGCGGAGAGCCAGACCTCCAACTCTGGAAAGCAGTCTTGGTAACAGAGTGGGGGCCGGTGTCACGTGCAATGCCTGTCAGACTCCCGGCTTAGCTATTAGCTGCACTGAATCATACCCGGCGAGTAACAGGGATTCTACGAACTCAAAGCTGACGACCCTTCACCTCCAGCAGAAAGGTGACTTTACAACCAGCCCGAAATGATGGACACCTTTCCCGAAGCACTGCTGGGAGATTGAAAGTTCCAACGTCGACCACGCCTGACTGAAGCGCTGTCGTGGCCAGGCACGTCACCCTGCGCAGAACCTCTGCTTACAAAAGGCTCCTCACAGGAGCGCCTGGTGTGTCGCGTGGCTCTCTTGGAGCTGAGCAGAAGGTGCTGCTCCACAGGCTGGGTTTGCACGTAGAAACTGGATCCTGAGGGCTGAAGCATTATTGGTCCCTTTGGAACAGGAGGCTTGGGGCCAGAAAACTGAAGGTAAAGCACGGGGGCGGGGGTGGGCGGGCACCCATCTTGGGCACCCCGCAGGAACTCCTTGGGAGGAAGCGTGAGTTTGCTCCAAAGAAACAGTGTGCCTGCCACTCCTTGCCAGGAGGTCATGCAGCAGACCACTTCAGCTAAGGCGAATGTCGGCTGAGCGGCATACTCAAAGTAAGGGGCAGTGTTTCCATCAGCAAACTTGGTGGTCGCAAGTAGACCCGAGGCTTTCACCACTGAAGTGCCGTAGTGCTGGTGTGCCTTTGACGTATCTGAGGACGCTCGCGACTGCACCGTTTTCCGAGGAAAATCACTGTGTACCGAAAGCGTCATCTGTGCCTTCTGAGCACCCTCACGCCTCATGATGGTCTTTGGGCTCTCCTGTTGGTAGGCCGAAGGCCAGGCAGCCATGTGTTTCCTCCGTCGGAGAGCCAGATAGCCACAGCTCAGAAGAATCCTCAGGAAGAGTTTTCTCCCTGGTCTGCTGTGCAATGCAAGGGGACCCCAGTTGGTCAACCTGAGCTGCACTGGAACAGACACCGCCATGGCAAGTGTTCTCAGAATTCATCGCTGACGTCTTCCCCTCGCAAGCAGCACGTCGACTTCAGATCCAGCTGGAGACATGTGCTCTCAGCCTTTGAAGACGGTCAGGCCTTGGCAAGCTCCACGGTCAGGTAGGCGACACGAAGGCGTTCACTGGCTCAACGCCGTTCACCTCAGGAGGACTCCTGCTTGCCAAAGTGTTGTCATGGAAGGGCCCATGTGTGTGGCATGTGTCTACGTGGCCTGCTTCTGAACGTCAGGTACACGAGCTAGGTGTCAACCGTGAAAGTGGAGGGGGACGGGAACGGCACAGTTGGCCCCAGTGACAAACCGGAGAGCTGCGTCCTCAGAGCTGCCGGAGAAACAGTCCTGTTGCCCGTCTTCTATTCACCCCTGGATTACCCTGAGAGGCAACCGGAGGCAGAGTGAATTTTCTTGAACGAACCGGAGTGCGTGCACTTCCTTGCTAGGTTCTCATCCCAAAGCCTTCTTGGCCAGTGGTAAGGAAACTTGCCCGCGTGTTGCAAGGAAGGTCCGTGTTTTCGACGATGAGTGCTTAATGGAACGCCCTGCGGTCGCCAACCTTCTCAACCCTGCGGGAATACCCGGGGAGGAACGGAGACTTGGCCCAAGGAAACAGAATGCTGGCAATTGCCTGCTCGGAGTACCTCCAGCAGAGGAGGTTATCTAGGGCGTAAGTCAGCCGAGCGCCAGACTCAAGGTAAGGTGCAGTGTTTCCTTCCACCAGCACAGTCGCAGTCAGCAGTTTCAACGAGGCCTTCCCGACTGAACTGCTGTAAAGGCTGGTGTGCCTTTCAAGACTCTGAAAGGATGAGGATGCGAGCGTCTGCACCGTATTCCGAGGAAGGTCACTGTGGAGCAGAAGTGGCATCTGTGCCTGCTGAGCAACACCCAGCCACAAGGGTCTTGGGACTCTAGTGTTTTGTATGCAGGAGGCTGGGCAACAACGTTTCTCCTCCATCGGAGAGCTCGATTTGGAGAGCTTAGAGGAAGCCGGAAGAGCACGTTTATAACGGGGCCTCTGGCCAATGCAAGGGGGCCTCCTTTTGTAACCCTGAGCTGCTTTTGGAAAAACACCCTGCTTACACGAGCTCTCGGAATTCATACTTGACCTCTTGCTCCCTGAAGCAGCACCTGGACTTCACCTCTCGAGGGAGAAAGAGGCAGTCGTCCTCCGAAGACTGCTAGGCCTTTGCAAGATGTCCCATGAGCTTAGGCGAAACGAAGGCGTTCACTGGCTCGCGCAGTTCACGTCCGGAGGAACACTGGCTTTCCAAAGTGCTTTCAGCGAAGGGGTACAGTATGTGACATGGGTCTCCTTTGGCCGCCCGGGAACTTCAGCTACATGAGCTGCGTGGCAACCGTGAAGAGGGGGCGGGACGAGAAAAGCGAAATCCGTCCCGTTGGCAAGCCGGGGAGCTGCGTGCTCGGAGCTGCCTGACAACAAGGCCTGCTGCCCGTCTTGTCCTCACCGTAGGAGTTCCCTGGGAGGCAAAGTGAGGAAGAGTGAGTTTTCTCGAAAGAACGAGGGGGTGTGTGCAGTTCCTCACTAGGAGCTCATCCCAAAGCCTTCTTGGCTAGTGGTTAGGAAACCTGCCCCCATGCCGCCAAAGGAAGGTCCGCGTGTGCCGTGAGAAGTGTTGCAGTGCAGATCTTTCTGAGAAGCCTTAGTGAAGGTACTGCTTTAACACCGGTAGGCCTCTCAGGACTGCAGGCTCGCTCACGCCTGGACCCAGGTCAAGGAAGAACACGTTGTAGCCAAAGTGTCAACTGCGGCTTCTGAGTAACCTGCAGCCCCACGGGTGGTTGGCCTCCACTCTGTGCATGCAGAGGGCAGGGCGACACACGGCTTGCTCCGGCGGAGAGCCAGACCTCCAACTCTGGAAAGCAGTCTTGGTAACAGAGTGGGGGCCGGTGTCACGTGCAATGCCTGTCAGACTCCCGGCTTAGCTATTAGCTGCACTGAATCATACCCGGCGAGTAACAGGGATTCTACGAACTCAAAGCTGACGACCCTTCACCTCCAGCAGAAAGGTGACTTTACAACCAGCCCGAAATGATGGACACCTTTCCCGAAGCACTGCTGGGAGATTGAAAGTTCCAACGTCGACCACGCCTGACTGAAGCGCTGTCGTGGCCAGGCACGTCACCCTGCGCAGAACCTCTGCTTACAAAAGGCTCCTCACAGGAGCGCCTGGTGTGTCGCGTGGCTCTCTTGGAGCTGAGCAGAAGGTGCTGCTCCACAGGCTGGGTTTGCACGTAGAAACTGGATCCTGAGGGCTGAAGCATTATTGGTCCCTTTGGAACAGGAGGCTTGGGGCCAGAAAACTGAAGGTAAAGCACGGGGGCAGGGGTGGGCGGGCACCCATCTTGGGCACCCCGCAGGAACTCCTTGGGAGGAAGCGTGAGTTTGCTCCAAAGAAACAGTGTGCCTGCCACTCCTTGCCAGGAGGTCATGCAGCAGACCACTTCAGCTAAGGCGAATGTCGGCTGAGCGGCATACTCAAAGTAAGGGGCAGTGTTTCCATCAGCAAACTTGGTGGTCGCAAGTAGACCCGAGGCTTTCACCACTGAAGTGACGTAGTGCTGGTGTGCCTTTGACGTATCTGAGGACGCTCGCGACTGCACCGTTTTCCGAGGAAAATCACTGTGTACCGAAAGCGTCATCTGTGCCTTCTGAGCACCCTCATGCCTCATGATGGTCTTTGGGCTCTCCTGTTGGTAGGCCGAAGGCCAGGCAGCCATGTGTTTCCTCCGTCGGAGAGCCAGATAGCCACAGCTCAGAAGAATCCTCAGGAAGAGTTTTCTCCCTGGTCTGCTGTGCAATGCAAGGGGACCCCAGTTGGTCAACCTGAGCTGCACTGGAACAGACACCGCCATGGCAAGGGTTCTCAGAATTCATCGCTGACGTCTTCCCCTCGCAAGCAGCACGTCGACTTCAGATCCAACTGGAGACATGTGCTCTCAGCCTTTGAAGACGGTCAGGCCTTGGCAAGCTCCACGGTCAGGTAGGCGACACGAAGGCGTTCACTGGCTCAACGCCGTTCACCTCAGGAGGACTCCTGCTTGCCAAAGTGTTGTCATGGAAGGGCCCATGTGTGTGGCATGTGTCTACGTGGCCTGCTTCTGAACGTCAGGTACACGAGCTAGGTGTCAACCGTGAAAGTGGAGGGGGACGGGAACGGCACAGTTGGCCCCAGTGACAAACCGGAGAGCTGCGTCCTCAGAGCTGCCGGAGAAACAGTCCTGTTGCCCGTCTTCTATTCACCCCTGGATTACCCTGAGAGGCAACCGGAGGCAGAGTGAATTTTCTTGAACGAACCGGAGTGCGTGCACTTCCTTGCTAGGTTCTCATCCCAAAGCCTTCTTGGCCAGTGGTAAGGAAACTTGCCCGCGTGTTGCAAGGAAGGTCCGTGTTTTCGACGATGAGTGCTTAATGGAACGCCCTGCGGTCGCCAACCTTCTCAACCCTGCGGGAATACCCGGGGAGGAACGGAGACTTGGCCCAAGGAAACAGAATGCTGGCAATTGCCTGCTCGGAGTACCTCCAGCAGAGGAGGTTATCTAGGGCGTAAGTCAGCCGAGCGCCAGACTCAAGGTAAGGTGCAGTGTTTCCTTCCACCAGCACAGTCGCAGTCGGCAGTTTCAACGAGGCCTTCCCGACTGAACTGCTGTAAAGGCTGGTGTGCCTTTCAAGACTCTGAAAGGATGAGGATGCGAGCGTCTGCACCGTATTCCGAGGAAGGTCACTGTGGAGCAGAAGTGGCATCTGTGCCTGCTGAGCAACACCCAGCCACAAGGGTCTTGGGACTCTAGTGTTTTGTATGCAGGAGGCTGGGCAACAACGTTTCTCCTCCATCGGAGAGCTCGATTTGGAGAGCTTAGAGGAAGCCGGAAGAGCACGTTTATAACGGGGCCTCTGGCCAATGCAAGGGGGCCTCCTTTTGTAACCCTGAGCTGCTTTTGGAAAAACACCCTGCTTACACGAGCTCTCGGAATTCATACTTGACCTCTTGCTCCCTGAAGCAGCACCTGGACTTCACCTCTCGAGGGAGAAAGAGGCAGTCGTCCTCCGAAGACTGCTAGGCCTTTGCAAGATGTCCCATGAGCTTAGGCGAAACGAAGGCGTTCACTGGCTCGCGCAGTTCACGTCCGGAGGAACACTGGCTTTCCAAAGTGCTTTCAGCGAAGGGGTACAGTATGTGACATGGGTCTCCTTTGGCCGCCCGGGAACTTCAGCTACATGAGCTGCGTGGCAACCGTGAAGAGGGGGCGGGACGAGAAAAGCGAAATCCGTCCCGTTGGCAAGCCGGGGAGCTGCGTGCTCGGAGCTGCCTGACAACAAGGCCTGCTGCCCGTCTTGTCCTCACCGTAGGAGTTCCCTGGGAGGCAAAGTGAGGAAGAGTGAGTTTTCTCGAAAGAACGAGGGGGTGTGTGCAGTTCCTCACTAGGAGCTCATCCCAAAGCCTTCTTGGCTAGTGGTTAGGAAACCTGCCCCCATGCCGCCAAAGGAAGGTCCGCGTGTGCCGTGAGAAGTGTTGCAGTGCAGATCTTTCTGAGAAGCCTTAGTGAAGGTACTGCTTTAACACCGGTAGGCCTCTCAGGACTGCAGGCTCGCTCACGCCTGGACCCAGGTCAAGGAAGAACACGTTGTAGCCAAAGTGTCAACTGCGGCTTCTGAGTAACCTGCAGCCCCACGGGTGGTTGGCCTCCACTCTGTGCATGCAGAGGGCAGGGCGACACACGGCTTGCTCCGGCGGAGAGCCAGACCTCCAACTCTGGAAAGCAGTCTTGGTAACAGAGTGGGGGCCGGTGTCACGTGCAATGCCTGTCAGACTCCCGGCTTAGCTATTAGCTGCACTGAATCATACCCGGCGAGTAACAGGGATTCTACGAACTCAAAGCTGACGACCCTTCACCTCCAGCAGAAAGGTGACTTTACAACCAGCCCGAAATGATGGACACCTTTCCCGAAGCACTGCTGGGAGATTGAAAGTTCCAACGTCGACCACGCCTGACTGAAGCGCTGTCGTGGCCAGGCACGTCACCCTGCGCAGAACCTCTGCTTACAAAAGGCTCCTCACAGGAGCGCCTGGTGTGTCGCGTGGCTCTCTTGGAGCTGAGCAGAAGGTGCTGCTCCACAGGCTGGGTTTGCACGTAGAAACTGGATCCTGAGGGCTGAAGCATTATTGGTCCCTTTGGAACAGGAGGCTTGGGGCCAGAAAACTGAAGGTAAAGCACGGGGGCGGGGGTGGGCGGGCACCCATCTTGGGCACCCCGCAGGAACTCCTTGGGAGGAAGCGTGAGTTTGCTCCAAAGAAACAGTGTGCCTGCCACTCCTTGCCAGGAGGTCATGCAGCAGACCACTTCAGCTAAGGCGAATGTCGGCTGAGCGGCATACTCAAAGTAAGGGGCAGTGTTTCCATCAGCAAACTTGGTGGTCGCAAGTAGACCCGAGGCTTCCACCACTGAAGTGCCGTAGTGCTGGTGTGCCTTTGACGTATCTGAGGACGCTCGCGACTGCACCGTTTTCCGAGGAAAATCACTGTGTACCGAAAGCGTCATCTGTGCCTTCTGAGCACCCTCACGCCTCATGATGGTCTTTGGGCTCTCCTGTTGGTAGGCCGAAGGCCAGGCAGCCATGTGTTTCCTCCGTCGGAGAGCCAGATAGCCACAGCTCAGAAGAATCCTCAGGAAGAGTTTTCTCCCTGGTCTGCTGTGCAATGCAAGGGGACCCCAGTTGGTCAACCTGAGCTGCACTGGAACAGACACCGCCATGGCAAGGGTTCTCAGAATTCATCGCTGACGTCTTCCCCTCGCAAGCAGCACGTCGACTTCAGATCCAACTGGAGACATGTGCTCTCAGCCTTTGAAGACGGTCAGGCCTTGGCAAGCTCCACGGTCAGGTAGGCGACACGAAGGCGTTCACTGGCTCAACGCCGTTCACCTCAGGAGGACTCCTGCTTGCCAAAGTGTTGTCATGGAAGGGCCCATGTGTGTGGCATGTGTCTACGTGGCCTGCTTCTGAACGTCAGGTACACGAGCTAGGTGTCAACCGTGAAAGTGGAGGGGGACGGGAACGGCACAGTTGGCCCCAGTGACAAACCGGAGAGCTGCGTCCTCAGAGCTGCCGGAGAAACAGTCCTGTTGCCCGTCTTCTATTCACCCCTGGATTACCCTGAGAGGCAACCGGAGGCAGAGTGAATTTTCTTGAACGAACCGGAGTGCGTGCACTTCCTTGCTAGGTTCTCATCCCAAAGCCTTCTTGGCCAGTGGTAAGGAAACTTGCCCGCGTGTTGCAAGGAAGGTCCGTGTTTTCGACGATGAGTGCTTAATGGAACGCCCTGCGGTCGCCAACCTTCTCAACCCTGCGGGAATACCCGGGGAGGAACGGAGACTTGGCCCAAGGAAACAGAATGCTGGCAATTGCCTGCTCGGAGTACCTCCAGCAGAGGAGGTTATCTAGGGCGTAAGTCAGCCGAGCGCCAGACTCAAGGTAAGGTGCAGTGTTTCCTTCCACCAGCACAGTCGCAGTCGGCAGTTTCAACGAGGCCTTCCCGACTGAACTGCTGTAAAGGCTGGTGTGCCTTTCAAGACTCTGAAAGGATGAGGATGCGAGCGTCTGCACCGTATTCCGAGGAAGGTCACTGTGGAGCAGAAGTGGCATCTGTGCCTGCTGAGCAACACCCAGCCACAAGGGTCTTGGGACTCTAGTGTTTTGTATGCAGGAGGCTGGGCAACAACGTTTCTCCTCCATCGGAGAGCTCGATTTGGAGAGCTTAGAGGAAGCCGGAAGAGCACGTTTATAACGGGGCCTCTGGCCAATGCAAGGGGGCCTCCTTTTGTAACCCTGAGCTGCTTTTGGAAAAACACCCTGCTTACACGAGCTCTCGGAATTCATACTTGACCTCTTGCTCCCTGAAGCAGCACCTGGACTTCACCTCTCGAGGGAGAAAGAGGCAGTCGTCCTCCGAAGACTGCTAGGCCTTTGCAAGATGTCCCATGAGCTTAGGCGAAACGAAGGCGTTCACTGGCTCGCGCAGTTCACGTCCGGAGGAACACTGGCTTTCCAAAGTGCTTTCAGCGAAGGGGTACAGTATGTGACATGGGTCTCCTTTGGCCGCCCGGGATCTTCAGCTACATGAGCTGCGTGGCAACCATGAAGAGGGGGCGGGATGAGAAAAGCGAAATCCGTCCCGTTGGCAAGCCGGGGAGCTGCGTGCTCGGAGCTGCCTGACAACAAGGCCTGCTGCCCGTCTTGTCCTCACCGTAGGAGTTCCCTGGGAGGCAAAGTGAGGAAGAGTGAGTTTTCTCGAAAGAACGAGGGGGTGTGTGCAGTTCCTCACTAGGAGCTCATCCCAAAGCCTTCTTGGCTAGTGGTTAGGAAACCTGCCCCCATGCCGCCAAAGGAAGGTCCGCGTGTGCCGTGAGAAGTGTTGCAGTGCAGATCTTTCTGAGAAGCCTTAGTGAAGGTACTGCTTTAACACCGGTAGGCCTCTCAGGACTGCAGGCTCGCTCACGCCTGGACCCAGGTCAAGGAAGAACACGTTGTAGCCAAAGTGTCAACTGCGGCTTCTGAGTAACCTGCAGCCCCACGGGTGGTTGGCCTCCACTCTGTGCATGCAGAGGGCAGGGCGACACACGGCTTGCTCCGGCGGAGAGCCAGACCTCCAACTCTGGAAAGCAGTCTTGGTAACAGAGTGGGGGCCGGTGTCACGTGCAATGCCTGTCAGACTCCCGGCTTAGCTATTAGCTGCACTGAATCATACCCGGCGAGTAACAGGGATTCTACGAACTCAAAGCTGACGACCCTTCACCTCCAGCAGAAAGGTGATTTTACAACCAGCCCGAAATGATGGACACCTTTCCCGAAGCACTGCTGGGAGATTGAAAGTTCCAACGTCGACCACGCCTGACTGAAGCGCTGTCGTGGCCAGGCACGTCACCCTGCGCAGAACCTCTGCTTACAAAAGGCTCCTCACAGGAGCGCCTGGTGTGTCGCGTGGCTCTCTTGGAGCTGAGCAGAAGGTGCTGCTCCACAGGCTGGGTTTGCACGTAGAAACTGGATCCTGAGGGCTGAAGCATTATTGGTCCCTTTGGAACAGGAGGCTTGGGGCCAGAAAACTGAAGGTAAAGCACGGGGGCGGGGGTGGGCGGGCACCCATCTTGGGCACCCCGCAGGAACTCCTTGGGAGGAAGCGTGAGTTTGCTCCAAAGAAACAGTGTGCCTGCCACTCCTTGCCAGGAGGTCATGCAGCAGACCACTTCAGCTAAGGCGAATGTCGGCTGAGCGGCATACTCAAAGTAAGGGGCAGTGTTTCCATCAGCAAACTTGGTGGTCGCAAGTAGACCCGAGGCTTTCACCACTGAAGTGCCGTAGTGCTGGTGTGCCTTTGACGTATCTGAGGACGCTCGCGACTGCACCGTTTTCCGAGGAAAATCACTGTGTACCGAAAGCGTCATCTGTGCCTTCTGAGCACCCTCACGCCTCATGATGGTCTTTGGGCTCTCCTGTTGGTAGGCCGAAGGCCAGGCAGCCATGTGTTTCCTCCGTCGGAGAGCCAGATAGCCACAGCTCAGAAGAATCCTCAGGAAGAGTTTTCTCCCTGGTCTGCTGTGCAATGCAAGGGGACCCCAGTTGGTCAACCTGAGCTGCACTGGAACAGACACCGCCATGGCAAGGGTTCTCAGAATTCATCGCTGACGTCTTCCCCTCGCAAGCAGCACGTCGACTTCAGATCCAGCTGGAGACATGTGCTCTCAGCCTTTGAAGACGGTCAGGCCTTGGCAAGCTCCACGGTCAGGTAGGCGACACGAAGGCGTTCACTGGCTCAACGCCGTTCACCTCAGGAGGACTCCTGCTTGCCAAAGTGTTGTCATGGAAGGGCCCATGTGTGTGGCATGTGTCTACGTGGCCTGCTTCTGAACGTCAGGTACACGAGCTAGGTGTCAACCGTGAAAGTGGAGGGGGACGGGAACGGCACAGTTGGCCCCAGTGACAAACCGGAGAGCTGCGTCCTCAGAGCTGCCGGAGAAACAGTCCTGTTGCCCGTCTTCTATTCACCCCTGGATTACCCTGAGAGGCAACCGGAGGCAGAGTGAATTTTCTTGAACGAACCGGAGTGCGTGCACTTCCTTGCTAGGTTCTCATCCCAAAGCCTTCTTGGCCAGTGGTAAGGAAACTTGCCCGCGTGTTGCAAGGAAGGTCCGTGTTTTCGACGATGAGTGCTTAATGGAACGCCCTGCGGTCGCCAACCTTCTCAACCCTGCGGGAATACCCGGGGAGGAACGGAGACTTGGCCCAAGGAAACAGAATGCTGGCAATTGCTTGCTCGGAGTACCTCCAGCAGAGGAGGTTATCTAGGCCGTAAGTCAGCCGAGCGCCAGACTCAAGGTAAGGTGCAGTGTTTCCTTCCACCAGCACAGTCGCAGTCGGCAGTTTCAACGAGGCCTTCCCGACTGAACTGCTGTAAAGGCTGGTGTGCCTTTCAAGACTCTGAAAGGATGAGGATGCGAGCGTCTGCACCGTATTCCGAGGAAGGTCACTGTGGAGCAGAAGTGGCATCTGTGCCTGCTGAGCAACACCCAGCCACAAGGGTCTTGGGACTCTAGTGTTTTGTATGCAGGAGGCTGGGCAACAACGTTTCTCCTCCATCGGAGAGCTCGATTTGGAGAGCTTAGAGGAAGCCGGAAGAGCACGTTTATAACGGGGCCTCTGGCCAATGCAAGGGGGCCTCCTTTTGTAACCCTGAGCTGCTTTTGGAAAAACACCCTGCTTACACGAGCTCTCGGAATTCATACTTGACCTCTTGCTCCCTGAAGCAGCACCTGGACTTCACCTCTCGAGGGAGAAAGAGGCAGTCGTCCTCCGAAGACTGCTAGGCCTTTGCAAGATGTCCCATGAGCTTAGGCGAAACGAAGGCGTTCACTGGCTCGCGCAGTTCACGTCCGGAGGAACACTGGCTTTCCAAAGTGCTTTCAGCGAAGGGGTACAGTATGTGACATGGGTCTCCTTTGGCCGCCCGGGAACTTCAGCTACATGAGCTGCGTGGCAACCGTGAAGAGGGGGCGGGACGAGAAAAGCGAAATCCGTCCCGTTGGCAAGCCGGGGAGCTGCGTGCTCGGAGCTGCCTGACAACAAGGCCTGCTGCCCGTCTTGTCCTCACCGTAGGAGTTCCCTGGGAGGCAAAGTGAGGAAGAGTGAGTTTTCTCGAAAGAACGAGGGGGTGTGTGCAGTTCCTCACTAGGAGCTCATCCCAAAGCCTTCTTGGCTAGTGGTTAGGAAACCTGCCCCCATGCCGCCAAAGGAAGGTCCGCGTGTGCCGTGAGAAGTGTTGCAGTGCAGATCTTTCTGAGAAGCCTTAGTGAAGGTACTGCTTTAACACCGGTAGGCCTCTCAGGACTGCAGGCTCGCTCACGCCTGGACCCAGGTCAAGGAAGAACACGTTGTAGCCAAAGTGTCAACTGCGGCTTCTGAGTAACCTGCAGCCCCACGGGTGGTTGGCCTCCACTCTGTGCATGCAGAGGGCAGGGCGACACACGGCTTGCTCCGGCGGAGAGCCAGACCTCCAACTCTGGAAAGCAGTCTTGGTAACAGAGTGGGGGCCGGTGTCACGTGCAATGCCTGTCAGACTCCCGGCTTAGCTATTAGCTGCACTGAATCATACCCGGCGAGTAACAGGGATTCTACGAACTCAAAGCTGACGACCCTTCACCTCCAGCAGAAAGGTGACTTTACAACCAGCCCGAAATGATGGACACCTTTCCCGAAGCACTGCTGGGAGATTGAAAGTTCCAACGTCGACCACGCCTGACTGAAGCGCTGTCGTGGCCAGGCACGTCACCCTGCGCAGAACCTCTGCTTACAAAAGGCTCCTCACAGGAGCGCCTGGTGTGTCGCGTGGCTCTCTTGGAGCTGAGCAGAAGGTGCTGCTCCACAGGCTGGGTTTGCACGTAGAAACTGGATCCTGAGGGCTGAAGCATTATTGGTCCCTTTGGAACAGGAGGCTTGGGGCCAGAAAACTGAAGGTAAAGCACGGGGGCGGGGGTGGGCGGGCACCCATCTTGGGCACCCCGCAGGAACTCCTTGGGAGGAAGCGTGAGTTTGCTCCAAAGAAACAGTGTGCCTGCCACTCCTTGCCAGGAGGTCATGCAGCAGACCACTTCAGCTAAGGCGAATGTCGGCTGAGCGGCATACTCAAAGTAAGGGGCAGTGTTTCCATCAGCAAACTTGGTGGTCGCAAGTAGACCCGAGGCTTCCACCACTGAAGTGCCGTAGTGCTGGTGTGCCTTTGACGTATCTGAGGACGCTCGCGACTGCACCGTTTTCCGAGGAAAATCACTGGGTACCGAAAGCGTCATCTGTGCCTTCTGAGCACCCTCACGCCTCATGATGGTCTTTGGGCTCTCCTGTTGGTAGGCCGAAGGCCAGGCAGCCATGTGTTTCCTCCGTCGGAGAGCCAGATAGCCACAGCTCAGAAGAATCCTCAGGAAGAGTTTTCTCCCTGGTCTGCTGTGCAATGCAAGGGGACCCCAGTTGGTCAACCTGAGCTGCACTGGAACAGACACCGCCATGGCAAGGGTTCTCAGAATTCATCGCTGACGTCTTCCCCTCGCAAGCAGCACGTCGACTTCAGATCCAGCTGGAGACATGTGCTCTCAGCCTTTGAAGACGGTCAGGCCTTGGCAAGCTCCACGGTCAGGTAGGCGACACGAAGGCGTTCACTGGCTCAACGCCGTTCACCTCAGGAGGACTCCTGCTTGCCAAAGTGTTGTCATGGAAGGGCCCATGTGTGTGGCATGTGTCTACGTGGCCTGCTTCTGAACGTCAGGTACACGAGCTAGGTGTCAACCGTGAAAGTGGAGGGGGACGGGAACGGCACAGTTGGCCCCAGTGACAAACCGGAGAGCTGCGTCCTCAGAGCTGCCGGAGAAACAGTCCTGTTGCCCGTCTTCTATTCACCCCTGGATTACCCTGAGAGGCAACCGGAGGCAGAGTGAATTTTCTTGAACGAACCGGAGTGCGTGCACTTCCTTGCTAGGTTCTCATCCCAAAGCCTTCTTGGCCAGTGGTAAGGAAACTTGCCCGCGTGTTGCAAGGAAGGTCCGTGTTTTCGACGATGAGTGCTTAATGGAACGCCCTGCGGTCGCCAACCTTCTCAACCCTGCGGGAATACCCGGGGAGGAACGGAGACTTGGCCCAAGGAAACAGAATGCTGGCAATTGCTTGCTCGGTGTACCTCCAGCAGAGGAGGTTATCTAGGCCGTAAGTCAGCCGAGCGCCAGACTCAAGGTAAGGTGCAGTGTTTCCTTCCACCAGCACAGTCGCAGTCGGCAGTTTCAACGAGGCCTTCCCGACTGAACTGCTGTAAAGGCTGGTGTGCCTTTCAAGACTCTGAAAGGATGAGGATGCGAGCGTCTGCACCGTATTCCGAGGAAGGTCACTGTGGAGCAGAAGTGGCATCTGTGCCTGCTGAGCAACACCCAGCCACAAGGGTCTTGGGACTCTAGTGTTTTGTATGCAGGAGGCTGGGCAACAACGTTTCTCCTCCATCGGAGAGCTCGATTTGGAGAGCTTAGAGGAAGCCGGAAGAGCACGTTTATAACGGGGCCTCTGGCCAATGCAAGGGGGCCTCCTTTTGTAACCCTGAGCTGCTTTTGGAAAAACACCCTGCTTACACGAGCTCTCGGAATTCATACTTGACCTCTTGCTCCCTGAAGCAGCACCTGGACTTCACCTCTCGAGGGAGAAAGAGGCAGTCGTCCTCCGAAGACTGCTAGGCCTTTGCAAGATGTCCCATGAGCTTAGGCGAAACGAAGGCGTTCACTGGCTCGCGCAGTTCACGTCCGGAGGAACACTGGCTTTCCAAAGTGCTTTCAGCGAAGGGGTACAGTATGTGACATGGGTCTCCTTTGGCCGCCCGGGAACTTCAGCTACATGAGCTGCGTGGCAACCGTGAAGAGGGGGCGGGACGAGAAAAGCGAAATCCGTCCCGTTGGCAAGCCGGGGAGCTGCGTGCTCGGAGCTGCCTGACAACAAGGCCTGCTGCCCGTCTTGTCCTCACCGTAGGAGTTCCCTGGGAGGCAAAGTGAGGAAGAGTGAGTTTTCTCGAAAGAACGAGGGGGTGTGTGCAGTTCCTCACTAGGAGCTCATCCCAAAGCCTTCTTGGCTAGTGGTTAGGAAACCTGCCCCCATGCCGCCAAAGGAAGGTCCGCGTGTGCCGTGAGAAGTGTTGCAGTGCAGATCTTTCTGAGAAGCCTTAGTGAAGGTACTGCTTTAACACCGGTAGGCCTCTCAGGACTGCAGGCTCGCTCACGCCTGGACCCAGGTCAAGGAAGAACACGTTGTAGCCAAAGTGTCAACTGCGGCTTCTGAGTAACCTGCAGCCCCACGGGTGGTTGGCCTCCACTCTGTGCATGCAGAGGGCAGGGCGACACACGGCTTGCTCCGGCGGAGAGCCAGACCTCCAACTCTGGAAAGCAGTCTTGGTAAGAGAGTGGGGGCCGGTGTCACGTGCAATGCCTGTCAGACTCCCGGCTTAGCTATTAGCTGCACTGAATCATACCCGGCGAGTAACAGGGATTCTACGAACTCAAAGCTGACGACCCTTCACCTCCAGCAGAAAGGTGACTTTACAACCAGCCCGAAATGATGGACACCTTTCCCGAAGCACTGCTGGGAGATTGAAAGTTCCAACGTCGACCACGCCTGACTGAAGCGCTGTCGTGGCCAGGCACGTCACCCTGCGCAGAACCTCTGCTTACAAAAGGCTCCTCACAGGAGCGCCTGGTGTGTCGCGTGGCTCTCTTGGAGCTGAGCAGAAGGTGCTGCTCCACAGGCTGGGTTTGCACGTAGAAACTGGATCCTGAGGGCTGAAGCATTATTGGTCCCTTTGGAACAGGAGGCTTGGGGCCAGAAAACTGAAGGTAAAGCACGGGGGCGGGGGTGGGCGGGCACCCATCTTGGGCACCCCGCAGGAACTCCTTGGGAGGAAGCGTGAGTTTGCTCCAAAGAAACAGTGTGCCTGCCACTCCTTGCCAGGAGGTCTTGCAGCAGACCACTTCAGCTAAGGCGAATGTCGGCTGAGCGGCATACTCAAAGTAAGGGGCAGTGTTTCCATCAGCAAACTTGGTGGTCGCAAGTAGACCCGAGGCTTCCACCACTGAAGTGCCGTAGTGCTGGTGTGCCTTTGACGTATCTGAGGACGCTCGCGACTGCACCGTTTTCCGAGGAAAATCACTGTGTACCGAAAGCGTCATCTGTGCCTTCTGAGCACCCTCACGCCTCATGATGGTCTTTGGGCTCTCCTGTTGGTAGGCCGAAGGCCAGGCAGCCATGTGTTTCCTCCGTCGGAGAGCCAGATAGCCACAGCTCAGAAGAATCCTCAGGAAGAGTTTTCTCCCTGGTCTGCTGTGCAATGCAAGGGGACCCCAGTTGGTCAACCTGAGCTGCACTGGAACAGACACCGCCATGGCAAGGGTTCTCAGAATTCATCGCTGACGTCTTCCCCTCGCAAGCAGCACGTCGACTTCAGATCCAGCTGGAGACATGTGCTCTCAGCCTTTGAAGACGGTCAGGCCTTGGCAAGCTCCACGGTCAGGTAGGCGACACGAAGGCGTTCACTGGCTCAATGCCGTTCACCTCAGGAGGACTCCTGCTTGCCAAAGTGTTGTCATGGAAGGGCCCATGTGTGTGGCATGTGTCTACGTGGCCTGCTTCTGAACGTCAGGTACACGAGCTAGGTGTCAACCGTGAAAGTGGAGGGGGACGGGAACGGCACAGTTGGCCCCAGTGACAAACCGGAGAGCTGCGTCCTCAGAGCTGCCGGAGAAACAGTCCTGTTGCCCGTCTTCTATTCACCCCTGGATTACCCTGAGAGGCAACCGAGGCAGAGTGAATTTTCTTGAACGAACCGGAGTGCGTGCACTTCCTTGCTAGGTTCTCATCCCAAAGCCTTCTTGGCCAGTGGTAAGGAAACTTGCCCGCGTGTTGCAAGGAAGGTCCGTGTTTTCGACGATGAGTGCTTAATGGAACGCCCTGCGGTCGCCAACCTTCTCAACCCTGCGGGAATACCCGGGGAGGAACGGAGACTTGGCCCAAGGAAACAGAATGCTGGCAATTGCCTGCTCGGAGTACCTCCAGCAGAGGAGGTTATCTAGGGCGTAAGTCAGCCGAGCGCCAGACTCAAGGTAAGGTGCAGTGTTTCCTTCCACCAGCACAGTCGCAGTCGGCAGTTTCAACGAGGCCTTCCCGACTGAACTGCTGTAAAGGCTGGTGTGCCTTTCAAGACTCTGAAAGGATGAGGATGCGAGCGTCTGCACCGTATTCCGAGGAAGGTCACTGTGGAGCAGAAGTGGCATCTGTGCCTGCTGAGCAACACCCAGCCACAAGGGTCTTGGGACTCTAGTGTTTTGTATGCAGGAGGCTGGGCAACAACTTTTCTCCTCCATCGGAGAGCTCGATTTGGAGAGCTTAGAGGAAGCCGGAAGAGCACGTTTATAACGGGGCCTCTGGCCAATGCAAGGGGGCCTCCTTTTGTAACCCTGAGCTGCTTTTGGAAAAACACCCTGCTTACACGAGCTCTCGGAATTCATACTTGACCTCTTGCTCCTGAAGCAGCACCTGGACTTCACCTCTCGAGGGAGAAAGAGGCAGTCGTCCTCCGAAGACTGCTAGGCCTTTGCAAGATGTCCCATGAGCTTAGGCGAAACGAAGGCGTTCACTGGCTCGCGCAGTTCACGTCCGGAGGAACACTGGCTTTCCAAAGTGCTTTCAGCGAAGGGGTACAGTATGTGACATGGGTCTCCTTTGGCCGCCCGGGAACTTCAGCTACATGAGCTGCGTGGCAACCGTGAAGAGGGGGCGGGACGAGAAAAGCGAAATCCGTCCCGTTGGCAAGCCGGGGAGCTGCGTGCTCGGAGCTGCCTGACAACAAGGCCTGCTGCCCGGTATCTTGTCCTCACCGTAGGAGTTCCCTGGGAGGCAAAGTGAGGAAGAGTGAGTTTTCTCGAAAGAACGAGGGGGTGTGTGCAGTTCCTCACTAGGAGCTCATCCCAAAGCCTTCTTGGCTAGTGGTTAGGAAACCTGCCCCCATGCCGCCAAAGGAAGGTCCGCGTGTGCCGTGAGAAGTGTTGCAGTGCAGATCTTTCTGAGAAGCCTTAGTGAAGGTACTGCTTTAACACCGGTAGGCCTCTCAGGACTGCAGGCTCGCTCACGCCTGGACCCAGGTCAAGGAAGAACACGTTGTAGCCAAAGTGTCAACTGCGGCTTCTGAGTAACCTGCAGCCCCACGGGTGGTTGGCCTCCACTCTGTGCATGCAGAGGGCAGGGCGACACACGGCTTGCTCCGGCGGAGAGCCAGACCTCCAACTCTGGAAAGCAGTCTTGGTAACAGAGTGGGGGCCGGTGTCACGTGCAATGCCTGTCAGACTCCCGGCTTAGCTATTAGCTGCACTGAATCATACCCGGCGAGTAACAGGGATTCTACGAACTCAAAGCTGACGACCCTTCACCTCCAGCAGAAAGGTGACTTTACAACCAGCCCGAAATGATGGACACCTTTCCCGAAGCACTGCTGGGAGATTGAAAGTTCCAACGTCGACCACGCCTGACTGAAGCGCTGTCGTGGCCAGGCACGTCACCCTGCGCAGAACCTCTGCTTACAAAAGGCTCCTCACAGGAGCGCCTGGTGTGTCGCGTGGCTCTCTTGGAGCTGAGCAGAAGGTGCTGCTCCACAGGCTGGGTTTGCACGTAGAAACTGGATCCTGAGGGCTGAAGCATTATTGGTCCCTTTGGAACAGGAGGCTTGGGGCCAGAAAACTGAAGGTAAAGCACGGGGGCGGGGGTGGGCGGGCACCCATCTTGGGCACCCCGCAGGAACTCCTTGGGAGGAAGCGTGAGTTTGCTCCAAAGAAACAGTGTGCCTGCCACTCCTTGCCAGGAGGTCATGCAGCAGACCACTTCAGCTAAGGCGAATGTCGGCTGAGCGGCATACTCAAAGTAAGGGGCAGTGTTTCCATCAGCAAACTTGGTGGTCGCAAGTAGACCCGAGGCTTTCACCACTGAAGTGCCGTAGTGCTGGTGTGCCTTTGACGTATCTGAGGACGCTCGCGACTGCACCGTTTTCCGAGGAAAATCACTGTGTACCGAAAGCGTCATCTGTGCCTTCTGAGCACCCTCACGCCTCATGATGGTCTTTGGGCTCTCCTGTTGGTAGGCCGAAGGCCAGGCAGCCATGTGTTTCCTCCGTCGGAGAGCCAGATAGCCACAGCTCAGAAGAATCCTCAGGAAGAGTTTTCTCCTCCCTGGTCTGCTGTGCAATGCAAGGGGACCCCAGTCTGTCACCTGAGCTGCACTGGAACAGACACCGCCATGGCAAGGGTTCTCAGAATTCATCGCTGACGTCTTCCCTCGCAAGCAGCACGTCGACTTCAGATCCAGCTGGAGACATGTGCTCTCAGCCTTTGAAGACGGTCAGGCCTTGGCAAGCTCCACGGTCAGGTAGGCGACACGAAGGCGTTCACTGGCTCAACGCCGTTCACCTCAGGAGGACTCCTGCTTGCCAAAGTGTTGTCATGGAAGGGCCCATGTGTGTGGCATGTGTCTACGTGGCCTGCTTCTGAACGTCAGGTACACGAGCTAGGTGTCAACCGTGAAAGTGGAGGGGGACGGGAACGGCACAGTTGGCCCCAGTGACAAACCGGAGAGCTGCGTCCTCAGAGCTGCCGGAGAAACAGTCCTGTTGCCCGTCTTCTATTCACCCCTGGATTACCCTGAGAGGCAACCGGAGGCAGAGTGAATTTTCTTGAACGAACCGGAGTGCGTGCACTTCCTTGCTAGGTTCTCATCCCAAAGCCTTCTTGGCCAGTGGTAAGGAAACTTGCCCGCGTGTTGCAAGGAAGGTCCGTGTTTTCGACGATGAGTGCTTAATGGAACGCCCTGCGGTCGCCAACCTTCTCAACCCTGCGGGAATACCCGGGGAGGAACGGAGACTTGGCCCAAGGAAACAGAATGCTGGCAATTGCCTGCTCGGAGTACCTCCAGCAGAGGAGGTTATCTAGGGCGTAAGTCAGCCGAGCGCCAGACTCAAGGTAAGGTGCAGTGTTTCCTTCCACCAGCACAGTCGCAGTCGGCAGTTTCAACGAGGCCTTCCCGACTGAACTGCTGTAAAGGCTGGTGTGCCTTTCAAGACTCTGAAAGGATGAGGATGCGAGCGTCTGCACCGTATTCCGAGGAAGGTCACTGTGGAGCAGAAGTGGCATCTGTGCCTGCTGAGCAACACCCAGCCACAAGGGTCTTGGGACTCTAGTGTTTTGTATGCAGGAGGCTGGGCAACAACGTTTCTCCTCCATCGGAGAGCTCGATTTGGAGAGCTTAGAGGAAGCCGGAAGAGCACGTTTATAACGGGGCCTCTGGCCAATGCAAGGGGGCCTCCTTTTGTAACCCTGAGCTGCTTTTGGAAAAACACCCTGCTTACACGAGCTCTCGGAATTCATACTTGACCTCTTGCTCCCTGAAGCAGCACCTGGACTTCACCTCTCGAGGGAGAAAGAGGCAGTCGTCCTCCGAAGACTGCTAGGCCTTTGCAAGATGTCCCATGAGCTTAGGCGAAACGAAGGCGTTCACTGGCTCGCGCAGTTCACGTCCGGAGGAACACTGGCTTTCCAAAGTGCTTTCAGCGAAGGGGTACAGTATGTGACATGGGTCTCCTTTGGCCGCCCGGGAACAGCTACATGAGCTGCGTGGCAACCGTGAAGAGGGGGCGGGACGAGAAAAGCGAAATCCGTCCCGTTGGCAAGCCGGGGAGCTGCGTGCTCGGAGCTGCCTGACAACAAGGCCTGCTGCCCGTCTTGTCCTCACCGTAGGAGTTCCCTGGGAGGCAAAGTGAGGAAGAGTGAGTTTTCTCGAAAGAACGAGGGGGTGTGTGCAGTTCCTCACTAGGAGCTCATCCCAAAGCCTTCTTGGCTAGTGGTTAGGAAACCTGCCCCCATGCCGCCAAAGGAAGGTCCGCGTGTGCCGTGAGAAGTGTTGCAGTGCAGATCTTTCTGAGAAGCCTTAGTGAAGGTACTGCTTTAACACCGGTAGGCCTCTCAGGACTGCAGGCTCGCTCACGCCTGGACCCAGGTCAAGGAAGAACACGTTGTAGCCAAAGTGTCAACTGCGGCTTCTGAGTAACCTGCAGCCCCACGGGTGGTTGGCCTCCACTCTGTGCATGCAGAGGGCAGGGCGACACACGGCTTGCTCCGGCGGAGAGCCAGACCTCCAACTCTGGAAAGCAGTCTTGGTAACAGAGTGGGGGCCGGTGTCACGTGCAATGCCTGTCAGACTCCCGGCTTAGCTATTAGCTGCACTGAATCATACCCGGCGAGTAACAGGGATTCTACGAACTCAAAGCTGACGACCCTTCACCTCCAGCAGAAAGGTGACTTTACAACCAGCCCGAAATGATGGACACCTTTCCCGAAGCACTGCTGGGAGATTGAAAGTTCCAACGTCGACCACGCCTGACTGAAGCGCTGTCGTGGCCAGGCACGTCACCCTGCGCAGAACCTCTGCTTACAAAAGGCTCCTCACAGGAGCGCCTGGTGTGTCGCGTGGCTCTCTTGGAGCTGAGCAGAAGGTGCTGCTCCACAGGCTGGGTTTGCACGTAGAAACTGGATCCTGAGGGCTGAAGCATTATTGGTCCCTTTGGAACAGGAGGCTTGGGGCCAGAAAACTGAAGGTAAAGCACGGGGGCGGGGGTGGGCGGGCACCCATCTTGGGCACCCCGCAGGAACTCCTTGGGAGGAAGCGTGAGTTTGCTCCAAAGAAACAGTGTGCCTGCCACTCCTTGCCAGGAGGTCATGCAGCAGACCACTTCAGCTAAGGCGAATGTCGGCTGAGCGGCATACTCAAAGTAAGGGGCAGTGTTTCCATCAGCAAACTTGGTGGTCGCAAGTAGACCCGAGGCTTTCACCACTGAAGTGACGTAGTGCTGGTGTGCCTTTGACGTATCTGAGGACGCTCGCGACTGCACCGTTTTCCGAGGAAAATCACTGTGTACCGAAAGCGTCATCTGTGCCTTCTGAGCACCCTCATGCCTCATGATGGTCTTTGGGCTCTCCTGTTGGTAGGCCGAAGGCCAGGCAGCCATGTGTTTCCTCCGTCGGAGAGCCAGATAGCCACAGCTCAGAAGAATCCTCAGGAAGAGTTTTCTCCCTGGTCTGCTGTGCAATGCAAGGGGACCCCAGTTGGTCAACCTGAGCTGCACTGGAACAGACACCGCCATGGCAAGGGTTCTCAGAATTCATCGCTGACGTCTTCCCCTCGCAAGCAGCACGTCGACTTCAGATCCAACTGGAGACATGTGCTCTCAGCCTTTGAAGACGGTCAGGCCTTGGCAAGCTCCACGGTCAGGTAGGCGACACGAAGGCGTTCACTGGCTCAACGCCGTTCACCTCAGGAGGACTCCTGCTTGCCAAAGTGTTGTCATGGAAGGGCCCATGTGTGTGGCATGTGTCTACGTGGCCTGCTTCTGAACGTCAGGTACACGAGCTAGGTGTCAACCGTGAAAGTGGAGGGGGACGGGAACGGCACAGTTGGCCCCAGTGACAAACCGGAGAGCTGCGTCCTCAGAGCTGCCGGAGAAACAGTCCTGTTGCCCGTCTTCTATTCACCCCTGGATTACCCTGAGAGGCAACCGGAGGCAGAGTGAATTTTCTTGAACGAACCGGAGTGCGTGCACTTCCTTGCTAGGTTCTCATCCCAAAGCCTTCTTGGCCAGTGGTAAGGAAACTTGCCCGCGTGTTGCAAGGAAGGTCCGTGTTTTCGACGATGAGTGCTTAATGGAACGCCCTGCGGTCGCCAACCTTCTCAACCCTGCGGGAATACCCGGGGAGGAACGGAGACTTGGCCCAAGGAAACAGAATGCTGGCAATTGCCTGCTCGGAGTACCTCCAGCAGAGGAGGTTATCTAGGGCGTAAGTCAGCCGAGCGCCAGACTCAAGGTAAGGTGCAGTGTTTCCTTCCACCAGCACAGTCGCAGTCGGCAGTTTCAACGAGGCCTTCCCGACTGAACTGCTGTAAAGGCTGGTGTGCCTTTCAAGACTCTGAAAGGATGAGGATGCGAGCGTCTGCACCGTATTCCGAGGAAGGTCACTGTGGAGCAGAAGTGGCATCTGTGCCTGCTGAGCAACACCCAGCCACAAGGGTCTTGGGACTCAAGTGTTTTGTATGCAGGAGGCTGGGCAACAACGTTTCTCCTCCATCGGAGAGCTCGATTTGGAGAGCTTAGAGGAAGCCGGAAGAGCACGTTTATAACGGGGCCTCTGGCCAATGCAAGGGGGCCTCCTTTTGTAACCCTGAGCTGCTTTTGGAAAAACACCCTGCTTACACGAGCTCTCGGAATTCATACTTGACCTCTTGCTCCCTGAAGCAGCACCTGGACTTCACCTCTCGAGGGAGAAAGAGGCAGTCGTCCTCCGAAGACTGCTAGGCCTTTGCAAGATGTCCCATGAGCTTAGGCGAAACGAAGGCGTTCACTGGCTCGCGCAGTTCACGTCCGG
Organism: Eschrichtius robustus; assembly: GCF_028021215.1. NCBI lineage: Eukaryota > Metazoa > Chordata > Mammalia > Artiodactyla > Eschrichtiidae > Eschrichtius > Eschrichtius robustus. The sequence goes on along the minus strand of NW_027175690.1, from coordinate 1,120,679 downwards.
AGGAACACTGGCTTTCCAAAGTGCTTTCAGCGAAGGGGTACAGTATGTGACATGGGTCTCCTTTGGCCGCCCGGGATCTTCAGCTACATGAGCTGCGTGGCAACCATGAAGAGGGGGCGGGACGAGAAAAGCGAAATCCGTCCCGTTGGCAAGCCGGGGAGCTGCGTGCTCGGAGCTGCCTGACAACAAGGCCTGCTGCCCGTCTTGTCCTCACCGTAGGAGTTCCCTGGGAGGCAAAGTGAGGAAGAGTGAGTTTTCTCGAAAGAACGAGGGGGTGTGTGCAGTTCCTCACTAGGAGCTCATCCCAAAGCCTTCTTGGCTAGTGGTTAGGAAACCTGCCCCCATGCCGCCAAAGGAAGGTCCGCGTGTGCCGTGAGAAGTGTTGCAGTGCAGATCTTTCTGAGAAGCCTTAGTGAAGGTACTGCTTTAACACCGGTAGGCCTCTCAGGACTGCAGGCTCGCTCACGCCTGGACCCAGGTCAAGGAAGAACACGTTGTAGCCAAAGTGTCAACTGCGGCTTCTGAGTAACCTGCAGCCCCACGGGTGGTTGGCCTCCACTCTGTGCATGCAGAGGGCAGGGCGACACACGGCTTGCTCCGGCGGAGAGCCAGACCTCCAACTCTGGAAAGCAGTCTTGGTAACAGAGTGGGGGCCGGTGTCACGTGCAATGCCTGTCAGACTCCCGGCTTAGCTATTAGCTGCACTGAATCATACCCGGCGAGTAACAGGGATTCTACGAACTCAAAGCTGACGACCCTTCACCTCCAGCAGAAAGGTGACTTTACAACCAGCCCGAAATGATGGACACCTTTCCCGAAGCACTGCTGGGAGATTGAAAGTTCCAACGTCGACCACGCCTGACTGAAGCGCTGTCGTGGCCAGGCACGTCACCCTGCGCAGAACCTCTGCTTACAAAAGGCTCCTCACAGGAGCGCCTGGTGTGTCGCGTGGCTCTCTTGGAGCTGAGCAGAAGGTGCTGCTCCACAGGCTGGGTTTGCACGTAGAAACTGGATCCTGAGGGCTGAAGCATTATTGGTCCCTTTGGAACAGGAGGCTTGGGGCCAGAAAACTGAAGGTAAAGCACGGGGGCGGGGGTGGGCGGGCACCCATCTTGGGCACCCCGCAGGAACTCCTTGGGAGGAAGCGTGAGTTTGCTCCAAAGAAACAGTGTGCCTGCCACTCCTTGCCAGGAGGTCATGCAGCAGACCACTTCAGCTAAGGCGAATGTCGGCTGAGCGGCATACTCAAAGTAAGGGGCAGTGTTTCCATCAGCAAACTTGGTGGTCGCAAGTAGACCCGAGGCTTTCACCACTGAAGTGCCGTAGTGCTGGTGTGCCTTTGACGTATCTGAGGACGCTCGCGACTGCACCGTTTTCCGAGGAAAATCACTGTGTACCGAAAGCGTCATCTGTGCCTTCTGAGCACCCTCACGCCTCATGATGGTCTTTGGGCTCTCCTGTTGGTAGGCCGAAGGCCAGGCAGCCATGTGTTTCCTCCGTCGGAGAGCCAGATAGCCACAGCTCAGAAGAATCCTCAGGAAGAGTTTTCTCCCTGGTCTGCTGTGCAATGCAAGGGGACCCCAGTTGGTCAACCTGAGCTGCACTGGAACAGACACCGCCATGGCAAGGGTTCTCAGAATTCATCGCTGACGTCTTCCCCTCGCAAGCAGCACGTCGACTTCAGATCCAGCTGGAGACATGTGCTCTCAGCCTTTGAAGACGGTCAGGCCTTGGCAAGCTCCACGGTCAGGTAGGCGACACGAAGGCGTTCACTGGCTCAACGCCGTTCACCTCAGGAGGACTCCTGCTTGCCAAAGTGTTGTCATGGAAGGGCCCATGTGTGTGGCATGTGTCTACGTGGCCTGCTTCTGAACGTCAGGTACACGAGCTAGGTGTCAACCGTGAAAGTGGAGGGGGACGGGAACGGCACAGTTGGCCCCAGTGACAAACCGGAGAGCTGCGTCCTCAGAGCTGCCGGAGAAACAGTCCTGTTGCCCGTCTTCTATTCACCCCTGGATTACCCTGAGAGGCAACCGGAGGCAGAGTGAATTTTCTTGAACGAACCGGAGTGCGTGCACTTCCTTGCTAGGTTCTCATCCCAAAGCCTTCTTGGCCAGTGGTAAGGAAACTTGCCCGCGTGTTGCAAGGAAGGTCCGTGTTTTCGACGATGAGTGCTTAATGGAACGCCCTGCGGTCGCCAACCTTCTCAACCCTGCGGGAATACCCGGGGAGGAACGGAGACTTGGCCCAAGGAAACAGAATGCTGGCAATTGCCTGCTCGGAGTACCTCCAGCAGAGGAGGTTATCTAGGGCGTAAGTCAGCCGAGCGCCAGACTCAAGGTAAGGTGCAGTGTTTCCTTCCACCAGCACAGTCGCAGTCGGCAGTTTCAACGAGGCCTTCCCGACTGAACTGCTGTAAAGGCTGGTGTGCCTTTCAAGACTCTGAAAGGATGAGGATGCGAGCGTCTGCACCGTATTCCGAGGAAGGTCACTGTGGAGCAGAAGTGGCATCTGTGCCTGCTGAGCAACACCCAGCCACAAGGGTCTTGGGACTCAAGTGTTTTGTATGCAGGAGGCTGGGCAACAACGTTTCTCCTCCATCGGAGAGCTCGATTTGGAGAGCTTAGAGGAAGCCGGAAGAGCACGTTTATAACGGGGCCTCTGGCCAATGCAAGGGGGCCTCCTTTTGTAACCCTGAGCTGCTTTTGGAAAAACACCCTGCTTACACGAGCTCTCGGAATTCATACTTGACCTCTTGCTCCCTGAAGCAGCACCTGGACTTCACCTCTCGAGGGAGAAAGAGGCAGTCGTCCTCCGAAGACTGCTAGGCCTTTGCAAGATGTCCCATGAGCTTAGGCGAAACGAAGGCGTTCACTGGCTCGCGCAGTTCACGTCCGGAGGAACACTGGCTTTCCAAAGTGCTTTCAGCGAAGGGGTACAGTATGTGACATGGGTCTCCTTTGGCCGCCCGGGATCTTCAGCTACATGAGCTGCGTGGCAACCATGAAGAGGGGGCGGGACGAGAAAAGCGAAATCCGTCCCGTTGGCAAGCCGGGGAGCTGCGTGCTCGGAGCTGCCTGACAACAAGGCCTGCTGCCCGTCTTGTCCTCACCGTAGGAGTTCCCTGGGAGGCAAAGTGAGGAAGAGTGAGTTTTCTCGAAAGAACGAGGGGGTGTGTGCAGTTCCTCACTAGGAGCTCATCCCAAAGCCTTCTTGGCTAGTGGTTAGGAAACCTGCCCCCATGCCGCCAAAGGAAGGTCCGCGTGTGCCGTGAGAAGTGTTGCAGTGCAGATCTTTCTGAGAAGCCTTAGTGAAGGTACTGCTTTAACACCGGTAGGCCTCTCAGGACTGCAGGCTCGCTCACGCCTGGACCCAGGTCAAGGAAGAACACGTTGTAGCCAAAGTGTCAACTGCGGCTTCTGAGTAACCTGCAGCCCCACGGGTGGTTGGCCTCCACTCTGTGCATGCAGAGGGCAGGGCGACACACGGCTTGCTCCGGCGGAGAGCCAGACCTCCAACTCTGGAAAGCAGTCTTGGTAACAGAGTGGGGGCCGGTGTCACGTGCAATGCCTGTCAGACTCCCGGCTTAGCTATTAGCTGCACTGAATCATACCCGGCGAGTAACAGGGATTCTACGAACTCAAAGCTGACGACCCTTCACCTCCAGCAGAAAGGTGACTTTACAACCAGCCCGAAATGATGGACACCTTTCCCGAAGCACTGCTGGGAGATTGAAAGTTCCAACGTCGACCACGCCTGACTGAAGCGCTGTCGTGGCCAGGCACGTCACCCTGCGCAGAACCTCTGCTTACAAAAGGCTCCTCACAGGAGCGCCTGGTGTGTCGCGTGGCTCTCTTGGAGCTGAGCAGAAGGTGCTGCTCCACAGGCTGGGTTTGCACGTAGAAACTGGATCCTGAGGGCTGAAGCATTATTGGTCCCTTTGGAACAGGAGGCTTGGGGCCAGAAAACTGAAGGTAAAGCACGGGGGCGGGGGTGGGCGGGCACCCATCTTGGGCACCCCGCAGGAACTCCTTGGGAGGAAGCGTGAGTTTGCTCCAAAGAAACAGTGTGCCTGCCACTCCTTGCCAGGAGGTCATGCAGCAGACCACTTCAGCTAAGGCGAATGTCGGCTGAGCGGCATACTCAAAGTAAGGGGCAGTGTTTCCATCAGCAAACTTGGTGGTCGCAAGTAGACCCGAGGCTTTCACCACTGAAGTGCCGTAGTGCTGGTGTGCCTTTGACGTATCTGAGGACGCTCGCGACTGCACCGTTTTCCGAGGAAAATCACTGTGTACCGAAAGCGTCATCTGTGCCTTCTGAGCACCCTCACGCCTCATGATGGTCTTTGGGCTCTCCTGTTGGTAGGCCGAAGGCCAGGCAGCCATGTGTTTCCTCCGTCGGAGAGCCAGATAGCCACAGCTCAGAAGAATCCTCAGGAAGAGTTTTCTCCCTGGTCTGCTGTGCAATGCAAGGGGACCCCAGTTGGTCAACCTGAGCTGCACTGGAACAGACACCGCCATGGCAAGGGTTCTCAGAATTCATCGCTGACGTCTTCCCCTCGCAAGCAGCACGTCGACTTCAGATCCAGCTGGAGACATGTGCTCTCAGCCTTTGAAGACGGTCAGGCCTTGGCAAGCTCCACGGTCAGGTAGGCGACACGAAGGCGTTCACTGGCTCAACGCCGTTCACCTCAGGAGGACTCCTGCTTGCCAAAGTGTTGTCATGGAAGGGCCCATGTGTGTGGCATGTGTCTACGTGGCCTGCTTCTGAACGTCAGGTACACGAGCTAGGTGTCAACCGTGAAAGTGGAGGGGGACGGGAACGGCACAGTTGGCCCCAGTGACAAACCGGAGAGCTGCGTCCTCAGAGCTGCCGGAGAAACAGTCCTGTTGCCCGTCTTCTATTCACCCCTGGATTACCCTGAGAGGCAACCGGAGGCAGAGTGAATTTTCTTGAACGAACCGGAGTGCGTGCACTTCCTTGCTAGGTTCTCATCCCAAAGCCTTCTTGGCCAGTGGTAAGGAAACTTGCCCGCGTGTTGCAAGGAAGGTCCGTGTTTTCGACGATGAGTGCTTAATGGAACGCCCTGCGGTCGCCAACCTTCTCAACCCTGCGGGAATACCCGGGGAGGAACGGAGACTTGGCCCAAGGAAACAGAATGCTGGCAATTGCTTGCTCGGAGTACCTCCAGCAGAGGAGGTTATCTAGGGCGTAAGTCAGCCGAGCGCCAGACTCAAGGTAAGGTGCAGTGTTTCCTTCCACCAGCACAGTCGCAGTCGGCAGTTTCAACGGGGCCTTCCCGACTGAACTGCTGTAAAGGCTGGTGTGCCTTTCAAGACTCTGAAAGGATGAGGATGCGAGCGTCTGCACCGTATTCCGAGGAAGGTCACTGTGGAGCAGAAGTGGCATCTGTGCCTGCTGAGCAACACCCAGCCACAAGGGTCTTGGGACTCTAGTGTTTTGTATGCAGGAGGCTGGGCAACAACGTTTCTCCTCCATCGGAGAGCTCGATTTGGAGAGCTTAGAGGAAGCCGGAAGAGCACGTTTATAACGGGGCCTCTGGCCAATGCAAGGGGGCCTCCTTTTGTAACCCTGAGCTGCTTTTGGAAAAACACCCTGCTTACACGAGCTCTCGGAATTCATACTTGACCTCTTGCTCCCTGAAGCAGCACCTGGACTTCACCTCTCGAGGGAGAAAGAGGCAGTCGTCCTCCGAAGACTGCTAGGCCTTTGCAAGATGTCCCATGAGCTTAGGCGAAACGAAGGCGTTCACTGGCTCGCGCAGTTCACGTCCGGAGGAACACTGGCTTTCCAAAGTGCTTTCAGCGAAGGGGTACAGTATGTGACATGGGTCTCCTTTGGCCGCCCGGGAACTTCAGCTACATGAGCTGCGTGGCAACCGTGAAGAGGGGGCGGGACGAGAAAAGCGAAATCCGTCCCGTTGGCAAGCCGGGGAGCTGCGTGCTCGGAGCTGCCTGACAACAAGGCCTGCTGCCCGTCTTGTCCTCACCGTAGGAGTTCCCTGGGAGGCAAAGTGAGGAAGAGTGAGTTTTCTCGAAAGAACGAGGGGGTGTGTGCAGTTCCTCACTAGGAGCTCATCCCAAAGCCTTCTTGGCTAGTGGTTAGGAAACCTGCCCCCATGCCGCCAAAGGAAGGTCCGCGTGTGCCGTGAGAAGTGTTGCAGTGCAGATCTTTCTGAGAAGCCTTAGTGAAGGTACTGCTTTAACACCGGTAGGCCTCTCAGGACTGCAGGCTCGCTCACGCCTGGACCCAGGTCAAGGAAGAACACGTTGTAGCCAAAGTGTCAACTGCGGCTTCTGAGTAACCTGCAGCCCCACGGGTGGTTGGCCTCCACTCTGTGCATGCAGAGGGCAGGGCGACACACGGCTTGCTCCGGCGGAGAGCCAGACCTCCAACTCTGGAAAGCAGTCTTGGTAACAGAGTGGGGGCCGGTGTCACGTGCAATGCCTGTCAGACTCCCGGCTTAGCTATTAGCTGCACTGAATCATACCCGGCGAGTAACAGGGATTCTACGAACTCAAAGCTGACGACCCTTCACCTCCAGCAGAAAGGTGACTTTACAACCAGCCCGAAATGATGGACACCTTTCCCGAAGCACTGCTGGGAGATTGAAAGTTCCAACGTCGACCACGCCTGACTGAAGCGCTGTCGTGGCCAGGCACGTCACCCTGCGCAGAACCTCTGCTTACAAAAGGCTCCTCACAGGAGCGCCTGGTGTGTCGCGTGGCTCTCTTGGAGCTGAGCAGAAGGTGCTGCTCCACAGGCTGGGTTTGCACGTAGAAACTGGATCCTGAGGGCTGAAGCATTATTGGTCCCTTTGGAACAGGAGGCTTGGGGCCAGAAAACTGAAGGTAAAGCACGGGGGCGGGGGTGGGCGGGCACCCATCTTGGGCACCCCGCAGGAACTCCTTGGGAGGAAGCGTGAGTTTGCTCCAAAGAAACAGTGTGCCTGCCACTCCTTGCCAGGAGGTCATGCAGCAGACCACTTCAGCTAAGGCGAATGTCGGCTGAGCGGCATACTCAAAGTAAGGGGCAGTGTTTCCATCAGCAAACTTGGTGGTCGCAAGTAGACCCGAGGCTTTCACCACTGAAGTGACGTAGTGCTGGTGTGCCTTTGACGTATCTGAGGACGCTCGCGACTGCACCGTTTTCCGAGGAAAATCACTGTGTACCGAAAGCGTCATCTGTGCCTTCTGAGCACCCTCATGCCTCATGATGGTCTTTGGGCTCTCCTGTTGGTAGGCCGAAGGCCAGGCAGCCATGTGTTTCCTCCGTCGGAGAGCCAGATAGCCACAGCTCAGAAGAATCCTCAGGAAGAGTTTTCTCCCTGGTCTGCTGTGCAATGCAAGGGGACCCCAGTTGGTCAACCTGAGCTGCACTGGAACAGACACCGCCATGGCAAGGGTTCTCAGAATTCATCGCTGACGTCTTCCCCTCGCAAGCAGCACGTCGACTTCAGATCCAACTGGAGACATGTGCTCTCAGCCTTTGAAGACGGTCAGGCCTTGGCAAGCTCCACGGTCAGGTAGGCGACACGAAGGCGTTCACTGGCTCAACGCCGTTCACCTCAGGAGGACTCCTGCTTGCCAAAGTGTTGTCATGGAAGGGCCCATGTGTGTGGCATGTGTCTACGTGGCCTGCTTCTGAACGTCAGGTACACGAGCTAGGTGTCAACCGTGAAAGTGGAGGGGGACGGGAACGGCACAGTTGGCCCCAGTGACAAACCGGAGAGCTGCGTCCTCAGAGCTGCCGGAGAAACAGTCCTGTTGCCCGTCTTCTATTCACCCCTGGATTACCCTGAGAGGCAACCGGAGGCAGAGTGAATTTTCTTGAACGAACCGGAGTGCGTGCACTTCCTTGCTAGGTTCTCATCCCAAAGCCTTCTTGGCCAGTGGTAAGGAAACTTGCCCGCGTGTTGCAAGGAAGGTCCGTGTTTTCGACGATGAGTGCTTAATGGAACGCCCTGCGGTCGCCAACCTTCTCAACCCTGCGGGAATACCCGGGGAGGAACGGAGACTTGGCCCAAGGAAACAGAATGCTGGCAATTGCCTGCTCGGAGTACCTCCAGCAGAGGAGGTTATCTAGGGCGTAAGTCAGCCGAGCGCCAGACTCAAGGTAAGGTGCAGTGTTTCCTTCCACCAGCACAGTCGCAGTCGGCAGTTTCAACGAGGCCTTCCCGACTGAACTGCTGTAAAGGCTGGTGTGCCTTTCAAGACTCTGAAAGGATGAGGATGCGAGCGTCTGCACCGTATTCCGAGGAAGGTCACTGTGGAGCAGAAGTGGCATCTGTGCCTGCTGAGCAACACCCAGCCACAAGGGTCTTGGGACTCTAGTGTTTTGTATGCAGGAGGCTGGGCAACAACGTTTCTCCTCCATCGGAGAGCTCGATTTGGAGAGCTTAGAGGAAGCCGGAAGAGCACGTTTATAACGGGGCCTCTGGCCAATGCAAGGGGGCCTCCTTTTGTAACCCTGAGCTGCTTTTGGAAAAACACCCTGCTTACACGAGCTCTCGGAATTCATACTTGACCTCTTGCTCCCTGAAGCAGCACCTGGACTTCACCTCTCGAGGGAGAAAGAGGCAGTCGTCCTCCGAAGACTGCTAGGCCTTTGCAAGATGTCCCATGAGCTTAGGCGAAACGAAGGCGTTCACTGGCTCGCGCAGTTCACGTCCGGAGGAACACTGGCTTTCCAAAGTGCTTTCAGCGAAGGGGTACAGTATGTGACATGGGTCTCCTTTGGCCGCCCGGGATCTTCAGCTACATGAGCTGCGTGGCAACCGTGAAGAGGGGGCGGGACGAGAAAAGCGAAATCCGTCCCGTTGGCAAGCCGGGGAGCTGCGTGCTCGGAGCTGCCTGACAACAAGGCCTGCTGCCCGTCTTGTCCTCACCGTAGGAGTTCCCTGGGAGGCAAAGTGAGGAAGAGTGAGTTTTCTCGAAAGAACGAGGGGGTGTGTGCAGTTCCTCACTAGGAGCTCATCCCAAAGCCTTCTTGGCTAGTGGTTAGGAAACCTGCCCCCATGCCGCCAAAGGAAGGTCCGCGTGTGCCGTGAGAAGTGTTGCAGTGCAGATCTTTCTGAGAAGCCTTAGTGAAGGTACTGCTTTAACACCGGTAGGCCTCTCAGGACTGCAGGCTCGCTCACGCCTGGACCCAGGTCAAGGAAGAACACGTTGTAGCCAAAGTGTCAACTGCGGCTTCTGAGTAACCTGCAGCCCCACGGGTGGTTGGCCTCCACTCTGTGCATGCAGAGGGCAGGGCGACACACGGCTTGCTCCGGCGGAGAGCCAGACCTCCAACTCTGGAAAGCAGTCTTGGTAACAGAGTGGGGGCCGGTGTCACGTGCAATGCCTGTCAGACTCCCGGCTTAGCTATTAGCTGCACTGAATCATACCCGGCGAGTAACAGGGATTCTACGAACTCAAAGCTGACGACCCTTCACCTCCAGCAGAAAGGTGACTTTACAACCAGCCCGAAATGATGGACACCTTTCCCGAAGCACTGCTGGGAGATTGAAAGTTCCAACGTCGACCACGCCTGACTGAAGCGCTGTCGTGGCCAGGCACGTCACCCTGCGCAGAACCTCTGCTTACAAAAGGCTCCTCACAGGAGCGCCTGGTGTGTCGCGTGGCTCTCTTGGAGCTGAGCAGAAGGTGCTGCTCCACAGGCTGGGTTTGCACGTAGAAACTGGATCCTGAGGGCTGAAGCATTATTGGTCCCTTTGGAACAGGAGGCTTGGGGCCAGAAAACTGAAGGTAAAGCACGGGGGCGGGGGTGGGCGGGCACCCATCTTGGGCACCCCGCAGGAACTCCTTGGGAGGAAGCGTGAGTTTGCTCCAAAGAAACAGTGTGCCTGCCACTCCTTGCCAGGAGGTCATGCAGCAGACCACTTCAGCTAAGGCGAATGTCGGCTGAGCGGCATACTCAAAGTAAGGGGCAGTGTTTCCATCAGCAAACTTGGTGGTCGCAAGTAGACCCGAGGCTTTCACCACTGAAGTGCCGTAGTGCTGGTGTGCCTTTGACGTATCTGAGGACGCTCGCGACTGCACCGTTTTCCGAGGAAAATCACTGTGTACCGAAAGCGTCATCTGTGCCTTCTGAGCACCCTCACGCCTCATGATGGTCTTTGGGCTCTCCTGTTGGTAGGCCGAAGGCCAGGCAGCCATGTGTTTCCTCCGTCGGAGAGCCAGATAGCCACAGCTCAGAAGAATCCTCAGGAAGAGTTTTCTCCCTGGTCTGCTGTGCAATGCAACGGGACCCCAGTTGGTCAACCTGAGCTGCACTGGAACAGACACCGCCATGGCAAGGGTTCTCAGAATTCATCGCTGACGTCTTCCCCTCGCAAGCAGCACGTCGACTTCAGATCCAGCTGGAGACATGTGCTCTCAGCCTTTGAAGACGGTCAGGCCTTGGCAAGCTCCACGGTCAGGTAGGCGACACGAAGGCGTTCACTGGCTCAACGCCGTTCACCTCAGGAGGACTCCTGCTTGCCAAAGTGTTGTCATGGAAGGGCCCATGTGTGTGGCATGTGTCTACGTGGCCTGCTTCTGAACGTCAGGTACACGAGCTAGGTGTCAACCGTGAAAGTGGAGGGGGACGGGAACGGCACAGTTGGCCCCAGTGACAAACCGGAGAGCTGCGTCCTCAGAGCTGCCGGAGAAACAGTCCTGTTGCCCGTCTTCTATTCACCCCTGGATTACCCTGAGAGGCAACCGGAGGCAGAGTGAATTTTCTTGAACGAACCGGAGTGCGTGCACTTCCTTGCTAGGTTCTCATCCCAAAGCCTTCTTGGCCAGTGGTAAGGAAACTTGCCCGCGTGTTGCAAGGAAGGTCCGTGTTTTCGACGATGAGTGCTTAATGGAACGCCCTGCGGTCGCCAACCTTCTCAACCCTGCGGGAATACCCGGGGAGGAACGGAGACTTGGCCCAAGGAAACAGAATGCTGGCAATTGCTTGCTCGGAGTACCTCCAGCAGAGGAGGTTATCTAGGGCGTAAGTCAGCCGAGCGCCAGACTCAAGGTAAGGTGCAGTGTTTCCTTCCACCAGCACAGTCGCAGTCGGCAGTTTCAACGGGGCCTTCCCGACTGAACTGCTGTAAAGGCTGGTGTGCCTTTCAAGACTCTGAAAGGATGAGGATGCGAGCGTCTGCACCGTATTCCGAGGAAGGTCACTGTGGAGCAGAAGTGGCATCTGTGCCTGCTGAGCAACACCCAGCCACAAGGGTCTTGGGACTCTAGTGTTTTGTATGCAGGAGGCTGGGCAACAACGTTTCTCCTCCATCGGAGAGCTCGATTTGGAGAGCTTAGAGGAAGCCGGAAGAGCACGTTTATAACGGGGCCTCTGGCCAATGCAAGGGGGCCTCCTTTTGTAACCCTGAGCTGCTTTTGGAAAAACACCCTGCTTACACGAGCTCTCGGAATTCATACTTGACCTCTTGCTCCCTGAAGCAGCACCTGGACTTCACCTCTCGAGGGAGAAAGAGGCAGTCGTCCTCCGAAGACTGCTAGGCCTTTGCAAGATGTCCCATGAGCTTAGGCGAAACGAAGGCGTTCACTGGCTCGCGCAGTTCACGTCCGGAGGAACACTGGCTTTCCAAAGTGCTTTCAGCGAAGGGGTACAGTATGTGACATGGGTCTCCTTTGGCCGCCCGGGAACTTCAGCTACATGAGCTGCGTGGCAACCGTGAAGAGGGGGCGGGACGAGAAAAGCGAAATCCGTCCCGTTGGCAAGCCGGGGAGCTGCGTGCTCGGAGCTGCCTGACAACAAGGCCTGCTGCCCGTCTTGTCCTCACCGTAGGAGTTCCCTGGGAGGCAAAGTGAGGAAGAGTGAGTTTTCTCGAAAGAACGAGGGGGTGTGTGCAGTTCCTCACTAGGAGCTCATCCCAAAGCCTTCTTGGCTAGTGGTTAGGAAACCTGCCCCCATGCCGCCAAAGGAAGGTCCGCGTGTGCCGTGAGAAGTGTTGCAGTGCAGATCTTTCTGAGAAGCCTTAGTGAAGGTACTGCTTTAACACCGGTAGGCCTCTCAGGACTGCAGGCTCGCTCACGCCTGGACCCAGGTCAAGGAAGAACACGTTGTAGCCAAAGTGTCAACTGCGGCTTCTGAGTAACCTGCAGCCCCACGGGTGGTTGGCCTCCACTCTGTGCATGCAGAGGGCAGGGCGACACACGGCTTGCTCCGGCGGAGAGCCAGACCTCCAACTCTGGAAAGCAGTCTTGGTAACAGAGTGGGGGCCGGTGTCACGTGCAATGCCTGTCAGACTCCCGGCTTAGCTATTAGCTGCACTGAATCATACCCGGCGAGTAACAGGGATTCTACGAACTCAAAGCTGACGACCCTTCACCTCCAGCAGAAAGGTGACTTTACAACCAGCCCGAAATGATGGACACCTTTCCCGAAGCACTGCTGGGAGATTGAAAGTTCCAACGTCGACCACGCCTGACTGAAGCGCTGTCGTGGCCAGGCACGTCACCCTGCGCAGAACCTCTGCTTACAAAAGGCTCCTCACAGGAGCGCCTGGTGTGTCGCGTGGCTCTCTTGGAGCTGAGCAGAAGGTGCTGCTCCACAGGCTGGGTTTGCACGTAGAAACTGGATCCTGAGGGCTGAAGCATTATTGGTCCCTTTGGAACAGGAGGCTTGGGGCCAGAAAACTGAAGGTAAAGCACGGGGGCGGGGGTGGGCGGGCACCCATCTTGGGCACCCCGCAGGAACTCCTTGGGAGGAAGCGTGAGTTTGCTCCAAAGAAACAGTGTGCCTGCCACTCCTTGCCAGGAGGTCATGCAGCAGACCACTTCAGCTAAGGCGAATGTCGGCTGAGCGGCATACTCAAAGTAAGGGGCAGTGTTTCCATCAGCAAACTTGGTGGTCGCAAGTAGACCCGAGGCTTCCACCACTGAAGTGCCGTAGTGCTGGTGTGCCTTTGACGTATCTGAGGACGCTCGCGACTGCACCGTTTTCCGAGGAAAATCACTGTGTACCGAAAGCGTCATCTGTGCCTTCTGAGCACCCTCACGCCTCATGATGGTCTTTGGGCTCTCCTGTTGGTAGGCCGAAGGCCAGGCAGCCATGTGTTTCCTCCGTCGGAGAGCCAGATAGCCACAGCTCAGAAGAATCCTCAGGAAGAGTTTTCTCCCTGGTCTGCTGTGCAATGCAAGGGGACCCCAGTTGGTCAACCTGAGCTGCACTGGAACAGACACCGCCATGGCAAGGGTTCTCAGAATTCATCGCTGACGTCTTCCCCTCGCAAGCAGCACGTCGACTTCAGATCCAGCTGGAGACATGTGCTCTCAGCCTTTGAAGACGGTCAGGCCTTGGCAAGCTCCACGGTCAGGTAGGCGACACGAAGGCGTTCACTGGCTCAACGCCGTTCACCTCAGGAGGACTCCTGCTTGCCAAAGTGTTGTCATGGAAGGGCCCATGTGTGTGGCATGTGTCTACGTGGCCTGCTTCTGAACGTCAGGTACACGAGCTAGGTGTCAACCGTGAAAGTGGAGGGGGACGGGAACGGCACAGTTGGCCCCAGTGACAAACCGGAGAGCTGCGTCCTCAGAGCTGCCGGAGAAACAGTCCTGTTGCCCGTCTTCTATTCACCCCTGGATTACCCTGAGAGGCAACCGGAGGCAGAGTGAATTTTCTTGAACGAACCGGAGTGCGTGCACTTCCTTGCTAGGTTCTCATCCCAAAGCCTTCTTGGCCAGTGGTAAGGAAACTTGCCCGCGTGTTGCAAGGAAGGTCCGTGTTTTCGACGATGAGTGCTTAATGGAACGCCCTGCGGTCGCCAACCTTCTCAACCCTGCGGGAATACCCGGGGAGGAACGGAGACTTGGCCCAAGGAAACAGAATGCTGGCAATTGCCTGCTCGGAGTACCTCCAGCAGAGGAGGTTATCTAGGGCGTAAGTCAGCCGAGCGCCAGACTCAAGGTAAGGTGCAGTGTTTCCTTCCACCAGCACAGTCGCAGTCGGCAGTTTCAACGAGGCCTTCCCGACTGAACTGCTGTAAAGGCTGGTGTGCCTTTCAAGACTCTGAAAGGATGAGGATGCGAGCGTCTGCACCGTATTCCGAGGAAGGTCACTGTGGAGCAGAAGTGGCATCTGTGCCTGCTGAGCAACACCCAGCCACAAGGGTCTTGGGACTCTAGTGTTTTGTATGCAGGAGGCTGGGCAACAACGTTTCTCCTCCATCGGAGAGCTCGATTTGGAGAGCTTAGAGGAAGCCGGAAGAGCACGTTTATAACGGGGCCTCTGGCCAATGCAAGGGGGCCTCCTTTTGTAACCCTGAGCTGCTTTTGGAAAAACACCCTGCTTACACGAGCTCTCGGAATTCATACTTGACCTCTTGCTCCCTGAAGCAGCACCTGGACTTCACCTCTCGAGGGAGAAAGAGGCAGTCGTCCTCCGAAGACTGCTAGGCCTTTGCAAGATGTCCCATGAGCTTAGGCGAAACGAAGGCGTTCACTGGCTCGCGCAGTTCACGTCCGGAGGAACACTGGCTTTCCAAAGTGCTTTCAGCGAAGGGGTACAGTATGTGACATGGGTCTCCTTTGGCCGCCCGGGAACTTCAGCTACATGAGCTGCGTGGCAACCGTGAAGAGGGGGCGGGACGAGAAAAGCGAAATCCGTCCCGTTGGCAAGCCGGGGAGCTGCGTGCTCGGAGCTGCCTGACAACAAGGCCTGCTGCCCGTCTTGTCCTCACCGTAGGAGTTCCCTGGGAGGCAAAGTGAGGAAGAGTGAGTTTTCTCGAAAGAACGAGGGGGTGTGTGCAGTTCCTCACTAGGAGCTCATCCCAAAGCCTTCTTGGCTAGTGGTTAGGAAACCTGCCCCCATGCCGCCAAAGGAAGGTCCGCGTGTGCCGTGAGAAGTGTTGCAGTGCAGATCTTTCTGAGAAGCCTTAGTGAAGGTACTGCTTTAACACCGGTAGGCCTCTCAGGACTGCAGGCTCGCTCACGCCTGGACCCAGGTCAAGGAAGAACACGTTGTAGCCAAAGTGTCAACTGCGGCTTCTGAGTAACCTGCAGCCCCACGGGTGGTTGGCCTCCACTCTGTGCATGCAGAGGGCAGGGCGACACACGGCTTGCTCCGGCGGAGAGCCAGACCTCCAACTCTGGAAAGCAGTCTTGGTAAGAGAGTGGGGGCCGGTGTCACGTGCAATGCCTGTCAGACTCCCGGCTTAGCTATTAGCTGCACTGAATCATACCCGGCGAGTAACAGGGATTCTACGAACTCAAAGCTGACGACCCTTCACCTCCAGCAGAAAGGTGACTTTACAACCAGCCCGAAATGATGGACACCTTTCCCGAAGCACTGCTGGGAGATTGAAAGTTCCAACGTCGACCACGCCTGACTGAAGCGCTGTCGTGGCCAGGCACGTCACCCTGCGCAGAACCTCTGCTTACAAAAGGCTCCTCACAGGAGCGCCTGGTGTGTCGCGTGGCTCTCTTGGAGCTGAGCAGAAGGTGCTGCTCCACAGGCTGGGTTTGCACGTAGAAACTGGATCCTGAGGGCTGAAGCATTAGTGGTCCCTTTGGAACAGGAGGCTTGGGGCCAGAAAACTGAAGGTAAAGCACGGGGGCGGGGGTGGGCGGGCACCCATCTTGGGCACCCCGCAGGAACTCCTTGGGAGGAAGCGTGAGTTTGCTCCAAAGAAACAGTGTGCCTGCCACTCCTTGCCAGGAGGTCATGCAGCAGACCACTTCAGCTAAGGCGAATGTCGGCTGAGCGGCATACTCAAAGTAAGGGGCAGTGTTTCCATCAGCAAACTTGGTGGTCGCAAGTAGACCCGAGGCTTCCACCACTGAAGTGCCGTAGTGCTGGTGTGCCTTTGACGTATCTGAGGACGCTCGCGACTGCACCGTTTTCCGAGGAAAATCACTGTGTACCGAAAGCGTCATCTGTGCCTTCTGAGCACCCTCACGCCTCATGATGGTCTTTGGGCTCTCCTGTTGGTAGGCCGAAGGCCAGGCAGCCATGTGTTTCCTCCGTCGGAGAGCCAGATAGCCACAGCTCAGAAGAATCCTCAGGAAGAGTTTTCTCCCTGGTCTGCTGTGCAATGCAAGGGGACCCCAGTTGGTCAACCTGAGCTGCACTGGAACAGACACCGCCATGGCAAGGGTTCTCAGAATTCATCGCTGACGTCTTCCCCTCGCAAGCAGCACGTCGACTTCAGATCCAGCTGGAGACATGTGCTCTCAGCCTTTGAAGACGGTCAGGCCTTGGCAAGCTCCACGGTCAGGTAGGCGACACGAAGGCGTTCACTGGCTCAACGCCGTTCACCTCAGGAGGACTCCTGCTTGCCAAAGTGTTGTCATGGAAGGGCCCATGTGTGTGGCATGTGTCTACGTGGCCTGCTTCTGAACGTCAGGTACACGAGCTAGGTGTCAACCGTGAAAGTGGAGGGGGACGGGAACGGCACAGTTGGCCCCAGTGACAAACCGGAGAGCTGCGTCCTCAGAGCTGCCGGAGAAACAGTCCTGTTGCCCGTCTTCTATTCACCCCTGGATTACCCTGAGAGGCAACCGGAGGCAGAGTGAATTTTCTTGAACGAACCGGAGTGCGTGCACTTCCTTGCTAGGTTCTCATCCCAAAGCCTTCTTGGCCAGTGGTAAGGAAACTTGCCCGCGTGTTGCAAGGAAGGTCCGTGTTTTCGACGATGAGTGCTTAATGGAACGCCCTGCGGTCGCCAACCTTCTCAACCCTGCGGGAATACCCGGGGAGGAACGGAGACTTGGCCCAAGGAAACAGAATGCTGGCAATTGCCTGCTCGGAGTACCTCCAGCAGAGGAGGTTATCTAGGGCGTAAGTCAGCCGAGCGCCAGACTCAAGGTAAGGTGCAGTGTTTCCTTCCACCAGCACAGTCGCAGTCGGCAGTTTCAACGAGGCCTTCCCGACTGAACTGCTGTAAAGGCTGGTGTGCCTTTCAAGACTCTGAAAGGATGAGGATGCGAGCGTCTGCACCGTATTCCGAGGAAGGTCACTGTGGAGCAGAAGTGGCATCTGTGCCTGCTGAGCAACACCCAGCCACAAGGGTCTTGGGACTCTAGTGTTTTGTATGCAGGAGGCTGGGCAACAACGTTTCTCCTCCATCGGAGAGCTCGATTTGGAGAGCTTAGAGGAAGCCGGAAGAGCACGTTTATAACGGGGCCTCTGGCCAATGCAAGGGGGCCTCCTTTTGTAACCCTGAGCTGCTTTTGGAAAAACACCCTGCTTACACGAGCTCTCGGAATTCATACTTGACCTCTTGCTCCCTGAAGCAGCACCTGGACTTCACCTCTCGAGGGAGAAAGAGGCAGTCGTCCTCCGAAGACTGCTAGGCCTTTGCAAGATGTCCCATGAGCTTAGGCGAAACGAAGGCGTTCACTGGCTCGCGCAGTTCACGTCCGGAGGAACACTGGCTTTCCAAAGTGCTTTCAGCGAAGGGGTACAGTATGTGACATGGGTCTCCTTTGGCCGCCCGGGAACTTCAGCTACATGAGCTGCGTGGCAACCGTGAAGAGGGGGCGGGACGAGAAAAGCGAAATCCGTCCCGTTGGCAAGCCGGGGAGCTGCGTGCTCGGAGCTGCCTGACAACAAGGCCTGCTGCCCGTCTTGTCCTCACCGTAGGAGTTCCCTGGGAGGCAAAGTGAGGAAGAGTGAGTTTTCTCGAAAGAACGAGGGGGTGTGTGCAGTTCCTCACTAGGAGCTCATCCCAAAGCCTTCTTGGCTAGTGGTTAGGAAACCTGCCCCCATGCCGCCAAAGGAAGGTCCGCGTGTGCCGTGAGAAGTGTTGCAGTGCAGATCTTTCTGAGAAGCCTTAGTGAAGGTACTGCTTTAACACCGGTAGGCCTCTCAGGACTGCAGGCTCGCTCACGCCTGGACCCAGGTCAAGGAAGAACACGTTGTAGCCAAAGTGTCAACTGCGGCTTCTGAGTAACCTGCAGCCCCACGGGTGGTTGGCCTCCACTCTGTGCATGCAGAGGGCAGGGCGACACACGGCTTGCTCCGGCGGAGAGCCAGACCTCCAACTCTGGAAAGCAGTCTTGGTAACAGAGTGGGGGCCGGTGTCACGTGCAATGCCTGTCAGACTCCCGGCTTAGCTATTAGCTGCACTGAATCATACCCGGCGAGTAACAGGGATTCTACGAACTCAAAGCTGACGACCCTTCACCTCCAGCAGAAAGGTGACTTTACAACCAGCCCGAAATGATGGACACCTTTCCCGAAGCACTGCTGGGAGATTGAAAGTTCCAACGTCGACCACGCCTGACTGAAGCGCTGTCGTGGCCAGGCACGTCACCCTGCGCAGAACCTCTGCTTACAAAAGGCTCCTCACAGGAGCGCCTGGTGTGTCGCGTGGCTCTCTTGGAGCTGAGCAGAAGGTGCTGCTCCACAGGCTGGGTTTGCACGTAGAAACTGGATCCTGAGGGCTGAAGCATTAGTGGTCCCTTTGGAACAGGAGGCTTGGGGCCAGAAAACTGAAGGTAAAGCACGGGGGCGGGGGTGGGCGGGCACCCATCTTGGGCACCCCGCAGGAACTCCTTGGGAGGAAGCGTGAGTTTGCTCCAAAGAAACAGTGTGCCTGCCACTCCTTGCCAGGAGGTCATGCAGCAGACCACTTCAGCTAAGGCGAATGTCGGCTGAGCGGCATACTCAAAGTAAGGGGCAGTGTTTCCATCAGCAAACTTGGTGGTCGCAAGTAGACCCGAGGCTTCCACCACTGAAGTGCCGTAGTGCTGGTGTGCCTTTGACGTATCTGAGGACGCTCGCGACTGCACCGTTTTCCGAGGAAAATCACTGTGTACCGAAAGCGTCATCTGTGCCTTCTGAGCACCCTCACGCCTCATGATGGTCTTTGGGCTCTCCTGTTGGTAGGCCGAAGGCCAGGCAGCCATGTGTTTCCTCCGTCGGAGAGCCAGATAGCCACAGCTCAGAAGAATCCTCAGGAAGAGTTTTCTCCCTGGTCTGCTGTGCAATGCAAGGGGACCCCAGTTGGTCAACCTGAGCTGCACTGGAACAGACACCGCCATGGCAAGGGTTCTCAGAATTCATCGCTGACGTCTTCCCCTCGCAAGCAGCACGTCGACTTCAGATCCAGCTGGAGACATGTGCTCTCAGCCTTTGAAGACGGTCAGGCCTTGGCAAGCTCCACGGTCAGGTAGGCGACACGAAGGCGTTCACTGGCTCAACGCCGTTCACCTCAGGAGGACTCCTGCTTGCCAAAGTGTTGTCATGGAAGGGCCCATGTGTGTGGCATGTGTCTACGTGGCCTGCTTCTGAACGTCAGGTACACGAGCTAGGTGTCAACCGTGAAAGTGGAGGGGGACGGGAACGGCACAGTTGGCCCCAGTGACAAACCGGAGAGCTGCGTCCTCAGAGCTGCCGGAGAAACAGTCCTGTTGCCCGTCTTCTATTCACCCCTGGATTACCCTGAGAGGCAACCGGAGGCAGAGTGAATTTTCTTGAACGAACCGGAGTGCGTGCACTTCCTTGCTAGGTTCTCATCCCAAAGCCTTCTTGGCCAGTGGTAAGGAAACTTGCCCGCGTGTTGCAAGGAAGGTCCGTGTTTTCGACGATGAGTGCTTAATGGAACGCCCTGCGGTCGCCAACCTTCTCAACCCTGCGGGAATACCCGGGGAGGAACGGAGACTTGGCCCAAGGAAACAGAATGCTGGCAATTGCCTGCTCGGAGTACCTCCAGCAGAGGAGGTTATCTAGGGCGTAAGTCAGCCGAGCGCCAGACTCAAGGTAAGGTGCAGTGTTTCCTTCCACCAGCACAGTCGCAGTCGGCAGTTTCAACGAGGCCTTCCCGACTGAACTGCTGTAAAGGCTGGTGTGCCTTTCAAGACTCTGAAAGGATGAGGATGCGAGCATCTGCACCGTATTCCGAGGAAGGTCACTGTGGAGCAGAAGTGGCATCTGTGCCTGCTGAGCAACACCCAGCCACAAGGGTCTTGGGACTCTAGTGTTTTGTATGCAGGAGGCTGGGCAACAACGTTTCTCCTCCATCGGAGAGCTCGATTTGGAGAGCTTAGAGGAAGCCGGAAGAGCACGTTTATAACGGGGCCTCTGGCCAATGCAAGGGGGCCTCCTTTTGTAACCCTGAGCTGCTTTTGGAAAAACACCCTGCTTACACGAGCTCTCGGAATTCATACTTGACCTCTTGCTCCCTGAAGCAGCACCTGGACTTCACCTCTCGAGGGAGAAAGAGGCAGTCGTCCTCCGAAGACTGCTAGGCCTTTGCAAGATGTCCCATGAGCTTAGGCGAAACGAAGGCGTTCACTGGCTCGCGCAGTTCACGTCCGGAGGAACACTGGCTTTCCAAAGTGCTTTCAGCGAAGGGGTACAGTATGTGACATGGGTCTCCTTTGGCCGCCCGGGAACTTCAGCTACATGAGCTGCGTGGCAACCGTGAAGAGGGGGCGGGACGAGAAAAGCGAAATCCGTCCCGTTGGCAAGCCGGGGAGCTGCGTGCTCGGAGCTGCCTGACAACAAGGCCTGCTGCCCGTCTTGTCCTCACCGTAGGAGTTCCCTGGGAGGCAAAGTGAGGAAGAGTGAGTTTTCTCGAAAGAACGAGGGGGTGTGTGCAGTTCCTCACTAGGAGCTCATCCCAAAGCCTTCTTGGCTAGTGGTTAGGAAACCTGCCCCCATGCCGCCAAAGGAAGGTCCGCGTGTGCCGTGAGAAGTGTTGCAGTGCAGATCTTTCTGAGAAGCCTTAGTGAAGGTACTGCTTTAACACCGGTAGGCCTCTCAGGACTGCAGGCTCGCTCACGCCTGGACCCAGGTCAAGGAAGAACACGTTGTAGCCAAAGTGTCAACTGCGGCTTCTGAGTAACCTGCAGCCCCACGGGTGGTTGGCCTCCACTCTGTGCATGCAGAGGGCAGGGCGACACACGGCTTGCTCCGGCGGAGAGCCAGACCTCCAACTCTGGAAAGCAGTCTTGGTAACAGAGTGGGGGCCGGTGTCACGTGCAATGCCTGTCAGACTCCCGGCTTAGCTATTAGCTGCACTGAATCATACCCGGCGAGTAACAGGGATTCTACGAACTCAAAGCTGACGACCCTTCACCTCCAGCAGAAAGGTGACTTTACAACCAGCCCGAAATGATGGACACCTTTCCCGAAGCACTGCTGGGAGATTGAAAGTTCCAACGTCGACCACGCCTGACTGAAGCGCTGTCGTGGCCAGGCACGTCACCCTGCGCAGAACCTCTGCTTACAAAAGGCTCCTCACAGGAGCGCCTGGTGTGTCGCGTGGCTCTCTTGGAGCTGAGCAGAAGGTGCTGCTCCACAGGCTGGGTTTGCACGTAGAAACTGGATCCTGAGGGCTGAAGCATTAGTGGTCCCTTTGGAACAGGAGGCTTGGGGCCAGAAAACTGAAGGTAAAGCACGGGGGCGGGGGTGGGCGGGCACCCATCTTGGGCACCCCGCAGGAACTCCTTGGGAGGAAGCGTGAGTTTGCTCCAAAGAAACAGTGTGCCTGCCACTCCTTGCCAGGAGGTCATGCAGCAGACCACTTCAGCTAAGGCGAATGTCGGCTGAGCGGCATACTCAAAGTAAGGGGCAGTGTTTCCATCAGCAAACTTGGTGGTCGCAAGTAGACCCGAGGCTTCCACCACTGAAGTGCCGTAGTGCTGGTGTGCCTTTGACGTATCTGAGGACGCTCGCGACTGCACCGTTTTCCGAGGAAAATCACTGTGTACCGAAAGCGTCATCTGTGCCTTCTGAGCACCCTCACGCCTCATGATGGTCTTTGGGCTCTCCTGTTGGTAGGCCGAAGGCCAGGCAGCCATGTGTTTCCTCCGTCGGAGAGCCAGATAGCCACAGCTCAGAAGAATCCTCAGGAAGAGTTTTCTCCCTGGTCTGCTGTGCAATGCAAGGGGACCCCAGTTGGTCAACCTGAGCTGCACTGGAACAGACACCGCCATGGCAAGGGTTCTCAGAATTCATCGCTGACGTCTTCCCCTCGCAAGCAGCACGTCGACTTCAGATCCAGCTGGAGACATGTGCTCTCAGCCTTTGAAGACGGTCAGGCCTTGGCAAGCTCCACGGTCAGGTAGGCGACACGAAGGCGTTCACTGGCTCAACGCCGTTCACCTCAGGAGGACTCCTGCTTGCCAAAGTGTTGTCATGGAAGGGCCCATGTGTGTGGCATGTGTCTACGTGGCCTGCTTCTGAACGTCAGGTACACGAGCTAGGTGTCAACCGTGAAAGTGGAGGGGGACGGGAACGGCACAGTTGGCCCCAGTGACAAACCGGAGAGCTGCGTCCTCAGAGCTGCCGGAGAAACAGTCCTGTTGCCCGTCTTCTATTCACCCCTGGATTACCCTGAGAGGCAACCGGAGGCAGAGTGAATTTTCTTGAACGAACCGGAGTGCGTGCACTTCCTTGCTAGGTTCTCATCCCAAAGCCTTCTTGGCCAGTGGTAAGGAAACTTGCCCGCGTGTTGCAAGGAAGGTCCGTGTTTTCGACGATGAGTGCTTAATGGAACGCCCTGCGGTCGCCAACCTTCTCAACCCTGCGGGAATACCCGGGGAGGAACGGAGACTTGGCCCAAGGAAACAGAATGCTGGCAATTGCCTGCTCGGAGTACCTCCAGCAGAGGAGGTTATCTAGGGCGTAAGTCAGCCGAGCGCCAGACTCAAGGTAAGGTGCAGTGTTTCCTTCCACCAGCACAGTCGCAGTCGGCAGTTTCAACGAGGCCTTCCCGACTGAACTGCTGTAAAGGCTGGTGTGCCTTTCAAGACTCTGAAAGGATGAGGATGCGAGCGTCTGCACCGTATTCCGAGGAAGGTCACTGTGGAGCAGAAGTGGCATCTGTGCCTGCTGAGCAACACCCAGCCACAAGGGTCTTGGGACTCTAGTGTTTTGTATGCAGGAGGCTGGGCAACAACGTTTCTCCTCCATCGGAGAGCTCGATTTGGAGAGCTTAGAGGAAGCCGGAAGAGCACGTTTATAACGGGGCCTCTGGCCAATGCAAGGGGGCCTCCTTTTGTAACCCTGAGCTGCTTTTGGAAAAACACCCTGCTTACACGAGCTCTCGGAATTCATACTTGACCTCTTGCTCCCTGAAGCAGCACCTGGACTTCACCTCTCGAGGGAGAAAGAGGCAGTCGTCCTCCGAAGACTGCTAGGCCTTTGCAAGATGTCCCATGAGCTTAGGCGAAACGAAGGCGTTCACTGGCTCGCGCAGTTCACGTCCGGAGGAACACTGGCTTTCCAAAGTGCTTTCAGCGAAGGGGTACAGTATGTGACATGGGTCTCCTTTGGCCGCCCGGGAACTTCAGCTACATGAGCTGCGTGGCAACCGTGAAGAGGGGGCGGGACGAGAAAAGCGAAATCCGTCCCGTTGGCAAGCCGGGGAGCTGCGTGCTCGGAGCTGCCTGACAACAAGGCCTGCTGCCCGTCTTGTCCTCACCGTAGGAGTTCCCTGGGAGGCAAAGTGAGGAAGAGTGAGTTTTCTCGAAAGAACGAGGGGGTGTGTGCAGTTCCTCACTAGGAGCTCATCCCAAAGCCTTCTTGGCTAGTGGTTAGGAAACCTGCCCCCATGCCGCCAAAGGAAGGTCCGCGTGTGCCGTGAGAAGTGTTGCAGTGCAGATCTTTCTGAGAAGCCTTAGTGAAGGTACTGCTTTAACACCGGTAGGCCTCTCAGGACTGCAGGCTCGCTCACGCCTGGACCCAGGTCAAGGAAGAACACGTTGTAGCCAAAGTGTCAACTGCGGCTTCTGAGTAACCTGCAGCCCCACGGGTGGTTGGCCTCCACTCTGTGCATGCAGAGGGCAGGGCGACACACGGCTTGCTCCGGCGGAGAGCCAGACCTCCAACTCTGGAAAGCAGTCTTGGTAACAGAGTGGGGGCCGGTGTCACGTGCAATGCCTGTCAGACTCCCGGCTTAGCTATTAGCTGCACTGAATCATACCCGGCGAGTAACAGGGATTCTACGAACTCAAAGCTGACGACCCTTCACCTCCAGCAGAAAGGTGACTTTACAACCAGCCCGAAATGATGGACACCTTTCCCGAAGCACTGCTGGGAGATTGAAAGTTCCAACGTCGACCACGCCTGACTGAAGCGCTGTCGTGGCCAGGCACGTCACCCTGCGCAGAACCTCTGCTTACAAAAGGCTCCTCACAGGAGCGCCTGGTGTGTCGCGTGGCTCTCTTGGAGCTGAGCAGAAGGTGCTGCTCCACAGGCTGGGTTTGCACGTAGAAACTGGATCCTGAGGGCTGAAGCATTAGTGGTCCCTTTGGAACAGGAGGCTTGGGGCCAGAAAACTGAAGGTAAAGCACGGGGGCGGGGGTGGGCGGGCACCCATCTTGGGCACCCCGCAGGAACTCCTTGGGAGGAAGCGTGAGTTTGCTCCAAAGAAACAGTGTGCCTGCCACTCCTTGCCAGGAGGTCATGCAGCAGACCACTTCAGCTAAGGCGAATGTCGGCTGAGCGGCATACTCAAAGTAAGGGGCAGTGTTTCCATCAGCAAACTTGGTGGTCGCAAGTAGACCCGAGGCTTCCACCACTGAAGTGCCGTAGTGCTGGTGTGCCTTTGACGTATCTGAGGACGCTCGCGACTGCACCGTTTTCCGAGGAAAATCACTGTGTACCGAAAGCGTCATCTGTGCCTTCTGAGCACCCTCACGCCTCATGATGGTCTTTGGGCTCTCCTGTTGGTAGGCCGAAGGCCAGGCAGCCATGTGTTTCCTCCGTCGGAGAGCCAGATAGCCACAGCTCAGAAGAATCCTCAGGAAGAGTTTTCTCCCTGGTCTGCTGTGCAATGCAAGGGGACCCCAGTTGGTCAACCTGAGCTGCACTGGAACAGACACCGCCATGGCAAGGGTTCTCAGAATTCATCGCTGACGTCTTCCCCTCGCAAGCAGCACGTCGACTTCAGATCCAGCTGGAGACATGTGCTCTCAGCCTTTGAAGACGGTCAGGCCTTGGCAAGCTCCACGGTCAGGTAGGCGACACGAAGGCGTTCACTGGCTCAACGCCGTTCACCTCAGGAGGACTCCTGCTTGCCAAAGTGTTGTCATGGAAGGGCCCATGTGTGTGGCATGTGTCTACGTGGCCTGCTTCTGAACGTCAGGTACACGAGCTAGGTGTCAACCGTGAAAGTGGAGGGGGACGGGAACGGCACAGTTGGCCCCAGTGACAAACCGGAGAGCTGCGTCCTCAGAGCTGCCGGAGAAACAGTCCTGTTGCCCGTCTTCTATTCACCCCTGGATTACCCTGAGAGGCAACCGGAGGCAGAGTGAATTTTCTTGAACGAACCGGAGTGCGTGCACTTCCTTGCTAGGTTCTCATCCCAAAGCCTTCTTGGCCAGTGGTAAGGAAACTTGCCCGCGTGTTGCAAGGAAGGTCCGTGTTTTCGACGATGAGTGCTTAATGGAACGCCCTGCGGTCGCCAACCTTCTCAACCCTGCGGGAATACCCGGGGAGGAACGGAGACTTGGCCCAAGGAAACAGAATGCTGGCAATTGCTTGCTCGGAGTACCTCCAGCAGAGGAGGTTATCTAGGGCGTAAGTCAGCCGAGCGCCAGACTCAAGGTAAGGTGCAGTGTTTCCTTCCACCAGCACAGTCGCAGTCGGCAGTTTCAACGAGGCCTTCCCGACTGAACTGCTGTAAAGGCTGGTGTGCCTTTCAAGACTCTGAAAGGATGAGGATGCGAGCGTCTGCACCGTATTCCGAGGAAGGTCACTGTGGAGCAGAAGTGGCATCTGTGCCTGCTGAGCAACACCCAGCCACAAGGGTCTTGGGACTCTAGTGTTTTGTATGCAGGAGGCTGGGCAACAACGTTTCTCCTCCATCGGAGAGCTCGATTTGGAGAGCTTAGAGGAAGCCGGAAGAGCACGTTTATAACGGGGCCTCTGGCCAATGCAAGGGGGCCTCCTTTTGTAACCCTGAGCTGCTTTTGGAAAAACACCCTGCTTACACGAGCTCTCGGAATTCATACTTGACCTCTTGCTCCCTGAAGCAGCACCTGGACTTCACCTCTCGAGGGAGAAAGAGGCAGTCGTCCTCCGAAGACTGCTAGGCCTTTGCAAGATGTCCCATGAGCTTAGGCGAAACGAAGGCGTTCACTGGCTCGCGCAGTTCACGTCCGGAGGAACACTGGCTTTCCAAAGTGCTTTCAGCGAAGGGGTACAGTATGTGACATGGGTCTCCTTTGGCCGCCCGGGAACTTCAGCTACATGAGCTGCGTGGCAACCGTGAAGAGGGGGCGGGACGAGAAAAGCGAAATCCGTCCCGTTGGCAAGCCGGGGAGCTGCGTGCTCGGAGCTGCCTGACAACAAGGCCTGCTGCCCGTCTTGTCCTCACCGTAGGAGTTCCCTGGGAGGCAAAGTGAGGAAGAGTGAGTTTTCTCGAAAGAACGAGGGGGTGTGTGCAGTTCCTCACTAGGAGCTCATCCCAAAGCCTTCTTGGCTAGTGGTTAGGAAACCTGCCCCCATGCCGCCAAAGGAAGGTCCGCGTGTGCCGTGAGAAGTGTTGCAGTGCAGATCTTTCTGAGAAGCCTTAGTGAAGGTACTGCTTTAACACCGGTAGGCCTCTCAGGACTGCAGGCTCGCTCACGCCTGGACCCAGGTCAAGGAAGAACACGTTGTAGCCAAAGTGTCAACTGCGGCTTCTGAGTAACCTGCAGCCCCACGGGTGGTTGGCCTCCACTCTGTGCATGCAGAGGGCAGGGCGACACACGGCTTGCTCCGGCGGAGAGCCAGACCTCCAACACTGGAAAGCAGTCTTGGTAACAGAGTGGGGGCCGGTGTCACGTGCAATGCCTGTCAGACTCCCGGCTTAGCTATTAGCTGCACTGAATCATACCCGGCGAGTAACAGGGATTCTACGAACTCAAAGCTGACGACCCTTCACCTCCAGCAGAAAGGTGACTTTACAACCAGCCCGAAATGATGGACACCTTTCCCGAAGCACTGCTGGGAGATTGAAAGTTCCAACGTCGACCACGCCTGACTGAAGCGCTGTCGTGGCCAGGCACGTCACCCTGCGCAGAACCTCTGCTTACAAAAGGCTCCTCACAGGAGCGCCTGGTGTGTCGCGTGGCTCTCTTGGAGCTGAGCAGAAGGTGCTGCTCCACAGGCTGGGTTTGCACGTAGAAACTGGATCCTGAGGGCTGAAGCATTAGTGGTCCCTTTGGAACAGGAGGCTTGGGGCCAGAAAACTGAAGGTAAAGCACGGGGGCGGGGGTGGGCGGGCACCCATCTTGGGCACCCCGCAGGAACTCCTTGGGAGGAAGCGTGAGTTTGCTCCAAAGAAACAGTGTGCCTGCCACTCCTTGCCAGGAGGTCATGCAGCAGACCACTTCAGCTAAGGCGAATGTCGGCTGAGCGGCATACTCAAAGTAAGGGGCAGTGTTTCCATCAGCAAACTTGGTGGTCGCAAGTAGACCCGAGGCTTCCACCACTGAAGTGCCGTAGTGCTGGTGTGCCTTTGACGTATCTGAGGACGCTCGCGACTGCACCGTTTTCCGAGGAAAATCACTGTGTACCGAAAGCGTCATCTGTGCCTTCTGAGCACCCTCACGCCTCATGATGGTCTTTGGGCTCTCCTGTTGGTAGGCCGAAGGCCAGGCAGCCATGTGTTTCCTCCGTCGGAGAGCCAGATAGCCACAGCTCAGAAGAATCCTCAGGAAGAGTTTTCTCCCTGGTCTGCTGTGCAATGCAAGGGGACCCCAGTTGGTCAACCTGAGCTGCACTGGAACAGACACCGCCATGGCAAGGGTTCTCAGAATTCATCGCTGACGTCTTCCCCTCGCAAGCAGCACGTCGACTTCAGATCCAGCTGGAGACATGTGCTCTCAGCCTTTGAAGACGGTCAGGCCTTGGCAAGCTCCACGGTCAGGTAGGCGACACGAAGGCGTTCACTGGCTCAACGCCGTTCACCTCAGGAGGACTCCTGCTTGCCAAAGTGTTGTCATGGAAGGGCCCATGTGTGTGGCATGTGTCTACGTGGCCTGCTTCTGAACGTCAGGTACACGAGCTAGGTGTCAACCGTGAAAGTGGAGGGGGACGGGAACGGCACAGTTGGCCCCAGTGACAAACCGGAGAGCTGCGTCCTCAGAGCTGCCGGAGAAACAGTCCTGTTGCCCGTCTTCTATTCACCCCTGGATTACCCTGAGAGGCAACCGGAGGCAGAGTGAATTTTCTTGAACGAACCGGAGTGCGTGCACTTCCTTGCTAGGTTCTCATCCCAAAGCCTTCTTGGCCAGTGGTAAGGAAACTTGCCCGCGTGTTGCAAGGAAGGTCCGTGTTTTCGACGATGAGTGCTTAATGGAACGCCCTGCGGTCGCCAACCTTCTCAACCCTGCGGGAATACCCGGGGAGGAACGGAGACTTGGCCCAAGGAAACAGAATGCTGGCAATTGCTTGCTCGGAGTACCTCCAGCAGAGGAGGTTATCTAGGCCGTAAGTCAGCCGAGCGCCAGACTCAAGGTAAGGTGCAGTGTTTCCTTCCACCAGCACAGTCGCAGTCGGCAGTTTCAACGAGGCCTTCCCGACTGAACTGCTGTAAAGGCTGGTGTGCCTTTCAAGACTCTGAAAGGATGAGGATGCGAGCGTCTGCACCGTATTCCGAGGAAGGTCACTGTGGAGCAGAAGTGGCATCTGTGCCTGCTGAGCAACACACAGCCACAAGGGTCTTGGGACTCTAGTGTTTTGTATGCAGGAGGCTGGGCAACAACGTTTCTCCTCCATCGGAGAGCTCGATTTGGAGAGCTTAGAGGAAGCCGGAAGAGCACGTTTATAACGGGGCCTCTGGCCAATGCAAGGGGGCCTCCTTTTGTAACCCTGAGCTGCTTTTGGAAAAACACCCTGCTTACACGAGCTCTCGGAATTCATACTTGACCTCTTGCTCCCTGAAGCAGCACCTGGACTTCACCTCTCGAGGGAGAAAGAGGCAGTCGTCCTCCGAAGACTGCTAGGCCTTTGCAAGATGTCCCATGAGCTTAGGCGAAACGAAGGCGTTCACTGGCTCGCGCAGTTCACGTCCGGAGGAACACTGGCTTTCCAAAGTGCTTTCAGCGAAGGGGTACAGTATGTGACATGGGTCTCCTTTGGCCGCCCGGGAACTTCAGCTACATGAGCTGCGTGGCAACCGTGAAGAGGGGGCGGGACGAGAAAAGCGAAATCCGTCCCGTTGGCAAGCCGGGGAGCTGCGTGCTCGGAGCTGCCTGACAACAAGGCCTGCTGCCCGTCTTGTCCTCACCGTAGGAGTTCCCTGGGAGGCAAAGTGAGGAAGAGTGAGTTTTCTCGAAAGAACGAGGGGGTGTGTGCAGTTCCTCACTAGGAGCTCATCCCAAAGCCTTCTTGGCTAGTGGTTAGGAAACCTGCCCCCATGCCGCCAAAGGAAGGTCCGCGTGTGCCGTGAGAAGTGTTGCAGTGCAGATCTTTCTGAGAAGCCTTAGTGAAGGTACTGCTTTAACACCGGTAGGCCTCTCAGGACTGCAGGCTCGCTCACGCCTGGACCCAGGTCAAGGAAGAACACGTTGTAGCCAAAGTGTCAACTGCGGCTTCTGAGTAACCTGCAGCCCCACGGGTGGTTGGCCTCCACTCTGTGCATGCAGAGGGCAGGGCGACACACGGCTTGCTCCGGCGGAGAGCCAGACCTCCAACTCTGGAAAGCAGTCTTGGTAACAGAGTGGGGGCCGGTGTCACGTGCAATGCCTGTCAGACTCCCGGCTTAGCTATTAGCTGCATTGAATCATACCCGGCGAGTAACAGGGATTCTACGAACTCAAAGCTGACGACCCTTCACCTCCAGCAGAAAGGTGACTTTACAACCAGCCCGAAATGATGGACACCTTTCCCGAAGCACTGCTGGGAGATTGAAAGTTCCAACGTCGACCACGCCTGACTGAAGCGCTGTCGTGGCCAGGCACGTCACCCTGCGCAGAACCTCTGCTTACAAAAGGCTCCTCACAGGAGCGCCTGGTGTGTCGCGTGGCTCTCTTGGAGCTGAGCAGAAGGTGCTGCTCCACAGGCTGGGTTTGCACGTAGAAACTGGATCCTGAGGGCTGAAGCATTATTGGTCCCTTTGGAACAGGAGGCTTGGGGCCAGAAAACTGAAGGTAAAGCACGGGGGCGGGGGTGGGCGGGCACCCATCTTGGGCACCCCGCAGGAACTCCTTGGGAGGAAGCGTGAGTTTGCTCCAAAGAAACAGTGTGCCTGCCACTCCTTGCCAGGAGGTCATGCAGCAGACCACTTCAGCTAAGGCGAATGTCGGCTGAGCGGCATACTCAAAGTAAGGGGCAGTGTTTCCATCAGCAAACTTGGTGGTCGCAAGTAGACCCGAGGCTTCCACCACTGAAGTGCCGTAGTGCTGGTGTGCCTTTGACGTATCTGAGGACGCTCGCGACTGCACCGTTTTCCGAGGAAAATCACTGGGTACCGAAAGCGTCATCTGTGCCTTCTGAGCACCCTCACGCCTCATGATGGTCTTTGGGCTCTCCTGTTGGTAGGCCGAAGGCCAGGCAGCCATGTGTTTCCTCCGTCGGAGAGCCAGATAGCCACAGCTCAGAAGAATCCTCAGGAAGAGTTTTCTCCCTGGTCTGCTGTGCAATGCAAGGGGACCCCAGTTGGTCAACCTGAGCTGCACTGGAACAGACACCGCCATGGCAAGGGTTCTCAGAATTCATCGCTGACGTCTTCCCCTCGCAAGCAGCACGTCGACTTCAGATCCAGCTGGAGACATGTGCTCTCAGCCTTTGAAGACGGTCAGGCCTTGGCAAGCTCCACGGTCAGGTAGGCGACACGAAGGCGTTCACTGGCTCAACGCCGTTCACCTCAGGAGGACTCCTGCTTGCCAAAGTGTTGTCATGGAAGGGCCCATGTGTGTGGCATGTCTCTACGTGGCCTGCTTCTGAACGTCAGGTACACGAGCTAGGTGTCAACCGTGAAAGTGGAGGGGGACGGGAACGGCACAGTTGGCCCCAGTGACAAACCGGAGAGCTGCGTCCTCAGAGCTGCCGGAGAAACAGTCCAGTTGCCCGTCTTCTATTCACCCCTGGATTACCCTGAGAGGCAACCGGAGGCAGAGTGAATTTTCTTGAACGAACCGGAGTGCGTGCACTTCCTTGCTAGGTTCTTATCCCAAAGCCTTCTTGGCCAGTGGTAAGGAAACTTGCCCGCGTGTTGCAAGGAAGGTCCGTGTTTTCGACGATGAGTGCTTAATGGAACGCCCTGCGGTCGCCAACCTTCTCAACCCTGCGGGAATACCCGGGGAGGAACGGAGACTTGGCCCAAGGAAACAGAATGCTGGCAATTGCCTGCTCGGAGTACCTCCAGCAGAGGAGGTTATCTAGGGCGTAAGTCAGCCGAGCGCCAGACTCAAGGTAAGGTGCAGTGTTTCCTTCCACCAGCACAGTCGCAGTCGGCAGTTTCAACGAGGCCTTCCCGACTGAACTGCTGTAAAGGCTGGTGTGCCTTTCAAGACTCTGAAAGGATGAGGATGCGAGCGTCTGCACCGTATTCCGAGGAAGGTCACTGTGGAGCAGAAGTGGCATCTGTGCCTGCTGAGCAACACCCAGCCACAAGGGTCTTGGGACTCTAGTGTTTTGTATGCAGGAGGCTGGGCAACAACGTTTCTCCTCCATCGGAGAGCTCGATTTGGAGAGCTTAGAGGAAGCCGGAAGAGCACGTTTATAACGGGGCCTCTGGCCAATGCAAGGGGGCCTCCTTTTGTAACCCTGAGCTGCTTTTGGAAAAACACCCTGCTTACACGAGCTCTCGGAATTCATACTTGACCTCTTGCTCCCTGAAGCAGCACCTGGACTTCACCTCTCGAGGGAGAAAGAGGCAGTCGTCCTCCGAAGACTGCTAGGCCTTTGCAAGATGTCCCATGAGCTTAGGCGAAACGAAGGCGTTCACTGGCTCGCGCAGTTCACGTCCGGAGGAACACTGGCTTTCCAAAGTGCTTTCAGCGAAGGGGTACAGTATGTGACATGGGTCTCCTTTGGCCGCCCGGGAACTTCAGCTACATGAGCTGCGTGGCAACCGTGAAGAGGGGGCGGGACGAGAAAAGCGAAATCCGTCCCGTTGGCAAGCCGGGGAGCTGCGTGCTCGGAGCTGCCTGACAACAAGGCCTGCTGCCCGTCTTGTCCTCACCGTAGGAGTTCCCTGGGAGGCAAAGTGAGGAAGAGTGAGTTTTCTCGAAAGAACGAGGGGGTGTGTGCAGTTCCTCACTAGGAGCTCATCCCAAAGCCTTCTTGGCTAGTGGTTAGGAAACCTGCCCCCATGCCGCCAAAGGAAGGTCCGCGTGTGCCGTGAGAAGTGTTGCAGTGCAGATCTTTCTGAGAAGCCTTAGTGAAGGTACTGCTTTAACACCGGTAGGCCTCTCAGGACTGCAGGCTCGCTCACGCCTGGACCCAGGTCAAGGAAGAACACGTTGTAGCCAAAGTGTCAACTGCGGCTTCTGAGTAACCTGCAGCCCCACGGGTGGTTGGCCTCCACTCTGTGCATGCAGAGGGCAGGGCGACACACGGCTTGCTCCGGCGGAGAGCCAGACCTCCAACACTGGAAAGCAGTCTTGGTAACAGAGTGGGGGCCGGTGTCACGTGCAATGCCTGTCAGACTCCCGGCTTAGCTATTAGCTGCACTGAATCATACCCGGCGAGTAACAGGGATTCTACGAACTCAAAGCTGACGACCCTTCACCTCCAGCAGAAAGGTGACTTTACAACCAGCCCGAAATGATGGACACCTTTCCCGAAGCACTGCTGGGAGATTGAAAGTTCCAACGTCGACCACGCCTGACTGAAGCGCTGTCGTGGCCAGGCACGTCACCCTGCGCAGAACCTCTGCTTACAAAAGGCTCCTCACAGGAGCGCCTGGTGTGTCGCGTGGCTCTCTTGGAGCTGAGCAGAAGGTGCTGCTCCACAGGCTGGGTTTGCACGTAGAAACTGGATCCTGAGGGCTGAAGCATTAGTGGTCCCTTTGGAACAGGAGGCTTGGGGCCAGAAAACTGAAGGTAAAGCACGGGGGCGGGGGTGGGCGGGCACCCATCTTGGGCACCCCGCAGGAACTCCTTGGGAGGAAGCGTGAGTTTGCTCCAAAGAAACAGTGTGCCTGCCACTCCTTGCCAGGAGGTCATGCAGCAGACCACTTCAGCTAAGGCGAATGTCGGCTGAGCGGCATACTCAAAGTAAGGGGCAGTGTTTCCATCAGCAAACTTGGTGGTCGCAAGTAGACCCGAGGCTTCCACCACTGAAGTGCCGTAGTGCTGGTGTGCCTTTGACGTATCTGAGGACGCTCGCGACTGCACCGTTTTCCGAGGAAAATCACTGTGTACCGAAAGCGTCATCTGTGCCTTCTGAGCACCCTCACGCCTCATGATGGTCTTTGGGCTCTCCTGTTGGTAGGCCGAAGGCCAGGCAGCCATGTGTTTCCTCCGTCGGAGAGCCAGATAGCCACAGCTCAGAAGAATCCTCAGGAAGAGTTTTCTCCCTGGTCTGCTGTGCAATGCAAGGGGACCCCAGTTGGTCAACCTGAGCTGCACTGGAACAGACACCGCCATGGCAAGGGTTCTCAGAATTCATCGCTGACGTCTTCCCCTCGCAAGCAGCACGTCGACTTCAGATCCAGCTGGAGACATGTGCTCTCAGCCTTTGAAGACGGTCAGGCCTTGGCAAGCTCCACGGTCAGGTAGGCGACACGAAGGCGTTCACTGGCTCAACGCCGTTCACCTCAGGAGGACTCCTGCTTGCCAAAGTGTTGTCATGGAAGGGCCCATGTGTGTGGCATGTGTCTACGTGGCCTGCTTCTGAACGTCAGGTACACGAGCTAGGTGTCAACCGTGAAAGTGGAGGGGGACGGGAACGGCACAGTTGGCCCCAGTGACAAACCGGAGAGCTGCGTCCTCAGAGCTGCCGGAGAAACAGTCCTGTTGCCCGTCTTCTATTCACCCCTGGATTACCCTGAGAGGCAACCGGAGGCAGAGTGAATTTTCTTGAACGAACCGGAGTGCGTGCACTTCCTTGCTAGGTTCTCATCCCAAAGCCTTCTTGGCCAGTGGTAAGGAAACTTGCCCGCGTGTTGCAAGGAAGGTCCGTGTTTTCGACGATGAGTGCTTAATGGAACGCCCTGCGGTCGCCAACCTTCTCAACCCTGCGGGAATACCCGGGGAGGAACGGAGACTTGGCCCAAGGAAACAGAATGCTGGCAATTGCTTGCTCGGAGTACCTCCAGCAGAGGAGGTTATCTAGGCCGTAAGTCAGCCGAGCGCCAGACTCAAGGTAAGGTGCAGTGTTTCCTTCCACCAGCACAGTCGCAGTCGGCAGTTTCAACGAGGCCTTCCCGACTGAACTGCTGTAAAGGCTGGTGTGCCTTTCAAGACTCTGAAAGGATGAGGATGCGAGCGTCTGCACCGTATTCCGAGGAAGGTCACTGTGGAGCAGAAGTGGCATCTGTGCCTGCTGAGCAACACACAGCCACAAGGGTCTTGGGACTCTAGTGTTTTGTATGCAGGAGGCTGGGCAACAACGTTTCTCCTCCATCGGAGAGCTCGATTTGGAGAGCTTAGAGGAAGCCGGAAGAGCACGTTTATAACGGGGCCTCTGGCCAATGCAAGGGGGCCTCCTTTTGTAACCCTGAGCTGCTTTTGGAAAAACACCCTGCTTACACGAGCTCTCGGAATTCATACTTGACCTCTTGCTCCCTGAAGCAGCACCTGGACTTCACCTCTCGAGGGAGAAAGAGGCAGTCGTCCTCCGAAGACTGCTAGGCCTTTGCAAGATGTCCCATGAGCTTAGGCGAAACGAAGGCGTTCACTGGCTCGCGCAGTTCACGTCCGGAGGAACACTGGCTTTCCAAAGTGCTTTCAGCGAAGGGGTACAGTATGTGACATGGGTCTCCTTTGGCCGCCCGGGAACTTCAGCTACATGAGCTGCGTGGCAACCGTGAAGAGGGGGCGGGACGAGAAAAGCGAAATCCGTCCCGTTGGCAAGCCGGGGAGCTGCGTGCTCGGAGCTGCCTGACAACAAGGCCTGCTGCCCGTCTTGTCCTCACCGTAGGAGTTCCCTGGGAGGCAAAGTGAGGAAGAGTGAGTTTTCTCGAAAGAACGAGGGGGTGTGTGCAGTTCCTCACTAGGAGCTCATCCCAAAGCCTTCTTGGCTAGTGGTTAGGAAACCTGCCCCCATGCCGCCAAAGGAAGGTCCGCGTGTGCCGTGAGAAGTGTTGCAGTGCAGATCTTTCTGAGAAGCCTTAGTGAAGGTACTGCTTTAACACCGGTAGGCCTCTCAGGACTGCAGGCTCGCTCACGCCTGGACCCAGGTCAAGGAAGAACACGTTGTAGCCAAAGTGTCAACTGCGGCTTCTGAGTAACCTGCAGCCCCACGGGTGGTTGGCCTCCACTCTGTGCATGCAGAGGGCAGGGCGACACACGGCTTGCTCCGGCGGAGAGCCAGACCTCCAACTCTGGAAAGCAGTCTTGGTAACAGAGTGGGGGCCGGTGTCACGTGCAATGCCTGTCAGACTCCCGGCTTAGCTATTAGCTGCACTGAATCATACCCGGCGAGTAACAGGGATTCTACGAACTCAAAGCTGACGACCCTTCACCTCCAGCAGAAAGGTGACTTTACAACCAGCCCGAAATGATGGACACCTTTCCCGAAGCACTGCTGGGAGATTGAAAGTTCCAACGTCGACCACGCCTGACTGAAGCGCTGTCGTGGCCAGGCACGTCACCCTGCGCAGAACCTCTGCTTACAAAAGGCTCCTCACAGGAGCGCCTGGTGTGTCGCGTGGCTCTCTTGGAGCTGAGCAGAAGGTGCTGCTCCACAGGCTGGGTTTGCACGTAGAAACTGGATCCTGAGGGCTGAAGCATTATTGGTCCCTTTGGAACAGGAGGCTTGGGGCCAGAAAACTGAAGGTAAAGCACGGGGGCGGGGGTGGGCGGGCACCCATCTTGGGCACCCCGCAGGAACTCCTTGGGAGGAAGCGTGAGTTTGCTCCAAAGAAACAGTGTGCCTGCCACTCCTTGCCAGGAGGTCATGCAGCAGACCACTTCAGCTAAGGCGAATGTCGGCTGAGCGGCATACTCAAAGTAAGGGGCAGTGTTTCCATCAGCAAACTTGGTGGTCGCAAGTAGACCCGAGGCTTCCACCACTGAAGTGCCGTAGTGCTGGTGTGCCTTTGACGTATCTGAGGACGCTCGCGACTGCACCGTTTTCCGAGGAAAATCACTGGGTACCGAAAGCGTCATCTGTGCCTTCTGAGCACCCTCACGCCTCATGATGGTCTTTGGGCTCTCCTGTTGGTAGGCCGAAGGCCAGGCAGCCATGTGTTTCCTCCGTCGGAGAGCCAGATAGCCACAGCTCAGAAGAATCCTCAGGAAGAGTTTTCTCCCTGGTCTGCTGTGCAATGCAAGGGGACCCCAGTTGGTCAACCTGAGCTGCACTGGAACAGACACCGCCATGGCAAGGGTTCTCAGAATTCATCGCTGACGTCTTCCCCTCGCAAGCAGCACGTCGACTTCAGATCCAGCTGGAGACATGTGCTCTCAGCCTTTGAAGACGGTCAGGCCTTGGCAAGCTCCACGGTCAGGTAGGCGACACGAAGGCGTTCACTGGCTCAACGCCGTTCACCTCAGGAGGACTCCTGCTTGCCAAAGTGTTGTCATGGAAGGGCCCATGTGTGTGGCATGTCTCTACGTGGCCTGCTTCTGAACGTCAGGTACACGAGCTAGGTGTCAACCGTGAAAGTGGAGGGGGACGGGAACGGCACAGTTGGCCCCAGTGACAAACCGGAGAGCTGCGTCCTCAGAGCTGCCGGAGAAACAGTCCAGTTGCCCGTCTTCTATTCACCCCTGGATTACCCTGAGAGGCAACCGGAGGCAGAGTGAATTTTCTTGAACGAACCGGAGTGCGTGCACTTCCTTGCTAGGTTCTTATCCCAAAGCCTTCTTGGCCAGTGGTAAGGAAACTTGCCCGCGTGTTGCAAGGAAGGTCCGTGTTTTCGACGATGAGTGCTTAATGGAACGCCCTGCGGTCGCCAACCTTCTCAACCCTGCGGGAATACCCGGGGAGGAACGGAGACTTGGCCCAAGGAAACAGAATGCTGGCAATTGCCTGCTCGGAGTACCTCCAGCAGAGGAGGTTATCTAGGGCGTAAGTCAGCCGAGCGCCAGACTCAAGGTAAGGTGCAGTGTTTCCTTCCACCAGCACAGTCGCAGTCGGCAGTTTCAACGAGGCCTTCCCGACTGAACTGCTGTAAAGGCTGGTGTGCCTTTCAAGACTCTGAAAGGATGAGGATGCGAGCGTCTGCACCGTATTCCGAGGAAGGTCACTGTGGAGCAGAAGTGGCATCTGTGCCTGCTGAGCAACACCCAGCCACAAGGGTCTTGGGACTCTAGTGTTTTGTATGCAGGAGGCTGGGCAACAACGTTTCTCCTCCATCGGAGAGCTCGATTTGGAGAGCTTAGAGGAAGCCGGAAGAGCACGTTTATAACGGGGCCTCTGGCCAATGCAAGGGGGCCTCCTTTTGTAACCCTGAGCTGCTTTTGGAAAAACACCCTGCTTACACGAGCTCTCGGAATTCATACTTGACCTCTTGCTCCCTGAAGCAGCACCTGGACTTCACCTCTCGAGGGAGAAAGAGGCAGTCGTCCTCCGAAGACTGCTAGGCCTTTGCAAGATGTCCCATGAGCTTAGGCGAAACGAAGGCGTTCACTGGCTCGCGCAGTTCACGTCCGGAGGAACACTGGCTTTCCAAAGTGCTTTCAGCGAAGGGGTACAGTATGTGACATGGGTCTCCTTTGGCCGCCCGGGAACTTCAGCTACATGAGCTGCGTGGCAACCGTGAAGAGGGGGCGGGACGAGAAAAGCGAAATCCGTCCCGTTGGCAAGCCGGGGAGCTGCGTGCTCGGAGCTGCCTGACAACAAGGCCTGCTGCCCGTCTTGTCCTCACCGTAGGAGTTCCCTGGGAGGCAAAGTGAGGAAGAGTGAGTTTTCTCGAAAGAACGAGGGGGTGTGTGCAGTTCCTCACTAGGAGCTCATCCCAAAGCCTTCTTGGCTAGTGGTTAGGAAACCTGCCCCCATGCCGCCAAAGGAAGGTCCGCGTGTGCCGTGAGAAGTGTTGCAGTGCAGATCTTTCTGAGAAGCCTTAGTGAAGGTACTGCTTTAACACCGGTAGGCCTCTCAGGACTGCAGGCTCGCTCACGCCTGGACCCAGGTCAAGGAAGAACACGTTGTAGCCAAAGTGTCAACTGCGGCTTCTGAGTAACCTGCAGCCCCACGGGTGGTTGGCCTCCACTCTGTGCATGCAGAGGGCAGGGCGACACACGGCTTGCTCCGGCGGAGAGCCAGACCTCCAACTCTGGAAAGCAGTCTTGGTAACAGAGTGGGGGCCGGTGTCACGTGCAATGCCTGTCAGACTCCCGGCTTAGCTATTAGCTGCACTGAATCATACCCGGCGAGTAACAGGGATTCTACGAACTCAAAGCTGACGACCCTTCACCTCCAGCAGAAAGGTGACTTTACAACCAGCCCGAAATGATGGACACCTTTCCCGAAGCACTGCTGGGAGATTGAAAGTTCCAACGTCGACCACGCCTGACTGAAGCGCTGTCGTGGCCAGGCACGTCACCCTGCGCAGAACCTCTGCTTACAAAAGGCTCCTCACAGGAGCGCCTGGTGTGTCGCGTGGCTCTCTTGGAGCTGAGCAGAAGGTGCTGCTCCACAGGCTGGGTTTGCACGTAGAAACTGGATCCTGAGGGCTGAAGCATTATTGGTCCCTTTGGAACAGGAGGCTTGGGGCCAGAAAACTGAAGGTAAAGCACGGGGGCGGGGGTGGGCGGGCACCCATCTTGGGCACCCCGCAGGAACTCCTTGGGAGGAAGCGTGAGTTTGCTCCAAAGAAACAGTGTGCCTGCCACTCCTTGCCAGGAGGTCATGCAGCAGACCACTTCAGCTAAGGCGAATGTCGGCTGAGCGGCATACTCAAAGTAAGGGGCAGTGTTTCCATCAGCAAACTTGGTGGTCGCAAGTAGACCCGAGGCTTCCACCACTGAAGTGCCGTAGTGCTGGTGTGCCTTTGACGTATCTGAGGACGCTCGCGACTGCACCGTTTTCCGAGGAAAATCACTGTGTACCGAAAGCGTCATCTGTGCCTTCTGAGCACCCTCACGCCTCATGATGGTCTTTGGGCTCTCCTGTTGGTAGGCCGAAGGCCAGGCAGCCATGTGTTTCCTCCGTCGGAGAGCCAGATAGCCACAGCTCAGAAGAATCCTCAGGAAGAGTTTTCTCCCTGGTCTGCTGTGCAATGCAAGGGGACCCCAGTTGGTCAACCTGAGCTGCACTGGAACAGACACCGCCATGGCAAGGGTTCTCAGAATTCATCGCTGACGTCTTCCCCTCGCAAGCAGCACGTCGACTTCAGATCCAGCTGGAGACATGTGCTCTCAGCCTTTGAAGACGGTCAGGCCTTGGCAAGCTCCACGGTCAGGTAGGCGACACGAAGGCGTTCACTGGCTCAACGCCGTTCACCTCAGGAGGACTCCTGCTTGCCAAAGTGTTGTCATGGAAGGGCCCATGTGTGTGGCATGTGTCTACGTGGCCTGCTTCTGAACGTCAGGTACACGAGCTAGGTGTCAACCGTGAAAGTGGAGGGGGACGGGAACGGCACAGTTGGCCCCAGTGACAAACTGGAGAGCTGCGTCCTCAGAGCTGCCGGAGAAACAGTCCTGTTGCCCGTCTTCTATTCACCCCTGGATTACCCTGAGAGGCAACCGGAGGCAGAGTGAATTTTCTTGAACGAACCGGAGTGCGTGCACTTCCTTGCTAGGTTCTCATCCCAAAGCCTTCTTGGCCAGTGGTAAGGAAACTTGCCCGCGTGTTGCAAGGAAGGTCCGTGTTTTCGACAATGAGTGCTTAATGGAACGCCCTGCGGTCGCCAACCTTCTCAACCCTGCGGGAATACCCGGGGAGGAACGGAGACTTGGCCCAAGGAAACAGAATGCTGGCAATTGCTTGCTCGGAGTACCTCCAGCAGAGGAGGTTATCTAGGGCGTAAGTCAGCCGAGCGCCAGACTCAAGGTAAGGTGCAGTGTTTCCTTCCACCAGCACAGTCGCAGTCGGCAGTTTCAACGAGGCCTTCCCGACTGAACTGCTGTAAAGGCTGGTGTGCCTTTCAAGACTCTGAAAGGATGAGGATGCGAGCGTCTGCACCGTATTCCGAGGAAGGTCACTGTGGAGCAGAAGTGGCATCTGTGCCTGCTGAGCAACACCCAGCCACAAGGGTCTTGGGACTCTAGTGTTTTGTATGCAGGAGGCTGGGCAACAACGTTTCTCCTCCATCGGAGAGCTCGATTTGGAGAGCTTAGAGGAAGCCGGAAGAGCACGTTTATAACGGGGCCTCTGGCCAATGCAAGGGGGCCTCCTTTTGTAACCCTGAGCTGCTTTTGGAAAAACACCCTGCTTACACGAGCTCTCGGAATTCATACTTGACCTCTTGCTCCCTGAAGCAGCACCTGGACTTCACCTCTCGAGGGAGAAAGAGGCAGTCGTCCTCCGAAGACTGCTAGGCCTTTGCAAGATGTCCCATGAGCTTAGGCGAAACGAAGGCGTTCACTGGCTCGCGCAGTTCACGTCCGGAGGAACACTGGCTTTCCAAAGTGCTTTCAGCGAAGGGGTACAGTATGTGACATGGGTCTCCTTTGGCCGCCCGGGAACTTCAGCTACATGAGCTGCGTGGCAACCGTGAAGAGGGGGCGGGACGAGAAAAGCGAAATCCGTCCCGTTGGCAAGCCGGGGAGCTGCGTGCTCGGAGCTGCCTGACAACAAGGCCTGCTGCCCGTCTTGTCCTCACCGTAGGAGTTCCCTGGGAGGCAAAGTGAGGAAGAGTGAGTTTTCTCGAAAGAACGAGGGGGTGTGTGCAGTTCCTCACTAGGAGCTCATCCCAAAGCCTTCTTGGCTAGTGGTTAGGAAACCTGCCCCCATGCCGCCAAAGGAAGGTCCGCGTGTGCCGTGAGAAGTGTTGCAGTGCAGATCTTTCTGAGAAGCCTTAGTGAAGGTACTGCTTTAACACCGGTAGGCCTCTCAGGACTGCAGGCTCGCTCACGCCTGGACCCAGGTCAAGGAAGAACACGTTGTAGCCAAAGTGTCAACTGCGGCTTCTGAGTAACCTGCAGCCCCACGGGTGGTTGGCCTCCACTCTGTGCATGCAGAGGGCAGGGCGACACACGGCTTGCTCCGGCGGAGAGCCAGACCTCCAACACTGGAAAGCAGTCTTGGTAACAGAGTGGGGGCCGGTGTCACGTGCAATGCCTGTCAGACTCCTGGCTTAGCTATTAGCTGCACTGAATCATACCCGGCGAGTAACAGGGATTCTACGAACTCAAAGCTGACGACCCTTCACCTCCAGCAGAAAGGTGACTTTACAACCAGCCCGAAATGATGGACACCTTTCCCGAAGCACTGCTGGGAGATTGAAAGTTCCAACGTCGACCACGCCTGACTGAAGCGCTGTCGTGGCCAGGCACGTCACCCTGCGCAGAACCTCTGCTTACAAAAGGCTCCTCACAGGAGCGCCTGGTGTGTCGCGTGGCTCTCTTGGAGCTGAGCAGAAGGTGCTGCTCCACAGGCTGGGTTTGCACGTAGAAACTGGATCCTGAGGGCTGAAGCATTAGTGGTCCCTTTGGAACAGGAGGCTTGGGGCCAGAAAACTGAAGGTAAAGCACGGGGGCGGGGGTGGGCGGGCACCCATCTTGGGCACCCCGCAGGAACTCCTTGGGAGGAAGCGTGAGTTTGCTCCAAAGAAACAGTGTGCCTGCCACTCCTTGCCAGGAGGTCATGCAGCAGACCACTTCAGCTAAGGCGAATGTCGGCTGAGCGGCATACTCAAAGTAAGGGGCAGTGTTTCCATCAGCAAACTTGGTGGTCGCAAGTAGACCCGAGGCTTCCACCACTGAAGTGCCGTAGTGCTGGTGTGCCTTTGACGTATCTGAGGACGCTCGCGACTGCACCGTTTTCCGAGGAAAATCACTGTGTACCGAAAGCGTCATCTGTGCCTTCTGAGCACCCTCACGCCTCATGATGGTCTTTGGGCTCTCCTGTTGGTAGGCCGAAGGCCAGGCAGCCATGTGTTTCCTCCGTCGGAGAGCCAGATAGCCACAGCTCAGAAGAATCCTCAGGAAGAGTTTTCTCCCTGGTCTGCTGTGCAATGCAAGGGGACCCCAGTTGGTCAACCTGAGCTGCACTGGAACAGACACCGCCATGGCAAGGGTTCTCAGAATTCATCGCTGACGTCTTCCCCTCGCAAGCAGCACGTCGACTTCAGATCCAGCTGGAGACATGTGCTCTCAGCCTTTGAAGACGGTCAGGCCTTGGCAAGCTCCACGGTCAGGTAGGCGACACGAAGGCGTTCACTGGCTCAATGCCGTTCACCTCAGGAGGACTCCTGCTTGCCAAAGTGTTGTCATGGAAGGGCCCATGTGTGTGGCATGTGTCTACGTGGCCTGCTTCTGAACGTCAGGTACACGAGCTAGGTGTCAACCGTGAAAGTGGAGGGGGACGGGAACGGCACAGTTGGCCCCAGTGACAAACCGGAGAGCTGCGTCCTCAGAGCTGCCGGAGAAACAGTCCTGTTGCCCGTCTTCTATTCACCCCTGGATTACCCTGAGAGGCAACCGGAGGCAGAGTGAATTTTCTTGAACGAACCGGAGTGCGTGCACTTCCTTGCTAGGTTCTCATCCCAAAGCCTTCTTGGCCAGTGGTAAGGAAACTTGCCCGCGTGTTGCAAGGAAGGTCCGTGTTTTCGACGATGAGTGCTTAATGGAACGCCCTGCGGTCGCCAACCTTCTCAACCCTGCGGGAATACCCGGGGAGGAACGGAGACTTGGCCCAAGGAAACAGAATGCTGGCAATTGCCTGCTCGGAGTACCTCCAGCAGAGGAGGTTATCTAGGGCGTAAGTCAGCCGAGCGCCAGACTCAAGGTAAGGTGCAGTGTTTCCTTCCACCAGCACAGTCGCAGTCGGCAGTTTCAACGAGGCCTTCCCGACTGAACTGCTGTAAAGGCTGGTGTGCCTTTCAAGACTCTGAAAGGATGAGGATGCGAGCGTCTGCACCGTATTCCGAGGAAGGTCACTGTGGAGCAGAAGTGGCATCTGTGCCTGCTGAGCAACACCCAGCCACAAGGGTCTTGGGACTCTAGTGTTTTGTATGCAGGAGGCTGGGCAACAACGTTTCTCCTCCATCGGAGAGCTCGATTTGGAGAGCTTAGAGGAAGCCGGAAGAGCACGTTTATAACGGGGCCTCTGGCCAATGCAAGGGGGCCTCCTTTTGTAACCCTGAGCTGCTTTTGGAAAAACACCCTGCTTACACGAGCTCTCGGAATTCATACTTGACCTCTTGCTCCCTGAAGCAGCACCTGGACTTCACCTCTCGAGGGAGAAAGAGGCAGTCGTCCTCCGAAGACTGCTAGGCCTTTGCAAGATGTCCCATGAGCTTAGGCGAAACGAAGGCGTTCACTGGCTCGCGCAGTTCACGTCCGGAGGAACACTGGCTTTCCAAAGTGCTTTCAGCGAAGGGGTACAGTATGTGACATGGGTCTCCTTTGGCCGCCCGGGAACTTCAGCTACATGAGCTGCGTGGCAACCGTGAAGAGGGGGCGGGACGAGAAAAGCGAAATCCGTCCCGTTGGCAAGCCGGGGAGCTGCGTGCTCGGAGCTGCCTGACAACAAGGCCTGCTGCCCGTCTTGTCCTCACCGTAGGAGTTCCCTGGGAGGCAAAGTGAGGAAGAGTGAGTTTTCTCGAAAGAACGAGGGGGTGTGTGCAGTTCCTCACTAGGAGCTCATCCCAAAGCCTTCTTGGCTAGTGGTTAGGAAACCTGCCCCCATGCCGCCAAAGGAAGGTCCGCGTGTGCCGTGAGAAGTGTTGCAGTGCAGATCTTTCTGAGAAGCCTTAGTGAAGGTACTGCTTTAACACCGGTAGGCCTCTCAGGACTGCAGGCTCGCTCACGCCTGGACCCAGGTCAAGGAAGAACACGTTGTAGCCAAAGTGTCAACTGCGGCTTCTGAGTAACCTGCAGCCCCACGGGTGGTTGGCCTCCACTCTGTGCATGCAGAGGGCAGGGCGACACACGGCTTGCTCCGGCGGAGAGCCAGACCTCCAACTCTGGAAAGCAGTCTTGGTAACAGAGTGGGGGCCGGTGTCACGTGCAATGCCTGTCAGACTCCCGGCTTAGCTATTAGCTGCACTGAATCATACCCGGCGAGTAACAGGGATTCTACGAACTCAAAGCTGACGACCCTTCACCTCCAGCAGAAAGGTGACTTTACAACCAGCCCGAAATGATGGACACCTTTCCCGAAGCACTGCTGGGAGATTGAAAGTTCCAACGTCGACCACGCCTGACTGAAGCGCTGTCGTGGCCAGGCACGTCACCCTGCGCAGAACCTCTGCTTACAAAAGGCTCCTCACAGGAGCGCCTGGTGTGTCGCGTGGCTCTCTTGGAGCTGAGCAGAAGGTGCTGCTCCACAGGCTGGGTTTGCACGTAGAAACTGGATCCTGAGGGCTGAAGCATTAGTGGTCCCTTTGGAACAGGAGGCTTGGGGCCAGAAAACTGAAGGTAAAGCACGGGGGCGGGGGTGGGCGGGCACCCATCTTGGGCACCCCGCAGGAACTCCTTGGGAGGAAGCGTGAGTTTGCTCCAAAGAAACAGTGTGCCTGCCACTCCTTGCCAGGAGGTCATGCAGCAGACCACTTCAGCTAAGGCGAATGTCGGCTGAGCGGCATACTCAAAGTAAGGGGCAGTGTTTCCATCAGCAAACTTGGTGGTCGCAAGTAGACCCGAGGCTTCCACCACTGAAGTGCCGTAGTGCTGGTGTGCCTTTGACGTATCTGAGGACGCTCGCGACTGCACCGTTTTCCGAGGAAAATCACTGTGTACCGAAAGCGTCATCTGTGCCTTCTGAGCACCCTCACGCCTCATGATGGTCTTTGGGCTCTCCTGTTGGT
Source organism: Eschrichtius robustus (assembly GCF_028021215.1). Classification (NCBI taxonomy): domain Eukaryota; kingdom Metazoa; phylum Chordata; class Mammalia; order Artiodactyla; family Eschrichtiidae; genus Eschrichtius; species Eschrichtius robustus. The sequence goes on along the minus strand of NW_027175690.1, from coordinate 1,075,744 downwards.
AGGCCGAAGGCCAGGCAGCCATGTGTTTCCTCCGTCGGAGAGCCAGATAGCCACAGCTCAGAAGAATCCTCAGGAAGAGTTTTCTCCCTGGTCTGCTGTGCAATGCAAGGGGACCCCAGTTGGTCAACCTGAGCTGCACTGGAACAGACACCGCCATGGCAAGGGTTCTCAGAATTCATCGCTGACGTCTTCCCCTCGCAAGCAGCACGTCGACTTCAGATCCAGCTGGAGACATGTGCTCTCAGCCTTTGAAGACGGTCAGGCCTTGGCAAGCTCCACGGTCAGGTAGGCGACACGAAGGCGTTCACTGGCTCAACGCCGTTCACCTCAGGAGGACTCCTGCTTGCCAAAGTGTTGTCATGGAAGGGCCCATGTGTGTGGCATGTCTCTACGTGGCCTGCTTCTGAACGTCAGGTACACGAGCTAGGTGTCAACCGTGAAAGTGGAGGGGGACGGGAACGGCACAGTTGGCCCCAGTGACAAACCGGAGAGCTGCGTCCTCAGAGCTGCCGGAGAAACAGTCCTGTTGCCCGTCTTCTATTCACCCCTGGATTACCCTGAGAGGCAACCGGAGGCAGAGTGAATTTTCTTGAACGAACCGGAGTGCGTGCACTTCCTTGCTAGGTTCTCATCCCAAAGCCTTCTTGGCCAGTGGTAAGGAAACTTGCCCGCGTGTTGCAAGGAAGGTCCGTGTTTTCGACGATGAGTGCTTAATGGAACGCCCTGCGGTCGCCAACCTTCTCAACCCTGCGGGAATACCCGGGGAGGAACGGAGACTTGGCCCAAGGAAACAGAATGCTGGCAATTGCCTGCTCGGAGTACCTCCAGCAGAGGAGGTTATCTAGGGCGTAAGTCAGCCGAGCGCCAGACTCAAGGTAAGGTGCAGTGTTTCCTTCCACCAGCACAGTCGCAGTCGGCAGTTTCAACGAGGCCTTCCCGACTGAACTGCTGTAAAGGCTGGTGTGCCTTTCAAGACTCTGAAAGGATGAGGATGCGAGCGTCTGCACCGTATTCCGAGGAAGGTCACTGTGGAGCAGAAGTGGCATCTGTGCCTGCTGAGCAACACCCAGCCACAAGGGTCTTGGGACTCTAGTGTTTTGTATGCAGGAGGCTGGGCAACAACGTTTCTCCTCCATCGGAGAGCTCGATTTGGAGAGCTTAGAGGAAGCCGGAAGAGCACGTTTATAACGGGGCCTCTGGCCAATGCAAGGGGGCCTCCTTTTGTAACCCTGAGCTGCTTTTGGAAAAACACCCTGCTTACACGAGCTCTCGGAATTCATACTTGACCTCTTGCTCCCTGAAGCAGCACCTGGACTTCACCTCTCGAGGGAGAAAGAGGCAGTCGTCCTCCGAAGACTGCTAGGCCTTTGCAAGATGTCCCATGAGCTTAGGCGAAACGAAGGCGTTCACTGGCTCGCGCAGTTCACGTCCGGAGGAACACTGGCTTTCCAAAGTGCTTTCAGCGAAGGGGTACAGTATGTGACATGGGTCTCCTTTGGCCGCCCGGGAACTTCAGCTACATGAGCTGCGTGGCAACCGTGAAGAGGGGGCGGGACGAGAAAAGCGAAATCCGTCCCGTTGGCAAGCCGGGGAGCTGCGTGCTCGGAGCTGCCTGACAACAAGGCCTGCTGCCCGTCTTGTCCTCACCGTAGGAGTTCCCTGGGAGGCAAAGTGAGGAAGAGTGAGTTTTCTCGAAAGAACGAGGGGGTGTGTGCAGTTCCTCACTAGGAGCTCATCCCAAAGCCTTCTTGGCTAGTGGTTAGGAAACCTGCCCCCATGCCGCCAAAGGAAGGTCCGCGTGTGCCGTGAGAAGTGTTGCAGTGCAGATCTTTCTGAGAAGCCTTAGTGAAGGTACTGCTTTAACACCGGTAGGCCTCTCAGGACTGCAGGCTCGCTCACGCCTGGACCCAGGTCAAGGAAGAACACGTTGTAGCCAAAGTGTCAACTGCGGCTTCTGAGTAACCTGCAGCCCCACGGGTGGTTGGCCTCCACTCTGTGCATGCAGAGGGCAGGGCGACACACGGCTTGCTCCGGCGGAGAGCCAGACCTCCAACACTGGAAAGCAGTCTTGGTAACAGAGTGGGGGCCGGTGTCACGTGCAATGCCTGTCAGACTCCCGGCTTAGCTATTAGCTGCACTGAATCATACCCGGCGAGTAACAGGGATTCTACGAACTCAAAGCTGACGACCCTTCACCTCCAGCAGAAAGGTGACTTTACAACCAGCCCGAAATGATGGACACCTTTCCCGAAGCACTGCTGGGAGATTGAAAGTTCCAACGTCGACCACGCCTGACTGAAGCGCTGTCGTGGCCAGGCACGTCACCCTGCGCAGAACCTCTGCTTACAAAAGGCTCCTCACAGGAGCGCCTGGTGTGTCGCGTGGCTCTCTTGGAGCTGAGCAGAAGGTGCTGCTCCACAGGCTGGGTTTGCACGTAGAAACTGGATCCTGAGGGCTGAAGCATTAGTGGTCCCTTTGGAACAGGAGGCTTGGGGCCAGAAAACTGAAGGTAAAGCACGGGGGCGGGGGTGGGCGGGCACCCATCTTGGGCACCCCGCAGGAACTCCTTGGGAGGAAGCGTGAGTTTGCTCCAAAGAAACAGTGTGCCTGCCACTCCTTGCCAGGAGGTCATGCAGCAGACCACTTCAGCTAAGGCGAATGTCGGCTGAGCGGCATACTCAAAGTAAGGGGCAGTGTTTCCATCAGCAAACTTGGTGGTCGCAAGTAGACCCGAGGCTTCCACCACTGAAGTGCCGTAGTGCTGGTGTGCCTTTGACGTATCTGAGGACGCTCGCGACTGCACCGTTTTCCGAGGAAAATCACTGTGTACCGAAAGCGTCATCTGTGCCTTCTGAGCACCCTCACGCCTCATGATGGTCTTTGGGCTCTCCTGTTGGTAGGCCGAAGGCCAGGCAGCCATGTGTTTCCTCCGTCGGAGAGCCAGATAGCCACAGCTCAGAAGAATCCTCAGGAAGAGTTTTCTCCCTGGTCTGCTGTGCAATGCAAGGGGACCCCAGTTGGTCAACCTGAGCTGCACTGGAACAGACACCGCCATGGCAAGGGTTCTCAGAATTCATCGCTGACGTCTTCCCCTCGCAAGCAGCACGTCGACTTCAGATCCAGCTGGAGACATGTGCTCTCAGCCTTTGAAGACGGTCAGGCCTTGGCAAGCTCCACGGTCAGGTAGGCGACACGAAGGCGTTCACTGGCTCAACGCCGTTCACCTCAGGAGGACTCCTGCTTGCCAAAGTGTTGTCATGGAAGGGCCCATGTGTGTGGCATGTGTCTACGTGGCCTGCTTCTGAACGTCAGGTACACGAGCTAGGTGTCAACCGTGAAAGTGGAGGGGGACGGGAACGGCACAGTTGGCCCCAGTGACAAACCGGAGAGCTGCGTCCTCAGAGCTGCCGGAGAAACAGTCCTGTTGCCCGTCTTCTATTCACCCCTGGATTACCCTGAGAGGCAACCGGAGGCAGAGTGAATTTTCTTGAACGAACCGGAGTGCGTGCACTTCCTTGCTAGGTTCTCATCCCAAAGCCTTCTTGGCCAGTGGTAAGGAAACTTGCCCGCGTGTTGCAAGGAAGGTCCGTGTTTTCGACGATGAGTGCTTAATGGAACGCCCTGCGGTCGCCAACCTTCTCAACCCTGCGGGAATACCCGGGGAGGAACGGAGACTTGGCCCAAGGAAACAGAATGCTGGCAATTGCTTGCTCGGAGTACCTCCAGCAGAGGAGGTTATCTAGGCCGTAAGTCAGCCGAGCGCCAGACTCAAGGTAAGGTGCAGTGTTTCCTTCCACCAGCACAGTCGCAGTCGGCAGTTTCAACGAGGCCTTCCCGACTGAACTGCTGTAAAGGCTGGTGTGCCTTTCAAGACTCTGAAAGGATGAGGATGCGAGCGTCTGCACCGTATTCCGAGGAAGGTCACTGTGGAGCAGAAGTGGCATCTGTGCCTGCTGAGCAACACCCAGCCACAAGGGTCTTGGGACTCTAGTGTTTTGTATGCAGGAGGCTGGGCAACAACGTTTCTCCTCCATCGGAGAGCTCGATTTGGAGAGCTTAGAGGAAGCCGGAAGAGCACGTTTATAACGGGGCCTCTGGCCAATGCAAGGGGGCCTCCTTTTGTAACCCTGAGCTGCTTTTGGAAAAACACCCTGCTTACACGAGCTCTCGGAATTCATACTTGACCTCTTGCTCCCTGAAGCAGCACCTGGACTTCACCTCTCGAGGGAGAAAGAGGCAGTCGTCCTCCGAAGACTGCTAGGCCTTTGCAAGATGTCCCATGAGCTTAGGCGAAACGAAGGCGTTCACTGGCTCGCGCAGTTCACGTCCGGAGGAACACTGGCTTTCCAAAGTGCTTTCAGCGAAGGGGTACAGTATGTGACATGGGTCTCCTTTGGCCGCCCGGGAACTTCAGCTACATGAGCTGCGTGGCAACCGTGAAGAGGGGGCGGGACGAGAAAAGCGAAATCCGTCCCGTTGGCAAGCCGGGGAGCTGCGTGCTCGGAGCTGCCTGACAACAAGGCCTGCTGCCCGTCTTGTCCTCACCGTAGGAGTTCCCTGGGAGGCAAAGTGAGGAAGAGTGAGTTTTCTCGAAAGAACGAGGGGGTGTGTGCAGTTCCTCACTAGGAGCTCATCCCAAAGCCTTCTTGGCTAGTGGTTAGGAAACCTGCCCCCATGCCGCCAAAGGAAGGTCCGCGTGTGCCGTGAGAAGTGTTGCAGTGCAGATCTTTCTGAGAAGCCTTAGTGAAGGTACTGCTTTAACACCGGTAGGCCTCTCAGGACTGCAGGCTCGCTCACGCCTGGACCCAGGTCAAGGAAGAACACGTTGTAGCCAAAGTGTCAACTGCGGCTTCTGAGTAACCTGCAGCCCCACGGGTGGTTGGCCTCCACTCTGTGCATGCAGAGGGCAGGGCGACACACGGCTTGCTCCGGCGGAGAGCCAGACCTCCAACTCTGGAAAGCAGTCTTGGTAACAGAGTGGGGGCCGGTGTCACGTGCAATGCCTGTCAGACTCCCGGCTTAGCTATTAGCTGCATTGAATCATACCCGGCGAGTAACAGGGATTCTACGAACTCAAAGCTGACGACCCTTCACCTCCAGCAGAAAGGTGACTTTACAACCAGCCCGAAATGATGGACACCTTTCCCGAAGCACTGCTGGGAGATTGAAAGTTCCAACGTCGACCACGCCTGACTGAAGCGCTGTCGTGGCCAGGCACGTCACCCTGCGCAGAACCTCTGCTTACAAAAGGCTCCTCACAGGAGCGCCTGGTGTGTCGCGTGGCTCTCTTGGAGCTGAGCAGAAGGTGCTGCTCCACAGGCTGGGTTTGCACGTAGAAACTGGATCCTGAGGGCTGAAGCATTATTGGTCCCTTTGGAACAGGAGGCTTGGGGCCAGAAAACTGAAGGTAAAGCACGGGGGCGGGGGTGGGCGGGCACCCATCTTGGGCACCCCGCAGGAACTCCTTGGGAGGAAGCGTGAGTTTGCTCCAAAGAAACAGTGTGCCTGCCACTCCTTGCCAGGAGGTCATGCAGCAGACCACTTCAGCTAAGGCGAATGTCGGCTGAGCGGCATACTCAAAGTAAGGGGCAGTGTTTCCATCAGCAAACTTGGTGGTCGCAAGTAGACCCGAGGCTTCCACCACTGAAGTGCCGTAGTGCTGGTGTGCCTTTGACGTATCTGAGGACGCTCGCGACTGCACCGTTTTCCGAGGAAAATCACTGGGTACCGAAAGCGTCATCTGTGCCTTCTGAGCACCCTCACGCCTCATGATGGTCTTTGGGCTCTCCTGTTGGTAGGCCGAAGGCCAGGCAGCCATGTGTTTCCTCCGTCGGAGAGCCAGATAGCCACAGCTCAGAAGAATCCTCAGGAAGAGTTTTCTCCCTGGTCTGCTGTGCAATGCAAGGGGACCCCAGTTGGTCAACCTGAGCTGCACTGGAACAGACACCGCCATGGCAAGGGTTCTCAGAATTCATCGCTGACGTCTTCCCCTCGCAAGCAGCACGTCGACTTCAGATCCAGCTGGAGACATGTGCTCTCAGCCTTTGAAGACGGTCAGGCCTTGGCAAGCTCCACGGTCAGGTAGGCGACACGAAGGCGTTCACTGGCTCAACGCCGTTCACCTCAGGAGGACTCCTGCTTGCCAAAGTGTTGTCATGGAAGGGCCCATGTGTGTGGCATGTCTCTACGTGGCCTGCTTCTGAACGTCAGGTACACGAGCTAGGTGTCAACCGTGAAAGTGGAGGGGGACGGGAACGGCACAGTTGGCCCCAGTGACAAACCGGAGAGCTGCGTCCTCAGAGCTGCCGGAGAAACAGTCCAGTTGCCCGTCTTCTATTCACCCCTGGATTACCCTGAGAGGCAACCGGAGGCAGAGTGAATTTTCTTGAACGAACCGGAGTGCGTGCACTTCCTTGCTAGGTTCTTATCCCAAAGCCTTCTTGGCCAGTGGTAAGGAAACTTGCCCGCGTGTTGCAAGGAAGGTCCGTGTTTTCGACGATGAGTGCTTAATGGAACGCCCTGCGGTTGCCAACCTTCTCAACCCTGCGGGAATACCCGGGGAGGAACGGAGACTTGGCCCAAGGAAACAGAATGCTGGCAATTGCCTGCTCGGAGTACCTCCAGCAGAGGAGGTTATCTAGGGCGTAAGTCAGCCGAGCGCCAGACTCAAGGTAAGGTGCAGTGTTTCCTTCCACCAGCACAGTCGCAGTCGGCAGTTTCAACGAGGCCTTCCCGACTGAACTGCTGTAAAGGCTGGTGTGCCTTTCAAGACTCTGAAAGGATGAGGATGCGAGCGTCTGCACCGTATTCCGAGGAAGGTCACTGTGGAGCAGAAGTGGCATCTGTGCCTGCTGAGCAACACCCAGCCACAAGGGTCTTGGGACTCTAGTGTTTTGTATGCAGGAGGCTGGGCAACAACGTTTCTCCTCCATCGGAGAGCTCGATTTGGAGAGCTTAGAGGAAGCCGGAAGAGCACGTTTATAACGGGGCCTCTGGCCAATGCAAGGGGGCCTCCTTTTGTAACCCTGAGCTGCTTTTGGAAAAACACCCTGCTTACACGAGCTCTCGGAATTCATACTTGACCTCTTGCTCCCTGAAGCAGCACCTGGACTTCACCTCTCGAGGGAGAAAGAGGCAGTCGTCCTCCGAAGACTGCTAGGCCTTTGCAAGATGTCCCATGAGCTTAGGCGAAACGAAGGCGTTCACTGGCTCGCGCAGTTCACGTCCGGAGGAACACTGGCTTTCCAAAGTGCTTTCAGCGAAGGGGTACAGTATGTGACATGGGTCTCCTTTGGCCGCCCGGGAACTTCAGCTACATGAGCTGCGTGGCAACCGTGAAGAGGGGGCGGGACGAGAAAAGCGAAATCCGTCCCGTTGGCAAGCCGGGGAGCTGCGTGCTCGGAGCTGCCTGACAACAAGGCCTGCTGCCCGTCTTGTCCTCACCGTAGGAGTTCCCTGGGAGGCAAAGTGAGGAAGAGTGAGTTTTCTCGAAAGAACGAGGGGGTGTGTGCAGTTCCTCACTAGGAGCTCATCCCAAAGCCTTCTTGGCTAGTGGTTAGGAAACCTGCCCCCATGCCGCCAAAGGAAGGTCCGCGTGTGCCGTGAGAAGTGTTGCAGTGCAGATCTTTCTGAGAAGCCTTAGTGAAGGTACTGCTTTAACACCGGTAGGCCTCTCAGGACTGCAGGCTCGCTCACGCCTGGACCCAGGTCAAGGAAGAACACGTTGTAGCCAAAGTGTCAACTGCGGCTTCTGAGTAACCTGCAGCCCCACGGGTGGTTGGCCTCCACTCTGTGCATGCAGAGGGCAGGGCGACACACGGCTTGCTCCGGCGGAGAGCCAGACCTCCAACTCTGGAAAGCAGTCTTGGTAACAGAGTGGGGGCCGGTGTCACGTGCAATGCCTGTCAGACTCCCGGCTTAGCTATTAGCTGCACTGAATCATACCCGGCGAGTAACAGGGATTCTACGAACTCAAAGCTGACGACCCTTCACCTCCAGCAGAAAGGTGACTTTACAACCAGCCCGAAATGATGGACACCTTTCCCGAAGCACTGCTGGGAGATTGAAAGTTCCAACGTCGACCACGCCTGACTGAAGCGCTGTCGTGGCCAGGCACGTCACCCTGCGCAGAACCTCTGCTTACAAAAGGCTCCTCACAGGAGCGCCTGGTGTGTCGCGTGGCTCTCTTGGAGCTGAGCAGAAGGTGCTGCTCCACAGGCTGGGTTTGCACGTAGAAACTGGATCCTGAGGGCTGAAGCATTATTGGTCCCTTTGGAACAGGAGGCTTGGGGCCAGAAAACTGAAGGTAAAGCACGGGGGCGGGGGTGGGCGGGCACCCATCTTGGGCACCCCGCAGGAACTCCTTGGGAGGAAGCGTGAGTTTGCTCCAAAGAAACAGTGTGCCTGCCACTCCTTGCCAGGAGGTCATGCAGCAGACCACTTCAGCTAAGGCGAATGTCGGCTGAGCGGCATACTCAAAGTAAGGGGCAGTGTTTCCATCAGCAAACTTGGTGGTCGCAAGTAGACCCGAGGCTTCCACCACTGAAGTGCCGTAGTGCTGGTGTGCCTTTGACGTATCTGAGGACGCTCGCGACTGCACCGTTTTCCGAGGAAAATCACTGTGTACCGAAAGCGTCATCTGTGCCTTCTGAGCACCCTCACGCCTCATGATGGTCTTTGGGCTCTCCTGTTGGTAGGCCGAAGGCCAGGCAGCCATGTGTTTCCTCCGTCGGAGAGCCAGATAGCCACAGCTCAGAAGAATCCTCAGGAAGAGTTTTCTCCCTGGTCTGCTGTGCAATGCAAGGGGACCCCAGTTGGTCAACCTGAGCTGCACTGGAACAGACACCGCCATGGCAAGGGTTCTCAGAATTCATCGCTGACGTCTTCCCCTCGCAAGCAGCACGTCGACTTCAGATCCAGCTGGAGACATGTGCTCTCAGCCTTTGAAGACGGTCAGGCCTTGGCAAGCTCCACGGTCAGGTAGGCGACACGAAGGCGTTCACTGGCTCAACGCCGTTCACCTCAGGAGGACTCCTGCTTGCCAAAGTGTTGTCATGGAAGGGCCCATGTGTGTGGCATGTGTCTACGTGGCCTGCTTCTGAACGTCAGGTACACGAGCTAGGTGTCAACCGTGAAAGTGGAGGGGGACGGGAACGGCACAGTTGGCCCCAGTGACAAACCGGAGAGCTGCGTCCTCAGAGCTGCCGGAGAAACAGTCCTGTTGCCCGTCTTCTATTCACCCCTGGATTACCCTGAGAGGCAACCGGAGGCAGAGTGAATTTTCTTGAACGAACCGGAGTGCGTGCACTTCCTTGCTAGGTTCTCATCCCAAAGCCTTCTTGGCCAGTGGTAAGGAAACTTGCCCGCGTGTTGCAAGGAAGGTCCGTGTTTTCGACGATGAGTGCTTAATGGAACGCCCTGCGGTCGCCAACCTTCTCAACCCTGCGGGAATACCCGGGGAGGAACGGAGACTTGGCCCAAGGAAACAGAATGCTGGCAATTGCCTGCTCGGAGTACCTCCAGCAGAGGAGGTTATCTAGGGCGTAAGTCAGCCGAGCGCCAGACTCAAGGTAAGGTGCAGTGTTTCCTTCCACCAGCACAGTCGCAGTCGGCAGTTTCAACGAGGCCTTCCCGACTGAACTGCTGTAAAGGCTGGTGTGCCTTTCAAGACTCTGAAAGGATGAGGATGCGAGCGTCTGCACCGTATTCCGAGGAAGGTCACTGTGGAGCAGAAGTGGCATCTGTGCCTGCTGAGCAACACCCAGCCACAAGGGTCTTGGGACTCTAGTGTTTTGTATGCAGGAGGCTGGGCAACAACGTTTCTCCTCCATCGGAGAGCTCGATTTGGAGAGCTTAGAGGAAGCCGGAAGAGCACGTTTATAACGGGGCCTCTGGCCAATGCAAGGGGGCCTCCTTTTGTAACCCTGAGCTGCTTTTGGAAAAACACCCTGCTTACACGAGCTCTCGGAATTCATACTTGACCTCTTGCTCCCTGAAGCAGCACCTGGACTTCACCTCTCGAGGGAGAAAGAGGCAGTCGTCCTCCGAAGACTGCTAGGCCTTTGCAAGATGTCCCATGAGCTTAGGCGAAACGAAGGCGTTCACTGGCTCGCGCAGTTCACGTCCGGAGGAACACTGGCTTTCCAAAGTGCTTTCAGCGAAGGGGTACAGTATGTGACATGGGTCTCCTTTGGCCGCCCGGGAACTTCAGCTACATGAGCTGCGTGGCAACCGTGAAGAGGGGGCGGGACGAGAAAAGCGAAATCCGTCCCGTTGGCAAGCCGGGGAGCTGCGTGCTCGGAGCTGCCTGACAACAAGGCCTGCTGCCCGTCTTGTCCTCACCGTAGGAGTTCCCTGGGAGGCAAAGTGAGGAAGAGTGAGTTTTCTCGAAAGAACGAGGGGGTGTGTGCAGTTCCTCACTAGGAGCTCATCCCAAAGCCTTCTTGGCTAGTGGTTAGGAAACCTGCCCCCATGCCGCCAAAGGAAGGTCCGCGTGTGCCGTGAGAAGTGTTGCAGTGCAGATCTTTCTGAGAAGCCTTAGTGAAGGTACTGCTTTAACACCGGTAGGCCTCTCAGGACTGCAGGCTCGCTCACGCCTGGACCCAGGTCAAGGAAGAACACGTTGTAGCCAAAGTGTCAACTGCGGCTTCTGAGTAACCTGCAGCCCCACGGGTGGTTGGCCTCCACTCTGTGCATGCAGAGGGCAGGGCGACACACGGCTTGCTCCGGCGGAGAGCCAGACCTCCAACACTGGAAAGCAGTCTTGGTAACAGAGTGGGGGCCGGTGTCACGTGCAATGCCTGTCAGACTCCCGGCTTAGCTATTAGCTGCACTGAATCATACCCGGCGAGTAACAGGGATTCTACGAACTCAAAGCTGACGACCCTTCACCTCCAGCAGAAAGGTGACTTTACAACCAGCCCGAAATGATGGACACCTTTCCCGAAGCACTGCTGGGAGATTGAAAGTTCCAACGTCGACCACGCCTGACTGAAGCGCTGTCGTGGCCAGGCACGTCACCCTGCGCAGAACCTCTGCTTACAAAAGGCTCCTCACAGGAGCGCCTGGTGTGTCGCGTGGCTCTCTTGGAGCTGAGCAGAAGGTGCTGCTCCACAGGCTGGGTTTGCACGTAGAAACTGGATCCTGAGGGCTGAAGCATTAGTGGTCCCTTTGGAACAGGAGGCTTGGGGCCAGAAAACTGAAGGTAAAGCACGGGGGCGGGGGTGGGCGGGCACCCATCTTGGGCACCCCGCAGGAACTCCTTGGGAGGAAGCGTGAGTTTGCTCCAAAGAAACAGTGTGCCTGCCACTCCTTGCCAGGAGGTCATGCAGCAGACCACTTCAGCTAAGGCGAATGTCGGCTGAGCGGCATACTCAAAGTAAGGGGCAGTGTTTCCATCAGCAAACTTGGTGGTCGCAAGTAGACCCGAGGCTTCCACCACTGAAGTGCCGTAGTGCTGGTGTGCCTTTGACGTATCTGAGGACGCTCGCGACTGCACCGTTTTCCGAGGAAAATCACTGTGTACCGAAAGCGTCATCTGTGCCTTCTGAGCACCCTCACGCCTCATGATGGTCTTTGGGCTCTCCTGTTGGTAGGCCGAAGGCCAGGCAGCCATGTGTTTCCTCCGTCGGAGAGCCAGATAGCCACAGCTCAGAAGAATCCTCAGGAAGAGTTTTCTCCCTGGTCTGCTGTGCAATGCAAGGGGACCCCAGTTGGTCAACCTGAGCTGCACTGGAACAGACACCGCCATGGCAAGGGTTCTCAGAATTCATCGCTGACGTCTTCCCCTCGCAAGCAGCACGTCGACTTCAGATCCAGCTGGAGACATGTGCTCTCAGCCTTTGAAGACGGTCAGGCCTTGGCAAGCTCCACGGTCAGGTAGGCGACACGAAGGCGTTCACTGGCTCAACGCCGTTCACCTCAGGAGGACTCCTGCTTGCCAAAGTGTTGTCATGGAAGGGCCCATGTGTGTGGCATGTGTCTACGTGGCCTGCTTCTGAACGTCAGGTACACGAGCTAGGTGTCAACCGTGAAAGTGGAGGGGGACGGGAACGGCACAGTTGGCCCCAGTGACAAACCGGAGAGCTGCGTCCTCAGAGCTGCCGGAGAAACAGTCCTGTTGCCCGTCTTCTATTCACCCCTGGATTACCCTGAGAGGCAACCGGAGGCAGAGTGAATTTTCTTGAACGAACCGGAGTGCGTGCACTTCCTTGCTAGGTTCTCATCCCAAAGCCTTCTTGGCCAGTGGTAAGGAAACTTGCCCGCGTGTTGCAAGGAAGGTCCGTGTTTTCGACGATGAGTGCTTAATGGAACGCCCTGCGGTCGCCAACCTTCTCAACCCTGCGGGAATACCCGGGGAGGAACGGAGACTTGGCCCAAGGAAACAGAATGCTGGCAATTGCTTGCTCGGAGTACCTCCAGCAGAGGAGGTTATCTAGGCCGTAAGTCAGCCGAGCGCCAGACTCAAGGTAAGGTGCAGTGTTTCCTTCCACCAGCACAGTCGCAGTCGGCAGTTTCAACGAGGCCTTCCCGACTGAACTGCTGTAAAGGCTGGTGTGCCTTTCAAGACTCTGAAAGGATGAGGATGCGAGCGTCTGCACCGTATTCCGAGGAAGGTCACTGTGGAGCAGAAGTGGCATCTGTGCCTGCTGAGCAACACCCAGCCACAAGGGTCTTGGGACTCTAGTGTTTTGTATGCAGGAGGCTGGGCAACAACGTTTCTCCTCCATCGGAGAGCTCGATTTGGAGAGCTTAGAGGAAGCCGGAAGAGCACGTTTATAACGGGGCCTCTGGCCAATGCAAGGGGGCCTCCTTTTGTAACCCTGAGCTGCTTTTGGAAAAACACCCTGCTTACACGAGCTCTCGGAATTCATACTTGACCTCTTGCTCCCTGAAGCAGCACCTGGACTTCACCTCTCGAGGGAGAAAGAGGCAGTCGTCCTCCGAAGACTGCTAGGCCTTTGCAAGATGTCCCATGAGCTTAGGCGAAACGAAGGCGTTCACTGGCTCGCGCAGTTCACGTCCGGAGGAACACTGGCTTTCCAAAGTGCTTTCAGCGAAGGGGTACAGTATGTGACATGGGTCTCCTTTGGCCGCCCGGGAACTTCAGCTACATGAGCTGCGTGGCAACCGTGAAGAGGGGGCGGGACGAGAAAAGCGAAATCCGTCCCGTTGGCAAGCCGGGGAGCTGCGTGCTCGGAGCTGCCTGACAACAAGGCCTGCTGCCCGTCTTGTCCTCACCGTAGGAGTTCCCTGGGAGGCAAAGTGAGGAAGAGTGAGTTTTCTCGAAAGAACGAGGGGGTGTGTGCAGTTCCTCACTAGGAGCTCATCCCAAAGCCTTCTTGGCTAGTGGTTAGGAAACCTGCCCCCATGCCGCCAAAGGAAGGTCCGCGTGTGCCGTGAGAAGTGTTGCAGTGCAGATCTTTCTGAGAAGCCTTAGTGAAGGTACTGCTTTAACACCGGTAGGCCTCTCAGGACTGCAGGCTCGCTCACGCCTGGACCCAGGTCAAGGAAGAACACGTTGTAGCCAAAGTGTCAACTGCGGCTTCTGAGTAACCTGCAGCCCCACGGGTGGTTGGCCTCCACTCTGTGCATGCAGAGGGCAGGGCGACACACGGCTTGCTCCGGCGGAGAGCCAGACCTCCAACTCTGGAAAGCAGTCTTGGTAACAGAGTGGGGGCCGGTGTCACGTGCAATGCCTGTCAGACTCCCGGCTTAGCTATTAGCTGCATTGAATCATACCCGGCGAGTAACAGGGATTCTACGAACTCAAAGCTGACGACCCTTCACCTCCAGCAGAAAGGTGACTTTACAACCAGCCCGAAATGATGGACACCTTTCCCGAAGCACTGCTGGGAGATTGAAAGTTCCAACGTCGACCACGCCTGACTGAAGCGCTGTCGTGGCCAGGCACGTCACCCTGCGCAGAACCTCTGCTTACAAAAGGCTCCTCACAGGAGCGCCTGGTGTGTCGCGTGGCTCTCTTGGAGCTGAGCAGAAGGTGCTGCTCCACAGGCTGGGTTTGCACGTAGAAACTGGATCCTGAGGGCTGAAGCATTATTGGTCCCTTTGGAACAGGAGGCTTGGGGCCAGAAAACTGAAGGTAAAGCACGGGGGCGGGGGTGGGCGGGCACCCATCTTGGGCACCCCGCAGGAACTCCTTGGGAGGAAGCGTGAGTTTGCTCCAAAGAAACAGTGTGCCTGCCACTCCTTGCCAGGAGGTCATGCAGCAGACCACTTCAGCTAAGGCGAATGTCGGCTGAGCGGCATACTCAAAGTAAGGGGCAGTGTTTCCATCAGCAAACTTGGTGGTCGCAAGTAGACCCGAGGCTTCCACCACTGAAGTGCCGTAGTGCTGGTGTGCCTTTGACGTATCTGAGGACGCTCGCGACTGCACCGTTTTCCGAGGAAAATCACTGGGTACCGAAAGCGTCATCTGTGCCTTCTGAGCACCCTCACGCCTCATGATGGTCTTTGGGCTCTCCTGTTGGTAGGCCGAAGGCCAGGCAGCCATGTGTTTCCTCCGTCGGAGAGCCAGATAGCCACAGCTCAGAAGAATCCTCAGGAAGAGTTTTCTCCCTGGTCTGCTGTGCAATGCAAGGGGACCCCAGTTGGTCAACCTGAGCTGCACTGGAACAGACACCGCCATGGCAAGGGTTCTCAGAATTCATCGCTGACGTCTTCCCCTCGCAAGCAGCACGTCGACTTCAGATCCAGCTGGAGACATGTGCTCTCAGCCTTTGAAGACGGTCAGGCCTTGGCAAGCTCCACGGTCAGGTAGGCGACACGAAGGCGTTCACTGGCTCAACGCCGTTCACCTCAGGAGGACTCCTGCTTGCCAAAGTGTTGTCATGGAAGGGCCCATGTGTGTGGCATGTCTCTACGTGGCCTGCTTCTGAACGTCAGGTACACGAGCTAGGTGTCAACCGTGAAAGTGGAGGGGGACGGGAACGGCACAGTTGGCCCCAGTGACAAACCGGAGAGCTGCGTCCTCAGAGCTGCCGGAGAAACAGTCCAGTTGCCCGTCTTCTATTCACCCCTGGATTACCCTGAGAGGCAACCGGAGGCAGAGTGAATTTTCTTGAACGAACCGGAGTGCGTGCACTTCCTTGCTAGGTTCTTATCCCAAAGCCTTCTTGGCCAGTGGTAAGGAAACTTGCCCGCGTGTTGCAAGGAAGGTCCGTGTTTTCGACGATGAGTGCTTAATGGAACGCCCTGCGGTTGCCAACCTTGTCAACCCTGCGGGAATACCCGGGGAGGAACGGAGACTTGGCCCAAGGAAACAGAATGCTGGCAATTGCCTGCTCGGAGTACCTCCAGCAGAGGAGGTTATCTAGGGCGTAAGTCAGCCGAGCGCCAGACTCAAGGTAAGGTGCAGTGTTTCCTTCCACCAGCACAGTCGCAGTCGGCAGTTTCAACGAGGCCTTCCCGACTGAACTGCTGTAAAGGCTGGTGTGCCTTTCAAGACTCTGAAAGGATGAGGATGCGAGCGTCTGCACCGTATTCCGAGGAAGGTCACTGTGGAGCAGAAGTGGCATCTGTGCCTGCTGAGCAACACCCAGCCACAAGGGTCTTGGGACTCTAGTGTTTTGTATGCAGGAGGCTGGGCAACAACGTTTCTCCTCCATCGGAGAGCTCGATTTGGAGAGCTTAGAGGAAGCCGGAAGAGCACGTTTATAACGGGGCCTCTGGCCAATGCAAGGGGGCCTCCTTTTGTAACCCTGAGCTGCTTTTGGAAAAACACCCTGCTTACACGAGCTCTCGGAATTCATACTTGACCTCTTGCTCCCTGAAGCAGCACCTGGACTTCACCTCTCGAGGGAGAAAGAGGCAGTCGTCCTCCGAAGACTGCTAGGCCTTTGCAAGATGTCCCATGAGCTTAGGCGAAACGAAGGCGTTCACTGGCTCGCGCAGTTCACGTCCGGAGGAACACTGGCTTTCCAAAGTGCTTTCAGCGAAGGGGTACAGTATGTGACATGGGTCTCCTTTGGCCGCCCGGGAACTTCAGCTACATGAGCTGCGTGGCAACCGTGAAGAGGGGGCGGGACGAGAAAAGCGAAATCCGTCCCGTTGGCAAGCCGGGGAGCTGCGTGCTCGGAGCTGCCTGACAACAAGGCCTGCTGCCCGTCTTGTCCTCACTGTAGGAGTTCCCTGGGAGGCAAAGTGAGGAAGAGTGAGTTTTCTCGAAAGAACGAGGGGGTGTGTGCAGTTCCTCACTAGGAGCTCATCCCAAAGCCTTCTTGGCTAGTGGTTAGGAAACCTGCCCCCATGCCGCCAAAGGAAGGTCCGCGTGTGCCGTGAGAAGTGTTGCAGTGCAGATCTTTCTGAGAAGCCTTAGTGAAGGTACTGCTTTAACACCGGTAGGCCTCTCAGGACTGCAGGCTCGCTCACGCCTGGACCCAGGTCAAGGAAGAACACGTTGTAGCCAAAGTGTCAACTGCGGCTTCTGAGTAACCTGCAGCCCCACGGGTGGTTGGCCTCCACTCTGTGCATGCAGAGGGCAGGGCGACACACGGCTTGCTCCGGCGGAGAGCCAGACCTCCAACTCTGGAAAGCAGTCTTGGTAACAGAGTGGGGGCCGGTGTCACGTGCAATGCCTGTCAGACTCCCGGCTTAGCTATTAGCTGCACTGAATCATACCCGGCGAGTAACAGGGATTCTACGAACTCAAAGCTGACGACCCTTCACCTCCAGCAGAAAGGTGACTTTACAACCAGCCCGAAATGATGGACACCTTTCCCGAAGCACTGCTGGGAGATTGAAAGTTCCAACGTCGACCACGCCTGACTGAAGCGCTGTCGTGGCCAGGCACGTCACCCTGCGCAGAACCTCTGCTTACAAAAGGCTCCTCACAGGAGCGCCTGGTGTGTCGCGTGGCTCTCTTGGAGCTGAGCAGAAGGTGCTGCTCCACAGGCTGGGTTTGCACGTAGAAACTGGATCCTGAGGGCTGAAGCATTAGTGGTCCCTTTGGAACAGGAGGCTTGGGGCCAGAAAACTGAAGGTAAAGCACGGGGGCGGGGGTGGGCGGGCACCCATCTTGGGCACCCCGCAGGAACTCCTTGGGAGGAAGCGTGAGTTTGCTCCAAAGAAACAGTGTGCCTGCCACTCCTTGCCAGGAGGTCATGCAGCAGACCACTTCAGCTAAGGCGAATGTCGGCTGAGCGGCATACTCAAAGTAAGGGGCAGTGTTTCCATCAGCAAACTTGGTGGTCGCAAGTAGACCCGAGGCTTCCACCACTGAAGTGCCGTAGTGCTGGTGTGCCTTTGACGTATCTGAGGACGCTCGCGACTGCACCGTTTTCCGAGGAAAATCACTGTGTACCGAAAGCGTCATCTGTGCCTTCTGAGCACCCTCACGCCTCATGATGGTCTTTGGGCTCTCCTGTTGGTAGGCCGAAGGCCAGGCAGCCATGTGTTTCCTCCGTCGGAGAGCCAGATAGCCACAGCTCAGAAGAATCCTCAGGAAGAGTTTTCTCCCTGGTCTGCTGTGCAATGCAAGGGGACCCCAGTTGGTCAACCTGAGCTGCACTGGAACAGACACCGCCATGGCAAGGGTTCTCAGAATTCATCGCTGACGTCTTCCCCTCGCAAGCAGCACGTCGACTTCAGATCCAGCTGGAGACATGTGCTCTCAGCCTTTGAAGACGGTCAGGCCTTGGCAAGCTCCACGGTCAGGTAGGCGACACGAAGGCGTTCACTGGCTCAACGCCGTTCACCTCAGGAGGACTCCTGCTTGCCAAAGTGTTGTCATGGAAGGGCCCATGTGTGTGGCATGTGTCTACGTGGCCTGCTTCTGAACGTCAGGTACACGAGCTAGGTGTCAACCGTGAAAGTGGAGGGGGACGGGAACGGCACAGTTGGCCCCAGTGACAAACCGGAGAGCTGCGTCCTCAGAGCTGCCGGAGAAACAGTCCTGTTGCCCGTCTTCTATTCACCCCTGGATTACCCTGAGAGGCAACCGGAGGCAGAGTGAATTTTCTTGAACGAACCGGAGTGCGTGCACTTCCTTGCTAGGTTCTCATCCCAAAGCCTTCTTGGCCAGTGGTAAGGAAACTTGCCCGCGTGTTGCAAGGAAGGTCCGTGTTTTCGACGATGAGTGCTTAATGGAACGCCCTGCGGTCGCCAACCTTCTCAACCCTGCGGGAATACCCGGGGAGGAACGGAGACTTGGCCCAAGGAAACAGAATGCTGGCAATTGCCTGCTCGGAGTACCTCCAGCAGAGGAGGTTATCTAGGGCGTAAGTCAGCCGAGCGCCAGACTCAAGGTAAGGTGCAGTGTTTCCTTCCACCAGCACAGTCGCAGTCGGCAGTTTCAACGAGGCCTTCCCGACTGAACTGCTGTAAAGGCTGGTGTGCCTTTCAAGACTCTGAAAGGATGAGGATGCGAGCGTCTGCACCGTATTCCGAGGAAGGTCACTGTGGAGCAGAAGTGGCATCTGTGCCTGCTGAGCAACACCCAGCCACAAGGGTCTTGGGACTCTAGTGTTTTGTATGCAGGAGGCTGGGCAACAACGTTTCTCCTCCATCGGAGAGCTCGATTTGGAGAGCTTAGAGGAAGCCGGAAGAGCACGTTTATAACGGGGCCTCTGGCCAATGCAAGGGGGCCTCCTTTTGTAACCCTGAGCTGCTTTTGGAAAAACACCCTGCTTACACGAGCTCTCGGAATTCATACTTGACCTCTTGCTCCCTGAAGCAGCACCTGGACTTCACCTCTCGAGGGAGAAAGAGGCAGTCGTCCTCCGAAGACTGCTAGGCCTTTGCAAGATGTCCCATGAGCTTAGGCGAAACGAAGGCGTTCACTGGCTCGCGCAGTTCACGTCCGGAGGAACACTGGCTTTCCAAAGTGCTTTCAGCGAAGGGGTACAGTATGTGACATGGGTCTCCTTTGGCCGCCCGGGAACTTCAGCTACATGAGCTGCGTGGCAACCGTGAAGAGGGGGCGGGACGAGAAAAGCGAAATCCGTCCCGTTGGCAAGCCGGGGAGCTGCGTGCTCGGAGCTGCCTGACAACAAGGCCTGCTGCCCGTCTTGTCCTCACCGTAGGAGTTCCCTGGGAGGCAAAGTGAGGAAGAGTGAGTTTTCTCGAAAGAACGAGGGGGTGTGTGCAGTTCCTCACTAGGAGCTCATCCCAAAGCCTTCTTGGCTAGTGGTTAGGAAACCTGCCCCCATGCCGCCAAAGGAAGGTCCGCGTGTGCCGTGAGAAGTGTTGCAGTGCAGATCTTTCTGAGAAGCCTTAGTGAAGGTACTGCTTTAACACCGGTAGGCCTCTCAGGACTGCAGGCTCGCTCACGCCTGGACCCAGGTCAAGGAAGAACACGTTGTAGCCAAAGTGTCAACTGCGGCTTCTGAGTAACCTGCAGCCCCACGGGTGGTTGGCCTCCACTCTGTGCATGCAGAGGGCAGGGCGACACACGGCTTGCTCCGGCGGAGAGCCAGACCTCCAACTCTGGAAAGCAGTCTTGGTAACAGAGTGGGGGCCGGTGTCACGTGCAATGCCTGTCAGACTCCCGGCTTAGCTATTAGCTGCACTGAATCATACCCGGCGAGTAACAGGGATTCTACGAACTCAAAGCTGACGACCCTTCACCTCCAGCAGAAAGGTGACTTTACAACCAGCCCGAAATGATGGACACCTTTCCCGAAGCACTGCTGGGAGATTGAAAGTTCCAACGTCGACCACGCCTGACTGAAGCGCTGTCGTGGCCAGGCACGTCACCCTGCGCAGAACCTCTGCTTACAAAAGGCTCCTCACAGGAGCGCCTGGTGTGTCGCGTGGCTCTCTTGGAGCTGAGCAGAAGGTGCTGCTCCACAGGCTGGGTTTGCACGTAGAAACTGGATCCTGAGGGCTGAAGCATTATTGGTCCCTTTGGAACAGGAGGCTTGGGGCCAGAAAACTGAAGGTAAAGCACGGGGGCGGGGGTGGGCGGGCACCCATCTTGGGCACCCCGCAGGAACTCCTTGGGAGGAAGCGTGAGTTTGCTCCAAAGAAACAGTGTGCCTGCCACTCCTTGCCAGGAGGTCATGCAGCAGACCACTTCAGCTAAGGCGAATGTCGGCTGAGCGGCATACTCAAAGTAAGGGGCAGTGTTTCCATCAGCAAACTTGGTGGTCGCAAGTAGACCCGAGGCTTCCACCACTGAAGTGCCGTAGTGCTGGTGTGCCTTTGACGTATCTGAGGACGCTCGCGACTGCACCGTTTTCCGAGGAAAATCACTGGGTACCGAAAGCGTCATCTGTGCCTTCTGAGCACCCTCACGCCTCATGATGGTCTTTGGGCTCTCCTGTTGGTAGGCCGAAGGCCAGGCAGCCATGTGTTTCCTCCGTCGGAGAGCCAGATAGCCACAGCTCAGAAGAATCCTCAGGAAGAGTTTTCTCCCTGGTCTGCTGTGCAATGCAAGGGGACCCCAGTTGGTCAACCTGAGCTGCACTGGAACAGACACCGCCATGGCAAGGGTTCTCAGAATTCATCGCTGACGTCTTCCCCTCGCAAGCAGCACGTCGACTTCAGATCCAGCTGGAGACATGTGCTCTCAGCCTTTGAAGACGGTCAGGCCTTGGCAAGCTCCACGGTCAGGTAGGCGACACGAAGGCGTTCACTGGCTCAACGCCGTTCACCTCAGGAGGACTCCTGCTTGCCAAAGTGTTGTCATGGAAGGGCCCATGTGTGTGGCATGTGTCTACGTGGCCTGCTTCTGAACGTCAGGTACACGAGCTAGGTGTCAACCGTGAAAGTGGAGGGGGACGGGAACGGCACAGTTGGCCCCAGTGACAAACCGGAGAGCTGCGTCCTCAGAGCTGCCGGAGAAACAGTCCTGTTGCCCGTCTTCTATTCACCCCTGGATTACCCTGAGAGGCAACCGGAGGCAGAGTGAATTTTCTTGAACGAACCGGAGTGCGTGCACTTCCTTGCTAGGTTCTCATCCCAAAGCCTTCTTGGCCAGTGGTAAGGAAACTTGCCCGCGTGTTGCAAGGAAGGTCCGTGTTTTCGACGATGAGTGCTTAATGGAACGCCCTGCGGTCGCCAACCTTCTCAACCCTGCGGGAATACCCGGGGAGGAACGGAGACTTGGCCCAAGGAAACAGAATGCTGGCAATTGCCTGCTCGGAGTACCTCCAGCAGAGGAGGTTATCTAGGGCGTAAGTCAGCCGAGCGCCAGACTCAAGGTAAGGTGCAGTGTTTCCTTCCACCAGCACAGTCGCAGTCGGCAGTTTCAACGAGGCCTTCCCGACTGAACTGCTGTAAAGGCTGGTGTGCCTTTCAAGACTCTGAAAGGATGAGGATGCGAGCGTCTGCACCGTATTCCGAGGAAGGTCACTGTGGAGCAGAAGTGGCATCTGTGCCTGCTGAGCAACACCCAGCCACAAGGGTCTTGGGACTCTAGTGTTTTGTATGCAGGAGGCTGGGCAACAACGTTTCTCCTCCATCGGAGAGCTCGATTTGGAGAGCTTAGAGGAAGCCGGAAGAGCACGTTTATAACGGGGCCTCTGGCCAATGCAAGGGGGCCTCCTTTTGTAACCCTGAGCTGCTTTTGGAAAAACACCCTGCTTACACGAGCTCTCGGAATTCATACTTGACCTCTTGCTCCCTGAAGCAGCACCTGGACTTCACCTCTCGAGGGAGAAAGAGGCAGTCGTCCTCCGAAGACTGCTAGGCCTTTGCAAGATGTCCCATGAGCTTAGGCGAAACGAAGGCGTTCACTGGCTCGCGCAGTTCACGTCCGGAGGAACACTGGCTTTCCAAAGTGCTTTCAGCGAAGGGGTACAGTATGTGACATGGGTCTCCTTTGGCCGCCCGGGAACTTCAGCTACATGAGCTGCGTGGCAACCGTGAAGAGGGGGCGGGACGAGAAAAGCGAAATCCGTCCCGTTGGCAAGCCGGGGAGCTGCGTGCTCGGAGCTGCCTGACAACAAGGCCTGCTGCCCGTCTTGTCCTCACCGTAGGAGTTCCCTGGGAGGCAAAGTGAGGAAGAGTGAGTTTTCTCGAAAGAACGAGGGGGTGTGTGCAGTTCCTCACTAGGAGCTCATCCCAAAGCCTTCTTGGCTAGTGGTTAGGAAACCTGCCCCCATGCCGCCAAAGGAAGGTCCGCGTGTGCCGTGAGAAGTGTTGCAGTGCAGATCTTTCTGAGAAGCCTTAGTGAAGGTACTGCTTTAACACCGGTAGGCCTCTCAGGACTGCAGGCTCGCTCACGCCTGGACCCAGGTCAAGGAAGAACACGTTGTAGCCAAAGTGTCAACTGCGGCTTCTGAGTAACCTGCAGCCCCACGGGTGGTTGGCCTCCACTCTGTGCATGCAGAGGGCAGGGCGACACACGGCTTGCTCCGGCGGAGAGCCAGACCTCCAACTCTGGAAAGCAGTCTTGGTAACAGAGTGGGGGCCGGTGTCACGTGCAATGCCTGTCAGACTCCCGGCTTAGCTATTAGCTGCACTGAATCATACCCGGCGAGTAACAGGGATTCTACGAACTCAAAGCTGACGACCCTTCACCTCCAGCAGAAAGGTGACTTTACAACCAGCCCGAAATGATGGACACCTTTCCCGAAGCACTGCTGGGAGATTGAAAGTTCCAACGTCGACCACGCCTGACTGAAGCGCTGTCGTGGCCAGGCACGTCACCCTGCGCAGAACCTCTGCTTACAAAAGGCTCCTCACAGGAGCGCCTGGTGTGTCGCGTGGCTCTCTTGGAGCTGAGCAGAAGGTGCTGCTCCACAGGCTGGGTTTGCACGTAGAAACTGGATCCTGAGGGCTGAAGCATTAGTGGTCCCTTTGGAACAGGAGGCTTGGGGCCAGAAAACTGAAGGTAAAGCACGGGGGCGGGGGTGGGCGGGCACCCATCTTGGGCACCCCGCAGGAACTCCTTGGGAGGAAGCGTGAGTTTGCTCCAAAGAAACAGTGTGCCTGCCACTCCTTGCCAGGAGGTCATGCAGCAGACCACTTCAGCTAAGGCGAATGTCGGCTGAGCGGCATACTCAAAGTAAGGGGCAGTGTTTCCATCAGCAAACTTGGTGGTCGCAAGTAGACCCGAGGCTTCCACCACTGAAGTGCCGTAGTGCTGGTGTGCCTTTGACGTATCTGAGGACGCTCGCGACTGCACCGTTTTCCGAGGAAAATCACTGTGTACCGAAAGCGTCATCTGTGCCTTCTGAGCACCCTCACGCCTCATGATGGTCTTTGGGCTCTCCTGTTGGTAGGCCGAAGGCCAGGCAGCCATGTGTTTCCTCCGTCGGAGAGCCAGATAGCCACAGCTCAGAAGAATCCTCAGGAAGAGTTTTCTCCCTGGTCTGCTGTGCAATGCAAGGGGACCCCAGTTGGTCAACCTGAGCTGCACTGGAACAGACACCGCCATGGCAAGGGTTCTCAGAATTCATCGCTAACGTCTTCCCCTCGCAAGCAGCACGTCGACTTCAGATCCAGCTGGAGACATGTGCTCTCAGCCTTTGAAGACGGTCAGGCCTTGGCAAGCTCCACGGTCAGGTAGGCGACACGAAGGCGTTCACTGGCTCAACGCCGTTCACCTCAGGAGGACTCCTGCTTGCCAAAGTGTTGTCATGGAAGGGCCCATGTGTGTGGCATGTGTCTACGTGGCCTGCTTCTGAACGTCAGGTACACGAGCTAGGTGTCAACCGTGAAAGTGGAGGGGGACGGGAACGGCACAGTTGGCCCCAGTGACAAACCGGAGAGCTGCGTCCTCAGAGCTGCCGGAGAAACAGTCCTGTTGCCCGTCTTCTATTCACCCCTGGATTACCCTGAGAGGCAACCGGAGGCAGAGTGAATTTTCTTGAACGAACCGGAGTGCGTGCACTTCCTTGCTAGGTTCTCATCCCAAAGCCTTCTTGGCCAGTGGTAAGGAAACTTGCCCGCGTGTTGCAAGGAAGGTCCGTGTTTTCGACGATGAGTGCTTAATGGAACGCCCTGCGGTCGCCAACCTTCTCAACCCTGCGGGAATACCCGGGGAGGAACGGAGACTTGGCCCAAGGAAACAGAATGCTGGCAATTGCCTGCTCGGAGTACCTCCAGCAGAGGAGGTTATCTAGGGCGTAAGTCAGCCGAGCGCCAGACTCAAGGTAAGGTGCAGTGTTTCCTTCCACCAGCACAGTCGCAGTCGGCAGTTTCAACGAGGCCTTCCCGACTGAACTGCTGTAAAGGCTGGTGTGCCTTTCAAGACTCTGAAAGGATGAGGATGCGAGCGTCTGCACCGTATTCCGAGGAAGGTCACTGTGGGGCAGAAGTGGCATCTGTGCCTGCTGAGCAACACCCAGCCACAAGGGTCTTGGGACTCTAGTGTTTTGTATGCAGGAGGCTGGGCAACAACGTTTCTCCTCCATCGGAGAGCTCGATTTGGAGAGCTTAGAGGAAGCCGGAAGAGCACGTTTATAACGGGGCCTCTGGCCAATGCAAGGGGGCCTCCTTTTGTAACCCTGAGCTGCTTTTGGAAAAACACCCTGCTTACACGAGCTCTCGGAATTCATACTTGACCTCTTGCTCCCTGAAGCAGCACCTGGACTTCACCTCTCGAGGGAGAAAGAGGCAGTCGTCCTCCGAAGACTGCTAGGCCTTTGCAAGATGTCCCATGAGCTTAGGCGAAACGAAGGCGTTCACTGGCTCGCGCAGTTCACGTCCGGAGGAACACTGGCTTTCCAAAGTGCTTTCAGCGAAGGGGTACAGTATGTGACATGGGTCTCCTTTGGCCACCCGGGAACTTCAGCTACATGAGCTGCGTGGCAACCGTGAAGAGGGGGCGGGACGAGAAAAGCGAAATCCGTCCCGTTGGCAAGCCGGGGAGCTGCGTGCTCGGAGCTGCCTGACAACAAGGCCTGCTGCCCGTCTTGTCCTCACCGTAGGAGTTCCCTGGGAGGCAAAGTGAGGAAGAGTGAGTTTTCTCGAAAGAACGAGGGGGTGTGTGCAGTTCCTCACTAGGAGCTCATCCCAAAGCCTTCTTGGCTAGTGGTTAGGAAACCTGCCCCCATGCCGCCAAAGGAAGGTCCGCGTGTGCCGTGAGAAGTGTTGCAGTGCAGATCTTTCTGAGAAGCCTTAGTGAAGGTACTGCTTTAACACCGGTAGGCCTCTCAGGACTGCAGGCTCGCTCACGCCTGGACCCAGGTCAAGGAAGAACACGTTGTAGCCAAAGTGTCAACTGCGGCTTCTGAGTAACCTGCAGCCCCACGGGTGGTTGGCCTCCACTCTGTGCATGCAGAGGGCAGGGCGACACACGGCTTGCTCCGGCGGAGAGCCAGACCTCCAACTCTGGAAAGCAGTCTTGGTAACAGAGTGGGGGCCGGTGTCACGTGCAATGCCTGTCAGACTCCCGGCTTAGCTATTAGCTGCACTGAATCATACCCGGCGAGTAACAGGGATTCTACGAACTCAAAGCTGACGACCCTTCACCTCCAGCAGAAAGGTGACTTTACAACCAGCCCGAAATGATGGACACCTTTCCCGAAGCACTGCTGGGAGATTGAAAGTTCCAACGTCGACCACGCCTGACTGAAGCGCTGTCGTGGCCAGGCACGTCACCCTGCGCAGAACCTCTGCTTACAAAAGGCTCCTCACAGGAGCGCCTGGTGTGTCGCGTGGCTCTCTTGGAGCTGAGCAGAAGGTGCTGCTCCACAGGCTGGGTTTGCACGTAGAAACTGGATCCTGAGGGCTGAAGCATTAGTGGTCCCTTTGGAACAGGAGGCTTGGGGCCAGAAAACTGAAGGTAAAGCACGGGGGCGGGGGTGGGCGGGCACCCATCTTGGGCACCCCGCAGGAACTCCTTGGGAGGAAGCGTGAGTTTGCTCCAAAGAAACAGTGTGCCTGCCACTCCTTGCCAGGAGGTCATGCAGCAGACCACTTCAGCTAAGGCGAATGTCGGCTGAGCGGCATACTCAAAGTAAGGGGCAGTGTTTCCATCAGCAAACTTGGTGGTCGCAAGTAGACCCGAGGCTTCCACCACTGAAGTGCCGTAGTGCTGGTGTGCCTTTGACGTATCTGAGGACGCTCGCGACTGCACCGTTTTCCGAGGAAAATCACTGTGTACCGAAAGCGTCATCTGTGCCTTCTGAGCACCCTCACGCCTCATGATGGTCTTTGGGCTCTCCTGTTGGTAGGCCGAAGGCCAGGCAGCCATGTGTTTCCTCCGTCGGAGAGCCAGATAGCCACAGCTCAGAAGAATCCTCAGGAAGAGTTTTCTCCCTGGTCTGCTGTGCAATGCAAGGGGACCCCAGTTGGTCAACCTGAGCTGCACTGGAACAGACACCGCCATGGCAAGGGTTCTCAGAATTCATCGCTGACGTCTTCCCCTCGCAAGCAGCACGTCGACTTCAGATCCAGCTGGAGACATGTGCTCTCAGCCTTTGAAGACGGTCAGGCCTTGGCAAGCTCCACGGTCAGGTAGGCGACACGAAGGCGTTCACTGGCTCAACGCCGTTCACCTCAGGAGGACTCCTGCTTGCCAAAGTGTTGTCATGGAAGGGCCCATGTGTGTGGCATGTGTCTACGTGGCCTGCTTCTGAACGTCAGGTACACGAGCTAGGTGTCAACCGTGAAAGTGGAGGGGGACGGGAACGGCACAGTTGGCCCCAGTGACAAACCGGAGAGCTGCGTCCTCAGAGCTGCCGGAGAAACAGTCCTGTTGCCCGTCTTCTATTCACCCCTGGATTACCCTGAGAGGCAACCGGAGGCAGAGTGAATTTTCTTGAACGAACCGGAGTGCGTGCACTTCCTTGCTAGGTTCTCATCCCAAAGCCTTCTTGGCCAGTGGTAAGGAAACTTGCCCGCGTGTTGCAAGGAAGGTCCGTGTTTTCGACGATGAGTGCTTAATGGAACGCCCTGCGGTCGCCAACCTTCTCAACCCTGCGGGAATACCCGGGGAGGAACGGAGACTTGGCCCAAGGAAACAGAATGCTGGCAATTGCTTGCTCGGAGTACCTCCAGCAGAGGAGGTTATCTAGGGCGTAAGTCAGCCGAGCGCCAGACTCAAGGTAAGGTGCAGTGTTTCCTTCCACCAGCACAGTCGCAGTCGGCAGTTTCAACGAGGCCTTCCCGACTGAACTGCTGTAAAGGCTGGTGTGCCTTTCAAGACTCTGAAAGGATGAGGATGCGAGCGTCTGCACCGTATTCCGAGGAAGGTCACTGTGGAGCAGAAGTGGCATCTGTGCCTGCTGAGCAACACCCAGCCACAAGGGTCTTGGGACTCTAGTGTTTTGTATGCAGGAGGCTGGGCAACAACGTTTCTCCTCCATCGGAGAGCTCGATTTGGAGAGCTTAGAGGAAGCCGGAAGAGCACGTTTATAACGGGGCCTCTGGCCAATGCAAGGGGGCCTCCTTTTGTAACCCTGAGCTGCTTTTGGAAAAACACCCTGCTTACACGAGCTCTCGGAATTCATACTTGACCTCTTGCTCCCTGAAGCAGCACCTGGACTTCACCTCTCGAGGGAGAAAGAGGCAGTCGTCCTCCGAAGACTGCTAGGCCTTTGCAAGATGTCCCATGAGCTTAGGCGAAACGAAGGCGTTCACTGGCTCGCGCAGTTCACGTCCGGAGGAACACTGGCTTTCCAAAGTGCTTTCAGCGAAGGGGTACAGTATGTGACATGGGTCTCCTTTGGCCGCCCGGGAACTTCAGCTACATGAGCTGCGTGGCAACCGTGAAGAGGGGGCGGGACGAGAAAAGCGAAATCCGTCCCGTTGGCAAGCCGGGGAGCTGCGTGCTCGGAGCTGCCTGACAACAAGGCCTGCTGCCCGTCTTGTCCTCACCGTAGGAGTTCCCTGGGAGGCAAAGTGAGGAAGAGTGAGTTTTCTCGAAAGAACGAGGGGGTGTGTGCAGTTCCTCACTAGGAGCTCATCCCAAAGCCTTCTTGGCTAGTGGTTAGGAAACCTGCCCCCATGCCGCCAAAGGAAGGTCCGCGTGTGCCGTGAGAAGTGTTGCAGTGCAGATCTTTCTGAGAAGCCTTAGTGAAGGTACTGCTTTAACACCGGTAGGCCTCTCAGGACTGCAGGCTCGCTCACGCCTGGACCCAGGTCAAGGAAGAACACGTTGTAGCCAAAGTGTCAACTGCGGCTTCTGAGTAACCTGCAGCCCCACGGGTGGTTGGCCTCCACTCTGTGCATGCAGAGGGCAGGGCGACACACGGCTTGCTCCGGCGGAGAGCCAGACCTCCAACTCTGGAAAGCAGTCTTGGTAACAGAGTGGGGGCCGGTGTCACGTGCAATGCCTGTCAGACTCCCGGCTTAGCTATTAGCTGCACTGAATCATACCCGGCGAGTAACAGGGATTCTACGAACTCAAAGCTGACGACCCTTCACCTCCAGCAGAAAGGTGACTTTACAACCAGCCCGAAATGATGGACACCTTTCCCGAAGCACTGCTGGGAGATTGAAAGTTCCAACGTCGACCACGCCTGACTGAAGCGCTGTCGTGGCCAGGCACGTCACCCTGCGCAGAACCTCTGCTTACAAAAGGCTCCTCACAGGAGCGCCTGGTGTGTCGCGTGGCTCTCTTGGAGCTGAGCAGAAGGTGCTGCTCCACAGGCTGGGTTTGCACGTAGAAACTGGATCCTGAGGGCTGAAGCATTATTGGTCCCTTTGGAACAGGAGGCTTGGGGCCAGAAAACTGAAGGTAAAGCACGGGGGCGGGGGTGGGCGGGCACCCATCTTGGGCACCCCGCAGGAACTCCTTGGGAGGAAGCGTGAGTTTGCTCCAAAGAAACAGTGTGCCTGCCACTCCTTGCCAGGAGGTCATGCAGCAGACCACTTCAGCTAAGGCGAATGTCGGCTGAGCGGCATACTCAAAGTAAGGGGCAGTGTTTCCATCAGCAAACTTGGTGGTCGCAAGTAGACCCGAGGCTTTCACCACTGAAGTGCCGTAGTGCTGGTGTGCCTTTGACGTATCTGAGGACGCTCGCGACTGCACCGTTTTCCGAGGAAAATCACTGTGTACCGAAAGCGTCATCTGTGCCTTCTGAGCACCCTCATGCCTCATGATGGTCTTTGGGCTCTCCTGTTGGTAGGCCGAAGGCCAGGCAGCCATGTGTTTCCTCCGTCGGAGAGCCAGATAGCCACAGCTCAGAAGAATCCTCAGGAAGAGTTTTCTCCCTGGTCTGCTGTGCAATGCAAGGGGACCCCAGTTGGTAAACCTGAGCTGCACTGGAACAGACACCGCCATGGCAAGGGTTCTCAGAATTCATCGCTGACGTCTTCCCCTCGCAAGCAGCACGTCGACTTCAGATCCAGCTGGAGACATGTGCTCTCAGCCTTTGAAGACGGTCAGGCCTTGGCAAGCTCCACGGTCAGGTAGGCGACACGAAGGCGTTCACTGGCTCAACGCCGTTCACCTCAGGAGGACTCCTGCTTGCCAAAGTGTTGTCATGGAAGGGCCCATGTGTGTGGCATGTGTCTACGTGGCCTGCTTCTGAACGTCAGGTACACGAGCTAGGTGTCAACCGTGAAAGTGGAGGGGGACGGGAACGGCACAGTTGGCCCCAGTGACAAACCGGAGAGCTGCGTCCTCAGAGCTGCCGGAGAAACAGTCCTGTTGCCCGTCTTCTATTCACCCCTGGATTACCCTGAGAGGCAACCGGAGGCAGAGTGAATTTTCTTGAACGAACCGGAGTGCGTGCACTTCCTTGCTAGGTTCTCATCCCAAAGCCTTCTTGGCCAGTGGTAAGGAAACTTGCCCGCGTGTTGCAAGGAAGGTCCGTGTTTTCGACGATGAGTGCTTAATGGAACGCCCTGCGGTCGCCAACCTTCTCAACCCTGCGGGAATACCCGGGGAGGAACGGAGACTTGGCCCAAGGAAACAGAATGCTGGCAATTGCTTGCTCGGAGTACCTCCAGCAGAGGAGGTTATCTAGGGCGTAAGTCAGCCGAGCGCCAGACTCAAGGTAAGGTGCAGTGTTTCCTTCCACCAGCACAGTCGCAGTCGGCAGTTTCAACGAGGCCTTCCCGACTGAACTGCTGTAAAGGCTGGTGTGCCTTTCAAGACTCTGAAAGGATGAGGATGCGAGCGTCTGCACCGTATTCCGAGGAAGGTCACTGTGGAGCAGAAGTGGCATCTGTGCCTGCTGAGCAACACCCAGCCACAAGGGTCTTGGGACTCTAGTGTTTTGTATGCAGGAGGCTGGGCAACAACGTTTCTCCTCCATCGGAGAGCTCGATTTGGAGAGCTTAGAGGAAGCCGGAAGAGCACGTTTATAACGGGGCCTCTGGCCAATGCAAGGGGGCCTCCTTTTGTAACCCTGAGCTGCTTTTGGAAAAACACCCTGCTTACACGAGCTCTCGGAATTCATACTTGACCTCTTGCTCCCTGAAGCAGCACCTGGACTTCACCTCTCGAGGGAGAAAGAGGCAGTCGTCCTCCGAAGACTGCTAGGCCTTTGCAAGATGTCCCATGAGCTTAGGCGAAACGAAGGCGTTCACTGGCTCGCGCAGTTCACGTCCGGAGGAACACTGGCTTTCCAAAGTGCTTTCAGCGAAGGGGTACAGTATGTGACATGGGTCTCCTTTGGCCGCCCGGGAACTTCAGCTACATGAGCTGCGTGGCAACCGTGAAGAGGGGGCGGGACGAGAAAAGCGAAATCCGTCCCGTTGGCAAGCCGGGGAGCTGCGTGCTCGGAGCTGCCTGACAACAAGGCCTGCTGCCCGTCTTGTCCTCACCGTAGGAGTTCCCTGGGAGGCAAAGTGAGGAAGAGTGAGTTTTCTCGAAAGAACGAGGGGGTGTGTGCAGTTCCTCACTAGGAGCTCATCCCAAAGCCTTCTTGGCTAGTGGTTAGGAAACCTGCCCCCATGCCGCCAAAGGAAGGTCCGCGTGTGCCGTGAGAAGTGTTGCAGTGCAGATCTTTCTGAGAAGCCTTAGTGAAGGTACTGCTTTAACACCGGTAGGCCTCTCAGGACTGCAGGCTCGCTCACGCCTGGACCCAGGTCAAGGAAGAACACGTTGTAGCCAAAGTGTCAACTGCGGCTTCTGAGTAACCTGCAGCCCCACGGGTGGTTGGCCTCCACTCTGTGCATGCAGAGGGCAGGGCGACACACGGCTTGCTCCGGCGGAGAGCCAGACCTCCAACTCTGGAAAGCAGTCTTGGTAACAGAGTGGGGGCCGGTGTCACGTGCAATGCCTGTCAGACTCCCGGCTTAGCTATTAGCTGCACTGAATCATACCCGGCGAGTAACAGGGATTCTACGAACTCAAAGCTGACGACCCTTCACCTCCAGCAGAAAGGTGACTTTACAACCAGCCCGAAATGATGGACACCTTTCCCGAAGCACTGCTGGGAGATTGAAAGTTCCAACGTCGACCACGCCTGACTGAAGCGCTGTCGTGGCCAGGCACGTCACCCTGCGCAGAACCTCTGCTTACAAAAGGCTCCTCACAGGAGCGCCTGGTGTGTCGCGTGGCTCTCTTGGAGCTGAGCAGAAGGTGCTGCTCCACAGGCTGGGTTTGCACGTAGAAACTGGATCCTGAGGGCTGAAGCATTATTGGTCCCTTTGGAACAGGAGGCTTGGGGCCAGAAAACTGAAGGTAAAGCACGGGGGCGGGGGTGGGCGGGCACCCATCTTGGGCACCCCGCAGGAACTCCTTGGGAGGAAGCGTGAGTTTGCTCCAAAGAAACAGTGTGCCTGCCACTCCTTGCCAGGAGGTCATGCAGCAGACCACTTCAGCTAAGGCGAATGTCGGCTGAGCGGCATACTCAAAGTAAGGGGCAGTGTTTCCATCAGCAAACTTGGTGGTCGCAAGTAGACCCGAGGCTTCCACCACTGAAGTGCCGTAGTGCTGGTGTGCCTTTGACGTATCTGAGGACGCTCGCGACTGCACCGTTTTCCGAGGAAAATCACTGTGTACCGAAAGCGTCATCTGTGCCTTCTGAGCACCCTCACGCCTCATGATGGTCTTTGGGCTCTCCTGTTGGTAGGCCGAAGGCCAGGCAGCCATGTGTTTCCTCCGTCGGAGAGCCAGATAGCCACAGCTCAGAAGAATCCTCAGGAAGAGTTTTCTCCCTGGTCTGCTGTGCAATGCAAGGGGACCCCAGTTGGTAAACCTGAGCTGCACTGGAACAGACACCGCCATGGCAAGGGTTCTCAGAATTCATCGCTGACGTCTTCCCCTCGCAAGCAGCACGTCGACTTCAGATCCAGCTGGAGACATGTGCTCTCAGCCTTTGAAGACGGTCAGGCCTTGGCAAGCTCCACGGTCAGGTAGGCGACACGAAGGCGTTCACTGGCTCAACGCCGTTCACCTCAGTAGGACTCCTGCTTGCCAAAGTGTTGTCATGGAAGGGCCCATGTGTGTGGCATGTGTCTACGTGGCCTGCTTCTGAACGTCAGGTACACGAGCTAGGTGTCAACCGTGAAAGTGGAGGGGGACGGGAACGGCACAGTTGGCCCCAGTGACAAACCGGAGAGCTGCGTCCTCAGAGCTGCCGGAGAAACAGTCCTGTTGCCCGTCTTCTATTCACCCCTGGATTACCCTGAGAGGCAACCGGAGGCAGAGTGAATTTTCTTGAACGAACCGGAGTGCGTGCACTTCCTTGCTAGGTTCTCATCCCAAAGCCTTCTTGGCCAGTGGTAAGGAAACTTGCCCGCGTGTTGCAAGGAAGGTCCGTGTTTTCGACGATGAGTGCTTAATGGAACGCCCTGCGGTCGCCAACCTTCTCAACCCTGCGGGAATACCCGGGGAGGAACGGAGACTTGGCCCAAGGAAACAGAATGCTGGCAATTGCTTGCTCGGAGTACCTCCAGCAGAGGAGGTTATCTAGGGCGTAAGTCAGCCGAGCGCCAGACTCAAGGTAAGGTGCAGTGTTTCCTTCCACCAGCACAGTCGCAGTCGGCAGTTTCAACGAGGCCTTCCCGACTGAACTGCTGTAAAGGCTGGTGTGCCTTTCAAGACTCTGAAAGGATGAGGATGCGAGCGTCTGCACCGTATTCCGAGGAAGGTCACTGTGGAGCAGAAGTGGCATCTGTGCCTGCTGAGCAACACCCAGCCACAAGGGTCTTGGGACTCTAGTGTTTTGTATGCAGGAGGCTGGGCAACAACGTTTCTCCTCCATCGGAGAGCTCGATTTGGAGAGCTTAGAGGAAGCCGGAAGAGCACGTTTATAACGGGGCCTCTGGCCAATGCAAGGGGGCCTCCTTTTGTAACCCTGAGCTGCTTTTGGAAAAACACCCTGCTTACACGAGCTCTCGGAATTCATACTTGACCTCTTGCTCCCTGAAGCAGCACCTGGACTTCACCTCTCGAGGGAGAAAGAGGCAGTCGTCCTCCGAAGACTGCTAGGCCTTTGCAAGATGTCCCATGAGCTTAGGCGAAACGAAGGCGTTCACTGGCTCGCGCAGTTCACGTCCGGAGGAACACTGGCTTTCCAAAGTGCTTTCAGCGAAGGGGTACAGTATGTGACATGGGTCTCCTTTGGCCGCCCGGGAACTTCAGCTACATGAGCTGCGTGGCAACCGTGAAGAGGGGGCGGGACGAGAAAAGCGAAATCCGTCCCGTTGGCAAGCCGGGGAGCTGCGTGCTCGGAGCTGCCTGACAACAAGGCCTGCTGCCCGTCTTGTCCTCACCGTAGGAGTTCCCTGGGAGGCAAAGTGAGGAAGAGTGAGTTTTCTCGAAAGAACGAGGGGGTGTGTGCAGTTGCTCACTAGGAGCTCATCCCAAAGCCTTCTTGGCTAGTGGTTAGGAAACCTGCCCCCATGCCGCCAAAGGAAGGTCCGCGTGTGCCGTGAGAAGTGTTGCAGTGCAGATCTTTCTGAGAAGCCTTAGTGAAGGTACTGCTTTAACACCGGTAGGCCTCTCAGGACTGCAGGCTCGCTCACGCCTGGACCCAGGTCAAGGAAGAACACGTTGTAGCCAAAGTGTCAACTGCGGCTTCTGAGTAACCTGCAGCCCCACGGGTGGTTGGCCTCCACTCTGTGCATGCAGAGGGCAGGGCGACACACGGCTTGCTCCGGCGGAGAGCCAGACCTCCAACTCTGGAAAGCAGTCTTGGTAACAGAGTGGGGGCCGGTGTC
This sequence comes from Eschrichtius robustus, assembly GCF_028021215.1. NCBI lineage: Eukaryota > Metazoa > Chordata > Mammalia > Artiodactyla > Eschrichtiidae > Eschrichtius > Eschrichtius robustus. Next base: position 1,041,772 of record NW_027175690.1, on the reverse strand, counting down.
ACGTGCAATGCCTGTCAGACTCCCGGCTTAGCTATTAGCTGCACTGAATCATACCCGGCGAGTAACAGGGATTCTACGAACTCAAAGCTGACGACCCTTCACCTCCAGCAGAAAGGTGACTTTACAACCAGCCCGAAATGATGGACACCTTTCCCGAAGCACTGCTGGGAGATTGAAAGTTCCAACGTCGACCACGCCTGACTGAAGCGCTGTCGTGGCCAGGCACGTCACCCTGCGCAGAACCTCTGCTTACAAAAGGCTCCTCACAGGAGCGCCTGGTGTGTCGCGTGGCTCTCTTGGAGCTGAGCAGAAGGTGCTGCTCCACAGGCTGGGTTTGCACGTAGAAACTGGATCCTGAGGGCTGAAGCATTAGTGGTCCCTTTGGAACAGGAGGCTTGGGGCCAGAAAACTGAAGGTAAAGCACGGGGGCGGGGGTGGGCGGGCACCCATCTTGGGCACCCCGCAGGAACTCCTTGGGAGGAAGCGTGAGTTTGCTCCAAAGAAACAGTGTGCCTGCCACTCCTTGCCAGGAGGTCATGCAGCAGACCACTTCAGCTAAGGCGAATGTCGGCTGAGCGGCATACTCAAAGTAAGGGGCAGTGTTTCCATCAGCAAACTTGGTGGTCGCAAGTAGACCCGAGGCTTCCACCACTGAAGTGCCGTAGTGCTGGTGTGCCTTTGACGTATCTGAGGACGCTCGCGACTGCACCGTTTTCCGAGGAAAATCACTGTGTACCGAAAGCGTCATCTGTGCCTTCTGAGCACCCTCACGCCTCATGATGGTCTTTGGGCTCTCCTGTTGGTAGGCCGAAGGCCAGGCAGCCATGTGTTTCCTCCGTCGGAGAGCCAGATAGCCACAGCTCAGAAGAATCCTCAGGAAGAGTTTTCTCCCTGGTCTGCTGTGCAATGCAAGGGGACCCCAGTTGGTCAACCTGAGCTGCACTGGAACAGACACCGCCATGGCAAGGGTTCTCAGAATTCATCGCTGACGTCTTCCCCTCGCAAGCAGCACGTCGACTTCAGATCCAGCTGGAGACATGTGCTCTCAGCCTTTGAAGACGGTCAGGCCTTGGCAAGCTCCACGGTCAGGTAGGCGACACGAAGGCGTTCACTGGCTCAACGCCGTTCACCTCAGGAGGACTCCTGCTTGCCAAAGTGTTGTCATGGAAGGGCCCATGTGTGTGGCATGTGTCTACGTGGCCTGCTTCTGAACGTCAGGTACACGAGCTAGGTGTCAACCGTGAAAGTGGAGGGGGACGGGAACGGCACAGTTGGCCCCAGTGACAAACCGGAGAGCTGCGTCCTCAGAGCTGCCGGAGAAACAGTCCTGTTGCCCGTCTTCTATTCACCCCTGGATTACCCTGAGAGGCAACCGGAGGCAGAGTGAATTTTCTTGAACGAACCGGAGTGCGTGCACTTCCTTGCTAGGTTCTCATCCCAAAGCCTTCTTGGCCAGTGGTAAGGAAACTTGCCCGCGTGTTGCAAGGAAGGTCCGTGTTTTCGATGATGAGTGCTTAATGGAACGCCCTGCGGTCGCCAACCTTCTCAACCCTGCGGGAATACCCGGGGAGGAACGGAGACTTGGCCCAAGGAAACAGAATGCTGGCAATTGCTTGCTCGGAGTACCTCCAGCAGAGGAGGTTATCTAGGGCGTAAGTCAGCCGAGCGCCAGACTCAAGGTAAGGTGCAGTGTTTCCTTCCACCAGCACAGTCGCAGTCGGCAGTTTCAACGAGGCCTTCCCGACTGAACTGCTGTAAAGGCTGGTGTGCCTTTCAAGACTCTGAAAGGATGAGGATGCGAGCGTCTGCACCGTATTCCGAGGAAGGTCACTGTGGAGCAGAAGTGGCATCTGTGCCTGCTGAGCAACACCCAGCCACAAGGGTCTTGGGACTCTAGTGTTTTGTATGCAGGAGGCTGGGCAACAACGTTTCTCCTCCATCGGAGAGCTCGATTTGGAGAGCTTAGAGGAAGCCGGAAGAGCACGTTTATAACGGGGCCTCTGGCCAATGCAAGGGGGCCTCCTTTTGTAACCCTGAGCTGCTTTTGGAAAAACACCCTGCTTACACGAGCTCTCGGAATTCATACTTGACCTCTTGCTCCCTGAAGCAGCACCTGGACTTCACCTCTCGAGGGAGAAAGAGGCAGTCGTCCTCCGAAGACTGCTAGGCCTTTGCAAGATGTCCCATGAGCTTAGGCGAAACGAAGGCGTTCACTGGCTCGCGCAGTTCACGTCCGGAGGAACACTGGCTTTCCAAAGTGCTTTCAGCGAAGGGGTACAGTATGTGACATGGGTCTCCTTTGGCCGCCCGGGAACTTCAGCTACATGAGCTGCGTGGCAACCGTGAAGAGGGGGCGGGACGAGAAAAGCGAAATCCGTCCCGTTGGCAAGCCGGGGAGCTGCGTGCTCGGAGCTGCCTGACAACAAGGCCTGCTGCCCGTCTTGTCCTCACCGTAGGAGTTCCCTGGGAGGCAAAGTGAGGAAGAGTGAGTTTTCTCGAAAGAACGAGGGGGTGTGTGCAGTTGCTCACTAGGAGCTCATCCCAAAGCCTTCTTGGCTAGTGGTTAGGAAACCTGCCCCCATGCCGCCAAAGGAAGGTCCGCGTGTGCCGTGAGAAGTGTTGCAGTGCAGATCTTTCTGAGAAGCCTTAGTGAAGGTACTGCTTTAACACCGGTAGGCCTCTCAGGACTGCAGGCTCGCTCACGCCTGGACCCAGGTCAAGGAAGAACACGTTGTAGCCAAAGTGTCAACTGCGGCTTCTGAGTAACCTGCAGCCCCACGGGTGGTTGGCCTCCACTCTGTGCATGCAGAGGGCAGGGCGACACACGGCTTGCTCCGGCGGAGAGCCAGACCTCCAACTCTGGAAAGCAGTCTTGGTAACAGAGTGGGGGCCGGTGTCACGTGCAATGCCTGTCAGACTCCCGGCTTAGCTATTAGCTGCACTGAATCATACCCGGCGAGTAACAGGGATTCTACGAACTCAAAGCTGACGACCCTTCACCTCCAGCAGAAAGGTGACTTTACAACCAGCCCGAAATGATGGACACCTTTCCCGAAGCACTGCTGGGAGATTGAAAGTTCCAACGTCGACCACGCCTGACTGAAGCGCTGTCGTGGCCAGGCACGTCACCCTGCGCAGAACCTCTGCTTACAAAAGGCTCCTCACAGGAGCGCCTGGTGTGTCGCGTGGCTCTCTTGGAGCTGAGCAGAAGGTGCTGCTCCACAGGCTGGGTTTGCACGTAGAAACTGGATCCTGAGGGCTGAAGCATTAGTGGTCCCTTTGGAACAGGAGGCTTGGGGCCAGAAAACTGAAGGTAAAGCACGGGGGCGGGGGTGGGCGGGCACCCATCTTGGGCACCCCGCAGGAACTCCTTGGGAGGAAGCGTGAGTTTGCTCCAAAGAAACAGTGTGCCTGCCACTCCTTGCCAGGAGGTCATGCAGCAGACCACTTCAGCTAAGGCGAATGTCGGCTGAGCGGCATACTCAAAGTAAGGGGCAGTGTTTCCATCAGCAAACTTGGTGGTCGCAAGTAGACCCGAGGCTTCCACCACTGAAGTGCCGTAGTGCTGGTGTGCCTTTGACGTATCTGAGGACGCTCGCGACTGCACCGTTTTCCGAGGAAAATCACTGTGTACCGAAAGCGTCATCTGTGCCTTCTGAGCACCCTCACGCCTCATGATGGTCTTTGGGCTCTCCTGTTGGTAGGCCGAAGGCCAGGCAGCCATGTGTTTCCTCCGTCGGAGAGCCAGATAGCCACAGCTCAGAAGAATCCTCAGGAAGAGTTTTCTCCCTGGTCTGCTGTGCAATGCAAGGGGACCCCAGTTGGTCAACCTGAGCTGCACTGGAACAGACACCGCCATGGCAAGGGTTCTCAGAATTCATCGCTGACGTCTTCCCCTCGCAAGCAGCACGTCGACTTCAGATCCAGCTGGAGACATGTGCTCTCAGCCTTTGAAGACGGTCAGGCCTTGGCAAGCTCCACGGTCAGGTAGGCGACACGAAGGCGTTCACTGGCTCAACGCCGTTCACCTCAGGAGGACTCCTGCTTGCCAAAGTGTTGTCATGGAAGGGCCCATGTGTGTGGCATGTGTCTACGTGGCCTGCTTCTGAACGTCAGGTACACGAGCTAGGTGTCAACCGTGAAAGTGGAGGGGGACGGGAACGGCACAGTTGGCCCCAGTGACAAACCGGAGAGCTGCGTCCTCAGAGCTGCCGGAGAAACAGTCCTGTTGCCCGTCTTCTATTCACCCCTGGATTACCCTGAGAGGCAACCGGAGGCAGAGTGAATTTTCTTGAACGAACCGGAGTGCGTGCACTTCCTTGCTAGGTTCTCATCCCAAAGCCTTCTTGGCCAGTGGTAAGGAAACTTGCCCGCGTGTTGCAAGGAAGGTCCGTGTTTTCGACGATGAGTGCTTAATGGAACGCCCTGCGGTCGCCAACCTTCTCAACCCTGCGGGAATACCCGGGGAGGAACGGAGACTTGGCCCAAGGAAACAGAATGCTGGCAATTGCTTGCTCGGAGTACCTCCAGCAGAGGAGGTTATCTAGGGCGTAAGTCAGCCGAGCGCCAGACTCAAGGTAAGGTGCAGTGTTTCCTTCCACCAGCACAGTCGCAGTCGGCAGTTTCAACGAGGCCTTCCCGACTGAACTGCTGTAAAGGCTGGTGTGCCTTTCAAGACTCTGAAAGGATGAGGATGCGAGCGTCTGCACCGTATTCCGAGGAAGGTCACTGTGGAGCAGAAGTGGCATCTGTGCCTGCTGAGCAACACCCAGCCACAAGGGTCTTGGGACTCTAGTGTTTTGTATGCAGGAGGCTGGGCAACAACGTTTCTCCTCCATCGGAGAGCTCGATTTGGAGAGCTTAGAGGAAGCCGGAAGAGCACGTTTATAACGGGGCCTCTGGCCAATGCAAGGGGGCCTCCTTTTGTAACCCTGAGCTGCTTTTGGAAAAACACCCTGCTTACACGAGCTCTCGGAATTCATACTTGACCTCTTGCTCCCTGAAGCAGCACCTGGACTTCACCTCTCGAGGGAGAAAGAGGCAGTCGTCCTCCGAAGACTGCTAGGCCTTTGCAAGATGTCCCATGAGCTTAGGCGAAACGAAGGCGTTCACTGGCTCGCGCAGTTCACGTCCGGAGGAACACTGGCTTTCCAAAGTGCTTTCAGCGAAGGGGTACAGTATGTGACATGGGTCTCCTTTGGCCGCCCGGGATCTTCAGCTACATGAGCTGCGTGGCAACCGTGAAGAGGGGGCGGGACGAGAAAAGCGAAATCCGTCCCGTTGGCAAGCCGGGGAGCTGCGTGCTCGGAGCTGCCTGACAACAAGGCCTGCTGCCCGTCTTGTCCTCACCGTAGGAGTTCCCTGGGAGGCAAAGTGAGGAAGAGTGAGTTTTCTCGAAAGAACGAGGGGGTGTGTGCAGTTCCTCACTAGGAGCTCATCCCAAAGCCTTCTTGGCTAGTGGTTAGGAAACCTGCCCCCATGCCGCCAAAGGAAGGTCCGCGTGTGCCGTGAGAAGTGTTGCAGTGCAGATCTTTCTGAGAAGCCTTAGTGAAGGTACTGCTTTAACACCGGTAGGCCTCTCAGGACTGCAGGCTCGCTCACGCCTGGACCCAGGTCAAGGAAGAACACGTTGTAGCCAAAGTGTCAACTGCGGCTTCTGAGTAACCTGCAGCCCCACGGGTGGTTGGCCTCCACTCTGTGCATGCAGAGGGCAGGGCGACACACGGCTTGCTCCGGCGGAGAGCCAGACCTCCAACTCTGGAAAGCAGTCTTGGTAAGAGAGTGGGGGCCGGTGTCACGTGCAATGCCTGTCAGACTCCCGGCTTAGCTATTAGCTGCACTGAATCATACCCGGCGAGTAACAGGGATTCTACGAACTCAAAGCTGACGACCCTTCACCTCCAGCAGAAAGGTGACTTTACAACCAGCCCGAAATGATGGACACCTTTCCCGAAGCACTGCTGGGAGATTGAAAGTTCCAACGTCGACCACGCCTGACTGAAGCGCTGTCGTGGCCAGGCACGTCACCCTGCGCAGAACCTCTGCTTACAAAAGGCTCCTCACAGGAGCGCCTGGTGTGTCGCGTGGCTCTCTTGGAGCTGAGCAGAAGGTGCTGCTCCACAGGCTGGGTTTGCACGTAGAAACTGGATCCTGAGGGCTGAAGCATTAGTGGTCCCTTTGGAACAGGAGGCTTGGGGCCAGAAAACTGAAGGTAAAGCACGGGGGCGGGGGTGGGCGGGCACCCATCTTGGGCACCCCGCAGGAACTCCTTGGGAGGAAGCGTGAGTTTGCTCCAAAGAAACAGTGTGCCTGCCACTCCTTGCCAGGAGGTCATGCAGCAGACCACTTCAGCTAAGGCGAATGTCGGCTGAGCGGCATACTCAAAGTAAGGGGCAGTGTTTCCATCAGCAAACTTGGTGGTCGCAAGTAGACCCGAGGCTTCCACCACTGAAGTGCCGTAGTGCTGGTGTGCCTTTGACGTATCTGAGGACGCTCGCGACTGCACCGTTTTCCGAGGAAAATCACTGTGTACCGAAAGCGTCATCTGTGCCTTCTGAGCACCCTCACGCCTCATGATGGTCTTTGGGCTCTCCTGTTGGTAGGCCGAAGGCCAGGCAGCCATGTGTTTCCTCCGTCGGAGAGCCAGATAGCCACAGCTCAGAAGAATCCTCAGGAAGAGTTTTCTCCCTGGTCTGCTGTGCAATGCAAGGGGACCCCAGTTGGTAAACCTGAGCTGCACTGGAACAGACACCGCCATGGCAAGGGTTCTCAGAATTCATCGCTGACGTCTTCCCCTCGCAAGCAGCACGTCGACTTCAGATCCAGCTGGAGACATGTGCTCTCAGCCTTTGAAGACGGTCAGGCCTTGGCAAGCTCCACGGTCAGGTAGGCGACACGAAGGCGTTCACTGGCTCAACGCCGTTCACCTCAGGAGGACTCCTGCTTGCCAAAGTGTTGTCATGGAAGGGCCCATGTGTGTGGCATGTGTCTACGTGGCCTGCTTCTGAACGTCAGGTACACGAGCTAGGTGTCAACCGTGAAAGTGGAGGGGGACGGGAACGGCACAGTTGGCCCCAGTGACAAACCGGAGAGCTGCGTCCTCAGAGCTGCCGGAGAAACAGTCCTGTTGCCCGTCTTCTATTCACCCCTGGATTACCCTGAGAGGCAACCGGAGGCAGAGTGAATTTTCTTGAACGAACCGGAGTGCGTGCACTTCCTTGCTAGGTTCTCATCCCAAAGCCTTCTTGGCCAGTGGTAAGGAAACTTGCCCGCGTGTTGCAAGGAAGGTCCGTGTTTTCGACGATGAGTGCTTAATGGAACGCCCTGCGGTCGCCAACCTTCTCAACCCTGCGGGAATACCCGGGGAGGAACGGAGACTTGGCCCAAGGAAACAGAATGCTGGCAATTGCTTGCTCGGAGTACCTCCAGCAGAGGAGGTTATCTAGGGCGTAAGTCAGCCGAGCGCCAGACTCAAGGTAAGGTGCAGTGTTTCCTTCCACCAGCACAGTCGCAGTCGGCAGTTTCAACGAGGCCTTCCCGACTGAACTGCTGTAAAGGCTGGTGTGCCTTTCAAGACTCTGAAAGGATGAGGATGCGAGCGTCTGCACCGTATTCCGAGGAAGGTCACTGTGGAGCAGAAGTGGCATCTGTGCCTGCTGAGCAACACCCAGCCACAAGGGTCTTGGGACTCTAGTGTTTTGTATGCAGGAGGCTGGGCAACAACGTTTCTCCTCCATCGGAGAGCTCGATTTGGAGAGCTTAGAGGAAGCCGGAAGAGCACGTTTATAACGGGGCCTCTGGCCAATGCAAGGGGGCCTCCTTTTGTAACCCTGAGCTGCTTTTGGAAAAACACCCTGCTTACACGAGCTCTCGGAATTCATACTTGACCTCTTGCTCCCTGAAGCAGCACCTGGACTTCACCTCTCGAGGGAGAAAGAGGCAGTCGTCCTCCGAAGACTGCTAGGCCTTTGCAAGATGTCCCATGAGCTTAGGCGAAACGAAGGCGTTCACTGGCTCGCGCAGTTCACGTCCGGAGGAACACTGGCTTTCCAAAGTGCTTTCAGCGAAGGGGTACAGTATGTGACATGGGTCTCCTTTGGCCGCCCGGGAACTTCAGCTACATGAGCTGCGTGGCAACCGTGAAGAGGGGGCGGGACGAGAAAAGCGAAATCCGTCCCGTTGGCAAGCCGGGGAGCTGCGTGCTCGGAGCTGCCTGACAACAAGGCCTGCTGCCCGTCTTGTCCTCACCGTAGGAGTTCCCTGGGAGGAAAAGTGAGGAAGAGTGAGTTTTCTCGAAAGAACGAGGGGGTGTGTGCAGTTCCTCACTAGGAGCTCATCCCAAAGCCTTCTTGGCTAGTGGTTAGGAAACCTGCCCCCATGCCGCCAAAGGAAGGTCCGCGTGTGCCGTGAGAAGTGTTGCAGTGCAGATCTTTCTGAGAAGCCTTAGTGAAGGTACTGCTTTAACACCGGTAGGCCTCTCAGGACTGCAGGCTCGCTCACGCCTGGACCCAGGTCAAGGAAGAACACGTTGTAGCCAAAGTGTCAACTGCGGCTTCTGAGTAACCTGCAGCCCCACGGGTGGTTGGCCTCCACTCTGTGCATGCAGAGGGCAGGGCGACACACGGCTTGCTCCGGCGGAGAGCCAGACCTCCAACTCTGGAAAGCAGTCTTGGTAAGAGAGTGGGGGCCGGTGTCACGTGCAATGCCTGTCAGACTCCCGGCTTAGCTATTAGCTGCACTGAATCATACCCGGCGAGTAACAGGGATTCTACGAACTCAAAGCTGACGACCCTTCACCTCCAGCAGAAAGGTGACTTTACAACCAGCCCGAAATGATGGACACCTTTCCCGAAGCACTGCTGGGAGATTGAAAGTTCCAACGTCGACCACGCCTGACTGAAGCGCTGTCGTGGCCAGGCACGTCACCCTGCGCAGAACCTCTGCTTACAAAAGGCTCCTCACAGGAGCGCCTGGTGTGTCGCGTGGCTCTCTTGGAGCTGAGCAGAAGGTGCTGCTCCACAGGCTGGGTTTGCACGTAGAAACTGGATCCTGAGGGCTGAAGCATTAGTGGTCCCTTTGGAACAGGAGGCTTGGGGCCAGAAAACTGAAGGTAAAGCACGGGGGCGGGGGTGGGCGGGCACCCATCTTGGGCACCCCGCAGGAACTCCTTGGGAGGAAGCGTGAGTTTGCTCCAAAGAAACAGTGTGCCTGCCACTCCTTGCCAGGAGGTCATGCAGCAGACCACTTCAGCTAAGGCGAATGTCGGCTGAGCGGCATACTCAAAGTAAGGGGCAGTGTTTCCATCAGCAAACTTGGTGGTCGCAAGTAGACCCGAGGCTTCCACCACTGAAGTGCCGTAGTGCTGGTGTGCCTTTGACGTATCTGAGGACGCTCGCGACTGCACCGTTTTCCGAGGAAAATCACTGTGTACCGAAAGCGTCATCTGTGCCTTCTGAGCACCCTCACGCCTCATGATGGTCTTTGGGCTCTCCTGTTGGTAGGCCGAAGGCCAGGCAGCCATGTGTTTCCTCCGTCGGAGAGCCAGATAGCCACAGCTCAGAAGAATCCTCAGGAAGAGTTTTCTCCCTGGTCTGCTGTGCAATGCAAGGGGACCCCAGTTGGTAAACCTGAGCTGCACTGGAACAGACACCGCCATGGCAAGGGTTCTCAGAATTCATCGCTGACGTCTTCCCCTCGCAAGCAGCACGTCGACTTCAGATCCAGCTGGAGACATGTGCTCTCAGCCTTTGAAGACGGTCAGGCCTTGGCAAGCTCCACGGTCAGGTAGGCGACACGAAGGCGTTCACTGGCTCAACGCCGTTCACCTCAGGAGGACTCCTGCTTGCCAAAGTGTTGTCATGGAAGGGCCCATGTGTGTGGCATGTGTCTACGTGGCCTGCTTCTGAACGTCAGGTACACGAGCTAGGTGTCAACCGTGAAAGTGGAGGGGGACGGGAACGGCACAGTTGGCCCCAGTGACAAACCGGAGAGCTGCGTCCTCAGAGCTGCCGGAGAAACAGTCCTGTTGCCCGTCTTCTATTCACCCCTGGATTACCCTGAGAGGCAACCGGAGGCAGAGTGAATTTTCTTGAACGAACCGGAGTGCGTGCACTTCCTTGCTAGGTTCTCATCCCAAAGCCTTCTTGGCCAGTGGTAAGGAAACTTGCCCGCGTGTTGCAAGGAAGGTCCGTGTTTTCGACGATGAGTGCTTAATGGAACGCCCTGCGGTCGCCAACCTTCTCAACCCTGCGGGAATACCCGGGGAGGAACGGAGACTTGGCCCAAGGAAACAGAATGCTGGCAATTGCCTGCTCGGAGTACCTCCAGCAGAGGAGGTTATCTAGGGCGTAAGTCAGCCGAGCGCCAGACTCAAGGTAAGGTGCAGTGTTTCCTTCCACCAGCACAGTCGCAGTCGGCAGTTTCAACGAGGCCTTCCCGACTGAACTGCTGTAAAGGCTGGTGTGCCTTTCAAGACTCTGAAAGGATGAGGATGCGAGCGTCTGCACCGTATTCCGAGGAAGGTCACTGTGGAGCAGAAGTGGCATCTGTGCCTGCTGAGCAACACCCAGCCACAAGGGTCTTGGGACTCTAGTGTTTTGTATGCAGGAGGCTGGGCAACAACGTTTCTCCTCCATCGGAGAGCTCGATTTGGAGAGCTTAGAGGAAGCCGGAAGAGCACGTTTATAACGGGGCCTCTGGCCAATGCAAGGGGGCCTCCTTTTGTAACCCTGAGCTGCTTTTGGAAAAACACCCTGCTTACACGAGCTCTCGGAATTCATACTTGACCTCTTGCTCCCTGAAGCAGCACCTGGACTTCACCTCTCGAGGGAGAAAGAGGCAGTCGTCCTCCGAAGACTGCTAGGCCTTTGCAAGATGTCCCATGAGCTTAGGCGAAACGAAGGCGTTCACTGGCTCGCGCAGTTCACGTCCGGAGGAACACTGGCTTTCCAAAGTGCTTTCAGCGAAGGGGTACAGTATGTGACATGGGTCTCCTTTGGCCGCCCGGGAACTTCAGCTACATGAGCTGCGTGGCAACCGTGAAGAGGGGGCGGGACGAGAAAAGCGAAATCCGTCCCGTTGGCAAGCCGGGGAGCTGCGTGCTCGGAGCTGCCTGACAACAAGGCCTGCTGCCCGTCTTGTCCTCACCGTAGGAGTTCCCTGGGAGGAAAAGTGAGGAAGAGTGAGTTTTCTCGAAAGAACGAGGGGGTGTGTGCAGTTCCTCACTAGGAGCTCATCCCAAAGCCTTCTTGGCTAGTGGTTAGGAAACCTGCCCCCATGCCGCCAAAGGAAGGTCCGCGTGTGCCGTGAGAAGTGTTGCAGTGCAGATCTTTCTGAGAAGCCTTAGTGAAGGTACTGCTTTAACACCGGTAGGCCTCTCAGGACTGCAGGCTCGCTCACGCCTGGACCCAGGTCAAGGAAGAACACGTTGTAGCCAAAGTGTCAACTGCGGCTTCTGAGTAAACTGCAGCCCCACGGGTGGTTGGCCTCCACTCTGTGCATGCAGAGGGCAGGGCGACACACGGCTTGCTCCGGCGGAGAGCCAGACCTCCAACTCTGGAAAGCAGTCTTGGTAAGAGAGTGGGGGCCGGTGTCACGTGCAATGCCTGTCAGACTCCCGGCTTAGCTATTAGCTGCACTGAATCATACCCGGCGAGTAACAGGGATTCTACGAACTCAAAGCTGACGACCCTTCACCTCCAGCAGAAAGGTGACTTTACAACCAGCCCGAAATGATGGACACCTTTCCCGAAGCACTGCTGGGAGATTGAAAGTTCCAACGTCGACCACGCCTGACTGAAGCGCTGTCGTGGCCAGGCACGTCACCCTGCGCAGAACCTCTGCTTACAAAAGGCTCCTCACAGGAGCGCCTGGTGTGTCGCGTGGCTCTCTTGGAGCTGAGCAGAAGGTGCTGCTCCACAGGCTGGGTTTGCACGTAGAAACTGGATCCTGAGGGCTGAAGCATTAGTGGTCCCTTTGGAACAGGAGGCTTGGGGCCAGAAAACTGAAGGTAAAGCACGGGGGCGGGGGTGGGCGGGCACCCATCTTGGGCACCCCGCAGGAACTCCTTGGGAGGAAGCGTGAGTTTGCTCCAAAGAAACAGTGTGCCTGCCACTCCTTGCCAGGAGGTCATGCAGCAGACCACTTCAGCTAAGGCGAATGTCGGCTGAGCGGCATACTCAAAGTAAGGGGCAGTGTTTCCATCAGCAAACTTGGTGGTCGCAAGTAGACCCGAGGCTTCCACCACTGAAGTGCCGTAGTGCTGGTGTGCCTTTGACGTATCTGAGGACGCTCGCGACTGCACCGTTTTCCGAGGAAAATCACTGTGTACCGAAAGCGTCATCTGTGCCTTCTGAGCACCCTCACGCCTCATGATGGTCTTTGGGCTCTCCTGTTGGTAGGCCGAAGGCCAGGCAGCCATGTGTTTCCTCCGTCGGAGAGCCAGATAGCCACAGCTCAGAAGAATCCTCAGGAAGAGTTTTCTCCCTGGTCTGCTGTGCAATGCAAGGGGACCCCAGTTGGTAAACCTGAGCTGCACTGGAACAGACACCGCCATGGCAAGGGTTCTCAGAATTCATCGCTGACGTCTTCCCCTCGCAAGCAGCACGTCGACTTCAGATCCAGCTGGAGACATGTGCTCTCAGCCTTTGAAGACGGTCAGGCCTTGGCAAGCTCCACGGTCAGGTAGGCGACACGAAGGCGTTCACTGGCTCAACGCCGTTCACCTCAGGAGGACTCCTGCTTGCCAAAGTGTTGTCATGGAAGGGCCCATGTGTGTGGCATGTGTCTACGTGGCCTGCTTCTGAACGTCAGGTACACGAGCTAGGTGTCAACCGTGAAAGTGGAGGGGGACGGGAACGGCACAGTTGGCCCCAGTGACAAACCGGAGAGCTGCGTCCTCAGAGCTGCCGGAGAAACAGTCCTGTTGCCCGTCTTCTATTCACCCCTGGATTACCCTGAGAGGCAACCGGAGGCAGAGTGAATTTTCTTGAACGAACCGGAGTGCGTGCACTTCCTTGCTAGGTTCTCATCCCAAAGCCTTCTTGGCCAGTGGTAAGGAAACTTGCCCGCGTGTTGCAAGGAAGGTCCGTGTTTTCGACGATGAGTGCTTAATGGAACGCCCTGCGGTCGCCAACCTTCTCAACCCTGCGGGAATACCCGGGGAGGAACGGAGACTTGGCCCAAGGAAACAGAATGCTGGCAATTGCCTGCTCGGAGTACCTCCAGCAGAGGAGGTTATCTAGGGCGTAAGTCAGCCGAGCGCCAGACTCAAGGTAAGGTGCAGTGTTTCCTTCCACCAGCACAGTCGCAGTCGGCAGTTTCAACGAGGCCTTCCCGACTGAACTGCTGTAAAGGCTGGTGTGCCTTTCAAGACTCTGAAAGGATGAGGATGCGAGCGTCTGCACCGTATTCCGAGGAAGGTCACTGTGGAGCAGAAGTGGCATCTGTGCCTGCTGAGCAACACCCAGCCACAAGGGTCTTGGGACTCTAGTGTTTTGTATGCAGGAGGCTGGGCAACAACGTTTCTCCTCCATCGGAGAGCTCGATTTGGAGAGCTTAGAGGAAGCCGGAAGAGCACGTTTATAACGGGGCCTCTGGCCAATGCAAGGGGGCCTCCTTTTGTAACCCTGAGCTGCTTTTGGAAAAACACCCTGCTTACACGAGCTCTCGGAATTCATACTTGACCTCTTGCTCCCTGAAGCAGCACCTGGACTTCACCTCTCGAGGGAGAAAGAGGCAGTCGTCCTCCGAAGACTGCTAGGCCTTTGCAAGATGTCCCATGAGCTTAGGCGAAACGAAGGCGTTCACTGGCTCGCGCAGTTCACGTCCGGAGGAACACTGGCTTTCCAAAGTGCTTTCAGCGAAGGGGTACAGTATGTGACATGGGTCTCCTTTGGCCGCCCGGGAACTTCAGCTACATGAGCTGCGTGGCAACCGTGAAGAGGGGGCGGGACGAGAAAAGCGAAATCCGTCCCGTTGGCAAGCCGGGGAGCTGCGTGCTCGGAGCTGCCTGACAACAAGGCCTGCTGCCCGTCTTGTCCTCACCGTAGGAGTTCCCTGGGAGGAAAAGTGAGGAAGAGTGAGTTTTCTCGAAAGAACGAGGGGGTGTGTGCAGTTCCTCACTAGGAGCTCATCCCAAAGCCTTCTTGGCTAGTGGTTAGGAAACCTGCCCCCATGCCGCCAAAGGAAGGTCCGCGTGTGCCGTGAGAAGTGTTGCAGTGCAGATCTTTCTGAGAAGCCTTAGTGAAGGTACTGCTTTAACACCGGTAGGCCTCTCAGGACTGCAGGCTCGCTCACGCCTGGACCCAGGTCAAGGAAGAACACGTTGTAGCCAAAGTGTCAACTGCGGCTTCTGAGTAACCTGCAGCCCCACGGGTGGTTGGCCTCCACTCTGTGCATGCAGAGGGCAGGGCGACACACGGCTTGCTCCGGCGGAGAGCCAGACCTCCAACTCTGGAAAGCAGTCTTGGTAAGAGAGTGGGGGCCGGTGTCACGTGCAATGCCTGTCAGACTCCCGGCTTAGCTATTAGCTGCACTGAATCATACCCGGCGAGTAACAGGGATTCTACGAACTCAAAGCTGACGACCCTTCACCTCCAGCAGAAAGGTGACTTTACAACCAGCCCGAAATGATGGACACCTTTCCCGAAGCACTGCTGGGAGATTGAAAGTTCCAACGTCGACCACGCCTGACTGAAGCGCTGTCTTGGCCAGGCACGTCACCCTGCGCAGAACCTCTGCTTACAAAAGGCTCCTCACAGGAGCGCCTGGTGTGTCGCGTGGCTCTCTTGGAGCTGAGCAGAAGGTGCTGCTCCACAGGCTGGGTTTGCACGTAGAAACTGGATCCTGAGGGCTGAAGCATTAGTGGTCCCTTTGGAACAGGAGGCTTGGGGCCAGAAAACTGAAGGTAAAGCACGGGGGCGGGGGTGGGCGGGCACCCATCTTGGGCACCCCGCAGGAACTCCTTGGGAGGAAGCGTGAGTTTGCTCCAAAGAAACAGTGTGCCTGCCACTCCTTGCCAGGAGGTCATGCAGCAGACCACTTCAGCTAAGGCGAATGTCGGCTGAGCGGCATACTCAAAGTAAGGGGCAGTGTTTCCATCAGCAAACTTGGTGGTCGCAAGTAGACCCGAGGCTTCCACCACTGAAGTGCCGTAGTGCTGGTGTGCCTTTGACGTATCTGAGGACGCTCGCGACTGCACCGTTTTCCGAGGAAAATCACTGTGTACCGAAAGCGTCATCTGTGCCTTCTGAGCACCCTCACGCCTCATGATGGTCTTTGGGCTCTCCTGTTGGTAGGCCGAAGGCCAGGCAGCCATGTGTTTCCTCCGTCGGAGAGCCAGATAGCCACAGCTCAGAAGAATCCTCAGGAAGAGTTTTCTCCCTGGTCTGCTGTGCAATGCAAGGGGACCCCAGTTGGTAAACCTGAGCTGCACTGGAACAGACACCGCCATGGCAAGGGTTCTCAGAATTCATCGCTGACGTCTTCCCCTCGCAAGCAGCACGTCGACTTCAGATCCAGCTGGAGACATGTGCTCTCAGCCTTTGAAGACGGTCAGGCCTTGGCAAGCTCCACGGTCAGGTAGGCGACACGAAGGCGTTCACTGGCTCAACGCCGTTCACCTCAGGAGGACTCCTGCTTGCCAAAGTGTTGTCATGGAAGGGCCCATGTGTGTGGCATGTGTCTACGTGGCCTGCTTCTGAACGTCAGGTACACGAGCTAGGTGTCAACCGTGAAAGTGGAGGGGGACGGGAACGGCACAGTTGGCCCCAGTGACAAACCGGAGAGCTGCGTCCTCAGAGCTGCCGGAGAAACAGTCCTGTTGCCCGTCTTCTATTCACCCCTGGATTACCCTGAGAGGCAACCGGAGGCAGAGTGAATTTTCTTGAACGAACCGGAGTGCGTGCACTTCCTTGCTAGGTTCTCATCCCAAAGCCTTCTTGGCCAGTGGTAAGGAAACTTGCCCGCGTGTTGCAAGGAAGGTCCGTGTTTTCGACGATGAGTGCTTAATGGAACGCCCTGCGGTCGCCAACCTTCTCAACCCTGCGGGAATACCCGGGGAGGAACGGAGACTTGGCCCAAGGAAACAGAATGCTGGCAATTGCTTGCTCGGAGTACCTCCAGCAGAGGAGGTTATCTAGGGCGTAAGTCAGCCGAGCGCCAGACTCAAGGTAAGGTGCAGTGTTTCCTTCCACCAGCACAGTCGCAGTTGGCAGTTTCAACGAGGCCTTCCCGACTGAACTGCTGTAAAGGCTGGTGTGCCTTTCAAGACTCTGAAAGGATGAGGATGCGAGCGTCTGCACCGTATTCCGAGGAAGGTCACTGTGGAGCAGAAGTGGCATCTGTGCCTGCTGAGCAACACCCAGCCACAAGGGTCTTGGGACTCTAGTGTTTTGTATGCAGGAGGCTGGGCAACAACGTTTCTCCTCCATCGGAGAGCTCGATTTGGAGAGCTTAGAGGAAGCCGGAAGAGCACGTTTATAACGGGGCCTCTGGCCAATGCAAGGGGGCCTCCTTTTGTAACCCTGAGCTGCTTTTGGAAAAACACCCTGCTTACACGAGCTCTCGGAATTCATACTTGACCTCTTGCTCCCTGAAGCAGCACCTGGACTTCACCTCTCGAGGGAGAAAGAGGCAGTCGTCCTCCGAAGACTGCTAGGCCTTTGCAAGATGTCCCATGAGCTTAGGCGAAACGAAGGCGTTCACTGGCTCGCGCAGTTACGTCCGGAGGAACACTGGCTTTCCAAAGTGCTTTCAGCGAAGGGGTACAGTATGTGACATGGGTCTCCTTTGGCCGCCCGGGAACTTCAGCTACATGAGCTGCGTGGCAACCGTGAAGAGGGGGCGGGACGAGAAAAGCGAAATCCGTCCCGTTGGCAAGCCGGGGAGCTGCGTGCTCGGAGCTGCCTGACAACAAGGCCTGCTGCCCGTCTTGTCCTCACTGTAGGAGTTCCCTGGGAGGCAAAGTGAGGAAGAGTGAGTTTTCTCGAAAGAACGAGGGGGTGTGTGCAGTTCCTCACTAGGAGCTCATCCCAAAGCCTTCTTGGCTAGTGGTTAGGAAACCTGCCCCCATGCCGCCAAAGGAAGGTCCGCGTGTGCCGTGAGAAGTGTTGCAGTGCAGATCTTTCTGAGAAGCCTTAGTGAAGGTACTGCTTTAACACCGGTAGGCCTCTCAGGACTGCAGGCTCGCTCACGCCTGGACCCAGGTCAAGGAAGAACACGTTGTAGCCAAAGTGTCAACTGCGGCTTCTGAGTAACCTGCAGCCCCACGGGTGGTTGGCCTCCACTCTGTGCATGCAGAGGGCAGGGCGACACACGGCTTGCTCCGGCGGAGAGCCAGACCTCCAACTCTGGAAAGCAGTCTTGGTAACAGAGTGGGGGCCGGTGTCACGTGCAATGCCTGTCAGACTCCCGGCTTAGCTATTAGCTGCACTGAATCATACCCGGCGAGTAACAGGGATTCTACGAACTCAAAGCTGACGACCCTTCACCTCCAGCAGAAAGGTGACTTTACAACCAGCCCGAAATGATGGACACCTTTCCCGAAGCACTGCTGGGAGATTGAAAGTTCCAACGTCGACCACGCCTGACTGAAGCGCTGTCGTGGCCAGGCACGTCACCCTGCGCAGAACCTCTGCTTACAAAAGGCTCCTCACAGGAGCGCCTGGTGTGTCGCGTGGCTCTCTTGGAGCTGAGCAGAAGGTGCTGCTCCACAGGCTGGGTTTGCACGTAGAAACTGGATCCTGAGGGCTGAAGCATTAGTGGTCCCTTTGGAACAGGAGGCTTGGGGCCAGAAAACTGAAGGTAAAGCACGGGGGCGGGGGTGGGCGGGCACCCATCTTGGGCACCCCGCAGGAACTCCTTGGGAGGAAGCGTGAGTTTGCTCCAAAGAAACAGTGTGCCTGCCACTCCTTGCCAGGAGGTCATGCAGCAGACCACTTCAGCTAAGGCGAATGTCGGCTGAGCGGCATACTCAAAGTAAGGGGCAGTGTTTCCATCAGCAAACTTGGTGGTCGCAAGTAGACCCGAGGCTTCCACCACTGAAGTGCCGTAGTGCTGGTGTGCCTTTGACGTATCTGAGGACGCTCGCGACTGCACCGTTTTCCGAGGAAAATCACTGTGTACCGAAAGCGTCATCTGTGCCTTCTGAGCACCCTCATGCCTCATGATGGTCTTTGGGCTCTCCTGTTGGTAGGCCGAAGGCCAGGCAGCCATGTGTTTCCTCCGTCGGAGAGCCAGATAGCCACAGCTCAGAAGAATCCTCAGGAAGAGTTTTCTCCCTGGTCTGCTGTGCAATGCAAGGGGACCCCAGTTGGTAAACCTGAGCTGCACTGGAACAGACACCGCCATGGCAAGGGTTCTCAGAATTCATCGCTGACGTCTTCCCCTCGCAAGCAGCACGTCGACTTCAGATCCAGCTGGAGACATGTGCTCTCAGCCTTTGAAGACGGTCAGGCCTTGGCAAGCTCCACGGTCAGGTAGGCGACACGAAGGCGTTCACTGGCTCAACGCCGTTCACCTCAGGAGGACTCCTGCTTGCCAAAGTGTTGTCATGGAAGGGCCCATGTGTGTGGCATGTGTCTACGTGGCCTGCTTCTGAACGTCAGGTACACGAGCTAGGTGTCAACCGTGAAAGTGGAGGGGGACGGGAACGGCACAGTTGGCCCCAGTGACAAACCGGAGAGCTGCGTCCTCAGAGCTGCCGGAGAAACAGTCCTGTTGCCCGTCTTCTATTCACCCCTGGATTACCCTGAGAGGCAACCGGAGGCAGAGTGAATTTTCTTGAACGAACCGGAGTGCGTGCACTTCCTTGCTAGGTTCTCATCCCAAAGCCTTCTTGGCCAGTGGTAAGGAAACTTGCCCGCGTGTTGCAAGGAAGGTCCGTGTTTTCGACGATGAGTGCTTAATGGAACGCCCTGCGGTCGCCAACCTTCTCAACCCTGCGGGAATACCCGGGGAGGAACGGAGACTTGGCCCAAGGAAACAGAATGCTGGCAATTGCTTGCTCGGAGTACCTCCAGCAGAGGAGGTTATCTAGGGCGTAAGTCAGCCGAGCGCCAGACTCAAGGTAAGGTGCAGTGTTTCCTTCCACCAGCACAGTCGCAGTCGGCAGTTTCAACGAGGCCTTCCCGACTGAACTGCTGTAAAGGCTGGTGTGCCTTTCAAGACTCTGAAAGGATGAGGATGCGAGCGTCTGCACCGTATTCCGAGGAAGGTCACTGTGGAGCAGAAGTGGCATCTGTGCCTGCTGAGCAACACCCAGCCACAAGGGTCTTGGGACTCTAGTGTTTTGTATGCAGGAGGCTGGGCAACAACGTTTCTCCTCCATCGGAGAGCTCGATTTGGAGAGCTTAGAGGAAGCCGGAAGAGCACGTTTATAACGGGGCCTCTGGCCAATGCAAGGGGGCCTCCTTTTGTAACCCTGAGCTGCTTTTGGAAAAACACCCTGCTTACACGAGCTCTCGGAATTCATACTTGACCTCTTGCTCCCTGAAGCAGCACCTGGACTTCACCTCTCGAGGGAGAAAGAGGCAGTCGTCCTCCGAAGACTGCTAGGCCTTTGCAAGATGTCCCATGAGCTTAGGCGAAACGAAGGCGTTCACTGGCTCGCGCAGTTCACGTCCGGAGGAACACTGGCTTTCCAAAGTGCTTTCAGCGAAGGGGTACAGTATGTGACATGGGTCTCCTTTGGCCGCCCGGGAACTTCAGCTACATGAGCTGCGTGGCAACCGTGAAGAGGGGGCGGGACGAGAAAAGCGAAATCCGTCCCGTTGGCAAGCCGGGGAGCTGCGTGCTCGGAGCTGCCTGACAACAAGGCCTGCTGCCCGTCTTGTCCTCACCGTAGGAGTTCCCTGGGAGGCAAAGTGAGGAAGAGTGAGTTTTCTCGAAAGAACGAGGGGGTGTGTGCAGTTCCTCACTAGGAGCTCATCCCAAAGCCTTCTTGGCTAGTGGTTAGGAAACCTGCCCCCATGCCGCCAAAGGAAGGTCCGCGTGTGCCGTGAGAAGTGTTGCAGTGCAGATCTTTCTGAGAAGCCTTAGTGAAGGTACTGCTTTAACACCGGTAGGCCTCTCAGGACTGCAGGCTCGCTCACGCCTGGACCCAGGTCAAGGAAGAACACGTTGTAGCCAAAGTGTCAACTGCGGCTTCTGAGTAACCTGCAGCCCCACGGGTGGTTGGCCTCCACTCTGTGCATGCAGAGGGCAGGGCGACACACGGCTTGCTCCGGCGGAGAGCCAGACCTCCAACTCTGGAAAGCAGTCTTGGTAACAGAGTGGGGGCCGGTGTCACGTGCAATGCCTGTCAGACTCCCGGCTTAGCTATTAGCTGCACTGAATCATACCCGGCGAGTAACAGGGATTCTACGAACTCAAAGCTGACGACCCTTCACCTCCAGCAGAAAGGTGACTTTACAACCAGCCCGAAATGATGGACACCTTTCCCGAAGCACTGCTGGGAGATTGAAAGTTCCAACGTCGACCACGCCTGACTGAAGCGCTGTCGTGGCCAGGCACGTCACCCTGCGCAGAACCTCTGCTTACAAAAGGCTCCTCACAGGAGCGCCTGGTGTGTCGCGTGGCTCTCTTGGAGCTGAGCAGAAGGTGCTGCTCCACAGGCTGGGTTTGCACGTAGAAACTGGATCCTGAGGGCTGAAGCATTATTGGTCCCTTTGGAACAGGAGGCTTGGGGCCAGAAAACTGAAGGTAAAGCACGGGGGCGGGGGTGGGCGGGCACCCATCTTGGGCACCCCGCAGGAACTCCTTGGGAGGAAGCGTGAGTTTGCTCCAAAGAAACAGTGTGCCTGCCACTCCTTGCCAGGAGGTCTTGCAGCAGACCACTTCAGCTAAGGCGAATGTCGGCTGAGCGGCATACTCAAAGTAAGGGGCAGTGTTTCCATCAGCAAACTTGGTGGTCGCAAGTAGACCCGAGGCTTCCACCACTGAAGTGCCGTAGTGCTGGTGTGCCTTTGACGTATCTGAGGACGCTCGCGACTGCACCGTTTTCCGAGGAAAATCACTGTGTACCGAAAGCGTCATCTGTGCCTTCTGAGCACCCTCACGCCTCATGATGGTCTTTGGGCTCTCCTGTTGGTAGGCCGAAGGCCAGGCAGCCATGTGTTTCCTCCGTCGGAGAGCCAGATAGCCACAGCTCAGAAGAATCCTCAGGAAGAGTTTTCTCCCTGGTCTGCTGTGCAATGCAAGGGGACCCCAGTTGGTAAACCTGAGCTGCACTGGAACAGACACCGCCATGGCAAGGGTTCTCAGAATTCCTCGCTGACGTCTTCCCCTCGCAAGCAGCACGTCGACTTCAGATCCAGCTGGAGACATGTGCTCTCAGCCTTTGAAGACGGTCAGGCCTTGGCAAGCTCCACGGTCAGGTAGGCGACACGAAGGCGTTCACTGGCTCAACGCCGTTCACCTCAGGAGGACTCCTGCTTGCCAAAGTGTTGTCATGGAAGGGCCCATGTGTGTGGCATGTGTCTACGTGGCCTGCTTCTGAACGTCAGGTACACGAGCTAGGTGTCAACCGTGAAAGTGGAGGGGGACGGGAACGGCACAGTTGGCCCCAGTGACAAACCGGAGAGCTGCGTCCTCAGAGCTGCCGGAGAAACAGTCCTGTTGCCCGTCTTCTATTCACCCCTGGATTACCCTGAGAGGCAACCGGAGGCAGAGTGAATTTTCTTGAACGAACCGGAGTGCGTGCACTTCCTTGCTAGGTTCTCATCCCAAAGCCTTCTTGGCCAGTGGTAAGGAAACTTGCCCGCGTGTTGCAAGGAAGGTCCGTGTTTTCGACGATGAGTGCTTAATGGAACGCCCTGCGGTCGCCAACCTTCTCAACCCTGCGGGAATACCCGGGGAGGAACGGAGACTTGGCCCAAGGAAACAGAATGCTGGCAATTGCTTGCTCGGAGTACCTCCAGCAGAGGAGGTTATCTAGGGCGTAAGTCAGCCGAGCGCCAGACTCAAGGTAAGGTGCAGTGTTTCCTTCCACCAGCACAGTCGCAGTCGGCAGTTTCAACGAGGCCTTCCCGACTGAACTGCTGTAAAGGCTGGTGTGCCTTTCAAGACTCTGAAAGGATGAGGATGCGAGCGTCTGCACCGTATTCCGAGGAAGGTCACTGTGGAGCAGAAGTGGCATCTGTGCCTGCTGAGCAACACCCAGCCACAAGGGTCTTGGGACTCTAGTGTTTTGTATGCAGGAGGCTGGGCAACAACGTTTCTCCTCCATCGGAGAGCTCGATTTGGAGAGCTTAGAGGAAGCCGGAAGAGCACGTTTATAACGGGGCCTCTGGCCAATGCAAGGGGGCCTCCTTTTGTAACCCTGAGCTGCTTTTGGAAAAACACCCTGCTTACACGAGCTCTCGGAATTCATACTTGACCTCTTGCTCCCTGAAGCAGCACCTGGACTTCACCTCTCGAGGGAGAAAGAGGCAGTCGTCCTCCGAAGACTGCTAGGCCTTTGCAAGATGTCCCATGAGCTTAGGCGAAACGAAGGCGTTCACTGGCTCGCGCAGTTCACGTCCGGAGGAACACTGGCTTTCCAAAGTGCTTTCAGCGAAGGGGTACAGTATGTGACATGGGTCTCCTTTGGCCGCCCGGGAACTTCAGCTACATGAGCTGCGTGGCAACCGTGAAGAGGGGGCGGGACGAGAAAAGCGAAATCCGTCCCGTTGGCAAGCCGGGGAGCTGCGTGCTCGGAGCTGCCTGACAACAAGGCCTGCTGCCCGTCTTGTCCTCACCGTAGGAGTTCCCTGGGAGGAAAAGTGAGGAAGAGTGAGTTTTCTCGAAAGAACGAGGGGGTGTGTGCAGTTCCTCACTAGGAGCTCATCCCAAAGCCTTCTTGGCTAGTGGTTAGGAAACCTGCCCCCATGCCGCCAAAGGAAGGTCCGCGTGTGC
Organism: Eschrichtius robustus; assembly: GCF_028021215.1. Taxonomy (NCBI): domain Eukaryota; kingdom Metazoa; phylum Chordata; class Mammalia; order Artiodactyla; family Eschrichtiidae; genus Eschrichtius; species Eschrichtius robustus. Next base: position 1,018,879 of record NW_027175690.1, on the reverse strand, counting down.
CGTGAGAAGTGTTGCAGTGCAGATCTTTCTGAGAAGCCTTAGTGAAGGTACTGCTTTAACACCGGTAGGCCTCTCAGGACTGCAGGCTCGCTCACGCCTGGACCCAGGTCAAGGAAGAACACGTTGTAGCCAAAGTGTCAACTGCGGCTTCTGAGTAACCTGCAGCCCCACGGGTGGTTGGCCTCCACTCTGTGCATGCAGAGGGCAGGGCGACACACGGCTTGCTCCGGCGGAGAGCCAGACCTCCAACTCTGGAAAGCAGTCTTGGTAAGAGAGTGGGGGCCGGTGTCACGTGCAATGCCTGTCAGACTCCCGGCTTAGCTATTAGCTGCACTGAATCATACCCGGCGAGTAACAGGGATTCTACGAACTCAAAGCTGACGACCCTTCACCTCCAGCAGAAAGGTGACTTTACAACCAGCCCGAAATGATGGACACCTTTCCCGAAGCACTGCTGGGAGATTGAAAGTTCCAACGTCGACCACGCCTGACTGAAGCGCTGTCGTGGCCAGGCACGTCACCCTGCGCAGAACCTCTGCTTACAAAAGGCTCCTCACAGGAGCGCCTGGTGTGTCGCGTGGCTCTCTTGGAGCTGAGCAGAAGGTGCTGCTCCACAGGCTGGGTTTGCACGTAGAAACTGGATCCTGAGGGCTGAAGCATTAGTGGTCCCTTTGGAACAGGAGGCTTGGGGCCAGAAAACTGAAGGTAAAGCACGGGGGCGGGGGTGGGCGGGCACCCATCTTGGGCACCCCGCAGGAACTCCTTGGGAGGAAGCGTGAGTTTGCTCCAAAGAAACAGTGTGCCTGCCACTCCTTGCCAGGAGGTCATGCAGCAGACCACTTCAGCTAAGGCGAATGTCGGCTGAGCGGCATACTCAAAGTAAGGGGCAGTGTTTCCATCAGCAAACTTGGTGGTCGCAAGTAGACCCGAGGCTTCCACCACTGAAGTGCCGTAGTGCTGGTGTGCCTTTGACGTATCTGAGGACGCTCGCGACTGCACCGTTTTCCGAGGAAAATCACTGTGTACCGAAAGCGTCATCTGTGCCTTCTGAGCACCCTCACGCCTCATGATGGTCTTTGGGCTCTCCTGTTGGTAGGCCGAAGGCCAGGCAGCCATGTGTTTCCTCCGTCGGAGAGCCAGATAGCCACAGCTCAGAAGAATCCTCAGGAAGAGTTTTCTCCCTGGTCTGCTGTGCAATGCAAGGGGACCCCAGTTGGTAAACCTGAGCTGCACTGGAACAGACACCGCCATGGCAAGGGTTCTCAGAATTCATCGCTGACGTCTTCCCCTCGCAAGCAGCACGTCGACTTCAGATCCAGCTGGAGACATGTGCTCTCAGCCTTTGAAGACGGTCAGGCCTTGGCAAGCTCCACGGTCAGGTAGGCGACACGAAGGCGTTCACTGGCTCAACGCCGTTCACCTCAGGAGGACTCCTGCTTGCCAAAGTGTTGTCATGGAAGGGCCCATGTGTGTGGCATGTGTCTACGTGGCCTGCTTCTGAACGTCAGGTACACGAGCTAGGTGTCAACCGTGAAAGTGGAGGGGGACGGGAACGGCACAGTTGGCCCCAGTGACAAACCGGAGAGCTGCGTCCTCAGAGCTGCCGGAGAAACAGTCCTGTTGCCCGTCTTCTATTCACCCCTGGATTACCCTGAGAGGCAACCAGAGGCAGAGTGAATTTTCTTGAACGAACCGGAGTGCGTGCACTTCCTTGCTAGGTTCTCATCCCAAAGCCTTCTTGGCCAGTGGTAAGGAAACTTGCCCGCGTGTTGCAAGGAAGGTCCGTGTTTTCGACGATGAGTGCTTAATGGAACGCCCTGCGGTCGCCAACCTTCTCAACCCTGCGGGAATACCCGGGGAGGAACGGAGACTTGGCCCAAGGAAACAGAATGCTGGCAATTGCTTGCTCGGAGTACCTCCAGCAGAGGAGGTTATCTAGGGCGTAAGTCAGCCGAGCGCCAGACTCAAGGTAAGGTGCAGTGTTTCCTTCCACCAGCACAGTCGCAGTTGGCAGTTTCAACGAGGCCTTCCCGACTGAACTGCTGTAAAGGCTGGTGTGCCTTTCAAGACTCTGAAAGGATGAGGATGCGAGCGTCTGCACCGTATTCCGAGGAAGGTCACTGTGGAGCAGAAGTGGCATCTGTGCCTGCTGAGCAACACCCAGCCACAAGGGTCTTGGGACTCTAGTGTTTTGTATGCAGGAGGCTGGGCAACAACGTTTCTCCTCCATCGGAGAGCTCGATTTGGAGAGCTTAGAGGAAGCCGGAAGAGCACGTTTATAACGGGGCCTCTGGCCAATGCAAGGGGGCCTCCTTTTGTAACCCTGAGCTGCTTTTGGAAAAACACCCTGCTTACACGAGCTCTCGGAATTCATACTTGACCTCTTGCTCCCTGAAGCAGCACCTGGACTTCACCTCTCGAGGGAGAAAGAGGCAGTCGTCCTCCGAAGACTGCTAGGCCTTTGCAAGATGTCCCATGACCTTAGGCGAAACGAAGGCGTTCACTGGCTCGCGCAGTTACGTCCGGAGGAACACTGGCTTTCCAAAGTGCTTTCAGCGAAGGGGTACAGTATGTGACATGGGTCTCCTTTGGCCGCCCGGGAACTTCAGCTACATGAGCTGCGTGGCAACCGTGAAGAGGGGGCGGGACGAGAAAAGCGAAATCCGTCCCGTTGGCAAGCCGGGGAGCTGCGTGCTCGGAGCTGCCTGACAACAAGGCCTGCTGCCCGTCTTGTCCTCACTGTAGGAGTTCCCTGGGAGGCAAAGTGAGGAAGAGTGAGTTTTCTCGAAAGAACGAGGGGGTGTGTGCAGTTCCTCACTAGGAGCTCATCCCAAAGCCTTCTTGGCTAGTGGTTAGGAAACCTGCCCCCATGCCGCCAAAGGAAGGTCCGCGTGTGCCGTGAGAAGTGTTGCAGTGCAGATCTTTCTGAGAAGCCTTAGTGAAGGTACTGCTTTAACACCGGTAGGCCTCTCAGGACTGCAGGCTCGCTCACGCCTGGACCCAGGTCAAGGAAGAACACGTTGTAGCCAAAGTGTCAACTGCGGCTTCTGAGTAACCTGCAGCCCCACGGGTGGTTGGCCTCCACTCTGTGCATGCAGAGGGCAGGGCGACACACGGCTTGCTCCGGCGGAGAGACAGACCTCCAACTCTGGAAAGCAGTCTTGGTAACAGAGTGGGGGCCGGTGTCACGTGCAATGCCTGTCAGACTCCCGGCTTAGCTATTAGCTGCACTGAATCATACCCGGCGAGTAACAGGGATTCTACGAACTCAAAGCTGACGACCCTTCACCTCCAGCAGAAAGGTGACTTTACAACCAGCCCGAAATGATGGACACCTTTCCCGAAGCACTGCTGGGAGATTGAAAGTTCCAACGTCGACCACGCCTGACTGAAGCGCTGTCGTGGCCAGGCACGTCACCCTGCGCAGAACCTCTGCTTACAAAAGGCTCCTCACAGGAGCGCCTGGTGTGTCGCGTGGCTCTCTTGGAGCTGAGCAGAAGGTGCTGCTCCACAGGCTGGGTTTGCACGTAGAAACTGGATCCTGAGGGCTGAAGCATTAGTGGTCCCTTTGGAACAGGAGGCTTGGGGCCAGAAAACTGAAGGTAAAGCACGGGGGCGGGGGTGGGCGGGCACCCATCTTGGGCACCCCGCAGGAACTCCTTGGGAGGAAGCGTGAGTTTGCTCCAAAGAAACAGTGTGCCTGCCACTCCTTGCCAGGAGGTCATGCAGCAGACCACTTCAGCTAAGGCGAATGTCGGCTGAGCGGCATACTCAAAGTAAGGGGCAGTGTTTCCATCAGCAAACTTGGTGGTCGCAAGTAGACCCGAGGCTTCCACCACTGAAGTGCCGTAGTGCTGGTGTGCCTTTGACGTATCTGAGGACGCTCGCGACTGCACCGTTTTCCGAGGAAAATCACTGTGTACCGAAAGCGTCATCTGTGCCTTCTGAGCACCCTCACGCCTCATGATGGTCTTTGGGCTCTCCTGTTGGTAGGCCGAAGGCCAGGCAGCCATGTGTTTCCTCCGTCGGAGAGCCAGATAGCCACAGCTCAGAAGAATCCTCAGGAAGAGTTTTCTCCCTGGTCTGCTGTGCAATGCAAGGGGACCCCAGTTGGTAAACCTGAGCTGCACTGGAACAGACACCGCCATGGCAAGGGTTCTCAGAATTCATCGCTGACGTCTTCCCCTCGCAAGCAGCACGTCGACTTCAGATCCAGCTGGAGACATGTGCTCTCAGCCTTTGAAGACGGTCAGGCCTTGGCAAGCTCCACGGTCAGGTAGGCGACACGAAGGCGTTCACTGGCTCAACGCCGTTCACCTCAGGAGGACTCCTGCTTGCCAAAGTGTTGTCATGGAAGGGCCCATGTGTGTGGCATGTGTCTACGTGGCCTGCTTCTGAACGTCAGGTACACGAGCTAGGTGTCAACCGTGAAAGTGGAGGGGGACGGGAACGGCACAGTTGGCCCCAGTGACAAACCGGAGAGCTGCGTCCTCAGAGCTGCCGGAGAAACAGTCCTGTTGCCCGTCTTCTATTCACCCCTGGATTACCCTGAGAGGCAACCAGAGGCAGAGTGAATTTTCTTGAACGAACCGGAGTGCGTGCACTTCCTTGCTAGGTTCTCATCCCAAAGCCTTCTTGGCCAGTGGTAAGGAAACTTGCCCGCGTGTTGCAAGGAAGGTCCGTGTTTTCGACGATGAGTGCTTAATGGAACGCCCTGCGGTCGCCAACCTTCTCAACCCTGCGGGAATACCCGGGGAGGAACGGAGACTTGGCCCAAGGAAACAGAATGCTGGCAATTGCTTGCTCGGAGTACCTCCAGCAGAGGAGGTTATCTAGGGCGTAAGTCAGCCGAGCGCCAGACTCAAGGTAAGGTGCAGTGTTTCCTTCCACCAGCACAGTCGCAGTTGGCAGTTTCAACGAGGCCTTCCCGACTGAACTGCTGTAAAGGCTGGTGTGCCTTTCAAGACTCTGAAAGGATGAGGATGCGAGCGTCTGCACCGTATTCCGAGGAAGGTCACTGTGGAGCAGAAGTGGCATCTGTGCCTGCTGAGCAACACCCAGCCACAAGGGTCTTGGGACTCTAGTGTTTTGTATGCAGGAGGCTGGGCAACAACGTTTCTCCTCCATCGGAGAGCTCGATTTGGAGAGCTTAGAGGAAGCCGGAAGAGCACGTTTATAACGGGGCCTCTGGCCAATGCAAGGGGGCCTCCTTTTGTAACCCTGAGCTGCTTTTGGAAAAACACCCTGCTTACACGAGCTCTCGGAATTCATACTTGACCTCTTGCTCCCTGAAGCAGCACCTGGACTTCACCTCTCGAGGGAGAAAGAGGCAGTCGTCCTCCGAAGACTGCTAGGCCTTTGCAAGATGTCCCATGAGCTTAGGCGAAACGAAGGCGTTCACTGGCTCGCGCAGTTACGTCCGGAGGAACACTGGCTTTCCAAAGTGCTTTCAGCGAAGGGGTACAGTATGTGACATGGGTCTCCTTTGGCCGCCCGGGAACTTCAGCTACATGAGCTGCGTGGCAACCGTGAAGAGGGGGCGGGACGAGAAAAGCGAAATCCGTCCCGTTGGCAAGCCGGGGAGCTGCGTGCTCGGAGCTGCCTGACAACAAGGCCTGCTGCCCGTCTTGTCCTCACTGTAGGAGTTCCCTGGGAGGCAAAGTGAGGAAGAGTGAGTTTTCTCGAAAGAACGAGGGGGTGTGTGCAGTTCCTCACTAGGAGCTCATCCCAAAGCCTTCTTGGCTAGTGGTTAGGAAACCTGCCCCCATGCCGCCAAAGGAAGGTCCGCGTGTGCCGTGAGAAGTGTTGCAGTGCAGATCTTTCTGAGAAGCCTTAGTGAAGGTACTGCTTTAACACCGGTAGGCCTCTCAGGACTGCAGGCTCGCTCACGCCTGGACCCAGGTCAAGGAAGAACACGTTGTAGCCAAAGTGTCAACTGCGGCTTCTGAGTAACCTGCAGCCCCACGGGTGGTTGGCCTCCACTCTGTGCATGCAGAGGGCAGGGCGACACACGGCTTGCTCCGGCGGAGAGCCAGACCTCCAACTCTGGAAAGCAGTCTTGGTAACAGAGTGGGGGCCGGTGTCACGTGCAATGCCTGTCAGACTCCCGGCTTAGCTATTAGCTGCACTGAATCATACCCGGCGAGTAACAGGGATTCTACGAACTCAAAGCTGACGACCCTTCACCTCCAGCAGAAAGGTGACTTTACAACCAGCCCGAAATGATGGACACCTTTCCCGAAGCACTGCTGGGAGATTGAAAGTTCCAACGTCGACCACGCCTGACTGAAGCGCTGTCGTGGCCAGGCACGTCACCCTGCGCAGAACCTCTGCTTACAAAAGGCTCCTCACAGGAGCGCCTGGTGTGTCGCGTGGCTCTCTTGGAGCTGAGCAGAAGGTGCTGCTCCACAGGCTGGGTTTGCACGTAGAAACTGGATCCTGAGGGCTGAAGCATTAGTGGTCCCTTTGGAACAGGAGGCTTGGGGCCAGAAAACTGAAGGTAAAGCACGGGGGCGGGGGTGGGCGGGCACCCATCTTGGGCACCCCGCAGGAACTCCTTGGGAGGAAGCGTGAGTTTGCTCCAAAGAAACAGTGTGCCTGCCACTCCTTGCCAGGAGGTCATGCAGCAGACCACTTCAGCTAAGGCGAATGTCGGCTGAGCGGCATACTCAAAGTAAGGGGCAGTGTTTCCATCAGCAAACTTGGTGGTCGCAAGTAGACCCGAGGCTTCCACCACTGAAGTGCCGTAGTGCTGGTGTGCCTTTGACGTATCTGAGGACGCTCGCGACTGCACCGTTTTCCGAGGAAAATCACTGTGTACCGAAAGCGTCATCTGTGCCTTCTGAGCACCCTCATGCCTCATGATGGTCTTTGGGCTCTCCTGTTGGTAGGCCGAAGGCCAGGCAGCCATGTGTTTCCTCCGTCGGAGAGCCAGATAGCCACAGCTCAGAAGAATCCTCAGGAAGAGTTTTCTCCCTGGTCTGCTGTGCAATGCAAGGGGACCCCAGTTGGTAAACCTGAGCTGCACTGGAACAGACACCGCCATGGCAAGGGTTCTCAGAATTCATCGCTGACGTCTTCCCCTCGCAAGCAGCACGTCGACTTCAGATCCAGCTGGAGACATGTGCTCTCAGCCTTTGAAGACGGTCAGGCCTTGGCAAGCTCCACGGTCAGGTAGGCGACACGAAGGCGTTCACTGGCTCAACGCCGTTCACCTCAGGAGGACTCCTGCTTGCCAAAGTGTTGTCATGGAAGGGCCCATGTGTGTGGCATGTGTCTACGTGGCCTGCTTCTGAACGTCAGGTACACGAGCTAGGTGTCAACCGTGAAAGTGGAGGGGGACGGGAACGGCACAGTTGGCCCCAGTGACAAACCGGAGAGCTGCGTCCTCAGAGCTGCCGGAGAAACAGTCCTGTTGCCCGTCTTCTATTCACCCCTGGATTACCCTGAGAGGCAACCGGAGGCAGAGTGAATTTTCTTGAACGAACCGGAGTGCGTGCACTTCCTTGCTAGGTTCTCATCCCAAAGCCTTCTTGGCCAGTGGTAAGGAAACTTGCCCGCGTGTTGCAAGGAAGGTCCGTGTTTTCGACGATGAGTGCTTAATGGAACGCCCTGCGGTCGCCAACCTTCTCAACCCTGCGGGAATACCCGGGGAGGAACGGAGACTTGGCCCAAGGAAACAGAATGCTGGCAATTGCTTGCTCGGAGTACCTCCAGCAGAGGAGGTTATCTAGGGCGTAAGTCAGCCGAGCGCCAGACTCAAGGTAAGGTGCAGTGTTTCCTTCCACCAGCACAGTCGCAGTCGGCAGTTTCAACGAGGCCTTCCCGACTGAACTGCTGTAAAGGCTGGTGTGCCTTTCAAGACTCTGAAAGGATGAGGATGCGAGCGTCTGCACCGTATTCCGAGGAAGGTCACTGTGGAGCAGAAGTGGCATCTGTGCCTGCTGAGCAACACCCAGCCACAAGGGTCTTGGGACTCTAGTGTTTTGTATGCAGGAGGCTGGGCAACAACGTTTCTCCTCCATCGGAGAGCTCGATTTGGAGAGCTTAGAGGAAGCCGGAAGAGCACGTTTATAACGGGGCCTCTGGCCAATGCAAGGGGGCCTCCTTTTGTAACCCTGAGCTGCTTTTGGAAAAACACCCTGCTTACACGAGCTCTCGGAATTCATACTTGACCTCTTGCTCCCTGAAGCAGCACCTGGACTTCACCTCTCGAGGGAGAAAGAGGCAGTCGTCCTCCGAAGACTGCTAGGCCTTTGCAAGATGTCCCATGAGCTTAGGCGAAACGAAGGCGTTCACTGGCTCGCGCAGTTCACGTCCGGAGGAACACTGGCTTTCCAAAGTGCTTTCAGCGAAGGGGTACAGTATGTGACATGGGTCTCCTTTGGCCGCCCGGGAACTTCAGCTACATGAGCTGCGTGGCAACCGTGAAGAGGGGGCGGGACGAGAAAAGCGAAATCCGTCCCGTTGGCAAGCCGGGGAGCTGCGTGCTCGGAGCTGCCTGACAACAAGGCCTGCTGCCCGTCTTGTCCTCACCGTAGGAGTTCCCTGGGAGGCAAAGTGAGGAAGAGTGAGTTTTCTCGAAAGAACGAGGGGGTGTGTGCAGTTCCTCACTAGGAGCTCATCCCAAAGCCTTCTTGGCTAGTGGTTAGGAAACCTGCCCCCATGCCGCCAAAGGAAGGTCCGCGTGTGCCGTGAGAAGTGTTGCAGTGCAGATCTTTCTGAGAAGCCTTAGTGAAGGTACTGCTTTAACACCGGTAGGCCTCTCAGGACTGCAGGCTCGCTCACGCCTGGACCCAGGTCAAGGAAGAACACGTTGTAGCCAAAGTGTCAACTGCGGCTTCTGAGTAACCTGCAGCCCCACGGGTGGTTGGCCTCCACTCTGTGCATGCAGAGGGCAGGGCGACACACGGCTTGCTCCGGCGGAGAGCCAGACCTCCAACTCTGGAAAGCAGTCTTGGTAACAGAGTGGGGGCCGGTGTCACGTGCAATGCCTGTCAGACTCCCGGCTTAGCTATTAGCTGCACTGAATCATACCCGGCGAGTAACAGGGATTCTACGAACTCAAAGCTGACGACCCTTCACCTCCAGCAGAAAGGTGACTTTACAACCAGCCCGAAATGATGGACACCTTTCCCGAAGCACTGCTGGGAGATTGAAAGTTCCAACGTCGACCACGCCTGACTGAAGCGCTGTCGTGGCCAGGCACGTCACCCTGCGCAGAACCTCTGCTTACAAAAGGCTCCTCACAGGAGCGCCTGGTGTGTCGCGTGGCTCTCTTGGAGCTGAGCAGAAGGTGCTGCTCCACAGGCTGGGTTTGCACGTAGAAACTGGATCCTGAGGGCTGAAGCATTATTGGTCCCTTTGGAACAGGAGGCTTGGGGCCAGAAAACTGAAGGTAAAGCACGGGGGCGGGGGTGGGCGGGCACCCATCTTGGGCACCCCGCAGGAACTCCTTGGGAGGAAGCGTGAGTTTGCTCCAAAGAAACAGTGTGCCTGCCACTCCTTGCCAGGAGGTCTTGCAGCAGACCACTTCAGCTAAGGCGAATGTCGGCTGAGCGGCATACTCAAAGTAAGGGGCAGTGTTTCCATCAGCAAACTTGGTGGTCGCAAGTAGACCCGAGGCTTCCACCACTGAAGTGCCGTAGTGCTGGTGTGCCTTTGACGTATCTGAGGACGCTCGCGACTGCACCGTTTTCCGAGGAAAATCACTGTGTACCGAAAGCGTCATCTGTGCCTTCTGAGCACCCTCATGCCTCATGATGGTCTTTGGGCTCTCCTGTTGGTAGGCCGAAGGCCAGGCAGCCATGTGTTTCCTCCGTCGGAGAGCCAGATAGCCACAGCTCAGAAGAATCCTCAGGAAGAGTTTTCTCCCTGGTCTGCTGTGCAATGCAAGGGGACCCCAGTTGGTAAACCTGAGCTGCACTGGAACAGACACCGCCATGGCAAGGGTTCTCAGAATTCCTCGCTGACGTCTTCCCCTCGCAAGCAGCACGTCGACTTCAGATCCAGCTGGAGACATGTGCTCTCAGCCTTTGAAGACGGTCAGGCCTTGGCAAGCTCCACGGTCAGGTAGGCGACACGAAGGCGTTCACTGGCTCAACGCCGTTCACCTCAGGAGGACTCCTGCTTGCCAAAGTGTTGTCATGGAAGGGCCCATGTGTGTGGCATGTGTCTACGTGGCCTGCTTCTGAACGTCAGGTACACGAGCTAGGTGTCAACCGTGAAAGTGGAGGGGGACGGGAACGGCACAGTTGGCCCCAGTGACAAACCGGAGAGCTGCGTCCTCAGAGCTGCCGGAGAAACAGTCCTGTTGCCCGTCTTCTATTCACCCCTGGATTACCCTGAGAGGCAACCGGAGGCAGAGTGAATTTTCTTGAACGAACCGGAGTGCGTGCACTTCCTTGCTAGGTTCTCATCCCAAAGCCTTCTTGGCCAGTGGTAAGGAAACTTGCCCGCGTGTTGCAAGGAAGGTCCGTGTTTTCGACGATGAGTGCTTAATGGAACGCCCTGCGGTCGCCAACCTTCTCAACCCTGCGGGAATACCCGGGGAGGAACGGAGACTTGGCCCAAGGAAACAGAATGCTGGCAATTGCTTGCTCGGAGTACCTCCAGCAGAGGAGGTTATCTAGGGCGTAAGTCAGCCGAGCGCCAGACTCAAGGTAAGGTGCAGTGTTTCCTTCCACCAGCACAGTCGCAGTCGGCAGTTTCAACGAGGCCTTCCCGACTGAACTGCTGTAAAGGCTGGTGTGCCTTTCAAGACTCTGAAAGGATGAGGATGCGAGCGTCTGCACCGTATTCCGAGGAAGGTCACTGTGGAGCAGAAGTGGCATCTGTGCCTGCTGAGCAACACCCAGCCACAAGGGTCTTGGGACTCTAGTGTTTTGTATGCAGGAGGCTGGGCAACAACGTTTCTCCTCCATCGGAGAGCTCGATTTGGAGAGCTTAGAGGAAGCCGGAAGAGCACGTTTATAACGGGGCCTCTGGCCAATGCAAGGGGGCCTCCTTTTGTAACCCTGAGCTGCTTTTGGAAAAACACCCTGCTTACACGAGCTCTCGGAATTCATACTTGACCTCTTGCTCCCTGAAGCAGCACCTGGACTTCACCTCTCGAGGGAGAAAGAGGCAGTCGTCCTCCGAAGACTGCTAGGCCTTTGCAAGATGTCCCATGAGCTTAGGCGAAACGAAGGCGTTCACTGGCTCGCGCAGTTCACGTCCGGAGGAACACTGGCTTTCCAAAGTGCTTTCAGCGAAGGGGTACAGTATGTGACATGGGTCTCCTTTGGCCGCCCGGGAACTTCAGCTACATGAGCTGCGTGGCAACCGTGAAGAGGGGGCGGGACGAGAAAAGCGAAATCCGTCCCGTTGGCAAGCCGGGGAGCTGCGTGCTCGGAGCTGCCTGACAACAAGGCCTGCTGCCCGTCTTGTCCTCACCGTAGGAGTTCCCTGGGAGGCAAAGTGAGGAAGAGTGAGTTTTCTCGAAAGAACGAGTTGGGGGGTGTGTGCAGTTCCTCACTAGGAGCTCATCCCAAAGCCTTCTTGGCTAGTGGTTAGGAAACCTGCCCCCATGCCGCCAAAGGAAGGTCCGCGTGTGCCGTGAGAAGTGTTGCAGTGCAGATCTTTCTGAGAAGCCTTAGTGAAGGTACTGCTTTAACACCGGTAGGCCTCTCAGGACTGCAGGCCCGCTCACGCCTGGACCCAGGTCAAGGAAGAACACGTTGTAGCCAAAGTGTCAACTGCGGCTTCTGAGTAACCTGCAGCCCCACGGGTGGTTGGCCTCCACTCTGTGCATGCAGAGGGCAGGGCGACACACGGCTTGCTCCGGCGGAGAGCCAGACCTCCAACTCTGGAAAGCAGTCTTGGTAACAGAGTGGGGGCCGGTGTCACGTGCAATGCCTGTCAGACTCCCGGCTTAGCTATTAGCTGCACTGAATCATACCCGGCGAGTAACAGGGATTCTACGAACTCAAAGCTGACGACCCTTCACCTCCAGCAGAAAGGTGACTTTACAACCAGCCCGAAATGATGGACACCTTCCCCGAAGCACTGCTGGGAGATTGAAAGTTCCAACGTCGACCACGCCTGACTGAAGCGCTGTCGTGGCCAGGCACGTCACCCTGCGCAGAACCTCTGCTTACAAAAGGCTCCTCACAGGAGCGCCTGGTGTGTCGCGTGGCTCTGTTGGAGCTGAGCAGAAGGTGCTGCTCCACAGGCTGGGTTTGCACGTAGAAACTGGATCCTGAGGGCTGAAGCATTAGTGGTCCCTTTGGAACAGGAGGCTTGGGGCCAGAAAACTGAAGGTAAAGCACGGGGGCGGGGGTGGGCGGGCACCCATCTTGGGCACCCCGCAGGAACTCCTTGGGAGGAAGCGTGAGTTTGCTCCAAAGAAACAGTGTGCCTGCCACTCCTTGCCAGGAGGTCATGCAGCAGACCACTTCAGCTAAGGCGAATGTCGGCTGAGCGGCATACTCAAAGTAAGGGGCAGTGTTTCCATCAGCAAACTTGGTGGTCGCAAGTAGACCCGAGGCTTCCACCACTGAAGTGCCGTAGTGCTGGTGTGCCTTTGACGTATCTGAGGACGCTCGCGACTGCACCGTTTTCCGAGGAAAATCACTGTGTACCGAAAGCGTCATCTGTGCCTTCTGAGCACCCTCACGCCTCATGATGGTCTTTGGGCTCTCCTGTTGGTAGGCCGAAGGCCAGGCAGCCATGTGTTTCCTCTGTCGGAGAGCCAGATAGCCACAGCTCAGAAGAATCCTCAGGAAGAGTTTTCTCCCTGGTCTGCTGTGCAATGCAAGGGGACCCCAGTTGGTAAACCTGAGCTGCACTGGAACAGACACCGCCATGGCAAGGGTTCTCAGAATTCATCGCTGACGTCTTCCCCTCGCAAGCAGCACGTCGACTTCAGATCCAGCTGGAGACATGTGCTCTCAGCCTTTGAAGACGGTCAGGCCTTGGCAAGCTCCACGGTCAGGTAGGCGACACGAAGGCGTTCACTGGCTCAACGCCGTTCACCTCAGGAGGACTCCTGCTTGCCAAAGTGTTGTCATGGAAGGGCCCATGTGTGTGGCATGTGTCTACGTGGCCTGCTTCTGAACGTCAGGTACACGAGCTAGGTGTCAACCGTGAAAGTGGAGGGGGACGGGAACGGCACAGTTGGCCCCAGTGACAAACCGGAGAGCTGCGTCCTCAGAGCTGCCGGAGAAACAGTCCTGTTGCCCGTCTTCTATTCACCCCTGGATTACCCTGAGAGGCAACCGGAGGCAGAGTGAATTTTCTTGAACGAACCGGAGTGCGTGCACTTCCTTGCTAGGTCCTCATCCCAAAGCCTTCTTGGCCAGTGGTAAGGAAACTTGCCCGCGTGTTGCAAGGAAGGTCCGTGTTTTCGACGATGAGTGCTTAATGGAACGCCCTGCGGTCGCCAACCTTCTCAACCCTGCGGGAATACCCGGGGAGGAACGGAGACTTGGCCCAAGGAAACAGAATGCTGGCAATTGCTTGCTCGGAGTACCTCCAGCAGAGGAGGTTATCTAGGGCGTAAGTCAGCCGAGCGCCAGACTCAAGGTAAGGTGCAGTGTTTCCTTCCACCAGCACAGTCGCAGTCGGCAGTTTCAACGAGGCCTTCCCGACTGAACTGCTGTAAAGGCTGGTGTGCCTTTCAATACTCTGAAAGGATGAGGATGCGAGCGTCTGCACCGTATTCCGAGGAAGGTCACTGTGGAGCAGAAGTGGCATCTGTGCCTGCTGAGCAACACCCAGCCACAAGGGTCTTGGGACTCTAGTGTTTTGTATGCAGGAGGCTGGGCAACAACGTTTCTCCTCCATCGGAGAGCTCGATTTGGAGAGCTTAGAGGAAGCCGGAAGAGCACGTTTATAACGGGGCCTCTGGCCAATGCAAGGGGGCCTCCTTTTGTAACCCTGAGCTGCTTTTGGAAAAACACCCTGCTTACACGAGCTCTCGGAATTCATACTTGACCTCTTGCTCCCTGAAGCAGCACCTGGACTTCACCTCTCGAGGGAGAAAGAGGCAGTCGTCCTCCGAAGACTGCTAGGCCTTTGCAAGATGTCCCATGAGCTTAGGCGAAACGAAGGCGTTCACTGGCTCGCGCAGTTCACGTCCGGAGGAACACTGGCTTTCCAAAGTGCTTTCAGCGAAGGGGTACAGTATGTGACATGGGTCTCCTTTGGCCGCCCGGGAACTTCAGCTACATGAGCTGCGTGGCAACCGTGAAGAGGGGGCGGGACGAGAAAAGCGAAATCCGTCCCGTTGGCAAGCCGGGGAGCTGCGTGCTCGGAGCTGCCTGACAACAAGGCCTGCTGCCCGTCTTGTCCTCACCGTAGGAGTTCCCTGGGAGGCAAAGTGAGGAAGAGTGAGTTTTCTCGAAAGAACGAGGGGGGGGGTGTGTGCAGTTCCTCACTAGGAGCTCATCCCAAAGCCTTCTTGGCTAGTGGTTAGGAAACCTGCCCCCATGCCGCCAAAGGAAGGTCCGCGTGTGCCGTGAGAAGTGTTGCAGTGCAGATCTTTCTGAGAAGCCTTAGTGAAGGTACTGCTTTAACACCGGTAGGCCTCTCAGGACTGCAGGCCCGCTCACGCCTGGACCCAGGTCAAGGAAGAACACGTTGTAGCCAAAGTGTCAACTGCGGCTTCTGAGTAACCTGCAGCCCCACGGGTGGTTGGCCTCCACTCTGTGCATGCAGAGGGCAGGGCGACACACGGCTTGCTCCGGCGGAGAGCCAGACCTCCAACTCTGGAAAGCAGTCTTGGTAACAGAGTGGGGGCCGGTGTCACGTGCAATGCCTGTCAGACTCCCGGCTTAGCTATTAGCTGCACTGAATCATACCCGGCGAGTAACAGGGATTCTACGAACTCAAAGCTGACGACCCTTCACCTCCAGCAGAAAGGTGACTTTACAACCAGCCCGAAATGATGGACACCTTTCCCGAAGCACTGCTGGGAGATTGAAAGTTCCAACGTCGACCACGCCTGACTGAAGCGCTGTCTTGGCCAGGCACGTCACCCTGCGCAGAACCTCTGCTTACAAAAGGCTCCTCACAGGAGCGCCTGGTGTGTCGCGTGGCTCTCTTGGAGCTGAGCAGAAGGTGCTGCTCCACAGGCTGGGTTTGCACGTAGAAACTGGATCCTGAGGGCTGAAGCATTAGTGGTCCCTTTGGAACAGGAGGCTTGGGGCCAGAAAACTGAAGGTAAAGCACGGGGGCGGGGGTGGGCGGGCACCCATCTTGGGCACCCCGCAGGAACTCCTTGGGAGGAAGCGTGAGTTTGCTCCAAAGAAACAGTGTGCCTGCCACTCCTTGCCAGGAGGTCATGCAGCAGACCACTTCAGCTAAGGCGAATGTCGGCTGAGCGGCATACTCAAAGTAAGGGGCAGTGTTTCCATCAGCAAACTTGGTGGTCGCAAGTAGACCCGAGGCTTCCACCACTGAAGTGCCGTAGTGCTGGTGTGCCTTTGACGTATCTGAGGACGCTCGCGACTGCACCGTTTTCCGAGGAAAATCACTGTGTACCGAAAGCGTCATCTGTGCCTTCTGAGCACCCTCACGCCTCATGATGGTCTTTGGGCTCTCCTGTTGGTAGGCCGAAGGCCAGGCAGCCATGTGTTTCCTCCGTCGGAGAGCCAGATAGCCACAGCTCAGAAGAATCCTCAGGAAGAGTTTTCTCCCTGGTCTGCTGTGCAATGCAAGGGGACCCCAGTTGGTCAACCTGAGCTGCACTGGAACAGACACCGCCATGGCAAGGGTTCTCAGAATTCATCGCTGACGTCTTCCCCTCGCAAGCAGCACGTCGACTTCAGATCCAGCTGGAGACATGTGCTCTCAGCCTTTGAAGACGGTCAGGCCTTGGCAAGCTCCACGGTCAGGTAGGCGACACGAAGGCGTTCACTGGCTCAACGCCGTTCACCTCAGGAGGACTCCTGCTTGCCAAAGTGTTGTCATGGAAGGGCCCATGTGTGTGGCATGTGTCTACGTGGCCTGCTTCTGAACGTCAGGTACACGAGCTAGGTGTCAACCGTGAAAGTGGAGGGGGACGGGAACGGCACAGTTGGCCCCAGTGACAAACCGGAGAGCTGCGTCCTCAGAGCTGCCGGAGAAACAGTCCTGTTGCCCGTCTTCTATTCACCCCTGGATTACCCTGAGAGGCAACCGGAGGCAGAGTGAATTTTCTTGAACGAACCGGAGTGCGTGCACTTCCTTGCTAGGTCCTCATCCCAAAGCCTTCTTGGCCAGTGGTAAGGAAACTTGCCCGCGTGTTGCAAGGAAGGTCCGTGTTTTCGACGATGAGTGCTTAATGGAACGCCCTGCGGTCGCCAACCTTCTCAACCCTGCGGGAATACCCGGGGAGGAACGGAGACTTGGCCCAAGGAAACAGAATGCTGGCAATTGCTTGCTCGGAGTACCTCCAGCAGAGGAGGTTATCTAGGCCGTAATCAGCCGAGCGCCAGACTCAAGGTAAGGTGCAGTGTTTCCTTCCACCAGCACAGTCGCAGTTGGCAGTTTCAACGGGGCCTTCCCGACTGAACTGCTGTAAAGGCTGGTGTGCCTTTCAAGACTCTGAAAGGATGAGGATGCGAGCGTCTGCACCGTATTCCGAGGAAGGTCACTGTGGAGCAGAAGTGGCATCTTTGCCTGCTGAGCAACACCCAGCCACAAGGGTCTTGGGACTCTAGTGTTTTGTATGCAGGAGGCTGGGCAACAACGTTTCTCCTCCATCGGAGAGCTCGATTTGGAGAGCTTAGAGGAAGCCGGAAGAGCACGTTTATAACGGGGCCTCTGGCCAATGCAAGGGGGCCTCCTTTTGTAACCCTGAGCTGCTTTTGGAAAAACACCCTGCTTACACGAGCTCTCGGAATTCATACTTGACCTCTTGCTCCCTGAAGCAGCACCTGGACTTCACCTCTCGAGGGATAAAGAGGCAGTCGTCCTCCGAAGACTGCTAGGCCTTTGCAAGATGTCCCATGAGCTTAGGCGAAACGAAGGCGTTCACTGGCTCGCGCAGTTCACGTCCGGAGGAACACTGGCTTTCCAAAGTGCTTTCAGCGAAGGGGTACAGTATGTGACATGGGTCTCCTTTGGCCGCCCGGGAACTTCAGCTACATGAGCTGCGTGGCAACCGTGAAGAGGGGGCGGGACGAGAAAAGCGAAATCCGTCCCGTTGGCAAGCCGGGGAGCTGCGTGCTCGGAGCTGCCTGACAACAAGGCCTGCTGCCCGTCTTGTCCTCACCGTAGGAGTTCCCTGGGAGGCAAAGTGAGGAAGAGTGAGTTTTCTCGAAAGAACGAGGGGGGGGGGTGTGTGCAGTTCCTCACTAGGAGCTCATCCCAAAGCCTTCTTGGCTAGTGGTTAGGAAACCTGCCCCCATGCCGCCAAAGGAAGGTCCGCGTGTGCCGTGAGAAGTGTTGCAGTGCAGATCTTTCTGAGAAGCCTTAGTGAAGGTACTGCTTTAACACCGGTAGGCCTCTCAGGACTGCAGGCCCGCTCACGCCTGGACCCAGGTCAAGGAAGAACACGTTGTAGCCAAAGTGTCAACTGCGGCTTCTGAGTAACCTGCAGCCCCACGGGTGGTTGGCCTCCACTCTGTGCATGCAGAGGGCAGGGCGACACACGGCTTGCTCCGGCGGAGAGCCAGACCTCCAACTCTGGAAAGC
Organism: Eschrichtius robustus; assembly: GCF_028021215.1. Taxonomy (NCBI): domain Eukaryota; kingdom Metazoa; phylum Chordata; class Mammalia; order Artiodactyla; family Eschrichtiidae; genus Eschrichtius; species Eschrichtius robustus. Next base: position 1,001,221 of record NW_027175690.1, on the reverse strand, counting down.
AGTCTTGGTAACAGAGTGGGGGCCGGTGTCACGTGCAATGCCTGTCAGACTCCCGGCTTAGCTATTAGCTGCACTGAATCATACCCGGCGAGTAACAGGGATTCTACGAACTCAAAGCTGACGACCCTTCACCTCCAGCAGAAAGGTGACTTTACAACCAGCCCGAAATGATGGACACCTTCCCCGAAGCACTGCTGGGAGATTGAAAGTTCCAACGTCGACCACGCCTGACTGAAGCGCTGTCGTGGCCAGGCACGTCACCCTGCGCAGAACCTCTGCTTACAAAAGGCTCCTCACAGGAGCGCCTGGTGTGTCGCGTGGCTCTCTTGGAGCTGAGCAGAAGGTGCTGCTCCACAGGCTGGGTTTGCACGTAGAAACTGGATCCTGAGGGCTGAAGCATTAGTGGTCCCTTTGGAACAGGAGGCTTGGGGCCAGAAAACTGAAGGTAAAGCACGGGGGCGGGGGTGGGCGGGCACCCATCTTGGGCACCCCGCAGGAACTCCTTGGGAGGAAGCGTGAGTTTGCTCCAAAGAAACAGTGTGCCTGCCACTCCTTGCCAGGAGGTCATGCAGCAGACCACTTCAGCTAAGGCGAATGTCGGCTGAGCGGCATACTCAAAGTAAGGGGCAGTGTTTCCATCAGCAAACTTGGTGGTCGCAAGTAGACCCGAGGCTTCCACCACTGAAGTGCCGTAGTGCTGGTGTGCCTTTGACGTATCTGAGGACGCTCGCGACTGCACCGTTTTCCGAGGAAAATCACTGTGTACCGAAAGCGTCATCTGTGCCTTCTGAGCACCCTCACGCCTCATGATGGTCTTTGGGCTCTCCTGTTGGTAGGCCGAAGGCCAGGCAGCCATGTGTTTCCTCCGTCGGAGAGCCAGATAGCCACAGCTCAGAAGAATCCTCAGGAAGAGTTTTCTCCCTGGTCTGCTGTGCAATGCAAGGGGACCCCAGTTGGTAAACCTGAGCTGCACTGGAACAGACACCGCCATGGCAAGGGTTCTCAGAATTCATCGCTGACGTCTTCCCCTCGCAAGCAGCACGTCGACTTCAGATCCAGCTGGAGACATGTGCTCTCAGCCTTTGAAGACGGTCAGGCCTTGGCAAGCTCCACGGTCAGGTAGGCGACACGAAGGCGTTCACTGGCTCAACGCCGTTCACCTCAGGAGGACTCCTGCTTGCCAAAGTGTTGTCATGGAAGGGCCCATGTGTGTGGCATGTGTCTACGTGGCCTGCTTCTGAACGTCAGGTACACGAGCTAGGTGTCAACCGTGAAAGTGGAGGGGGACGGGAACGGCACAGTTGGCCCCAGTGACAAACCGGAGAGCTGCGTCCTCAGAGCTGCCGGAGAAACAGTCCTGTTGCCCGTCTTCTATTCACCCCCGGATTACCCTGAGAGGCAACCGGAGGCAGAGTGAATTTTCTTGAACGAACCGGAGTGCGTGCACTTCCTTGCTAGGTCCTCATCCCAAAGCCTTCTTGGCCAGTGGTAAGGAAACTTGCCCGCGTGTTGCAAGGAAGGTCCGTGTTTTCGACGATGAGTGCTTAATGGAACGCCCTGCGGTCGCCAACCTTCTCAACCCTGCGGGAATACCCGGGGAGGAACGGAGACTTGGCCCAAGGAAACAGAATGCTGGCAATTGCCTGCTCGGAGTACCTCCAGCAGAGGAGGTTATCTAGGGCGTAAGTCAGCCGAGCGCCAGACTCAAGGTAAGGTGCAGTGTTTCCTTCCACGAGCACAGTCGCAGTCGGCAGTTTCAACGAGGCCTTCCCGACTGAACTGCTGTAAAGGCTGGTGTGCCTTTCAAGACTCTGAAAGGATGAGGATGCGAGCGTCTGCACCGTATTCCGAGGAAGGTCACTGTGGAGCAGAAGTGGCATCTGTGCCTGCTGAGCAACACCCAGCCACAAGGGTCTTGGGACTCTAGTGTTTTGTATGCAGGAGGCTGGGCAACAACGTTTCTCCTCCATCGGAGAGCTCGATTTGGAGAGCTTAGAGGAAGCCGGAAGAGCACGTTTATAACGGGGCCTCTGGCCAATGCAAGGGGGCCTCCTTTTGTAACCCTGAGCTGCTTTTGGAAAAACACCCTGCTTACACGAGCTCTCGGAATTCATACTTGACCTCTTGCTCCCTGAAGCAGCACCTGGACTTCACCTCTCGAGGGAGAAAGAGGCAGTCGTCCTCCGAAGACTGCTAGGCCTTTGCAAGATGTCCCATGAGCTTAGGCGAAACGAAGGCGTTCACTGGCTCGCGCAGTTCACGTCCGGAGGAACACTGGCTTTCCAAAGTGCTTTCAGCGAAGGGGTACAGTATGTGACATGGGTCTCCTTTGGCCGCCCGGGAACTTCAGCTACATGAGCTGCGTGGCAACCGTGAAGAGGGGGCGGGACGAGAAAAGCGAAATCCGTCCCGTTGGCAAGCCGGGGAGCTGCGTGCTCGGAGCTGCCTGACAACAAGGCCTGCTGCCCGTCTTGTCCTCACCGTAGGAGTTCCCTGGGAGGCAAAGTGAGGAAGAGTGAGTTTTCTCGAAAGAACGAGGGGGGGGGGTGTGTGCAGTTCCTCACTAGGAGCTCATCCCAAAGCCTTCTTGGCTAGTGGTTAGGAAACCTGCCCCCATGCCGCCAAAGGAAGGTCCGCGTGTGCCGTGAGAAGTGTTGCAGTGCAGATCTTTCTGAGAAGCCTTAGTGAAGGTACTGCTTTAACACCGGTAGGCCTCTCAGGACTGCAGGCCCGCTCACGCCTGGACCCAGGTCAAGGAAGAACACGTTGTAGCCAAAGTGTCAACTGCGGCTTCTGAGTAACCTGCAGCCCCACGGGTGGTTGGCCTCCACTCTGTGCATGCAGAGGGCAGGGCGACACACGGCTTGCTCCGGCGGAGAGCCAGACCTCCAACTCTGGAAAGCAGTCTTGGTAACAGAGTGGGGGCCGGTGTCACGTGCAATGCCTGTCAGACTCCCGGCTTAGCTATTAGCTGCACTGAATCATACCCGGCGAGTAACAGGGATTCTACGAACTCAAAGCTGACGACCCTTCACCTCCAGCAGAAAGGTGACTTTACAACCAGCCCGAAATGATGGACACCTTCCCCGAAGCACTGCTGGGAGATTGAAAGTTCCAACGTCGACCACGCCTGACTGAAGCGCTGTCGTGGCCAGGCACGTCACCCTGCGCAGAACCTCTGCTTACAAAAGGCTCCTCACAGGAGCGCCTGGTGTGTCGCGTGGCTCTCTTGGAGCTGAGCAGAAGGTGCTGCTCCACAGGCTGGGTTTGCACGTAGAAACTGGATCCTGAGGGCTGAAGCATTATTGGTCCCTTTGGAACAGGAGGCTTGGGGCCAGAAAACTGAAGGTAAAGCACGGGGGCGGGGGTGGGCGGGCACCCATCTTGGGCACCCCGCAGGAACTCCTTGGGAGGAAGCGTGAGTTTGCTCCAAAGAAACAGTGTGCCTGCCACTCCTTGCCAGGAGGTCATGCAGCAGACCACTTCAGCTAAGGCGAATGTCGGCTGAGCGGCATACTCAAAGTAAGGGGCAGTGTTTCCATCAGCAAACTTGGTGGTCGCAAGTAGACCCGAGGCTTCCACCACTGAAGTGCCGTAGTGCTGGTGTGCCTTTGACGTATCTGAGGACGCTCGCGACTGCACCGTTTTCCGAGGAAAATCACTGTGTACCGAAAGCGTCATCTGTGCCTTCTGAGCACCCTCACGCCTCATGATGGTCTTTGGGCTCTCCTGTTGGTAGGCCGAAGGCCAGGCAGCCATGTGTTTCCTCCGTCGGAGAGCCAGATAGCCACAGCTCAGAAGAATCCTCAGGAAGAGTTTTCTCCCTGGTCTGCTGTGCAATGCAAGGGGACCCCAGTTGGTAAACCTGAGCTGCACTGGAACAGACACCGCCATGGCAAGGGTTCTCAGAATTCATCGCTGACGTCTTCCCCTCGCAAGCAGCACGTCGACTTCAGATCCAGCTGGAGACATGTGCTCTCAGCCTTTGAAGACGGTCAGGCCTTGGCAAGCTCCACGGTCAGGTAGGCGACACGAAGGCGTTCACTGGCTCAACGCCGTTCACCTCAGGAGGACTCCTGCTTGCCAAAGTGTTGTCATGGAAGGGCCCATGTGTGTGGCATGTGTCTACGTGGCCTGCTTCTGAACGTCAGGTACACGAGCTAGGTGTCAACCGTGAAAGTGGAGGGGGACGGGAACGGCACAGTTGGCCCCAGTGACAAACCGGAGAGCTGCGTCCTCAGAGCTGCCGGAGAAACAGTCCTGTTGCCCGTCTTCTATTCACCCCCGGATTACCCTGAGAGGCAACCGGAGGCAGAGTGAATTTTCTTGAACGAACCGGAGTGCGTGCACTTCCTTGCTAGGTCCTCATCCCAAAGCCTTCTTGGCCAGTGGTAAGGAAACTTGCCCGCGTGTTGCAAGGAAGGTCCGTGTTTTCGACGATGAGTGCTTAATGGAACGCCCTGCGGTCGCCAACCTTCTCAACCCTGCGGGAATACCCGGGGAGGAACGGAGACTTGGCCCAAGGAAACAGAATGCTGGCAATTGCCTGCTCGGAGTACCTCCAGCAGAGGAGGTTATCTAGGGCGTAAGTCAGCCGAGCGCCAGACTCAAGGTAAGGTGCAGTGTTTCCTTCCACGAGCACAGTCGCAGTCGGCAGTTTCAACGAGGCCTTCCCGACTGAACTGCTGTAAAGGCTGGTGTGCCTTTCAAGACTCTGAAAGGATGAGGATGCGAGCGTCTGCACCGTATTCCGAGGAAGGTCACTGTGGAGCAGAAGTGGCATCTGTGCCTGCTGAGCAACACCCAGCCACAAGGGTCTTGGGACTCTAGTGTTTTGTATGCAGGAGGCTGGGCAACAACGTTTCTCCTCCATCGGAGAGCTCGATTTGGAGAGCTTAGAGGAAGCCGGAAGAGCACGTTTATAACGGGGCCTCTGGCCAATGCAAGGGGGCCTCCTTTTGTAACCCTGAGCTGCTTTTGGAAAAACACCCTGCTTACACGAGCTCTCGGAATTCATACTTGACCTCTTGCTCCCTGAAGCAGCACCTGGACTTCACCTCTCGAGGGAGAAAGAGGCAGTCGTCCTCCGAAGACTGCTAGGCCTTTGCAAGATGTCCCATGAGCTTAGGCGAAACGAAGGCGTTCACTGGCTCGCGCAGTTCACGTCCGGAGGAACACTGGCTTTCCAAAGTGCTTTCAGCGAAGGGGTACAGTATGTGACATGGGTCTCCTTTGGCCGCCCGGGAACTTCAGCTACATGAGCTGCGTGGCAACCGTGAAGAGGGGGCGGGACGAGAAAAGCGAAATCCGTCCCGTTGGCAAGCCGGGGAGCTGCGTGCTCGGAGCTGCCTGACAACAAGGCCTGCTGCCCGTCTTGTCCTCACCGTAGGAGTTCCCTGGGAGGCAAAGTGAGGAAGAGTGAGTTTTCTCGAAAGAACGAGGGGGGGGGGTGTGTGCAGTTCCTCACTAGGAGCTCATCCCAAAGCCTTCTTGGCTAGTGGTTAGGAAACCTGCCCCCATGCCGCCAAAGGAAGGTCCGCGTGTGCCGTGAGAAGTGTTGCAGTGCAGATCTTTCTGAGAAGCCTTAGTGAAGGTACTGCTTTAACACCGGTAGGCCTCTCAGGACTGCAGGCCCGCTCACGCCTGGACCCAGGTCAAGGAAGAACACGTTGTAGCCAAAGTGTCAACTGCGGCTTCTGAGTAACCTGCAGCCCCACGGGTGGTTGGCCTCCACTCTGTGCATGCAGAGGGCAGGGCGACACACGGCTTGCTCCGGCGGAGAGCCAGACCTCCAACTCTGGAAAGCAGTCTTGGTAACAGAGTGGGGGCCGGTGTCACGTGCAATGCCTGTCAGACTCCCGGCTTAGCTATTAGCTGCACTGAATCATACCCGGCGAGTAACAGGGATTCTACGAACTCAAAGCTGACGACCCTTCACCTCCAGCAGAAAGGTGACTTTACAACCAGCCCGAAATGATGGACACCTTCCCCGAAGCACTGCTGGGAGATTGAAAGTTCCAACGTCGACCACGCCTGACTGAAGCGCTGTCGTGGCCAGGCACGTCACCCTGCGCAGAACCTCTGCTTACAAAAGGCTCCTCACAGGAGCGCCTGGTGTGTCGCGTGGCTCTGTTGGAGCTGAGCAGAAGGTGCTGCTCCACAGGCTGGGTTTGCACGTAGAAACTGGATCCTGAGGGCTGAAGCATTAGTGGTCCCTTTGGAACAGGAGGCTTGGGGCCAGAAAACTGAAGGTAAAGCACGGGGGCGGGGGTGGGCGGGCACCCATCTTGGGCACCCCGCAGGAACTCCTTGGGAGGAAGCGTGAGTTTGCTCCAAAGAAACAGTGTGCCTGCCACTCCTTGCCAGGAGGTCATGCAGCAGACCACTTCAGCTAAGGCGAATGTCGGCTGAGTGGCATACTCAAAGTAAGGGGCAGTGTTTCCATCAGCAAACTTGGTGGTCGCAAGTAGACCCGAGGCTTCCACCACTGAAGTGCCGTAGTGCTGGTGTGCCTTTGACGTATCTGAGGACGCTCGCGACTGCACCGTTTTCCGAGGAAAATCACTGTGTACCGAAAGCGTCATCTGTGCCTTCTGAGCACCCTCACGCCTCATGATGGTCTTTGGGCTCTCCTGTTGGTAGGCCGAAGGCCAGGCAGCCATGTGTTTCCTCCGTCGGAGAGCCAGATAGCCACAGCTCAGAAGAATCCTCAGGAAGAGTTTTCTCCCTGGTCTGCTGTGCAATGCAAGGGGACCCCAGTTGGTCAACCTGAGCTGCACTGGAACAGACACCGCCATGGCAAGGGTTCTCAGAATTCATCGCTGACGTCTTCCCCTCGCAAGCAGCACGTCGACTTCAGATCCAGCTGGAGACATGTGCTCTCAGCCTTTGAAGACGGTCAGGCCTTGGCAAGCTCCACGGTCAGGTAGGCGACACGAAGGCGTTCACTGGCTCAACGCCGTTCACCTCAGGAGGACTCCTGCTTGCCAAAGTGTTGTCATGGAAGGGCCCATGTGTGTGGCATGTGTCTACGTGGCCTGCTTCTGAACGTCAGGTACACGAGCTAGGTGTCAACCGTGAAAGTGGAGGGGGACGGGAACGGCACAGTTGGCCCCAGTGACAAACCGGAGAGCTGCGTCCTCAGAGCTGCCGGAGAAACAGTCCTGTTGCCCGTCTTCTATTCACCCCTGGATTACCCTGAGAGGCAAGCGGAGGCAGAGTGAATTTTCTTGAACGAACCGGAGTGCGTGCACTTCCTTGCTAGGTTCTCATCCCAAAGCCTTCTTGGCCAGTGGTAAGGAAACTTGCCCGCGTGTTGCAAGGAAGGTCCGTGTTTTCGACGATGAGTGCTTAATGGAACGCCCTGCGGTCGCCAACCTTCTCAACCCTGCGGGAATACCCGGGGAGGAACGGAGACTTGGCCCAAGGAAACAGAATGCTGGCAATTGCCTGCTCGGAGTACCTCCAGCAGAGGAGGTTATCTAGGGCGTAAGTCAGCCGAGCGCCAGACTCAAGGTAAGGTGCAGTGTTTCCTTCCACCAGCACAGTCGCAGTCGGCAGTTTCAACGAGGCCTTCCCGACTGAACTGCTGTAAAGGCTGGTGTGCCTTTCAAGACTCTGAAAGGATGAGGATGCGAGCGTCTGCACCGTATTCCGAGGAAGGTCACTGTGGAGCAGAAGTGGCATCTGTGCCTGCTGAGCAACACCCAGCCACAAGGGTCTTGGGACTCTAGTGTTTTGTATGCAGGAGGCTGGGCAACAACGTTTCTCCTCCATCGGAGAGCTCGATTTGGAGAGCTTAGAGGAAGCCGGAAGAGCACGTTTATAACGGGGCCTCTGGCCAATGCAAGGGGGCCTCCTTTTGTAACCCTGAGCTGCTTTTGGAAAAACACCCTGCTTACACGAGCTCTCGGAATTCATACTTGACCTCTTGCTCCCTGAAGCAGCACCTGGACTTCACCTCTCGAGGGAGAAAGAGGCAGTCGTCCTCCGAAGACTGCTAGGCCTTTGCAAGATGTCCCATGAGCTTAGGCGAAACGAAGGCGTTCACTGGCTCGCGCAGTTCACGTCCGGAGGAACACTGGCTTTCCAAAGTGCTTTCAGCGAAGGGGTACAGTATGTGACATGGGTCTCCTTTGGCCGCCCGGGAACTTCAGCTACATGAGCTGCGTGGCAACCGTGAAGAGGGGGCAGGACGAGAAAAGCGAAATCCGTCCCGTTGGCAAGCCGGGGAGCTGCGTGCTCGGAGGTGCCTGACAACAAGGCCTGCTGCCCGTCTTGTCCTCACCGTAGGAGTTCCCTGGGAGGCAAAGTGAGGAAGAGTGAGTTTTCTCGGAAGAACGAGGGGGGGTGTGTGCAGTTCCTAACTAGGAGCTCATCCCAAAGCCTTCTTGGCTAGTGGTTAGGAAACCTGCCCCCATGCCGCCAAAGGAAGGTCCGCGTGTGCCGTGAGAAGTGTTGCAGTGCAGATCTTTCTGAGAAGCCTTAGTGAAGGTACTGCTTTAACACCGGTAGGCCTCTCAGGACTGCAGGCTCGCTCACGCCTGGACCCAGGTCAAGGAAGAACACGTTGTAGCCAAAGTGTCAACTGCGGCTTCTGAGTAACCTGCAGCCCCACGGGTGGTTGGCCTCCACTCTGTGCATGCAGAGGGCAGGGCGACACACGGCTTGCTCCGGCGGAGAGCCAGACCTCCAACTCTGGAAAGCAGTCTTGGTAACAGAGTGGGGGCCGGTGTCACGTGCAATGCCTGTCAGACTCCCGGCTTAGCTATTAGCTGCACTGAATCATACCCGGCGAGTAACAGGGATTCTACGAACTCAAAGCTGACGACCCTTCACCTCCAGCAGAAAGGTGACTTTACAACCAGCCCGAAATGATGGACACCTTTCCCGAAGCACTGCTGGGAGATTGAAAGTTCCAACGTCGACCACGCCTGACTGAAGCGCTGTCGTGGCCAGGCACGTCACCCTGCGCAGAACCTCTGCTTACAAAAGGCTCCTCACAGGAGCGCCTGGTGTGTCGCGTGGCTCTCTTGGAGCTGAGCAGAAGGTGCTGCTCCACAGGCTGGGTTTGCACGTAGAAACTGGATCCTGAGGGCTGAAGCATTATTGGTCCCTTTGGAACAGGAGGCTTGGGGCCAGAAAACTGAAGGTAAAGCACGGGGGCGGGGGTGGGCGGGCACCCATCTTGGGCACCCCGCAGGAACTCCTTGGGAGGAAGCGTGAGTTTGCTCCAAAGAAACAGTGTGCCTGCCACTCCTTGCCAGGAGGTCATGCAGCAGACCACTTCAGCTAAGGCGAATGTCGGCTGAGCGGCATACTCAAAGTAAGGGGCAGTGTTTCCATCAGCAAACTTGGTGGTCGCAAGTAGACCCGAGGCTTCCACCACTGAAGTGCCGTAGTGCTGGTGTGCCTTTGACGTATCTGAGGACGCTCGCGACTGCACCGTTTTCCGAGGAAAATCACTGTGTACCGAAAGCGTCATCTGTGCCTTCTGAGCACCCTCATGCCTCATGATGGTCTTTGGGCTCTCCTGTTGGTAGGCCGAAGGCCAGGCAGCCATTTGTTTCCTCCGTCGGAGAGCCAGATAGCCACAGCTCAGAAGAATCCTCAGGAAGAGTTTTCTCCCTGGTCTGCTGTGCAATGCAAGGGGACCCCAGTTGGTCAACCTGAGCTGCACTGGAACAGACACCGCCATGGCAAGGGTTCTCAGAATTCATCGCTGACGTCTTCCCCTCGCAAGCAGCACGTCGACTTCAGATCCAGCTGGAGACATGTGCTCTCAGCCTTTGAAGACGGTCAGGCCTTGGCAAGCTCCACGGTCAGGTAGGCGACACGAAGGCGTTCACTGGCTCAACGCCGTTCACCTCAGGAGGACTCCTGCTTGCCAAAGTGTTGTCATGGAAGGGCCCATGTGTGTGGCATGTGTCTACGTGGCCTGCTTCTGAACGTCAGGTACACGAGCTAGGTGTCAACCGTGAAAGTGGAGGGGGACGGGAACGGCACAGTTGGCCCCAGTGACAAACCGGAGAGCTGCGTCCTCAGAGCTGCCGGAGAAACAGTCCTGTTGCCCGTCTTCTATTCACCCCTGGATTACCCTGAGAGGCAACCGGAGGCAGAGTGAATTTTCTTGAACGAACCGGAGTGCGTGCACTTCCTTGCTAGGTTCTCATCCCAAAGCCTTCTTGGCCAGTGGTAAGGAAACTTGCCCGCGTGTTGCAAGGAAGGTCCGTGTTTTCGACGATGAGTGCTTAATGGAACGCCCTGCGGTCGCCAACCTTCTCAACCCTGCGGGAATACCCGGGGAGGAACGGAGACTTGGCCCAAGGAAACAGAATGCTGGCAATTGCCTGCTCGGAGTACCTCCAGCAGAGGAGGTTATCTAGGGCGTAAGTCAGCCGAGCGCCAGACTCAAGGTAAGGTGCAGTGTTTCCTTCCACGAGCACAGTCGCAGTCGGCAGTTTCAACGAGGCCTTCCCGACTGAACTGCTGTAAAGGCTGGTGTGCCTTTCAAGACTCTGAAAGGATGAGGATGCGAGCGTCTGCACCGTATTCCGAGGAAGGTCACTGTGGAGCAGAAGTGGCATCTGTGCCTGCTGAGCAACACCCAGCCACAAGGGTCTTGGGACTCTAGTGTTTTGTATGCAGGAGGCTGGGCAACAACGTTTCTCCTCCATCGGAGAGCTCGATTTGGAGAGCTTAGAGGAAGCCGGAAGAGCACGTTTATAACGGGGCCTCTGGCCAATGCAAGGGGGCCTCCTTTTGTAACCCTGAGCTGCTTTTGGAAAAACACCCTGCTTACACGAGCTCTCGGAATTCATACTTGACCTCTTGCTCCCTGAAGCAGCACCTGGACTTCACCTCTCGAGGGAGAAAGAGGCAGTCGTCCTCCGAAGACTGCTAGGCCTTTGCAAGATGTCCCATGAGCTTAGGCGAAACGAAGGCGTTCACTGGCTCGCGCAGTTCACGTCCGGAGGAACACTGGCTTTCCAAAGTGCTTTCAGCGAAGGGGTACAGTATGTGACATGGGTCTCCTTTGGCCGCCCGGGAACTTCAGCTACATGAGCTGCGTGGCAACCGTGAAGAGGGGGCAGGACGAGAAAAACGAAATCCGTCCCGTTGGCAAGCCGGGGAGCTGCGTGCTCGGAGGTGCCTGACAACAAGGCCTGCTGCCCGTCTTGTCCTCACCGTAGGAGTTCCCTGGGAGGCAAAGTGAGGAAGAGTGAGTTTTCTCGAAAGAACGAGGGGGGGTGTGTGCAGTTCCTAACTAGGAGCTCATCCCAAAGCCTTCTTGGCTAGTGGTTAGGAAACCTGCCCCCATGCCGCCAAAGGAAGGTCCGCGTGTGCCGTGAGAAGTGTTGCAGTGCAGATCTTTCTGAGAAGCCTTAGTGAAGGTACTGCTTTAACACCGGTAGGCCTCTCAGGACTGCAGGCTCGCTCACGCCTGGACCCAGGTCAAGGAAGAACACGTTGTAGCCAAAGTGTCAACTGCGGCTTCTGAGTAACCTGCAGCCCCACGGGTGGTTGGCCTCCACTCTGTGCATGCAGAGGGCAGGGCGACACACGGCTTGCTCCGGCGGAGAGCCAGACCTCCAACTCTGGAAAGCAGTCTTGGTAACAGAGTGGGGGCCGGTGTCACGTGCAATGCCTGTCAGACTCCCGGCTTAGCTATTAGCTGCACTGAATCATACCCGGCGAGTAACAGGGATTCTACGAACTCAAAGCTGACGACCCTTCACCTCCAGCAGAAAGGTGACTTTACAACCAGCCCGAAATGATGGACACCTTTCCCGAAGCACTGCTGGGAGATTGAAAGTTCCAACGTCGACCACGCCTGACTGAAGCGCTGTCGTGGCCAGGCACGTCACCCTGCGCAGAACCTCTGCTTACAAAAGGCTCCTCACAGGAGCGCCTGGTGTGTCGCGTGGCTCTCTTGGAGCTGAGCAGAAGGTGCTGCTCCACAGGCTGGGTTTGCACGTAGAAACTGGATCCTGAGGGCTGAAGCATTATTGGTCCCTTTGGAACAGGAGGCTTGGGGCCAGAAAACTGAAGGTAAAGCACGGGGGCGGGGGTGGGCGGGCACCCATCTTGGGCACCCCGCAGGAACTCCTTGGGAGGAAGCGTGAGTTTGCTCCAAAGAAACAGTGTGCCTGCCACTCCTTGCCAGGAGGTCATGCAGCAGACCACTTCAGCTAAGGCGAATGTCGGCTGAGCGGCATACTCAAAGTAAGGGGCAGTGTTTCCATCAGCAAACTTGGTGGTCGCAAGTAGACCCGAGGCTTCCACCACTGAAGTGCCGTAGTGCTGGTGTGCCTTTGACGTATCTGAGGACGCTCGCGACTGCACCGTTTTCCGAGGAAAATCACTGTGTACCGAAAGCGTCATCTGTGCCTTCTGAGCACCCTCATGCCTCATGATGGTCTTTGGGCTCTCCTGTTGGTAGGCCGAAGGCCAGGCAGCCATTTGTTTCCTCCGTCGGAGAGCCAGATAGCCACAGCTCAGAAGAATCCTCAGGAAGAGTTTTCTCCCTGGTCTGCTGTGCAATGCAAGGGGACCCCAGTTGGTCAACCTGAGCTGCACTGGAACAGACACCGCCATGGCAAGGGTTCTCAGAATTCATCGCTGACGTCTTCCCCTCGCAAGCAGCACGTCGACTTCAGATCCAGCTGGAGACATGTGCTCTCAGCCTTTGAAGACGGTCAGGCCTTGGCAAGCTCCACGGTCAGGTAGGCGACACGAAGGCGTTCACTGGCTCAACGCCGTTCACCTCAGGAGGACTCCTGCTTGCCAAAGTGTTGTCATGGAAGGGCCCATGTGTGTGGCATGTGTCTACGTGGCCTGCTTCTGAACGTCAGGTACACGAGCTAGGTGTCAACCGTGAAAGTGGAGGGGGACGGGAACGGCACAGTTGGCCCCAGTGACAAACCGGAGAGCTGCGTCCTCAGAGCTGCCGGAGAAACAGTCCTGTTGCCCGTCTTCTATTCACCCCTGGATTACCCTGAGAGGCAACCGGAGGCAGAGTGAATTTTCTTGAACGAACCGGAGTGCGTGCACTTCCTTGCTAGGTTCTCATCCCAAAGCCTTCTTGGCCAGTGGTAAGGAAACTTGCCCGCGTGTTGCAAGGAAGGTCCGTGTTTTCGACGATGAGTGCTTAATGGAACACCCTGCGGTCGCCAACCTTCTCAACCCTGCGGGAATACCCGGGGAGGAACGGAGACTTGGCCCAAGGAAACAGAATGCTGGCAATTGCCTGCTCGGAGTACCTCCAGCAGAGGAGGTTATCTAGGGCGTAAGTCAGCCGAGCGCCAGACTCAAGGTAAGGTGCAGTGTTTCCTTCCACGAGCACAGTCGCAGTCGGCAGTTTCAACGAGGCCTTCCCGACTGAACTGCTGTAAAGGCTGGTGTGCCTTTCAAGACTCTGAAAGGATGAGGATGCGAGCGTCTGCACCGTATTCCGAGGAAGGTCACTGTGGAGCAGAAGTGGCATCTGTGCCTGCTGAGCAACACCCAGCCACAAGGGTCTTGGGACTCTAGTGTTTTGTATGCAGGAGGCTGGGCAACAACGTTTCTCCTCCATCGGAGAGCTCGATTTGGAGAGCTTAGAGGAAGCCGGAAGAGCACGTTTATAACGGGGCCTCTGGCCAATGCAAGGGGGCCTCCTTTTGTAACCCTGAGCTGCTTTTGGAAAAACACCCTGCTTACACGAGCTCTCGGAATTCATACTTGACCTCTTGCTCCCTGAAGCAGCACCTGGACTTCACCTCTCGAGGGAGAAAGAGGCAGTCGTCCTCCGAAGACTGCTAGGCCTTTGCAAGATGTCCCATGAGCTTAGGCGAAACGAAGGCGTTCACTGGCTCGCGCAGTTCACGTCCGGAGGAACACTGGCTTTCCAAAGTGCTTTCAGCGAAGGGGTACAGTATGTGACATGGGTCTCCTTTGGCCACCCGGGAACTTCAGCTACATGAGCTGCGTGGCAACCGTGAAGAGGGGGCAGGACGAGAAAAGCGAAATCCGTCCCGTTGGCAAGCCGGGGAGCTGCGTGCTCGGAGGTGCCTGACAACAAGGCCTGCTGCCCGTCTTGTCCTCACCGTAGGAGTTCCCTGGGAGGCAAAGTGAGGAAGAGTGAGTTTTCTCGAAAGAACGAGGGGGGGTGTGTGCAGTTCCTCACTAGGAGCTCATCCCAAAGCCTTCTTGGCTAGTGGTTAGGAAACCTGCCCCCATGCCGCCAAAGGAAGGTCCGCGTGTGCCGTGAGAAGTGTTGCAGTGCAGATCTTTCTGAGAAGCCTTAGTGAAGGTACTGCTTTAACACCGGTAGGCCTCTCAGGACTGCAGGCTCGCTCACGCCTGGACCCAGGTCAAGGAAGAACACGTTGTAGCCAAAGTGTCAACTGCGGCTTCTGAGTAACCTGCAGCCCCACGGGTGGTTGGCCTCCACTCTGTGCATGCAGAGGGCAGGGCGACACACGGCTTGCTCCGGCGGAGAGCCAGACCTCCAACTCTGGAAAGCAGTCTTGGTAACAGAGTGGGGGCCGGTGTCACGTGCAATGCCTGTCAGACTCCCGGCTTAGCTATTAGCTGCACTGAATCATACCCGGCGAGTAACAGGGATTCTACGAACTCAAAGCTGACGACCCTTCACCTCCAGCAGAAAGGTGACTTTACAACCAGCCCGAAATGATGGACACCTTTCCCGAAGCACTGCTGGGAGATTGAAAGTTCCAACGTCGACCACGCCTGACTGAAGCGCTGTCGTGGCCAGGCACGTCACCCTGCGCAGAACCTCTGCTTACAAAAGGCTCCTCACAGGAGCGCCTGGTGTGTCGCGTGGCTCTCTTGGAGCTGAGCAGAAGGTGCTGCTCCACAGGCTGGGTTTGCATGTAGAAACTGGATCCTGAGGGCTGAAGCATTATTGGTCCCTTTGGAACAGGAGGCTTGGGGCCAGAAAACTGAAGGTAAAGCACGGGGGCGGGGGTGGGCGGGCACCCATCTTGGGCACCCCGCAGGAACTCCTTGGGAGGAAGCGTGAGTTTGCTCCAAAGAAACAGTGTGCCTGCCACTCCTTGCCAGGAGGTCATGCAGCAGACCACTTCAGCTAAGGCGAATGTCGGCTGAGCGGCATACTCAAAGTAAGGGGCAGTGTTTCCATCAGCAAACTTGGTGGTCGCAAGTAGACCCGAGGCTTCCACCACTGAAGTGCCGTAGTGCTGGTGTGCCTTTGACGTATCTGAGGACGCTCGCGACTGCACCGTTTTCCGAGGAAAATCACTATGTACCGAAAGCGTCATCTGTGCCTTCTGAGCACCCTCATGCCTCATGATGGTCTTTGGGCTCTCCTGTTGGTAGGCCAAAGGCCAGGCAGCCATGTGTTTCCTCCGTCGGAGAGCCAGATAGCCACAGCTCAGAAGAATCCTCAGGAAGAGTTTTCTCCCTGGTCTGCTGTGCAATGCAAGGGGACCCCAGTTGGTAAACCTGAGCTGCACTGGAACAGACACCGCCATGGCAAGGGTTCTCAGAATTCATCGCTGACGTCTTCCCCTCGCAAGCAGCACGTCGACTTCAGATCCAGCTGGAGACATGTGCTCTCAGCCTTTGAAGACGGTCAGGCCTTGGCAAGCTCCACGGTCAGGTAGGCGACACGAAGGCGTTCACTGGCTCAACGCCGTTCACCTCAGGAGGACTCCTGCTTGCCAAAGTGTTGTCATGGAAGGGCCCATGTGTGTGGCATGTGTCTACGTGGCCTGCTTCTGAACGTCAGGTACACGAGCTAGGTGTCAACCGTGAAAGTGGAGGGGGACGGGAACGGCACAGTTGGCCCCAGTGACAAACCGGAGAGCTGCGTCCTCAGAGCTGCCGGAGAAACAGTCCTGTTGCCCGTCTTCTATTCACCCCTGGATTACCCTGAGAGGCAACCGGAGGCAGAGTGAATTTTCTTGAACGAACCGGAGTGCGTGCACTTCCTTGCTAGGTTCTCATCCCAAAGCCTTCTTGGCCAGTGGTAAGGAAACTTGCCCGCGTGTTGCAAGGAAGGTCCGTGTTTTCGACGATGAGTGCTTAATGGAACGCCCTGCGGTCGCCAACCTTCTCAACCCTGCGGGAATACCCGGGGAGGAACGGAGACTTGGCCCAAGGAAACAGAATGCTGGCAATTGCCTGCTCGGAGTACCTCCAGCAGAGGAGGTTATCTAGGGCGTAAGTCAGCCGAGCGCCAGACTCAAGGTAAGGTGCAGTGTTTCCTTCCACCAGCACAGTCGCAGTCGGCAGTTTCAACGAGGCCTTCCCGACTGAACTGCTGTAAAGGCTGGTGTGCCTTTCAAGACTCTGAAAGGATGAGGATGCGAGCGTCTGCACCGTATTCCGAGGAAGGTCACTGTGGAGCAGAAGTGGCATCTGTGCCTGCTGAGCAACACCCAGCCACAAGGGTCTTGGGACTCTAGTGTTTTGTATGCAGGAGGCTGGGCAACAACGTTTCTCCTCCATCGGAGAGCTCGATTTGGAGAGCTTAGAGGAAGCCGGAAGAGCACGTTTATAACGGGGCCTCTGGCCAATGCAAGGGGGCCTCCTTTTGTAACCCTGAGCTGCTTTTGGAAAAACACCCTGCTTACACGAGCTCTCGGTATTCATACTTGACCTCTTGCTCCCTGAAGCAGCACCTGGACTTCACCTCTCGAGGGAGAAAGAGGCAGTCGTCCTCCGAAGACTGCTAGGCCTTTGCAAGATGTCCCATGAGCTTAGGCGAAACGAAGGCGTTCACTGGCTCACGCAGTTCACGTCCGGAGGAACACTGGCTTTCCAAAGTGCTTTCAGCGAAGGGGTACAGTATGTGACATGGGTCTCCTTTGGCCGCCCGGGAACTTCAGCTACATGAGCTGCGTGGCAACCGTGAAGAGGGGGCGGGACGAGAAAAGCGAAATCCGTCCCGTTGGCAAGCCGGGGAGCTGCGTGCTCGGAGCTGCCTGACAACAAGGCCTGCTGCCCGTCTTGTCCTCACCGTAGGAGTTCCCTGGGAGGCAAAGTGAGGAAGAGTGAGTTTTCTCGAAAGAACGAGGGGGTGTGTGCAGTTCCTCACTAGGAGCTCATCCCAAAGCCTTCTTGGCTAGTGGTTAGGAAACCTGCCCCCATGCCGCCAAAGGAAGGTCCGCGTGTGCCGTGAGAAGTGTTGCAGTGCAGATCTTTCTGAGAAGCCTTAGTGAAGGTACTGCTTTAACACCGGTAGGCCTCTCAGGACTGCAGGCTCGCTCACGCCTGGACCCAGGTCAAGGAAGAACACGTTGTAGCCAAAGTGTCAACTGCGGCTTCTGAGTAACCTGCAGCCCCACGGGTGGTTGGCCTCCACTCTGTGCATGCAGAGGGCAGGGCGACACACGGCTTGCTCCGGCGGAGAGCCAGACCTCCAACTCTGGAAAGCAGTCTTGGTAACAGAGTGGGGGCCGGTGTCACGTGCAATGCCTGTCAGACTCCCGGCTTAGCTATTAGCTGCACTGAATCATACCCGGCGAGTAACAGGGATTCTACGAACTCAAAGCTGACGACCCTTCACCTCCAGCAGAAAGGTGACTTTACAACCAGCCCGAAATGATGGACACCTTTCCCGAAGCACTGCTGGGAGATTGAAAGTTCCAACGTCGACCACGCCTGACTGAAGCGCTGTCGTGGCCAGGCACGTCACCCTGCGCAGAACCTCTGCTTACAAAAGGCTCCTCACAGGAGCGCCTGGTGTGTCGCGTGGCTCTCTTGGAGCTGAGCAGAAGGTGCTGCTCCACAGGCTGGGTTTGCACGTAGAAACTGGATCCTGAGGGCTGAAGCATTATTGGTCCCTTTGGAACAGGAGGCTTGGGGCCAGAAAACTGAAGGTAAAGCACGGGGGCGGGGGTGGGCGGGCACCCATCTTGGGCACCCCGCAGGAACTCCTTGGGAGGAAGCGTGAGTTTGCTCCAAAGAAACAGTGTGCCTGCCACTCCTTGCCAGGAGGTCTTGCAGCAGACCACTTCAGATAAGGCGAATGTCGGCTGAGCGGCATACTCAAAGTAAGGGGCAGTGTTTCCATCAGCAAACTTGGTGGTCGCAAGTAGACCCGAGGCTTTCACCACTGAAGTGCCGTAGTGATGGTGTGCCTTTGACGTATCTGAGGACGCTCGCGACTGCACCGTTTTCCGAGGAAAATCACTGTGTACCGAAAGCGTCATCTGTGCCTTCTGAGCACCCTCCTGCCTCATGATGGTCTTTGGGCTCTCCTGTTGGTAGGCCGAAGGCCAGGCAGCCATGTGTTTCCTCCGTCGGAGAGCCAGATAGCCACAGCTCAGAAGAATCCTCAGGAAGAGTTTTCTCCCTGGTCTGCTGTGCAATGCAAGGGGACCCCAGTTGGTAAACCTGAGCTGCACTGGAACAGACACCGCCATGGCAAGGGTTCTCAGAATTCATCGCTGACGTCTTCCCCTCGCAAGCAGCACGTCGACTTCAGATCCAGCTGGAGACATGTGCTCTCAGCCTTTGAAGACGGTCAGGCCTTGGCAAGCTCCACGGTCAGGTAGGCGACACGAAGGCGTTCACTGGCTCAACGCCGTTCACCTCAGGAGGACTCCTGCTTGCCAAAGTGTTGTCATGGAAGGGCCCATGTGTGTGGCATGTGTCTACGTGGCCTGCTTCTGAACGTCAGGTACACGAGCTAGGTGTCAACCGTGAAAGTGGAGGGGGACGGGAACGGCACAGTTGGCCCCAGTGACAAACCGGAGAGCTGCGTCCTCAGAGCTGCCGGAGAAACAGTCCTGTTGCCCGTCTTCTATTCACCCCTGGATTACCCTGAGAGGCAACCGGAGGCAGAGTGAATTTTCTTGAACGAACCGGAGTGCGTGCACTTCCTTGCTAGGTTCTCATCCCAAAGCCTTCTTGGCCAGTGGTAAGGAAACTTGCCCGCGTGTTGCAAGGAAGGTCCGTGTTTTCGACGATGAGTGCTTAATGGAACGCCCTGCGGTCGCCAACCTTCTTAACCCTGCGGGAATACCCGGGGAGGAACGGAGACTTGGCCCAAGGAAACAGAATGCTGGCAATTGCTTGCTCGGAGTACCTCCAGCAGAGGAGGTTATCTAGGCCGTAAGTCAGCCGAGCGCCAGACTCAAGGTAAGGTGCAGTGTTTCCTTCCACCAGCACAGTCGCAGTCGGCAGTTTCAACGAGGCCTTCCCGACTGAACTGCTGTAAAGGCTGGTGTGCCTTTCAAGACTCTGAAAGGATGAGGATGCGAGCGTCTGCACCGTATTCCGAGGAAGGTCACTGTGGAGCAGAAGTGGCATCTGTGCCTGCTGAGCAACACCCAGCCACAAGGGTCTTGGGACTCTAGTGTTTTGTATGCAGGAGGCTGGGCAACAACGTTTCTCCTCCATCGGAGAGCTCGATTTGGAGAGCTTAGAGGAAGCCGGAAGAGCACGTTTATAACGGGGCCTCTGGCCAATGCAAGGGGGCCTCCTTTTGTAACCCTGAGCTGCTTTTGGAAAAACACCCTGCTTACACGAGCTCTCGGAATTCATACTTGACCTCTTGCTCCCTGAAGCAGCACCTGGACTTCACCTCTCGAGGGAGAAAGAGGCAGTCGTCCTCCGAAGACTGCTAGGCCTTTGCAAGATGTCCCATGAGCTTAGGCGAAACGAAGGCGTTCACTGGCTCGCGCAGTTCACGTCCGGAGGAACACTGGCTTTCCAAAGTGCTTTCAGCGAAGGGGTACAGTATGTGACATGGGTCTCCTTTGGCCGCCCGGGAACTTCAGCTACATGAGCTGCGTGGCAACCGTGAAGAGGGGGCGGGACGAGAAAAGCGAAATCCGTCCCGTTGGCAAGCCGGGGAGCTGCGTGCTCGGAGCTGCCTGACAACAAGGCCTGCTGCCCGTCTTGTCCTCACCGTAGGAGTTCCCTGGGAGGCAAAGTGAGGAAGAGTGAGTTTTCTCGAAAGAACGAGGGGGTGTGTGCAGTTCCTCACTAGGAGCTCATCCCAAAGCCTTCTTGGCTAGTGGTTAGGAAACGTGCCCCCATGCCGCCAAAGGAAGGTCCGCGTGTGCCGTGAGAAGTGTTGCAGTGCAGATCTTTCTGAGAAGCCTTAGTGAAGGTACTGCTTTAACACCGGTAGGCCTCTCAGGACTGCAGGCTCGCTCACGCCTGGACCCAGGTCAAGGAAGAACACGTTGTAGCCAAAGTGTCAACTGCGGCTTCTGAGTAACCTGCAGCCCCACGGGTGGCTGGCCTCCACTCTGTGCATGCAGAGGGCAGGGCGACACACGGCTTGCTCCGGCGGAGAGCCAGACCTCCAACTCTGGAAAGCAGTCTTGGTAACAGAGTGGGGGCCGGTGTCACGTGCAATGCCTGTCAGACTCCCGGCTTAGCTATTAGCTGCACTGAATCATACCCGGCGAGTAACAGGGATTCTACGAACTCAAAGCTGACGACCCTTCACCTCCAGCAGAAAGGTGACTTTACAACCAGCCTGAAATGATGGACACCTTTCCCGAAGCACTGCTGGGAGATTGAAAGTTCCAACGTCGACCACGCCTGACTGAAGCGCTGTCGTGGCCAGGCACGTCACCCTGCGCAGAACCTCTGCTTACAAAAGGCTCCTCACAGGAGCGCCTGGTGTGTCGCGTGGCTCTCTTGGAGCTGAGCAGAAGGTGCTGCTCCACAGGCTGGGTTTGCACGTAGAAACTGGATCCTGAGGGCTGAAGCATTATTGGTCCCTTTGGAACAGGAGGCTTGGGGCCAGAAAACTGAAGGTAAAGCACGGGGGCGGGGGTGGGCGGGCACCCATCTTGGGCACCCCGCAGGAACTCCTTGGGAGGAAGCGTGAGTTTGCTCCAAAGAAACAGTGTGCCTGCCACTCCTTGCCAGGAGGTCTTGCAGCAGACCACTTCAGCTAAGGCGAATGTCGGCTGAGCGGCATACTCAAAGTAAGGGGCAGTGTTTCCATCAGCAAACTTGGTGGTCGCAAGTAGACCCGAGGCTTTCACCACTGAAGTGCCGTAGTGCTGGTGTGCCTTTGACGTATCTGAGGACGCTCGCGACTGCACCGTTTTCCGAGGAAAATCACTGTGTACCGAAAGCGTCATCTGTGCCTTCTGAGCACCCTCCTGCCTCATGATGGTCTTTGGGCTCTCCTGTTGGTAGGCCGAAGGCCAGGCAGCCATGTGTTTCCTCCGTCGGAGAGCCAGATAGCCACAGCTCAGAAGAATCCTCAGGAAGAGTTTTCTCCCTGGTCTGCTGTGCAATGCAAGGGGACCCCAGTTGGTAAACCTGAGCTGCACTGGAACAGACACCGCCATGGCAAGGGTTCTCAGAATTCATCGCTGACGTCTTCCCCTCGCAAGCAGCACGTCGACTTCAGATCCAGCTGGAGACATGTGCTCTCAGCCTTTGAAGACGGTCAGGCCTTGGCAAGCTCCACGGTCAGGTAGGCGACACGAAGGCGTTCACTGGCTCAACGCCGTTCACCTCAGGAGGACTCCTGCTTGCCAAAGTGTTGTCATGGAAGGGCCCATGTGTGTGGCATGTGTCTACGTGGCCTGCTTCTGAACGTCAGGTACACGAGCTAGGTGTCAACCGTGAAAGTGGAGGGGGACGGGAACGGCACAGTTGGCCCCAGTGACAAACCGGAGAGCTGCGTCCTCAGAGCTGCCGGAGAAACAGTCCTGTTGCCCGTCTTCTATTCACCCCTGGATTACCCTGAGAGGCAACCGGAGGCAGAGTGAATTTTCTTGAACGAACCGGAGTGCGTGCACTTCCTTGCTAGGTTCTCATCCCAAAGCCTTCTTGGCCAGTGGTAAGGAAACTTGCCCGCGTGTTGCAAGGAAGGTCCGTGTTTTCGATGATGAGTGCTTAATGGAACGCCCTGCGGTCGCCAACCTTCTCAACCCTGCGGGAATACCCGGGGAGGAACGGAGACTTGGCCCAAGGAAACAGAATGCTGGCAATTGCTTGCTCGGAGTACCTCCAGCAGAGGAGGTTATCTAGGCCGTAAGTCAGCCGAGCGCCAGACTCAAGGTAAGGTGCAGTGTTTCCTTCCACCAGCACAGTCGCAGTCGGCAGTTTCAACGAGGCCTTCCCGACTGAACTGCTGTAAAGGCTGGTGTGCCTTTCAAGACTCTGAAAGGATGAGGATGCGAGCGTCTGCACCGTATTCCGAGGAAGGTCACTGTGGAGCAGAAGTGGCATCTGTGCCTGCTGAGCAACACCCAGCCACAAGGGTCTTGGGACTCTAGTGTTTTGTATGCAGGAGGCTGGGCAACAACGTTTCTCCTCCATCGGAGAGCTCGATTTGGAGAGCTTAGAGGAAGCCGGAAGAGCACGTTTATAACGGGGCCTCTGGCCAATGCAAGGGGGCCTCCTTTTGTAACCCTGAGCTGCTTTTGGAAAAACACCCTGCTTACACGAGCTCTCGGAATTCATACTTGACCTCTTGCTCCCTGAAGCAGCACCTGGACTTCACCTCTCGAGGGAGAAAGAGGCAGTCGTCCTCCGAAGACTGCTAGGCCTTTGCAAGATGTCCCATGAGCTTAGGCGAAACGAAGGCGTTCACTGGCTCGCGCAGTTCACGTCCGGAGGAACACTGGCTTTCCAAAGTGCTTTCAGCGAAGGGGTACAGTATGTGATATGGGTCTCCTTTGGCCGCCCGGGAACTTCAGCTACATGAGCTGCGTGGCAACCGTGAAGAGGGGGCGGGACGAGAAAAGCGAAATCCGTCCCGTTGGCAAGCCGGGGAGCTGCGTGCTCGGAGCTGCCTGACAACAAGGCCTGCTGCCCGTCTTGTCCTCACCGTAGGAGTTCCCTGGGAGGCAAAGTGAGGAAGAGTGAGTTTTCTCGAAAGAACGAGGGGGTGTGTGCAGTTCCTCACTAGGAGCTCATCCCAAAGCCTTCTTGGCTAGTGGTTAGGAAACCTGCCCCCATGCCGCCAAAGGAAGGTCCGCGTGTGCCGTGAGAAGTGTTGCAGTGCAGATCTTTCTGAGAAGCCTTAGTGAAGGTACTGCTTTAACACCGGTAGGCCTCTCAGGACTGCAGGCTCGCTCACGCCTGGACCCAGGTCAAGGAAGAACACGTTGTAGCCAAAGTGTCAACTGCGGCTTCTGAGTAACCTGCAGCCCCACGGGTGGTTGGCCTCCACTCTGTGCATGCAGAGGGCAGGGCGACACACGGCTTGCTCCGGCGGAGAGCCAGACCTCCAACTCTGGAAAGCAGTCTTGGTAACAGAGTGGGGGCCGGTGTCACGTGCAATGCCTGTCAGACTCCCGGCTTAGCTATTAGCTGCACTGAATCATACCCGGCGAGTAACAGGGATTCTACGAACTCAAAGCTGACGACCCTTCACCTCCAGCAGAAAGGTGACTTTACAACCAGCCTGAAATGATGGACACCTTTCCCGAAGCACTGCTGGGAGATTGAAAGTTCCAACGTCGACCACGCCTGACTGAAGCGCTGTCGTGGCCAGGCACGTCACCCTGCGCAGAACCTCTGCTTACAAAAGGCTCCTCACAGGAGCGCCTGGTGTGTCGCGTGGCTCTCTTGGAGCTGAGCAGAAGGTGCTGCTCCACAGGCTGGGTTTGCACGTAGAAACTGGATCCTGAGGGCTGAAGCATTATTGGTCCCTTTGGAACAGGAGGCTTGGGGCCAGAAAACTGAAGGTAAAGCACGGGGGCGGGGGTGGGCGGGCACCCATCTTGGGCACCCCGCAGGAACTCCTTGGGAGGAAGCGTGAGTTTGCTCCAAAGAAACAGTGTGCCTGCCACTCCTTGCCAGGAGGTCTTGCAGCAGACCACTTCAGCTAAGGCGAATGTCGGCTGAGCGGCATACTCAAAGTAAGGGGCAGTGTTTCCATCAGCAAACTTGGTGGTCGCAAGTAGACCCGAGGCTTTCACCACTGAAGTGCCGTAGTGATGGTGTGCCTTTGACGTATCTGAGGACGCTCGCGACTGCACCGTTTTCCGAGGAAAATCACTGTGTACCGAAAGCGTCATCTGTGCCTTCTGAGCACCCTCACGCCTCATGATGGTCTTTGGGCTCTCCTGTTGGTAGGCCGAAGGCCAGGCAGCCATGTGTTTCCTCCGTCGGAGAGCCAGATAGCCACAGCTCAGAAGAATCCTCAGGAAGAGTTTTCTCCCTGGTCTGCTGTGCAATGCAAGGGGACCCCAGTTGGTAAACCTGAGCTGCACTGGAACAGACATCGCCATGGCAAGGGTTCTCAGAATTCATCGCTGACGTCTTCCCCTCGCAAGCAGCACGTCGACTTCAGATCCAGCTGGAGACATGTGCTCTCAGCCTTTGAAGACGGTCAGGCCTTGGCAAGCTCCACGGTCAGGTAGGCGACACGAAGGCGTTCACTGGCTCAACGCCGTTCACCTCAGGAGGACTCCTGCTTGCCAAAGTGTTGTCATGGAAGGGCCCATGTGTGTGGCATGTGTCTACGTGGCCTGCTTCTGAACGTCAGGTACACGAGCTAGGTGTCAACCGTGAAAGTGGAGGGGGACGGGAACGGCACAGTTGGCCCCAGTGACAAACCGGAGAGCTGCGTCCTCAGAGCTGCCGGAGAAACAGTCCTGTTGCCCGTCTTCTATTCACCCCTGGATTACCCTGAGAGGCAACCGGAGGCAGAGTGAATTTTCTTGAATGAACCGGAGTGCGTGCACTTCCTTGCTAGGTTCTCATCCCAAAGCCTTCTTGGCCAGTGGTAAGGAAACTTGCCCGCGTGTTGCAAGGAAGGTCCGTGTTTTCGACGATGAGTGCTTAATGGAACGCCCTGCGGTCGCCAACCTTCTCAACCCTGCGGGAATACCCGGGGAGGAACGGAGACTTGGCCCAAGGAAACAGAATGCTGGCAATTGCCTGCTCGGAGTACCTCCAGCAGAGGAGGTTATCTAGGGCGTAAGTCAGCCGAGCGCCAGACTCAAGGTAAGGTGCAGTGTTTCCTTCCACCAGCACAGTCGCAGTCGGCAGTTTCAACGAGGCCTTCCCGACTGAACTGCTGTAAAGGCTGGTGTGCCTTTCAAGACTCTGAAAGGATGAGGATGCGAGCGTCTGCACCGTATTCCGAGGAAGGTCACTGTGGAGCAGAAGTGGCATCTGTGCCTGCTGAGCAACACCCAGCCACAAGGGTCTTGGGACTCTAGTGTTTTGTATGCAGGAGGCTGGGCAACAACGTTTCTCCTCCATCGGAGAGCTCGATTTGGAGAGCTTAGAGGAAGCCGGAAGAGCACGTTTATAACGGGGCCTCTGGCCAATGCAAGGGGGCCTCCTTTTGTAACCCTGAGCTGCTTTTGGAAAAACACCCTGCTTACACGAGCTCTCGGAATTCATACTTGACCTCTTGCTCCCTGAAGCAGCACCTGGACTTCACCTCTCGAGGGAGAAAGAGGCAGTCGTCCTCCGAAGACTGCTAGGCCTTTGCAAGATGTCCCATGAGCTTAGGCGAAACGAAGGCGTTCACTGGCTCGCGCAGTTCACGTCCGGAGGAACACTGGCTTTCCAAAGTGCTTTCAGCGAAGGGGTACAGTATGTGACATGGGTCTCCTTTGGCCGCCCGGGAACTTCAGCTACATGAGCTGCGTGGCAACCGTGAAGAGGGGGCGGGACGAGAAAAGCGAAATCCGTCCCGTTGGCAAGCCGGGGAGCTGCGTGCTCGGAGCTGCCTGACAACAAGGCCTGCTGCCCGTCTTGTCCTCACCGTAGGAGTTCCCTGGGAGGCAAAGTGAGGAAGAGTGAGTTTTCTCGAAAGAACGAGGGGGTGTGTGCAGTTCCTCACTAGGAGCTCATCCCAAAGCCTTCTTGGCTAGTGGTTAGGAAACCTGCCCCCATGCCGCCAAAGGAAGGTCCGCGTGTGCCGTGAGAAGTGTTGCAGTGCAGATCTTTCTGAGAAGCCTTAGTGAAGGTACTGCTTTAACACCGGTAGGCCTCTCAGGACTGCAGGCTCGCTCACGCCTGGACCCAGGTCAAGGAAGAACACGTTGTAGCCAAAGTGTCAACTGCGGCTTCTGAGTAACCTGCAGCCCCACGGGTGGTTGGCCTCCACTCTGTGCATGCAGAGGGCAGGGCGACACACGGCTTGCTCCGGCGGAGAGCCAGACCTCCAACTCTGGAAAGCAGTCTTGGTAACAGAGTGGGGGCCGGTGTCACGTGCAATGCCTGTCAGACTCCCGGCTTAGCTATTAGCTGCACTGAATCATACCCGGCGAGTAACAGGGATTCTACGAACTCAAAGCTGACGACCCTTCACCTCCAGCAGAAAGGTGACTTTACAACCAGCCCGAAATGATGGACACCTTTCCGAAGCACTGCTGGAGATTGAAAGTTCCAACGTCGACCACGCCTGACTGAAGCGCTGTCGTGGCCAGGCACGTCGCCCTGCGCAGAACCTCTGCTTACAAAAGGCTCCTCACAGGAGCGCCTGGTGTGTCGCGTGGCTCTCTTGGAGCTGAGCAGAAGGTGCTGCTCCACAGGCTGGGTTTGCACGTAGAAACTGGATCCTGAGGGCTGAAGCATTATTGGTCCCTTTGGAACAGGAGGCTTGGGGCCAGAAAACTGAAGGTAAAGCACGGGGGCGGGGGTGGGCGGGCACCCATCTTGGGCACCCCGCAGGAACTCCTTGGGAGGAAGCGTGAGTTTGCTCCAAAGAAACAGTGTGCCTGCCACTCCTTGCCAGAGGTCATGCAGCAGACCACTTCAGCTAAGGCGAATGTCGGCTGAGCGGCATACTCAAAGTAAGGGGCAGTGTTTCCATCAGCAAACTTGGTGGTCGCAAGTAGACCCGAGGCTTCCACCACTGAAGTGCCGTAGTGCTGGTGTGCCTTTGACGTATCTGAGGACGCTCGCGACTGCACCGTTTTCCGAGGAAAATCACTGTGTACCGAAAGCGTCATCTGTGCCTTCTGAGCACCCTCACGCCTCATGATGGTCTTTGGGCTCTCCTGTTGGTAGGCCGAAGGCCAGGCAGCCATGTGTTTCCTCCGTCGGAGAGCCAGATAGCCACAGCTCAGAAGAATCCTCAGGAAGAGTTTTCTCCCTGGTCTGCTGTGCAATGCAAGGGACCCCAGTTGGTCAACCTGAGCTGCACTGGAACAGACACCGCCATGGCAAGGGTTCTCAGAATTCATCGCTGACGTCTTCCCCTCGCAAGCAGCACGTCGACTTCAGATCCAGCTGGAGACATGTGCTCTCAGCCTTTGAAGACGGTCAGGCCTTGGCAAGCTCCACGGTCAGGTAGGCGACACGAAGGCGTTCACTGGCTCAACGCCGTTCACCTCAGGAGGACTCCTGCTTGCCAAAGTGTTGTCATGGAAGGGCCCATGTGTGTGGCATGTGTCTACGTGGCCTGCTTCTGAACGTCAGGTACACGAGCTAGGTGTCAACCGTGAAAGTGGAGGGGGACGGTAAAGGCTCAGTTGGCCCCAGTGACAAACCGGAGAGCTGCGTCCTCAGAGCTGCCGGAGAAACAGTCCTGTTGCCCGTCTTCTATTCACCCCTGGATTACCCTGAGAGGCAACCGGAGGCAGAGTGAATTTTCTTGAACGAACCGGAGTGCGTGCACTTCCTTGCTAGGTTCTCATCCCAAAGCCTTCTTGGCCAGTGGTAAGGAAACTTGCCCGCGTGTTGCAAGGAAGGTCCGTGTTTTCGACGATGAGTGCTTAATGGAACGCCCTGCGGTCGCCAACCTTCTCAACCCTGCGGGAATACCCGGGAGGAACGGAGACTTGGCCCAAGGAAAACAGAATGCTGGCAATTGCCTGCTCGGAGTACCTCCAGCAGAGGAGGTTATCTAGGGCGTAAGTCAGCCGAGCGCCAGACTCAAGGTAAGGTGCAGTGTTTCCTTCCACCAGCACAGTCGCAGTCGGCAGTTTCAACGAGGCCTTCCCGACTGAACTGCTGTAAAGGCTGGTGTGCCTTTCAAGACTCTGAAAGGATGAGGATGCGAGCGTCTGCACCGTATTCCGAGGAAGGTCACTGTGGAGCAGAAGTGGCATCTGTGCCTGCTGAGCAACACCCAGCCACAAGGGTCTTGGGACTCTAGTGTTTTGTATGCAGGAGGCTGGGCAACAACGTTTCTCCTCCATCGGAGAGCTCGATTTGGAGAGCTTAGAGGAAGCCGGAAGAGCACGTTTATAACGGGGCCTCTGGCCAATGCAAGGGGGCCTCCTTTTGTAACCCTGAGCTGCTTTTGGAAAAACACCCTGCTTACACGAGCTCTCGGAATTCATACTTGACCTCTTGCTCCCTGAAGCAGCACCTGGACTTCACCTCTCGAGGGAGAAAGAGGCAGTCGTCCTCCGAAGACTGCTAGGCCTTTGCAAGATGTCCCATGAGCATAGCCGAAACAAAGGCGTTCACTGGCTCGCGCAGTTCACGTCCGGAGGAACACTGGCTTTCCAAAGTGCTTTCAGCGAAGGGGTACAGTATGTGACATGGGTCTCCTTTGGCCGCCCGGGAACTTCAGCTACATGAGCTGCGTGGCAACCGTGAAGAGGGGGCGGGACGAGAAAAGCGAAATCCGTCCCGTTGGCAAGCCGGGTAGCTGCGTGCTCGGAGCTGCCTGACAACAAGGCCTGCTGCCCGTCTTGTCCTCACCGTAGGAGTTCCCTGGGAGGCAAAGTGAGGAAGAGTGAGTTTTCTCGAAAGAACGAGGGGGTGTGTGCAGTTCCTCACTAGGAGCTCATCCCAAAGCCTTCTTGGCTAGTGGTTAGGAAACCTGCCCCCATGCCGCCAAAGGAAGGTCCGCGTGTGCCGTGAGAAGTGTTGCAGTGCAGATCTTTCTGAGAAGCCTTAGTGAAGGTACTGCTTTAACACCGGTAGGCCTCTCAGGACTGCAGGCTCGCTCACGCCTGGACCCAGGTCAAGGAAGAACACGTTGTAGCCAAAGTGTCAACTGCGGCTTCTGAGTAACCTGCAGCCCCACGGGTGGTTGGCCTCCACTCTGTGCATGCAGAGGGCAGGGCGACACACGGCTTGCTCCGGTGGAGAGCCAGACCTCCAACTCTGGAAAGCAGTCTTGGTAACAGAGTGGGGGCCGGTGTCACGTGCAATGCCTGTCAGACTCCCGGCTTAGCTATTAGCTGCACTGAATCATACCCGGCGAGTAACAGGGATTCTACGAACTCAAAGCTGACGACCCTTCACCTCCAGCAGAAAGGTGACTTTACAACCAGCCCGAAATGATGGACACCTTTCCCGAAGCACTGCTGGGAGATTGAAAGTTCCAACGTCGACCACGCCTGACTGAAGCGCTGTCGTGGCCAGGCACGTCACCCTGCGCAGAACCTCTGCTTACAAAAGGCTCCTCACAGGAGCGCCTGGTGTGTCGCGTGGCTCTCTTGGAGCTGAGCAGAAGGTGCTGCTCCACAGGCTGGGTTTGCACGTAGAAACTGGATCCTGAGGGCTGAAGCATTATTGGTCCCTTTGGAACAGGAGGCTTGGGGCCAGAAAACTGAAGGTAAAGCACGGGGGCGGGGGTGGGCGGGCACCCATCTTGGGCACCCCGCAGGAACTCCTTGGGAGGAAGCGTGAGTTTGCTCCAAAGAAACAGTGTGCCTGCCACTCCTTGCCAGGAGGTCATGCAGCAGACCACTTCAGCTAAGGCGAATGTCGGCTGAGCGGCATACTCAAAGTAAGGGGCAGTGTTTCCATCAGCAAACTTGGTGGTCGCAAGTAGACCCGAGGCTTCCACCACTGAAGTGCCGTAGTGCTGGTGTGCCTTTGACGTATCTGAGGACGCTCGCGACTGCACCGTTTTCCGAGGAAAATCACTGTGTACCGAAAGCGTCATCTGTGCCTTCTGAGCACCCTCACGCCTCATGATGGTCTTTGGGCTCTCCTGTTGGTAGGCCGAAGGCCAGGCAGCCATGTGTTTCCTCCGTCGGAGAGCCAGATAGCCACAGCTCAGAAGAATCCTCAGGAAGAGTTTTCTCCCTGGTCTGCTGTGCAATGCAAGGGGACCCCAGTTGGTCAACCTGAGCTGCACTGGAACAGACACCGCCATGGCAAGGGTTCTCAGAATTCATCGCTGACGTCTTCCCCTCGCAAGCAGCACGTCGACTTCAGATCCAGCTGGAGACATGTGCTCTCAGCCTTTGAAGACGGTCAGGCCTTGGCAAGCTCCACGGTCAGGTAGGCGACACGAAGGCGTTCACTGGCTCAACGCCATTCACCTCAGGAGGATTCCTGCTTGCCAAAGTGTTGTCATGGAAGGGCCCATGTGTGTGGCATGTGTCTACGTGGCCTGCTTCTGAACGTCAGGTACACGAGCTAGGTGTCAACCGTGAAAGTGGAGGGGGACGGGAACGGCACAGTTGGCCCCAGTGACAAACCGGAGAGCTGCGTCCTCAGAGCTGCCGGAGAAACAGTCCTGTTGCCCGTCTTCTATTCACCCCTGGATTACCCTGAGAGGCAACCGGAGGCAGAGTGAATTTTCTTGAACGAACCGGAGTGCGTGCACTTCCTTGCTAGGTTCTCATCCCAAAGCCTTCTTGGCCAGTGGTAAGGAAACTTGCCCGCGTGTTGCAAGGAAGGTCCGTGTTTTCGACGATGAGTGCTTAATGGAACGCCCTGCGGTCGCCAACCTTCTCAACCCTGCGGGAATACCCGGGGAGGAACGGAGACTTGGCCCAAGGAAACAGAATGCTGGCAATTGCTTGCTCGGAGTACCTCCAGCAGAGGAGGTTATCTAGGGCGTAAGTCAGCCGAGCGCCAGACTCAAGGTAAGGTGCAGTGTTTCCTTCCACCAGCACAGTCGCAGTCGGCAGTTTCAACGAGGCCTTCCCGACTGAACTGCTGTAAAGGCTGGTGTGCCTTTCAAGACTCTGAAAGGATGAGGATGCGAGCGTCTGCACCGTATTCCGAGGAAGGTCACTGTGGAGCAGAAGTGGCATCTGTGCCTGCTGAGCAACACCCATCCACAAGGGTCTTGGGACTCTAGTGTTTTGTATGCAGGAGGCTGGGCAACAACGTTTCTCCTCCATCGGAGAGCTCGATTTGGAGAGCTTAGAGGAAGCCGGAAGAGCACGTTTATAACGGGGCCTCTGGCCAATGCAAGGGGGCCTCCTTTTGTAACCCTGAGCTGCTTTTGGAAAAACACCCTGCTTACACGAGCTCTCGGAATTCATACTTGACCTCTTGCTCCCTGAAGCAGCACCTGGACTTCACCTCTCGAGGGAGAAAGAGGCAGTCGTCCTCCGAAGACTGCTAGGCCTTTGCAAGATGTCCCATGAGCTTAGGCGAAACGAAGGCGTTCACTGGCTCGCGCAGTTCACGTCCGGAGGAACACTGGCTTTCCAAAGTGCTTTCAGCGAAGGGGTACAGTATGTGACATGGGTCTCCTTTGGCCGCCCGGGAACTTCAGCTACATGAGCTGCGTGGCAACCGTGAAGAGGGGGCGGGACGAGAAAAGCGAAATCCGTCCCGTTGGCAAGCCGGGGAGCTGCGTGCTCGGAGCTGCCTGACAACAAGGCCTGCTGCCCGTCTTGTCCTCACCGTAGGAGTTCCCTGGGAGGCAAAGTGAGGAAGAGTGAGTTTTCTCGAAAGAACGAGGGGGTGTGTGCAGTTCCTCACTAGGAGCTCATCCCAAAGCCTTCTTGGCTAGTGGTTAGGAAACGTGCCCCCATGCCGCCAAAGGAAGGTCCGCGTGTGCCGTGAGAAGTGTTGCAGTGCAGATCTTTCTGAGAAGCCTTAGTGAAGGTACTGCTTTAACACCGGTAGGCCTCTCAGGACTGCAGGCTCGCTCACGCCTGGACCCAGGTCAAGGAAGAACACGTTGTAGCCAAAGTGTCAACTGCGGCTTCTGAGTAACCTGCAGCTCCACGGGTGGTTGGCCTCCACTCTGTGCATGCAGAGGGCAGGGCGACACACGGCTTGCTCCGGCGGAGAGCCAGACCTCCAACTCTGGAAAGCAGTCTTGGTAACAGAGTGGGGGCCGGTGTCACGTGCAATGCCTGTCAGACTCCCGGCTTAGCTATTAGCTGCACTGAATCATACCCGGCGAGTAACAGGGATTCTACGAACTCAAAGCTGACGACCCTTCACCTCCAGCAGAAAGGTGACTTTACAACCAGCCCGAAATGATGGACACCTTTCCCGAAGCACTGCTGGGAGATTGAAAGTTCCAACGTCGACCACGCCTGACTGAAGCGCTGTCGTGGCCAGGCACGTCACCCTGCGCAGAACCTCTGCTTACAAAAGGCTCCTCACAGGAGCGCCTGGTGTGTCGCGTGGCTCTCTTGGAGCTGAGCAGAAGGTGCTGCTCCACAGGCTGGGTTTGCACGTAGAAACTGGATCCTGAGGGCTGAAGCATTATTGGTCCCTTTGGAACAGGAGGCTTGGGGCCAGAAAACTGAAGGTAAAGCACGGGGCGGGGGTGGGCGGGCACCCATCTTGGGCACCCCGCAGGAACTCCTTGGAGGAAGCGTGAGTTTGCTCCAAAGAAACAGTGTGCCTGCCACTCCTTGCCAGGAGGTCATGCAGCAGACCACTTCAGCTAAGGCGAATGTCGGCTGAGCGGCATACTCAAAGTAAGGGGCAGTGTTTCCATCAGCAAACTTGGTGGTCGCAAGTAGACCCGAGGCTTCCACCACTGAAGTGCCGTAGTGCTGGTGTGCCTTTGACGTATCTGAGGACGCTCGCGACTGCACCGTTTTCCGAGGAAAATCACTGTGTACCGAAAGCGCCATCTGTGCCTTCTGAGCACCCTCACGCCTCTTGATGGTCTTTGGGCTCTCCTGTTGGTAGCCGAAGGCCAGGCAGCCATGTGTTTCCTCCGTCGGAGAGCCAGATAGCCACAGCTCAGAAGAATCCTCAGGAAGAGTTTTCTCCCTGGTCTGCTGTGCAATGCAAGGGGACCCCAGTTGGTCAACCTGAGCTGCACTGGAACAGACACCGCCATGGCAAGGGTTCTCAGAATTCATCGCTGACGTCTTCCCCTCGCAAGCAGCACGTCGACTTCAGATCCAGCTGGAGACATGTGCTCTCAGCCTTTGAAGACGGTCAGGCCTTGGCAAGCTCCACGGTCAGGTAGGCGACACGAAGGCGTTCACTGGCTCAACGCCGTTCACCTCAGGAGGACTCCTGCTTGCCAAAGTGTTGTCATGGAAGGGCCCATGTGTGTGGCATGTGTCTACGTGGCCTGCTTCTGAACGTCAGGTACACGAGCTAGGTGTCAACCGTGAAAGTGGAGGGGGACGGGAACGGCACAGTTGGCCCCAGTGACAAACCGGAGAGCTGCGTCCTCAGAGCTGCCGGAGAAACAGTCCTGTTGCCCGTCTTCTATTCACCCCTGGATTACCCTGAGAGGCAACCGGAGGCAGAGTGAATTTTCTTGAATGAACCGGAGTGCGTGCACTTCCTTGCTAGGTTCTCATCCCAAAGCCTTCTGGCCAGTGGTAAGGAAACTTGCCCGCGTGTTGCAAGGAAGGTCCGTGTTTTCGACGATGAGTGCTTAATGGAACGCCCTGCGGTCGCCAACCTTCTCAACCCTGCGGGAATACCCGGGGAGGAACGGAGACTTGGCCCAAGGAAACAGAATGCTGGCAATTGCCTGCTCGGAGTACCTCCAGCAGAGGAGGTTATCTAGGGCGTAAGTCAGCCGAGCGCCAGACTCAAGGTAAGGTGCAGTGTTTCCTTCCACCAGCACAGTCGCAGTCGGCAGTTTCAACGAGGCCTTCCCGACTGAACTGCTGTAAAGGCTGGTGTGCCTTTCAAGACTCTGAAAGGATGAGGATGCGAGCGTCTGCACCGTATTCCGAGGAAGGTCACTGTGGAGCAGAAGTGGCATCTGTGCCTGCTGAGCAACACCCAGCCACAAGGGTCTTGGGACTCTAGTGTTTTGTATGCAGGAGGCTGGGCAACAACGTTTCTCCTCCATCGGAGAGCTCGATTTGGAGAGCTTAGAGGAAGCCGGAAGAGCACGTTTATAACGGGGCCTCTGGCCAATGCAAGGGGGCCTCCTTTTGTAACCCTGAGCTGCTTTTGGAAAAACACCCTGCTTACACGAGCTCTCGGAATTCATACTTGACCTCTTGCTCCCTGAAGCAGCACCTGGACTTCACCTCTCGAGGGAGAAAGAGGCAGTCGTCCTCCGAAGACTGCTAGGCCTTTGCAAGATGTCCCATGAGCTTAGGCGAAACGAAGGCGTTCACTGGCTCGTGCAGTTCACGTCCGGAGGAACACTGGCTTTCCAAAGTGCTTTCAGCGAAGGGGTACAGTATGTGACATGGGTCTCCTTTGGCCGCCCGGGAACTTCAGCTACATGAGCTGCGTGGCAACCGTGAAGAGGGGGCGGGACGAGAAAAGCGAAATCCGTCCCGTTGGCAAGCCGGGGAGCTGCGTGCTCGGAGCTGCCTGACAACAAGGCCTGCTGCCCGTCTT
The DNA here is from genome assembly GCF_028021215.1 of Eschrichtius robustus. NCBI lineage: Eukaryota > Metazoa > Chordata > Mammalia > Artiodactyla > Eschrichtiidae > Eschrichtius > Eschrichtius robustus. The sequence continues at coordinate 966,862 of NW_027175690.1, read as the reverse complement.
GTCCTCACCGTAGGAGTTCCCTGGGAGGCAAAGTGAGGAAGAGTGAGTTTTCTCGAAGAACGAGGGGGTGTGTGCAGTTCCTCACTAGGAGCTCATCCCAAAGCTTCTTGGCTAGTGGTTAGGAAACGTGCCCCCATGCCGCCAAAGGAAGGTCCGCGTGTGCCGTGAGAAGTGTTGCAGTGCAGATCTTTCTGAGAAGCCTTAGTGAAGGTACTGCTTTAACACCGGTAGGCCTCTCAGGACTGCAGGCTCGCTCACGCCTGGACCCAGGTCAAGGAAGAACACGTTGTAGCCAAAGTGTCAACTGCGGCTTCTGAGTAACCTGCAGCCCCACGGGTGGTTGGCCTCCACTCTGTGCATGCAGAGGGCAGGGCGACACACGGCTTGCTCCGGCGGAGAGCCAGACCTCCAACTCTGGAAAGCAGTCTTGGTAACAGAGTGGGGGCCGGTGTCACGTGCAATGCCTGTCAGACTCCCGGCTTAGCTATTAGCTGCACTGAATCATACCCGGCGAGTAACAGGGATTCTACGAACTCAAAGCTGACGACCCTTCACCTCCAGCAGAAAGGTGACTTTACAACCAGCCTGAAATGATGGACACCTTTCCCGAAGCACTGCTGGGAGATTGAAAGTTCCAACGTCGACCACGCCTGACTGAAGCGCTGTCGTGGCCAGGCACGTCACCCTGCGCAGAACCTCTGCTTACAAAAGGCTCCTCACAGGAGCGCCTGGTGTGTCGCGTGGCTCTCTTGGAGCTGAGCAGAAGGTGCTGCTCCACAGGCTGGGTTTGCACGTAGAAACTGGATCCTGAGGGCTGAAGCATTATTGGTCCCTTTGGAACAGGAGGCTTGGGGCCAGAAAACTGAAGGTAAAGCACGGGGGCGGGGGTGGGCGGGCACCCATCTTGGGCACCCCGCAGGAACTCCTTGGGAGGAAGCGTGAGTTTGCTCCAAAGAAACAGTGTGCCTGCCACTCCTTGCCAGGAGGTCTTGCAGCAGACCACTTCAGCTAAGGCGAATGTCGGCTGAGCGGCATACTCAAAGTAAGGGGCAGTGTTTCCATCAGCAAACTTGGTGGTCGCAAGTAGACCCGAGGCTTTCACCACTGAAGTGCCGTAGTGATGGTGTGCCTTTGACGTATCTGAGGACGCTCGCGACTGCACCGTTTTCCGAGGAAAATCACTGTGTACCGAAAGCGTCATCTGTGCCTTCTGAGCACCCTCACGCCTCATGATGGTCTTTGGGCTCTCCTGTTGGTAGGCCGAAGGCCAGGCAGCCATGTGTTTCCTCCGTCGGAGAGCCAGATAGCCACAGCTCAGAAGAATCCTCAGGAAGAGTTTTCTCCCTGGTCTGCTGTGCAATGCAAGGGGACCCCAGTTGGTAAACCTGAGCTGCACTGGAACAGACATCGCCATGGCAAGGGTTCTCAGAATTCATCGCTGACGTCTTCCCCTCGCAAGCAGCACGTCGACTTCAGATCCAGCTGGAGACATGTGCTCTCAGCCTTTGAAGACGGTCAGGCCTTGGCAAGCTCCACGGTCAGGTAGGCGACACGAAGGCGTTCACTGGCTCAACGCCGTTCACCTCAGGAGGACTCCTGCTTGCCAAAGTGTTGTCATGGAAGGGCCCATGTGTGTGGCATGTGTCTACGTGGCCTGCTTCTGAACGTCAGGTACACGAGCTAGGTGTCAACCGTGAAAGTGGAGGGGGACGGGAACGGCACAGTTGGCCCCAGTGACAAACCGGAGAGCTGCGTCCTCAGAGCTGCCGGAGAAACAGTCCTGTTGCCCGTCTTCTATTCACCCCTGGATTACCCTGAGAGGCAACCGGAGGCAGAGTGAATTTTCTTGAATGAACCGGAGTGCGTGCACTTCCTTGCTAGGTTCTCATCCCAAAGCCTTCTTGGCCAGTGGTAAGGAAACTTGCCCGCGTGTTGCAAGGAAGGTCCGTGTTTTCGACGATGAGTGCTTAATGGAACGCCCTGCGGTCGCCAACCTTCTCAACCCTGCGGGAATACCCGGGGAGGAACGGAGACTTGGCCCAAGGAAACAGAATGCTGGCAATTGCCTGCTCGGAGTACCTCCAGCAGAGGAGGTTATCTAGGGCGTATGTCAGCCGAGCGCCAGACTCAAGGTAAGGTGCAGTGTTTCCTTCAACCAGCACAGTCGCAGTCGGCAGTTTCAACGAGGCCTTCCCGACTGAACTGCTGTAAAGGCTGGTGTGCCTTTCAAGACTCTGAAAGGATGAGGATGCGAGCGTCTGCACCGTATTCCGAGGAAGGTCACTGTGGAGCAGAAGTGGCATCTGTGCCTGCTGAGCAACACCCAGCCACAAGGGTCTTGGGACTCTAGTGTTTTGTATGCAGGAGGCTGGGCAACAACGTTTCTCCTCCATCGGAGAGCTCGATTTGGAGAGCTTAGAGGAAGCCGGAAGAGCACGTTTATAACGGGGCCTCTGGCCAATGCAAGGGGGCCTCCTTTTGTAACCCTGAGCTGCTTTTGGAAAAACACCCTGCTTACACGAGCTCTCGGAATTCATACTTGACCTCTTGCTCCCTGAAGCAGCACCTGGACTTCACCTCTCGAGGGAGAAAGAGGCAGTCGTCCTCCGAAGACTGCTAGGCCTTTGCAAGATGTCCCATGAGCTTAGGCGAAACGAAGGCGTTCACTGGCTCGCGCAGTTCACGTCCGGAGGAACACTGGCTTTCCAAAGTGCTTTCAGCGAAGGGGTACAGTATGTGACATGGGTCTCCTTTGGCCGCCCGGGAACTTCAGCTACATGAGCTGCGTGGCAACCGTGAAGAGGGGGCGGGACGAGAAAAGCGAAATCCGTCCCGTTGGCAAGCCGGGGAGCTGCGTGCTCGGAGCTGCCTGACAACAAGGCCTGCTGCCCGTCTTGTCCTCACCGTAGGAGTTCCCTGGGAGGCAAAGTGAGGAAGAGTGAGTTTTCTCGAAAGAACGAGGGGGTGTGTGCAGTTCCTCACTAGGAGCTCATCCCAAAGCCTTCTTGGCTAGTGGTTAGGAAACCTGCCCCCATGCCGCCAAAGGAAGGTCCGCGTGTGCCGTGAGAAGTGTTGCAGTGCAGATCTTTCTGAGAAGCCTTAGTGAAGGTACTGCTTTAACACCGGTAGGCCTCTCAGGACTGCAGGCTCGCTCACGCCTGGACCCAGGTCAAGGAAGAACACGTTGTAGCCAAAGTGTCAACTGCGGCTTCTGAGTAACCTGCAGCCCCACGGGTGGTTGGCCTCCACTCTGTGCATGCAGAGGGCAGGGCGACACACGGCTTGCTCCGGCGGAGAGCCAGACCTCCAACTCTGGAAAGCAGTCTTGGTAACAGAGTGGGGGCCGGTGTCACGTGCAATGCCTGTCAGACTCCCGGCTTAGCTATTAGCTGCACTGAATCATACCCGGCGAGTAACAGGGATTCTACGAACTCAAAGCTGACGACCCTTCACCTCCAGCAGAAAGGTGACTTTACAACCAGCCCGAAATGATGGACACCTTTCCCGAAGCACTGCTGGGAGATTGAAAGTTCCAACGTCGACCACGCCTGACTGAAGCGCTGTCGTGGCCAGGCACGTCGCCCTGCGCAGAACCTCTGCTTACAAAAGGCTCCTCACAGGAGCGCCTGGTGTGTCGCGTGGCTCTCTTGGAGCTGAGCAGAAGGTGCTGCTCCACAGGCTGGGTTTGCACGTAGAAACTGGATCCTGAGGGCTGAAGCATTATTGGTCCCTTTGGAACAGGAGGCTTGGGGCCAGAAAACTGAAGGTAAAGCACGGGGGCGGGGGTGGGCGGGCACCCATCTTGGGCACCCCGCAGGAACTCCTTGGGAGGAAGCGTGAGTTTGCTCCAAAGAAACAGTGTGCCTGCCACTCCTTGCCAGGAGGTCATGCAGCAGACCACTTCAGCTAAGGCGAATGTCGGCTGAGCGGCATACTCAAAGTAAGGGGCAGTGTTTCCATCAGCAAACTTGGTGGTCGCAAGTAGACCCGAGGCTTCCACCACTGAAGTGCCGTAGTGCTGGTGTGCCTTTGACGTATCTGAGGACGCTCGCGACTGCACCGTTTTCCGAGGAAAATCACTGTGTACCGAAAGCGTCATCTGTGCCTTCTGAGCACCCTCACGCCTCATGATGGTCTTTGGGCTCTCCTGTTGGTAGGCCGAAGGCCAGGCAGCCATGTGTTTCCTCCGTCGGAGAGCCAGATAGCCACAGCTCAGAAGAATCCTCAGGAAGAGTTTTCTCCCTGGTCTGCTGTGCAATGCAAGGGGACCCCAGTTGGTCAACCTGAGCTGCACTGGAACAGACACCGCCATGGCAAGGGTTCTCAGAATTCATCGCTGACGTCTTCCCCTCGCAAGCAGCACGTCGACTTCAGATCCAGCTGGAGACATGTGCTCTCAGCCTTTGAAGACGGTCAGGCCTTGGCAAGCTCCACGGTCAGGTAGGCGACACGAAGGCGTTCACTGGCTCAACGCCGTTCACCTCAGGAGGACTCCTGCTTGCCAAAGTGTTGTCATGGAAGGGCCCATGTGTGTGGCATGTGTCTACGTGGCCTGCTTCTGAACGTCAGGTACACGAGCTAGGTGTCAACCGTGAAAGTGGAGGGGGACGGTAACGGCTCAGTTGGCCCCAGTGACAAACCGGAGAGCTGCGTCCTCAGAGCTGCCGGAGAAACAGTCCTGTTGCCCGTCTTCTATTCACCCCTGGATTACCCTGAGGGGCAACCGGAGGCAGAGTGAATTTTCTTGAACGAACCGGAGTGCGTGCACTTCCTTGCTAGGTTCTCATCCCAAAGCCTTCTTGGCCAGTGGTAAGGAAACTTGCCCGCGTGTTGCAAGGAAGGTCCGTGTTTTCGACGATGAGTGCTTAATGGAACGCCCTGCGGTCGCCAACCTTCTCAACCCTGCGGGAATACCCGGGGAGGAACGGAGACTTGGCCCAAGGAAACAGAATGCTGGCAATTGCCTGCTCGGAGTACCTCCAGCAGAGGAGGTTATCTAGGGCGTAAGTCAGCCGAGCGCCAGACTCAAGGTAAGGTGCAGTGTTTCCTTCCACCAGCACAGTCGCAGTCGGCAGTTTCAACGGGGCCTTCCCGACTGAACTGCTGTAAAGGCTGGTGTGCCTTTCAAGACTCTGAAAGGATGAGGATGCGAGCGTCTGCACCGTATTCCGAGGAAGGTCACTGTGGAGCAGAAGTGGCATCTGTGCCTGCTGAGCAACACCCAGCCACAAGGGTCTTGGGACTCTAGTGTTTTGTATGCAGGAGGCTGGGCAACAACGTTTCTCCTCCATCGGAGAGCTCGATTTGGAGAGCTTAGAGGAAGCCGGAAGAGCACGTTTATAACGGGGCCTCTGGCCAATGCAAGGGGGCCTCCTTTTGTAACCCTGAGCTGCTTTTGGAAAAACACCCTGCTTACACGAGCTCTCGGAATTCATACTTGACCTCTTGCTCCCTGAAGCAGCACCTGGACTTCACCTCTCGAGGGAGAAAGAGGCAGTCGTCCTCCGAAGACTGCTAGGCCTTTGCAAGATGTCCCATGAGCTTAGGCGAAACGAAGGCGTTCACTGGCTCGCGCAGTTCACGTCCGGAGGAACACTGGCTTTCCAAAGTGCTTTCAGCGAAGGGGTACAGTATGTGACATGGGTCTCCTTTGGCCGCCCGGGAACTTCAGCTACATGAGCTGCGTGGCAACCGTGAAGAGGGGGCGGGACGAGAAAAGCGAAATCCGTCCCGTTGGCAAGCCGGGGAGCTGCGTGCTCGGAGCTGCCTGACAACAAGGCCTGCTGCCCGTCTTGTCCTCACCGTAGGAGTTCCCTGGGAGGCAAAGTGAGGAAGAGTGAGTTTTCTCGAAAGAACGAGGGGGTGTGTGCAGTTCCTCACTAGGAGCTCATCCCAAAGCCTTCTTGGCTAGTGGTTAGGAAACCTGCCCCCATGCCGCCAAAGGAAGGTCCGCGTGTGCCGTGAGAAGTGTTGCAGTGCAGATCTTTCTGAGAAGCCTTAGTGAAGGTACTGCTTTAACACCGGTAGGCCTCTCAGGACTGCAGGCTCGCTCACGCCTGGACCCAGGTCAAGGAAGAACACGTTGTAGCCAAAGTGTCAACTGCGGCTTCTGAGTAACCTGCAGCCCCACGGGTGGTTGGCCTCCACTCTGTGCATGCAGAGGGCAGGGCGACACACGGCTTGCTCCGGCGGAGAGCCAGACCTCCAACTCTGGAAAGCAGTCTTGGTAACAGAGTGGGGGCCGGTGTCACGTGCAATGCCTGTCAGACTCCCGGCTTAGCTATTAGCTGCACTGAATCATACCCGGCGAGTAACAGGGATTCTACGAACTCAAAGCTGACGACCCTTCACCTCCAGCAGAAAGGTGACTTTACAACCAGCCCGAAATGATGGACACCTTTCCCGAAGCACTGCTGGGAGATTGAAAGTTCCAACGTCGACCACGCCTGACTGAAGCGCTGTCGTGGCCAGGCACGTCACCCTGCGCAGAACCTCTGCTTACAAAAGGCTCCTCACAGGAGCGCCTGGTGTGTCGCGTGGCTCTCTTGGAGCTGAGCAGAAGGTGCTGCTCCACAGGCTGGGTTTGCACGTAGAAACTGGATCCTGAGGGCTGAAGCATTATTGGTCCCTTTGGAACAGGAGGCTTGGGGCCAGAAAACTGAAGGTAAAGCACGGGGGCGGGGGTGGGCGGGCACCCATCTTGGGCACCCCGCAGGAACTCCTTGGGAGGAAGCGTGAGTTTGCTCCAAAGAAACAGTGTGCCTGCCACTCCTTGCCAGGAGGTCATGCAGCAGACCACTTCAGCTAAGGCGAATGTCGGCTGAGCGGCATACTCAAAGTAAGGGGCAGTGTTTCCATCAGCAAACTTGGTGGTCGCAAGTAGACCCGAGGCTTCCACCACTGAAGTGCCGTAGTGCTGGTGTGCCTTTGACGTATCTGAGGACGCTCGCGACTGCACCGTTTTCCGAGGAAAATCACTGTGTACCGAAAGCGTCATCTGTGCCTTCTGAGCACCCTCACGCCTCATGATGGTCTTTGGGCTCTCCTGTTGGTAGGCCGAAGGCCAGGCAGCCATGTGTTTCCTCCGTCGGAGAGCCAGATAGCCACAGCTCAGAAGAATCCTCAGGAAGAGTTTTCTCCCTGGTCTGCTGTGCAATGCAAGGGGACCCCAGTTGGTCAACCTGAGCTGCACTGGAACAGACACCGCCATGGCAAGGGTTCTCAGAATTCATCGCTGACGTCTTCCCCTCGCAAGCAGCACGTCGACTTCAGATCCAGCTGGAGACATGTGCTCTCAGCCTTTGAAGACGGTCAGGCCTTGGCAAGCTCCACGGTCAGGTAGGCGACACGAAGGCGTTCACTGGCTCAACGCCATTCACCTCAGGAGGATTCCTGCTTGCCAAAGTGTTGTCATGGAAGGGCCCATGTGTGTGGCATGTGTCTACGTGGCCTGCTTCTGAACGTCAGGTACACGAGCTAGGTGTCAACCGTGAAAGTGGAGGGGGACGGGAACGGCACAGTTGGCCCCAGTGACAAACCGGAGAGCTGCGTCCTCAGAGCTGCCGGAGAAACAGTCCTGTTGCCCGTCTTCTATTCACCCCTGGATTACCCTGAGAGGCAACCGGAGGCAGAGTGAATTTTCTTGAACGAACCGGAGTGCGTGCACTTCCTTGCTAGGTTCTCATCCCAAAGCCTTCTTGGCCAGTGGTAAGGAAACTTGCCCGCGTGTTGCAAGGAAGGTCCGTGTTTTCGACGATGAGTGCTTAATGGAACGCCCTGCGGTCGCCAACCTTCTCAACCCTGCGGGAATACCCGGGGAGGAACGGAGACTTGGCCCAAGGAAACAGAATGCTGGCAATTGCTTGCTCGGAGTACCTCCAGCAGAGGAGGTTATCTAGGGCGTAAGTCAGCCGAGCGCCAGACTCAAGGTAAGGTGCAGTGTTTCCTTCCACCAGCACAGTCGCAGTCGGCAGTTTCAACGAGGCCTTCCCGACTGAACTGCTGTAAAGGCTGGTGTGCCTTTCAAGACTCTGAAAGGATGAGGATGCGAGCGTCTGCACCGTATTCCGAGGAAGGTCACTGTGGAGCAGAAGTGGCATCTGTGCCTGCTGAGCAACACCCAGCCACAAGGGTCTTGGGACTCTAGTGTTTTGTATGCAGGAGGCTGGGCAACAACGTTTCTCCTCCATCGGAGAGCTCGATTTGGAGAGCTTAGAGGAAGCCGGAAGAGCACGTTTATAACGGGGCCTCTGGCCAATGCAAGGGGGCCTCCTTTTGTAACCCTGAGCTGCTTTTGGAAAAACACCCTGCTTACACGAGCTCTCGGAATTCATACTTGACCTCTTGCTCCCTGAAGCAGCACCTGGACTTCACCTCTCGAGGGAGAAAGAGGCAGTCGTCCTCCGAAGACTGCTAGGCCTTTGCAAGATGTCCCATGAGCTTAGGCGAAACGAAGGCGTTCACTGGCTCGCGCAGTTCACGTCCGGAGGAACACTGGCTTTCCAAAGTGCTTTCAGCGAAGGGGTACAGTATGTGACATGGGTCTCCTTTGGCCGCCCGGGAACTTCAGCTACATGAGCTGCGTGGCAACCGTGAAGAGGGGGCGGGACGAGAAAAGCGAAATCCGTCCCGTTGGCAAGCCGGGGAGCTGCGTGCTCGGAGGTGCCTGACAACAAGGCCTGCTGCCCGTCTTGTCCTCACCGTAGGAGTTCCCTGGGAGGCAAAGTGAGGAAGAGTGAGTTTTCTCGAAAGAACGAGGGGGTGTGTGCAGTTCCTCACTAGGAGCTCATCCCAAAGCCTTCTTGGCTAGTGGTTAGGAAACCTGCCCCCATGCCGCCAAAGGAAGGTCCGCGTGTGCCGTGAGAAGTGTTGCAGTGCAGATCTTTCTGAGAAGCCTTAGTGAAGGTACTGCTTTAACACCGGTAGGCCTCTCAGGACTGCAGGCTCGCTCACGCCTGGACCCAGGTCAAGGAAGAACACGTTGTAGCCAAAGTGTCAACTGCGGCTTCTGAGTAACCTGCAGCCCCACGGGTGGTTGGCCTCCACTCTGTGCATGCAGAGGGCAGGGCGACACACGGCTTGCTCCGGCGGAGAGCCAGACCTCCAACTCTGGAAAGCAGTCTTGGTAACAGAGTGGGGGCCGGTGTCACGTGCAATGCCTGTCAGACTCCCGGCTTAGCTATTAGCTGCACTGAATCATACCCGGCGAGTAACAGGGATTCTACGAACTCAAAGCTGACGACCCTTCACCTCCAGCAGAAAGGTGACTTTACAACCAGCCCGAAATGATGGACACCTTTCCCGAAGCACTGCTGGGAGATTGAAAGTTCCAACGTCGACCACGCCTGACTGAAGCGCTGTCGTGGCCAGGCACGTCACCCTGCGCAGAACCTCTGCTTACAAAAGGCTCCTCACAGGAGCGCCTGGTGTGTCGCGTGGCTCTCTTGGAGCTGAGCAGAAGGTGCTGCTCCACAGGCTGGGTTTGCACGTAGAAACTGGATCCTGAGGGCTGAAGCATTATTGGTCCCTTTGGAACAGGAGGCTTGGGGCCAGAAAACTGAAGGTAAAGCACGGGGGCGGGGGTGGGCGGGCACCCATCTTGGGCACCCCGCAGGAACTCCTTGGGAGGAAGCGTGAGTTTGCTCCAAAGAAACAGTGTGCCTGCCACTCCTTGCCAGGAGGTCATGCAGCAGACCACTTCAGCTAAGGCGAATGTCGGCTGAGCGGCATACTCAAAGTAAGGGGCAGTGTTTCCATCAGCAAACTTGGTGGTCGCAAGTAGACCCGAGGCTTCCACCACTGAAGTGCCGTAGTGCTGGTGTGCCTTTGACGTATCTGAGGACGCTCGCGACTGCACCGTTTTCCGAGGAAAATCACTGTGTACCGAAAGCGCCATCTGTGCCTTCTGAGCACCCTCACGCCTCTTGATGGTCTTTGGGCTCTCCTGTTGGTAGGCCGAAGGCCAGGCAGCCATGTGTTTCCTCCGTCGGAGAGCCAGATAGCCACAGCTCAGAAGAATCCTCAGGAAGAGTTTTCTCCCTGGTCTGCTGTGCAATGCAAGGGGACCCCAGTTGGTCAACCTGAGCTGCACTGGAACAGACACCGCCATGGCAAGGGTTCTCAGAATTCATCGCTGACGTCTTCCCCTCGCAAGCAGCACGTCGACTTCAGATCCAGCTGGAGACATGTGCTCTCAGCCTTTGAAGACGGTCAGGCCTTGGCAAGCTCCACGGTCAGGTAGGCGACACGAAGGCGTTCACTGGCTCAACGTCGTTCACCTCAGGAGGACTCCTGCTTGCCAAAGTGTTGTCATGGAAGGGCCCATGTGTGTGGCATGTGTCTACGTGGCCTGCTTCTGAACGTCAGGTACACGAGCTAGGTGTCAACCGTGAAAGTGGAGGGGGACGGGAACGGCACAGTTGGCCCCAGTGACAAACCGGAGAGCTGCGTCCTCAGAGCTGCCGGAGAAACAGTCCTGTTGCCCGTCTTCTATTCACCCCTGGATTACCCTGAGAGGCAACCGGAGGCAGAGTGAATTTTCTTGAACGAACCGGAGTGCGTGCACTTCCTTGCTAGGTTCTCATCCCAAAGCCTTCTTGGCCAGTGGTAAGGAAACTTGCCCGCGTGTTGCAAGGAAGGTCCGTGTTTTCGACGATGAGTGCTTAATGGAACGCCCTGCGGTCGCCAACCTTCTCAACCCTGCGGGAATACCCAGGGAGGAACGGAGACTTGGCCCAAGGAAACAGAATGCTGGCAATTGCTTGCTCGGAGTACCTCCAGCAGAGGAGGTTATCTAGGCCGTAAGTCAGCCGAGCGCCAGACTCAAGGTAAGGTGCAGTGTTTCCTTCCACCAGCACAGTCGCAGTTGGCAGTTTCAACGGGGCCTTCCCGACTGAACTGCTGTAAAGGCTGGTGTGCCTTTCAAGACTCTGAAAGGATGAGGATGCGAGCGTCTGCACCGTATTCCGAGGAAGGTCACTGTGGAGCAGAAGTGGCATCTGTGCCTGCTGAGCAACACCCAGCCACAAGGGTCTTGGGACTCTAGTGTTTTGTATGCAGGAGGCTGGGCAACAACGTTTCTCCTCCATCGGAGAGCTCGATTTGGAGAGCTTAGAGGAAGCCGGAAGAGCACGTTTATAACGGGGCCTCTGGCCAATGCAAGGGGGCCTCCTTTTGTAACCCTGAGCTGCTTTTGGAAAAACACCCTGCTTACACGAGCTCTCGGAATTCATACTTGACCTCTTGCTCCCTGAAGCAGCACCTGGACTTCACCTCTCGAGGGAGAAAGAGGCAGTCGTCCTCCGAAGACTGCTAGGCCTTTGCAAGATGTCCCATGAGCTTAGGCGAAACGAAGGCGTTCACTGGCTCGCGCAGTTCACGTCCGGAGGAACACTGGCTTTCCAAAGTGCTTTCAGCGAAGGGGTACAGTATGTGACATGGGTCTCCTTTGGCCGCCCGGGAACTTCAGCTACATGAGCTGCGTGGCAACCGTGAAGAGGGGGCGGGACGAGAAAAGCGAAATCCGTCCCGTTGGCAAGCCGGGGAGCTGCGTGCTCGGAGCTGCCTGACAACAAGGCCTGCTGCCCGTCTTGTCCTCACCGTAGGAGTTCCCTGGGAGGCAAAGTGAGGAAGAGTGAGTTTTCTCGAAAGAACGAGGGGGGGGGGTGTGTGCAGTTCCTCACTAGGAGCTCATCCCAAAGCCTTCTTGGCTAGTGGTTAGGAAACCTGCCCCCATGCCGCCAAAGGAAGGTCCGCGTGTGCCGTGAGAAGTGTTGCAGTGCAGATCTTTCTGAGAAGCCTTAGTGAAGGTACTGCTTTAACACCGGTAGGCCTCTCAGGACTGCAGGCTCGCTCACGCCTGGACCCAGGTCAAGGAAGAACACGTTGTAGCCAAAGTGTCAACTGCGGCTTCTGAGTAACCTGCAGCCCCACGGGTGGTTGGCCTCCACTCTGTGCATGCAGAGGGCAGGGCGACACACGGCTTGCTCCGGCGGAGAGCCAGACCTCCAACTCTGGAAAGCAGTCTTGGTAACAGAGTGGGGGCCGGTGTCACGTGCAATGCCTGTCAGACTCCCGGCTTAGCTATTAGCTGCACTGAATCATACCCGGCGAGTAACAGGGATTCTACGAACTCAAAGCTGACGACCCTTCACCTCCAGCAGAAAGGTGACTTTACAACCAGCCCGAAATGATGGACACCTTTCCCGAAGCACTGCTGGGAGATTGAAAGTTCCAACGTCGACCACGCCTGACTGAAGCGCTGTCGTGGCCAGGCACGTCACCCTGCGCAGAACCTCTGCTTACAAAAGGCTCCTCACAGGAGCGCCTGGTGTGTCGCGTGGCTCTCTTGGAGCTGAGCAGAAGGTGCTGCTCCACAGGCTGGGTTTGCACGTAGAAACTGGATCCTGAGGGCTGAAGCATTATTGGTCCCTTTGGAACAGGAGGCTTGGGGCCAGAAAACTGAAGGTAAAGCACGGGGGCGGGGGTGGGCGGGCACCCATCTTGGGCACCCCGCAGGAACTCCTTGGGAGGAAGCGTGAGTTTGCTCCAAAGAAACAGTGTGCCTGCCACTCCTTGCCAGGAGGTCATGCAGCAGACCACTTCAGCTAAGGCGAATGTCGGCTGAGCGGCATACTCAAAGTAAGGGGCAGTGTTTCCATCAGCAAACTTGGTGGTCGCAAGTAGACCCGAGGCTTCCACCACTGAAGTGCCGTAGTGCTGGTGTGCCTTTGACGTATCTGAGGACGCTCGCGACTGCACCGTTTTCCGAGGAAAATCACTGTGTACCGAAAGCGTCATCTGTGCCTTCTGAGCACCCTCACGCCTCATGATGGTCTTTGGGCTCTCCTGTTGGTAGGCCGAAGGCCAGGCAGCCATGTGTTTCCTCCGTCGGAGAGCCAGATAGCCACAGCTCAGAAGAATCCTCAGGAAGAGTTTTCTCCCTGGTCTGCTGTGCAATGCAAGGGGACCCCAGTTGGTCAACCTGAGCTGCACTGGAACAGACACCGCCATGGCAAGGGTTCTCAGAATTCATCGCTGACGTCTTCCCCTCGCAAGCAGCACGTCGACTTCAGATCCAGCTGGAGACATGTGCTCTCAGCCTTTGAAGACGGTCAGGCCTTGGCAAGCTCCACGGTCAGGTAGGCGACACGAAGGCGTTCACTGGCTCAACGCCATTCACCTCAGGAGGATTCCTGCTTGCCAAAGTGTTGTCATGGAAGGGCCCATGTGTGTGGCATGTGTCTACGTGGCCTGCTTCTGAACGTCAGGTACACGAGCTAGGTGTCAACCGTGAAAGTGGAGGGGGACGGGAACGGCACAGTTGGCCCCAGTGACAAACCGGAGAGCTGCGTCCTCAGAGCTGCCGGAGAAACAGTCCTGTTGCCCGTCTTCTATTCACCCCTGGATTACCCTGAGAGGCAACCGGAGGCAGAGTGAATTTTCTTGAACGAACCGGAGTGCGTGCACTTCCTTGCTAGGTTCTCATCCCAAAGCCTTCTTGGCCAGTGGTAAGGAAACTTGCCCGCGTGTTGCAAGGAAGGTCCGTGTTTTCGACGATGAGTGCTTAATGGAACGCCCTGCGGTCGCCAACCTTCTCAACCCTGCGGGAATACCCGGGGAGGAACGGAGACTTGGCCCAAGGAAACAGAATGCTGGCAATTGCTTGCTCGGAGTACCTCCAGCAGAGGAGGTTATCTAGGGCGTAAGTCAGCCGAGCGCCAGACTCAAGGTAAGGTGCAGTGTTTCCTTCCACCAGCACAGTCGCAGTCGGCAGTTTCAACGAGGCCTTCCCGACTGAACTGCTGTAAAGGCTGGTGTGCCTTTCAAGACTCTGAAAGGATGAGGATGCGAGCGTCTGCACCGTATTCCGAGGAAGGTCACTGTGGAGCAGAAGTGGCATCTGTGCCTGCTGAGCAACACCCAGCCACAAGGGTCTTGGGACTCTAGTGTTTTGTATGCAGGAGGCTGGGCAACAACGTTTCTCCTCCATCGGAGAGCTCGATTTGGAGAGCTTAGAGGAAGCCGGAAGAGCACGTTTATAACGGGGCCTCTGGCCAATGCAAGGGGGCCTCCTTTTGTAACCCTGAGCTGCTTTTGGAAAAACACCCTGCTTACACGAGCTCTCGGAATTCATACTTGACCTCTTGCTCCCTGAAGCAGCACCTGGACTTCACCTCTCGAGGGAGAAAGAGGCAGTCGTCCTCCGAAGACTGCTAGGCCTTTGCAAGATGTCCCATGAGCTTAGGCGAAACGAAGGCGTTCACTGGCTCGCGCAGTTCACGTCCGGAGGAACACTGGCTTTCCAAAGTGCTTTCAGCGAAGGGGTACAGTATGTGACATGGGTCTCCTTTGGCCGCCCGGGAACTTCAGCTACATGAGCTGCGTGGCAACCGTGAAGAGGGGGCGGGACGAGAAAAGCGAAATCCGTCCCGTTGGCAAGCCGGGGAGCTGCGTGCTCGGAGCTGCCTGACAACAAGGCCTGCTGCCCGTCTTGTCCTCACCGTAGGAGTTCCCTGGGAGGCAAAGTGAGGAAGAGTGAGTTTTCTCGAAAGAACGAGGGGGTGTGTGCAGTTCCTCACTAGGAGCTCATCCCAAAGCCTTCTTGGCTAGTGGTTAGGAAACCTGCCCCCATGCCGCCAAAGGAAGGTCCGCGTGTGCCGTGAGAAGTGTTGCAGTGCAGATCTTTCTGAGAAGCCTTAGTGAAGGTACTGCTTTAACACCGGTAGGCCTCTCAGGACTGCAGGCTCGCTCACGCCTGGACCCAGGTCAAGGAAGAACACGTTGTAGCCAAAGTGTCAACTGCGGCTTCTGAGTAACCTGCAGCCCCACGGGTGGTTGGCCTCCACTCTGTGCATGCAGAGGGCAGGGCGACACACGGCTTGCTCCGGCGGAGAGCCAGACCTCCAACTCTGGAAAGCAGTCTTGGTAACAGAGTGGGGGCCGGTGTCACGTGCAATGCCTGTCAGACTCCCGGCTTAGCTATTAGCTGCACTGAATCATACCCGGCGAGTAACAGGGATTCTACGAACTCAAAGCTGACGACCCTTCACCTCCAGCAGAAAGGTGACTTTACAACCAGCCCGAAATGATGGACACCTTTCCCGAAGCACTGCTGGGAGATTGAAAGTTCCAACGTCGACCACGCCTGACTGAAGCGCTGTCGTGGCCAGGCACGTCACCCTGCGCAGAACCTCTGCTTACAAAAGGCTCCTCACAGGAGCGCCTGGTGTGTCGCGTGGCTCTCTTGGAGCTGAGCAGAAGGTGCTGCTCCACAGGCTGGGTTTGCACGTAGAAACTGGATCCTGAGGGCTGAAGCATTATTGGTCCCTTTGGAACAGGAGGCTTGGGGCCAGAAAACTGAAGGTAAAGCACGGGGGCGGGGGTGGGCGGGCACCCATCTTGGGCACCCCGCAGGAACTCCTTGGGAGGAAGCGTGAGTTTGCTCCAAAGAAACAGTGTGCCTGCCACTCCTTGCCAGGAGGTCATGCAGCAGACCACTTCAGCTAAGGCGAATGTCGGCTGAGCGGCATACTCAAAGTAAGGGGCAGTGTTTCCATCAGCAAACTTGGTGGTCGCAAGTAGACCCGAGGCTTCCACCACTGAAGTGCCGTAGTGCTGGTGTGCCTTTGACGTATCTGAGGACGCTCGCGACTGCACCGTTTTCCGAGGAAAATCACTGTGTACCGAAAGCGCCATCTGTGCCTTCTGAGCACCCTCACGCCTCTTGATGGTCTTTGGGCTCTCCTGTTGGTAGGCCGAAGGCCAGGCAGCCATGTGTTTCCTCCGTCGGAGAGCCAGATAGCCACAGCTCAGAAGAATCCTCAGGAAGAGTTTTCTCCCTGGTCTGCTGTGCAATGCAAGGGGACCCCAGTTGGTAAACCTGAGCTGCACTGGAACAGACACCGCCATGGCAAGGGTTCTCAGAATTCATCGCTGACGTCTTCCCCTCGCAAGCAGCACGTCGACTTCAGATCCAGCTGGAGACATGTGCTCTCAGCCTTTGAAGACGGTCAGGCCTTGGCAAGCTCCACGGTCAGGTAGGCGACACGAAGGCGTTCACTGGCTCAACGCCGTTCACCTCAGGAGGACTCCTGCTTGCCAAAGTGTTGTCATGGAAGGGCCCATGTGTGTGGCATGTGTCTACGTGGCCTGCTTCTGAACGTCAGGTACACGAGCTAGGTGTCAACCGTGAAAGTGGAGGGGGACGGGAACGGCACAGTTGGCCCCAGTGACAAACCGGAGAGCTGCGTCCTCAGAGCTGCCGGAGAAACAGTCCTGTTGCCCGTCTTCTATTCACCCCTGGATTACCCTGAGAGGCAACCGGAGGCAGAGTGAATTTTCTTGAACGAACCGGAGTGCGTGCACTTCCTTGCTAGGTTCTCATCCCAAAGCCTTCTTGGCCAGTGGTAAGGAAACTTGCCCGCGTGTTGCAAGGAAGGTCCGTGTTTTCGACGATGAGTGCTTAATGGAACGCCCTGCGGTCGCCAACCTTCTCAACCCTGCGGGAATACCCGGGGAGGAACGGAGACTTGGCCCAAGGAAACAGAATGCTGGCAATTGCTTGCTCGGAGTACCTCCAGCAGAGGAGGTTATCTAGGCCGTAAGTCAGCCGAGCGCCAGACTCAAGGTAAGGTGCAGTGTTTCCTTCCACCAGCACAGTCGCAGTTGGCAGTTTCAACGGGGCCTTCCCGACTGAACTGCTGTAAAGGCTGGTGTGCCTTTCAAGACTCTGAAAGGATGAGGATGCGAGCGTCTGCACCGTATTCCGAGGAAGGTCACTGTGGAGCAGAAGTGGCATCTGTGCCTGCTGAGCAACACCCAGCCACAAGGGTCTTGGGACTCTAGTGTTTTGTATGCAGGAGGCTGGGCAACAACGTTTCTCCTCCATCGGAGAGCTCGATTTGGAGAGCTTAGAGGAAGCCGGAAGAGCACGTTTATAACGGGGCCTCTGGCCAATGCAAGGGGGCCTCCTTTTGTAACCCTGAGCTGCTTTTGGAAAAACACCCTGCTTACACGAGCTCTCGGAATTCATACTTGACCTCTTGCTCCCTGAAGCAGCACCTGGACTTCACCTCTCGAGGGAGAAAGAGGCAGTCGTCCTCCGAAGACTGCTAGGCCTTTGCAAGATGTCCCATGAGCTTAGGCGAAACGAAGGCGTTCACTGGCTCGCGCAGTTCACGTCCGGAGGAACACTGGCTTTCCAAAGTGCTTTCAGCGAAGGGGTACAGTATGTGACATGGGTCTCCTTTGGCCGCCCGGGAACTTCAGCTACATGAGCTGCGTGGCAACCGTGAAGAGGGGGTGGGACGAGAAAAGCAAAATCCGTCCCGTTGGCAAGCCGGGGAGCTGCGTGCTCGGAGCTGCCTGACAACAAGGCCTGCTGCCCGTCTTGTCCTCACCGTAGGAGTTCCCTGGGAGGCAAAGTGAGGAAGAGTGAGTTTTCTCGAAAGAACGAGGGGGTGTGTGCAGTTCCTCACTAGGAGCTCATCCCAAAGCCTTCTTGGCTAGTGGTTAGGAAACCTGCCCCCATGCCGCCAAAGGAAGGTCCGCGTGTGCCGTGAGAAGTGTTGCAGTGCAGATCTTTCTGAGAAGCCTTAGTGAAGGTACTGCTTTAACACCGGTAGGCCTCTCAGGACTGCAGGCTCGCTCACGCCTGGACCCAGGTCAAGGAAGAACACGTTGTAGCCAAAGTGTCAACTGCGGCTTCTGAGTAACCTGCAGCCCCACGGGTGGTTGGCCTCCACTCTGTGCATGCAGAGGGCAGGGCGACACACGGCTTGCTCCGGCGGAGAGCCAGACCTCCAACTCTGGAAAGCAGTCTTGGTAACAGAGTGGGGGCCGGTGTCACGTGCAATGCCTGTCAGACTCCCGGCTTAGCTATTAGCTGCACTGAATCATACCCGGCGAGTAACAGGGATTCTACGAACTCAAAGCTGACGACCCTTCACCTCCAGCAGAAAGGTGACTTTACAACCAGCCCGAAATGATGGACACCTTTCCCGAAGCACTGCTGGGAGATTGAAAGTTCCAACGTCGACCACGCCTGACTGAAGCGCTGTCGTGGCCAGGCACGTCACCCTGCGCAGAACCTCTGCTTACAAAAGGCTCCTCACAGGAGCGCCTGGTGTGTCGCGTGGCTCTCTTGGAGCTGAGCAGAAGGTGCTGCTCCACAGGCTGGGTTTGCACGTAGAAACTGGATCCTGAGGGCTGAAGCATTAGTGGTCCCTTTGGAACAGGAGGCTTGGGGCCAGAAAACTGAAGGTAAAGCACGGGGGCGGGGGTGGGCGGGCACCCATCTTGGGCACCCCGCAGGAACTCCTTGGGAGGAAGCGTGAGTTTGCTCCAAAGAAACAGTGTGCCTGCCACTCCTTGCCAGGCGGTCATGCAGCAGACCACTTCAGCTAAGGCGAATGTCGGCTGAGCGGCATACTCAAAATAAGGGGCAGTGTTTACATCAGCAAACTTGGTGGTCGCAAGTAGACCCGAGGCTTCCACCACTGAAGTGCCGTAGTGCTGGTGTGCCTTTGACGTATCTGAGGACGCTCGCGACTGCACCGTTTTCCGAGGAAAATCACTGTGTACCGAAAGCGCCATCTGTGCCTTCTGAGCACCCTCACGCCTCTTGATGGTCTTTGGGCTCTCCTGTTGGTAGGCCGAAGGCCAGGCAGCCATGTGTTTCCTCCGTCGGAGAGCCAGATAGCCACAGCTCAGAAGAATCCTCAGGAAGAGTTTTCTCCCTGGTCTGCTGTGCAATGCAAGGGGACCCCAGTTGGTAAACCTGAGCTGCACTGGAACAGACACCGCCATGGCAAGGGTTCTCAGAATTCATCGCTGACGTCTTCCCCTCGCAAGCAGCACGTCGACTTCAGATCCAGCTGGAGACATGTGCTCTCAGCCTTTGAAGACGGTCAGGCCTTGGCAAGCTCCACGGTCAGGTAGGCGACACGAAGGCGTTCACTGGCTCAACGCCGTTCACCTCAGGAGGACTCCTGCTTGCCAAAGTGTTGTCATGGAAGGGCCCATGTGTGTGGCATGTGTCTACGTGGCCTGCTTCTGAACGTCAGGTACACGAGCTAGGTGTCAACCGTGAAAGTGGAAGGGGACGGGAACGGCACAGTTGGCCCCAGTGACAAACCGGAGAGCTGCGTCCTCAGAGCTGCCGGAGAAACAGTCCTGTTGCCCGTCTTCTATTCACCCCTGGATTACCCTGAGAGGCAACCGGAGGCAGAGTGAATTTTCTTGAACGAACCGGAGTGCGTGCACTTCCTTGCTAGGTTCTCATCCCAAAGCCTTCTTGGCCAGTGGTAAGGAAACTTGCCCGCGTGTTGCAAGGAAGGTCCGTGTTTTCGACGATGAGTGCTTAATGGAACGCCCTGCGGTCGCCAACCTTCTCAACCCTGCGGGAATACCCGGGGAGGAACGGAGACTTGGCCCAAGGAAACAGAATGCTGGCAATTGCTTGCTCGGAGTACCTCCAGCAGAGGAGGTTATCTAGGGCGTAAGTCAGCCGAGCGCCAGACTCAAGGTAAGGTGCAGTGTTTCCTTCCACCAGCACAGTCGCAGTCGGCAGTTTCAACGAGGCCTTCCCGACTGAACTGCTGTAAAGGCTGGTGTGCCTTTCAAGACTCTGAAAGGATGAGGATGCGAGCGTCTGCACCGTATTCCGAGGAAGGTCACTGTGGAGCAGAAGTGGCATCTGTGCCTGCTGAGCAACACCCAGCCACAAGGGTCTTGGGACTCTAGTGTTTTGTATGCAGGAGGCTGGGCAACAACGTTTCTCCTCCATCGGAGAGCTCGATTTGGAGAGCTTAGAGGAAGCCGGAAGAGCACGTTTATAACGGGGCCTCTGGCCAATGCAAGGGGGCCTCCTTTTGTAACCCTGAGCTGCTTTTGGAAAAACACCCTGCTTACACGAGCTCTCGGAATTCATACTTGACCTCTTGCTCCCTGAAGCAGCACCTGGACTTCACCTCTCGAGGGAGAAAGAGGCAGTCGTCCTCCGAAGACTGCTAGGCCTTTGCAAGATGTCCCATGAGCTTAGGCGAAACGAAGGCGTTCACTGGCTCGCGCAGTTCACGTCCGGAGGAACACTGGCTTTCCAAAGTGCTTTCAGCGAAGGGGTACAGTATGTGACATGGGTCTCCTTTGGCCGCCCGGGAACTTCAGCTACATGAGCTGCGTGGCAACCGTGAAGAGGGGGCGGGACGAGAAAAGCGAAATCCGTCCCGTTGGCAAGCCGGGGAGCTGCGTGCTCGGAGCTGCCTGACAACAAGGCCTGCTGCCCGTCTTGTCCTCACCGTAGGAGTTCCCTGGGAGGCAAAGTGAGGAAGAGTGAGTTTTCTCGAAAGAACGAGGGGGTGTGTGCAGTTCCTCACTAGGAGCTCATCCCAAAGCCTTCTTGGCTAGTGGTTAGGAAACCTGCCCCCATGCCGCCAAAGGAAGGTCCGCGTGTGCCGTGAGAAGTGTTGCAGTGCAGATCTTTCTGAGAAGCCTTAGTGAAGGTACTGCTTTAACACCGGTAGGCCTCTCAGGACTGCAGGCTCGCTCACGCCTGGACCCAGGTCAAGGAAGAACACGTTGTAGCCAAAGTGTCAACTGCGGCTTCTGAGTAACCTGCAGCCCCACGGGTGGTTGGCCTCCACTCTGTGCATGCAGAGGGCAGGGCGACACACGGCTTGCTCCGGCGGAGAGCCAGACCTCCAACTCTGGAAAGCAGTCTTGGTAACAGAGTGGGGGCCGGTGTCACGTGCAATGCCTGTCAGACTCCCGGCTTAGCTATTAGCTGCACTGAATCATACCCGGCGAGTAACAGGGATTCTACGAACTCAAAGCTGACGACCCTTCACCTCCAGCAGAAAGGTGACTTTACAACCAGCCCGAAATGATGGACACCTTTCCCGAAGCACTGCTGGGAGATTGAAAGTTCCAACGTCGACCACGCCTGACTGAAGCGCTGTCGTGGCCAGGCACGTCACCCTGCGCAGAACCTCTGCTTACAAAAGGCTCCTCACAGGAGCGCCTGGTGTGTCGCGTGGCTCTCTTGGAGCTGAGCAGAAGGTGCTGCTCCACAGGCTGGGTTTGCACGTAGAAACTGGATCCTGAGGGCTGAAGCATTATTGGTCCCTTTGGAACAGGAGGCTTGGGGCCAGAAAACTGAAGGTAAAGCACGGGGGCGGGGGTGGGCGGGCACCCATCTTGGGCACCCCGCAGGAACTCCTTGGGAGGAAGCGTGAGTTTGCTCCAAAGAAACAGTGTGCCTGCCACTCCTTGCCAGGAGGTCATGCAGCAGACCACTTCAGCTAAGGCGAATGTCGGCTGAGCGGCATACTCAAAGTAAGGGGCAGTGTTTCCATCAGCAAACTTGGTGGTCGCAAGTAGACCCGAGGCTTCCACCACTGAAGTGCCGTAGTGCTGGTGTGCCTTTGACGTATCTGAGGACGCTCGCGACTGCACCGTTTTCCGAGGAAAATCACTGTGTACCGAAAGCGTCATCTGTGCCTTCTGAGCACCCTCACGCCTCATGATGGTCTTTGGGCTCTCCTGTTGGTAGGCCGAAGGCCAGGCAGCCATGTGTTTCCTCCGTCGGAGAGCCAGATAGCCACAGCTCAGAAGAATCCTCAGGAAGAGTTTTCTCCCTGGTCTGCTGTGCAATGCAAGGGGACCCCAGTTGGTCAACCTGAGCTGCACTGGAACAGACACCGCCATGGCAAGGGTTCTCAGAATTCATCGCTGACGTCTTCCCCTCGCAAGCAGCACGTCGACTTCAGATCCAGCTGGAGACATGTGCTCTCAGCCTTTGAAGACGGTCAGGCCTTGGCAAGCTCCACGGTCAGGTAGGCGACACGAAGGCGTTCACTGGCTCAACGCCGTTCACCTCAGGAGGACTCCTGCTTGCCAAAGTGTTGTCATGGAAGGGCCCATGTGTGTGGCATGTGTCTACGTGGCCTGCTTCTGAACGTCAGGTACACGAGCTAGGTGTCAACCGTGAAAGTGGAGGGGGACGGGAACGGCACAGTTGGCCCCAGTGACAAACCGGAGAGCTGCGTCCTCAGAGCTGCCGGAGAAACAGTCCTGTTGCCCGTCTTCTATTCACCCCTGGATTACCCTGAGAGGCAACCGGAGGCAGAGTGAATTTTCTTGAACGAACCGGAGTGCGTGCACTTCCTTGCTAGGTTCTCATCCCAAAGCCTTCTTGGCCAGTGGTAAGGAAACTTGCCCGCGTGTTGCAAGGAAGGTCCGTGTTTTCGACGATGAGTGCTTAATGGAACGCCCTGCGGTCGCCAACCTTCTCAACCCTGCGGGAATACCCGGGGAGGAACGGAGACTTGGCCCAAGGAAACAGAATGCTGGCAATTGCTTGCTCGGAGTACCTCCAGCAGAGGAGGTTATCTAGGGCGTAAGTCAGCCGAGCGCCAGACTCAAGGTAAGGTGCAGTGTTTCCTTCCACCAGCACAGTCGCAGTCGGCAGTTTCAACGAGGCCTTCCCGACTGAACTGCTGTAAAGGCTGGTGTGCCTTTCAAGACTCTGAAAGGATGAGGATGCGAGCGTCTGCACCGTATTCCGAGGAAGGTCACTGTGGAGCAGAAGTGGCATCTGTGCCTGCTGAGCAACACCCAGCCACAAGGGTCTTGGGACTCTAGTGTTTTGTATGCAGGAGGCTGGGCAACAACGTTTCTCCTCCATCGGAGAGCTCGATTTGGAGAGCTTAGAGGAAGCCGGAAGAGCACGTTTATAACGGGGCCTCTGGCCAATGCAAGGGGGCCTCCTTTTGTAACCCTGAGCTGCTTTTGGAAAAACACCCTGCTTACACGAGCTCTCGGAATTCATACTTGACCTCTTGCTCCCTGAAGCAGCACCTGGACTTCACCTCTCGAGGGAGAAAGAGGCAGTCGTCCTCCGAAGACTGCTAGGCCTTTGCAAGATGTCCCATGAGCTTAGGCGAAACGAAGGCGTTCACTGGCTCGCGCAGTTCACGTCCGGAGGAACACTGGCTTTCCAAAGTGCTTTCAGCGAAGGGGTACAGTATGTGACATGGGTCTCCTTTGGCCGCCCGGGAACTTCAGCTACATGAGCTGCGTGGCAACCGTGAAGAGGGGGCGGGACGAGAAAAGCGAAATCCGTCCCGTTGGCAAGCCGGGGAGCTGCGTGCTCGGAGCTGCCTGACAACAAGGCCTGCTGCCCGTCTTGTCCTCACCGTAGGCGTTCCCTGGGAGGCAAAGTGAGGAAGAGTGAGTTTTCTCGAAAGAACGAGGGGGTGTGTGCAGTTCCTCACTAGGAGCTCATCCCAAAGCCTTCTTGGCTAGTGGTTAGGAAACCTGCCCCCATGCCGCCAAAGGAAGGTCCGCGTGTGCCGTGAGAAGTGTTGCAGTGCAGATCTTTCTGAGAAGCCTTAGTGAAGGTACTGCTTTAACACCGGTAGGCCTCTCAGGACTGCAGGCTCGCTCACGCCTGGACCCAGGTCAAGGAAGAACACGTTGTAGCCAAAGTGTCAACTGCGGCTTCTGAGTAACCTGCAGCCCCACGGGTGGTTGGCCTCCACTCTGTGCATGCAGAGGGCAGGGCGACACACGGCTTGCTCCGGCGGAGAGCCAGACCTCCAACTCTGGAAAGCAGTCTTGGTAACAGAGTGGGGGCCGGTGTCACGTGCAATGCCTGTCAGACTCCCGGCTTAGCTATTAGCTGCACTGAATCATACCCGGCGAGTAACAGGGATTCTACGAACTCAAAGCTGACGACCCTTCACCTCCAGCAGAAAGGTGACTTTACAACCAGCCCGAAATGATGGACACCTTTCCCGAAGCACTGCTGGGAGTTTGAAAGTTCCAACGTCGACCACGCCTGACTGAAGCGCTGTCGTGGCCAGGCACGTCACCCTGCGCAGAACCTCTGCTTACAAAAGGCTCCTCACAGGAGCGCCTGGTGTGTCGCGTGGCTCTCTTGGAGCTGAGCAGAAGGTGCTGCTCCACAGGCTGGGTTTGCACGTAGAAACTGGATCCTGAGGGCTGAAGCATTATTGGTCCCTTTGGAACAGTAGGCTTGGGGCCAGAAAACTGAAGGTAAAGCACGGGGGCGGGGGTGGGCGGGCACCCATCTTGGGCACCCCGCAGGAACTCCTTGGGAGGAAGCGTGAGTTTGCTCCAAAGAAACAGTGTGCCTGCCACTCCTTGCCAGGAGGTCATGCAGCAGACCACTTCAGCTAAGGCGAATGTCGGCTGAGCGGCATACTCAAAGTAAGGGGCAGTGTTTCCATCAGCAAACTTGGTGGTCGCAAGTAGACCCGAGGCTTCCACCACTGAAGTGCCGTAGTGCTGGTGTGCCTTTGACGTATCTGAGGACGCTCGCGACTGCACCGTTTTCCGAGGAAAATCACTGTGTACCGAAAGCGTCATCTGTGCCTTCTGAGCACCCTCACGCCTCATGATGGTCTTTGGGCTCTCCTGTTGGTAGGCCGAAGGCCAGGCAGCCATGTGTTTCCTCCGTCGGAGAGCCAGATAGCCACAGCTCAGAAGAATCCTCAGGAAGAGTTTTCTCCCTGGTCTGCTGTGCAATGCAAGGGGACCCCAGTTGGTCAACCTGAGCTGCACTGGAACAGACACCGCCATGGCAAGGGTTCTCAGAATTCATCGCTGACGTCTTCCCCTCGCAAGCAGCACGTCGACTTCAGATCCAGCTGGAGACATGTGCTCTCAGCCTTTGAAGACGGTCAGGCCTTGGCAAGCTCCACGGTCAGGTAGGCGACACGAAGGCGTTCACTGGCTCAACGCCGTTCACCTCAGGAGGACTCCTGCTTGCCAAAGTGTTGTCATGGAAGGGCCCATGTGTGTGGCATGTGTCTACGTGGCCTGCTTCTGAACGTCAGGTACACGAGCTAGGTGTCAACCGTGAAAGTGGAGGGGGACGGGAACGGCACAGTTGGCCCCAGTGACAAACCGGAGAGCTGCGTCCTCAGAGCTGCCGGAGAAACAGTCCTGTTGCCCGTCTTCTATTCACCCCTGGATTACCCTGAGAGGCAACCGGAGGCAGAGTGAATTTTCTTGAACGAACCGGAGTGCGTGCACTTCCTTGCTAGGTTCTCATCCCAAAGCCTTCTTGGCCAGTGGTAAGGAAACTTGCCCGCGTGTTGCAAGGAAGGTCCGTGTTTTCGACGATGAGTGCTTAATGGAACGCCCTGCGGTCGCCAACCTTCTCAACCCTGCGGGAATACCCGGGGAGGAACGGAGACTTGGCCCAAGGAAACAGAATGCTGGCAATTGCTTGCTCGGAGTACCTCCAGCAGAGGAGGTTATCTAGGCCGTAAGTCAGCCGAGCGCCAGACTCAAGGTAAGGTGCAGTGTTTCCTTCCACCAGCACAGTCGCAGTCGGCAGTTTCAACGAGGCCTTCCCGACTGAACTGCTGTAAAGGCTGGTGTGCCTTTCAAGACTCTGAAAGGATGAGGATGCGAGCGTCTGCACCGTATTCCGAGGAAGGTCACTGTGGAGCAGAAGTGGCATCTGTGCCTGCTGAGCAACACCCAGCCACAAGGGTCTTGGGACTCTAGTGTTTTGTATGCAGGAGGCTGGGCAACAACGTTTCTCCTCCATCGGAGAGCTCGATTTGGAGAGCTTAGAGGAAGCCGGAAGAGCACGTTTATAACGGGGCCTCTGGCCAATGCAAGGGGGCCTCCTTTTGTAACCCTGAGCTGCTTTTGGAAAAACACCCTGCTTACACGAGCTCTCGGAATTCATACTTGACCTCTTGCTCCCTGAAGCAGCACCTGGACTTCACCTCTCGAGGGAGAAAGAGGCAGTCGTCCTCCGAAGACTGCTAGGCCTTTGCAAGATGTCCCATGAGCTTAGGCGAAACGAAGGCGTTCACTGGCTCGCGCAGTTCACGTCCGGAGGAACACTGGCTTTCCAAAGTGCTTTCAGCGAAGGGGTACAGTATGTGACATGGGTCTCCTTTGGCCGCCCGGGAACTTCAGCTACATGAGCTGCGTGGCAACCGTGAAGAGGGGGCGGGACGAGAAAAGCGAAATCCGTCCCGTTGGCAAGCCGGGGAGCTGCGTGCTCGGAGCTGCCTGACAACAAGGCCTGCTGCCCGTCTTGTCCTCACCGTAGGAGTTCCCTGGGAGGCAAAGTGAGGAAGAGTGAGTTTTCTCGAAAGAACGAGGGGGTGTGTGCAGTTCCTCACTAGGAGCTCATCCCAAAGCCTTCTTGGCTAGTGGTTAGGAAACCTGCCCCCATGCCGCCAAAGGAAGGTCCGCGTGTGCCGTGAGAAGTGTTGCAGTGCAGATCTTTCTGAGAAGCCTTAGTGAAGGTACTGCTTTAACACCGGTAGGCCTCTCAGGACTGCAGGCTCGCTCACACCTGGACCCAGGTCAAGGAAGAACACGTTGTAGCCAAAGTGTCAACTGCGGCTTCTGAGTAACCTGCAGCCCCACGGGTGGTTGGCCTCCACTCTGTGCATGCAGAGGGCAGGGCGACACACGGCTTGCTCCGGCGGAGAGCCAGACCTCCAACTCTGGAAAGCAGTCTTGGTAACAGAGTGGGGGCCGGTGTCACGTGCAATGCCTGTCAGACTCCCGGCTTAGCTATTAGCTGCACTGAATCATACCCGGCGAGTAACAGGGATTCTACGAACTCAAAGCTGACGACCCTTCACCTCCAGCAGAAAGGTGACTTTACAACCAGCCCGAAATGATGGACACCTTTCCCGAAGCACTGCTGGGAGATTGAAAGTTCCAACGTCGACCACGCCTGACTGAAGCGCTGTCGTGGCCAGGCACGTCACCCTGCGCAGAACCTCTGCTTACAAAAGGCTCCTCACAGGAGCGCCTGGTGTGTCGCGTGGCTCTCTTGGAGCTGAGCAGAAGGTGCTGCTCCACAGGCTGGGTTTGCACGTAGAAACTGGATCCTGAGGGCTGAAGCATTAGTGGTCCCTTTGGAACAGGAGGCTTGGGGCCAGAAAACTGAAGGTAAAGCACGGGGGCGGGGGTGGGCGGGCACCCATCTTGGGCACCCCGCAGGAACTCCTTGGGAGGAAGCGTGAGTTTGCTCCAAAGAAACAGTGTGCCTGCCACTCCTTGCCAGGAGGTCATGCAGCAGACCACTTCAGCTAAGGCGAATGTCGGCTGAGCGGCATACTCAAAGTAAGGGGCAGTGTTTCCATCAGCAAACTTGGTGGTCGCAAGTAGACCCGAGGCTTCCACCACTGAAGTGCCGTAGTGCTGGTGTGCCTTTGACGTATCTGAGGACGCTCGCGACTGCACCGTTTTCCGAGGAAAATCACTGTGTACCGAAAGCGTCATCTGTGCCTTCTGAGCACCCTCACGCCTCATGATGGTCTTTGGGCTCTCCTGTTGGTAGGCCGAAGGCCAGGCAGCCATGTGTTTCCTCCGTCGGAGAGCCAGATAGCCACAGCTCAGAAGAATCCTCAGGAAGAGTTTTCTCCCTGGTCTGCTGTGCAATGCAAGGGGACCCCAGTTGGTCAACCTGAGCTGCACTGGAACAGACACCGCCATGGCAAGGGTTCTCAGAATTCATCGCTGACGTCTTCCCCTCGCAAGCAGCACGTCGACTTCAGATCCAGCTGGAGACATGTGCTCTCAGCCTTTGAAGACGGTCAGGCCTTGGCAAGCTCCACGGTCAGGTAGGCGACACGAAGGCGTTCACTGGCTCAACGCCGTTCACCTCAGGAGGACTCCTGCTTGCCAAAGTGTTGTCATGGAAGGGCCCATGTGTGTGGCATGTGTCTACGTGGCCTGCTTCTGAACGTCAGGTACACGAGCTAGGTGTCAACCGTGAAAGTGGAGGGGGATGGGAACGGCACAGTTGGCCCCAGTGACAAACCGGAGAGCTGCGTCCTCAGAGCTGCCGGAGAAACAGTCCTGTTGCCCGTCTTCTATTCACCCCTGGATTACCCTGAGAGGCAACCGGAGGCAGAGTGAATTTTCTTGAACGAACCGGAGTGCGTGCACTTCCTTGCTAGGTTCTCATCCCAAAGCCTTCTTGGCCAGTGGTAAGGAAACTTGCCCGCGTGTTGCAAGGAAGGTCCGTGTTTTCGACGATGAGTGCTTAATGGAACGCCCTGCGGTCGCCAACCTTCTCAACCCTGCGGGAATACCCGGGGAGGAACGGAGACTTGGCCCAAGGAAACAGAATGCTGGCAATTGCTTGCTCGGAGTACCTCCAGCAGAGGAGGTTATCTAGGGCGTAAGTCAGCCGAGCGCCAGACTCAAGGTAAGGTGCAGTGTTTCCTTCCACCAGCACAGTCGCAGTCGGCAGTTTCAACGAGGCCTTCCCGACTGAACTGCTGTAAAGGCTGGTGTGCCTTTCAAGACTCTGAAAGGATGAGGATGCGAGCGTCTGCACCGTATTCCGAGGAAGGTCACTGTGGAGCAGAAGTGGCATCTGTGCCTGCTGAGCAACACCCAGCCACAAGGGTCTTGGGACTCTAGTGTTTTGTATGCAGGAGGCTGGGCAACAACGTTTCTCCTCCATCGGAGAGCTCGATTTGGAGAGCTTAGAGGAAGCCGGAAGAGCACGTTTATAACGGGGCCTCTGGCCAATGCAAGGGGGCCTCCTTTTGTAACCCTGAGCTGCTTTTGGAAAAACACCCTGCTTACACGAGCTCTCGGAATTCATACTTGACCTCTTGCTCCCTGAAGCAGCACCTGGACTTCACCTCTCGAGGGAGAAAGAGGCAGTCGTCCTCCGAAGACTGCTAGGCCTTTGCAAGATGTCCCATGAGCTTAGGCGAAACGAAGGCGTTCACTGGCTCGCGCAGTTCACGTCCGGAGGAACACTGGCTTTCCAAAGTGCTTTCAGCGAAGGGGTACAGTATGTGACATGGGTCTCCTTTGGCCGCCCGGGAACTTCAGCTACATGAGCTGCGTGGCAACCGTGAAGAGGGGGCGGGACGAGAAAAGCGAAATCCGTCCCGTTGGCAAGCCGGGGAGCTGCGTGCTCGGAGCTGCCTGACAACAAGGCCTGCTGCCCGTCTTGTCCTCACCGTAGGAGTTCCCTGGGAGGCAAAGTGAAGAAGAGTGAGTTTTCTCGAAAGAACGAGGGGGTGTGTGCAGTTCCTCACTAGGAGCTCATCCCAAAGCCTTCTTGGCTAGTGGTTAGGAAACCTGCCCCCATGCCGCCAAAGGAAGGTCCGCGTGTGCCGTGAGAAGTGTTGCAGTGCAGATCTTTCTGAGAAGCCTTAGTGAAGGTACTGCTTTAACACCGGTAGGCCTCTCAGGACTGCAGGCTCGCTCACGCCTGGACCCAGGTCAAGGAAGAACACGTTGTAGCCAAAGTGTCAACTGCGGCTTCTGAGTAACCTGCAGCCCCACGGGTGGTTGGCCTCCACTCTGTGCATGCAGAGGGCAGGGCGACACACGGCTTGCTCCGGCGGAGAGCCAGACCTCCAACTCTGGAAAGCAGTCTTGGTAACAGAGTGGGGGTCGGTGTCACGT
The DNA here is from genome assembly GCF_028021215.1 of Eschrichtius robustus. NCBI lineage: Eukaryota > Metazoa > Chordata > Mammalia > Artiodactyla > Eschrichtiidae > Eschrichtius > Eschrichtius robustus. Next base: position 937,420 of record NW_027175690.1, on the reverse strand, counting down.
GCAATGCCTGTCAGACTCCCGGCTTAGCTATTAGCTGCACTGAATCATACCCGGCGAGTAACAGGGATTCTACGAACTCAAAGCTGACGACCCTTCACCTCCAGCAGAAAGGTGACTTTACAACCAGCCCGAAATGATGGACACCTTTCCCGAAGCACTGCTGGGAGATTGAAAGTTCCAACGTCGACCACGCCTGACTGAAGCGCTGTCGTGGCCAGGCACGTCACCCTGCGCAGAACCTCTGCTTACAAAAGGCTCCTCACAGGAGCGCCTGGTGTGTCGCGTGGCTCTCTTGGAGCTGAGCAGAAGGTGCTGCTCCACAGGCTGGGTTTGCACGTAGAAACTGGATCCTGAGGGCTGAAGCATTATTGGTCCCTTTGGAACAGGAGGCTTGGGGCCAGAAAACTGAAGGTAAAGCATGGGGGCGGGGGTGGGCGGGCACCCATCTTGGGCACCCCGCAGGAACTCCTTGGGAGGAAGCGTGAGTTTGCTCCAAAGAAACAGTGTGCCTGCCACTCCTTGCCAGGAGGTCATGCAGCAGACCACTTCAGCTAAGGCGAATGTCGGCTGAGCGGCATACTCAAAGTAAGGGGCAGTGTTTCCATCAGCAAACTTGGTGGTCGCAAGTAGACCCGAGGCTTCCACCACTGAAGTGCCGTAGTGCTGGTGTGCCTTTGACGTATCTGAGGACGCTCGCGACTGCACCGTTTTCCGAGGAAAATCACTGTGTACCGAAAGCGTCATCTGTGCCTTCTGAGCACCCTCACGCCTCATGATGGTCTTTGGGCTCTCCTGTTGGTAGGCCGAAGGCCAGGCAGCCATGTGTTTCCTCCGTCGGAGAGCCAGATAGCCACAGCTCAGAAGAATCCTCAGGAAGAGTTTTCTCCCTGGTCTGCTGTGCAATGCAAGGGGACCCCAGTTGGTCAACCTGAGCTGCACTGGAACAGACACCGCCATGGCAAGGGTTCTCAGAATTCATCGCTGACGTCTTCCCCTCGCAAGCAGCACGTCGACTTCAGATCCAGCTGGAGACATGTGCTCTCAGCCTTTGAAGACGGTCAGGCCTTGGCAAGCTCCACGGTCAGGTAGGCGACACGAAGGCGTTCACTGGCTCAACGCCGTTCACCTCAGGAGGACTCCTGCTTGCCAAAGTGTTGTCATGGAAGGGCCCATGTGTGTGGCATGTGTCTACGTGGCCTGCTTCTGAACGTCAGGTACACGAGCTAGGTGTCAACCGTGAAAGTGGAGGGGGACGGGAACGGCACAGTTGGCCCCAGTGACAAACCGGAGAGCTGCGTCCTCAGAGCTGCCGGAGAAACAGTCCTGTTGCCCGTCTTCTATTCACCCCTGGATTACCCTGAGAGGCAACCGGAGGCAGAGTGAATTTTCTTGAACGAACCGGAGTGCGTGCACTTCCTTGCTAGGTTCTCATCCCAAAGCCTTCTTGGCCAGTGGTAAGGAAACTTGCCCGCGTGTTGCAAGGAAGGTCCGTGTTTTCGACGATGAGTGCTTAATGGAACGCCCTGCGGTCGCCAACCTTCTCAACCCTGCGGGAATACCCGGGGAGGAACGGAGACTTGGCCCAAGGAAACAGAATGCTGGCAATTGCTTGCTCGGAGTACCTCCAGCAGAGGAGGTTATCTAGGGCGTAAGTCAGCCGAGCGCCAGACTCAAGGTAAGGTGCAGTGTTTCCTTCCACCAGCACAGTCGCAGTCGGCAGTTTCAACGAGGCCTTCCCGACTGAACTGCTGTAAAGGCTGGTGTGCCTTTCAAGACTCTGAAAGGATGAGGATGCGAGCGTCTGCACCGTATTCCGAGGAAGGTCACTGTGGAGCAGAAGTGGCATCTGTGCCTGCTGAGCAACACCCAGCCACAAGGGTCTTGGGACTCTAGTGTTTTGTATGCAGGAGGCTGGGCAACAACGTTTCTCCTCCATCGGAGAGCTCGATTTGGAGAGCTTAGAGGAAGCCGGAAGAGCACGTTTATAACGGGGCCTCTGGCCAATGCAAGGGGGCCTCCTTTTGTAACCCTGAGCTGCTTTTGGAAAAACACCCTGCTTACACGAGCTCTCGGAATTCATACTTGACCTCTTGCTCCCTGAAGCAGCACCTGGACTTCACCTCTCGAGGGAGAAAGAGGCAGTCGTCCTCCGAAGACTGCTAGGCCTTTGCAAGATGTCCCATGAGCTTAGGCGAAACGAAGGCGTTCACTGGCTCGCGCAGTTCACGTCCGGAGGAACACTGGCTTTCCAAAGTGCTTTCAGCGAAGGGGTACAGTATGTGACATGGGTCTCCTTTGGCCGCCCGGGAACTTCAGCTACATGAGCTGCGTGGCAACCGTGAAGAGGGGGCGGGACGAGAAAAGCGAAATCCGTCCCGTTGGCAAGCCGGGGAGCTGCGTGCTCGGAGCTGCCTGACAACAAGGCCTGCTGCCCGTCTTGTCCTCACCGTAGGAGTTCCCTGGGAGGCAAAGTGAGGAAGAGTGAGTTTTCTCGAAAGAACGAGGGGGTGTGTGCAGTTCCTCACTAGGAGCTCATCCCAAAGCCTTCTTGGCTAGTGGTTAGGAAACCTGCCCCCATGCCGCCAAAGGAAGGTCCGCGTGTGCCGTGAGAAGTGTTGCAGTGCAGATCTTTCTGAGAAGCCTTAGTGAAGGTACTGCTTTAACACCGGTAGGCCTCTCAGGACTGCAGGCTCGCTCACGCCTGGACCCAGGTCAAGGAAGAACACGTTGTAGCCAAAGTGTCAACTGCGGCTTCTGAGTAACCTGCAGCCCCACGGGTGGTTGGCCTCCACTCTGTGCATGCAGAGGGCAGGGCGACACACGGCTTGCTCCGGCGGAGAGCCAGACCTCCAACTCTGGAAAGCAGTCTTGGTAACAGAGTGGGGGCCGGTGTCACGTGCAATGCCTGTCAGACTCCCGGCTTAGCTATTAGCTGCACTGAATCATACCCGGCGAGTAACAGGGATTCTACGAACTCAAAGCTGACGACCCTTCACCTCCAGCAGAAAGGTGACTTTACAACCAGCCCGAAATGATGGACACCTTTCCCGAAGCACTGCTGGGAGATTGAAAGTTCCAACGTCGACCACGCCTGACTGAAGCGCTGTCGTGGCCAGGCACGTCACCCTGCGCAGAACCTCTGCTTACAAAAGGCTCCTCACAGGAGCGCCTGGTGTGTCGCGTGGCTCTCTTGGAGCTGAGCAGAAGGTGCTGCTCCACAGGCTGGGTTTGCACGTAGAAACTGGATCCTGAGGGCTGAAGCATTATTGGTCCCTTTGGAACAGGAGGCTTGGGGCCAGAAAACTGAAGGTAAAGCACGGGGGCGGGGGTGGGCGGGCACCCATCTTGGGCACCCCGCAGGAACTCCTTGGGAGGAAGCGTGAGTTTGCTCCAAAGAAACAGTGTGCCTGCCACTCCTTGCCAGGAGGTCATGCAGCAGACCACTTCAGCTAAGGCGAATGTCGGCTGAGCGGCATACTCAAAGTAAGGGGCAGTGTTTCCATCAGCAAACTTGGTGGTCGCAAGTAGACCCGAGGCTTCCACCACTGAAGTGCCGTAGTGCTGGTGTGCCTTTGACGTATCTGAGGACGCTCGCGACTGCACCGTTTTCCGAGGAAAATCACTGTGTACCGAAAGCGTCATCTGTGCCTTCTGAGCACCCTCACGCCTCATGATGGTCTTTGGGCTCTCCTGTTGGTAGGCCGAAGGCCAGGCAGCCATGTGTTTCCTCCGTCGGAGAGCCAGATAGCCACAGCTCAGAAGAATCCTCAGGAAGAGTTTTCTCCCTGGTCTGCTGTGCAATGCAAGGGGACCCCAGTTGGTCAACCTGAGCTGCACTGGAACAGACACCGCCATGGCAAGGGTTCTCAGAATTCATCGCTGACGTCTTCCCCTCGCAAGCAGCACGTCGACTTCAGATCCAGCTGGAGACATGTGCTCTCAGCCTTTGAAGACGGTCAGGCCTTGGCAAGCTCCACGGTCAGGTAGGCGACACGAAGGCGTTCACTGGCTCAACGCCGTTCACCTCAGGAGGACTCCTGCTTGCCAAAGTGTTGTCATGGAAGGGCCCATGTGTGTGGCATGTGTCTACGTGGCCTGCTTCTGAACGTCAGGTACACGAGCTAGGTGTCAACCGTGAAAGTGGAGGGGGACGGGAACGGCACAGTTGGCCCCAGTGACAAACCGGAGAGCTGCGTCCTCAGAGCTGCCGGAGAAACAGTCCTGTTGCCCGTCTTCTATTCACCCCTGGATTACCCTGAGAGGCAACCGGAGGCAGAGTGAATTTTCTTGAACGAACCGGAGTGCGTGCACTTCCTTGCTAGGTTCTCATCCCAAAGCCTTCTTGGCCAGTGGTAAGGAAACTTGCCCGCGTGTTGCAAGGAAGGTCCGTGTTTTCGACGATGAGTGCTTAATGGAACGCCCTGCGGTCGCCAACCTTCTCAACCCTGCGGGAATACCCGGGGAGGAACGGAGACTTGGCCCAAGGAAACAGAATGCTGGCAATTGCTTGCTCGGAGTACCTCCAGCAGAGAAGGTTATCTAGGGCGTAAGTCAGCCGAGCGCCAGGCTCAAGGTAAGGTGCAGTGTTTCCTTCCACCAGCACAGTCGCAGTCGGCAGTTTCAACGAGGCCTTCCCGACTGAACTGCTGTAAAGGCTGGTGTGCCTTTCAAGACTCTGAAAGGATGAGGATGCGAGCGTCTGCACCGTATTCCGAGGAAGGTCACTGTGGAGCAGAAGTGGCATCTGTGCCTGCTGAGCAACACCCAGCCACAAGGGTCTTGGGACTCTAGTGTTTTGTATGCAGGAGGCTGGGCAACAACGTTTCTCCTCCATCGGAGAGCTCGATTTGGAGAGCTTAGAGGAAGCCGGAAGAGCACGTTTATAACGGGGCCTCTGGCCAATGCAAGGGGGCCTCCTTTTGTAACCCTGAGCTGCTTTTGGAAAAACACCCTGCTTACACGAGCTCTCGGAATTCATACTTGACCTCTTGCTCCCTGAAGCAGCACCTGGACTTCACCTCTCGAGGGAGAAAGAGGCAGTCGTCCTCCGAAGACTGCTAGGCCTTTGCAAGATGTCCCATGAGCTTAGGCGAAACGAAGGCGTTCACTGGCTCGCGCAGTTCACGTCCGGAGGAACACTGGCTTTCCAAAGTGCTTTCAGCGAAGGGGTACAGTATGTGACATGGGTCTCCTTTGGCCGCCCGGGAACTTCAGCTACATGAGCTGCGTGGCAACCGTGAAGAGGGGGCGGGACGAGAAAAGCGAAATCCGTCCCGTTGGCAAGCCGGGGAGCTGCGTGCTCGGAGCTGCCTGACAACAAGGCCTGCTGCCCGTCTTGTCCTCACCGTAGGCGTTCCCTGGGAGGCAAAGTGAGGAAGAGTGAGTTTTCTCGAAAGAACGAGGGGGTGTGTGCAGTTCCTCACTAGGAGCTCATCCCAAAGCCTTCTTGGCTAGTGGTTAGGAAACCTGCCCCCATGCCGCCAAAGGAAGGTCCGCGTGTGCCGTGAGAAGTGTTGCAGTGCAGATCTTTCTGAGAAGCCTTAGTGAAGGTACTGCTTTAACACCGGTAGGCCTCTCAGGACTGCAGGCTCGCTCACGCCTGGACCCAGGTCAAGGAAGAACACGTTGTAGCCAAAGTGTCAACTGCGGCTTCTGAGTAACCTGCAGCCCCACGGGTGGTTGGCCTCCACTCTGTGCATGCAGAGGGCAGGGCGACACACGGCTTGCTCCGGCGGAGAGCCAGACCTCCAACTCTGGAAAGCAGTCTTGGTAACAGAGTGGGGGCCGATGTCACGTGCAATGCCTGTCAGACTCCCGGCTTAGCTATTAGCTGCACTGAATCATACCCGGCGAGTAACAGGGATTCTACGAACTCAAAGCTGACGACCCTTCACCTCCAGCAGAAAGGTGACTTTACAACCAGCCCGAAATGATGGACACCTTTCCCGAAGCACTGCTGGGAGATTGAAAGTTCCAACGTCGACCACGCCTGACTGAAGCGCTGTCGTGGCCAGGCACGTCACCCTGCGCAGAACCTCTGCTTACAAAAGGCTCCTCACAGGAGCGCCTGGTGTGTCGCGTGGCTCTCTTGGAGCTGAGCAGAAGGTGCTGCTCCACAGGCTGGGTTTGCACGTAGAAACTGGATCCTGAGGGCTGAAGCATTATTGGTCCCTTTGGAACAGGAGGTTTGGGGCCAGAAAACTGAAGGTAAAGCACGGGGGCGGGGGTGGGCGGGCACCCATCTTGGGCACCCCGCAGGAACTCCTTGGGAGGAAGCGTGAGTTTGCTCCAAAGAAACAGTGTGCCTGCCACTCCTTGCCAGGAGGTCATGCAGCAGACCACTTCAGCTAAGGCGAATGTCGGCTGAGCGGCATACTCAAAGTAAGGGGCAGTGTTTCCATCAGCAAACTTGGTGGTCGCAAGTAGACCCGAGGCTTCCACCACTGAAGTGCCGTAGTGCTGGTGTGCCTTTGACGTATCTGAGGACGCTCGCGACTGCACCGTTTTCCGAGGAAAATCACTGTGTACCGAAAGCGTCATCTGTGCCTTCTGAGCACCCTCACGCCTCATGATGGTCTTTGGGCTCTCCTGTTGGTAGGCCGAAGGCCAGGCAGCCATGTGTTTCCTCCGTCGGAGAGCCAGATAGCCACAGCTCAGAAGAATCCTCAGGAAGAGTTTTCTCCCTGGTCTGCTGTGCAATGCAAGGGGACCCCAGTTGGTCAACCTGAGCTGCACTGGAACAGACACCGCCATGGCAAGGGTTCTCAGAATTCATCGCTGACGTCTTCCCCTCGCAAGCAGCACGTCGACTTCAGATCCAGCTGGAGACATGTGCTCTCAGCCTTTGAAGACGGTCAGGCCTTGGCAAGCTCCACGGTCAGGTAGGCGACACGAAGGCGTTCACTGGCTCAACGCCGTTCACCTCAGGAGGACTCCTGCTTGCCAAAGTGTTGTCATGGAAGGGCCCATGTGTGTGGCATGTGTCTACGTGGCCTGCTTCTGAACGTCAGGTACACGAGCTAGGTGTCAACCGTGAAAGTGGAGGGGGACGGGAACGGCACAGTTGGCCCCAGTGACAAACCGGAGAGCTGCGTCCTCAGAGCTGCCGGAGAAACAGTCCTGTTGCCCGTCTTCTATTCACCCCTGGATTACCCTGAGAGGCAACCGGAGGCAGAGTGAATTTTCTTGAACGAACCGGAGTGCGTGCACTTCCTTGCTAGGTTCTCATCCCAAAGCCTTCTTGGCCAGTGGTAAGGAAACTTGCCCGCGTGTTGCAAGGAAGGTCCGTGTTTTCGACGATGAGTGCTTAATGGAACGCCCTGCGGTCGCCAACCTTCTCAACCCTGCGGGAATACCCGGGGAGGAACGGAGACTTCGCCCAAGGAAACAGAATGCTCGCAATTGCTTGCTCGGAGTACCTCCAGCAGAGGAGGTTATCTAGGGCGTAAGTCAGCCGAGCGCCAGACTCAAGGTAAGGTGCAGTGTTTCCTTCCACCAGCACAGTCGCAGTCGGCAGTTTCAACGAGGCCTTCCCGACTGAACTGCTGTAAAGGCTGGTGTGCCTTTCAAGACTCTGAAAGGATGAGGATGCGAGCGTCTGCACCGTATTCCGAGGAAGGTCACTGTGGAGCAGAAGTGGCATCTGTGCCTGCTGAGCAACACCCAGCCACAAGGGTCTTGGGACTCTAGTGTTTTGTATGCAGGAGGCTGGGCAACAACGTTTCTCCTCCATCGGAGAGCTCGATTTGGAGAGCTTAGAGGAAGCCGGAAGAGCACGTTTATAACGGGGCCTCTGGCCAATGCAAGGGGGCCTCCTTTTGTAACCCTGAGCTGCTTTTGGAAAAACACCCTGCTTACACGAGCTCTCGGAATTCATACTTGACCTCTTGCTCCCTGAAGCAGCACCTGGACTTCACCACTCGAGGGAGAAAGAGGCAGTCGTCCTCCGAAGACTGCTAGGCCTTTGCAAGATGTCCCATGAGCTTAGGCGAAACGAAGGCGTTCACTGGCTCGCGCAGTTCACGTCCGGAGGAACACTGGCTTTCCAAAGTGCTTTCAGCGAAGGGGTACAGTATGTGACATGGGTCTCCTTTGGCCGCCCGGGAACTTCAGCTACATGAGCTGCGTGGCAACCGTGAAGAGGGGGCGGGACGAGAAAAGCGAAATCCGTCCCGTTGGCAAGCCGGGGAGCTGCGTGCTCGGAGCTGCCTGACAACAAGGCCTGCTGCCCGTCTTGTCCTCACCGTAGGAGTTCCCTGGGAGGCAAAGTGAGGAAGAGTGAGTTTTCTCGAAAGAACGAGGGGGTGTGTGCAGTTCCTCACTAGGAGCTCATCCCAAAGCCTTCTTGGCTAGTGGTTAGGAAACCTGCCCCCATGCCGCCAAAGGAAGGTCCGCGTGTGCCGTGAGAAGTGTTGCAGTGCAGATCTTTCTGAGAAGCCTTAGTGAAGGTACTGCTTTAACACCGGTAGGCCTCTCAGGACTGCAGGCTCGCTCACGCCTGGACCCAGGTCAAGGAAGAACACGTTGTAGCCAAAGTGTCAACTGCGGCTTCTGAGTAACCTGCAGCCCCACGGGTGGTTGGCCTCCACTCTGTGCATGCAGAGGGCAGGGCGACACACGGCTTGCTCCGGCGGAGAGCCAGACCTCCAACTCTGGAAAGCAGTCTTGGTAAGAGAGTGGGGGCCGGTGTCACGTGCAATGCCTGTCAGACTCCCGGCTTAGCTATTAGCTGCACTGAATCATACCCGGCGAGTAACAGGGATTCTACGAACTCAAAGCTGACGACCCTTCACCTCCAGCAGAAAGGTGACTTTACAACCAGCCCGAAATGATGGACACCTTTCCCGAAGCACTGCTGGGAGATTGAAAGTTCCAACGTCGACCACGCCTGACTGAAGCGCTGTCGTGGCCAGGCACGTCACCCTGCGCAGAACCTCTGCTTACAAAAGGCTCCTCACAGGAGCGCCTGGTGTGTCGCGTGGCTCTCTTGGAGCTGAGCAGAAGGTGCTGCTCCACAGGCTGGGTTTGCACGTAGAAACTGGATCCTGAGGGCTGAAGCATTATTGGTCCCTTTGGAACAGGAGGCTTGGGGCCAGAAAACTGAAGGTAAAGCACGGGGGCGGGGGTGGGCGGGCACCCATCTTGGGCACCCCGCAGGAACTCCTTGGGAGGAAGCGTGAGTTTGCTCCAAAGAAACAGTGTGCCTGCCACTCCTTGCCAGGAGGTCATGCAGCAGACCACTTCAGCTAAGGCGAATGTCGGCTGAGCGGCATACTCAAAGTAAGGGGCAGTGTTTCCATCAGCAAACTTGGTGGTCGCAAGTAGACCCGAGGCTTCCACCACTGAAGTGCCGTAGTGCTGGTGTGCCTTTGACGTATCTGAGGACGCTCGCGACTGCACCGTTTTCCGAGGAAAATCACTGTGTACCGAAAGCGTCATCTGTGCCTTCTGAGCACCCTCACGCCTCATGATGGTCTTTGGGCTCTCCTGTTGGTAGGCCGAAGGCCAGGCAGCCATGTGTTTCCTCCGTCGGAGAGCCAGATAGCCACAGCTCAGAAGAATCCTCAGGAAGAGTTTTCTCCCTGGTCTGCTGTGCAATGCAAGGGGACCCCAGTTGGTCAACCTGAGCTGCACTGGAACAGACACCGCCATGGCAAGGGTTCTCAGAATTCATCGCTGACGTCTTCCCCTCGCAAGCAGCACGTCGACTTCAGATCCAGCTGGAGACATGTGCTCTCAGCCTTTGAAGACGGTCAGGCCTTGGCAAGCTCCACGGTCAGGTAGGCGACACGAAGGCGTTCACTGGCTCAACGCCGTTCACCTCAGGAGGACTCCTGCTTGCCAAAGTGTTGTCATGGAAGGGCCCATGTGTGTGGCATGTGTCTACGTGGCCTGCTTCTGAACGTCAGGTACACGAGCTAGGTGTCAACCGTGAAAGTGGAGGGGGACGGGAACGGCACAGTTGGCCCCAGTGACAAACCGGAGAGCTGCGTCCTCAGAGCTGCCGGAGAAACAGTCCTGTTGCCCGTCTTCTATTCACCCCTGGATTACCCTGAGAGGCAACCGGAGGCAGAGTGAATTTTCTTGAACGAACCGGAGTGCGTGCACTTCCTTGCTAGGTTCTCATCCCAAAGCCTTCTTGGCCAGTGGTAAGGAAACTTGCCCGCGTGTTGCAAGGAAGGTCCGTGTTTTCGACGATGAGTGCTTAATGGAACGCCCTGCGGTCGCCAACCTTCTCAACCCTGCGGGAATACCCGGGGAGGAACGGAGACTTGGCCCAAGGAAACAGAATGCTGGCAATTGCTTGCTCGGAGTACCTCCAGCAGAGAAGGTTATCTAGGGCGTAAGTCAGCCGAGCGCCAGACTCAAGGTAAGGTGCAGTGTTTCCTTCCACCAGCACAGTCGCAGTCGGCAGTTTCAACGAGGCCTTCCCGACTGAACTGCTGTAAAGGCTGGTGTGCCTTTCAAGACTCTGAAAGGATGAGGATGCGAGCGTCTGCACCGTATTCCGAGGAAGGTCACTGTGGAGCAGAAGTGGCATCTGTGCCTGCTGAGCAACACCCAGCCACAAGGGTCTTGGGACTCTAGTGTTTTGTATGCAGGAGGCTGGGCAACAACGTTTCTCCTCCATCGGAGAGCTCGATTTGGAGAGCTTAGAGGAAGCCGGAAGAGCACGTTTATAACGGGGCCTCTGGCCAATGCAAGGGGGCCTCCTTTTGTAACCCTGAGCTGCTTTTGGAAAAACACCCTGCTTACACGAGCTCTCGGAATTCATACTTGACCTCTTGCTCCCTGAAGCAGCACCTGGACTTCACCTCTCGAGGGAGAAAGAGGCAGTCGTCCTCCGAAGACTGCTAGGCCTTTGCAAGATGTCCCATGAGCTTAGGCGAAACGAAGGCGTTCACTGGCTCGCGCAGTTCACGTCCGGAGGAACACTGGCTTTCCAAAGTGCTTTCAGCGAAGGGGTACAGTATGTGACATGGGTCTCCTTTGGCCGCCCGGGAACTTCAGCTACATGAGCTGCGTGGCAACCGTGAAGAGGGGGCGGGACGAGAAAAGCGAAATCCGTCCCGTTGGCAAGCCGGGGAGCTGCGTGCTCGGAGCTGCCTGACAACAAGGCCTGCTGCCCGTCTTGTCCTCACCGTAGGAGTTCCCTGGGAGGCAAAGTGAGGAAGAGTGAGTTTTCTCGAAAGAACGAGGGGGTGTGTGCAGTTCCTCACTAGGAGCTCATCCCAAAGCCTTCTTGGCTAGTGGTTAGGAAACCTGCCCCCATGCCGCCAAAGGAAGGTCCGCGTGTGCCGTGAGAAGTGTTGCAGTGCAGATCTTTCTGAGAAGCCTTAGTGAAGGTACTGCTTTAACACCGGTAGGCCTCTCAGGACTGCAGGCTCGCTCACGCCTGGACCCAGGTCAAGGAAGAACACGTTGTAGCCAAAGTGTCAACTGCGGCTTCTGAGTAACCTGCAGCCCCACGGGTGGTTGGCCTCCACTCTGTGCATGCAGAGGGCAGGGCGACACACGGCTTGCTCCGGCGGAGAGCCAGACCTCCAACTCTGGAAAGCAGTCTTGGTAACAGAGTGGGGGCCGGTGTCACGTGCAATGCCTGTCAGACTCCCGGCTTAGCTATTAGCTGCACTGAATCATACCCGGCGAGTAACAGGGATTCTACGAACTCAAAGCTGACGACCCTTCACCTCCAGCAGAAAGGTGACTTTACAACCAGCCCGAAATGATGGACACCTTTCCCGAAGCACTGCTGGGAGATTGAAAGTTCCAACGTCGACCACGCCTGACTGAAGCGCTGTCGTGGCCAGGCACGTCACCCTGCGCAGAACCTCTGCTTACAAAAGGCTCCTCACAGGAGCGCCTGGTGTGTCGCGTGGCTCTCTTGGAGCTGAGCAGAAGGTGCTGCTCCACAGGCTGGGTTTGCACGTAGAAACTGGATCCTGAGGGCTGAAGCATTATTGGTCCCTTTGGAACAGGAGGCTTGGGGCCAGAAAACTGAAGGTAAAGCACGGGGGCGGGGGTGGGCGGGCACCCATCTTGGGCACCCCGCAGGAACTCCTTGGGAGGAAGCGTGAGTTTGCTCCAAAGAAACAGTGTGCCTGCCACTCCTTGCCAGGAGGTCATGCAGCAGACCACTTCAGCTAAGGCGAATGTCGGCTGAGCGGCATACTCAAAGTAAGGGGCAGTGTTTCCATCAGCAAACTTGGTGGTCGCAAGTAGACCCGAGGCTTCCACCACTGAAGTGCCGTAGTGCTGGTGTGCCTTTGACGTATCTGAGGACGCTCGCGACTGCACCGTTTTCCGAGGAAAATCACTGTGTACCGAAAGCGTCATCTGTGCCTTCTGAGCACCCTCACGCCTCATGATGGTCTTTGGGCTCTCCTGTTGGTAGGCCGAAGGCCAGGCAGCCATGTGTTTCCTCCGTCGGAGAGCCAGATAGCCACAGCTCAGAAGAATCCTCAGGAAGAGTTTTCTCCCTGGTCTGCTGTGCAATGCAAGGGGACCCCAGTTGGTCAACCTGAGCTGCACTGGAACAGACACCGCCATGGCAAGGGTTCTCAGAATTCATCGCTGACGTCTTCCCCTCGCAAGCAGCACGTCGACTTCAGATCCAGCTGGAGACATGTGCTCTCAGCCTTTGAAGACGGTCAGGCCTTGGCAAGCTCCACGGTCAGGTAGGCGACACGAAGGCGTTCACTGGCTCAACGCCGTTCACCTCAGGAGGACTCCTGCTTGCCAAAGTGTTGTCATGGAAGGGCCCATGTGTGTGGCATGTGTCTACGTGGCCTGCTTCTGAACGTCAGGTACACGAGCTAGGTGTCAACCGTGAAAGTGGAGGGGGACGGGAACGGCACAGTTGGCCCCAGTGACAAACCGGAGAGCTGCGTCCTCAGAGCTGCCGGAGAAACAGTCCTGTTGCCCGTCTTCTATTCACCCCTGGATTACCCTGAGAGGCAACCGGAGGCAGAGTGAATTTTCTTGAACGAACCGGAGTGCGTGCACTTCCTTGCTAGGTTCTCATCCCAAAGCCTTCTTGGCCAGTGGTAAGGAAACTTGCCCGCGTGTTGCAAGGAAGGTCCGTGTTTTCGACGATGAGTGCTTAATGGAACGCCCTGCGGTCGCCAACCTTCTCAACCCTGCGGGAATACCCGGGGAGGAACGGAGACTTGGCCCAAGGAAACAGAATGCTGGCAATTGCTTGCTCGGAGTACCTCCAGCAGAGGAGGTTATCTAGGGCGTAAGTCAGCCGAGCGCCAGACTCAAGGTAAGGTGCAGTGTTTCCTTCCACCAGCACAGTCGCAGTCGGCAGTTTCAACGAGGCCTTCCCGACTGAACTGCTGTAAAGGCTGGTGTGCCTTTCAAGACTCTGAAAGGATGAGGATGCGAGCGTCTGCACCGTATTCCGAGGAAGGTCACTGTGGAGCAGAAGTGGCATCTGTGCCTGCTGAGCAACACCCAGCCACAAGGGTCTTGGGACTCTAGTGTTTTGTATGCAGGAGGCTGGGCAACAACGTTTCTCCTCCATCGGAGAGCTCGATTTGGAGAGCTTAGAGGAAGCCGGAAGAGCACGTTTATAACGGGGCCTCTGGCCAATGCAAGGGGGCCTCCTTTTGTAACCCTGAGCTGCTTTTGGAAAAACACCCTGCTTACACGAGCTCTCGGAATTCATACTTGACCTCTTGCTCCCTGAAGCAGCACCTGGACTTCACCTCTCGAGGGAGAAAGAGGCAGTCGTCCTCCGAAGACTGCTAGGCCTTTGCAAGATGTCCCATGAGCTTAGGCGAAACGAAGGCGTTCACTGGCTCGCGCAGTTCACGTCCGGAGGAACACTGGCTTTCCAAAGTGCTTTCAGCGAAGGGGTACAGTATGTGACATGGGTCTCCTTTGGCCGCCCGGGAACTTCAGCTACATGAGCTGCGTGGCAACCGTGAAGAGGGGGCGGGACGAGAAAAGCGAAATCCGTCCCGTTGGCAAGCCGGGGAGCTGCGTGCTCGGAGCTGCCTGACAACAAGGCCTGCTGCCCGTCTTGTCCTCACCGTAGGCGTTCCCTGGGAGGCAAAGTGAGGAAGAGTGAGTTTTCTCGAAAGAACGAGGGGGTGTGTGCAGTTCCTCACTAGGAGCTCATCCCAAAGCCTTCTTGGCTAGTGGTTAGGAAACCTGCCCCCATGCCGCCAAAGGAAGGTCCGCGTGTGCCGTGAGAAGTGTTGCAGTGCAGATCTTTCTGAGAAGCCTTAGTGAAGGTACTGCTTTAACACCGGTAGGCCTCTCAGGACTGCAGGCTCGCTCACGCCTGGACCCAGGTCAAGGAAGAACACGTTGTAGCCAAAGTGTCAACTGCGGCTTCTGAGTAACCTGCAGCCCCACGGGTGGTTGGCCTCCACTCTGTGCATGCAGAGGGCAGGGCGACACACGGCTTGCTCCGGCGGAGAGCCAGACCTCCAACTCTGGAAAGCAGTCTTGGTAACAGAGTGGGGGCCGATGTCACGTGCAATGCCTGTCAGACTCCCGGCTTAGCTATTAGCTGCACTGAATCATACCCGGCGAGTAACAGGGATTCTACGAACTCAAAGCTGACGACCCTTCACCTCCAGCAGAAAGGTGACTTTACAACCAGCCCGAAATGATGGACACCTTTCCCGAAGCACTGCTGGGAGATTGAAAGTTCCAACGTCGACCACGCCTGACTGAAGCGCTGTCGTGGCCAGGCACGTCACCCTGCGCAGAACCTCTGCTTACAAAAGGCTCCTCACAGGAGCGCCTGGTGTGTCGCGTGGCTCTCTTGGAGCTGAGCAGAAGGTGCTGCTCCACAGGCTGGGTTTGCACGTAGAAACTGGATCCTGAGGGCTGAAGCATTATTGGTCCCTTTGGAACAGGAGGTTTGGGGCCAGAAAACTGAAGGTAAAGCACGGGGGCGGGGGTGGGCGGGCACCCATCTTGGGCACCCCGCAGGAACTCCTTGGGAGGAAGCGTGAGTTTGCTCCAAAGAAACAGTGTGCCTGCCACTCCTTGCCAGGAGGTCATGCAGCAGACCACTTCAGCTAAGGCGAATGTCGGCTGAGCGGCATACTCAAAGTAAGGGGCAGTGTTTCCATCAGCAAACTTGGTGGTCGCAAGTAGACCCGAGGCTTCCACCACTGAAGTGCCGTAGTGCTGGTGTGCCTTTGACGTATCTGAGGACGCTCGCGACTGCACCGTTTTCCGAGGAAAATCACTGTGTACCGAAAGCGTCATCTGTGCCTTCTGAGCACCCTCACGCCTCATGATGGTCTTTGGGCTCTCCTGTTGGTAGGCCGAAGGCCAGGCAGCCATGTGTTTCCTCCGTCGGAGAGCCAGATAGCCACAGCTCAGAAGAATCCTCAGGAAGAGTTTTCTCCCTGGTCTGCTGTGCAATGCAAGGGGACCCCAGTTGGTCAACCTGAGCTGCACTGGAACAGACACCGCCATGGCAAGGGTTCTCAGAATTCATCGCTGACGTCTTCCCCTCGCAAGCAGCACGTCGACTTCAGATCCAGCTGGAGACATGTGCTCTCAGCCTTTGAAGACGGTCAGGCCTTGGCAAGCTCCACGGTCAGGTAGGCGACACGAAGGCGTTCACTGGCTCAACGCCGTTCACCTCAGGAGGACTCCTGCTTGCCAAAGTGTTGTCATGGAAGGGCCCATGTGTGTGGCATGTGTCTACGTGGCCTGCTTCTGAACGTCAGGTACACGAGCTAGGTGTCAACCGTGAAAGTGGAGGGGGACGGGAACGGCACAGTTGGCCCCAGTGACAAACCGGAGAGCTGCGTCCTCAGAGCTGCCGGAGAAACAGTCCTGTTGCCCGTCTTCTATTCACCCCTGGATTACCCTGAGAGGCAACCGGAGGCAGAGTGAATTTTCTTGAACGAACCGGAGTGCGTGCACTTCCTTGCTAGGTTCTCATCCCAAAGCCTTCTTGGCCAGTGGTAAGGAAACTTGCCCGCGTGTTGCAAGGAAGGTCCGTGTTTTCGACGATGAGTGCTTAATGGAACGCCCTGCGGTCGCCAACCTTCTCAACCCTGCGGGAATACCCGGGGAGGAACGGAGACTTGGCCCAAGGAAACAGAATGCTGGCAATTGCTTGCTCGGAGTACCTCCAGCAGAGGAGGTTATCTAGGGCGTAAGTCAGCCGAGCGCCAGACTCAAGGTAAGGTGCAGTGTTTCCTTCCACCAGCACAGTCGCAGTCGGCAGTTTCAACGAGGCCTTCCCGACTGAACTGCTGTAAAGGCTGGTGTGCCTTTCAAGACTCTGAAAGGATGAGGATGCGAGCGTCTGCACCGTATTCCGAGGAAGGTCACTGTGGAGCAGAAGTGGCATCTGTGCCTGCTGAGCAACACCCAGCCACAAGGGTCTTGGGACTCTAGTGTTTTGTATGCAGGAGGCTGGGCAACAACGTTTCTCCTCCATCGGAGAGCTCGATTTGGAGAGCTTAGAGGAAGCCGGAAGAGCACGTTTATAACGGGGCCTCTGGCCAATGCAAGGGGGCCTCCTTTTGTAACCCTGAGCTGCTTTTGGAAAAACACCCTGCTTACACGAGCTCTCGGAATTCATACTTGACCTCTTGCTCCCTGAAGCAGCACCTGGACTTCACCACTCGAGGGAGAAAGAGGCAGTCGTCCTCCGAAGACTGCTAGGCCTTTGCAAGATGTCCCATGAGCTTAGGCGAAACGAAGGCGTTCACTGGCTCGCGCAGTTCACGTCCGGAGGAACACTGGCTTTCCAAAGTGCTTTCAGCGAAGGGGTACAGTATGTGACATGGGTCTCCTTTGGCCGCCCGGGAACTTCAGCTACATGAGCTGCGTGGCAACCGTGAAGAGGGGGCGGGACGAGAAAAGCGAAATCCGTCCCGTTGGCAAGCCGGGGAGCTGCGTGCTCGGAGCTGCCTGACAACAAGGCCTGCTGCCCGTCTTGTCCTCACCGTAGGAGTTCCCTGGGAGGCAAAGTGAGGAAGAGTGAGTTTTCTCGAAAGAACGAGGGGGTGTGTGCAGTTCCTCACTAGGAGCTCATCCCAAAGCCTTCTTGGCTAGTGGTTAGGAAACCTGCCCCCATGCCGCCAAAGGAAGGTCCGCGTGTGCCGTGAGAAGTGTTGCAGTGCAGATCTTTCTGAGAAGCCTTAGTGAAGGTACTGCTTTAACACCGGTAGGCCTCTCAGGACTGCAGGCTCGCTCACGCCTGGACCCAGGTCAAGGAAGAACACGTTGTAGCCAAAGTGTCAACTGCGGCTTCTGAGTAACCTGCAGCCCCACGGGTGGTTGGCCTCCACTCTGTGCATGCAGAGGGCAGGGCGACACACGGCTTGCTCCGGCGGAGAGCCAGACCTCCAACTCTGGAAAGCAGTCTTGGTAAGAGAGTGGGGGCCGGTGTCACGTGCAATGCCTGTCAGACTCCCGGCTTAGCTATTAGCTGCACTGAATCATACCCGGCGAGTAACAGGGATTCTACGAACTCAAAGCTGACGACCCTTCACCTCCAGCAGAAAGGTGACTTTACAACCAGCCCGAAATGATGGACACCTTTCCCGAAGCACTGCTGGGAGATTGAAAGTTCCAACGTCGACCACGCCTGACTGAAGCGCTGTCGTGGCCAGGCACGTCACCCTGCGCAGAACCTCTGCTTACAAAAGGCTCCTCACAGGAGCGCCTGGTGTGTCGCGTGGCTCTCTTGGAGCTGAGCAGAAGGTGCTGCTCCACAGGCTGGGTTTGCACGTAGAAACTGGATCCTGAGGGCTGAAGCATTATTGGTCCCTTTGGAACAGGAGGCTTGGGGCCAGAAAACTGAAGGTAAAGCACGGGGGCGGGGGTGGGCGGGCACCCATCTTGGGCACCCCGCAGGAACTCCTTGGGAGGAAGCGTGAGTTTGCTCCAAAGAAACAGTGTGCCTGCCACTCCTTGCCAGGAGGTCATGCAGCAGACCACTTCAGCTAAGGCGAATGTCGGCTGAGCGGCATACTCAAAGTAAGGGGCAGTGTTTCCATCAGCAAACTTGGTGGTCGCAAGTAGACCCGAGGCTTCCACCACTGAAGTGCCGTAGTGCTGGTGTGCCTTTGACGTATCTGAGGACGCTCGCGACTGCACCGTTTTCCGAGGAAAATCACTGTGTACCGAAAGCGTCATCTGTGCCTTCTGAGCACCCTCACGCCTCATGATGGTCTTTGGGCTCTCCTGTTGGTAGGCCGAAGGCCAGGCAGCCATGTGTTTCCTCCGTCGGAGAGCCAGATAGCCACAGCTCAGAAGAATCCTCAGGAAGAGTTTTCTCCCTGGTCTGCTGTGCAATGCAAGGGGACCCCAGTTGGTCAACCTGAGCTGCACTGGAACAGACACCGCCATGGCAAGGGTTCTCAGAATTCATCGCTGACGTCTTCCCCTCGCAAGCAGCACGTCGACTTCAGATCCAGCTGGAGACATGTGCTCTCAGCCTTTGAAGACGGTCAGGCCTTGGCAAGCTCCACGGTCAGGTAGGCGACACGAAGGCGTTCACTGGCTCAACGCCGTTCACCTCAGGAGGACTCCTGCTTGCCAAAGTGTTGTCATGGAAGGGCCCATGTGTGTGGCATGTGTCTACGTGGCCTGCTTCTGAACGTCAGGTACACGAGCTAGGTGTCAACCGTGAAAGTGGAGGGGGACGGGAACGGCACAGTTGGCCCCAGTGACAAACCGGAGAGCTGCGTCCTCAGAGCTGCCGGAGAAACAGTCCTGTTGCCCGTCTTCTATTCACCCCTGGATTACCCTGAGAGGCAACCGGAGGCAGAGTGAATTTTCTTGAACGAACCGGAGTGCGTGCACTTCCTTGCTAGGTTCTCATCCCAAAGCCTTCTTGGCCAGTGGTAAGGAAACTTGCCCGCGTGTTGCAAGGAAGGTCCGTGTTTTCGACGATGAGTGCTTAATGGAACGCCCTGCGGTCGCCAACCTTCTCAACCCTGCGGGAATACCCGGGGAGGAACGGAGACTTGGCCCAAGGAAACAGAATGCTGGCAATTGCTTGCTCGGAGTACCTCCAGCAGAGAAGGTTATCTAGGGCGTAAGTCAGCCGAGCGCCAGACTCAAGGTAAGGTGCAGTGTTTCCTTCCACCAGCACAGTCGCAGTCGGCAGTTTCAACGAGGCCTTCCCGACTGAACTGCTGTAAAGGCTGGTGTGCCTTTCAAGACTCTGAAAGGATGAGGATGCGAGCGTCTGCACCGTATTCCGAGGAAGGTCACTGTGGAGCAGAAGTGGCATCTGTGCCTGCTGAGCAACACCCAGCCACAAGGGTCTTGGGACTCTAGTGTTTTGTATGCAGGAGGCTGGGCAACAACGTTTCTCCTCCATCGGAGAGCTCGATTTGGAGAGCTTAGAGGAAGCCGGAAGAGCACGTTTATAACGGGGCCTCTGGCCAATGCAAGGGGGCCTCCTTTTGTAACCCTGAGCTGCTTTTGGAAAAACACCCTGCTTACACGAGCTCTCGGAATTCATACTTGACCTCTTGCTCCCTGAAGCAGCACCTGGACTTCACCTCTCGAGGGAGAAAGAGGCAGTCGTCCTCCGAAGACTGCTAGGCCTTTGCAAGATGTCCCATGAGCTTAGGCGAAACGAAGGCGTTCACTGGCTCGCGCAGTTCACGTCCGGAGGAACACTGGCTTTCCAAAGTGCTTTCAGCGAAGGGGTACAGTATGTGACATGGGTCTCCTTTGGCCGCCCGGGAACTTCAGCTACATGAGCTGCGTGGCAACCGTGAAGAGGGGGCGGGACGAGAAAAGCGAAATCCGTCCCGTTGGCAAGCCGGGGAGCTGCGTGCTCGGAGCTGCCTGACAACAAGGCCTGCTGCCCGTCTTGTCCTCACCGTAGGAGTTCCCTGGGAGGCAAAGTGAGGAAGAGTGAGTTTTCTCGAAAGAACGAGGGGGTGTGTGCAGTTCCTCACTAGGAGCTCATCCCAAAGCCTTCTTGGCTAGTGGTTAGGAAACCTGCCCCCATGCCGCCAAAGGAAGGTCCGCGTGTGCCGTGAGAAGTGTTGCAGTGCAGATCTTTCTGAGAAGCCTTAGTGAAGGTACTGCTTTAACACCGGTAGGCCTCTCAGGACTGCAGGCTCGCTCACGCCTGGACCCAGGTCAAGGAAGAACACGTTGTAGCCAAAGTGTCAACTGCGGCTTCTGAGTAACCTGCAGCCCCACGGGTGGTTGGCCTCCACTCTGTGCATGCAGAGGGCAGGGCGACACACGGCTTGCTCCGGCGGAGAGCCAGACCTCCAACTCTGGAAAGCAGTCTTGGTAACAGAGTGGGGGCCGGTGTCACGTGCAATGCCTGTCAGACTCCCGGCTTAGCTATTAGCTGCACTGAATCATACCCGGCGAGTAACAGGGATTCTACGAACTCAAAGCTGACGACCCTTCACCTCCAGCAGAAAGGTGACTTTACAACCAGCCCGAAATGATGGACACCTTTCCCGAAGCACTGCTGGGAGATTGAAAGTTCCAACGTCGACCACGCCTGACTGAAGCGCTGTCGTGGCCAGGCACGTCACCCTGCGCAGAACCTCTGCTTACAAAAGGCTCCTCACAGGAGCGCCTGGTGTGTCGCGTGGCTCTCTTGGAGCTGAGCAGAAGGTGCTGCTCCACAGGCTGGGTTTGCACGTAGAAACTGGATCCTGAGGGCTGAAGCATTAGTGGTCCCTTTGGAACAGGAGGCTTGGGGCCAGAAAACTGAAGGTAAAGCACGGGGGCGGGGGTGGGCGGGCACCCATCTTGGGCACCCCGCAGGAACTCCTTGGGAGGAAGCGTGAGTTTGCTCCAAAGAAACAGTGTGCCTGCCACTCCTTGCCAGGAGGTCATGCAGCAGACCACTTCAGCTAAGGCGAATGTCGGCTGAGCGGCATACTCAAAGTAAGGGGCAGTGTTTCCATCAGCAAACTTGGTGGTCGCAAGTAGACCCGAGGCTTCCACCACTGAAGTGCCGTAGTGCTGGTGTGCCTTTGACGTATCTGAGGACGCTCGCGACTGCACCGTTTTCCGAGGAAAATCACTGTGTACCGAAAGCGTCATCTGTGCCTTCTGAGCACCCTCACGCCTCATGATGGTCTTTGGGCTCTCCTGTTGGTAGGCCGAAGGCCAGGCAGCCATGTGTTTCCTCCGTCGGAGAGCCAGATAGCCACAGCTCAGAAGAATCCTCAGGAAGAGTTTTCTCCCTGGTCTGCTGTGCAATGCAAGGGGACCCCAGTTGGTCAACCTGAGCTGCACTGGAACAGACACCGCCATGGCAAGGGTTCTCAGAATTCATCGCTGACGTCTTCCCCTCGCAAGCAGCACGTCGACTTCAGATCCAGCTGGAGACATGTGCTCTCAGCCTTTGAAGACGGTCAGGCCTTGGCAAGCTCCACGGTCAGGTAGGCGACACGAAGGCGTTCACTGGCTCAACGCCGTTCACCTCAGGAGGACTCCTGCTTGCCAAAGTGTTGTCATGGAAGGGCCCATGTGTGTGGCATGTGTCTACGTGGCCTGCTTCTGAACGTCAGGTACACGAGCTAGGTGTCAACCGTGAAAGTGGAGGGGGACGGGAACGGCACAGTTGGCCCCAGTGACAAACCGGAGAGCTGCGTCCTCAGAGCTGCCGGAGAAACAGTCCTGTTGCCCGTCTTCTATTCACCCCTGGATTACCCTGAGAGGCAACCGGAGGCAGAGTGAATTTTCTTGAACGAACCGGAGTGCGTGCACTTCCTTGCTAGGTTCTCATCCCAAAGCCTTCTTGGCCAGTGGTAAGGAAACTTGCCCGCGTGTTGCAAGGAAGGTCCGTGTTTTCGACGATGAGTGCTTAATGGAACGCCCTGCGGTCGCCAACCTTCTCAACCCTGCGGGAATACCCGGGGAGGAACGGAGACTTGGCCCAAGGAAACAGAATGCTGGCAATTGCTTGCTCGGAGTACCTCCAGCAGAGGAGGTTATCTAGGGCGTAAGTCAGCCGAGCGCCAGACTCAAGGTAAGGTGCAGTGTTTCCTTCCACCAGCACAGTCGCAGTCGGCAGTTTCAACGAGGCCTTCCCGACTGAACTGCTGTAAAGGCTGGTGTGCCTTTCAAGACTCTGAAAGGATGAGGATGCGAGCGTCTGCACCGTATTCCGAGGAAGGTCACTGTGGAGCAGAAGTGGCATCTGTGCCTGCTGAGCAACACCCAGCCACAAGGGTCTTGGGACTCTAGTGTTTTGTATGCAGGAGGCTGGGCAACAACGTTTCTCCTCCATCGGAGAGCTCGATTTGGAGAGCTTAGAGGAAGCCGGAAGAGCACGTTTATAACGGGGCCTCTGGCCAATGCAAGGGGGCCTCCTTTTGTAACCCTGAGCTGCTTTTGGAAAAACACCCTGCTTACACGAGCTCTCGGAATTCATACTTGACCTCTTGCTCCCTGAAGCAGCACCTGGACTTCACCTCTCGAGGGAGAAAGAGGCAGTCGTCCTCCGAAGACTGCTAGGCCTTTGCAAGATGTCCCATGAGCTTAGGCGAAACGAAGGCGTTCACTGGCTCGCGCAGTTCACGTCCGGAGGAACACTGGCTTTCCAAAGTGCTTTCAGCGAAGGGGTACAGTATGTGACATGGGTCTCCTTTGGCCGCCCGGGAACTTCAGCTACATGAGCTGCGTGGCAACCGTGAAGAGGGGGCGGGACGAGAAAAGCGAAATCCGTCCCGTTGGCAAGCCGGGGAGCTGCGTGCTCGGAGCTGCCTGACAACAAGGCCTGCTGCCCGTCTTGTCCTCACCGTAGGAGTTCCCTGGGAGGCAAAGTGAGGAAGAGTGAGTTTTCTCGAAAGAACGAGGGGGTGTGTGCAGTTCCTCACTAGGAGCTCATCCCAAAGCCTTCTTGGCTAGTGGTTAGTAAACCTGCCCCCATGCCGCCAAAGGAAGGTCCGCGTGTGCCGTGAGAAGTGTTGCAGTGCAGATCTTTCTGAGAAGCCTTAGTGAAGGTACTGCTTTAACACCGGTAGGCCTCTCAGGACTGCAGGCTCGCTCACGCCTGGACCCAGGTCAAGGAAGAACACGTTGTAGCCAAAGTGTCAACTGCGGCTTCTGAGTAACCTGCAGCCCCACGGGTGGTTGGCCTCCACTCTGTGCATGCAGAGGGCAGGGCGACACACGGCTTGCTCCGGCGGAGAGCCAGACCTCCAACTCTGGAAAGCAGTCTTGGTAAGAGAGTGGGGGCCGGTGTCACGTGCAATGCCTGTCAGACTCCCGGCTTAGCTATTAGCTGCACTGAATCATACCCGGCGAGTAACAGGGATTCTACGAACTCAAAGCTGACGACCCTTCACCTCCAGCAGAAAGGTGACTTTACAACCAGCCCGAAATGATGGACACCTTTCCCGAAGCACTGCTGGGAGATTGAAAGTTCCAACGTCGACCACGCCTGACTGAAGCGCTGTCGTGGCCAGGCACGTCACCCTGCGCAGAACCTCTGCTTACAAAAGGCTCCTCACAGGAGCGCCTGGTGTGTCGCGTGGCTCTCTTGGAGCTGAGCAGAAGGTGCTGCTCCACAGGCTGGGTTTGCACGTAGAAACTGGATCCTGAGGGCTGAAGCATTATTGGTCCCTTTGGAACAGGAGGCTTGGGGCCAGAAAACTGAAGGTAAAGCACGGGGGCGGGGGTGGGCGGGCACCCATCTTGGGCACCCCGCAGGAACTCCTTGGGAGGAAGCGTGAGTTTGCTCCAAAGAAACAGTGTGCCTGCCACTCCTTGCCAGGAGGTCATGCAGCAGACCACTTCAGCTAAGGCGAATGTCGGCTGAGCGGCATACTCAAAGTAAGGGGCAGTGTTTCCATCAGCAAACTTGGTGGTCGCAAGTAGACCCGAGGCTTCCACCACTGAAGTGCCGTAGTGCTGGTGTGCCTTTGACGTATCTGAGGACGCTCGCGACTGCACCGTTTTCCGAGGAAAATCACTGTGTACCGAAAGCGTCATCTGTGCCTTCTGAGCACCCTCACGCCTCATGATGGTCTTTGGGCTCTCCTGTTGGTAGGCCGAAGGCCAGGCAGCCATGTGTTTCCTCCGTCGGAGAGCCAGATAGCCACAGCTCAGAAGAATCCTCAGGAAGAGTTTTCTCCCTGGTCTGCTGTGCAATGCAAGGGGACCCCAGTTGGTCAACCTGAGCTGCACTGGAACAGACACCGCCATGGCAAGGGTTCTCAGAATTCATCGCTGACGTCTTCCCCTCGCAAGCAGCACGTCGACTTCAGATCCAGCTGGAGACATGTGCTCTCAGCCTTTGAAGACGGTCAGGCCTTGGCAAGCTCCACGGTCAGGTAGGCGACACGAAGGCGTTCACTGGCTCAACGCCGTTCACCTCAGGAGGACTCCTGCTTGCCAAAGTGTTGTCATGGAAGGGCCCATGTGTGTGGCATGTGTCTACGTGGCCTGCTTCTGAACGTCAGGTACACGAGCTAGGTGTCAACCGTGAAAGTGGAGGGGGACGGGAACGGCACAGTTGGCCCCAGTGACAAACCGGAGAGCTGCGTCCTCAGAGCTGCCGGAGAAACAGTCCTGTTGCCCGTCTTCTATTCACCCCTGGATTACCCTGAGAGGCAACCGGAGGCAGAGTGAATTTTCTTGAACGAACCGGAGTGCGTGCACTTCCTTGCTAGGTTCTCATCCCAAAGCCTTCTTGGCCAGTGGTAAGGAAACTTGCCCGCGTGTTGCAAGGAAGGTCCGTGTTTTCGACGATGAGTGCTTAATGGAACGCCCTGCGGTCGCCAACCTTCTCAACCCTGCGGGAATACCCGGGGAGGAACGGAGACTTGGCCCAAGGAAACAGAATGCTGGCAATTGCTTGCTCGGAGTACCTCCAGCAGAGAAGGTTATCTAGGGCGTAAGTCAGCCGAGCGCCAGACTCAAGGTAAGGTGCAGTGTTTCCTTCCACCAGCACAGTCGCAGTCGGCAGTTTCAACGAGGCCTTCCCGACTGAACTGCTGTAAAGGCTGGTGTGCCTTTCAAGACTCTGAAAGGATGAGGATGCGAGCGTCTGCACCGTATTCCGAGGAAGGTCACTGTGGAGCAGAAGTGGCATCTGTGCCTGCTGAGCAACACCCAGCCACAAGGGTCTTGGGACTCTAGTGTTTTGTATGCAGGAGGCTGGGCAACAACGTTTCTCCTCCATCGGAGAGCTCGATTTGGAGAGCTTAGAGGAAGCCGGAAGAGCACGTTTATAACGGGGCCTCTGGCCAATGCAAGGGGGCCTCCTTTTGTAACCCTGAGCTGCTTTTGGAAAAACACCCTGCTTACACGAGCTCTCGGAATTCATACTTGACCTCTTGCTCCCTGAAGCAGCACCTGGACTTCACCTCTCGAGGGAGAAAGAGGCAGTCGTCCTCCGAAGACTGCTAGGCCTTTGCAAGATGTCCCATGAGCTTAGGCGAAACGAAGGCGTTCACTGGCTCGCGCAGTTCACGTCCGGAGGAACACTGGCTTTCCAAAGTGCTTTCAGCGAAGGGGTACAGTATGTGACATGGGTCTCCTTTGGCCGCCCGGGAACTTCAGCTACATGAGCTGCGTGGCAACCGTGAAGAGGGGGCGGGACGAGAAAAGCGAAATCCGTCCCGTTGGCAAGCCGGGGAGCTGCGTGCTCGGAGCTGCCTGACAACAAGGCCTGCTGCCCGTCTTGTCCTCACCGTAGGAGTTCCCTGGGAGGCAAAGTGAGGAAGAGTGAGTTTTCTCGAAAGAACGAGGGGGTGTGTGCAGTTCCTCACTAGGAGCTCATCCCAAAGCCTTCTTGGCTAGTGGTTAGGAAACCTGCCCCCATGCCGCCAAAGGAAGGTCCGCGTGTGCCGTGAGAAGTGTTGCAGTGCAGATCTTTCTGAGAAGCCTTAGTGAAGGTACTGCTTTAACACCGGTAGGCCTCTCAGGACTGCAGGCTCGCTCACGCCTGGACCCAGGTCAAGGAAGAACACGTTGTAGCCAAAGTGTCAACTGCGGCTTCTGAGTAACCTGCAGCCCCACGGGTGGTTGGCCTCCACTCTGTGCATGCAGAGGGCAGGGCGACACACGGCTTGCTCCGGCGGAGAGCCAGACCTCCAACTCTGGAAAGCAGTCTTGGTAACAGAGTGGGGGCCGGTGTCACGTGCAATGCCTGTCAGACTCCCGGCTTAGCTATTAGCTGCACTGAATCATACCCGGCGAGTAACAGGGATTCTACGAACTCAAAGCTGACGACCCTTCACCTCCAGCAGAAAGGTGACTTTACAACCAGCCCGAAATGATGGACACCTTTCCCGAAGCACTGCTGGGAGATTGAAAGTTCCAACGTCGACCACGCCTGACTGAAGCGCTGTCGTGGCCAGGCACGTCACCCTGCGCAGAACCTCTGCTTACAAAAGGCTCCTCACAGGAGCGCCTGGTGTGTCGCGTGGCTCTCTTGGAGCTGAGCAGAAGGTGCTGCTCCACAGGCTGGGTTTGCACGTAGAAACTGGATCCTGAGGGCTGAAGCATTATTGGTCCCTTTGGAACAGGAGGCTTGGGGCCAGAAAACTGAAGGTAAAGCACGGGGGCGGGGGTGGGCGGGCACCCATCTTGGGCACCCCGCAGGAACTCCTTGGGAGGAAGCGTGAGTTTGCTCCAAAGAAACAGTGTGCCTGCCACTCCTTGCCAGGAGGTCATGCAGCAGACCACTTCAGCTAAGGCGAATGTCGGCTGAGCGGCATACTCAAAGTAAGGGGCAGTGTTTCCATCAGCAAACTTGGTGGTCGCAAGTAGACCCGAGGCTTCCACCACTGAAGTGCCGTAGTGCTGGTGTGCCTTTGACGTATCTGAGGACGCTCGCGACTGCACCGTTTTCCGAGGAAAATCACTGTGTACCGAAAGCGTCATCTGTGCCTTCTGAGCACCCTCACGCCTCATGATGGTCTTTGGGCTCTCCTGTTGGTAGGCCGAAGGCCAGGCAGCCATGTGTTTCCTCCGTCGGAGAGCCAGATAGCCACAGCTCAGAAGAATCCTCAGGAAGAGTTTTCTCCCTGGTCTGCTGTGCAATGCAAGGGGACCCCAGTTGGTCAACCTGAGCTGCACTGGAACAGACACCGCCATGGCAAGGGTTCTCAGAATTCATCGCTGACGTCTTCCCCTCGCAAGCAGCACGTCGACTTCAGATCCAGCTGGAGACATGTGCTCTCAGCCTTTGAAGACGGTCAGGCCTTGGCAAGCTCCACGGTCAGGTAGGCGACACGAAGGCGTTCACTGGCTCAACGCCGTTCACCTCAGGAGGACTCCTGCTTGCCAAAGTGTTGTCATGGAAGGGCCCATGTGTGTGGCATGTGTCTACGTGGCCTGCTTCTGAACGTCAGGTACACGAGCTAGGTGTCAACCGTGAAAGTGGAGGGGGACGGGAACGGCACAGTTGGCCCCAGTGACAAACCGGAGAGCTGCGTCCTCAGAGCTGCCGGAGAAACAGTCCTGTTGCCCGTCTTCTATTCACCCCTGGATTACCCTGAGAGGCAACCGGAGGCAGAGTGAATTTTCTTGAACGAACCGGAGTGCGTGCACTTCCTTGCTAGGTTCTCATCCCAAAGCCTTCTTGGCCAGTGGTAAGGAAACTTGCCCGCGTGTTGCAAGGAAGGTCCGTGTTTTCGACGATGAGTGCTTAATGGAACGCCCTGCGGTCGCCAACCTTCTCAACCCTGCGGGAATACCCGGGGAGGAACGGAGACTTGGCCCAAGGAAACAGAATGCTGGCAATTGCTTGCTCGGAGTACCTCCAGCAGAGGAGGTTATCTAGGGCGTAAGTCAGCCGAGCGCCAGACTCAAGGTAAGGTGCAGTGTTTCCTTCCACCAGCACAGTCGCAGTCGGCAGTTTCAACGAGGCCTTCCCGACTGAACTGCTGTAAAGGCTGGTGTGCCTTTCAAGACTCTGAAAGGATGAGGATGCGAGCGTCTGCACCGTATTCCGAGGAAGGTCACTGTGGAGCAGAAGTGGCATCTGTGCCTGCTGAGCAACACCCAGCCACAAGGGTCTTGGGACTCTAGTGTTTTGTATGCAGGAGGCTGGGCAACAACGTTTCTCCTCCATCGGAGAGCTCGATTTGGAGAGCTTAGAGGAAGCCGGAAGAGCACGTTTATAACGGGGCCTCTGGCCAATGCAAGGGGGCCTCCTTTTGTAACCCTGAGCTGCTTTTGGAAAAACACCCTGCTTACACGAGCTCTCGGAATTCATACTTGACCTCTTGCTCCCTGAAGCAGCACCTGGACTTCACCTCTCGAGGGAGAAAGAGGCAGTCGTCCTCCGAAGACTGCTAGGCCTTTGCAAGATGTCCCATGAGCTTAGGCGAAACGAAGGCGTTCACTGGCTCGCGCAGTTCACGTCCGGAGGAACACTGGCTTTCCAAAGTGCTTTCAGCGAAGGGGTACAGTATGTGACATGGGTCTCCTTTGGCCGCCCGGGAACTTCAGCTACATGAGCTGCGTGGCAACCGTGAAGAGGGGGCGGGACGAGAAAAGCGAAATCCGTCCCGTTGGCAAGCCGGGGAGCTGCGTGCTCGGAGCTGCCTGACAACAAGGCCTGCTGCCCGTCTTGTCCTCACCGTAGGAGTTCCCTGGGAGGCAAAGTGAGGAAGAGTGAGTTTTCTCGAAAGAACGAGGGGGTGTGTGCAGTTCCTCACTAGGAGCTCATCCCAAAGCCTTCTTGGCTAGTGGTTAGGAAACCTGCCCCCATGCCGCCAAAGGAAGGTCCGCGTGTGCCGTGAGAAGTGTTGCAGTGCAGATCTTTCTGAGAAGCCTTAGTGAAGGTACTGCTTTAACACCGGTAGGCCTCTCAGGACTGCAGGCTCGCTCACGCCTGGACCCAGGTCAAGGAAGAACACGTTGTAGCCAAAGTGTCAACTGCGGCTTCTGAGTAACCTGCAGCCCCACGGGTGGTTGGCCTCCACTCTGTGCATGCAGAGGGCAGGGCGACACACGGCTTGCTCCGGCGGAGAGCCAGACCTCCAACTCTGGAAAGCAGTCTTGGTAACAGAGTGGGGGCCGGTGTCACGTGCAATGCCTGTCAGACTCCCGGCTTAGCTATTAGCTGCACTGAATCATACCCGGCGAGTAACAGGGATTCTACGAACTCAAAGCTGACGACCCTTCACCTCCAGCAGAAAGGTGACTTTACAACCAGCCCGAAATGATGGACACCTTTCCCGAAGCACTGCTGGGAGATTGAAAGTTCCAACGTCGACCACGCCTGACTGAAGCGCTGTCGTGGCCAGGCACGTCACCCTGCGCAGAACCTCTGCTTACAAAAGGCTCCTCACAGGAGCGCCTGGTGTGTCGCGTGGCTCTCTTGGAGCTGAGCAGAAGGTGCTGCTCCACAGGCTGGGTTTGCACGTAGAAACTGGATCCTGAGGGCTGAAGCATTATTGGTCCCTTTGGAACAGGAGGCTTGGGGCCAGAAAACTGAAGGTAAAGCACGGGGGCGGGGGTGGGCGGGCACCCATCTTGGGCACCCCGCAGGAACTCCTTGGGAGGAAGCGTGAGTTTGCTCCAAAGAAACAGTGTGCCTGCCACTCCTTGCCAGGAGGTCATGCAGCAGACCACTTCAGCTAAGGCGAATGTCGGCTGAGCGGCATACTCAAAGTAAGGGGCAGTGTTTCCATCAGCAAACTTGGTGGTCGCAAGTAGACCCGAGGCTTCCACCACTGAAGTGCCGTAGTGCTGGTGTGCCTTTGACGTATCTGAGGACGCTCGCGACTGCACCGTTTTCCGAGGAAAATCACTGTGTACCGAAAGCGTCATCTGTGCCTTTTGAGCACCCTCACGCCTCATGATGGTCTTTGGGCTCTCCTGTTGGTAGGCCGAAGGCCAGGCAGCCATGTGTTTCCTCCGTCGGAGAGCCAGATAGCCACAGCTCAGAAGAATCCTCAGGAAGAGTTTTCTCCCTGGTCTGCTGTGCAATGCAAGGGGACCCCAGTTGGTCAACCTGAGCTGCACTGGAACAGACACCGCCATGGCAAGGGTTCTCAGAATTCATCGCTGACGTCTTCCCCTCGCAAGCAGCACGTCGACTTCAGATCCAGCTGGAGACATGTGCTCTCAGCCTTTGAAGACGGTCAGGCCTTGGCAAGCTCCACGGTCAGGTAGGCGACACGAAGGCGTTCACTGGCTCAACGCCGTTCACCTCAGGAGGACTCCTGCTTGCCAAAGTGTTGTCATGGAAGGGCCCATGTGTGTGGCATGTGTCTACGTGGCCTGCTTCTGAACGTCAGGTACACGAGCTAGGTGTCAACCGTGAAAGTGGAGGGGGACGGGAACGGCACAGTTGGCCCCAGTGACAAACCGGAGAGCTGCGTCCTCAGAGCTGCCGGAGAAACAGTCCTGTTGCCCGTCTTCTATTCACCCCTGGATTACCCTGAGAGGCAACCGGAGGCAGAGTGAATTTTCTTGAACGAACCGGAGTGCGTGCACTTCCTTGCTAGGTTCTCATCCCAAAGCCTTCTTGGCCAGTGGTAAGGAAACTTGCCCGCGTGTTGCAAGGAAGGTCCGTGTTTTCGACGATGAGTGCTTAATGGAACGCCCTGCGGTCGCCAACCTTCTCAACCCTGCGGGAATACCCGGGGAGGAACGGAGACTTGGCCCAAGGAAACAGAATGCTGGCAATTGCTTGCTCGGAGTACCTCCAGCAGAGGAGGTTATCTAGGGCGTAAGTCAGCTGAGCGCCAGACTCAAGGTAAGGTGCAGTGTTTCCTTCCACCAGCACAGTCGCAGTCGGCAGTTTCAACGAGGCCTTCCCGACTGAAATGCTGTAAAGGCTGGTGTGCCTTTCAAGACTCTGAAAGGATGAGGATGCGAGCGTCTGCACCGTATTCCGAGGAAGGTCACTGTGGAGCAGAAGTGGCATCTGTGCCTGCTGAGCAACACCCAGCCACAAGGGTCTTGGGACTCTAGTGTTTTGTATGCAGGAGGCTGGGCAACAACGTTTCTCCTCCATCGGAGAGCTCGATTTGGAGAGCTTAGAGGAAGCCGGAAGAGCACGTTTATAACGGGGCCTCTGGCCAATGCAAGGGGGCCTCCTTTTGTAACCCTGAGCTGCTTTTGGAAAAACACCCTGCTTACACGAGCTCTCGGAATTCATACTTGACCTCTTGCTCCCTGAAGCAGCACCTGGACTTCACCACTCGAGGGAGAAAGAGGCAGTCGTCCTCCGAAGACTGCTAGGCCTTTGCAAGATGTCCCATGAGCTTAGGCGAAACGAAGGCGTTCACTGGCTCGCGCAGTTCACGTCCGGAGGAACACTGGCTTTCCAAAGTGCTTTCAGCGAAGGGGTACAGTATGTGACATGGGTCTCCTTTGGCCGCCCGGGAACTTCAGCTACATGAGCTGCGTGGCAACCGTGAAGAGGGGGCGGGACGAGAAAAGCGAAATCCGTCCCGTTGGCAAGCCGGGGAGCTGCGTGCTCGGAGCTGCCTGACAACAAGG
This sequence comes from Eschrichtius robustus, assembly GCF_028021215.1. Classification (NCBI taxonomy): domain Eukaryota; kingdom Metazoa; phylum Chordata; class Mammalia; order Artiodactyla; family Eschrichtiidae; genus Eschrichtius; species Eschrichtius robustus. The sequence continues at coordinate 906,016 of NW_027175690.1, read as the reverse complement.
CCTGCTGCCCGTCTTGTCCTCACCGTAGGAGTTCCCTGGGAGGCAAAGTGAGGAAGAGTGAGTTTTCTCGAAAGAACGAGGGGGTGTGTGCAGTTCCTCACTAGGAGCTCATCCCAAAGCCTTCTTGGCTAGTGGTTAGGAAACCTGCCCCCATGCCGCCAAAGGAAGGTCCGCGTGTGCCGTGAGAAGTGTTGCAGTGCAGATCTTTCTGAGAAGCCTTAGTGAAGGTACTGCTTTAACACCGGTAGGCCTCTCAGGACTGCAGGCTCGCTCACGCCTGGACCCAGGTCAAGGAAGAACACGTTGTAGCCAAAGTGTCAACTGCGGCTTCTGAGTAACCTGCAGCCCCACGGGTGGTTGGCCTCCACTCTGTGCATGCAGAGGGCAGGGCGACACACGGCTTGCTCCGGCGGAGAGCCAGACCTCCAACTCTGGAAAGCAGTCTTGGTAACAGAGTGGGGGCCGGTGTCACGTGCAATGCCTGTCAGACTCCCGGCTTAGCTATTAGCTGCACTGAATCATACCCGGCGAGTAACAGGGATTCTACGAACTCAAAGCTGACGACCCTTCACCTCCAGCAGAAAGGTGACTTTACAACCAGCCCGAAATGATGGACACCTTTCCCGAAGCACTGCTGGGAGATTGAAAGTTCCAACGTCGACCACGCCTGACTGAAGCGCTGTCGTGGCCAGGCACGTCACCCTGCGCAGAACCTCTGCTTACAAAAGGCTCCTCACAGGAGCGCCTGGTGTGTCGCGTGGCTCTCTTGGAGCTGAGCAGAAGGTGCTGCTCCACAGGCTGGGTTTGCACGTAGAAACTGGATCCTGAGGGCTGAAGCATTAGTGGTCCCTTTGGAACAGGAGGCTTGGGGCCAGAAAACTGAAGGTAAAGCACGGGGGCGGGGGTGGGCGGGCACCCATCTTGGGCACCCCGCAGGAACTCCTTGGGAGGAAGCGTGAGTTTGCTCCAAAGAAACAGTGTGCCTGCCACTCCTTGCCAGGAGGTCATGCAGCAGACCACTTCAGCTAAGGCGAATGTCGGCTGAGCGGCATACTCAAAGTAAGGGGCAGTGTTTCCATCAGCAAACTTGGTGGTCGCAAGTAGACCCGAGGCTTCCACCACTGAAGTGCCGTAGTGCTGGTGTGCCTTTGACGTATCTGAGGACGCTCGCGACTGCACCGTTTTCCGAGGAAAATCACTGTGTACCGAAAGCGTCATCTGTGCCTTCTGAGCACCCTCACGCCTCATGATGGTCTTTGGGCTCTCCTGTTGGTAGGCCGAAGGCCAGGCAGCCATGTGTTTCCTCCGTCGGAGAGCCAGATAGCCACAGCTCAGAAGAATCCTCAGGAAGAGTTTTCTCCCTGGTCTGCTGTGCAATGCAAGGGGACCCCAGTTGGTCAACCTGAGCTGCACTGGAACAGACACCGCCATGGCAAGGGTTCTCAGAATTCATCGCTGACGTCTTCCCCTCGCAAGCAGCACGTCGACTTCAGATCCAGCTGGAGACATGTGCTCTCAGCCTTTGAAGACGGTCAGGCCTTGGCAAGCTCCACGGTCAGGTAGGCGACACGAAGGCGTTCACTGGCTCAACGCCGTTCACCTCAGGAGGACTCCTGCTTGCCAAAGTGTTGTCATGGAAGGGCCCATGTGTGTGGCATGTGTCTACGTGGCCTGCTTCTGAACGTCAGGTACACGAGCTAGGTGTCAACCGTGAAAGTGGAGGGGGACGGGAACGGCACAGTTGGCCCCAGTGACAAACCGGAGAGCTGCGTCCTCAGAGCTGCCGGAGAAACAGTCCTGTTGCCCGTCTTCTATTCACCCCTGGATTACCCTGAGAGGCAACCGGAGGCAGAGTGAATTTTCTTGAACGAACCGGAGTGCGTGCACTTCCTTGCTAGGTTCTCATCCCAAAGCCTTCTTGGCCAGTGGTAAGGAAACTTGCCCGCGTGTTGCAAGGAAGGTCCGTGTTTTCGACGATGAGTGCTTAATGGAACGCCCTGCGGTCGCCAACCTTCTCAACCCTGCGGGAATACCCGGGGAGGAACGGAGACTTGGCCCAAGGAAACAGAATGCTGGCAATTGCCTGCTCGGAGTACCTCCAGCAGAGGAGGTTATCTAGGGCGTAAGTCAGCCGAGCGCCAGACTCAAGGTAAGGTGCAGTGTTTCCTTCCACCAGCACAGTCGCAGTCGGCAGTTTCAACGAGGCCTTCCCGACTGAACTGCTGTAAAGGCTGGTGTGCCTTTCAAGACTCTGAAAGGATGAGGATGCGAGCGTCTGCACCGTATTCCGAGGAAGGTCACTGTGGAGCAGAAGTGGCATCTGTGCCTGCTGAGCAACACCCAGCCACAAGGGTCTTGGGACTCTAGTGTTTTGTATGCAGGAGGCTGGGCAACAACGTTTCTCCTCCATCGGAGAGCTCGATTTGGAGAGCTTAGAGGAAGCCGGAAGAGCACGTTTATAACGGGGCCTCTGGCCAATGCAAGGGGGCCTCCTTTTGTAACCCTGAGCTGCTTTTGGAAAAACACCCTGCTTACACGAGCTCTCGGAATTCATACTTGACCTCTTGCTCCCTGAAGCAGCACCTGGACTTCACCTCTCGAGGGAGAAAGAGGCAGTCGTCCTCCGAAGACTGCTAGGCCTTTGCAAGATGTCCCATGAGCTTAGGCGAAACGAAGGCGTTCACTGGCTCGCGCAGTTCACGTCCGGAGGAACACTGGCTTTCCAAAGTGCTTTCAGCGAAGGGGTACAGTATGTGACATGGGTCTCCTTTGGCCGCCCGGGAACTTCAGCTACATGAGCTGCGTGGCAACCGTGAAGAGGGGGCGGGACGAGAAAAGCGAAATCCGTCCCGTTGGCAAGCCGGGGAGCTGCGTGCTCGGAGCTGCCTGACAACAAGGCCTGCTGCCCGTCTTGTCCTCACCGTAGGAGTTCCCTGGGAGGCAAAGTGAGGAAGAGTGAGTTTTCTCGAAAGAACGAGGGGGTGTGTGCAGTTCCTCACTAGGAGCTCATCCCAAAGCCTTCTTGGCTAGTGGTTAGGAAACCTGCCCCCATGCCGCCAAAGGAAGGTCCGCGTGTGCCGTGAGAAGTGTTGCAGTGCAGATCTTTCTGAGAAGCCTTAGTGAAGGTACTGCTTTAACACCGGTAGGCCTCTCAGGACTGCAGGCTCGCTCACGCCTGGACCCAGGTCAAGGAAGAACACGTTGTAGCCAAAGTGTCAACTGCGGCTTCTGAGTAACCTGCAGCCCCACGGGTGGTTGGCCTCCACTCTGTGCATGCAGAGGGCAGGGCGACACACGGCTTGCTCCGGCGGAGAGCCAGACCTCCAACTCTGGAAAGCAGTCTTGGTAACAGAGTGGGGGCCGGTGTCACGTGCAATGCCTGTCAGACTCCCGGCTTAGCTATTAGCTGCACTGAATCATACCCGGCGAGTAACAGGGATTCTACGAACTCAAAGCTGACGACCCTTCACCTCCAGCAGAAAGGTGACTTTACAACCAGCCCGAAATGATGGACACCTTTCCCGAAGCACTGCTGGGAGATTGAAAGTTCCAACGTCGACCACGCCTGACTGAAGCGCTGTCGTGGCCAGGCACGTCACCCTGCGCAGAACCTCTGCTTACAAAAGGCTCCTCACAGGAGCGCCTGGTGTGTCGCGTGGCTCTCTTGGAGCTGAGCAGAAGGTGCTGCTCCACAGGCTGGGTTTGCACGTAGAAACTGGATCCTGAGGGCTGAAGCATTAGTGGTCCCTTTGGAACAGGAGGCTTGGGGCCAGAAAACTGAAGGTAAAGCACGGGGGCGGGGGTGGGCGGGCACCCATCTTGGGCACCCCGCAGGAACTCCTTGGGAGGAAGCGTGAGTTTGCTCCAAAGAAACAGTGTGCCTGCCACTCCTTGCCAGGAGGTCATGCAGCAGACCACTTCAGCTAAGGCGAATGTCGGCTGAGCGGCATACTCAAAGTAAGGGGCAGTGTTTCCATCAGCAAACTTGGTGGTCGCAAGTAGACCCGAGGCTTCCACCACTGAAGTGCCGTAGTGCTGGTGTGCCTTTGACGTATCTGAGGACGCTCGCGACTGCACCGTTTTCCGAGGAAAATCACTGTGTACCGAAAGCGTCATCTGTGCCTTCTGAGCACCCTCACGCCTCATGATGGTCTTTGGGCTCTCCTGTTGGTAGGCCGAAGGCCAGGCAGCCATGTGTTTCCTCCGTCGGAGAGCCAGATAGCCACAGCTCAGAAGAATCCTCAGGAAGAGTTTTCTCCCTGGTCTGCTGTGCAATGCAAGGGGACCCCAGTTGGTCAACCTGAGCTGCACTGGAACAGACACCGCCATGGCAAGGGTTCTCAGAATTCATCGCTGACGTCTTCCCCTCGCAAGCAGCACGTCGACTTCAGATCCAGCTGGAGACATGTGCTCTCAGCCTTTGAAGACGGTCAGGCCTTGGCAAGCTCCACGGTCAGGTAGGCGACACGAAGGCGTTCACTGGCTCAACGCCGTTCACCTCAGGAGGACTCCTGCTTGCCAAAGTGTTGTCATGGAAGGGCCCATGTGTGTGGCATGTGTCTACGTGGCCTGCTTCTGAACGTCAGGTACACGAGCTAGGTGTCAACCGTGAAAGTGGAGGGGGACGGGAACGGCACAGTTGGCCCCAGTGACAAACCGGAGAGCTGCGTCCTCAGAGCTGCCGGAGAAACAGTCCTGTTGCCCGTCTTCTATTCACCCCTGGATTACCCTGAGAGGCAACCGGAGGCAGAGTGAATTTTCTTGAACGAACCGGAGTGCGTGCACTTCCTTGCTAGGTTCTCATCCCAAAGCCTTCTTGGCCAGTGGTAAGGAAACTTGCCCGCGTGTTGCAAGGAAGGTCCGTGTTTTCGACGATGAGTGCTTAATGGAACGCCCTGCGGTCGCCAACCTTCTCAACCCTGCGGGAATACCCGGGGAGGAACGGAGACTTGGCCCAAGGAAACAGAATGCTGGCAATTGCCTGCTCGGAGTACCTCCAGCAGAGGAGGTTATCTAGGGCGTAAGTCAGCCGAGCGCCAGACTCAAGGTAAGGTGCAGTGTTTCCTTCCACCAGCACAGTCGCAGTCGGCAGTTTCAACGAGGCCTTCCCGACTGAACTGCTGTAAAGGCTGGTGTGCCTTTCAAGACTCTGAAAGGATGAGGATGCGAGCGTCTGCACCGTATTCCGAGGAAGGTCACTGTGGAGCAGAAGTGGCATCTGTGCCTGCTGAGCAACACCCAGCCACAAGGGTCTTGGGACTCTAGTGTTTTGTATGCAGGAGGCTGGGCAACAACGTTTCTCCTCCATCGGAGAGCTCGATTTGGAGAGCTTAGAGGAAGCCGGAAGAGCACGTTTATAACGGGGCCTCTGGCCAATGCAAGGGGGCCTCCTTTTGTAACCCTGAGCTGCTTTTGGAAAAACACCCTGCTTACACGAGCTCTCGGAATTCATACTTGACCTCTTGCTCCCTGAAGCAGCACCTGGACTTCACCTCTCGAGGGAGAAAGAGGCAGTCGTCCTCCGAAGACTGCTAGGCCTTTGCAAGATGTCCCATGAGCTTAGGCGAAACGAAGGCGTTCACTGGCTCGCGCAGTTCACGTCCGGAGGAACACTGGCTTTCCAAAGTGCTTTCAGCGAAGGGGTACAGTATGTGACATGGGTCTCCTTTGGCCGCCCGGGAACTTCAGCTACATGAGCTGCGTGGCAACCGTGAAGAGGGGGCGGGACGAGAAAAGCGAAATCCGTCCCGTTGGCAAGCCGGGGAGCTGCGTGCTCGGAGCTGCCTGACAACAAGGCCTGCTGCCCGTCTTGTCCTCACCGTAGGAGTTCCCTGGGAGGCAAAGTGAGGAAGAGTGAGTTTTCTCGAAAGAACGAGGGGGTGTGTGCAGTTCCTCACTAGGAGCTCATCCCAAAGCCTTCTTGGCTAGTGGTTAGGAAACCTGCCCCCATGCCGCCAAAGGAAGGTCCGCGTGTGCCGTGAGAAGTGTTGCAGTGCAGATCTTTCTGAGAAGCCTTAGTGAAGGTACTGCTTTAACACCGGTAGGCCTCTCAGGACTGCAGGCTCGCTCACGCCTGGACCCAGGTCAAGGAAGAACACGTTGTAGCCAAAGTGTCAACTGCGGCTTCTGAGTAACCTGCAGCCCCACGGGTGGTTGGCCTCCACTCTGTGCATGCAGAGGGCAGGGCGACACACGGCTTGCTCCGGCGGAGAGCCAGACCTCCAACTCTGGAAAGCAGTCTTGGTAACAGAGTGGGGGCCGGTGTCACGTGCAATGCCTGTCAGACTCCCGGCTTAGCTATTAGCTGCACTGAATCATACCCGGCGAGTAACAGGGATTCTACGAACTCAAAGCTGACGACCCTTCACCTCCAGCAGAAAGGTGACTTTACAACCAGCCCGAAATGATGGACACCTTTCCCGAAGCACTGCTGGGAGATTGAAAGTTCCAACGTCGACCACGCCTGACTGAAGCGCTGTCGTGGCCAGGCACGTCACCCTGCGCAGAACCTCTGCTTACAAAAGGCTCCTCACAGGAGCGCCTGGTGTGTCGCGTGGCTCTCTTGGAGCTGAGCAGAAGGTGCTGCTCCACAGGCTGGGTTTGCACGTAGAAACTGGATCCTGAGGGCTGAAGCATTAGTGGTCCCTTTGGAACAGGAGGCTTGGGGCCAGAAAACTGAAGGTAAAGCACGGGGGCGGGGGTGGGCGGGCACCCATCTTGGGCACCCCGCAGGAACTCCTTGGGAGGAAGCGTGAGTTTGCTCCAAAGAAACAGTGTGCCTGCCACTCCTTGCCAGGAGGTCATGCAGCAGACCACTTCAGCTAAGGCGAATGTCGGCTGAGCGGCATACTCAAAGTAAGGGGCAGTGTTTCCATCAGCAAACTTGGTGGTCGCAAGTAGACCCGAGGCTTCCACCACTGAAGTGCCGTAGTGCTGGTGTGCCTTTGACGTATCTGAGGACGCTCGCGACTGCACCGTTTTCCGAGGAAAATCACTGTGTACCGAAAGCGTCATCTGTGCCTTCTGAGCACCCTCACGCCTCATGATGGTCTTTGGGCTCTCCTGTTGGTAGGCCGAAGGCCAGGCAGCCATGTGTTTCCTCCGTCGGAGAGCCAGATAGCCACAGCTCAGAAGAATCCTCAGGAAGAGTTTTCTCCCTGGTCTGCTGTGCAATGCAAGGGGACCCCAGTTGGTCAACCTGAGCTGCACTGGAACAGACACCGCCATGGCAAGGGTTCTCAGAATTCATCGCTGACGTCTTCCCCTCGCAAGCAGCACGTCGACTTCAGATCCAGCTGGAGACATGTGCTCTCAGCCTTTGAAGACGGTCAGGCCTTGGCAAGCTCCACGGTCAGGTAGGCGACACGAAGGCGTTCACTGGCTCAACGCCGTTCACCTCAGGAGGACTCCTGCTTGCCAAAGTGTTGTCATGGAAGGGCCCATGTGTGTGGCATGTGTCTACGTGGCCTGCTTCTGAACGTCAGGTACACGAGCTAGGTGTCAACCGTGAAAGTGGAGGGGGACGGGAACGGCACAGTTGGCCCCAGTGACAAACCGGAGAGCTGCGTCCTCAGAGCTGCCGGAGAAACAGTCCTGTTGCCCGTCTTCTATTCACCCCTGGATTACCCTGAGAGGCAACCGGAGGCAGAGTGAATTTTCTTGAACGAACCGGAGTGCGTGCACTTCCTTGCTAGGTTCTCATCCCAAAGCCTTCTTGGCCAGTGGTAAGGAAACTTGCCCGCGTGTTGCAAGGAAGGTCCGTGTTTTCGACGATGAGTGCTTAATGGAACGCCCTGCGGTCGCCAACCTTCTCAACCCTGCGGGAATACCCGGGGAGGAACGGAGACTTGGCCCAAGGAAACAGAATGCTGGCAATTGCCTGCTCGGAGTACCTCCAGCAGAGGAGGTTATCTAGGGCGTAAGTCAGCCGAGCGCCAGACTCAAGGTAAGGTGCAGTGTTTCCTTCCACCAGCACAGTCGCAGTCGGCAGTTTCAACGAGGCCTTCCCGACTGAACTGCTGTAAAGGCTGGTGTGCCTTTCAAGACTCTGAAAGGATGAGGATGCGAGCGTCTGCACCGTATTCCGAGGAAGGTCACTGTGGAGCAGAAGTGGCATCTGTGCCTGCTGAGCAACACCCAGCCACAAGGGTCTTGGGACTCTAGTGTTTTGTATGCAGGAGGCTGGGCAACAACGTTTCTCCTCCATCGGAGAGCTCGATTTGGAGAGCTTAGAGGAAGCCGGAAGAGCACGTTTATAACGGGGCCTCTGGCCAATGCAAGGGGGCCTCCTTTTGTAACCCTGAGCTGCTTTTGGAAAAACACCCTGCTTACACGAGCTCTCGGAATTCATACTTGACCTCTTGCTCCCTGAAGCAGCACCTGGACTTCACCTCTCGAGGGAGAAAGAGGCAGTCGTCCTCCGAAGACTGCTAGGCCTTTGCAAGATGTCCCATGAGCTTAGGCGAAACGAAGGCGTTCACTGGCTCGCGCAGTTCACGTCCGGAGGAACACTGGCTTTCCAAAGTGCTTTCAGCGAAGGGGTACAGTATGTGACATGGGTCTCCTTTGGCCGCCCGGGAACTTCAGCTACATGAGCTGCGTGGCAACCGTGAAGAGGGGGCGGGACGAGAAAAGCGAAATCCGTCCCGTTGGCAAGCCGGGGAGCTGCGTGCTCGGAGCTGCCTGACAACAAGGCCTGCTGCCCGTCTTGTCCTCACCGTAGGAGTTCCCTGGGAGGCAAAGTGAGGAAGAGTGAGTTTTCTCGAAAGAACGAGGGGGTGTGTGCAGTTCCTCACTAGGAGCTCATCCCAAAGCCTTCTTGGCTAGTGGTTAGGAAACCTGCCCCCATGCCGCCAAAGGAAGGTCCGCGTGTGCCGTGAGAAGTGTTGCAGTGCAGATCTTTCTGAGAAGCCTTAGTGAAGGTACTGCTTTAACACCGGTAGGCCTCTCAGGACTGCAGGCTCGCTCACGCCTGGACCCAGGTCAAGGAAGAACACGTTGTAGCCAAAGTGTCAACTGCGGCTTCTGAGTAACCTGCAGCCCCACGGGTGGTTGGCCTCCACTCTGTGCATGCAGAGGGCAGGGCGACACACGGCTTGCTCCGGCGGAGAGCCAGACCTCCAACTCTGGAAAGCAGTCTTGGTAAGAGAGTGGGGGCCGGTGTCACGTGCAATGCCTGTCAGACTCCCGGCTTAGCTATTAGCTGCACTGAATCATACCCGGCGAGTAACAGGGATTCTACGAACTCAAAGCTGACGACCCTTCACCTCCAGCAGAAAGGTGACTTTACAACCAGCCCGAAATGATGGACACCTTTCCCGAAGCACTGCTGGGAGATTGAAAGTTCCAACGTCGACCACGCCTGACTGAAGCGCTGTCGTGGCCAGGCACGTCACCCTGCGCAGAACCTCTGCTTACAAAAGGCTCCTCACAGGAGCGCCTGGTGTGTCGCGTGGCTCTCTTGGAGCTGAGCAGAAGGTGCTGCTCCACAGGCTGGGTTTGCACGTAGAAACTGGATCCTGAGGGCTGAAGCATTAGTGGTCCCTTTGGAACAGGAGGCTTGGGGCCAGAAAACTGAAGGTAAAGCACGGGGGCGGGGGTGGGCGGGCACCCATCTTGGGCACCCCGCAGGAACTCCTTGGGAGGAAGCGTGAGTTTGCTCCAAAGAAACAGTGTGCCTGCCACTCCTTGCCAGGAGGTCATGCAGCAGACCACTTCAGCTAAGGCGAATGTCGGCTGAGCGGCATACTCAAAGTAAGGGGCAGTGTTTCCATCAGCAAACTTGGTGGTCGCAAGTAGACCCGAGGCTTCCACCACTGAAGTGCCGTAGTGCTGGTGTGCCTTTGACGTATCTGAGGACGCTCGCGACTGCACCGTTTTCCGAGGAAAATCACTGTGTACCGAAAGCGTCATCTGTGCCTTCTGAGCACCCTCACGCCTCATGATGGTCTTTGGGCTCTCCTGTTGGTAGGCCGAAGGCCAGGCAGCCATGTGTTTCCTCCGTCGGAGAGCCAGATAGCCACAGCTCAGAAGAATCCTCAGGAAGAGTTTTCTCCCTGGTCTGCTGTGCAATGCAAGGGGACCCCAGTTGGTCAACCTGAGCTGCACTGGAACAGACACCGCCATGGCAAGGGTTCTCAGAATTCATCGCTGACGTCTTCCCCTCGCAAGCAGCACGTCGACTTCAGATCCAGCTGGAGACATGTGCTCTCAGCCTTTGAAGACGGTCAGGCCTTGGCAAGCTCCACGGTCAGGTAGGCGACACGAAGGCGTTCACTGGCTCAACGCCGTTCACCTCAGGAGGACTCCTGCTTGCCAAAGTGTTGTCATGGAAGGGCCCATGTGTGTGGCATGTGTCTACGTGGCCTGCTTCTGAACGTCAGGTACACGAGCTAGGTGTCAACCGTGAAAGTGGAGGGGGACGGGAACGGCACAGTTGGCCCCAGTGACAAACCGGAGAGCTGCGTCCTCAGAGCTGCCGGAGAAACAGTCCTGTTGCCCGTCTTCTATTCACCCCTGGATTACCCTGAGAGGCAACCGGAGGCAGAGTGAATTTTCTTGAACGAACCGGAGTGCGTGCACTTCCTTGCTAGGTTCTCATCCCAAAGCCTTCTTGGCCAGTGGTAAGGAAACTTGCCCGCGTGTTGCAAGGAAGGTCCGTGTTTTCGACGATGAGTGCTTAATGGAACGCCCTGCGGTCGCCAACCTTCTCAACCCTGCGGGAATACCCGGGGAGGAACGGAGACTTGGCCCAAGGAAACAGAATGCTGGCAATTGCTTGCTCGGAGTACCTCCAGCAGAGGAGGTTATCTAGGGCGTAAGTCAGCCGAGCGCCAGACTCAAGGTAAGGTGCAGTGTTTCCTTCCACCAGCACAGTCGCAGTCGGCAGTTTCAACGAGGCCTTCCCAACTGAACTGCTGTAAAGGCTGGTGTGCCTTTCAAGACTCTGAAAGGATGAGGATGCGAGCGTCTGCACCGTATTCCGAGGAAGGTCACTGTGGAGCAGAAGTGGCATCTGTGCCTGCTGAGCAACACCCAGCCACAAGGGTCTTGGGACTCTAGTGTTTTGTATGCAGGAGGCTGGGCAACAACGTTTCTCCTCCATCGGAGAGCTCGATTTGGAGAGCTTAGAGGAAGCCGGAAGAGCACGTTTATAACGGGGCCTCTGGCCAATGCAAGGGGCCCTCCTTTTGTAACCCTGAGCTGCTTTTGGAAAAACACCCTGCTTACACGAGCTCTCGGAATTCATACTTGACCTCTTGCTCCCTGAAGCAGCACCTGGACTTCACCTCTCGAGGGAGAAAGAGGCAGTCGTCCTCCGAAGACTGCTAGGCCTTTGCAAGATGTCCCATGAGCTTAGGCGAAACGAAGGCGTTCACTGGCTCGCGCAGTTCACGTCCGGAGGAACACTGGCTTTCCAAAGTGCTTTCAGCGAAGGGGTACAGTATGTGACATGGGTCTCCTTTGGCCGCCCGGGAACTTCAGCTACATGAGCTGCGTGGCAACCGTGAAGAGGGGGCGGGACGAGAAAAGCGAAATCCGTCCCGTTGGCAAGCCGGGGAGCTGCGTGCTCGGAGCTGCCTGACAACAAGGCCTGCTGCCCGTCTTGTCCTCACCGTAGGAGTTCCCTGGGAGGCAAAGTGAGGAAGAGTGAGTTTTCTCGAAAGAACGAGGGGGTGTGTGCAGTTCCTCACTAGGAGCTCATCCCAAAGCCTTCTTGGCTAGTGGTTAGGAAACCTGCCCCCATGCCGCCAAAGGAAGGTCCGCGTGTGCCGTGAGAAGTGTTGCAGTGCAGATCTTTCTGAGAAGCCTTAGTGAAGGTACTGCTTTAACACCGGTAGGCCTCTCAGGACTGCAGGCTCGCTCACGCCTGGACCCAGGTCAAGGAAGAACACGTTGTAGCCAAAGTGTCAACTGCGGCTTCTGAGTAACCTGCAGCCCCACGGGTGGTTGGCCTCCACTCTGTGCATGCAGAGGGCAGGGCGACACACGGCTTGCTCCGGCGGAGAGCCAGACCTCCAACTCTGGAAAGCAGTCTTGGTAAGAGAGTGGGGGCCGGTGTCACGTGCAATGCCTGTCAGACTCCCGGCTTAGCTATTAGCTGCACTGAATCATACCCGGCGAGTAACAGGGATTCTACGAACTCAAAGCTGACGACCCTTCACCTCCAGCAGAAAGGTGACTTTACAACCAGCCCGAAATGATGGACACCTTTCCCGAAGCACTGCTGGGAGATTGAAAGTTCCAACGTCGACCACGCCTGACTGAAGCGCTGTCGTGGCCAGGCACGTCACCCTGCGCAGAACCTCTGCTTACAAAAGGCTCCTCACAGGAGCGCCTGGTGTGTCGCGTGGCTCTCTTGGAGCTGAGCAGAAGGTGCTGCTCCACAGGCTGGGTTTGCACGTAGAAACTGGATCCTGAGGGCTGAAGCATTAGTGGTCCCTTTGGAACAGGAGGCTTGGGGCCAGAAAACTGAAGGTAAAGCACGGGGGCGGGGGTGGGCGGGCACCCATCTTGGGCACCCCGCAGGAACTCCTTGGGAGGAAGCGTGAGTTTGCTCCAAAGAAACAGTGTGCCTGCCACTCCTTGCCAGGCGGTCATGCAGCAGACCACTTCAGCTAAGGCGAATGTCGGCTGAGCGGCATACTCAAAGTAAGGGGCAGTGTTTCCATCAGCAAACTTGGTGGTCGCAAGTAGACCCGAGGCTTCCACCACTGAAGTGCCGTAGTGCTGGTGTGCCTTTGACGTATCTGAGGACGCTCGCGACTGCACCGTTTTCCGAGGAAAATCACTGTGTATCGAAAGCGTCATCTGTGCCTTCTGAGCACCCTCACGCCTCATGATGGTCTTTGGGCTCTCCTGTTGGTAGGCCGAAGGCCAGGCAGCCATGTGTTTCCTCCGTCGGAGAGCCAGATAGCCACAGCTCAGAAGAATCCTCAGGAAGAGTTTTCTCCCTGGTCTGCTGTGCAATGCAAGGGGACCCCAGTTGGTCAACCTGAGCTGCACTGGAACAGACACCGCCATGGCAAGGGTTCTCAGAATTCATCGCTGACGTCTTCCCCTCGCAAGCAGCACGTCGACTTCAGATCCAGCTGGAGACATGTGCTCTCAGCCTTTGAAGACGGTCAGGCCTTGGCAAGCTCCACGGTCAGGTAGGCGACACGAAGGCGTTCACTGGCTCAACGCCGTTCACCTCAGGAGGACTCCTGCTTGCCAAAGTGTTGTCATGGAAGGGCCCATGTGTGTGGCATGTGTCTACGTGGCCTGCTTCTGAACGTCAGGTACACGAGCTAGGTGTCAACCGTGAAAGTGGAGGGGGACGGGAACGGCACAGTTGGCCCCAGTGACAAACCGGAGAGCTGCGTCCTCAGAGCTGCCGGAGAAACAGTCCTGTTGCCCGTCTTCTATTCACCCCTGGATTACCCTGAGAGGCAACCGGAGGCAGAGTGAATTTTCTTGAACGAACCGGAGTGCGTGCACTTCCTTGCTAGGTTCTCATCCCAAAGCCTTCTTGGCCAGTGGTAAGGAAACTTGCCCGCGTGTTGCAAGGAAGGTCCGTGTTTTCGACGATGAGTGCTTAATGGAACGCCCTGCGGTCGCCAACCTTCTCAACCCTGCGGGAATACCCGGGGAGGAACGGAGACTTGGCCCAAGGAAACAGAATGCTGGCAATTGCTTGCTCGGAGTACCTCCAGCAGAGGAGGTTATCTAGGGCGTAAGTCAGCTGAGCGCCAGACTCAAGGTAAGGTGCAGTGTTTCCTTCCACCAGCACAGTCGCAGTCGGCAGTTTCAACGAGGCCTTCCCGACTGAACTGCTGTAAAGGCTGGTGTGCCTTTCAAGACTCTGAAAGGATGAGGATGCGAGCGTCTGCACCGTATTCCGAGGAAGGTCACTGTGGAGCAGAAGTGGCATCTGTGCCTGCTGAGCAACACCCAGCCACAAGGGTCTTGGGACTCTAGTGTTTTGTATGCAGGAGGCTGGGCAACAACGTTTCTCCTCCATCGGAGAGCTCGATTTGGAGAGCTTAGAGGAAGCCGGAAGAGCACGTTTATAACGGGGCCTCTGGCCAATGCAAGGGGGCCTCCTTTTGTAACCCTGAGCTGCTTTTGGAAAAACACCCTGCTTACACGAGCTCTCGGAATTCATACTTGACCTCTTGCTCCCTGAAGCAGCACCTGGACTTCACCTCTCGAGGGAGAAAGAGGCAGTCGTCCTCCGAAGACTGCTAGGCCTTTGCAAGATGTCCCATGAGCTTAGGCGAAACGAAGGCGTTCACTGGCTCGCGCAGTTCACGTCCGGAGGAACACTGGCTTTCCAAAGTGCTTTCAGCGAAGGGGTACAGTATGTGACATGGGTCTCCTTTGGCCGCCCGGGAACTTCAGCTACATGAGCTGCGTGGCAACCGTGAAGAGGGGGCGGGACGAGAAAAGCGAAATCCGTCCCGTTGGCAAGCCGGGGAGCTGCGTGCTCGGAGCTGCCTGACAACAAGGCCTGCTGCCCGTCTTGTCCTCACCGTAGGAGTTCCCTGGGAGGCAAAGTGAGGAAGAGTGAGTTTTCTCGAAAGAACGAGGGGGGGGGTGTGTGCAGTTCCTCACTAGGAGCTCATCCCAAAGCCTTCTTGGCTAGTGGTTAGGAAACCTGCCCCCATGCCGCCAAAGGAAGGTCCGCGTGTGCCGTGAGAAGTGTTGCAGTGCAGATCTTTCTGAGAAGCCTTAGTGAAGGTACTGCTTTAACACCGGTAGGCCTCTCAGGACTGCAGGCTCGCTCACGCCTGGACCCAGGTCAAGGAAGAACACGTTGTAGCCAAAGTGTCAACTGCGGCTTCTGAGTAACCTGCAGCCCCACGGGTGGTTGGCCTCCACTCTGTGCATGCAGAGGGCAGGGCGACACACGGCTTGCTCCGGCGGAGAGCCAGACCTCCAACTCTGGAAAGCAGTCTTGGTAACAGAGTGGGGGCCGGTGTCACGTGCAATGCCTGTCAGACTCCCGGCTTAGCTATTAGCTGCACTGAATCATACCCGGCGAGTAACAGGGATTCTACGAACTCAAAGCTGACGACCCTTCACCTCCAGCAGAAAGGTGACTTTACAACCAGCCCGAAATGATGGACACCTTTCCCGAAGCACTGCTGGGAGATTGAAAGTTCCAACGTCGACCACGCCTGACTGAAGCGCTGTCGTGGCCAGGCACGTCACCCTGCGCAGAACCTCTGCTTACAAAAGGCTCCTCACAGGAGCGCCTGGTGTGTCGCGTGGCTCTCTTGGAGCTGAGCAGAAGGTGCTGCTCCACAGGCTGGGTTTGCACGTAGAAACTGGATCCTGAGGGCTGAAGCATTAGTGGTCCCTTTGGAACAGGAGGCTTGGGGCCAGAAAACTGAAGGTAAAGCACGGGGGCGGGGGTGGGCGGGCACCCATCTTGGGCACCCCGCAGGAACTCCTTGGGAGGAAGCGTGAGTTTGCTCCAAAGAAACAGTGTGCCTGCCACTCCTTGCCAGGAGGTCATGCAGCAGACCACTTCAGCTAAGGCGAATGTCGGCTGAGCGGCATACTCAAAGTAAGGGGCAGTGTTTCCATCAGCAAACTTGGTGGTCGCAAGTAGACCCGAGGCTTCCACCACTGAAGTGCCGTAGTGCTGGTGTGCCTTTGACGTATCTGAGGACGCTCGCGACTGCACCGTTTTCCGAGGAAAATCACTGTGTACCGAAAGCGTCATCTGTGCCTTCTGAGCACCCTCACGCCTCATGATGGTCTTTGGGCTCTCCTGTTGGTAGGCCGAAGGCCAGGCAGCCATGTGTTTCCTCCGTCGGAGAGCCAGATAGCCACAGCTCAGAAGAATCCTCAGGAAGAGTTTTCTCCCTGGTCTGCTGTGCAATGCAAGGGGACCCCAGTTGGTCAACCTGAGCTGCACTGGAACAGACACCGCCATGGCAAGGGTTCTCAGAATTCATCGCTGACGTCTTCCCCTCGCAAGCAGCACGTCGACTTCAGATCCAGCTGGAGACATGTGCTCTCAGCCTTTGAAGACGGTCAGGCCTTGGCAAGCTCCACGGTCAGGTAGGCGACACGAAGGCGTTCACTGGCTCAACGCCGTTCACCTCAGGAGGACTCCTGCTTGCCAAAGTGTTGTCATGGAAGGGCCCATGTGTGTGGCATGTGTCTACGTGGCCTGCTTCTGAACGTCAGGTACACGAGCTAGGTGTCAACCGTGAAAGTGGAGGGGGACGGGAACGGCACAGTTGGCCCCAGTGACAAACCGGAGAGCTGCGTCCTCAGAGCTGCCGGAGAAACAGTCCTGTTGCCCGTCTTCTATTCACCCCTGGATTACCCTGAGAGGCAACCGGAGGCAGAGTGAATTTTCTTGAACGAACCGGAGTGCGTGCACTTCCTTGCTAGGTTCTCATCCCAAAGCCTTCTTGGCCAGTGGTAAGGAAACTTGCCCGCGTGTTGCAAGGAAGGTCCGTGTTTTCGACAATGAGTGCTTAATGGAACGCCCTGCGGTCGCCAACCTTCTCAACCCTGCGGGAATACCCGGGGAGGAACGGAGACTTGGCCCAAGGAAACAGAATGCTGGCAATTGCTTGCTCGGAGTACCTCCAGCAGAGGAGGTTATCTAGGGCGTAAGTCAGCCGAGCGCCAGACTCAAGGTAAGGTGCAGTGTTTCCTTCCACCAGCACAGTCGCAGTCGGCAGTTTCAATGAGGCCTTCCCGACTGAACTGCTGTAAAGGCTGGTGTGCCTTTCAAGACTCTGAAAGGATGAGGATGCGAGCGTCTGCACCGTATTCCGAGGAAGGTCACTGTGGAGCAGAAGTGGCATCTGTGCCTGCTGAGCAACACCCAGCCACAAGGGTCTTGGGACTCTAGTGTTTTGTATGCAGGAGGCTGGGCAACAACGTTTCTCCTCCATCGGAGAGCTCGATTTGGAGAGCTTAGAGGAAGCCGGAAGAGCACGTTTATAACGGGGCCTCTGGCCAATGCAAGGGGGCCTCCTTTTGTAACCCTGAGCTGCTTTTGGAAAAACACCCTGCTTACACGAGCTCTCGGAATTCATACTTGACCTCTTGCTCCCTGAAGCAGCACCTGGACTTCACCTCTCGAGGGAGAAAGAGGCAGTCGTCCTCCGAAGACTGCTAGGCCTTTGCAAGATGTCCCATGAGCTTAGGCGAAACGAAGGCGTTCACTGGCTCGCGCAGTTCACGTCCGGAGGAACACTGGCTTTCCAAAGTGCTTTCAGCGAAGGGGTACAGTATGTGACATGGGTCTCCTTTGGCCGCCCGGGAACTTCAGCTACATGAGCTGCGTGGCAACCGTGAAGAGGGGGCGGGACGAGAAAAGCGAAATCCGTCCCGTTGGCAAGCCGGGGAGCTGCGTGCTCGGAGCTGCCTGACAACAAGGCCTGCTGCCCGTCTTGTCCTCACCGTAGGAGTTCCCTGGGAGGCAAAGTGAGGAAGAGTGAGTTTTCTCGAAAGAACGAGGGGGGGGGTGTGTGCAGTTCCTCACTAGGAGCTCATCCCAAAGCCTTCTTGGCTAGTGGTTAGGAAACCTGCCCCCATGCCGCCAAAGGAAGGTCCGCGTGTGCCGTGAGAAGTGTTGCAGTGCAGATCTTTCTGAGAAGCCTTAGTGAAGGTACTGCTTTAACACCGGTAGGCCTCTCAGGACTGCAGGCCCGCTCACGCCTGGACCCAGGTCAAGGAAGAACACGTTGTAGCCAAAGTGTCAACTGCGGCTTCTGAGTAACCTGCAGCCCCACGGGTGGTTGGCCTCCACTCTGTGCATGCAGAGGGCAGGGCGACACACGGCTTGCTCCGGCGGAGAGCCAGACCTCCAACTCTGGAAAGCAGTCTTGGTAACAGAGTGGGGGCCGGTGTCACGTGCAATGCCTGTCAGACTCCCGGCTTAGCTATTAGCTGCACTGAATCATACCCGGCGAGTAACAGGGATTCTACGAACTCAAAGCTGACGACCCTTCACCTCCAGCAGAAAGGTGACTTTACAACCAGCCCGAAATGATGGACACCTTTCCCGAAGCACTGCTGGGAGATTGAAAGTTCCAACGTCGACCACGCCTGACTGAAGCGCTGTCGTGGCCAGGCACGTCACCCTGCGCAGAACCTCTGCTTACAAAAGGCTCCTCACAGGAGCGCCTGGTGTGTCGCGTGGCTCTCTTGGAGCTGAGCAGAAGGTGCTGCTCCACAGGCTGGGTTTGCACGTAGAAACTGGATCCTGAGGGCTGAAGCATTAGTGGTCCCTTTGGAACAGGAGGCTTGGGGCCAGAAAACTGAAGGTAAAGCACGGGGGCGGGGGTGGGCGGGCACCCATCTTGGGCACCCCGCAGGAACTCCTTGGGAGGAAGCGTGAGTTTGCTCCAAAGAAACAGTGTGCCTGCCACTCCTTGCCAGGAGGTCATGCAGCAGACCACTTCAGCTAAGGCGAATGTCGGCTGAGCGGCATACTCAAAGTAAGGGGCAGTGTTTCCATCAGCAAACTTGGTGGTCGCAAGTAGACCCGAGGCTTCCACCACTGAAGTGCCGTAGTGCTGGTGTGCCTTTGACGTATCTGAGGACGCTCGCGACTGCACCGTTTTCCGAGGAAAATCACTGTGTACCGAAAGCGTCATCTGTGCCTTCTGAGCACCCTCACGCCTCATGATGGTCTTTGGGCTCTCCTGTTGGTAGGCCGAAGGCCAGGCAGCCATGTGTTTCCTCCGTCGGAGAGCCAGATAGCCACAGCTCAGAAGAATCCTCAGGAAGAGTTTTCTCCCTGGTCTGCTGTGCAATGCAAGGGGACCCCAGTTGGTCAACCTGAGCTGCACTGGAACAGACACCGCCATGGCAAGGGTTCTCAGAATTCATCGCTGACGTCTTCCCCTCGCAAGCAGCACGTCGACTTCAGATCCAGCTGGAGACATGTGCTCTCAGCCTTTGAAGACGGTCAGGCCTTGGCAAGCTCCACGGTCAGGTAGGCGACACGAAGTCGTTCACTGGCTCAACGCCGTTCACCTCAGGAGGACTCCTGCTTGCCAAAGTGTTGTCATGGAAGGGCCCATGTGTGTGGCATGTGTCTACGTGGCCTGCTTCTGAACGTCAGGTACACGAGCTAGGTGTCAACCGTGAAAGTGGAGGGGGACGGGAACGGCACAGTTGGCCCCAGTGACAAACCGGAGAGCTGCGTCCTCAGAGCTGCCGGAGAAACAGTCCTGTTGCCCGTCTTCTATTCACCCCTGGATTACCCTGAGAGGCAACCGGAGGCAGAGTGAATTTTCTTGAACGAACCGGAGTGCGTGCACTTCCTTGCTAGGTTCTCATCCCAAAGCCTTCTTGGCCAGTGGTAAGGAAACTTGCCCGCGTGTTGCAAGGAAGGTCCGTGTTTTCGACGATGAGTGCTTAATGGAACGCCCTGCGGTCGCCAACCTTCTCAACCCTGCGGGAATACCCGGGGAGGAACGGAGACTTGGCCCAAGGAAACAGAATGCTGGCAATTGCCTGCTCGGAGTACCTCCAGCAGAGGAGGTTATCTAGGGCGTAAGTCAGCCGAGCGCCAGACTCAAGGTAAGGTGCAGTGTTTCCTTCCACCAGCACAGTCGCAGTCGGCAGTTTCAACGAGGCCTTCCCGACTGAACTGCTGTAAAGGCTGGTGTGCCTTTCAAGACTCTGAAAGGATGAGGATGCGAGCGTCTGCACCGTATTCCGAGGAAGGTCACTGTGGAGCAGAAGTGGCATCTGTGCCTGCTGAGCAACACCCAGCCACAAGGGTCTTGGGACTCTAGTGTTTTGTATGCAGGAGGCTGGGCAACAACGTTTCTCCTCCATCGGAGAGCTCGATTTGGAGAGCTTAGAGGAAGCCGGAAGAGCACGTTTATAACGGGGCCTCTGGCCAATGCAAGGGGGCCTCCTTTTGTAACCCTGAGCTGCTTTTGGAAAAACACCCTGCTTACACGAGCTCTCGGAATTCATACTTGACCTCTTGCTCCCTGAAGCAGCACCTGGACTTCACCTCTCGAGGGAGAAAGAGGCAGTCGTCCTCCGAAGACTGCTAGGCCTTTGCAAGATGTCCCATGAGCTTAGGCGAAACGAAGGCGTTCACTGGCTCGCGCAGTTCACGTCCGGAGGAACACTGGCTTTCCAAAGTGCTTTCAGCGAAGGGGTACAGTATGTGACATGGGTCTCCTTTGGCCGCCCGGGAACTTCAGCTACATGAGCTGCGTGGCAACCGTGAAGAGGGGGCGGGACGAGAAAAGCGAAATCCGTCCCGTTGGCAAGCCGGGGAGCTGCGTGCTCGGAGCTGCCTGACAACAAGGCCTGCTGCCCGTCTTGTCCTCACCGTAGGAGTTCCCTGGGAGGCAAAGTGAGGAAGAGTGAGTTTTCTCGAAAGAACGAGGGGGGGGGTGTGTGCAGTTCCTCACTAGGAGCTCATCCCAAAGCCTTCTTGGCTAGTGGTTAGGAAACCTGCCCCCATGCCGCCAAAGGAAGGTCCGCGTGTGCCGTGAGAAGTGTTGCAGTGCAGATCTTTCTGAGAAGCCTTAGTGAAGGTACTGCTTTAACACCGGTAGGCCTCTCAGGACTGCAGGCCCGCTCACGCCTGGACCCAGGTCAAGGAAGAACACGTTGTAGCCAAAGTGTCAACTGCGGCTTCTGAGTAACCTGCAGCCCCACGGGTGGTTGGCCTCCACTCTGTGCATGCAGAGGGCAGGGCGACACACGGCTTGCTCCGGCGGAGAGCCAGACCTCCAACTCTGGAAAGCAGTCTTGGTAACAGAGTGGGGGCCGGTGTCACGTGCAATGCCTGTCAGACTCCCGGCTTAGCTATTAGCTGCACTGAATCATACCCGGCGAGTAACAGGGATTCTACGAACTCAAAGCTGACGACCCTTCACCTCCAGCAGAAAGGTGACTTTACAACCAGCCCGAAATGATGGACACCTTTCCCGAAGCACTGCTGGGAGATTGAAAGTTCCAACGTCGACCACGCCTGACTGAAGCGCTGTCGTGGCCAGGCACGTCACCCTGCGCAGAACCTCTGCTTACAAAAGGCTCCTCACAGGAGCGCCTGGTGTGTCGCGTGGCTCTCTTGGAGCTGAGCAGAAGGTGCTGCTCCACAGGCTGGGTTTGCACGTAGAAACTGGATCCTGAGGGCTGAAGCATTAGTGGTCCCTTTGGAACAGGAGGCTTGGGGCCAGAAAACTGAAGGTAAAGCACGGGGGCGGGGGTGGGCGGGCACCCATCTTGGGCACCCCGCAGGAACTCCTTGGGAGGAAGCGTGAGTTTGCTCCAAAGAAACAGTGTGCCTGCCACTCCTTGCCAGGAGGTCATGCAGCAGACCACTTCAGCTAAGGCGAATGTCGGCTGAGCGGCATACTCAAAGTAAGGGGCAGTGTTTCCATCAGCAAACTTGGTGGTCGCAAGTAGACCCGAGGCTTCCACCACTGAAGTGCCGTAGTGCTGGTGTGCCTTTGACGTATCTGAGGACGCTCGCGACTGCACCGTTTTCCGAGGAAAATCACTGTGTACCGAAAGCGTCATCTGTGCCTTCTGAGCACCCTCATGCCTCATGATGGTCTTTGGGCTCTCCTGTTGGTAGGCCGAAGGCCAGGCAGCCATGTGTTTCCTCCGTCGGAGAGCCAGATAGCCACAGCTCAGAAGAATCCTCAGGAAGAGTTTTCTCCCTGGTCTGCTGTGCAATGCAAGGGGACCCCAGTTGGTCAACCTGAGCTGCACTGGAACAGACACCGCCATGGCAAGGGTTCTCAGAATTCATCGCTGACGTCTTCCCCTCGCAAGCAGCACGTCGACTTCAGATCCAGCTGGAGACATGTGCTCTCAGCCTTTGAAGACGGTCAGGCCTTGGCAAGCTCCACGGTCAGGTAGGCGACACGAAGGCGTTCACTGGCTCAACGCCGTTCACCTCAGGAGGACTCCTGCTTGCCAAAGTGTTGTCATGGAAGGGCCCATGTGTGTGGCATGTGTCTACGTGGCCTGCTTCTGAACGTCAGGTACACGAGCTAGGTGTCAACCGTGAAAGTGGAGGGGGACGGGAACGGCACAGTTGGCCCCAGTGACAAACCGGAGAGCTGCGTCCTCAGAGCTGCCGGAGAAACAGTCCTGTTGCCCGTCTTCTATTCACCCCTGGATTACCCTGAGAGGCAACCGGAGGCAGAGTGAATTTTCTTGAACGAACCGGAGTGCGTGCACTTCCTTGCTAGGTTCTCATCCCAAAGCCTTCTTGGCCAGTGGTAAGGAAACTTGCCCGCGTGTTGCAAGGAAGGTCCGTGTTTTCGACGATGAGTGCTTAATGGAACGCCCTGCGGTCGCCAACCTTCTCAACCCTGCGGGAATACCCGGGGAGGAACGGAGACTTGGCCCAAGGAAACAGAATGCTGGCAATTGCTTGCTCGGAGTACCTCCAGCAGAGGAGGTTATCTAGGGCGTAAGTCAGCCGAGCGCCAGACTCAAGGTAAGGTGCAGTGTTTCCTTCCACCAGCACAGTCGCAGTCGGCAGTTTCAACGAGGCCTTCCCGACTGAACTGCTGTAAAGGCTGGTGTGCCTTTCAAGACTCTGAAAGGATGAGGATGCGAGCGTCTGCACCGTATTCCGAGGAAGGTCACTGTGGAGCAGAAGTGGCATCTGTGCCTGCTGAGCAACACCCAGCCACAAGGGTCTTGGGACTCTAGTGTTTTGTATGCAGGAGGCTGGGCAACAACGTTTCTCCTCCATCGGAGAGCTCGATTTGGAGAGCTTAGAGGAAGCCGGAAGAGCACGTTTATAACGGGGCCTCTGGCCAATGCAAGGGGGCCTCCTTTTGTAACCCTGAGCTGCTTTTGGAAAAACACCCTGCTTACACGAGCTCTCGGAATTCATACTTGACCTCTTGCTCCCTGAAGCAGCACCTGGACTTCACCTCTCGAGGGAGAAAGAGGCAGTCGTCCTCCGAAGACTGCTAGGCCTTTGCAAGATGTCCCATGAGCTTAGGCGAAACGAAGGCGTTCACTGGCTCGCGCAGTTCACGTCCGGAGGAACACTGGCTTTCCAAAGTGCTTTCAGCGAAGGGGTACAGTATGTGACATGGGTCTCCTTTGGCCGCCCGGGAACTTCAGCTACATGAGCTGCGTGGCAACCGTGAAGAGGGGGCGGGACGAGAAAAGCGAAATCCGTCCCGTTGGCAAGCCGGGGAGCTGCGTGCTCGGAGCTGCCTGACAACAAGGCCTGCTGCCCGTCTTGTCCTCACCGTAGGAGTTCCCTGGGAGGCAAAGTGAGGAAGAGTGAGTTTTCTCGAAAGAACGAGGGGGGGGGTGTGTGCAGTTCCTCACTAGGAGCTCATCCCAAAGCCTTCTTGGCTAGTGGTTAGGAAACCTGCCCCCATGCCGCCAAAGGAAGGTCCGCGTGTGCCGTGAGAAGTGTTGCAGTGCAGATCTTTCTGAGAAGCCTTAGTGAAGGTACTGCTTTAACACCGGTAGGCCTCTCAGGACTGCAGGCCCGCTCACGCCTGGACCCAGGTCAAGGAAGAACACGTTGTAGCCAAAGTGTCAACTGCGGCTTCTGAGTAACCTGCAGCCCCACGGGTGGTTGGCCTCCACTCTGTGCATGCAGAGGGCAGGGCGACACACGGCTTGCTCCGGCGGAGAGCCAGACCTCCAACTCTGGAAAGCAGTCTTGGTAACAGAGTGGGGGCCGGTGTCACGTGCAATGCCTGTCAGACTCCCGGCTTAGCTATTAGCTGCACTGAATCATACCCGGCGAGTAACAGGGATTCTACGAACTCAAAGCTGACGACCCTTCACCTCCAGCAGAAAGGTGACTTTACAACCAGCCCGAAATGATGGACACCTTTCCCGAAGCACTGCTGGGAGATTGAAAGTTCCAACGTCGACCACGCCTGACTGAAGCGCTGTCGTGGCCAGGCACGTCACCCTGCGCAGAACCTCTGCTTACAAAAGGCTCCTCACAGGAGCGCCTGGTGTGTCGCGTGGCTCTCTTGGAGCTGAGCAGAAGGTGCTGCTCCACAGGCTGGGTTTGCACGTAGAAACTGGATCCTGAGGGCTGAAGCATTAGTGGTCCCTTTGGAACAGGAGGCTTGGGGCCAGAAAACTGAAGGTAAAGCACGGGGGCGGGGGTGGGCGGGCACCAATCTTGGGCACCCCGCAGGAACTCCTTGGGAGGAAGCGTGAGTTTGCTCCAAAGAAACAGTGTGCCTGCCACTCCTTGCCAGGAGGTCATGCAGCAGACCACTTCAGCTAAGGCGAATGTCGGCTGAGCGGCATACTCAAAGTAAGGGGCAGTGTTTCCATCAGCAAACTTGGTGGTCGCAAGTAGACCCGAGGCTTCCACCACTGAAGTGCCGTAGTGCTGGTGTGCCTTTGACGTATCTGAGGACGCTCGCGACTGCACCGTTTTCCGAGGAAAATCACTGTGTACCGAAAGCGTCATCTGTGCCTTCTGAGCACCCTCACGCCTCATGATGGTCTTTGGGCTCTCCTGTTGGTAGGCCGAAGGCCAGGCAGCCATGTGTTTCCTCCGTCGGAGAGCCAGATAGCCACAGCTCAGAAGAATCCTCAGGAAGAGTTTTCTCCCTGGTCTGCTGTGCAATGCAAGGGGACCCCAGTTGGTCAACCTGAGCTGCACTGGAACAGACACCGCCATGGCAAGGGTTCTCAGAATTCATCGCTGACGTCTTCCCCTCGCAAGCAGCACGTCGACTTCAGATCCAGCTGGAGACATGTGCTCTCAGCCTTTGAAGACGGTCAGGCCTTGGCAAGCTCCACGGTCAGGTAGGCGACACGAAGTCGTTCACTGGCTCAACGCCGTTCACCTCAGGAGGACTCCTGCTTGCCAAAGTGTTGTCATGGAAGGGCCCATGTGTGTGGCATGTGTCTACGTGGCCTGCTTCTGAACGTCAGGTACACGAGCTAGGTGTCAACCGTGAAAGTGGAGGGGGACGGGAACGGCACAGTTGGCCCCAGTGACAAACCGGAGAGCTGCGTCCTCAGAGCTGCCGGAGAAACAGTCCTGTTGCCCGTCTTCTATTCACCCCTGGATTACCCTGAGAGGCAACCGGAGGCAGAGTGAATTTTCTTGAACGAACCGGAGTGCGTGCACTTCCTTGCTAGGTTCTCATCCCAAAGCCTTCTTGGCCAGTGGTAAGGAAACTTGCCCGCGTGTTGCAAGGAAGGTCCGTGTTTTCGACGATGAGTGCTTAATGGAACGCCCTGCGGTCGCCAACCTTCTCAACCCTGCGGGAATACCCGGGGAGGAACGGAGACTTGGCCCAAGGAAACAGAATGCTGGCAATTGCCTGCTCGGAGTACCTCCAGCAGAGGAGGTTATCTAGGGCGTAAGTCAGCCGAGCGCCAGACTCAAGGTAAGGTGCAGTGTTTCCTTCCACCAGCACAGTCGCAGTCGGCAGTTTCAACGAGGCCTTCCCGACTGAACTGCTGTAAAGGCTGGTGTGCCTTTCAAGACTCTGAAAGGATGAGGATGCGAGCGTCTGCACCGTATTCCGAGGAAGGTCACTGTGGAGCAGAAGTGGCATCTGTGCCTGCTGAGCAACACCCAGCCACAAGGGTCTTGGGACTCTAGTGTTTTGTATGCAGGAGGCTGGGCAACAACGTTTCTCCTCCATCGGAGAGCTCGATTTGGAGAGCTTAGAGGAAGCCGGAAGAGCACGTTTATAACGGGGCCTCTGGCCAATGCAAGGGGGCCTCCTTTTGTAACCCTGAGCTGCTTTTGGAAAAACACCCTGCTTACACGAGCTCTCGGAATTCATACTTGACCTCTTGCTCCCTGAAGCAGCACCTGGACTTCACCTCTCGAGGGAGAAAGAGGCAGTCGTCCTCCGAAGACTGCTAGGCCTTTGCAAGATGTCCCATGAGCTTAGGCGAAACGAAGGCGTTCACTGGCTCGCGCAGTTCACGTCCGGAGGAACACTGGCTTTCCAAAGTGCTTTCAGCGAAGGGGTACAGTATGTGACATGGGTCTCCTTTGGCCGCCCGGGAACTTCAGCTACATGAGCTGCGTGGCAACCGTGAAGAGGGGGCGGGACGAGAAAAGCGAAATCCGTCCCGTTGGCAAGCCGGGGAGCTGCGTGCTCGGAGCTGCCTGACAACAAGGCCTGCTGCCCGTCTTGTCCTCACCGTAGGAGTTCCCTGGGAGGCAAAGTGAGGAAGAGTGAGTTTTCTCGAAAGAACGAGGGGGTGTGTGCAGTTCCTCACTAGGAGCTCATCCCAAAGCCTTCTTGGCTAGTGGTTAGGAAACCTGCCCCCATGCCGCCAAAGGAAGGTCCGCGTGTGCCGTGAGAAGTGTTGCAGTGCAGATCTTTCTGAGAAGCCTTAGTGAAGGTACTGCTTTAACACCGGTAGGCCTCTCAGGACTGCAGGCTCGCTCACGCCTGGACCCAGGTCAAGGAAGAACACGTTGTAGCCAAAGTGTCAACTGCGGCTTCTGAGTAACCTGCAGCCCCACGGGTGGTTGGCCTCCACTCTGTGCATGCAGAGGGCAGGGCGACACACGGCTTGCTCCGGCGGAGAGCCAGACCTCCAACTCTGGAAAGCAGTCTTGGTAACAGAGTGGGGGCCGGTGTCACGTGCAATGCCTGTCAGACTCCCGGCTTAGCTATTAGCTGCACTGAATCATACCCGGCGAGTAACAGGGATTCTACGAACTCAAAGCTGACGACCCTTCACCTCCAGCAGAAAGGTGACTTTACAACCAGCCCGAAATGATGGACACCTTTCCCGAAGCACTGCTGGGAGATTGAAAGTTCCAACGTCGACCACGCCTGACTGAAGCGCTGTCGTGGCCAGGCACGTCACCCTGCGCAGAACCTCTGCTTACAAAAGGCTCCTCACAGGAGCGCCTGGTGTGTCGCGTGGCTCTCTTGGAGCTGAGCAGAAGGTGCTGCTCCACAGGCTGGGTTTGCACGTAGAAACTGGATCCTGAGGGCTGAAGCATTAGTGGTCCCTTTGGAACAGGAGGCTTGGGGCCAGAAAACTGAAGGTAAAGCACGGGGGCGGGGGTGGGCGGGCACCCATCTTGGGCACCCCGCAGGAACTCCTTGGGAGGAAGCGTGAGTTTGCTCCAAAGAAACAGTGTGCCTGCCACTCCTTGCCAGGAGGTCATGCAGCAGACCACTTCAGCTAAGGCGAATGTCGGCTGAGCGGCATACTCAAAGTAAGGGGCAGTGTTTCCATCAGCAAACTTGGTGGTCGCAAGTAGACCCGAGGCTTCCACCACTGAAGTGCCGTAGTGCTGGTGTGCCTTTGACGTATCTGAGGACGCTCGCGACTGCACCGTTTTCCGAGGAAAATCACTGTGTACCGAAAGCGTCATCTGTGCCTTCTGAGCACCCTCATGCCTCATGATGGTCTTTGGGCTCTCCTGTTGGTAGGCCGAAGGCCAGGCAGCCATGTGTTTCCTCCGTCGGAGAGCCAGATAGCCACAGCTCAGAAGAATCCTCAGGAAGAGTTTTCTCCCTGGTCTGCTGTGCAATGCAAGGGGACCCCAGTTGGTAAACCTGAGCTGCACTGGAACAGACACCGCCATGGCAAGGGTTCTCAGAATTCATCGCTGACGTCTTCCCCTCGCAAGCAGCACGTCGACTTCAGATCCAGCTGGAGACATGTGCTCTCAGCCTTTGAAGACGGTCAGGCCTTGGCAAGCTCCACGGTCAGGTAGGCGACACGAAGGCGTTCACTGGCTCAACGCCGTTCACCTCAGGAGGACTCCTGCTTGCCAAAGTGTTGTCATGGAAGGGCCCATGTGTGTGGCATGTGTCTACGTGGCCTGCTTCTGAACGTCAGGTACACGAGCTAGGTGTCAACCGTGAAAGTGGAGGGGGACGGGAACGGCACAGTTGGCCCCAGTGACAAACCGGAGAGCTGCGTCCTCAGAGCTGCCGGAGAAACAGTCCTGTTGCCCGTCTTCTATTCACCCCTGGATTACCCTGAGAGGCAACCGGAGGCAGAGTGAATTTTCTTGAACGAACCGGAGTGCGTGCACTTCCTTGCTAGGTTCTCATCCCAAAGCCTTCTTGGCCAGTGGTAAGGAAACTTGCCCGCGTGTTGCAAGGAAGGTCCGTGTTTTCGACGATGAGTGCTTAATGGAACGCCCTGCGGTCGCCAACCTTCTCAACCCTGCGGGAATACCCGGGGAGGAACGGAGACTTGGCCCAAGGAAACAGAATGCTGGCAATTGCTTGCTCGGAGTACCTCCAGCAGAGGAGGTTATCTAGGGCGTAAGTCAGCCGAGCGCCAGACTCAAGGTAAGGTGCAGTGTTTCCTTCCACCAGCACAGTCGCAGTCGGCAGTTTCAACGAGGCCTTCCCGACTGAACTGCTGTAAAGGCTGGTGTGCCTTTCAAGACTCTGAAAGGATGAGGATGCGAGCGTCTGCACCGTATTCCGAGGAAGGTCACTGTGGAGCAGAAGTGGCATCTGTGCCTGCTGAGCAACACCCAGCCACAAGGGTCTTGGGACTCTAGTGTTTTGTATGCAGGAGGCTGGGCAACAACGTTTCTCCTCCATCGGAGAGCTCGATTTGGAGAGCTTAGAGGAAGCCGGAAGAGCACGTTTATAACGGGGCCTCTGGCCAATGCAAGGGGGCCTCCTTTTGTAACCCTGAGCTGCTTTTGGAAAAACACCCTGCTTACACGAGCTCTCGGAATTCATACTTGACCTCTTGCTCCCTGAAGCAGCACCTGGACTTCACCTCTCGAGGGAGAAAGAGGCAGTCGTCCTCCGAAGACTGCTAGGCCTTTGCAAGATGTCCCATGAGCTTAGGCGAAACGAAGGCGTTCACTGGCTCGCGCAGTTCACGTCCGGAGGAACACTGGCTTTCCAAAGTGCTTTCAGCGAAGGGGTACAGTATGTGACATGGGTCTCCTTTGGCCGCCCGGGAACTTCAGCTACATGAGCTGCGTGGCAACCGTGAAGAGGGGGCGGGACGAGAAAAGCGAAATCCGTCCCGTTGGCAAGCCGGGGAGCTGCGTGCTCGGAGCTGCCTGACAACAAGGCCTGCTGCCCGTCTTGTCCTCACCGTAGGAGTTCCCTGGGAGGCAAAGTGAGGAAGAGTGAGTTTTCTCGAAAGAACGAGGGGGGGGGTGTGTGCAGTTCCTCACTAGGAGCTCATCCCAAAGCCTTCTTGGCTAGTGGTTAGGAAACCTGCCCCCATGCCGCCAAAGGAAGGTCCGCGTGTGCCGTGAGAAGTGTTGCAGTGCAGATCTTTCTGAGAAGCCTTAGTGAAGGTACTGCTTTAACACCGGTAGGCCTCTCAGGACTGCAGGCCCGCTCACGCCTGGACCCAGGTCAAGGAAGAACACGTTGTAGCCAAAGTGTCAACTGCGGCTTCTGAGTAACCTGCAGCCCCACGGGTGGTTGGCCTCCACTCTGTGCATGCAGAGGGCAGGGCGACACACGGCTTGCTCCGGCGGAGAGCCAGACCTCCAACTCTGGAAAGCAGTCTTGGTAACAGAGTGGGGGCCGGTGTCACGTGCAATGCCTGTCAGACTCCCGGCTTAGCTATTAGCTGCACTGAATCATACCCGGCGAGTAACAGGGATTCTACGAACTCAAAGCTGACGACCCTTCACCTCCAGCAGAAAGGTGACTTTACAACCAGCCCGAAATGATGGACACCTTTCCCGAAGCACTGCTGGGAGATTGAAAGTTCCAACGTCGACCACGCCTGACTGAAGCGCTGTCGTGGCCAGGCACGTCACCCTGCGCAGAACCTCTGCTTACAAAAGGCTCCTCACAGGAGCGCCTGGTGTGTCGCGTGGCTCTCTTGGAGCTGAGCAGAAGGTGCTGCTCCACAGGCTGGGTTTGCACGTAGAAACTGGATCCTGAGGGCTGAAGCATTAGTGGTCCCTTTGGAACAGGAGGCTTGGGGCCAGAAAACTGAAGGTAAAGCACGGGGGCGGGGGTGGGCGGGCACCCATCTTGGGCACCCCGCAGGAACTCCTTGGGAGGAAGCGTGAGTTTGCTCCAAAGAAACAGTGTGCCTGCCACTCCTTGCCAGGAGGTCATGCAGCAGACCACTTCAGCTAAGGCGAATGTCGGCTGAGCGGCATACTCAAAGTAAGGGGCAGTGTTTCCATCAGCAAACTTGGTGGTCGCAAGTAGACCCGAGGCTTCCACCACTGAAGTGCCGTAGTGCTGGTGTGCCTTTGACGTATCTGAGGACGCTCGCGACTGCACCGTTTTCCGAGGAAAATCACTGTGTACCGAAAGCGTCATCTGTGCCTTCTGAGCACCCTCACGCCTCATGATGGTCTTTGGGCTCTCCTGTTGGTAGGCCGAAGGCCAGGCAGCCATGTGTTTCCTCCGTCGGAGAGCCAGATAGCCACAGCTCAGAAGAATCCTCAGGAAGAGTTTTCTCCCTGGTCTGCTGTGCAATGCAAGGGGACCCCAGTTGGTCAACCTGAGCTGCACTGGAACAGACACCGCCATGGCAAGGGTTCTCAGAATTCATCGCTGACGTCTTCCCCTCGCAAGCAGCACGTCGACTTCAGATCCAGCTGGAGACATGTGCTCTCAGCCTTTGAAGACGGTCAGGCCTTGGCAAGCTCCACGGTCAGGTAGGCGACACGAAGGCGTTCACTGGCTCAACGCCGTTCACCTCAGGAGGACTCCTGCTTGCCAAAGTGTTGTCATGGAAGGGCCCATGTGTGTGGCATGTGTCTACGTGGCCTGCTTCTGAACGTCAGGTACACGAGCTAGGTGTCAACCGTGAAAGTGGAGGGGGACGGGAACGGCACAGTTGGCCCCAGTGACAAACCGGAGAGCTGCGTCCTCAGAGCTGCCGGAGAAACAGTCCTGTTGCCCGTCTTCTATTCACCCCTGGATTACCCTGAGAGGCAACCGGAGGCAGAGTGAATTTTCTTGAACGAACCGGAGTGCGTGCACTTCCTTGCTAGGTTCTCATCCCAAAGCCTTCTTGGCCAGTGGTAAGGAAACTTGCCCGCGTGTTGCAAGGAAGGTCCGTGTTTTCGACGATGAGTGCTTAATGGAACGCCCTGCGGTCGCCAACCTTCTCAACCCTGCGGGAATACCCGGGGAGGAACGGAGACTTGGCCCAAGGAAACAGAATGCTGGCAATTGCCTGCTCGGAGTACCTCCAGCAGAGGAGGTTATCTAGGGCGTAAGTCAGCCGAGCGCCAGACTCAAGGTAAGGTGCAGTGTTTCCTTCCACCAGCACAGTCGCAGTCGGCAGTTTCAACGAGGCCTTCCCGACTGAACTGCTGTAAAGGCTGGTGTGCCTTTCAAGACTCTGAAAGGATGAGGATGCGAGCGTCTGCACCGTATTCCGAGGAAGGTCACTGTGGAGCAGAAGTGGCATCTGTGCCTGCTGAGCAACACCCAGCCACAAGGGTCTTGGGACTCTAGTGTTTTGTATGCAGGAGGCTGGGCAACAACGTTTCTCCTCCATCGGAGAGCTCGATTTGGAGAGCTTAGAGGAAGCCGGAAGAGCACGTTTATAACGGGGCCTCTGGCCAATGCAAGGGGGCCTCCTTTTGTAACCCTGAGCTGCTTTTGGAAAAACACCCTGCTTACACGAGCTCTCGGAATTCATACTTGACCTCTTGCTCCCTGAAGCAGCACCTGGACTTCACCTCTCGAGGGAGAAAGAGGCAGTCGTCCTCCGAAGACTGCTAGGCCTTTGCAAGATGTCCCATGAGCTTAGGCGAAACGAAGGCGTTCACTGGCTCGCGCAGTTCACGTCCGGAGGAACACTGGCTTTCCAAAGTGCTTTCAGCGAAGGGGTACAGTATGTGACATGGGTCTCCTTTGGCCGCCCGGGAACTTCAGCTACATGAGCTGCGTGGCAACCGTGAAGAGGGGGCGGGACGAGAAAAGCGAAATCCGTCCCGTTGGCAAGCCGGGGAGCTGCGTGCTCGGAGCTGCCTGACAACAAGGCCTGCTGCCCGTCTTGTCCTCACCGTAGGAGTTCCCTGGGAGGCAAAGTGAGGAAGAGTGAGTTTTCTCGAAAGAACGAGGGGGTGTGTGCAGTTCCTCACTAGGAGCTCATCCCAAAGCCTTCTTGGCTAGTGGTTAGGAAACCTGCCCCCATGCCGCCAAAGGAAGGTCCGCGTGTGCCGTGAGAAGTGTTGCAGTGCAGATCTTTCTGAGAAGCCTTAGTGAAGGTACTGCTTTAACACCGGTAGGCCTCTCAGGACTGCAGGCTCGCTCACGCCTGGACCCAGGTCAAGGAAGAACACGTTGTAGCCAAAGTGTCAACTGCGGCTTCTGAGTAACCTGCAGCCCCACGGGTGGTTGGCCTCCACTCTGTGCATGCAGAGGGCAGGGCGACACACGGCTTGCTCCGGCGGAGAGCCAGACCTCCAACTCTGGAAAGCAGTCTTGGTAACAGAGTGGGGGCCGGTGTCACGTGCAATGCCTGTCAGACTCCCGGCTTAGCTATTAGCTGCACTGAATCATACCCGGCGAGTAACAGGGATTCTACGAACTCAAAGCTGACGACCCTTCACCTCCAGCAGAAAGGTGACTTTACAACCAGCCCGAAATGATGGACACCTTTCCCGAAGCACTGCTGGGAGATTGAAAGTTCCAACGTCGACCACGCCTGACTGAAGCGCTGTCGTGGCCAGGCACGTCACCCTGCGCAGAACCTCTGCTTACAAAAGGCTCCTCACAGGAGCGCCTGGTGTGTCGCGTGGCTCTCTTGGAGCTGAGCAGAAGGTGCTGCTCCACAGGCTGGGTTTGCACGTAGAAACTGGATCCTGAGGGCTGAAGCATTAGTGGTCCCTTTGGAACAGGAGGCTTGGGGCCAGAAAACTGAAGGTAAAGCACGGGGGCGGGGGTGGGCGGGCACCCATCTTGGGCACCCCGCAGGAACTCCTTGGGAGGAAGCGTGAGTTTGCTCCAAAGAAACAGTGTGCCTGCCACTCCTTGCCAGGAGGTCATGCAGCAGACCACTTCAGCTAAGGCGAATGTCGGCTGAGCGGCATACTCAAAGTAAGGGGCAGTGTTTCCATCAGCAAACTTGGTGGTCGCAAGTAGACCCGAGGCTTCCACCACTGAAGTGCCGTAGTGCTGGTGTGCCTTTGACGTATCTGAGGACGCTCGCGACTGCACCGTTTTCCGAGGAAAATCACTGTGTACCGAAAGCGCCATCTGTGCCTTCTGAGCACCCTCACGCCTCTTGATGGTCTTTGGGCTCTCCTGTTGGTAGGCCGAAGGCCAGGCAGCCATGTGTTTCCTCCGTCGGAGAGCCAGATAGCCACAGCTCAGAAGAATCCTCAGGAAGAGTTTTCTCCCTGGTCTGCTGTGCAATGCAAGGGGACCCCAGTTGGTAAACCTGAGCTGCACTGGAACAGACACCGCCATGGCAAGGGTTCTCAGAATTCATCGCTGACGTCTTCCCCTCGCAAGCAGCACGTCGACTTCAGATCCAGCTGGAGACATGTGCTCTCAGCCTTTGAAGACGGTCAGGCCTTGGCAAGCTCCACGGTCAGGTAGGCGACACGAAGGCGTTCACTGGCTCAACGCCGTTCACCTCAGGAGGACTCCTGCTTGCCAAAGTGTTGTCATGGAAGGGCCCATGTGTGTGGCATGTGTCTACGTGGCCTGCTTCTGAACGTCAGGTACACGAGCTAGGTGTCAACCGTGAAAGTGGAGGGGGACGGGAACGGCACAGTTGGCCCCAGTGACAAACCGGAGAGCTGCGTCCTCAGAGCTGCCGGAGAAACAGTCCTGTTGCCCGTCTTCTATTCACCCCTGGATTACCCTGAGAGGCAACCGGAGGCAGAGTGAATTTTCTTGAACGAACCGGAGTGCGTGCACTTCCTTGCTAGGTTCTCATCCCAAAGCCTTCTTGGCCAGTGGTAAGGAAACTTGCCCGCGTGTTGCAAGGAAGGTCCGTGTTTTCGACGATGAGTGCTTAATGGAACGCCCTGCGGTCGCCAACCTTCTCAACCCTGCGGGAATACCCGGGGAGGAACGGAGACTTGGCCCAAGGAAACAGAATGCTGGCAATTGCTTGCTCGGAGTACCTCCAGCAGAGGAGGTTATCTAGGGCGTAAGTCAGCCGAGCGCCAGACTCAAGGTAAGGTGCAGTGTTTCCTTCCACCAGCACAGTCGCAGTCGGCAGTTTCAACGAGGCCTTCCCGACTGAACTGCTGTAAAGGCTGGTGTGCCTTTCAAGACTCTGAAAGGATGAGGATGCGAGCGTCTGCACCGTATTCCGAGGAAGGTCACTGTGGAGCAGAAGTGGCATCTGTGCCTGCTGAGCAACACCCAGCCACAAGGGTCTTGGGACTCTAGTGTTTTGTATGCAGGAGGCTGGGCAACAACGTTTCTCCTCCATCGGAGAGGTCGATTTGGAGAGCTTAGAGGAAGCCGGAAGAGCACGTTTATAACGGGGCCTCTGGCCAATGCAAGGGGGCCTCCTTTTGTAACCCTGAGCTGCTTTTGGAAAAACACCCTGCTTACACGAGCTCTCGGAATTCATACTTGACCTCTTGCTCCCTGAAGCAGCACCTGGACTTCACCTCTCGAGGGAGAAAGAGGCAGTCGTCCTCCGAAGACTGCTAGGCCTTTGCAAGATGTCCCATGACCTTAGGCGAAACGAAGGCGTTCACTGGCTTGCGCAGTTCACTTCCGGAGGAACACTGGCTTTCCAAAGTGCTTTCAGCGAAGGGGTACAGTACGTGACATGGGTCTCCTTTGGCCGCCCGGGAACTTCAACTACATGAACTGCGTGGCACCCGTGAAAAGGGGGCGGGACGAGAAAAGCGAAATCCGTCCCGTTGGCTAGCCGGCGAGCTGCGTGCTCGGAGCTGCCTGACAAGAAGGCCTGCTGCCCGTCTTGTCCTCACCGTAGGCGTTCCCTGGGAGGCAAAGTGAGGAAGAGTGAGTTTTCTCGAAAGAACGAGGGGGTGTGTGCAGTTCCTCACTAGGAGCTCATCCCAAAGCCTTCTTGGCTAGTGGTTAGGAAACCTGCCCCCATGCCGCCAAAGGAAGGTCCGCGTGTGCCGTGAGAAGTGTTGCAGTGCAGATCTTTCTGAGAAGCCTTAGTGAAGGTACTGCTTTAACACCGGTAGGCCTCTCAGGACTGCAGGCTCGCTCACGCCTGGACCCAGGTCAAGGAAGAACACGTTGTAGCCAAACTGTCAACTGCGGCTTCTGAGTAACCTGCAGCCCCACGGGTGGTTGGCCTCCACTCTGTGCATGCAGAGGGCAGGGCGACACACGGCTTGCTCCGGCGGAGAGCCAGACCTCCAACTCTGGAAAGCAGTCTTGGTAACAGAGTGGGGGCCGGTGTCACGTGCAATGCCTGTCAGACTCCCGGCTTAGCTATTAGCTGCACTGAATCATACCCGGCGAGTAACAGGGATTCTACGAACTCAAAGCTGACGACCCTTCACCTCCAGCAGAAAGGTGACTTTACAACCAGCCCGAAATGATGGACACCTTTCCCGAAGCACTGCTTGGAGATTGAAAGTTCCAACTTCGACCACGCCTGACTGAAGCGCTGTCTTGGCCAGGCACGTCACCCTGCGCAGAACCTCTGCTTACAAAAGGCTCCTCACAGGAGCGCCTGGTGTGTTGCGTGGCTCTCTTGGAGCTGAGCAGAAGGTGCTGCTCCACAGGCTGGGTTTGCACGTAGAAACTGGATCCTGAGGGCTGAAGCATTAGTGGTCCCTTTGGAACAGGAGGCTTGGGGCCAGAAAACTGAAGGTAAAGCACGGGGGCGGGGGTGGGCGGGCACCCATCTTGGGCACCCCGCAGGAACTCCTTGGGAGGAAGCGTGAGTTTGCTCCAAAGAAACAGTGTGCCTGCCACTCCTTGCCAGGAGGTCATGCAGCAGACCACTTCAGCTAAGGCGAATGTCGGCTGAGCGGCATACTCAAAGTAAGGGGCAGTGTTTCCATCAGCAAACTTGGTGGTCGCAAGTAGACCCGAGGCTTTCACCACTGAAGTGCCGTAGTGCTGGTGTGCCTTTGACGTATCTGAGGACGCTCGCGACTGCCCCGTTTTCCGAGGAAAATCACTGTGTACCGAAAGCGTCATCTGTGCCTTCTGAGCACCCTCATGCCTCATGATGGTCTTTGGGCTCTCCTGTTGGTAGGCCGAAGGCCAGGCAGCCATGTGTTTCCTCCGTCGGAGAGCCAGATAGCCACAGCTCAGAAGAATCCTCAGGAAGAGTTTTCTCCCTGGTCTGCTGTGCAATGCACGGGGACCCCAGTTGGTAAACCTGAGCTGCACTGGAACAAACACCGCCATGGCAAGGGTTCTCAGAATTCATCGCTGACGTCTTCCCCTCGCAAGCAGCACGTCGACTTCAGATCCAGCTGGAGACATGTGCTCTCAGCCTTTGAAGACTGTCAGGCCTTGGCAAGCTCCACGGTCAGGTAGGCGACACTAAGGCGTTCACTGGCTCACGCCATTCAACTCAGGAGGACTCCTGCTTGCCAAAGTGTTGTCATGGAAGGGCCCATGTGTGTGGCATGTGTCTACGTGGCCTGCTTCTGAACGTCAGGTACACGAGCTAGGTGTCAACCGTGAAAGTGGAGGGGGACGGGAACGGCACAGTTGGCCCCAGTGACAAACCGGAGAGCTGCGTCCTCAGAGCTGCCGGAGAAACAGTCCTGTTGCCCGTCTTCTATTCACCCCTGGATTACCCTGAGAGGCAACTGGAAGTAGAGTGAATTTTCTTGAACGAACCGGAGTGCGTGCAGTTCCTTGATAGGTTCTCATCCCAAAGCCTTCTTGGCCCGTGGTAAGGAAACTTGCCCGCGTGTTGCAAGGAAGGTCCGTGTTTTCGACGATGAGTGCTTAATGGAACGCCCTGCGGTCGCCAACCTTCTCAACCCTGCGGGAATACCCGGGGAGGAACGGAGACTTGGCCCAAGGAAACAGAATGCTGGCAATTGCTTGCTCGGAGTACCTCCAGCAGAGGAGGTTATCTAGGGCGTAAGTCAGCCGAGCGCCAGACTCAAGGTAAGGTGCAGTGTTTCCTTCCACCAGCACAGTCGCAGTCAGCAGTTTCAACGAGGCCTTCCCGACTGAACTGCTGTAAAGGCTGGTGTGCCTTTCAAGACTCTGAAAGGATGAGGATGCGAGCGTCTGCACCGTATTCCGAGGAAGGTCACTGTGGAGCAGAAGTGGCATCTGTGCCTGCTGAGCAACACCCAGCCACAAGGGTCTTGGGACTCCAGTGTTTTGTATGCAGGAGGCTGGTCAACAACGTTTCTCCTCCATCGGAGAGCTCAATTTGGAGAGCTTAGAGGAAGCCGGAAGAGCACGTTTATAACGGGGCCTCTAGCCAATGCAAGGGGGCCTCCTTTTGTAACCCTGAGCTGCTTTTGGAAAAACACCGTGCTTACACGAGCTCTCGGAATTCATACTTGACCTCTTGCTCCCTGAAGCAGCACCTGGACTTCACCTCTCGAGGGAGAAAGAGGCAGTCGTCCTCCGAAGACTGCTAGGCCTTTGCAAGATGTCCCATGACCTTAGGCGAAACGAAGGCGTTCACTGGCTCGCGCAGTTCACTTCCGGAGGAACACTGGCTTTCCAAAGTGCTTTCAGCGAAGGGGTACAGTACGTGACATGGGTCTCCTTTGGCCGCCCGGGAACTTCAGCTACATGAACTGCGTGGCAACCGTGAAAAGGGGGCGGGACGAGAAAAGCGAAATCCGTCCCGTTGGCTAGCCGGCGAGCTGCGTGCTCGGAGCTGCCTGACAACAAGGCCTGCTGCCCGTCTTGTCCTCACCGTAGGCGTTCCCTGGGAGGCAAAGTGAGGAAGAGTGAGTTTTCTCGAAAGAACGAGGGGGTGTGTGCAGTTCCTCACTAGGAGCTCATCCCAAAGCCTTCTTGGCTAGTGGTTAGGAAACCTGCCCCCATGCCGCCAAAGGAAGGTCCGCGTGTGCCGTGAGAAGTGTTGCAGTGCAGATCTTTCTGAGAAGCCTTAGTGAAGGTACTGCTTTAACACCGGTAGGCCTCTCAGGACTGCAGGCTCGCTCACGCCTGGACCCAGGTCAAGGAAGAACACGTTGTAGCCAAAGTGTCAACTGCGGCTTCTGAGTAACCTGCAGCCCCATGGGTGGTTGGCCTCCACTCTGTGCATGCAGAGGGCAGGGCAACACACGGCTTGCTCCGGCGGAGAGCCAGACCTCCAACTCTGGAAAGCAGTCTTGGTAACAGAGTGGGGGCCGGTGTCACGTGCAATGCCTGTCAGACTCCCGGCTTAGCTATTAGCTGCACTGAATCATACCCGGCGAGTAACAGGGATTCTACGAACTCAAAGCTGACGACCCTTCACCTCCAGCAGAAAGGTGACTTTACAACCAGCCCGAAATGATGGACACCTTTCCCGAAGCACTGCTGGGAGATTGAAAGTTCCAACGTCGACCACGCCTGACTGAAGCGCTGTCGTGGCCAGGCACGTCACCCTGCGCAGAACCTCTGCTTACAAAAGGCTCCTCACAGGAGCGCCTGGTGTGTCGCGTGGCTCTCTTGGAGCTGAGCAGAAGGTGCTGCTCCACAGGCTGGGTTTGCACGTAGAAACTGGACACTGAGGGCTGAAGCATTATTGGTCCCTTTGGAACAGGAGGCTTGGGGCCAGAAAACTGAAGGTAAAGCACGGGGGCGGGGGTGGGCGGGCACCCATCTTGGGCACCCCGCAGGAACTCCTTTGGGAGGAAGCGTGAGTTTGCTCCAAAGAAACAGTGTGCCTGCCACTCCTTGCCAGGAGGTCATGCAGCAGACCACTTCAGCTAAGGCGAATGTCGGCTGAGCGGCATACTCAAAGTAAGGGGCAGTGTTTCCATCAGCAAACTTGGTGGTCGCAAGTAGACCCGAGGCTTTCACCACTGAAGTGCCGTAGTGCTGGTGTGCCTTTGACGTATCTGAGGACGCTCGCGACTGCACCGTTTTCCGAGGAAAATCACTGTGTACCGAAAGCGTCATCTGTGCCTTCTGAGCACCCTCATGCCTCATGATGGTCTTTGGGCTCTCCTGTTGGTAGGCCGAAGGCCAGGCAGCCATGTGTTTCCTCCGTCGGAGAGCCAGATAGCCACAGCTCAGAAGAATCCTCAGGAAGAGTTTTCTCCCTGGTCTGCTGTGCAATGCAAGGGACCCCAGTTGGTAAACCTGAGCTGCACTGGAACAGACACCGCCATGGCAAGGGTTCTCAGAATTCATCGCTGACGTCTTCCCCTCGCAAGCAGCACGTCGACTTCAGATCCAGCTGGAGACATGTGCTCTCAGCCTTTGAAGACTGTCAGGCCTTGGCAAGCTCCACGGTCAGGTAGGCGACACTAAGGCGTTCACTGGCTCACGCCATTCACCTCAGGAGGACTCCTGCTTGCCAAAGTGTTGTCATGGAAGGGCCCATGTGTGTGGCATGTGTCTACGTGGCCTGCTTCTGAACGTCAGGTACACGAGCTTGGTGTCAACCATGAAAGTGGAGGGTGACGGGAACGGCACAATTGGCCCGAGTGACAAACCGGAGAGCTGCGTCCTCAGAGCTGCCGGAGAAACAGTCCTGTTGCCCGTCTTCTATTCAGCCCTGGATTACCCTGAGAAGCAACCGGAGGCAGAGTGAATTTTCTTGAACGAACTGGAGTGCGTGCAGTTCCTTGCTAGGTTCTCATCCCAAAGCCTTCTTGGCCAGTGGTAAGGAAAAGTTGCCCGCGTGTTGCAAGGAAAGTCCGTGTTTTCGACGATGAGCGCTTAATGGAACGCCCTGCGGTCGCCAACCTTCTCAACCCTGCGGGAATACCCGGGGAGGAACGGAGACTTGGCCCAAGGAAACAGAATGCTGGCAATTGCTTGCTCGGAGTACCTCCAGCAGAGGAGGTTATCTAGGGCGTAAGTCAGCCGAGCGCCAGACTCAAGGTAAGGTGCAGTGTTTCCTTCCACCAGCACAGTCGCAGTCGGCAGTTTCAACGAGGCCTTCCCGACTGAACTGCTGTAAAGGCTGGTGTGCCTTTCAAGACTCTGAAAGGATGAGGATGCGAGCGTCTGCACCGTATTCCGAGGAAGGTCACTGTGGAGCAGAAGTGGCATCTGTGCCTGCTGAGCAACACCCAGCCACAAGGGTCTTGGGACTCTAGTGTTTTGTATGCAGGAGGCTGGGCAACAACGTTTCTCCTCCATCGGAGAGCTCGATTTGGAGAGCTTAGAGGAAGCCGGAAGAGCACGTTTATAACGGGGCCTCTGGCCAATGCAAGGGGGCCTCCTTTTGTAACCCTGAGCTGCTTTTGGAAAAACACCGTGCTTACACGAGCTCTCGGAATTCATACTTGACCTCTTGCTCCCTGAAGCAGCACCTGGACTTCACCTCTCGAGGGAGAAAGAGGCAGTCGTCCTCCGAAGACTGCTAGGCCTTTGCAAGATGTCCCATGACCTTAGGCGAAACGAAGGCGTTCACTGGCTCGCGCAGTTCACTTCCGGAGGAACACTGGCTTTCCAAAGTGCTTTCAGCGAAGGGGTACAGTACGTGACATGGGTCTCCTTTGGCCGCCCGGGAACTTCAGCTACATGAACTGCGTGGCACCCGTGAAAAGGGGGCGGGACGAGAAAAGCGAAATCCGTCCCGTTGGCTAGCCGGCGAGCTGCGTGCTCGGAGCTGCCTGACAACAAGGCCTGCTGCCCGTCTTGTCCTCACCGTAGGCGTTCCCTGGGAGGCAAAGTGAGGAAGAGTGAGTTTTCTCGAAAGAACGAGGGGGTGTGTGCAGTTCCTCACTAGGAGCTCATCCCAAAGCCTTCTTGGCTAGTGGTTAGGAAACCTGCCCCCATGCCGCCAAAGGAAGGTCCGCGTGTGCCGTGAGAAGTGTTGCAGTGCAGATCTTTCTGAGAAGCCTTAGTGAAGGTACTGCTTTAACACCGGTAGGCCTCTCAGGACTGCAGGCTCGCTCACGCCTGGACCCAGGTCAAGGAAGAACACGTTGTAGCCAAACTGTCAACTGCGGCTTCTGAGTAACCTGCAGCCCCACGGGTGGTTGGCCTCCACTCTGTGCATGCAGAGGGCAGGGCGACACACGGCTTGCTCCGGCGGAGAGCCAGACCTCCAACTCTGGAAAGCAGTCTTGGTAACAGAGTGGGGGCCGGTGTCACGTGCAATGCCTGTCAGACTCCCGGCTTAGCTATTAGCTGCACTGAATCATACCCGGCGAGTAACAGGGGTTCTACGAACTCAAAGCTGACGACCCTTCACCTCCAGCAGAAAGGTGACTTTACAACCAGCCCGAAATGATGGACACCTTTCCCGAAGCACTGCAGGGAGATTGAAAGTTCCAACGTCGAACACGCCTGACTGAAGCGCTGTCGTGGCCAGGCACGTCACCCTGCGCAGAACCTCTGCTTACGAAAGGCTCCTCACAGGAGCGCCTGGTGTGCCGCGTGGCTCTCTTGGAGCTGAGCAGAAGGTGCTGCTCCACAGGCTGGGTTTGCACGTAGAAACTGGATCCTGAGGGCTGAAGCATTAGTGGTCCCTTTGGAACAGGAGGCTTGGGGCCAGAAAACTGAAGGTAAAGCACGGGGGCGGGGGTCGGCGGGCACCCATCTTGGGCACCCCGCAGGAACTCCTTGGGAGGAAGCGTGAGTTTGCTCCAAAGAAACAGTGTGCCTGCCACTCCTTGCCAGGAGGTCATGCAGCAGACCACTTCAGCTAAGGCGAATGTCGGCTGAGCGGCATAGTCAAAGTAAGGGGCAGTATTTCCATCAGCAAACTTGGTGGTCGCAAGTAGACCCGAGGCTTTCACCACTGAAGTGCCGTAGTGCTGGTGTGCCTTTGACGTATCTGAGGACGCTCGCGACTGCACCGTTTTCCGAGGAAAATCACTGTGTACCGAAAGCGTCATCTGTGCCTTCTGAGCACCCTCATGCCTCATGATGGTCTTTGGGCTCTCCTGTTGGTAGGCCGAAGGCCAGGCAGCCATGTGTTTCCTCCATCGGAGAGCCAGATAGCCACAGCTCAGAAGAATCCTCAGGATGAGTTTTCTCCCTGGTCTGCTGTGCAATGCAAGGGGACCCCAGTTGGTAAACCTGAGCTGCACTGGAACAAACACCGCCATGGCAAGGGTTCTCAGAATTCATCGCTGACGTCTTCCCCTCGCAAGCAGCACGTCGACTTCAGATCCAGCTGGAGACATGTGCTCTCAGCCTTTGAAGACTGTCAGGCCTTGGCAAGCTCCACGGTCAGGTAGGCGACACTAAGGCGTTCACTGGCTCACGCCATTCACCTCAGGAGGACTCCTGCTTGCCAAAGTGTTGTCATGGAAGGGCCCATGTGTGTGGCATGTGTCTACGTGGCCTGCTTCTGAACGTCAGGTACACGAGCTTGGTGTCAACCATGAAAGTGGAGGGTGACGGGAACGGCACAATTGGCCCGAGTGACAAACCGGAGAGCTGCGTCCTCAGAGCTGCCGGAGAAACAGTCCTGTTGCCCGTCTTCTATTCAGCCCTGGATTACCCTGAGAAGCAACCGGAGGCAGAGTGAATTTTCTTGAACGAACTGGAGTGCGTGCAGTTCCTTGCTAGGTTCTCATCCCAAAGCCTTCTTGGCCAGTGGTAAGGAAAAGTTGCCCGCGTGTTGCAAGGAAAGTCCGTGTTTTCGACGATGAGCGCTTAATGGAACGCCCTGCGGTCGCCAACCTTCTCAACCCTGCAGGAATACCCGGGGAGGAACGGAGACTTGGCCCAAGGAAACAGAATGCTGGCAATTGCTTGCTCGGAGTACCTCCAGCATAGGAGGTTATCTAGGGCGTAAGTCAGCCGAGCGCCAGACTCAAGGTAAGGTGCAGTGTTTCCTTCCACCAGCACAGTCGCAGTCGGCAGTTTCAACGAGGCCTTCCCGACTGAACTGCTGTAAAGGCTGGTGTGCCTTTCAAGACTCTGAAAGGATGAGGATGCGAGCGTCTGCACCGTATTCCGAGGAAGGTCACTGTGGAGCAGAAGTGGCATCTGTGCCTGCTGAGCAACACCCAGCCACAAGGGTCTTGGGACTCTAGTGTTTTGTATGCAGGAGGCTGGGCAACAACGTTTCTCCTCCATCGGAGAGCTCGATTTGGAGAGCTTAGAGGAAGCCGGAAGAGCACGTTTATAACGGGGCCTCTGGCCAATGCAAGGGGGCCTCCTTTTGTAACCCTGAGCTGCTTTTGGAAAAACACCGTGCTTACACGAGCTCTCGGAATTCATACTTGACCTCTTGCTCCCTGAAGCAGCACCTGGACTTCACCTCTCGAGGGAGAAAGAGGCAGTCGTCCTCCGAAGACTGCTAGGCCTTTGCAAGATGTCCCATGACCTTAGGCGAAACGAAGGCGTTCACTGGCTCGCGCAGTTCACTTCCGGAGGAACACTGGCTTTCCAAAGTGCTTTCAGCGAAGGGGTACAGTACGTGACATGGGTCTCCTTTGGCCGCCCGGGAACTTCAGCTACATGAACTGCGTGG
Organism: Eschrichtius robustus; assembly: GCF_028021215.1. Classification (NCBI taxonomy): domain Eukaryota; kingdom Metazoa; phylum Chordata; class Mammalia; order Artiodactyla; family Eschrichtiidae; genus Eschrichtius; species Eschrichtius robustus. The sequence goes on along the minus strand of NW_027175690.1, from coordinate 862,618 downwards.
CACCCGTGAAAAGGGGGCGGGACGAGAAAAGCGAAATCCGTCCCGTTGGCTAGCCGGCGAGCTGCGTGCTCGGAGCTGCCTGACAACAAGGCCTGCTGCCCGTCTTGTCCTCACCGTAGGCGTTCCCTGGGAGGCAAAGTGAGGAAGAGTGAGTTTTCTCGAAAGAACGAGGGGGTGTGTGCAGTTCCTCACTAGGAGCTCATCCCAAAGCCTTCTTGGCTAGTGGTTAGGAAACCTGCCCCCATGCCGCCAAAGGAAGGTCCGCGTGTGCCGTGCGAAGTGTTGCAGTGCAGATCTTTCTGAGAAGCCTTAGTGAAGGTACTGCTTTAACACCGGTAGGCCTCTCAGGACTGCAGGCTCGCTCACGCCTGGACCCAGGTCAAGGAAGAACACGTTGTAGCCAAAGTGTCAACTGCGGCTTCTGAGTAACCTGCAGCCCCACGGGTGGTTGGCCTCCACTCTGTGCATGCAGAGGGCAGGGCGACACACGGCTTGCTCCGGCGGAGAGACAGACCTCCAACTCTGGAAAGCAGTCTTGGTAACAGAGTGGGGGCCGGTGTCACGTGCAATGCCTGTCAGACTCCCGGCTTAGCTATTAGCTGCACTGAATCATACCCGGCGAGTAACAGGGATTCTACGAACTCAAAGCTGACGACCCTTCACCTCCAGCAGAAAGGTGACTTTACAACCAGCCCGAAATGATGGACACCTTTCCCGAAGCACTGCTGGGAGATTGAAAGTTCCAACGTCGACCACGCCTGACTGAAGCGCTGTCGTGGCCAGGCACGTCACCCTGCGCAGAACCTCTGCTTACAAAAGGCTCCTCACAGGAGCGCCTGGTGTGTCGCGTGGCTCTCTTGGAGCTGAGCAGAAGGTGCTGCTCCACAGGCTGGGTTTGCACGTAGAAACTGGATCCTGAGGGCTGAAGCATTATTGGTCCCTTTGGAACAGGAGGCTTGGGGCCAGAAAACTGAAGGTAAAGCACGGGGGCGGGGGTGGGCGGGCACCCATCTTGGGCACCCCGCAGGAACTCCTTGGGAGGAAGCGTGAGTTTGCTCCAAAGAAACAGTGTGCCTGCCACTCCTTGCCAGGAGGTCATGCAGCAGACCACTTCAGCTAAGGCGAATGTCGGCTGAGCGGCATACTCAAAGTAAGGGGCAGTGTTTCCATCAGCAAACTTGGTGGTCGCAAGTAGACCCGAGGCTTCCACCACTGAAGTGCCGTAGTGCTGGTGTGCCTTTGACGTATCTGAGGACGCTCGCGACTGCACCGTTTTCCGAGGAAAATCACTGTGTACCGAAAGCGCCATCTGTGCCTTCTGAGCACCCTCACGCCTCTTGATGGTCTTTGGGCTCTCCTGTTGGTAGGCCGAAGGCCAGGCAGCCATGTGTTTCCTCCGTCGGAGAGCCAGATAGCCACAGCTCAGAAGAATCCTCAGGAAGAGTTTTCTCCCTGGTCTGCTGTGCAATGCAAGGGGACCCCAGTTGGTAAACCTGAGCTGCACTGGAACAGACACCGCCATGGCAAGGGTTCTCAGAATTCATCGCTGACGTCTTCCCCTCGCAAGCAGCACGTCGACTTCAGATCCAGCTGGAGACATGTGCTCTCAGCCTTTGAAGACGGTCAGGCCTTGGCAAGCTCCACGGTCAGGTAGGCGACACGAAGGCGTTCACTGGCTCAACGCCGTTCACCTCAGGAGGACTCCTGCTTGCCAAAGTGTTGTCATGGAAGGGCCCATGTGTGTGGCATGTGTCTACGTGGCCTGCTTCTGAACGTCAGGTACACGAGCTAGGTGTCAACCGTGAAAGTGGAGGGGGACGGGAACGGCACAGTTGGCCCCAGTGACAAACCGGAGAGCTGCGTCCTCAGAGCTGCCGGAGAAACAGTCCTGTTGCCCGTCTTCTATTCACCCCTGGATTACCCTGAGAGGCAACCGGAGGCAGAGTGAATTTTCTTGAACGAACCGGAGTGCGTGCACTTCCTTGCTAGGTTCTCATCCCAAAGCCTTCTTGGCCAGTGGTAAGGAAACTTGCCCGCGTGTTGCAAGGAAGGTCCGTGTTTTCGACGATGAGTGCTTAATGGAACGCCCTGCGGTCGCCAACCTTCTCAACCCTGCGGGAATACCCGGGGAGGAACGGAGACTTGGCCCAAGGAAACAGAATGCTGGCAATTGCCTGCTCGGAGTACCTCCAGCAGAGGAGGTTATCTAGGGCGTAAGTCAGCCGAGCGCCAGACTCAAGGTAAGGTGCAGTGTTTCCTTCCACCAGCACAGTCGCAGTCGGCAGTTTCAACGAGGCCTTCCCGACTGAACTGCTGTAAAGGCTGGTGTGCCTTTCAAGACTCTGAAAGGATGAGGATGCGAGCGTCTGCACCGTATTCCGAGGAAGGTCACTGTGGAGCAGAAGTGGCATCTGTGCCTGCTGAGCAACACCCAGCCACAAGGGTCTTGGGACTCTAGTGTTTTGTATGCAGGAGGCTGGGCAACAACGTTTCTCCTCCATCGGAGAGCTCGATTTGGAGAGCTTAGAGGAAGCCGGAAGAGCACGTTTATAACGGGGCCTCTGGCCAATGCAAGGGGGCCTCCTTTTGTAACCCTGAGCTGCTTTTGGAAAAACACCCTGCTTACACGAGCTCTCGGAATTCATACTTGACCTCTTGCTCCCTGAAGCAGCACCTGGACTTCACCTCTCGAGGGAGAAAGAGGCAGTCGTCCTCCGAAGACTGCTAGGCCTTTGCAAGATGTCCCATGAGCTTAGGCGAAACGAAGGCGTTCACTGGCTCGCGCAGTTCACGTCCGGAGGAACACTGGCTTTCCAAAGTGCTTTCAGCGAAGGGGTACAGTATGTGACATGGGTCTCCTTTGGCCGCCCGGGAACTTCAGCTACATGAGCTGCGTGGCAACCGTGAAGAGGGGGCGGGACGAGAAAAGCGAAATCCGTCCCGTTGGCAAGCCGGGGAGCTGCGTGCTCGGAGCTGCCTGACAACAAGGCCTGCTGCCCGTCTTGTCCTCACCGTAGGAGTTCCCTGGGAGGCAAAGTGAGGAAGAGTGAGTTTTCTCGAAAGAACGAGGGGGTGTGTGCAGTTCCTCACTAGGAGCTCATCCCAAAGCCTTCTTGGCTAGTGGTTAGGAAACCTGCCCCCATGCCGCCAAAGGAAGGTCCGCGTGTGCCGTGAGAAGTGTTGCAGTGCAGATCTTTCTGAGAAGCCTTAGTGAAGGTACTGCTTTAACACCGGTAGGCCTCTCAGGACTGCAGGCTCGCTCACGCCTGGACCCAGGTCAAGGAAGAACACGTTGTAGCCAAACTGTCAACTGCGGCTTCTGAGTAACCTGCAGCCCCACGGGTGGTTGGCCTCCACTCTGTGCATGCAGAGGGCAGGGCGACACACGGCTTGCTCCGGCGGAGAGCCAGACCTCCAACTCTGGAAAGCAGTCTTGGTAACAGAGTGGGGGCCGGTGTCACGTGCAATGCCTGTCAGACTCCCGGCTTAGCTATTAGCTGCACTGAATCATACCCGGCGAGTAACAGGGATTCTACGAACTCAAAGCTGACGACCCTTCACCTCCAGCAGAAAGGTGACTTTACAACCAGCCCGAAATGATGGACACCTTTCCCGAAGCACTGCTGGGAGATTGAAAGTTCCAACGTCGACCACGCCTGACTGAAGCGCTGTCGTGGCCAGGCACGTCACCCTGCGCAGAACCTCTGCTTACAAAAGGCTCCTCACAGGAGCGCCTGGTGTGTCGCGTGGCTCTCTTGGAGCTGAGCAGAAGGTGCTGCTCCACAGGCTGGGTTTGCACGTAGAAACTGGATCCTGAGGGCTGAAGCATTATTGGTCCCTTTGGAACAGGAGGCTTGGGGCCAGAAAACTGAAGGTAAAGCACGGGGGCGGGGGTGGGCGGGCACCCATCTTGGGCACCCCGCAGGAACTCCTTGGGAGGAAGCGTGAGTTTGCTCCAAAGAAACAGTGTGCCTGCCACTCCTTGCCAGGAGGTCATGCAGCAGACCACTTCAGCTAAGGCGAATGTCGGCTGAGCGGCATACTCAAAGTAAGGGGCAGTGTTTCCATCAGCAAACTTGGTGGTCGCAAGTAGACCCGAGGCTTCCACCACTGAAGTGCCGTAGTGCTGGTGTGCCTTTGACGTATCTGAGGACGCTCGCGACTGCACCGTTTTCCGAGGAAAATCACTGTGTACCGAAAGCGCCATCTGTGCCTTCTGAGCACCCTCACGCCTCTTGATGGTCTTTGGGCTCTCCTGTTGGTAGGCCGAAGGCCAGGCAGCCATGTGTTTCCTCCGTCGGAGAGCCAGATAGCCACAGCTCAGAAGAATCCTCAGGAAGAGTTTTCTCCCTGGTCTGCTGTGCAATGCAAGGGGACCCCAGTTGGTAAACCTGAGCTGCACTGGAACAGACACCGCCATGGCAAGGGTTCTCAGAATTCATCGCTGACGTCTTCCCCTCGCAAGCAGCACGTCGACTTCAGATCCAGCTGGAGACATGTGCTCTCAGCCTTTGAAGACGGTCAGGCCTTGGCAAGCTCCACGGTCAGGTAGGCGACACGAAGGCGTTCACTGGCTCAACGCCGTTCACCTCAGGAGGACTCCTGCTTGCCAAAGTGTTGTCATGGAAGGGCCCATGTGTGTGGCATGTGTCTACGTGGCCTGCTTCTGAACGTCAGGTACACGAGCTAGGTGTCAACCGTGAAAGTGGAGGGGGACGGGAACGGCACAGTTGGCCCCAGTGACAAACCGGAGAGCTGCGTCCTCAGAGCTGCCGGAGAAACAGTCCTGTTGCCCGTCTTCTATTCACCCCTGGATTACCCTGAGAGGCAACCGGAGGCAGAGTGAATTTTCTTGAACGAACCGGAGTGCGTGCACTTCCTTGCTAGGTTCTCATCCCAAAGCCTTCTTGGCCAGTGGTAAGGAAACTTGCCCGCGTGTTGCAAGGAAGGTCCGTGTTTTCGACGATGAGTGCTTAATGGAACGCCCTGCGGTCGCCAACCTTCTCAACCCTGCGGGAATACCCGGGGAGGAACGGAGACTTGGCCCAAGGAAACAGAATGCTGGCAATTGCTTGCTCGGAGTACCTCCAGCAGAGGAGGTTATCTAGGGCGTAAGTCAGCCGAGCGCCAGACTCAAGGTAAGGTGCAGTGTTTCCTTCCACCAGCACAGTCGCAGTCGGCAGTTTCAACGAGGCCTTCCCGACTGAACTGCTGTAAAGGCTGGTGTGCCTTTCAAGACTCTGAAAGGATGAGGATGCGAGCGTCTGCACCGTATTCCGAGGAAGGTCACTGTGGAGCAGAAGTGGCATCTGTGCCTGCTGAGCAACACCCAGCCACAAGGGTCTTGGGACTCTAGTGTTTTGTATGCAGGAGGCTGGGCAACAACGTTTCTCCTCCATCGGAGAGGTCGATTTGGAGAGCTTAGAGGAAGCCGGAAGAGCACGTTTATAACGGGGCCTCTGGCCAATGCAAGGGGGCCTCCTTTTGTAACCCTGAGCTGCTTTTGGAAAAACACCCTGCTTACACGAGCTCTCGGAATTCATACTTGACCTCTTGCTCCCTGAAGCAGCACCTGGACTTCACCTCTCGAGGGAGAAAGAGGCAGTCGTCCTCCGAAGACTGCTAGGCCTTTGCAAGATGTCCCATGACCTTAGGCGAAACGAAGGCGTTCACTGGCTTGCGCAGTTCACTTCCGGAGGAACACTGGCTTTCCAAAGTGCTTTCAGCGAAGGGGTACAGTACGTGACATGGGTCTCCTTTGGCCGCCCGGGAACTTCAACTACATGAACTGCGTGGCACCCGTGAAAAGGGGGCGGGACGAGAAAAGCGAAATCCGTCCCGTTGGCTAGCCGGCGAGCTGCGTGCTCGGAGCTGCCTGACAAGAAGGCCTGCTGCCCGTCTTGTCCTCACCGTAGGCGTTCCCTGGGAGGCAAAGTGAGGAAGAGTGAGTTTTCTCGAAAGAACGAGGGGGTGTGTGCAGTTCCTCACTAGGAGCTCATCCCAAAGCCTTCTTGGCTAGTGGTTAGGAAACCTGCCCCCATGCCGCCAAAGGAAGGTCCGCGTGTGCCGTGAGAAGTGTTGCAGTGCAGATCTTTCTGAGAAGCCTTAGTGAAGGTACTGCTTTAACACCGGTAGGCCTCTCAGGACTGCAGGCTCGCTCACGCCTGGACCCAGGTCAAGGAAGAACACGTTGTAGCCAAACTGTCAACTGCGGCTTCTGAGTAACCTGCAGCCCCACGGGTGGTTGGCCTCCACTCTGTGCATGCAGAGGGCAGGGCGACACACGGCTTGCTCCGGCGGAGAGCCAGACCTCCAACTCTGGAAAGCAGTCTTGGTAACAGAGTGGGGGCCGGTGTCACGTGCAATGCCTGTCAGACTCCCGGCTTAGCTATTAGCTGCACTGAATCATACCCGGCGAGTAACAGGGATTCTACGAACTCAAAGCTGACGACCCTTCACCTCCAGCAGAAAGGTGACTTTACAACCAGCCCGAAATGATGGACACCTTTCCCGAAGCACTGCTTGGAGATTGAAAGTTCCAACTTCGACCACGCCTGACTGAAGCGCTGTCTTGGCCAGGCACGTCACCCTGCGCAGAACCTCTGCTTACAAAAGGCTCCTCACAGGAGCGCCTGGTGTGTTGCGTGGCTCTCTTGGAGCTGAGCAGAAGGTGCTGCTCCACAGGCTGGGTTTGCACGTAGAAACTGGATCCTGAGGGCTGAAGCATTAGTGGTCCCTTTGGAACAGGAGGCTTGGGGCCAGAAAACTGAAGGTAAAGCACGGGGGCGGGGGTGGGCGGGCACCCATCTTGGGCACCCCGCAGGAACTCCTTGGGAGGAAGCGTGAGTTTGCTCCAAAGAAACAGTGTGCCTGCCACTCCTTGCCAGGAGGTCATGCAGCAGACCACTTCAGCTAAGGCGAATGTCGGCTGAGCGGCATACTCAAAGTAAGGGGCAGTGTTTCCATCAGCAAACTTGGTGGTCGCAAGTAGACCCGAGGCTTTCACCACTGAAGTGCCGTAGTGCTGGTGTGCCTTTGACGTATCTGAGGACGCTCGCGACTGCCCCGTTTTCCGAGGAAAATCACTGTGTACCGAAAGCGTCATCTGTGCCTTCTGAGCACCCTCATGCCTCATGATGGTCTTTGGGCTCTCCTGTTGGTAGGCCGAAGGCCAGGCAGCCATGTGTTTCCTCCGTCGGAGAGCCAGATAGCCACAGCTCAGAAGAATCCTCAGGAAGAGTTTTCTCCCTGGTCTGCTGTGCAATGCACGGGGACCCCAGTTGGTAAACCTGAGCTGCACTGGAACAAACACCGCCATGGCAAGGGTTCTCAGAATTCATCGCTGACGTCTTCCCCTCGCAAGCAGCACGTCGACTTCAGATCCAGCTGGAGACATGTGCTCTCAGCCTTTGAAGACTGTCAGGCCTTGGCAAGCTCCACGGTCAGGTAGGCGACACTAAGGCGTTCACTGGCTCACGCCATTCAACTCAGGAGGACTCCTGCTTGCCAAAGTGTTGTCATGGAAGGGCCCATGTGTGTGGCATGTGTCTACGTGGCCTGCTTCTGAACGTCAGGTACACGAGCTAGGTGTCAACCGTGAAAGTGGAGGGGGACGGGAACGGCACAGTTGGCCCCAGTGACAAACCGGAGAGCTGCGTCCTCAGAGCTGCCGGAGAAACAGTCCTGTTGCCCGTCTTCTATTCACCCCTGGATTACCCTGAGAGGCAACTGGAAGTAGAGTGAATTTTCTTGAACGAACCGGAGTGCGTGCAGTTCCTTGATAGGTTCTCATCCCAAAGCCTTCTTGGCCCGTGGTAAGGAAACTTGCCCGCGTGTTGCAAGGAAGGTCCGTGTTTTCGACGATGAGTGCTTAATGGAACGCCCTGCGGTCGCCAACCTTCTCAACCCTGCGGGAATACCCGGGGAGGAACGGAGACTTGGCCCAAGGAAACAGAATGCTGGCAATTGCTTGCTCGGAGTACCTCCAGCAGAGGAGGTTATCTAGGGCGTAAGTCAGCCGAGCGCCAGACTCAAGGTAAGGTGCAGTGTTTCCTTCCACCAGCACAGTCGCAGTCAGCAGTTTCAACGAGGCCTTCCCGACTGAACTGCTGTAAAGGCTGGTGTGCCTTTCAAGACTCTGAAAGGATGAGGATGCGAGCGTCTGCACCGTATTCCGAGGAAGGTCACTGTGGAGCAGAAGTGGCATCTGTGCCTGCTGAGCAACACCCAGCCACAAGGGTCTTGGGACTCCAGTGTTTTGTATGCAGGAGGCTGGTCAACAAAGTTTCTCCTCCATCGGAGAGCTCAATTTGGAGAGCTTAGAGGAAGCCGGAAGAGCACGTTTATAACGGGGCCTCTAGCCAATGCAAGGGGGCCTCCTTTTGTAACCCTGAGCTGCTTTTGGAAAAACACCGTGCTTACACGAGCTCTCGGAATTCATACTTGACCTCTTGCTCCCTGAAGCAGCACCTGGACTTCACCTCTCGAGGGAGAAAGAGGCAGTCGTCCTCCGAAGACTGCTAGGCCTTTGCAAGATGTCCCATGACCTTAGGCGAAACGAAGGCGTTCACTGGCTCGCGCAGTTCACTTCCGGAGGAACACTGGCTTTCCAAAGTGCTTTCAGCGAAGGGGTACAGTACGTGACATGGGTCTCCTTTGGCCGCCCGGGAACTTCAGCTACATGAACTGCGTGGCAACCGTGAAAAGGGGGCGGGACGAGAAAAGCGAAATCCGTCCCGTTGGCTAGCCGGCGAGCTGCGTGCTCGGAGCTGCCTGACAACAAGGCCTGCTGCCCGTCTTGTCCTCACCGTAGGCGTTCCCTGGGAGGCAAAGTGAGGAAGAGTGAGTTTTCTCGAAAGAACGAGGGGGTGTGTGCAGTTCCTCACTAGGAGCTCATCCCAAAGCCTTCTTGGCTAGTGGTTAGGAAACCTGCCCCCATGCCGCCAAAGGAAGGTCCGCGTGTGCCGTGAGAAGTGTTGCAGTGCAGATCTTTCTGAGAAGCCTTAGTGAAGGTACTGCTTTAACACCGGTAGGCCTCTCAGGACTGCAGGCTCGCTCACGCCTGGACCCAGGTCAAGGAAGAACACGTTGTAGCCAAAGTGTCAACTGCGGCTTCTGAGTAACCTGCAGCCCCATGGGTGGTTGGCCTCCACTCTGTGCATGCAGAGGGCAGGGCAACACACGGCTTGCTCCGGCGGAGAGCCAGACCTCCAACTCTGGAAAGCAGTCTTGGTAACAGAGTGGGGGCCGGTGTCACGTGCAATGCCTGTCAGACTCCCGGCTTAGCTATTAGCTGCACTGAATCATACCCGGCGAGTAACAGGGATTCTACGAACTCAAAGCTGACGACCCTTCACCTCCAGCAGAAAGGTGACTTTACAACCAGCCCGAAATGATGGACACCTTTCCCGAAGCACTGCTGGGAGATTGAAAGTTCCAACGTCGACCACGCCTGACTGAAGCGCTGTCGTGGCCAGGCACGTCACCCTGCGCAGAACCTCTGCTTACAAAAGGCTCCTCACAGGAGCGCCTGGTGTGTCGCGTGGCTCTCTTGGAGCTGAGCAGAAGGTGCTGCTCCACAGGCTGGGTTTGCACGTAGAAACTGGACACTGAGGGCTGAAGCATTATTGGTCCCTTTGGAACAGGAGGCTTGGGGCCAGAAAACTGAAGGTAAAGCACGGGGGCGGGGGTGGGCGGGCACCCATCTTGGGCACCCCGCAGGAACTCCTTTGGGAGGAAGCGTGAGTTTGCTCCAAAGAAACAGTGTGCCTGCCACTCCTTGCCAGGAGGTCATGCAGCAGACCACTTCAGCTAAGGCGAATGTCGGCTGAGCGGCATACTCAAAGTAAGGGGCAGTGTTTCCATCAGCAAACTTGGTGGTCGCAAGTAGACCCGAGGCTTTCACCACTGAAGTGCCGTAGTGCTGGTGTGCCTTTGACGTATCTGAGGACGCTCGCGACTGCACCGTTTTCCGAGGAAAATCACTGTGTACCGAAAGCGTCATCTGTGCCTTCTGAGCACCCTCATGCCTCATGATGGTCTTTGGGCTCTCCTGTTGGTAGGCCGAAGGCCAGGCAGCCATGTGTTTCCTCCGTCGGAGAGCCAGATAGCCACAGCTCAGAAGAATCCTCAGGAAGAGTTTTCTCCCTGGTCTGCTGTGCAATGCAAGGGACCCCAGTTGGTAAACCTGAGCTGCACTGGAACAGACACCGCCATGGCAAGGGTTCTCAGAATTCATCGCTGACGTCTTCCCCTCGCAAGCAGCACGTCGACTTCAGATCCAGCTGGAGACATGTGCTCTCAGCCTTTGAAGACTGTCAGGCCTTGGCAAGCTCCACGGTCAGGTAGGCGACACTAAGGCGTTCACTGGCTCACGCCATTCACCTCAGGAGGACTCCTGCTTGCCAAAGTGTTGTCATGGAAGGGCCCATGTGTGTGGCATGTGTCTACGTGGCCTGCTTCTGAACGTCAGGTACACGAGCTTGGTGTCAACCATGAAAGTGGAGGGTGACGGGAACGGCACAATTGGCCCGAGTGACAAACCGGAGAGCTGCGTCCTCAGAGCTGCCGGAGAAACAGTCCTGTTGCCCGTCTTCTATTCAGCCCTGGATTACCCTGAGAAGCAACCGGAGGCAGAGTGAATTTTCTTGAACGAACTGGAGTGCGTGCAGTTCCTTGCTAGGTTCTCATCCCAAAGCCTTCTTGGCCAGTGGTAAGGAAAAGTTGCCCGCGTGTTGCAAGGAAAGTCCGTGTTTTCGACGATGAGCACTTAATGGAACGCCCTGCGGTCGCCAACCTTCTCAACCCTGCGGGAATACCCGGGGAGGAACGGAGACTTGGCCCAAGGAAACAGAATGCTGGCAATTGCTTGCTCGGAGTACCTCCAGCAGAGGAGGTTATCTAGGGCGTAAGTCAGCCGAGCGCCAGACTCAAGGTAAGGTGCAGTGTTTCCTTCCACCAGCACAGTCGCAGTCGGCAGTTTCAACGAGGCCTTCCCGACTGAACTGCTGTAAAGGCTGGTGTGCCTTTCAAGACTCTGAAAGGATGAGGATGCGAGCGTCTGCACCGTATTCCGAGGAAGGTCACTGTGGAGCAGAAGTGGCATCTGTGCCTGCTGAGCAACACCCAGCCACAAGGGTCTTGGGACTCTAGTGTTTTGTATGCAGGAGGCTGGGCAACAACGTTTCTCCTCCATCGGAGAGCTCGATTTGGAGAGCTTAGAGGAAGCCGGAAGAGCACGTTTATAACGGGGCCTCTGGCCAATGCAAGGGGGCCTCCTTTTGTAACCCTGAGCTGCTTTTGGAAAAACACCGTGCTTACACGAGCTCTCGGAATTCATACTTGACCTCTTGCTCCCTGAAGCAGCACCTGGACTTCACCTCTCGAGGGAGAAAGAGGCAGTCGTCCTCCGAAGACTGCTAGGCCTTTGCAAGATGTCCCATGACCTTAGGCGAAACGAAGGCGTTCACTGGCTCGCGCAGTTCACTTCCGGAGGAACACTGGCTTTCCAAAGTGCTTTCAGCGAAGGGGTACAGTACGTGACATGGGTCTCCTTTGGCCGCCCGGGAACTTCAGCTACATGAACTGCGTGGCACCCGTGAAAAGGGGGCGGGACGAGAAAAGCGAAATCCGTCCCGTTGGCTAGCCGGCGAGCTGCGTGCTCGGAGCTGCCTGACAACAAGGCCTGCTGCCCGTCTTGTCCTCACCGTAGGCGTTCCCTGGGAGGCAAAGTGAGGAAGAGTGAGTTTTCTCGAAAGAACGAGGGGGTGTGTGCAGTTCCTCACTAGGAGCTCATCCCAAAGCCTTCTTGGCTAGTGGTTAGGAAACCTGCCCCCATGCCGCCAAAGGAAGGTCCGCGTGTGCCGTGAGAAGTGTTGCAGTGCAGATCTTTCTGAGAAGCCTTAGTGAAGGTACTGCTTTAACACCGGTAGGCCTCTCAGGACTGCAGGCTCGCTCACGCCTGGACCCAGGTCAAGGAAGAACACGTTGTAGCCAAACTGTCAACTGCGGCTTCTGAGTAACCTGCAGCCCCACGGGTGGTTGGCCTCCACTCTGTGCATGCAGAGGGCAGGGCGACACACGGCTTGCTCCGGCGGAGAGCCAGACCTCCAACTCTGGAAAGCAGTCTTGGTAACAGAGTGGGGGCCGGTGTCACGTGCAATGCCTGTCAGACTCCCGGCTTAGCTATTAGCTGCACTGAATCATACCCGGCGAGTAACAGGGGTTCTACGAACTCAAAGCTGACGACCCTTCACCTCCAGCAGAAAGGTGACTTTACAACCAGCCCGAAATGATGGACACCTTTCCCGAAGCACTGCAGGGAGATTGAAAGTTCCAACGTCGAACACGCCTGACTGAAGCGCTGTCGTGGCCAGGCACGTCACCCTGCGCAGAACCTCTGCTTACGAAAGGCTCCTCACAGGAGCGCCTGGTGTGCCGCGTGGCTCTCTTGGAGCTGAGCAGAAGGTGCTGCTCCACAGGCTGGGTTTGCACGTAGAAACTGGATCCTGAGGGCTGAAGCATTAGTGGTCCCTTTGGAACAGGAGGCTTGGGGCCAGAAAACTGAAGGTAAAGCACGGGGGCGGGGGTCGGCGGGCACCCATCTTGGGCACCCCGCAGGAACTCCTTGGGAGGAAGCGTGAGTTTGCTCCAAAGAAACAGTGTGCCTGCCACTCCTTGCCAGGAGGTCATGCAGCAGACCACTTCAGCTAAGGCGAATGTCGGCTGAGCGGCATAGTCAAAGTAAGGGGCAGTATTTCCATCAGCAAACTTGGTGGTCGCAAGTAGACCCGAGGCTTTCACCACTGAAGTGCCGTAGTGCTGGTGTGCCTTTGACGTATCTGAGGACGCTCGCGACTGCACCGTTTTCCGAGGAAAATCACTGTGTACCGAAAGCGTCATCTGTGCCTTCTGAGCACCCTCATGCCTCATGATGGTCTTTGGGCTCTCCTGTTGGTAGGCCGAAGGCCAGGCAGCCATGTGTTTCCTCCATCGGAGAGCCAGATAGCCACAGCTCAGAAGAATCCTCAGGATGAGTTTTCTCCCTGGTCTGCTGTGCAATGCAAGGGGACCCCAGTTGGTAAACCTGAGCTGCACTGGAACAAACACCGCCATGGCAAGGGTTCTCAGAATTCATCGCTGACGTCTTCCCCTCGCAAGCAGCACGTCGACTTCAGATCCAGCTGGAGACATGTGCTCTCAGCCTTTGAAGACTGTCAGGCCTTGGCAAGCTCCACGGTCAGGTAGGCGACACTAAGGCGTTCACTGGCTCACGCCATTCACCTCAGGAGGACTCCTGCTTGCCAAAGTGTTGTCATGGAAGGGCCCATGTGTGTGGCATGTGTCTACGTGGCCTGCTTCTGAACGTCAGGTACACGAGCTTGGTGTCAACCATGAAAGTGGAGGGTGACGGGAACGGCACAATTGGCCCGAGTGACAAACCGGAGAGCTGCGTCCTCAGAGCTGCCGGAGAAACAGTCCTGTTGCCCGTCTTCTATTCAGCCCTGGATTACCCTGAGAAGCAACCGGAGGCAGAGTGAATTTTCTTGAACGAACTGGAGTGCGTGCAGTTCCTTGCTAGGTTCTCATCCCAAAGCCTTCTTGGCCAGTGGTAAGGAAAAGTTGCCCGCGTGTTGCAAGGAAAGTCCGTGTTTTCGACGATGAGCGCTTAATGGAACGCCCTGCGGTCGCCAACCTTCTCAACCCTGCAGGAATACCCGGGGAGGAACGGAGACTTGGCCCAAGGAAACAGAATGCTGGCAATTGCTTGCTCGGAGTACCTCCAGCATAGGAGGTTATCTAGGGCGTAAGTCAGCCGAGCGCCAGACTCAAGGTAAGGTGCAGTGTTTCCTTCCACCAGCACAGTCGCAGTCGGCAGTTTCAACGAGGCCTTCCCGACTGAACTGCTGTAAAGGCTGGTGTGCCTTTCAAGACTCTGAAAGGATGAGGATGCGAGCGTCTGCACCGTATTCCGAGGAAGGTCACTGTGGAGCAGAAGTGGCATCTGTGCCTGCTGAGCAACACCCAGCCACAAGGGTCTTGGGACTCTAGTGTTTTGTATGCAGGAGGCTGGGCAACAACGTTTCTCCTCCATCGGAGAGCTCGATTTGGAGAGCTTAGAGGAAGCCGGAAGAGCACGTTTATAACGGGGCCTCTGGCCAATGCAAGGGGGCCTCCTTTTGTAACCCTGAGCTGCTTTTGGAAAAACACCGTGCTTACACGAGCTCTCGGAATTCATACTTGACCTCTTGCTCCCTGAAGCAGCACCTGGACTTCACCTCTCGAGGGAGAAAGAGGCAGTCGTCCTCCGAAGACTGCTAGGCCTTTGCAAGATGTCCCATGACCTTAGGCGAAACGAAGGCGTTCACTGGCTCGCGCAGTTCACTTCCGGAGGAACACTGGCTTTCCAAAGTGCTTTCAGCGAAGGGGTACAGTACGTGACATGGGTCTCCTTTGGCCGCCCGGGAACTTCAGCTACATGAACTGCGTGGCACCCGTGAAAAGGGGGCGGGACGAGAAAAGCGAAATCCGTCCCGTTGGCTAGCCGGCGAGCTGCGTGCTCGGAGCTGCCTGACAACAAGGCCTGCTGCCCGTCTTGTCCTCACCGTAGGCGTTCCCTGGGAGGCAAAGTGAGGAAGAGTGAGTTTTCTCGAAAGAACGAGGGGGTGTGTGCAGTTCCTCACTAGGAGCTCATCCCAAAGCCTTCTTGGCTAGTGGTTAGGAAACCTGCCCCCATGCCGCCAAAGGAAGGTCCGCGTGTGCCGTGCGAAGTGTTGCAGTGCAGATCTTTCTGAGAAGCCTTAGTGAAGGTACTGCTTTAACACCGGTAGGCCTCTCAGGACTGCAGGCTCGCTCACGCCTGGACCCAGGTCAAGGAAGAACACGTTGTAGCCAAAGTGTCAACTGCGGCTTCTGAGTAACCTGCAGCCCCACGGGTGGTTGGCCTCCACTCTGTGCATGCAGAGGGCAGGGCGACACACGGCTTGCTCCGGCGGAGAGACAGACCTCCAACTCTGGAAAGCAGTCTTGGTAACAGAGTGGGGGCCGGTGTCACGTGCAATGCCTGTCAGACTCCCGGCTTAGCTATTAGCTGCACTGAATCATACCAGGCGAGTAACAGGGATTCTACGAACTCAAAGCTGACGACCCTTCACCTCCAGCAGAAAGGTGACTTTACAACCAGCCCGAAATGATGGACACCTTTCCCGAAGCACTGCTGGGAGATTGAAAGTTCCAACGTCGACCACGCCTGACTGAAGCGCTGTCGTGGCCAGGCACGTCACCCTGCGCAGAACCTCTGCTTACAAAAGGCTCCTCACAGGAGCGCCTGGTGTGTCGCGTGGCTCTCTTGGAGCTGAGCAGAAGGTGCTGCTCCACAGGCTGGGTTTGCACGTAGAAACTGGATCCTGAGGGCTGAAGCATTATTGGTCCCTTTGGAACAGGAGGCTTGGGGCCAGAAAACTGAAGGTAAAGCACGGGGGCGGGGGTGGGCGGGCACCCATCTTGGGCACCCCGCAGGAACTCCTTTGGGAGGAAGCGTGAGTTTGCTCCAAAGAAACAGTGTGCCTGCCACTCCTTGCCAGGAGGTCATGCAGCAGACCACTTCAGCTAAGGCGAATGTCGGCTGAGCGGCATACTCAAAGTAAGGGGCAGTGTTTCCATCAGCAAACTTGGTGGTCGCAAGTAGACCCGAGGCTTTCACCACTGAAGTGCCGTAGTGCTGGTGTGCCTTTGACGTATCTGAGGACGCTCGCGACTGCACCGTTTTCCGAGGAAAATCACTGTGTACCGAAAGCGTCATCTGTGCCTTTTGAGCACCCTCATGCCTCATGATGGTCTTTGGGCTCTCCTGTTGGTAGGCCGAAGGCCAGGCAGCCATGTGTTTCCTCCGTCGGAGAGCCAGATAGCCACAGCTCAGAAGAATCCTCAGGAAGAGTTTTCTCCCTGGTCTGCTGTGCAATGCAAGGGGACCCCAGTTGGTAAACCTGAGCTGCACTGGAACAGACACCGCCATGGAAAGGGTTCTCAGAATTCATCGCTGACGTCTTCCCCTCGCAAGCAGCACGTCGACTTCAGATCCAGCTGGAGACATGTGCTCTCAGCCTTTGAAGACTGTCAGGCCTTGGCAAGCTCCACGGTCAGGTAGGCGACACTAAGGCGTTCACTGGCTCACGCCATTCACCTCAGGAGGACTCCTGCTTGCCAAAGTGTTGTCATGGAAGGGCCCATGTGTGTGGCATGTGTCTACGTGGCCTGCTTCTGAACGTCAGGTACACGAGCTTGGTGTCAACCATGAAAGTGGAGGGTGACGGGAACGGCACAATTGGCCCGAGTGACAAACCGGAGAGCTGCGTCCTCAGAGCTGCCGGAGAAACAGTCCTGTTGCCCGTCTTCTATTCAGCCCTGGATTACCCTGAGAAGCAACCGGAGGCAGAGTGAATTTTCTTGAACGAACTGGAGTGCGTGCAGTTCCTTGCTAGGTTCTCATCCCAAAGCCTTCTTGGCCAGTGGTAAGGAAAAGTTGCCCGCGTGTTGCAAGGAAAGTCCGTGTTTTCGACGATGAGCGCTTAATGGAACGCCCTGCGGTCGCCAACCTTCTCAACCCTGCGGGAATACCCGGGGAGGAACGGAGACTTGGCCCAAGGAAACAGAATGCTGGCAATTGCTTGCTCGGAGTACCTCCAGCAGAGGAGGTTATCTAGGGCGTAAGTCAGCCGAGCGCCAGACTCAAGGTAAGGTGCAGTGTTTCCTTCCACCAGCACAGTCGCAGTCGGCAGTTTCAACGAGGCCTTCCCGACTGAACTGCTGTAAAGGCTGGTGTGCCTTTCAAGACTCTGAAAGGATGAGGATGCGAGCGTCTGCACCGTATTCCGAGGAAGGTCACTGTGGAGCAGAAGTGGCATCTGTGCCTGCTGAGCAACACCCAGCCACAAGGGTCTTGGGACTCTAGTGTTTTGTATGCAGGAGGCTGGGCAACAACGTTTCTCCTCCATCGGAGAGCTCGATTTGGAGAGCTTAGAGGAAGCCGGAAGAGCACGTTTATAACGGGGCCTCTGGCCAATGCAAGGGGGCCTCCTTTTGTAACCCTGAGCTGCTTTTGGAAAAACACCGTGCTTACACGAGCTCTCGGAATTCATACTTGACCTCTTGCTCCCTGAAGCAGCACCTGGACTTCACCTCTCGAGGGAGAAAGAGGCAGTCGTCCTCCGAAGACTGCTAGGCCTTTGCAAGATGTCCCATGACCTTAGGCGAAACGAAGGCGTTCACTGGCTCGCGCAGTTCACTTCCGGAGGAACACTGGCTTTCCAAAGTGCTTTCAGCGAAGGGGTACAGTACGTGACATGGGTCTCCTTTGGCCGCCCGGGAACTTCAGCTACATGAACTGCGTGGCACCCGTGAAAAGGGGGCGGGACGAGAAAAGCGAAATCCGTCCCGTTGGCTAGCCGGCGAGCTGCGTGCTCGGAGCTGCCTGACAACAAGGCCTGCTGCCCGTCTTGTCCTCACCGTAGGCGTTCCCTGGGAGGCAAAGTGAGGAAGAGTGAGTTTTCTCGAAAGAACGAGGGGGTGTGTGCAGTTCCTCACTAGGAGCTCATCCCAAAGCCTTCTTGGCTAGTGGTTAGGAAACCTGCCCCCATGCCGCCAAAGGAAGGTCCGCGTGTGCCGTGAGAAGTGTTGCAGTGCAGATCTTTCTGAGAAGCCTTAGTGAAGGTACTGCTTTAACACCGGTAGGCCTCTCAGGACTGCAGGCTCGCTCACGCCTGGACCCAGGTCAAGGAAGAACACGTTGTAGCCAAAGTGTCAACTGCGGCTTCTGAGTAACCTGCAGCCCCACGGGTGGTTGGCCTCCACTCTGTGCATGCAGAGGGCAGGGCGACACACGGCTTGCTCCGGCGGAGAGACAGACCTCCAACTCTGGAAAGCAGTCTTGGTAACAGAGTGGGGGCCGGTGTCACGTGCAATGCCTGTCAGACTCCCGGCTTAGCTATTAGCTGCACTGAATCATACCCGGCGAGTAACAGGGGTTCTACGAACTCAAAGCTGACGACCCTTCACCTCCAGCAGAAAGGTGACTTTACAACCAGCCCGAAATGATGGACACCTTTCCCGAAGCACTGCAGGGAGATTGAAAGTTCCAACGTCGACCACGCCTGACTGAAGCGCTGTCGTGGCCAGGCACGTCACCCTGCGCAGAACCTCTGCTTACGAAAGGCTCCTCACAGGAGCGCCTGGTGTGCCGCGTGGCTCTCTTGGAGCTGAGCAGAAGGTGCTGCTCCACAGGCTGGGTTTGCACGTAGAAACTGGATCCTGAGGGCTGAAGCATTAGTGGTCCCTTTGGAACAGGAGGCTTGGGGCCAGAAAACTGAAGGTAAAGCACGGGGGCGGGGGTCGGCGGGCACCCATCTTGGGCACCCCGCAGGAACTCCTTGGGAGGAAGCGTGAGTTTGCTCCAAAGAAACAGTGTGCCTGCCACTCCTTGCCAGGAGGTCATGCAGCAGACCACTTCAGCTAAGGCGAATGTCGGCTGAGCGGCATAGTCAAAGTAAGGGGCAGTATTTCCATCAGCAAACTTGGTGGTCGCAAGTAGACCCGAGGCTTTCACCACTGAAGTGCCGTAGTGCTGGTGTGCCTTTGACGTATCTGAGGACGCTCGCGACTGCACCGTTTTCCGAGGAAAATCACTGTGTACCGAAAGCGTCATCTGTGCCTTCTGAGCACCCTCATGCCTCATGATGGTCTTTGGGCTCTCCTGTTGGTAGGCCGAAGGCCAGGCAGCCATGTGTTTCCTCCATCGGAGAGCCAGATAGCCACAGCTCAGAAGAATCCTCAGGATGAGTTTTCTCCCTGGTCTGCTGTGCAATGCAAGGGGACCCCAGTTGGTAAACCTGAGCTGCACTGGAACAAACACCGCCATGGCAAGGGTTCTCAGAATTCATCGCTGACGTCTTCCCCTCGCAAGCAGCACGTCGACTTCAGATCCAGCTGGAGACATGTGCTCTCAGCCTTTGAAGACTGTCAGGCCTTGGCAAGCTCCACGGTCAGGTAGGCGACACTAAGGCGTTCACTGGCTCACGCCATTCACCTCAGGAGGACTCCTGCTTGCCAAAGTGTTGTCATGGAAGGGCCCATGTGTGTGGCATGTGTCTACGTGGCCTGCTTCTGAACGTCAGGTACACGAGCTTGGTGTCAACCATGAAAGTGGAGGGTGACGGGAACGGCACAATTGGCCCGAGTGACAAACCGGAGAGCTGCGTCCTCAGAGCTGCCGGAGAAACAGTCCTGTTGCCCGTCTTCTATTCAGCCCTGGATTACCCTGAGAAGCAACCGGAGGCAGAGTGAATTTTCTTGAACGAACTGGAGTGCGTGCAGTTCCTTGCTAGGTTCTCATCCCAAAGCCTTCTTGGCCAGTGGTAAGGAAAAGTTGCCCGCGTGTTGCAAGGAAAGTCCGTGTTTTCGACGATGAGCGCTTAATGGAACGCCCTGCGGTCGCCAACCTTCTCAACCCTGCAGGAATACCCGGGGAGGAACGGAGACTTGGCCCAAGGAAACAGAATGCTGGCAATTGCTTGCTCGGAGTACCTCCAGCATAGGAGGTTATCTAGGGCGTAAGTCAGCCGAGCGCCAGACTCAAGGTAAGGTGCAGTGTTTCCTTCCACCAGCACAGTCGCAGTCGGCAGTTTCAACGAGGCCTTCCCGACTGAACTGCTGTAAAGGCTGGTGTGCCTTTCAAGACTCTGAAAGGATGAGGATGCGAGCGTCTGCACCGTATTCCGAGGAAGGTCACTGTGGAGCAGAAGTGGCATCTGTGCCTGCTGAGCAACACCCAGCCACAAGGGTCTTGGGACTCTAGTGTTTTGTATGCAGGAGGCTGGGCAACAACGTTTCTCCTCCATCGGAGAGCTCGATTTGGAGAGCTTAGAGGAAGCCGGAAGAGCACGTTTATAACGGGGCCTCTGGCCAATGCAAGGGGGCCTCCTTTTGTAACCCTGAGCTGATTTTGGAAAAACACCGTGCTTACACGAGCTCTCGGAATTCATACTTGACCTCTTGCTCCCTGAAGCAGCACCTGGACTTCACCTCTCGAGGGAGAAAGAGGCAGTCGTCCTCCGAAGACTGCTAGGCCTTTGCAAGATGTCCCATGACCTTAGGCGAAACGAAGGCGTTCACTGGCTCGCGCAGTTCACTTCCGGAGGAACACTGGCTTTCCAAAGTGCTTTCAGCGAAGGGGTACAGTACGTGACATGGGTCTCCTTTGGCCGCCCGGGAACTTCAGCTACATGAACTGCGTGGCACCCGTGAAAAGGGGGCGGGACGAGAAAAGCGAAATCCGTCCCGTTGGCTAGCCGGCGAGCTGCGTGCTCGGAGCTGCCTGACAACAAGGCCTGCTGCCCGTCTTGTCCTCACCGTAGGCGTTCCCTGGGAGGCAAAGTGAGGAAGAGTGAGTTTTCTCGAAAGAACGAGGGGGTGTGTGCAGTTCCTCACTAGGAGCTCATCCCAAAGCCTTCTTGGCTAGTGGTTAGGAAACCTGCCCCCATGCCGCCAAAGGAAGGTCCGCGTGTGCCGTGAGAAGTGTTGCAGTGCAGATCTTTCTGAGAAGCCTTAGTGAAGGTACTGCTTTAACACCGGTAGGCCTCTCAGGACTGCAGGCTCGCTCACGCCTGGACCCAGGTCAAGGAAGAACACGTTGTAGCCAAAGTGTCAACTGCGGCTTCTGAGTAACCTGCAGCCCCACGGGTGGTTGGCCTCCACTCTGTGCATGCAGAGGGCAGGGCGACACACGGCTTGCTCCGGCGGAGAGACAGACCTCCAACTCTGGAAAGCAGTCTTGGTAACAGAGTGGGGGCCGGTGTCACGTGCAATGCCTGTCAGACTCCCGGCTTAGCTATTAGCTGCACTGAATCATACCCGGCGAGTAACAGGGGTTCTACGAACTCAAAGCTGACGACCCTTCACCTCCAGCAGAAAGGTGACTTTACAACCAGCCCGAAATGATGGACACCTTTCCCGAAGCACTGCAGGGAGATTGAAAGTTCCAACGTCGACCACGCCTGACTGAAGCGCTGTCGTGGCCAGGCACGTCACCCTGCGCAGAACCTCTGCTTACGAAAGGCTCCTCACAGGAGCGCCTGGTGTGCCGCGTGGCTCTCTTGGAGCTGAGCAGAAGGTGCTGCTCCACAGGCTGGGTTTGCACGTAGAAACTGGATCCTGAGGGCTGAAGCATTAGTGGTCCCTTTGGAACAGGAGGCTTGGGGCCAGAAAACTGAAGGTAAAGCACGGGGGCGGGGGTCGGCGGGCACCCATCTTGGGCACCCCGCAGGAACTCCTTGGGAGGAAGCGTGAGTTTGCTCCAAAGAAACAGTGTGCCTGCCACTCCTTGCCAGGAGGTCATGCAGCAGACCACTTCAGCTAAGGCGAATGTCGGCTGAGCGGCATAGTCAAAGTAAGGGGCAGTATTTCCATCAGCAAACTTGGTGGTCGCAAGTAGACCCGAGGCTTTCACCACTGAAGTGCCGTAGTGCTGGTGTGCCTTTGACGTATCTGAGGACGCTCGCGACTGCACCGTTTTCCGAGGAAAATCACTGTGTACCGAAAGCGTCATCTGTGCCTTCTGAGCACCCTCATGCCTCATGATGGTCTTTGGGCTCTCCTGTTGGTAGGCCGAAGGCCAGGCAGCCATGTGTTTCCTCCATCGGAGAGCCAGATAGCCACAGCTCAGAAGAATCCTCAGGATGAGTTTTCTCCCTGGTCTGCTGTGCAATGCAAGGGGACCCCAGTTGGTAAACCTGAGCTGCACTGGAACAAACACCGCCATGGCAAGGGTTCTCAGAATTCATCGCTGACGTCTTCCCCTCGCAAGCAGCACGTCGACTTCAGATCCAGCTGGAGACATGTGCTCTCAGCCTTTGAAGACTGTCAGGCCTTGGCAAGCTCCACGGTCAGGTAGGCGACACTAAGGCGTTCACTGGCTCACGCCATTCACCTCAGGAGGACTCCTGCTTGCCAAAGTGTTGTCATGGAAGGGCCCATGTGTGTGGCATGTGTCTACGTGGCCTGCTTCTGAACGTCAGGTACACGAGCTTGGTGTCAACCATGAAAGTGGAGGGTGACGGGAACGGCACAATTGGCCCGAGTGACAAACCGGAGAGCTGCGTCCTCAGAGCTGCCGGAGAAACAGTCCTGTTGCCCGTCTTCTATTCAGCCCTGGATTACCCTGAGAAGCAACCGGAGGCAGAGTGAATTTTCTTGAACGAACTGGAGTGCGTGCAGTTCCTTGCTAGGTTCTCATCCCAAAGCCTTCTTGGCCAGTGGTAAGGAAAAGTTGCCCGCGTGTTGCAAGGAAAGTCCGTGTTTTCGACGATGAGCGCTTAATGGAACGCCCTGCGGTCGCCAACCTTCTCAACCCTGCAGGAATACCCGGGGAGGAACGGAGACTTGGCCCAAGGAAACAGAATGCTGGCAATTGCTTGCTCGGAGTACCTCCAGCATAGGAGGTTATCTAGGGCGTAAGTCAGCCGAGCGCCAGACTCAAGGTAAGGTGCAGTGTTTCCTTCCACCAGCACAGTCGCAGTCGGCAGTTTCAACGAGGCCTTCCCGACTGAACTGCTGTAAAGGCTGGTGTGCCTTTCAAGACTCTGAAAGGATGAGGATGCGAGCGTCTGCACCGTATTCCGAGGAAGGTCACTGTGGAGCAGAAGTGGCATCTGTGCCTGCTGAGCAACACCCAGCCACAAGGGTCTTGGGACTCTAGTGTTTTGTATGCAGGAGGCTGGGCAACAACGTTTCTCCTCCATCGGAGAGCTCGATTTGGAGAGCTTAGAGGAAGCCGGAAGAGCACGTTTATAACGGGGCCTCTGGCCAATGCAAGGGGGCCTCCTTTTGTAACCCTGAGCTGCTTTTGGAAAAACACCGTGCTTACACGAGCTCTCGGAATTCATACTTGACCTCTTGCTCCCTGAAGCAGCACCTGGACTTCACCTCTCGAGGGAGAAAGAGGCAGTCGTCCTCCGAAGACTGCTAGGCCTTTGCAAGATGTCCCATGACCTTAGGCGAAACGAAGGCGTTCACTGGCTCGCGCAGTTCACTTCCGGAGGAACACTGGCTTTCCAAAGTGCTTTCAGCGAAGGGGTACAGTACGTGACATGGGTCTCCTTTGGCCGCCCGGGAACTTCAGCTACATGAACTGCGTGGCACCCGTGAAAAGGGGGCGGGACGAGAAAAGCGAAATCCGTCCCGTTGGCTAGCCGGCGAGCTGCGTGCTCGGAGCTGCCTGACAACAAGGCCTGCTGCCCGTCTTGTCCTCACCGTAGGCGTTCCCTGGGAGGCAAAGTGAGGAAGAGTGAGTTTTCTCGAAAGAACGAGGGGGTGTGTGCAGTTCCTCACTAGGAGCTCATCCCAAAGCCTTCTTGGCTAGTGGTTAGGAAACCTGCCCCCATGCCGCCAAAGGAAGGTCCGCGTGTGCCGTGAGAAGTGTTGCAGTGCAGATCTTTCTGAGAAGCCTTAGTGAAGGTACTGCTTTAACACCGGTAGGCCTCTCAGGACTGCAGGCTCGCTCACGCCTGGACCCAGGTCAAGGAAGAACACGTTGTAGCCAAAGTGTCAACTGCGGCTTCTGAGTAACCTGCAGCCCCACGGGTGGTTGGCCTCCACTCTGTGCATGCAGAGGGCAGGGCGACACACGGCTTGCTCCGGCGGAGAGACAGACCTCCAACTCTGGAAAGCAGTCTTGGTAACAGAGTGGGGGCCGGTGTCACGTGCAATGCCTGTCAGACTCCCGGCTTAGCTATTAGCTGCACTGAATCATACCAGGCGAGTAACAGGGATTCTACGAACTCAAAGCTGACGACCCTTCACCTCCAGCAGAAAGGTGACTTTACAACCAGCCCGAAATGATGGACACCTTTCCCGAAGCACTGCTGGGAGATTGAAAGTTCCAACGTCGACCACGCCTGACTGAAGCGCTGTCGTGGCCAGGCACGTCACCCTGCGCAGAACCTCTGCTTACAAAAGGCTCCTCACAGGAGCGCCTGGTGTGCTGCGTGGCTCTCTTGGAGCTGAGCAGAAGGTGCTGCTCCACAGGCTGGGTTTGCACGTAGAAACTGGATCCTGAGGGCTGAAGCATTATTGGTCCCTTTGGAACAGGAGGCTTGGGGCCAGAAAACTGAAGGTAAAGCACGGGGGCGGGGGTGGGCGGGCACCAATCTTGGGCACCCCGCAGGAACTCCTTGGGAGGAAGCGTGAGTTTGCTCCAAAGAAACAGTGTGCCTGCCACTCCTTGCCAGGAGGTCATGCAGCAGACCACTTCAGCTAAGGCGAATGTCGGCTGAGCGGCATACTCAAAGTAAGGGGCAGTGTTTCCATCAGCAAACTTGGTGGTCGCAAGTAGACCCGAGGCTTTCACCACTGAAGTGCCGTAGTGCTGGTGTGCCTTTGACGTATCTGAGGACGCTCGCGACTGCACCGTTTTCCGAGGAAAATCACTGTGTACCGAAAGCGTCATCTGTGCCTTCTGAGCACCCTCATGCCTCATGATGGTCTTTGGGCTCTCCTGTTGGTAGGCCGAAGGCCAGGCAGCCATGTGTTTCCTCCGTCGGAGAGCCAGATAGCCACAGCTCAGAAGAATCCTCAGGAAGAGTTTTCTCCCTGGTCTGCTGTGCAATGCAAGGGGACCCCAGTTGGTAAACCTGAGCTGCACTGGAACAAACACCGCCATGGCAAGGGTTCTCAGAATTCATCGCTGACGTCTTCCCCTCGCAAGCAGCACGTCGACTTCAGATCCAGCTGGAGGCATGTGCTCTCAGCCTTTGAAGACTGTCAGGCCTTGGCAAGCTCCACTGTTAAGTAGGCGACCCTAAGGCGTTCACTGGCTCACGCCATTCACCTCAGGAGGACTCCTGCTTGCCAAAGTGTTGTCATGGAAGGGCCCATGTGTGTGGCATGTGTCTACGTGGCCTGCTTCTGAACGTCAGGTACACGAGCTAGGTGTCATCCGTGAAAGTGGAGGGGGACGGGAACGGCACAATTGGCCGTAGTGACAAACCGGAGAGCTGCGTCCTCAGAGCTGCCGGAGAAACAGTCCTATTGCCCGTCTTCTATTCACCCCTGGATTACCCTGAGAGGCAACCGGAGGCAGAGTGAATTTTCTTGAACGAACCGGAGTGCGTGCAGTTCCTTGCTAGGTTCTCATCCCAAAGCCTTCTTGGCCAGTGGTAAGGAAAAGTTGCCCGCGTGTTGCAAGGAAGGTCCGTGTTTTGGACGATGAGCGCTTAATGGAACGCCCTGCGGTCGCCAACCTTCTCAACCCTGCGGGAATACCCGGGGAGGAACGGAGACTTGGCCCAAGGAAACAGAATGCTGGCAATTGCTTGCTCGGAGTACCTCCAGCAGAGGAGGTTATCTAGGGCGTAAGTCAGCCGAGCGCCAGACTCAAGGTAAGGTGCAGTGTTTCCTTCCACCAGCACAGTCGCAGTCAGCAGTTTCAACGAGGCCTTCCCGACTGAACTGCTGTAAAGGCTGGTGTGCCTTTCAAGACTCTGAAAGGATGAGGATGCGAGCGTCTGCACCGTATTCCGAGGAAGGTCACTGTGGAGCAGAAGTGGCATCTGTGCCTGCTGAGCAACACCCAGCCACAAGGGTCTTGGGACTCTAGTGTTTTGTATGCAGGAGGCTGGGCAACAACGTTTCTCCTCCATCGGAGAGCTCGATTTGGAGAGCTTAGAGGAAGCCGGAAGAGCACGTTTATAACGGGGCCTCTGGCCAATGCAAGGGGGCCTCCTTTTGTAACCCTGAGCTGCTTTTGGAAAAACACCGTGCTTACACGAGCTCTCGGAATTCATACTTGACCTCTTGCTCCCTGAAGCAGCACCTGGACTTCACCTCTCGAGGGAGAAAGAGGCAGTCGTCCTCCGAAGACTGCTAGGCCTTTGCAAGATGTCCCATGACCTTAGGCGAAACGAAGGCGTTCACTGGCTCGCGCAGTTCACTTCCGGAGGAACACTGGCTTTCCAAAGTGCTTTCAGCGAAGGGGTACAGTACGTGACATGGGTCTCCTTTGGCCGCCCGGGAACTTCAGCTACATGAACTGCGTGGCACCCGTGAAAAGGGGGCGGGACGAGAAAAGCGAAATCCGTCCCGTTGGCTAGCCGGCGAGCTGCGTGCTCGGAGCTGCCTGACAAGAAGGCCTGCTGCCCGTCTTGTCCTCACCGTAGGCGTTCCCTGGGAGGCAAAGTGAGGAAGAGTGAGTTTTCTCGAAAGAACGAGGGGGTGTGTGCAGTTCCTCACTAGGAGCTCATCCCAAAGCCTTCTTGGCTAGTGGTTAGGAAACCTGCCCCCATGCCGCCAAAGGAAGGTCCGCGTGTGCCGTGAGAAGTGTTGCAGTGCAGATCTTTCTGAGAAGCCTTAGTGAAGGTACTGCTTTAACACCGGTAGGCCTCTCAGGACTGCAGGCTCGCTCACGCCTGGACCCAGGTCAAGGAAGAACACGTTGTAGCCAAAGTGTCAACTGCGGCTTCTGAGTAACCTGCAGCCCCACGGGTGGTTGGCCTCCACTCTGTGCATGCAGAGGGCAGGGCGACACACGGCTTGCTCCGGCGGAGAGCCAGACCTCCAACTCTGGAAAGCAGTCTTGGTAACAGAGTGGGGGCCGGTGTCACGTGCAATGCCTGTCAGACTCCCGGCTTAGCTATTAGCTGCACTGAATCATACCCGGCGAGTAACAGGGATTCTACGAACTCAAAGCTGACGACCCTTCACCTCCAGCAGAAAGGTGACTTTACAACCAGCCCGAAATGATGGACACCTTTCCCGAAGCACTGCTGGGAGATTGAAAGTTCCAACGTCGACCACGCCTGACTGAAGCGCTGTCGTGGCCAGGCACGTCACCCTGCGCAGAACCTCTGCTTACAAAAGGCTCCTCACAGGAGCGCCTGGTGTGCTGCGTGGCTCTCTTGGAGCTGAGCAGAAGGTGCTGCTCCACAGGCTGGGTTTGCACGTAGAAACTGGATCCTGAGGGCTGAAGCATTATTGGTCCCTTTGGAACAGGAGGCTTGGGGCCAGAAAACTGAAGGTAAAGCACGGGGGCGGGGGTGGGCGGGCACCAATCTTGGGCACCCCGCAGGAACTCCTTGGGAGGAAGCGTGAGTTTGCTCCAAAGAAACAGTGTGCCTGCCACTCCTTGCCAGGAGGTCATGCAGCAGACCACTTCAGCTAAGGCGAATGTCGGCTGAGCGGCATACTCAAAGTAAGGGGCAGTGTTTCCATCAGCAAACTTGGTGGTCGCAAGTAGACCCGAGGCTATCACCACTGAAGTGCCGTAGTGCTGGTGTGCCTTTGACGTATCTGAGGACGCTCGCGACTGCCCCGTTTTCCGAGGAAAATCACTGTGTACCGAAAGCGTCATCTGTGCCTTCTGAGCACCCTCATGCCTCATGATGGTCTTTGGGCTCTCCTGTTGGTAGGCCGAAGGCCAGGCAGCCATGTGTTTCCTCCGTCGGAGAGCCAGATAGCCACAGCTCAGAAGAATCCTCAGGAAGAGTTTTCTCCCTGGTCTGCTGTGCAATGCAAGGGGACCCCAGTTGGTAAACCTGAGCTGCACTGGAACAAACACCGCCATGGCAAGGGTTCTCAGAATTCATCGCTGACGTCTTCCCCTCGCAAGCAGCACGTCGACTTCAGATCCAGCTGGAGGCATGTGCTCTCAGCCTTTGAAGACTGTCAGGCCTTGGCAAGCTCCACGGTTAAGTAGGCGACCCTAAGGCGTTCACTGGCTCACGCCATTCACCTCAGGAGGACTCCTGCTTGCCAAAGTGTTGTCATGGAAGGGCCCATGTGTGTGGCATGTGTCTACGTGGCCTGCTTCTGAACGTCAGGTACACGAGCTAGGTGTCATCCGTGAAAGTGGAGGGGGACGGGAACGGCACAATTGGCCCTAGTGACAAACCGGAGAGCTGCGTCCTCAGAGCTGCCGGAGAAACAGTCCTATTGCCCGTCTTCTATTCACCCCTGGATTACCCTGAGAGGCAACCGGAGGCAGAGTGAATTTTCTTGAACGAACCGGAGTGCGTGCAGTTCCTTGCTAGGTTCTCATCCCAAAGCTTTCTTGGCCAGTGGTAAGGAAAAGTTGCCCGCGTGTTGCAAGGAAGGTCCGTGTTTTGGACGATGAGCGCTTAATGGAACGCCCTGCGGTCGCCAACCTTCTCAACCCTGCGGGAATACCCGGGGAGGAACGGAGACTTGGCCCAAGGAAACAGAATGCTGGCAATTGCTTGCTCGGAGTACCTCCAGCAGAGGAGGTTATCTAGGGCGTAAGTCAGCCGAGCGCCAGACTCAAGGTAAGGTGCAGTGTTTCCTTCCACCAGCACAGTCGCAGTCAGCAGTTTCAACGAGGCCTTCCCGACTGAACTGCTGTAAAGGCTGGTGTGCCTTTCAAGACTCTGAAAGGATGAGGATGCGAGCGTCTGCACCGTATTCCGAGGAAGGTCACTGTGGAGCAGAAGTGGCATCTGTGCCTGCTGAGCAACACCCAGCCACAAGGGTCTTGGGACTCTAGTGTTTTGTATGCAGGAGGCTGGGCAACAACGTTTCTCCTCCATCGGAGAGCTTGATTTGGAGAGCTTAGAGGAAGCCGGAAGAGCACGTTTATAACGGGGCCTCTGGCCAATGCAAGGGGGCCTCCTTTTGTAACCCTGAGCTGCTTTTGGAAAAACACCGTGCTTACACGAGCTCTCGGAATTCATACTTGACCTCTTGCTCCCTGAAGCAGCACCTGGACTTCACCTCTCGAGGGAGAAAGAGGCAGTCGTCCTCCGAAGATTGCTAGGCCTTTGCAAGATGTCCCATGAGCTTAGGCGAAACGAAGGCGTTCACTGGCTCGCGCAGTTCACGTCCGGAGGAACACTGGCTTTCCAAAGTGCTTTCAGCGAAGGGGTACAGTACGTGACATGGGTCTCCTTTGGCCGCCCGGGAACTTCAGCTACATGAACTGCGTGGCACCCGTGAAAAGGGGGCGGGACGAGAAAAGCGAAATCCGTCCCGTTGGCTAGCCGGCGAGCTGCGTGCTCGGAGCTGCCTGACAACAAGGCCTGCTGCCCGTCTTGTCCTCACCGTAGGCGTTCCCTGGGAGGCAAAGTGAGGAAGAGTGAGTTTTCTCGAAAGAACGAGGGGGTGTGTGCAGTTCCTCACTAGGAGCTCATCCCAAAGCCTTCTTGGCTAGTGGTTAGGAAACCTGCCCCCATGCCGCCAAAGGAAGGTCCGCGTGTGCCGTGAGAAGTGTTGCAGTGCAGATCTTTCTGAGAAGCCTTAGTGAAGCTACTGCTTTAACACCGGTAGGCCTCTCAGGACTGCAGGCTCGCTCACACCTGGACACAGGTCAAGGAAGAACACGTTGTAGCCAAAGTGTCAACTGCGGCTTCTGAGTAACCTGCAGCCCCATGGGTGGTTGGCCTCCACTCTGTGCATGCAGAGGGCAGGGCGACACACGGCTTGCTCCGGCGGAGAGCCAGACCTCCAACTCTGGAAAGCAGTCTTGGTAACAGAGTGGGGGCCGGTGTCACGTGCAATGCCTGTCAGACTCCCGGCTTAGCTATTAGCTGCACTGAATCATACCCGGCGAGTAACAGGGATTCTACGAACTCAAAGCTGACGACCCTTCACCTCCAGCAGAAAGGTGACTTTACAACCAGCCCGAAATGATGGACACCTTTCCCGAAGCACTGCTGGGAGATTGAAAGTTCCAACGTCGACCACGCCTGACTGAAGCGCTGTCGTGGCCAGGCACGTCACCCTGCGCAGAACCTCTGCTTACAAAAGGCTCCTCACAGGAGCGCCTGGTGTGCCGCGTGGCTCTCTTGGAGCTGAGCAGAAGGTGCTGCTGCACAGGCTGGGTTTGCACGTAGAAACTGGATCCTGAGGGCTGAAGCATTATTGGTCCCTTTGGAACAGGAGGCTTGGGGCCAGAAAACTGAAGGTAAAGCACGGGGGCGGGGGTGGGCGGGCACCAATCTTGGGCACCCCGCAGGAACTCCTTGGGAGGAAGCGTGAGTTTGCTCCAAAGAAACAGTGTGCCTGCCACTCCTTGCCAGGAGGTCATGCAGCAGACCACTTCAGCTAAGGCGAATGTCGGCTGAGCGGCATACTCAAAGTAAGGGGCAGTGTTTCCATCAGCAAACTTGGTGGTCGCAAGTAGACCCGAGGCTTTCACCACTGAAGTGCCGTAGTGCTGGTGTGCCTTTGACGTATCTGAGGACGCTCGCGACTGCCCCGTTTTCCGAGGAAAATCACTGTGTACCGAAAGCGTCATCTGTGCCTTCTGAGCACCCTCATGCCTCATGATGGTCTTTGGGCTCTCCTGTTGGTAGGCCGAAGGCCAGGCAGCCATGTGTTTCCTCCGTCGGAGAGCCAGATAGCCACAGCTCAGAAGAATCCTCAGGAAGAGTTTTCTCCCTGGTCTGCTGTGCAATGCAAGGGGACCCCAGTTGGTAAACCTGAGCTGCACTGGAACAAACACCGCCATGGCAAGGGTTCTCAGAATTCATCGCTGACGTCTTCCCCTCGCGAGCAGCACGTCGACTTCAGATCCAGCTGGAGACATGTGCTCTCAGCCTTTGAAGACTGTCAGGCCTTGGCAAGCTCCACGGTCAGGTAGGCGACACGAAGGCGTTCACTGGCTCAACGCCATTCACCTCAGGAGGACTCCTGCTTGCCAAAGTGTTGTCATGGAAGGGCCCATGTGTGTGGCATGTGTCTACGTGGCCTGCTTCTGAACGTCAGGTACACGAGCTAGGTGTCAACCGTGAAAGTGGAGGGGGACGGGAACGGCACAATTGGCCCCAGTGACAAACCGGAGAGCTGCGTCCTCAGAGCTGCCGGAGAAACAGTCCTGTTGCCCGTCTTCTATTCACCCCTGGATTACCCTGAGAGGCACCCGGAGGCAGAGTGAATTTTCTTGAACGAAGCGGAGTGCGTGCACTTCCTTGCTAGGTTCTCATCCCAAAGCCTTCTTGGCCAGTGGTAAGGAAACTTGCCCGCGTGTTGCAAGGAAGGTCCGTGTTTTCGACGATGAGCGCTTAATGGAACGCCCTGCGGTCGCCAACCTTCTCAACCCTGCGGGAATACCCGGGGAGGAACGGAGACTTGGCCCAAGGAAACAGAATGCTGGCAATTGCTTGCTCGGAGTACCTCCAGCAGAGGAGGTTATCTAGGGCGTAAGTCAGCCGAGCGCCAGACTCAAGGTAAGGTGCAGTGTTTCCTTCCACCAGCACAGTCGCAGTCGGCAGTTTCAACGAGGCCTTCCCGACTGAACTGCTGTAAAGGCTGGTGTGCCTTTCAAGACTCTGAAAGGATGAGGATGCGAGCGTCTGCACCGTATTCCGAGGAAGGTCACTGTGGAGCAGAAGTGGCATCTGTGCCTGCTGAGCAACACCCAGCCACAAGGGTCTTGGGACTCTAGTGTTTTGTATGCAGGAGGCTGGGCAACAACGTTTCTCCTCCATCGGAGAGCTCGATTTGGAGAGCTTAGAGGAAGCCGGAAGAGCACGTTTATAACGGGGCCTCTGGCCAATGCAAGGGGGCCTCCTTTTGTAACCCTGAGCTGCTTTTGGAAAAACACCGTGCTTACACGAGCTCTCGGAATTCATACTTGACCTCTTGCTCCCTGAAGCAGCACCTGGACTTCACCTCTCGAGGGAGAAAGAGGCAGTCGTCCTCCGAAGACTGCTAGGCCTTTGCAAGATGTCCCATGACCTTAGGCAAAACGAAGGCGTTCACTGGCTCGCGCAGTTCACTTCCGGAGGAACACTGGCTTTCCAAAGTGCTTTCAGCGAAGGGGTACAGTACGTGACATGGGTCTCCTTTGGCCGCCCGGGAACTTCAGCTACATGAACTGCGTGGCACCCGTGAAAAGGGGGCGGGACGAGAAAAGCGAAATCCGTCCCGTTGGCTAGCCGGCGAGCTGCGTGCTCGGAGCTGCCTGACAACAAGGCCTGCTGCCCGTCTTGTCCTCACCGTAGGCGTTCCCTGGGAGGCAAAGTGAGGAAGAGTGAGTTTTCTCGAAAGAACGAGGGGGTGTGTGCAGTTCCTCACTAGGAGCTCATCCCAAAGCCTTCTTGGCTAGTGGTTAGGAAACCTGCCCCCATGCCGCCAAAGGAAGGTCCGCGTGTGCCGTGAGAAGTGTTGCAGTGCAGATCTTTCTGAGAAGCCTTAGTGAAGGTACTGCTTTAACACCGGTAGGCCTCTCAGGACTGCAGGCTCGCTCACGCCTGGACCCAGGTCAAGGAAGAACACGTTGTAGCCAAAGTGTCAACTGCGGCTTCTGAGTAACCTGCAGCCCCACGGGTGGTTGGCCTCCACTCTGTGCATGCAGAGGGCAGGGCGACACACGGCTTGCTCCGGCGGAGAGACAGACCTCCAACTCTGGAAAGCAGTCTTGGTAACAGAGTGGGGGCCGGTGTCACGTGCAATGCCTGTCAGACTCCCGGCTTAGCTATTAGCTGCACTGAATCATACCCGGCGAGTAACAGGGATTCTACGAACTCAAAGCTGACGACCCTTCACCTCCAGCAGAAAGGTGACTTTACAACCAGCCCGAAATGATGGACACCTTTCCCGAAGCACTGCTGGGAGATTGAAAGTTCCAACGTCGACCACGCCTGACTGAAGCGCTGTCGTGGCCAGGCACGTCACCCTGCGCAGAACCTCTGCTTACAAAAGGCTCCTCACAGGAGCGCCTGGTGTGCTGCGTGGCTCTCTTGGAGCTGAGCAGAAGGTGCTGCTCCACAGGCTGGGTTTGCACGTAGAAACTGGATCCTGAGGGCTGAAGCATTATTGGTCCCTTTGGAACAGGAGGCTTGGGGCCAGAAAACTGAAGGTAAAGCACGGGGGCGGGGGTGGGCGGGCACCAATCTTGGGCACCCCGCAGGAACTCCTTGGGAGGAAGCGTGAGTTTGCTCCAAAGAAACAGTGTGCCTGCCACTCCTTGCCAGGAGGTCATGGAGCAGACCACTTCAGCTAAGGCGAATGTCGGCTGAGCGGCATACTCAAAGTAAGGGGCAGTGTTTCCATCAGCAAACTTGGTGGTCGCAAGTAGACCCGAGGCTTTCACCACTGAAGTGCCGTAGTGCTGGTGTGCCTTTGACGTATCTGAGGACGCTCGCGACTGCACCGTTTTCCGAGGAAAATCACTGTGTACCGAAAGCGTCATCTGTGCCTTCTGAGCACCCTCATGCCTCATGATGGTCTTTGGGCTCTCCTGTTGGTAGGCCGAAGGCCAGGCAGCCATGTGTTTCCTCCGTCGGAGAGCCAGATAGCCACAGCTCAGAAGAATCCTCAGGAAGAGTTTTCTCCCTGGTCTGCTGTGCAATGCAAGGGGACCCCAGTTGGTAAACCTGAGCTGCACTGGAACAAACACCGCCATGGCAAGGGTTCTCAGAATTCATCGCTGACGTCTTCCCCTCGCAAGCAGCACGTCGACTTCAGATCCAGCTGGAGGCATGTGCTCTCAGCCTTTGAAGACTGTCAGGCCTTGGCAAGCTCCACGGTTAAGTAGGCGACCCTAAGGCGTTCACTGGCTCACGCCATTCACCTCAGGAGGACTCCTGCTTGCCAAAGTGTTGTCATGGAAGGGCCCATGTGTGTGGCATGTGTCTACGTGGCCTGCTTCTGAACGTCAGGTACACGAGCTAGGTGTCATCCGTGAAAGTGGAGGGGGACGGGAACGGCACAATTGGCCCCAGTGACAAACCGGAGAGCTGCGTCCTCAGAGCTGCCGGAGAAACAGTCCTATTGCCCGTCTTCTATTCACCCCTGGATTACCCTGAGAGGCAACCGGAGGCAGAGTGAATTTTCTTGAACGAACCGGAGTGCGTGCAGTTCCTTGCTAGGTTCTCATCCCAAAGCCTTCTTGGCCAGTGGTAAGGAAAAGTTGCCCGCGTGTTGCAAGGAAGGTCCGTGTTTTGGACGATGAGCGCTTAATGGAACGCCCTGCGGTCGCCAACCTTCTCAACCCTGCGGGAATACCCGGGGAGGAACGGAGACTTGGCCCAAGGAAACAGAATGCTGGCAATTGCTTGCTCGGAGTACCTCCAGCAGAGGAGGTTATCTAGGGCGTAAGTCAGCCGAGCGCCAGACTCAAGGTAAGGTGCAGTGTTTCCTTCCACCAGCACAGTCGCAGTCAGCAGTTTCAACGAGGCCTTCCCGACTGAACTGCTGTAAAGGCTGGTGTGCCTTTCAAGACTCTGAAAGGATGAGGATGCGAGCGTCTGCACCGTATTCCGAGGAAGGTCACTGTGGAGCAGAAGTGGCATCTGTGCCTGCTGAGCAACACCCAGCCACAAGGGTCTTGGGACTCTAGTGTTTTGTATGCAGGAGGCTGGGCAACAACGTTTCTCCTCCATCGGAGAGCTTGATTTGGAGAGCTTAGAGGAAGCCGGAAGAGCACGTTTATAACGGGGCCTCTGGCCAATGCAAGGGGGCCTCCTTTTGTAACCCTGAGCTGCTTTTGGAAAAACACCGTGCTTACACGAGCTCTCGGAATTCATACTTGACCTCTTGCTCCCTGAAGCAGCACCTGGACTTCACCTCTCGAGGGAGAAAGAGGCAGTCGTCCTCCGAAGACTGCTAGGCCTTTGCAAGATGTCCCATGACCTTAGGCGAAACGAAGGCGTTCACTGGCTCGCGCAGTTCACTTCCGGAGGAACACTGGCTTTCCAAAGTGCTTTCAGCGAAGGGGTACAGTACGTGACATGGGTCTCCTTTGGCCGCCCGGGAACTTCAGCTACATGAACTGCGTGGCACCCGTGAAAAGGGGGCGGGACGAGAAAAGCGAAATCCGTCCCGTTGGCTAGCCGGCGAGCTGCGTGCTCGGAGCTGCCTGACAACAAGGCCTGCTGCCCGTCTTGTCCTCACCGTAGGCGTTCCCTGGGAGGCAAAGTGAGGAAGAGTGAGTTTTCTCGAAAGAACGAGGGGGTGTGTGCAGTTCCTCACTAGGAGCTCATCCCAAAGCCTTCTTGGCTAGTGGTTAGGAAACCTGCCCCCATGCCGCCAAAGGAAGGTCCGCGTGTGCCGTGAGAAGTGTTGCAGTGCAGATCTTTCTGAGAAGCCTTAGTGAAGCTACTGCTTTAACACCGGTAGGCCTCTCAGGACTGCAGGCTCGCTCACACCTGGACCCAGGTCAAGGAAGAACACGTTGTAGCCAAAGTGTCAACTGCGGCTTCTGAGTAACCTGCAGCCCCATGGGTGGTTGGCCTCCACTCTGTGCATGCAGAGGGCAGGGCGACACACGGCTTGCTCCGGCGGAGAGACAGACCTCCAACTCTGGAAAGCAGTCTTGGTAACAGAGTGGGGGCCGGTGTCACGTGCAATGCCTGTCAGACTCCCGGCTTAGCTATTAGCTGCACTGAATCATACCAGGCGAGTAACAGGGATTCTACGAACTCAAAGCTGACGACCCTTCACCTCCAGCAGAAAGGTGACTTTACAACCAGCCCGAAATGATGGACACCTTTCCCGAAGCACTGCTGGGAGATTGAAAGTTCCAACGTCGACCACGCCTGACTGAAGCGCTGTCGTGGCCAGGCACGTCACCCTGCGCAGAACCTCTGCTTACAAAAGGCTCCTCACAGGAGCGCCTGGTGTGCTGCGTGGCTCTCTTGGAGCTGAGCAGAAGGTGCTGCTCCACAGGCTGGGTTTGCACGTAGAAACTGGATCCTGAGGGCTGAAGCATTATTGGTCCCTTTGGAACAGGAGGCTTGGGGCCAGAAAACTGAAGGTAAAGCACGGGGGCGGGGGTGGGCGGGCACCAATCTTGGGCACCCCGCAGGAACTCCTTGGGAGGAAGCGTGAGTTTGCTCCAAAGAAACAGTGTGCCTGCCACTCCTTGCCAGGAGGTCATGCAGCAGACCACTTCAGCTAAGGCGAATGTCGGCTGAGCGGCATACTCAAAGTAAGGGGCAGTGTTTCCATCAGCAAACTTGGTGGTCGCAAGTAGACCCGAGGCTTTCACCACTGAAGTGCCGTAGTGCTGGTGTGCCTTTGACGTATCTGAGGACGCTCGCGACTGCACCGTTTTCCGAGGAAAATCACTGTGTACCGAAAGCGTCATCTGTGCCTTCTGAGCACCCTCATGCCTCATGATGGTCTTTGGGCTCTCCTGTTGGTAGGCCGAAGGCCAGGCAGCCATGTGTTTCCTC
This sequence comes from Eschrichtius robustus, assembly GCF_028021215.1. NCBI lineage: Eukaryota > Metazoa > Chordata > Mammalia > Artiodactyla > Eschrichtiidae > Eschrichtius > Eschrichtius robustus. The sequence continues at coordinate 826,445 of NW_027175690.1, read as the reverse complement.
CGTCGGAGAGCCAGATAGCCACAGCTCAGAAGAATCCTCAGGAAGAGTTTTCTCCCTGGTCTGCTGTGCAATGCAAGGGGACCCCAGTTGGTAAACCTGAGCTGCACTGGAACAAACACCGCCATGGCAAGGGTTCTCAGAATTCATCGCTGACGTCTTCCCCTCGCAAGCAGCACGTCGACTTCAGATCCAGCTGGAGGCATGTGCTCTCAGCCTTTGAAGACTGTCAGGCCTTGGCAAGCTCCACTGTTAAGTAGGCGACCCTAAGGCGTTCACTGGCTCACGCCATTCACCTCAGGAGGACTCCTGCTTGCCAAAGTGTTGTCATGGAAGGGCCCATGTGTGTGGCATGTGTCTACGTGGCCTGCTTCTGAACGTCAGGTACACGAGCTAGGTGTCATCCGTGAAAGTGGAGGGGGACGGGAACGGCACAATTGGCCCTAGTGACAAACCGGAGAGCTGCGTCCTCAGAGCTGCCGGAGAAACAGTCCTATTGCCCGTCTTCTATTCACCCCTGGATTACCCTGAGAGGCAACCGGAGGCAGAGTGAATTTTCTTGAACGAACCGGAGTGCGTGCAGTTCCTTGCTAGGTTCTCATCCCAAAGCCTTCTTGGCCAGTGGTAAGGAAAAGTTGCCCGCGTGTTGCAAGGAAGGTCCGTGTTTTGGACGATGAGCGCTTAATGGAACGCCCTGCGGTCGCCAACCTTCTCAACCCTGCGGGAATACCCGGGGAGGAACGGAGACTTGGCCCAAGGAAACAGAATGCTGGCAATTGCTTGCTCGGAGTACCTCCAGCAGAGGAGGTTATCTAGGGCGTAAGTCAGCCGAGCGCCAGACTCAAGGTAAGGTGCAGTGTTTCCTTCCACCAGCACAGTCGCAGTCAGCAGTTTCAACGAGGCCTTCCCGACTGAACTGCTGTAAAGGCTGGTGTGCCTTTCAAGACTCTGAAAGGATGAGGATGCGAGCGTCTGCACCGTATTCCGAGGAAGGTCACTGTGGAGCAGAAGTGGCATCTGTGCCTGCTGAGCAACACCCAGCCACAAGGGTCTTGGGACTCTAGTGTTTTGTATGCAGGAGGCTGGGCAACAACGTTTCTCCTCCATCGGAGAGCTCGATTTGGAGAGCTTAGAGGAAGCCGGAAGAGCACGTTTATAACGGGGCCTCTGGCCAATGCAAGGGGGCCTCCTTTTGTAACCCTGAGCTGCTTTTGGAAAAACACCGTGCTTACACGAGCTCTCGGAATTCATACTTGACCTCTTGCTCCCTGAAGCAGCACCTGGACTTCACCTCTCGAGGGAGAAAGAGGCAGTCGTCCTCCGAAGACTGCTAGGCCTTTGCAAGATGTCCCATGACCTTAGGCGAAACGAAGGCGTTCACTGGCTCGCGCAGTTCACTTCCGGAGGAACACTGGCTTTCCAAAGTGCTTTCAGCGAAGGGGTACAGTACGTGACATGGGTCTCCTTTGGCCGCCCGGGAACTTCAGCTACATGAACTGCGTGGCACCCGTGAAAAGGGGGCGGGACGAGAAAAGCGAAATCCGTCCCGTTGGCTAGCCGGCGAGCTGCGTGCTCGGAGCTGCCTGACAACAAGGCCTGCTGCCCGTCTTGTCCTCACCGTAGGCGTTCCCTGGGAGGCAAAGTGAGGAAGAGTGAGTTTTCTCGAAAGAACGAGGGGGTGTGTGCAGTTCCTCACTAGGAGCTCATCCCAAAGCCTTCTTGGCTAGTGGTTAGGAAACCTGCCCCCATGCCGCCAAAGGAAGGTCCGCGTGTGCCGTGAGAAGTGTTGCAGTGCAGATCTTTCTGAGAAGCCTTAGTGAAGGTACTGCTTTAACACCGGTAGGCCTCTCAGGACTGCAGGCTCGCTCACGCCTGGACCCAGGTCAAGGAAGAACACGTTGTAGCCAAAGTGTCAACTGCGGCTTCTGAGTAACCTGCAGCCCCACGGGTGGTTGGCCTCCACTCTGTGCATGCAGAGGGCAGGGCGACACACGGCTTGCTCCGGCGGAGAGACAGACCTCCAACTCTGGAAAGCAGTCTTGGTAACAGAGTGGGGGCCGGTGTCACGTGCAATGCCTGTCAGACTCCCGGCTTAGCTATTAGCTGCACTGAATCATACCCGGCGAGTAACAGGGATTCTACGAACTCAAAGCTGACGACCCTTCACCTCCAGCAGAAAGGTGACTTTACAACCAGCCCGAAATGATGGACACCTTTCCCGAAGCACTGCTGGGAGATTGAAAGTTCCAACGTCGACCACGCCTGACTGAAGCGCTGTCGTGGCCAGGCACGTCACCCTGCGCAGAACCTCTGCTTACAAAAGGCTCCTCACAGGAGCGCCTGGTGTGCTGCGTGGCTCTCTTGGAGCTGAGCAGAAGGTGCTGCTCCACAGGCTGGGTTTGCACGTAGAAACTGGATCCTGAGGGCTGAAGCATTATTGGTCCCTTTGGAACAGGAGGCTTGGGGCCAGAAAACTGAAGGTAAAGCACGGGGGCGGGGGTGGGCGGGCACCAATCTTGGGCACCCCGCAGGAACTCCTTGGGAGGAAGCGTGAGTTTGCTCCAAAGAAACAGTGTGCCTGCCACTCCTTGCCAGGAGGTCATGCAGCAGACCACTTCAGCTAAGGCGAATGTCGGCTGAGCGGCATACTCAAAGTAAGGGGCAGTGTTTCCATCAGCAAACTTGGTGGTCGCAAGTAGACCCGAGGCTTCCACCACTGAAGTGCCGTAGTGCTGGTGTGCCTTTGACGTATCTGAGGACGCTCGCGACTGCCCCGTTTTCCGAGGAAAATCACTGTGTACCGAAAGCGTCATCTGTGCCTTCTGAGCACCCTCATGCCTCATGATGGTCTTTGGGCTCTCCTGTTGGTAGGCCGAAGGCCAGGCAGCCATGTGTTTCCTCCGTCGGAGAGCCAGATAGCCACAGCTCAGAAGAATCCTCAGGAAGAGTTTTCTCCCTGGTCTGCTGTGCAATGCAAGGGGACCCCAGTTGGTAAACCTGAGCTGCACTGGAACAAACACCGCCATGGCAAGGGTTCTCAGAATTCATCGCTGACGTCTTCCCCTCGCAAGCAGCACGTCGACTTCAGATCCAGCTGGAGGCATGTGCTCTCAGCCTTTGAAGACTGTCAGGCCTTGGCAAGCTCCACGGTTAAGTAGGCGACCCTAAGGCGTTCACTGGCTCACGCCATTCACCTCAGGAGGACTCCTGCTTGCCAAAGTGTTGTCATGGAAGGGCCCATGTGTGTGGCATGTGTCTACGTGGCCTGCTTCTGAACGTCAGGTACACGAGCTAGGTGTCATCCGTGAAAGTGGAGGGGGACGGGAACGGCACAATTGGCCCTAGTGACAAACCGGAGAGCTGCGTCCTCAGAGCTGCCGGAGAAACAGTCCTATTGCCCGTCTTCTATTCACCCCTGGATTACCCTGAGAGGCAACCGGAGGCAGAGTGAATTTTCTTGAACGAACCGGAGTGCGTGCAGTTCCTTGCTAGGTTCTCATCCCAAAGCCTTCTTGGCCAGTGGTAAGGAAAAGTTGCCCGCGTGTTGCAAGGAAGGTCCGTGTTTTGGACGATGAGCGCTTAATGGAACGCCCTGCGGTCGCCAACCTTCTCAACCCTGCGGGAATACCCGGGGAGGAACGGAGACTTGGCCCAAGGAAACAGAATGCTGGCAATTGCTTGCTCGGAGTACCTCCAGCAGAGGAGGTTATCTAGGGCGTAAGTCAGCCGAGCGCCAGACTCAAGGTAAGGTGCAGTGTTTCCTTCCACCAGCACAGTCGCAGTCAGCAGTTTCAACGAGGCCTTCCCGACTGAACTGCTGTAAAGGCTGGTGTGCCTTTCAAGACTCTGAAAGGATGAGGATGCGAGCGTCTGCACCGTATTCCGAGGAAGGTCACTGTGGAGCAGAAGTGGCATCTGTGCCTGCTGAGCAACACCCAGCCACAAGGGTCTTGGGACTCTAGTGTTTTGTATGCAGGAGGCTGGGCAACAACGTTTCTCCTCCATCGGAGAGCTTGATTTGGAGAGCTTAGAGGAAGCCGGAAGAGCACGTTTATAACGGGGCCTCTGGCCAATGCAAGGGGGCCTCCTTTTGTAACCCTGAGCTGCTTTTGGAAAAACACCGTGCTTACACGAGCTCTCGGAATTCATACTTGACCTCTTGCTCCCTGAAGCAGCACCTGGACTTCACCTCTCGAGGGAGAAAGAGGCAGTCGTCCTCCGAAGACTGCTAGGCCTTTGCAAGATGTCCCATGACCTTAGGCGAAACGAAGGCGTTCACTGGCTCGCGCAGTTCACGTCCGGAGGAACACTGGCTTTCCAAAGTGCTTTCAGCGAAGGGGTACAGTACGTGACATGGGTCTCCTTTGGCCGCCCGGGAACTTCAGCTACATGAACTGCGTGGCACCCGTGAAAAGGGGGCGGGACGAGAAAAGCGAAATCCGTCCCGTTGGCTAGCCGGCGAGCTGCGTGCTCGGAGCTGCCTGACAACAAGGCCTGCTGCCCGTCTTGTCCTCACCGTAGGCGTTCCCTGGGAGGCAAAGTGAGGAAGAGTGAGTTTTCTCGAAAGAACGAGGGGGTGTGTGCAGTTCCTCACTAGGAGCTCATCCCAAAGCCTTCTTGGCTAGTGGTTAGGAAACCTGCCCCCATGCCGCCAAAGGAAGGTCCGCGTGTGCCGTGAGAAGTGTTGCAGTGCAGATCTTTCTGAGAAGCCTTAGTGAAGCTACTGCTTTAACACCGGTAGGCCTCTCAGGACTGCAGGCTCGCTCACCCCTGGACACAGGTCAAGGAAGAACACGTTGTAGCCAAAGTGTCAACTGCGGCTTCTGAGTAACCTGCAGCCCCATGGGTGGTTGGCCTCCACTCTGTGCATGCAGAGGGCAGGGCGACACACGGCTTGCTCCGGCGGAGAGCCAGACCTCCAACTCTGGAAAGCAGTCTTGGTAACAGAGTGGGGGCCGGTGTCACGTGCAATGCCTGTCAGACTCCCGGCTTAGCTATTAGCTGCACTGAATCATACCCGGCGAGTAACAGGGATTCTACGAACTCAAAGCTGACGACCCTTCACCTCCAGCAGAAAGGTGACTTTACAACCAGCCCGAAATGATGGACACCTTTCCCGAAGCACTGCTGGGAGATTGAAAGTTCCAACGTCGACCACGCCTGACTGAAGCGCTGTCGTGGCCAGGCACGTCACCCTGCGCAGAACCTCTGCTTACAAAAGGCTCCTCACAGGAGCGCCTGGTGTGCCGCGTGGCTCTCTTGGAGCTGAGCAGAAGGTGCTGCTGCACAGGCTGGGTTTGCACGTAGAAACTGGATCCTGAGGGCTGAAGCATTATTGGTCCCTTTGGAACAGGAGGCTTGGGGCCAGAAAACTGAAGGTAAAGCACGGGGGCGGGGGTGGGCGGGCACCAATCTTGGGCACCCCGCAGGAACTCCTTGGGAGGAAGCGTGAGTTTGCTCCAAAGAAACAGTGTGCCTGCCACTCCTTGCCAGGAGGTCATGCAGCAGACCACTTCAGCTAAGGCGAATGTCGGCTGAGCGGCATACTCAAAGTAAGGGGCAGTGTTTCCATCAGCAAACTTGGTGGTCGCAAGTAGACCCGAGGCTTTCACCACTGAAGTGCCGTAGTGCTGGTGTGCCTTTGACGTATCTGAGGACGCTCGCGACTGCCCCGTTTTCCGAGGAAAATCACTGTGTACCGAAAGCGTCATCTGTGCCTTCTGAGCACCCTCATGCCTCATGATGGTCTTTGGGCTCTCCTGTTGGTAGGCCGAAGGCCAGGCAGCCATGTGTTTCCTCCGTCGGAGAGCCAGATAGCCACAGCTCAGAAGAATCCTCAGGAAGAGTTTTCTCCCTGGTCTGCTGTGCAATGCAAGGGGACCCCAGTTGGTAAACCTGAGCTGCACTGGAACAAACACCGCCATGGCAAGGGTTCTCAGAATTCATCGCTGACGTCTTCCCCTCGCGAGCAGCACGTCGACTTCAGATCCAGCTGGAGACATGTGCTCTCAGCCTTTGAAGACTGTCAGGCCTTGGCAAGCTCCACGGTCAGGTAGGCGACACGAAGGCGTTCACTGGCTCAACGCCATTCACCTCAGGAGGACTCCTGCTTGCCAAAGTGTTGTCATGGAAGGGCCCATGTGTGTGGCATGTGTCTACGTGGCCTGCTTCTGAACGTCAGGTACACGAGCTAGGTGTCAACCGTGAAAGTGGAGGGGGACGGGAACGGCACAATTGGCCCCAGTGACAAACCGGAGAGCTGCGTCCTCAGAGCTGCCGGAGAAACAGTCCTGTTGCCCGTCTTCTATTCACCCCTGGATTACCCTGAGAGGCACCCGGAGGCAGAGTGAATTTTCTTGAACGAAGCGGAGTGCGTGCACTTCCTTGCTAGGTTCTCATCCCAAAGCCTTCTTGGCCAGTGGTAAGGAAACTTGCCCGCGTGTTGCAAGGAAGGTCCGTGTTTTCGACGATGAGGGCTTAATGGAACGCCCTGCGGTCGCCAACCTTCTCAACCCTGCGGGAATACCCGGGGAGGAACGGAGACTTGGCCCAAGGAAACAGAATGCTGGCAATTGCTTGCTCGGAGTACCTCCAGCAGAGGAGGTTATCTAGGGCGTAAGTCAGCCGAGCGCCAGACTCAAGGTAAGGTGCAGTGTTTCCTTCCACCAGCACAGTCGCAGTCGGCAGTTTCAACGAGGCCTTCCCGACTGAACTGCTGTAAAGGCTGGTGTGCCTTTCAAGACTCTGAAAGGATGAGGATGCGAGCGTCTGCACCGTATTCCGAGGAAGGTCACTGTGGAGCAGAAGTGGCATCTGTGCCTGCTGAGCAACACCCAGCCACAAGGGTCTTGGGACTCTAGTGTTTTGTATGCAGGAGGCTGGGCAACAACGTTTCTCCTCCATCGGAGAGCTCGATTTGGAGAGCTTAGAGGAAGCCGGAAGAGCACGTTTATAACGGGGCCTCTGGCCAATGCAAGGGGGCCTCCTTTTGTAACCCTGAGCTGCTTTTGGAAAAACACCGTGCTTACACGAGCTCTCGGAATTCATACTTGACCTCTTGCTCCCTGAAGCAGCACCTGGACTTCACCTCTCGAGGGAGAAAGAGGCAGTCGTCCTCCGAAGACTGCTAGGCCTTTGCAAGATGTCCCATGACCTTAGGCAAAACGAAGGCGTTCACTGGCTCGCGCAGTTCACTTCCGGAGGAACACTGGCTTTCCAAAGTGCTTTCAGCGAAGGGGTACAGTACGTGACATGGGTCTCCTTTGGCCGCCCGGGAACTTCAGCTACATGAACTGCGTGGCACCCGTGAAAAGGGGGCGGGACGAGAAAAGCGAAATCCGTCCCGTTGGCTAGCCGGCGAGCTGCGTGCTCGGAGCTGCCTGACAACAAGGCCTGCTGCCCGTCTTGTCCTCACCGTAGGCGTTCCCTGGGAGGCAAAGTGAGGAAGAGTGAGTTTTCTCGAAAGAACGAGGGGGTGTGTGCAGTTCCTCACTAGGAGCTCATCCCAAAGCCTTCTTGGCTAGTGGTTAGGAAACCTGCCCCCATGCCGCCAAAGGAAGGTCCGCGTGTGCCGTGAGAAGTGTTGCAGTGCAGATCTTTCTGAGAAGCCTTAGTGAAGGTACTGCTTTAACACCGGTAGGCCTCTCAGGACTGCAGGCTCGCTCACGCCTGGACCCAGGTCAAGGAAGAACACGTTGTAGCCAAAGTGTCAACTGCGGCTTCTGAGTAACCTGCAGCCCCACGGGTGGTTGGCCTCCACTCTGTGCATGCAGAGGGCAGGGCGACACACGGCTTGCTCCGGCGGAGAGACAGACCTCCAACTCTGGAAAGCAGTCTTGGTAACAGAGTGGGGGCCGGTGTCACGTGCAATGCCTGTCAGACTCCCGGCTTAGCTATTAGCTGCACTGAATCATACCCGGCGAGTAACAGGGATTCTACGAACTCAAAGCTGACGACCCTTCACCTCCAGCAGAAAGGTGACTTTACAACCAGCCCGAAATGATGGACACCTTTCCCGAAGCACTGCTGGGAGATTGAAAGTTCCAACGTCGACCACGCCTGACTGAAGCGCTGTCGTGGCCAGGCACGTCACCCTGCGCAGAACCTCTGCTTACAAAAGGCTCCTCACAGGAGCGCCTGGTGTGCTGCGTGGCTCTCTTGGAGCTGAGCAGAAGGTGCTGCTCCACAGGCTGGGTTTGCACGTAGAAACTGGATCCTGAGGGCTGAAGCATTATTGGTCCCTTTGGAACAGGAGGCTTGGGGCCAGAAAACTGAAGGTAAAGCACGGGGGCGGGGGTGGGCGGGCACCAATCTTGGGCACCCCGCAGGAACTCCTTGGGAGGAAGCGTGAGTTTGCTCCAAAGAAACAGTGTGCCTGCCACTCCTTGCCAGGAGGTCATGGAGCAGACCACTTCAGCTAAGGCGAATGTCGGCTGAGCGGCATACTCAAAGTAAGGGGCAGTGTTTCCATCAGCAAACTTGGTGGTCGCAAGTAGACCCGAGGCTTTCACCACTGAAGTGCCGTAGTGCTGGTGTGCCTTTGACGTATCTGAGGACGCTCGCGACTGCACCGTTTTCCGAGGAAAATCACTGTGTACCGAAAGCGTCATCTGTGCCTTCTGAGCACCCTCATGCCTCATGATGGTCTTTGGGCTCTCCTGTTGGTAGGCCGAAGGCCAGGCAGCCATGTGTTTCCTCCGTCGGAGAGCCAGATAGCCACAGCTCAGAAGAATCCTCAGGAAGAGTTTTCTCCCTGGTCTGCTGTGCAATGCAAGGGGACCCCAGTTGGTAAACCTGAGCTGCACTGGAACAAACACCGCCATGGCAAGGGTTCTCAGAATTCATCGCTGACGTCTTCCCCTCGCAAGCAGCACGTCGACTTCAGATCCAGCTGGAGGCATGTGCTCTCAGCCTTTGAAGACTGTCAGGCCTTGGCAAGCTCCACGGTTAAGTAGGCGACCCTAAGGCGTTCACTGGCTCACGCCATTCACCTCAGGAGGACTCCTGCTTGCCAAAGTGTTGTCATGGAAGGGCCCATGTGTGTGGCATGTGTCTACGTGGCCTGCTTCTGAACGTCAGGTACACGAGCTAGGTGTCATCCGTGAAAGTGGAGGGGGACGGGAACGGCACAATTGGCCCCAGTGACAAACCGGAGAGCTGCGTCCTCAGAGCTGCCGGAGAAACAGTCCTATTGCCCGTCTTCTATTCACCCCTGGATTACCCTGAGAGGCAACCGGAGGCAGAGTGAATTTTCTTGAACGAACCGGAGTGCGTGCAGTTCCTTGCTAGGTTCTCATCCCAAAGCCTTCTTGGCCAGTGGTAAGGAAAAGTTGCCCGCGTGTTGCAAGGAAGGTCCGTGTTTTGGACGATGAGCGCTTAATGGAACGCCCTGCGGTCGCCAACCTTCTCAACCCTGCGGGAATACCCGGGGAGGAACGGAGACTTGGCCCAAGGAAACAGAATGCTGGCAATTGCTTGCTCGGAGTACCTCCAGCAGAGGAGGTTATCTAGGGCGTAAGTCAGCCGAGCGCCAGACTCAAGGTAAGGTGCAGTGTTTCCTTCCACCAGCACAGTCGCAGTCAGCAGTTTCAACGAGGCCTTCCCGACTGAACTGCTGTAAAGGCTGGTGTGCCTTTCAAGACTCTGAAAGGATGAGGATGCGAGCGTCTGCACCGTATTCCGAGGAAGGTCACTGTGGAGCAGAAGTGGCATCTGTGCCTGCTGAGCAACACCCAGCCACAAGGGTCTTGGGACTCTAGTGTTTTGTATGCAGGAGGCTGGGCAACAACGTTTCTCCTCCATCGGAGAGCTTGATTTGGAGAGCTTAGAGGAAGCCGGAAGAGCACGTTTATAACGGGGCCTCTGGCCAATGCAAGGGGGCCTCCTTTTGTAACCCTGAGCTGCTTTTGGAAAAACACCGTGCTTACACGAGCTCTCGGAATTCATACTTGACCTCTTGCTCCCTGAAGCAGCACCTGGACTTCACCTCTCGAGGGAGAAAGAGGCAGTCGTCCTCCGAAGACTGCTAGGCCTTTGCAAGATGTCCCATGACCTTAGGCGAAACGAAGGCGTTCACTGGCTCGCGCAGTTCACTTCCGGAGGAACACTGGCTTTCCAAAGTGCTTTCAGCGAAGGGGTACAGTACGTGACATGGGTCTCCTTTGGCCGCCCGGGAACTTCAGCTACATGAACTGCGTGGCACCCGTGAAAAGGGGGCGGGACGAGAAAAGCGAAATCCGTCCCGTTGGCTAGCCGGCGAGCTGCGTGCTCGGAGCTGCCTGACAACAAGGCCTGCTGCCCGTCTTGTCCTCACCGTAGGCGTTCCCTGGGAGGCAAAGTGAGGAAGAGTGAGTTTTCTCGAAAGAACGAGGGGGTGTGTGCAGTTCCTCACTAGGAGCTCATCCCAAAGCCTTCTTGGCTAGTGGTTAGGAAACCTGCCCCCATGCCGCCAAAGGAAGGTCCGCGTGTGCCGTGAGAAGTGTTGCAGTGCAGATCTTTCTGAGAAGCCTTAGTGAAGCTACTGCTTTAACACCGGTAGGCCTCTCAGGACTGCAGGCTCGCTCACACCTGGACCCAGGTCAAGGAAGAACACGTTGTAGCCAAAGTGTCAACTGCGGCTTCTGAGTAACCTGCAGCCCCATGGGTGGTTGGCCTCCACTCTGTGCATGCAGAGGGCAGGGCGACACACGGCTTGCTCCGGCGGAGAGCCAGACCTCCAACTCTGGAAAGCAGTCTTGGTAACAGAGTGGGGGCCGGTGTCACGTGCAATGCCTGTCAGACTCCCGGCTTAGCTATTAGCTGCACTGAATCATACCCGGCGAGTAACAGGGATTCTACGAACTCAAAGCTGACGACCCTTCACCTCCAGCAGAAAGGTGACTTTACAACCAGCCCGAAATGATGGACACCTTCCCCGAAGCACTGCTGGGAGATTGAAAGTTCCAACGTCGACCACGCCTGACTGAAGCGCTGTCGTGGCCAGGCACGTCACCCTGCGCAGAACCTCTGCTTACAAAAGGCTCCTCACAGGAGCGCCTGGTGTGCCGCGTGGCTCTCTTGGAGCTGAGCAGAAGGTGCTGCTGCACAGGCTGGGTTTGCACGTAGAAACTGGATCCTGAGGGCTGAAGCATTATTGGTCCCTTTGGAACAGGAGGCTTGGGGCCAGAAAACTGAAGGTAAAGCACGGGGGCGGGGGTGGGCGGGCACCAATCTTGGGCACCCCGCAGGAACTCCTTGGGAGGAAGCGTGAGTTTGCTCCAAAGAAACAGTGTGCCTGCCACTCCTTGCCAGGAGGTCATGCAGCAGACCACTTCAGCTAAGGCGAATGTCGGCTGAGCGGCATACTCAAAGTAAGGGGCAGTGTTTCCATCAGCAAACTTGGTGGTCGCAAGTAGACCCGAGGCTTTCACCACTGAAGTGCCGTAGTGCTGGTGTGCCTTTGACGTATCTGAGGACGCTCGCGACTGCCCCGTTTTCCGAGGAAAATCACTGTGTACCGAAAGCGTCATCTGTGCCTTCTGAGCACCCTCATGCCTCATGATGGTCTTTGGGCTCTCCTGTTGGTAGGCCGAAGGCCAGGCAGCCATGTGTTTCCTCCGTCGGAGAGCCAGATAGCCACAGCTCAGAAGAATCCTCAGGAAGAGTTTTCTCCCTGGTCTGCTGTGCAATGCAAGGGGACCCCAGTTGGTAAACCTGAGCTGCACTGGAACAAACACCGCCATGGCAAGGGTTCTCAGAATTCATCGCTGATGTCTTCCCCTCGCAAGCAGCACGTCGACTTCAGATCCAGCTGGAGACATGTGCTCTCAGCCTTTGAAGACTGTCAGGCCTTGGCAAGCTCCACGGTCAGGTAGGCGACACGAAGGCGTTCACTGGCTCAACGCCATTCACCTCAGGAGGACTCCTGCTTGCCAAAGTGTTGTCATGGAAGGGCCCATGTGTGTGGCATGTGTCTACGTGGCCTGCTTCTGAACGTCAGGTACACGAGCTAGGTGTCAACCGTGAAAGTGGAGGGGGACGGGAACGGCACAATTGGCCCCAGTGACAAACCGGAGAGCTGCGTCCTCAGAGCTGCCGGAGAAACAGTCCTGTTGCCCGTCTTCTATTCACCCCTGGATTACCCTGAGAGGCACCCGGAGGCAGAGTGAATTTTCTTGAACGAAGCGGAGTGCGTGCACTTCCTTGCTAGGTTCTCATCCCAAAGCCTTCTTGGCCAGTGGTAAGGAAACTTGCCCGCGTGTTGCAAGGAAGGTCCGTGTTTTCGACGATGAGCGCTTAATGGAACGCCCTGCGGTCGCCAACCTTCTCAACCCTGCGGGAATACCCGGGGAGGAACGGAGACTTGGCCCAAGGAAACAGAATGCTGGCAATTGCTTGCTCGGAGTACCTCCAGCAGAGGAGGTTATCTAGGGCGTAAGTCAGCCGAGCGCCAGACTCAAGGTAAGGTGCAGTGTTTCCTTCCACCAGCACAGTCGCAGTCAGCAGTTTCAACGAGGCCTTCCCGACTGAACTGCTGTAAAGGCTGGTGTGCCTTTCAAGACTCTGAAAGGATGAGGATGCGAGCGTCTGCACCGTATTCCGAGGAAGGTCACTGTGGAGCAGAAGTGGCATCTGTGCCTGCTGAGCAACACCCAGCCACAAGGGTCTTGGGACTCTAGTGTTTTGTATGCAGGAGGCTGGGCAACAACGTTTCTCCTCCATTGGAGAGCTCGATTTGGAGAGCTTAGAGGAAGCCGGAAGAGCACGTTTATAACGGGGCCTCTGGCCAATGCAAGGGGGCCTCCTTTTGTAACCCTGAGCTGCTTTTGGAAAAACACCGTGCTTACACGAGCTCTCGGAATTCATACTTGACCTCTTGCTCCCTGAAGCAGCACCTGGACTTCACCTCTCGAGGGAGAAAGAGGCAGTCGTCCTCCGAAGACTGCTAGGCCTTTGCAAGATGTCCCATGACCTTAGGCAAAACGAAGGCGTTCACTGGCTCGCGCAGTTCACTTCCGGAGGAACACTGGCTTTCCAAAGTGCTTTCAGCGAAGGGGTACAGTACGTGACATGGGTCTCCTTTGGCCGCCCGGGAACTTCAGCTACATGAGCTGCGTGGCAACCGTGAAAAGGGGGCGGGACGAGCAAAGCGAAATCCGTCCCGTTGGCAAGCCGGCGAGCTGCGTGCTCGGAGCTGCCTGACAACAAGGCCTGCTGCCCGTCTTGTCCTCACCGTAGGCGTTCCCTGGGAGGCAAAGTGAGGAAGAGTGAGTTTTCTCGAAAGAACGAGGGGGTGTGTGCAGTTCCTCACTAGGAGCTCATCCCAAAGCCTTCTTGGCTAGTGGTTAGGAAACCTGCCCCCATGCCGCCAAAGGAAGGTCTGCGTGTGCCGTGAGAAGTGTTGCAGTGCAGATCTTTCTGAGAAGCCTTAGTGAAGGTACTGTTTAACACCGGTAGGCCTCTCAGGACTGCAGGCTCGCTCACGCCTGGACCCAGGTCAAGGAAGAACACGTTGTAGCCAACGTGTCAACTGCGGCTTCTGAGTAACCTGCAGCCCCATGGGTGGTTGGCCTCCACTCTGTGCATGCAGAGGGCAGGGCAACACACGGCTTGCTCCGGCGGAGAGCCAGACCTCCAACTCTGGAAAGCAGTCTTGGTAACAGAGTGGGGGCCGGTGTCACGTGCAATGCCTGTCAGACTCCCGGCTTAGCTATTAGCTGCACTGAATCATACCCGGCGAGTAACAGGGATTCTACGAACTCAAAGCTGACGACCCTTCACCTCCAGCAGAAAGGTGACTTTACAACCAGCCCGAAATGATGGACACCTTCCCCGAAGCACTGCTGGGAGATTGAAAGTTCCAACGTCGACCACGCCTGACTGAAGCGCTGTCGTGGCCAGGCACGTCACCCTGCGCAGAACCTCTGCTTACAAAAGGCTCCTCACAGGAGCGCCTGGTGTGTCGCGTGGCTCTCTTGGAGCTGAGCAGAAGGTGCTGCTCCACAGGCTGGGTTTGCACGTAGAAACTGGATCCTGAGGGCTGAAGCATTATTGGTCCCTTTGGAACAGGAGGCTTGGGGCCAGAAAACTGAAGGTAAAGCACGGGGGCGGGGGTGGGCGGGCACCAATCTTGGGCACCCCGCAGGAACTCCTTGGGAGGAAGCGTGAGTTTGCTCCAAAGAAACAGTGTGCCTGCCACTCCTTGCCAGGAGGTCATGCAGCAGACCACTTCAGCTAAGGCGAATGTCGGCTGAGCGGCATACTCAAAGTAAGGGGCAGTGTTTCCATCAGCAAACTTGGTGGTCGCAAGTAGACCCGAGGCTTTCACCACTGAAGTGCCGTAGTGCTGGTGTGCCTTTGACGTATCTGAGGACGCTCGCGACTGCCCCGTTTTCCGAGGAAAATCACTGTGTACCGAAAGCGTCATCTGTGCCTTCTGAGCACCCTCATGCCTCATGATGGTCTTTGGGCTCTCCTGTTGGTAGGCCGAAGGCCAGGCAGCCATGTGTTTCCTCCGTCGGAGAGCCAGATAGCCACAGCTCAGAAGAATCCTCAGGAAGAGTTTTCTCCCTGGTCTGCTGTGCAATGCAAGGGGACCCCAGTTGGTAAACCTGAGCTGCACTGGAACAAACACCGCCATGGCAAGGGTTCTCAGAATTCATCGCTGACGTCTTCCCCTCGCAAGCAGCACGTCGACTTCAGATCCAGCTGGAGACATGTGCTCTCAGCCTTTGAAGACTGTCAGGCCTTGGCAAGCTCCACGGTCAGGTAGGCGACACGAAGGCGTTCACTGGCTCAACGCCATTCACCTCAGGAGGACTCCTGCTTGCCAAAGTGTTGTCATGGAAGGGCCCATGTGTGTGGCATGTGTCTACGTGGCCTGCTTCTGAACGTCAGGTACACGAGCTAGGTGTCAACCGTGAAAGTGGAGGGGGACGGGAACGGCACAATTGGCCCCAGTGACAAACCGGAGAGCTGCGTCCTCAGAGCTGCCGGAGAAACAGTCCTGTTGCCCGTCTTCTATTCACCCCTGGATTACCCTGAGAGGCACCCGGAGGCAGAGTGAATTTTCTTGAACGAAGCGGAGTGCGTGCACTTCCTTGCTAGGTTCTCATCCCAAAGCCTTCTTGGCCAGTGGTAAGGAAACTTGCCCGCGTGTTGCAAGGAAGGTCCGTGTTTTCGACGATGAGCGCTTAATGGAACGCCCTGCGGTCGCCAACCTTCTCAACCCTGCGGGAATACCCGGGGAGGAACGGAGACTTGGCCCAAGGAAACAGAATGCTGGCAATTGCTTGCTCGGAGTACCTCCAGCATAGGAGGTTATCTAGGGCGTAAGTCAGCCGAGCGCCAGACTCAAGGTAAGGTGCAGTGTTTCCTTCCACCAGCACAGTCGCAGTCAGCAGTTTCAACGAGGCCTTCCCGACTGAACTGCTGTAAATGCTGGTGTGCCTTTCAAGACTCTGAAAGGATGAGGATGCGAGCGTCTGCACCGTATTCCGAGGAAGGTCACTGTGGAGCAGAAGTGGCATCTGTGCCTGCTGAGCAACACCCAGCCACAAGGGTCTTGGGACTCTAGTGTTTTGTATGCAGGAGGCTGGGCAACAACGTTTCTCCTCCATTGGAGAGCTCGATTTGGAGAGCTTAGAGGAAGCCGGAAGAGCACGTTTATAACGGGGCCTCTGGCCAATGCAAGGGGGCCTCCTTTTGTAAACCTGAGCTGCTTTTGGAAAAACACCGTGATTACACGAGCTCTCGGAATTCATACTTGACCTCTTGCTCCCTGAAGCAGCACCTGGACTTCACCTCTCGAGGGAGAAAGAGGCAGTCGTCCTCCGAAGACTGCTAGGCCTTTGCAAGATGTCCCATGACCTTAGGCAAAACGAAGGCGTTCACTGGCTCGCGCAGTTCACTTCCGGAGGAACACTGGCTTTCCAAAGTGCTTTCAGCGAAGGGGTACAGTACGTGACATGGGTCTCCTTTGGCCGCCCGGGAACTTCAGCTACATGAGCTGCGTGGCAACCGTGAAAAGGGGGCGGGACGAGCAAAGCGAAATCCGTCCCGTTGGCAAGCCGGCGAGCTGCGTGCTCGGAGCTGCCTGACAACAAGGCCTGCTGCCCGTCTTGTCCTCACCGTAGGCGTTCCCTGGGAGGCAAAGTGAGGAAGAGTGAGTTTTCTCGAAAGAACGAGGGGGTGTGTGCAGTTCCTCACTAGGAGCTCATCCCAAAGCCTTCTTGGCTAGTGGTTAGGAAACCTGCCCCCATGCCGCCAAAGGAAGGTCTGCGTGTGCCGTGAGAAGTGTTGCAGTGCAGATCTTTCTGAGAAGCCTTAGTGAAGGTACTGCTTTAACACCGGTAGGCCTCTCAGGACTGCAGGCTCGCTCACGCCTGGACCTAGGTCAAGGAAGAACACGTTGTAGCCAACGTGTCAACTGCGGCTTCTGAGTAACCTGCAGCCCCATGGGTGGTTGGCCTCCACTCTGTGCATGCAGAGGGCAGGGCAACACACGGCTTGCTCCGGCGGAGAGCCAGACCTCCAACTCTGGAAAGCAGTCTTGGTAACAGAGTGGGGGCCGGTGTCACGTGCAATGCCTGTCAGACTCCCGGCTTAGCTATTAGCTGCACTGAATCATACCCGGCGAGTAACAGGGATTCTACGAACTCAAAGCTGACGACCCTTCACCTCCAGCAGAAAGGTGACTTTACAACCAGCCCGAAATGATGGACACCTTCCCCGAAGCACTGCTGGGAGATTGAAAGTTCCAACGTCGACCACGCCTGACTGAAGCGCTGTCGTGGCCAGGCACGTCACCCTGCGCAGAACCTCTGCTTACAAAAGGCTCCTCACAGGAGCGCCTGGTGTGTCGCGTGGCTCTCTTGGAGCTGAGCAGAAGGTGCTGCTCCACAGGCTGGGTTTGCACGTAGAAACTGGATCCTGAGGGCTGAAGCATTATTGGTCCCTTTGGAACAGGAGGCTTGGGGCCAGAAAACTGAAGGTAAAGCACGGGGGCGGGGGTGGGCGGGCGCCCATCTTGGGCACCCCGCAGGAACTCCTTGGGAGGAAGCGTGAGTTTGCTCCAAAGAAACAGTGTGCCTGCCACTCCTTGCCAGGAGGTCATGCAGCAGACCACTTCAGCTAAGGCGAATGTCGGCTGAGCGGCATACTCAAAGTAAGGGGCAGTGTTTCCATCAGCAAACTTGGTGGTCGCAAGTAGACCCGAGGCTTTCACCACTGAAGTGCCGTAGTGCTGGTGTGCCTTTGACGTATCTGAGGACGCTCGCGACTGCACCGTTTTCCGAGGAAAATCACTGTGTACCGAAAGCGTCATCTGTGCCTTCTGAGCACCCTCATGCCTCATGATGGTCTTTGGGCTCTCCTGTTGGTAGGCCGAAGGCCAGGCAGCCATGTGTTTCCTCCGTCGGAGAGCCAGATAGCCACAGCTCAGAAGAATCCTCAGGAAGAGTTTTCTCCCTGGTCTGCTGTGCAATGCAAGGGGACCCCAGTTGGTAAACCTGAGCTGCACTGGAACAAACACCGCCATGGCAAGGGTTCTCAGAATTCATCGCTGACGTCTTCCCCTCGCAAGCAGCACGTCGACTTCAGATCCAGCTGGAGACATGTGCTCTCAGCCTTTGAAGACTGTCAGGCCTTGGCAAGCTCCACGGTCAGGTAGGCGACACGAAGGCGTTCACTGGCTCAACGCCATTCACCTCAGGAGGACTCCTGCTTGCCAAAGTGTTGTCATGGAAGGGCCCATGTGTGTGGCATGTGTCTACGTGGCCTGCTTCTGAACGTCAGGTACACGAGCTAGGTGTCAACCGTGAAAGTGGAGGGGGACGGGAACGGCACAATTGGCCCCAGTGACAAACCGGAGAGCTGCGTCCTCAGAGCTGCCGGAGAAACAGTCCTGTTGCCCGTCTTCTATTCACCCCTGGATTACCCTGAGAGGCAACCGGAGGCAGAGTGAATTTTCTTGAACGAACCGGAGTGCGTGCAGTTCCTTGCTAGGTTCTCATCCCAAAGCCTTCTTGGCCAGTGGTAAGGAAACTTGCCCGCGTGTTGCAAGGAAGGTCCGTGTTTTCGACGATGAGCGCTTAATGGAACGCCCTGCGGTCGCCAACCTTCTCACCCCTGCGGGAATACCCAGGGAGGAACGGAGACTTGGCCCAAGGAAACAGAATGCTGGCAATTGCTTGCTCGGAGTACCTCCAGCAGAGGAGGTTATCTAGGGCGTAAGTCAGCCGAGCGCCAGACTCAAGGTAAGGTGCAGTGTTTCCTTCCACCAGCACAGTCGCAGTCAGCAGTTTCAACGAGGCCTTCCCGACTGAACTGCTGTAAAGGCTGGTGTGCCTTTCAAGACTCTGAAAGGATGAGGATGCGAGCGTCTGCACCGTATTCCGAGGAAGGTCACTGTGGAGCAGAAGTGGCATCTGTGCCTGCTGAGCAACACCCAGCCACAATGGTCTTGGGACTCCAGGGTTTTGTATGCAGGAGGCTGGGCAACAACGTTTCTCCTCCATCGGAGAGCTCGATTTGGAGAGCTAAGAGGAAGCCGGAAGAGCACGTTTATAACGGGGCCTCTGCCCAATGCAAGGGGGCCTCCTTTTGTAACCCTGAGCTGCTTTTGGAAAACCACCGTGCTTACACGAGCTCTCGGAATTCATACTTGACCTCTTGCTCCCTGAAGCAGCACCTGGACTTCACCTCTCGAGGGAGAAAGAGGCAGTCGTCCTCCGAAGACTGCTAGGCCTTTGCAAGATGTCCCATGACCTTAGGCGAAACGAAGGCGTTCACTGGCTCGCGCATTTCACTTCCGGAGGAACACTGGCTTTCCAAAGTGCTTTCAGCGAAGGGGTACAGTACGTGACATGGGTCTCCTTTGGCCGCCCGGGAACTTCAGCTACATGAGCTGCGTGGCAACCGTGAAAAGGGGGCGGGACGAGAAAAGCGAAATCCGTCCCGTTGGCAAGCCGGCGAGCTGTGTGCTCGGAGCTGCCTGACAACAAGGCCTGCTGCCCGTCTTGTCCTCACCGTAGGCGTTCCCTGGGAGGCAAAGTGAGGAAGAGTGAGTTTTCTCGAAAGAACGAGGGGGTGTGTGCAGTTCCTCACTAGGAGCTCATCCCAAAGCCTTCTTGGCTAGTGGTTAGGAAACCTGCCCCCATGCCGCCAAAGGAAGGTCCGCGTGTGCCGTGAGAAGTGTTGCAGTGCAGATCTTTCTGAGAAGCCTTAGTGAAGGTACTGCTTTAACACCGGTAGGCCTCTCAGGACTGCAGGCTCGCTCACGCCTGGACCCAGGTCAAGGAAGAACACGTTGTAGCCAACGTGTCAACTGCGGCTTCTGAGTAACCTGCAGCCCCACGGGTGGTTGGCCTCCACTCTGTGCATGCAGAGGGCAGGGCAACACACGGCTTGCTCCGGCGGAGAGCCAGACCTCCAACTCTGGAAAGCAGTCTTGGTAACAGAGTGGGGGCCGGTGTCACGTGCAATGCCTGTCAGACTCCCGGCTTAGCTATTAGCTGCACTGAATCATACCCGGCGAGTAACAGGGATTCTACGAACTCAAAGCTGACGACCCTTCACCTCCAGCAGAAAGGTGACTTTACAACCAGCCCGAAATGATGGACACCTTCCCCGAAGCACTGCTGGGAGATTGAAAGTTCCAACGTCGACCACGCCTGACTGAAGCGCTGTCGTGGCCAGGCACGTCACCCTGCGCAGAACCTCTGCTTACAAAAGGCTCCTCACAGGAGCGCCTGGTGTGTCGCGTGGCTCTCTTGGAGCTGAGCAGAAGGTGCTGCTCCACAGGCTGGGTTTGCACGTAGAAACTGGATCCTGAGGGCTGAAGCATTATTGGTCCCTTTGGAACAGGAGGCTTGGGGCCAGAAAACTGAAGGTAAAGCACGGGGGCGGGGGTGGGCGGGCGCCCATCTTGGGCACCCCGCAGGAACTCCTTGGGAGGAAGCGTGAGTTTGCTCCAAAGAAACAGTGTGCCTGCCACTCCTTGCCAGGAGGTCATGCAGCAGACCACTTCAGCTAAGGCGAATGTCGGCTGAGCGGCATACTCAAAGTAAGGGGCAGTGTTTCCATCAGCAAACTTGGTGGTCGCAAGTAGACCCGAGGCTTTCACCACTGAAGTGCCGTAGTGCTGGTGTGCCTTTGACGTATCTGAGGACGCTCGCGACTGCACCGTTTTCCGAGGAAAATCACTGTGTACCGAAAGCGTCATCTGTGCCTTCTGAGCACCCTCATGCCTCATGATGGTCTTTGGGCTCTCCTGTTGGTAGGCCGAAGGCCAGGCAGCCATGTGTTTCCTCCGTCGGAGAGCCAGATAGCCACAGCTCAGAAGAATCCTCAGGAAGAGTTTTCTCCCTGGTCTGCTGTGCAATGCAAGGGGACCCCAGTTGGTAAACCTGAGCTGCACTGGAACAAACACCGCCATGGCAAGGGTTCTCAGAATTCATCGCTGACGTCTTCCCCTCGCAAGCAGCACGTCGACTTCAGATCCAGCTGGAGACATGTGCTCTCAGCCTTTGAAGACTGTCAGGCCTTGGCAAGCTCCACGGTCAGGTAGGCGACACGAAGGCGTTCACTGGCTCAACGCCATTCACCTCAGGAGGACTCCTGCTTGCCAAAGTGTTGTCATGGAAGGGCCCATGTGTGTGGCATGTGTCTACGTGGCCTGCTTCTGAACGTCAGGTACACGAGCTAGGTGTCAACCGTGAAAGTGGAGGGGGACGGGAACGGCACAATTGGCCCCAGTGACAAACCGGAGAGCTGCGTCCTCAGAGCTGCCGGAGAAACAGTCCTGTTGCCCGTCTTCTATTCACCCCTGGATTACCCTGAGAGGCAACCGGAGGCAGAGTGAATTTTCTTGAACGAACCGGAGTGCGTGCAGTTCCTTGCTAGGTTCTCATCCCAAAGCCTTCTTGGCCAGTGGTAAGGAAACTTGCCCGCGTGTTGCAAGGAAGGTCCGTGTTTTCGACGATGAGCGCTTAATGGAACGCCCTGCGGTCGCCAACCTTCTCACCCCTGCGGGAATACCCAGGGAGGAACGGAGACTTGGCCCAAGGAAACAGAATGCTGGCAATTGCTTGCTCGGAGTACCTCCAGCAGAGGAGGTTATCTAGGGCGTAAGTCAGCCGAGCGCCAGACTCAAGGTAAGGTGCAGTGTTTCCTTCCACCAGCACAGTCGCAGTCAGCAGTTTCAACGAGGCCTTCCCGACTGAACTGCTGTAAAGGCTGGTGTGCCTTTCAAGACTCTGAAAGGATGAGGATGCGAGCGTCTGCACCGTATTCCGAGGAAGGTCACTGTGGAGCAGAAGTGGCATCTGTGCCTGCTGAGCAACACCCAGCCACAAGGGTCTTGGGACTCCAGGGTTTTGTATGCAGGAGGCTGGGCAACAACGTTTCTCCTCCATCGGAGAGCTCGATTTGGAGAGCTAAGAGGAAGCCGGAAGAGCACGTTTATAACGGGGCCTCTGCCCAATGCAAGGGGGCCTCCTTTTGTAACCCTGAGCTGCTTTTGGAAAACCACCGTGCTTACACGAGCTCTCGGAATTCATACTTGACCTCTTGCTCCCTGAAGCAGCACCTGGACTTCACCTCTCGAGGGAGAAAGAGGCAGTCGTCCTCCGAAGACTGCTAGGCCTTTGCAAGATGTCCCATGACCTTAGGCGAAACGAAGGCGTTCACTGGCTCGCGCAGTTCACTTCCGGAGGAACACTGGCTTTCCAAAGTGCTTTCAGCGAAGGGGTACAGTACGTGACATGGGTCTCCTTTGGCCGCCCGGGAACTTCAGCTACATGAGCTGCGTGGCAACCGTGAAAAGGGGGCGGGACGAGAAAAGCGAAATCCGTCCCGTTGGCAAGCCGGCGAGCTGTGTGCTCGGAGCTGCCTGACAACAAGGCCTGCTGCCCGTCTTGTCCTCACCGTAGGCGTTCCCTGGGAGGCAAAGTGAGGAAGAGTGAGTTTTCTCGAAAGAACGAGGGGGTGTGTGCAGTTCCTCACTAGGAGCTCATCCCAAAGCCTTCTTGGCTAGTGGTTAGGAAACCTGCCCCCATGCCGCCAAAGGAAGGTCCGCGTGTGCCGTGAGAAGTGTTGCAGTGCAGATCTTTCTGAGAAGCCTTAGTGAAGGTACTGCTTTAACACCGGTAGGCCTCTCAGGACTGCAGGCTCGCTCACGCCTGGACCCAGGTCAAGGAAGAACACGTTGTAGCCAACGTGTCAACTGCGGCTTCTGAGTAACCTGCAGCCCCACGGGTGGTTGGCCTCCACTCTGTGCATGCAGAGGGCAGGGCAACACACGGCTTGCTCCGGCGGAGAGCCAGACCTCCAACTCTGGAAAGCAGTCTTGGTAACAGAGTGGGGGCCGGTGTCACGTGCAATGCCTGTCAGACTCCCGGCTTAGCTATTAGCTGCACTGAATCATACCCGGCGAGTAACAGGGATTCTACGAACTCAAAGCTGACGACCCTTCACCTCCAGCAGAAAGGTGACTTTACAACCAGCCCGAAATGATGGACACCTTCCCCGAAGCACTGCTGGGAGATTGAAAGTTCCAACGTCGACCACGCCTGACTGAAGCGCTGTCGTGGCCAGGCACGTCACCCTGCGCAGAACCTCTGCTTACAAAAGGCTCCTCACAGGAGCGCCTGGTGTGTCGCGTGGCTCTCTTGGAGCTGAGCAGAAGGTGCTGCTCCACAGGCTGGGTTTGCACGTAGAAACTGGATCCTGAGGGCTGAAGCATTATTGGTCCCTTTGGAACAGGAGGCTTGGGGCCAGAAAACTGAAGGTAAAGCACGGGGGCGGGGGTGGGCGGGCGCCCATCTTGGGCACCCCGCAGGAACTCCTTGGGAGGAAGCGTGAGTTTGCTCCAAAGAAACAGTGTGCCTGCCACTCCTTGCCAGGAGGTCATGCAGCAGACCACTTCAGCTAAGGCGAATGTCGGCTGAGCGGCATACTCAAAGTAAGGGGCAGTGTTTCCATCAGCAAACTTGGTGGTCGCAAGTAGACCCGAGGCTTTCACCACTGAAGTGCCGTAGTGCTGGTGTGCCTTTGACGTATCTGAGGACGCTCGCGACTGCACCGTTTTCCGAGGAAAATCACTGTGTACCGAAAGCGTCATCTGTGCCTTCTGAGCACCCTCATGCCTCATGATGGTCTTTGGGCTCTCCTGTTGGTAGGCCGAAGGCCAGGCAGCCATGTGTTTCCTCCGTCGGAGAGCCAGATAGCCACAGCTCAGAAGAATCCTCAGGAAGAGTTTTCTCCCTGGTCTGCTGTGCAATGCAAGGGGACCCCAGTTGGTAAACCTGAGCTGCACTGGAACAAACACCGCCATGGCAAGGGTTCTCAGAATTCATCGCTGACGTCTTCCCCTCGCAAGCAGCACGTCGACTTCAGATCCAGCTGGAGACATGTGCTCTCAGCCTTTGAAGACTGTCAGGCCTTGGCAAGCTCCACGGTCAGGTAGGCGACACGAAGGCGTTCACTGGCTCAACGCCATTCACCTCAGGAGGACTCCTGCTTGCCAAAGTGTTGTCATGGAAGGGCCCATGTGTGTGGCATGTGTCTACGTGGCCTGCTTCTGAACGTCAGGTACACGAGCTAGGTGTCAACCGTGAAAGTGGAGGGGGACGGGAACGGCACAATTGGCCCCAGTGACAAACCGGAGAGCTGCGTCCTCAGAGCTGCCGGAGAAACAGTCCTGTTGCCCGTCTTCTATTCACCCCTGGATTACCCTGAGAGGCAACCGGAGGCAGAGTGAATTTTCTTGAACGAACCGGAGTGCGTGCAGTTCCTTGCTAGGTTCTCATCCCAAAGCCTTCTTGGCCAGTGGTAAGGAAACTTGCCCGCGTGTTGCAAGGAAGGTCCGTGTTTTCGACGATGAGCGCTTAATGGAACGCCCTGCGGTCGCCAACCTTCTCACCCCTGCGGGAATACCCAGGGAGGAACGGAGACTTGGCCCAAGGAAACAGAATGCTGGCAATTGCTTGCTCGGAGTACCTCCAGCAGAGGAGGTTATCTAGGGCGTAAGTCAGCCGAGCGCCAGACTCAAGGTAAGGTGCAGTGTTTCCTTCCACCAGCACAGTCGCAGTCAGCAGTTTCAACGAGGCCTTCCCGACTGAACTGCTGTAAAGGCTGGTGTGCCTTTCAAGACTCTGAAAGGATGAGGATGCGAGCGTCTGCACCGTATTCCGAGGAAGGTCACTGTGGAGCAGAAGTGGCATCTGTGCCTGCTGAGCAACACCCAGCCACAAGGGTCTTGGGACTCCAGGGTTTTGTATGCAGGAGGCTGGGCAACAACGTTTCTCCTCCATCGGAGAGCTCGATTTGGAGAGCTAAGAGGAAGCCGGAAGAGCACGTTTATAACGGGGCCTCTGCCCAATGCAAGGGGGCCTCCTTTTGTAACCCTGAGCTGCTTTTGGAAAACCACCGTGCTTACACGAGCTCTCGGAATTCATACTTGACCTCTTGCTCCCTGAAGCAGCACCTGGACTTCACCTCTCGAGGGAGAAAGAGGCAGTCGTCCTCCGAAGACTGCTAGGCCTTTGCAAGATGTCCCATGACCTTAGGCGAAACGAAGGCGTTCACTGGCTCGCGCAGTTCACTTCCGGAGGAACACTGGCTTTCCAAAGTGCTTTCAGCGAAGGGGTACAGTACGTGACATGGGTCTCCTTTGGCCGCCCGGGAACTTCAGCTACATGAGCTGCGTGGCAACCGTGAAAAGGGGGCGGGACGAGAAAAGCGAAATCCGTCCCGTTGGCAAGCCGGCGAGCTGTGTGCTCGGAGCTGCCTGACAACAAGGCCTGCTGCCCGTCTTGTCCTCACCGTAGGCGTTCCCTGGGAGGCAAAGTGAGGAAGAGTGAGTTTTCTCGAAAGAACGAGGGGGTGTGTGCAGTTCCTCACTAGGAGCTCATCCCAAAGCCTTCTTGGCTAGTGGTTAGGAAACCTGCCCCCATGCCGCCAAAGGAAGGTCCGCGTGTGCCGTGAGAAGTGTTGCAGTGCAGATCTTTCTGAGAAGCCTTAGTGAAGGTACTGCTTTAACACCGGTAGGCCTCTCAGGACTGCAGGCTCGCTCACGCCTGGACCCAGGTCAAGGAAGAACACGTTGTAGCCAACGTGTCAACTGCGGCTTCTGAGTAACCTGCAGCCCCACGGGTGGTTGGCCTCCACTCTGTGCATGCAGAGGGCAGGGCAACACACGGCTTGCTCCGGCGGAGAGCCAGACCTCCAACTCTGGAAAGCAGTCTTGGTAACAGAGTGGGGGCCGGTGTCACGTGCAATGCCTGTCAGACTCCCGGCTTAGCTATTAGCTGCACTGAATCATACCCGGCGAGTAACAGGGATTCTACGAACTCAAAGCTGACGACCCTTCACCTCCAGCAGAAAGGTGACTTTACAACCAGCCCGAAATGATGGACACCTTCCCCGAAGCACTGCTGGGAGATTGAAAGTTCCAACGTCGACCACGCCTGACTGAAGCGCTGTCGTGGCCAGGCACGTCACCCTGCGCAGAACCTCTGCTTACAAAAGGCTCCTCACAGGAGCGCCTGGTGTGTCGCGTGGCTCTTTGGGAGCTGAGCAGAAGGTGCTGCTCCACAGGCTGGGTTTGCACGTAGAAACTGGATCCTGAGGGCTGAAGCATTATTGGTCCCTTTGGAACAGGAGGCTTGGGGCCAGAAAACTGAAGGTAAAGCACGGGGGCGGGGGTGGGCGGGCGCCCATCTTGGGCACCCCGCAGGAACTCCTTGGGAGGAAGCGTGAGTTTGCTCCAAAGAAACAGTGTGCCTGCCACTCCTTGCCAGGAGGTCATGCAGCAGACCACTTCAGCTAAGGCGAATGTCGGCTGAGCGGCATACTCAAAGTAAGGGGCAGTGTTTCCATCAGCAAACTTGGTGGTCGCAAGTAGACCCGAGGCTTTCACCACTGAAGTGCCGTAGTGCTGGTGTGCCTTTGACGTATCTGAGGACGCTCGCGACTGCACCGTTTTCCGAGGAAAATCACTGTGTACCGAAAGCGTCATCTGTGCCTTCTGAGCACCCTCATGCCTCATGATGGTCTTTGGGCTCTCCTGTTGGTAGGCCGAAGGCCAGGCAGCCATGTGTTTCCTCCGTCGGAGAGCCAGATAGCCACAGCTCAGAAGAATCCTCAGGAAGAGTTTTCTCCCTGGTCTGCTGTGCAATGCAAGGGGACCCCAGTTGGTAAACCTGAGCTGCACTGGAACAAACACCGCCATGGCAAGGGTTCTCAGAATTCATCGCTGACGTCTTCCCCTCGCAAGCAGCACGTCGACTTCAGATCCAGCTGGAGACATGTGCTCTCAGCCTTTGAAGACTGTCAGGCCTTGGCAAGCTCCACGGTCAGGTAGGCGACACGAAGGCGTTCACTGGCTCAACGCCATTCACCTCAGGAGGACTCCTGCTTGCCAAAGTGTTGTCATGGAAGGGCCCATGTGTGTGGCATGTGTCTACGTGGCCTGCTTCTGAACGTCAGGTACACGAGCTAGGTGTCAACCGTGAAAGTGGAGGGGGACGGGAACGGCACAATTGGCCCCAGTGACAAACCGGAGAGCTGCGTCCTCAGAGCTGCCGGAGAAACAGTCCTGTTGCCCGTCTTCTATTCACCCCTGGATTACCCTGAGAGGCAACCGGAGGCAGAGTGAATTTTCTTGAACGAACCGGAGTGCGTGCAGTTCCTTGCTAGGTTCTCATCCCAAAGCCTTCTTGGCCAGTGGTAAGGAAACTTGCCCGCGTGTTGCAAGGAAGGTCCGTGTTTTCGACGATGAGCGCTTAATGGAACGCCCTGCGGTCGCCAACCTTCTCACCCCTGCGGGAATACCCAGGGAGGAACGGAGACTTGGCCCAAGGAAACAGAATGCTGGCAATTGCTTGCTCGGAGTACCTCCAGCAGAGGAGGTTATCTAGGGCGTAAGTCAGCCGAGCGCCAGACTCAAGGTAAGGTGCAGTGTTTCCTTCCACCAGCACAGTCGCAGTCAGCAGTTTCAACGAGGCCTTCCCGACTGAACTGCTGTAAAGGCTGGTGTGCCTTTCAAGACTCTGAAAGGATGAGGATGCGAGCGTCTGCACCGTATTCCGAGGAAGGTCACTGTGGAGCAGAAGTGGCATCTGTGCCTGCTGAGCAACACCCAGCCACAAGGGTCTTGGGAC
Organism: Eschrichtius robustus; assembly: GCF_028021215.1. Classification (NCBI taxonomy): domain Eukaryota; kingdom Metazoa; phylum Chordata; class Mammalia; order Artiodactyla; family Eschrichtiidae; genus Eschrichtius; species Eschrichtius robustus. Next base: position 799,308 of record NW_027175690.1, on the reverse strand, counting down.
TCCAGGGTTTTGTATGCAGGAGGCTGGGCAACAACGTTTCTCCTCCATCGGAGAGCTCGATTTGGAGAGCTAAGAGGAAGCCGGAAGAGCACGTTTATAACGGGGCCTCTGCCCAATGCAAGGGGGCCTCCTTTTGTAACCCTGAGCTGCTTTTGGAAAACCACCGTGCTTACACGAGCTCTCGGAATTCATACTTGACCTCTTGCTCCCTGAAGCAGCACCTGGACTTCACCTCTCGAGGGAGAAAGAGGCAGTCGTCCTCCGAAGACTGCTAGGCCTTTGCAAGATGTCCCATGACCTTAGGCGAAACGAAGGCGTTCACTGGCTCGCGCAGTTCACTTCCGGAGGAACACTGGCTTTCCAAAGTGCTTTCAGCGAAGGGGTACACTACGTGACATGGGTCTCCTTTGGCCGCCCGGGAACTTCAGCTACATGAGCTGCGTGGCAACCGTGAAAAGGGGGCGGGACGAGCAAAGCGAAATCCGTCCCGTTGGCAAGCCGGCGAGCTGCGTGCTCGGAGCTGCCTGACAACAAGGCCTGCTGCCCGTCTTGTCCTCACCGTAGGCGTTCCCTGGGAGGCAAAGTGAGGAAGAGTGAGTTTTCTCGAAAGAACGAGGGGGTGTGTGCAGTTCCTCACTAGGAGCTCATCCCAAAGCCTTCTTGGCTAGTGGTTAGGAAACCTGCCCCCATGCCGCCAAAGGAAGGTCCGCGTGTGCCGTGAGAAGTGTTGCAGTGCAGATCTTTCTGAGAAGCCTTAGTGAAGCTACTGCTTTAACACCGGTAGGCCTCTCAGGACTGCAGGCTCGCTCACGCCTGGACCCAGGTCAAGGAAGAACACGTTGTAGCCAAAGTGTCAACTGCGGCTTCTGAGTAACCTGCAGCCCCATGGGTGGTTGGCCTCCACTCTGTGCATGCAGAGGGCAGGGCAACACACGGCTTGCTCCGGCGGAGAGCCAGACCTCCAACTCTGGAAAGCAGTCTTGGTAACAGAGTGGGGGCCGGTGTCACGTGCAATGCCTGTCAGACTCCCGGCTTAGCTATTAGCTGCACTGAATCATACCCGGCGAGTAACAGGGATTCTACGAAATCAAAGCTGACGACCCTTCACCTCCAGCAGAAAGGTGACTTTACAACCAGCCCGAAATGATGGACACCTTCCCCGAAGCACTGCTGGGAGATTGAAAGTTCCAACGTCGACCACGCCTGACTGAAGCGCTGTCGTGGCCAGGCACGTCACCCTGCGCAGAACCTCTGCTTACAAAAGGCTCCTCACAGGAGCGCCTGGTGTATCGCGTGGCTCTCTTGGAGCTGAGCAGAAGGTGCTGCTCCACAGGCTGGGTTTGCACGTAGAAACTGGATCCTGAGGGCTGAAGCATTATTGGTCCCTTTGGAACAGGAGGCTTGGGGCCAGAAAACTGAAGGTAAAGCACGGGGGCGGGGGTGGGCGGGCGCCCATCTTGGGCACCCCGCAGGAACTCCTTGGGAGGAAGCGTGAGTTTGCTCCAAAGAAACAGTGTGCCTGCCACTCCTTGCCAGGCGGTCATGCAGCAGACCACTTCAGCTAAGGCGAATGTCGGCTGAGCAGCATACTCAAAGTAAGGGGCAGTGTTTCCATCAGCAAACTTGGTGGTCGCAAGTAGACCCGAGGCTTTCACCACTGAAGTGCCGTAGGGCTGGTGTGCCTTTGACGTATCTGAGGACGTTCGCGACTGCACCGTTTTCCGAGGAAAATCACTGTGTACCGAAAGCTTCATCTGTGCCTTATGAGCACCCTCATGCATCATGATGGTCTTTGGGCTCTCCTGTTGGTAGGCCGAAGGCCAAGCAGCCATGTGTTTCCTCCGTCGGAGAGCCAGATTGCCACTGCTCAGAAGAATCCTCAGGAAGAGTTTTCTCCCTGGTCTGCTGTGCAATGCAAGGGGACCCCAGTTGGTAAACCTGAGCTGCACTGGAACAAACACCGCCATGGCAAGGGTTCTCAGAATTCATCGCTGACGTCTTCCCCTCGCAAGCAGCACGTCGACTTCAGATCCAGCTGGAGACATGTGCTCTCAGCCTTTGAAGACTGTCAGGCCTTGGCAAGCTCCATGGTCAGGTAGGCGACACTAAGGCGTTCACTGGCTCACGCCATTCACCTCAGGAGGACTCCTGCTTGCCAAAGTGTTGTCATGGAAGGGCCCATGTGTGTGGCATGTGTCTACGTGGCCTGCTTCTGAACGTCAGGTACACGAGCTAGGTGTCAACCGTGAAAGTGGAGGGTGACGGGAACGGCACAATTGGCCCCAGTGACAAACCGGAGAGCTGCGTCCTCAGAGCTGCCGGAGAAACAGTCCTGTTGCCCGTCTTCTATTCACCCCTGGATTACCCTGAGAGGCAACCGGAGGCAGAGTGAATTTTCTTGAACGAACCGGAGTGCGTGCAGTTCCTTGATAGGTTCTCATCCCAAAGCCTTCTTGGCCAGTGGTAAGGAAACTTGCCCGCGTGTTGCAAGGAAGGTCCATGTTTTCGACGATGAGCGCTTAATGGAATGCCCTGCGGTCGCCAACCTTCTCAACCCTGCGGGGATACCTGGGGAGGAACGGAGACTTGGCCCAAGGAAACAGAATGCTGGCAATTGCTTGCTCGGAGTACCTCCAGCAGAGGAGGTTACTAGGGCGTAAGTCAGCCGAGCGCCAGACTCAAGGTAAGGTGCAGTGTTTCCTTCCACCAGCACAGTCGCAGTCAGCAGTTTCAACGAGGCCTTCCCGACTGAACTGCTGTAAAGGCTGGTGTGCCTTTCAAGACTCTGAAAGGATGAGGATGCGAGCGTCTGCACCGTATTCCGAGGAAGGTCACTGTGGAGCAGAAGTGGCATCTGTGCCTGCTGAGCAACACCCAGCCACAAGGGTCTTGGGACTCCAGTGTTTTGTATGCAGGAGGCTGGTCAACAACGTTTCTCCTCCATCGGAGAGCTCGATTTGGAGAGCTTAGAGGAAGCCGGAAGAGCACGTTTATAACGGGGCCTCTGGCCAATGCAAGGGGGCCTCCTTTTGTAACCCTGAGCTGCTTTTGGAAAAACACCGTGCTTACACGAGCTCTCGGAATTCATACTTGACCTCTTGCTCCCTGAAGCAGCACCTGGACTTCACCTCTCGAGGGAGAAAGAGGCAGTCGTCCTCCGAAGACTGCTAGGCCTTTGCAAGATGTCCCATGACCTTAGGCGAAACGAAGGCGTACACTGGCTCGCGCAGTTCACTTCCGGAGGAACACTGGCTTTCCAAAGTGCTTTCAGCGAAGGGGTACACTACGTGACATGGGTCTCCTTTGGTCGCCCGGGAACTTCAGCTACATGAGCTGCGTGGCAACCGTGAAAAGGGGGCGGGACGAGAAAAGCGAAATCCGTCCCGTTGGCAAGCCGGCGAGCTGCGTGCTCGGAGCTGCCTGACAACAAGGCCTGCTGCCCGTCTTGTCCTCACCGTAGGCGTTCCCTGGGAGGCAAAGTGAGGAAGAGTGAGTTTTCTCGAAAGAACGAGGGGGTGTGTGCAGTTCCTCACTAGGAGCTCATCCCAAAGCCTTCTTGGCTAGTGGTTAGGAAACCTGCCCCCATGCCGCCAAAGGAAGGTCCGCGTGTGCCGTGAGAAGTGTTGCAGTGCAGATCTTTCTGAGAAGCCTTAGTGAAGGTACTGCTTTAACACCGGTAGGCCTCTCAGGACTGCAGGCTCGCTCACACCTGGACCCAGGTCAAGGAAGAACACGTTGTAGCCAAAGTGTCAACTGCGGCTTCTGAGTAACCTGCAGCCCCAAGGGTGGTTGGCCTCCACTCTGTGCATGCAGAGGGCAGGGCAACACACGGCTTGCTCCGGCGGAGAGCCAGACCTCCAACTCTGGAAAACAGTCTTGGTAACAGAGTGGGGGCCGTTGTCACGTGCAATGCCTGTCAGACTCCCGGCTTAGCTACTAGCTGCACTGAATCATACCCGGCGAGTAACAGGGATTCTACGAACTCAAAGCTGACGACCCTTCACCTCCAGCAGAAAGGTGACTTTACAACCAGCCCGAAATGATGGACACCTTTCCCGAAGCACTGCTGGGAGATTGAAATTTCCAACGTCGACCACGCCTGACTGAAGCGCTGTCTTGGCCAGGCACGTCACCCTGCGCAGAACCTCTGCTTACAAAAGGCTCCTCACAGGAGCGCCTGGTGTGTCGCGTGGCTCTCTTGGAGCTGAGCAGAAGGTGCTGCTCCACAGGCTGGGTTTGCACGTAGAAACTGGATCCTGAGGGCTGAAGCATTATTGGCCCCTTTGGAACAGGAGGCTTTGGGCCAGAAAACTGAAGGTAAAGCACGGGGGCGGGGGTGGGCGGGCGCCCATCTTGGGCACCCCGCAGGAACTCCTTGGGAGGAAGCGTGAGTTTGCTCCAAAGAAACAGTGTGCCTGCCACTCCTTGCCAGGCGGTCATGCAGCAGACCACTTCAGCTAAGGCGAATGTCGGCTGAGCGGCATACTCAAAGTAAGGGGCAGTGTTTCCATCAGCAAACTTGGTGGTCGCAAGTAGACCCGAGGCTTTCACCACTGAAGTGCCGTAGTGCTGGTGTGCCTTTGACGTATCAGAGGACGCTCGCGACTGCACCGTTTTCCGAGGAAAATCACTGTGTACCGAAAGCGTCATCTGTGCCTTCTGAGCACCCTCATGCCTCATGATGGTCTTTGGGCTCTCCTGTTGGTAGGCCGAAGGCCAGGCAGCCATGTGTTTCCTCCATCGGAGAGCCAGATAGCCACAGCTCAGAAGAATCCTCAGGAAGAGTTTTCTCCCTGGTCTGCTGTGCAATGCAAGGGGACCCCAGTTGGTAAACCTGAGCTGCACTGGAACAAACACCGCCATGGCAAGGGTTCTCAGAATTCATCGCTGACGTCTTCCCCTCGCAAGCAGCACGTCGACTTCAGATCCAGCTGGAGACATGTGCTCTCAGCCTTTGAAGACTGTCAGGCCTTGGCAAGCTCCACGGTCAGGTAGGCGACACTAAGGCGTTCACTGGCTCACGCCATTCACCTCAGGAGGACCCCTGCTTGCCAAAGTGTTGTCATGGAAGGGCCCATGTGTGTGGCATGTGTCTACGTGGCCTGCTTCTGAACGTCAGGTACACGAGCTAGGTGTCAACCGTGAAAGTGGAGGGGGACGGGAACGGCACAATTGGCCCCAGTGACAAACCAGAGAGCTGCGTCCTCAGAGCTGCCGGAGAAACAGTCCTGTTGCCCGTCTTCTATTCACCCCTGGATTACCCTGAGAGGCAACCGGAGGCAGAGTGAATTTTCTTGAACGAACCGGAGTGCGTGCAGTTCCTTGATAGGTTCTCATCCCAAAGCCTTCTTGGCCAGTGGTAAGGAAACTTGCCCGCGTGTTGCAAGGAAGGTCCGTGTTTTCGACGATGAGCGCTTAATGGAACGCCCTGCAGACGCCAACCTTCTCAACCCTGCGGGGATACCCGGGGAGGAACGGAGACTTGGCCCAAGGAAACAGAATGCTGGCAATTGCTTGCTCGGAGTACCTCCAGCAGAGGAGGTTATCTAGGGCGTAAGTCAGCCGAGCGCCAGACTCAAGGTAAGGTGCAGTGTTTCCTTCCACCAGCACAGTCGCAGTCAGCAGTTTCAACGAGGCCTTCCCGACTGAACTGCTGTAAAGGCTGGTGTGCCTTTCAAGACTCTGAAAGGATGAGGATGCGAGCGTCTGCACCGTATTCCGAGGAAGGTCACTGTGGAGCAGAAGTGGCATCTGTGCCTGCTGAGCAACACCCAGCCACAAGGGTCTTGGGACTCCAGTGTTTTGTATGCAGGAGGCTGGGCAACAACGTTTCTCCTCCATCGGAGAGCTCGATTTGGAGAGCTAAGAGGAAGCCGGAAGAGCACGTTTATAACGGGGCCTCTGGCCAATGCAAGGGGGCCTCCTTTTGTAACCCTGAGCTGCTTTTGGAAAAACACCGTGCTTACACGAGCTCTCGGAATTCATACTTGACCTCTTGCTCCCTGAAGCAGCACCTGGACTTCACCTCTCGAGGGAGAAAGAGGCAGTCGTCCTCCGAAGACTGCTAGGCCTTTGCAAGATGTCCCATGACCTTAGGCGAAACGAAGGCGTTCACTGGCTCGCGCAGTTCACTTCCGGAGGAACACTGGCTTTCCAAAGTGCTTTCAGCGAAGGGGTACAGTACGTGACATGGGTCTCCTTTGGCCGCCCGGGAACTTCAGCTACATGAGCTGCGTGGCAACCGTGAAAAGGGGGCGGGACGAGAAAAGCGAAATCCGTCCCATTGGCAAGCCGGCGAGCTGCGTGCTCGGAGCTGCCTGACAACAAGGCCTGCTGCCCGTCTTGTCCTCACCGTAGGCGTTCCCTGGGAGGCAAAGTGAGGAAGAGTGAGTTTTCTCGAAAGAACGAGGGGGTGTGTGCAGTTCCTCACTAGGAGCTCATCCCAAAGCCTTCTTGGCTAGTGGTTAGGAAACCTGCCCCCATGCCGCCAAAGGAAGGTCCGCGTGTGCCGTCAGAAGTGTTGCAGTGCAGATCTTTCTGAGAAGCCTTAGTGAAGGTACTGCTTTAACACCGGTAGGCCTCTCAGGACTGCAGGCTCGCTCACGCCTGGACCCAGGTCAAGGAAGAACACGTTGTAGGCAACGTGTCAAATGCGGCTTCTGAGTAACCTGCAGACCCACGGGTGGTTGGCCTCCACTCTCTGCATGCAGAGGGCAGGGCAACACACGGCTTGCTCCGGCGGAGAGCCAGACCTCCAACTCTGGAAAGCAGTCTTGGTAACAGAGTGGGGGCCGGTGTCACGTGCAATGCCTGTCAGACTCCCGGCTTAGCTATTAGCTGCACTGAATCATACCCGGCGAGTAACAGGGATTCTACGAACTCAAAGCTGACGACCCTTCACCTCCAGCAGAAAGGTGACTTTACAACCAGCCCGAAATGATGGACACCTTTCCCGAAGCACTGCTGGGAGATTGAAAGTTCCAACGTCGACCACGCCTGACTGAAGCGCTGTCGTGGCCAGGCACGTCACCCTGCGCAGAACCTCTGCTTACAAAAGGCTCCTCACAGGAGCGCCTGGTGTGTCGCGTGGCTCTCTTGGAGCTGAGCAGAAGGTGCTGCTCCCCAGGCTGGGTTTGCACGTAGAAACTGGATCCTGAGGGCTGAAGCATTATTGGTCCCTTTGGAACAGGAGGCTTGGGGCCAGAAAACTGAAGGTAAAGCACGGGGGCGGGGGTGGGCGGGCACCCATCTTGGGCACCCCGCAGGAACTCCTTGGGAGGAAGCGTGAGTTTGCTCCAAAGAAACAGTGTGCCTGCCACTCCTTGCCAGGAGGTCTTGCAGCAGACCACTTCAGCTAAGGCGAATGTCGGCTGAGCGGCATACTCAAAGTAAGGGGCAGTGTTTCCATCAGCAAACTTGGTGGTCGCAAGTAGACCCGAGGCTTTCACCACTGAAGTGCCGTAGTGCTGGTGTGCCTTTGACGTATCTGAGGACGTTCGCGACTGCACCGTTTTCCGAGGAAAATCACTGTGTACCGAAAGCGTCATCTATGCCTTATGAGCACCCTCATGCCTCATGATGGTCTTTGGGCTCTCCTGTTGGTAGGCCGAAGGCCAGGCAGCCATGTGTTTCCTCCGTCGGAGAGCCAGATAGCCACAGCTCAGAAGAATCCTCAGGAAGAGTTTTCTCCCTGGTCTGCTGTGCAATGCAAGGGGACCCCAGTTGGTAAACCTGAGCTGCACTGGAACAAACACCGCCATGGCAAGGGTTCTCAGAATTCATCGCTGACGTCTTCCCCTCGCAAGCAGCACGTCGACTTCAGATCCAGCTGGAGACATGTGCTCTCAGCCTTTGAAGACTGTCAGGCCTTGGCAAGCTCCACGGTCAGGTAGGAGACACTAAGGCGTTCACTGGCTCACGCCATTCACCTCAGGAGGACTCCTGCTTGCCAAAGTGTTGTCATGGAAGGGCCCATGTGTGTGGCATGTGTCTAGGTGGCCTGCTTCTGAACGTCAGGTACACGAGCTAGGTGTCAACCGTGAAAGTGGAGGGGGACGGGAACGGCACAATTGGCCCCAGTGACAAACCGGAGAGCTGCGTCCTCAGAGCTGCCGGAGAAACAGTCCTGTTGCCCGTCTTCTATTCACCCCTGGATTACCCTGAGAGGCAACCGGAGGCAGAGTGAATTTTCTTGAACGAACTGGAGTGCGTGCAGTTCCTTGCTAGGTTCTCATCCCAAAGCCTTCTTGCCCAGTGGTAAGGAAACTTGCCCGCGTGTTGCAAGGAAGGTCCGTGTTTTCGACGATGAGCGCTTAATGGAACGCCCTGCGATCGCCAACCTTCTCAACCCTGCGGGGATACCCGGGGAGGAACGGAGACTTGGCCCAAGGAAACAGAATGCTGGCAATTGCTTGCTCGGTGTACCTCCAGCAGAGGAGGTTACTAGGGCGTAAGTCAGCCGAGCGCCAGACTCAAGGTAAGGTGCAGTGTTTCCTTCCACCAGCACAGTCGCAGTCAGCAGTTTCAACGAGGCCTTCCCGACTGAACTGCTGTAAAGGCTGGTGTGCCTTTCAAGACTCTGAAAGGATGAGGATGCGAGCGTCTGCACCGTATTCCGAGGAAGGTCACTGTGGAGCAGAAGTGGCATCTGTGCCTGCTGAGCAACACCCAGCCACAAGGGTCTTGGGACTCCAGTGTTTTGTATGCAGGAGGCTGGGCAACAACGTTTCTCCTCCATCGGAGAGCTCGATTTGGAGAGCTTAGAGGAAGCCGGAAGAGCACGTTTATAACGGGGCCTCTGGCCAATGCAAGGGGGCCTCCTTTTGTAACCCTGAGCTGCTTTTGGAAAAACACCGTGCTTACAGGAGCTCTCGGAATTCATACTTGACCTCTTGCTCCCTGAAGCAGCACCTGGACTTCACCTCTCGAGGGAGAAAGAGGCAGTCGTCCTCCGAAGACTGCTAGGACTTTGCAAGATGTCCCATGACCTTAGGCGAAACGAAGGCGTTCACTGGCTCGCGCAGTTCACTTCCGGAGGAACACTGGCTTTCCAAAGTGCTTTCAGCGAAGGGGTACAGTACGTGACATGGGTCTCCTTTGGCCGCCCGGGAACTTCAGCTACATGAGCTGCGTGGCAACCGTGAAAAGGGGGCGGGACGAGAAAAGCGAAATCCGTCCCGTTGGCAAGCCGGCGAGCTGCGTGCTCGGAGCTGCCTGACAACAAGGCCCGCTGCCCGTCTTGTCCTCACCGTAGGCGTTCCCTGGGAGGCAAAGTGAGGAAGAGTGAGTTTTCTCGAAAGAACGAGGGGGTGTGTGCAGTTCCTAACTAGGAGCTCATCCCAAAGCCTTCTTGGCTAGTGGTTAGGAAACCTGCCCCCATGCCGGCAAAGGAAGGTCTGCGTGTGCCGTGAGAAGTGTTGCAGTGCAGATCTTTCTGAGAAGCCTTAGTGAAGCTACTGCTTTAACACCGGTAGGCCTCTCAGGACTGCAGGCTCGCTCACACCTGGACCCAGGTCAAGGAAGAACACGTTGTAGCCAAAGTGTCAACTGCGGCTTCTGAGTAACCTGCAGTCCCAAGGGTGGTTGGCCTCCACTCTGTGCATGCAGAGGGCAGGGCAACACACGGCTTCCTCCGGCGGAGAGCCAGACCTCCAACTCTGGAAAGCAGTCTTGGTAACAGAGTGGGCGCGGGTGTCACGTGCAATGCCTGTCAGACTCCCGGCTTAGCTACTAGCTGCACTGAATCATACCCGGCGAGTAACAGGGATTCTACGAACTCAAAGCTGACGACCCTTCACCTCCAGCAGAAAGGTGACTTTACAACCAGCCCGAAATGATGGACACCTTCCCCGAAGCACTGCTGGGAGATTGAAAGTTCCAACGTCGACCACGCCTGACTGAAGCGCTGTCGTGGCCAGGCACGTCACCCTGCGCAGAACCACTGCTTACAAAAGGCTCCTCACAGGAGCGCCTGGCGTGTCGCGTGGCTCTCTTGGAGCTGAGCAGAAGGTGCTGCTCCACAGGCTGGGTTTGCACGTAGAAACTGGATCCTGAGGGCTGAAATATTATTGGCCCCTTTGGAACAGGAGGCTTGGGGCCAGAAAACTGAAGGTAAAGCACGGGGGCGGGGGTGGGCGGGCGCCCATCTTGGGCACCCCGCAGGAACTCCTTGGGAGGAAGCGTGAGTTTGCTCCAAAGAAACAGTGTGCCTGCCACTCCTTGCCAGGAGGTCATGCAGCAGACCACTTCAGCTAAGGCGAATGTCGGCTGAGCGGCATACTCAAAGTAAGGGGCAGTGTTTCCATCAGCAAACTTGGTGGTCGCAAGTAGACCCGAGGCTTTCACCACTGAAGTGCCGTAGTGCTGGTGTGCCTTTGACGTATCTGAGGACCCTCGCGACTGCACCGTTTTCCGAGGAAAATCACTGTGTACCGAAAGCGTCATCTGTGCCTTCTGAGCACCCTCATGCCTCATGATGGTCTTTGGGCTCTCCTGTTGGTAGGCCGAAGGCCAGGCAGCCATGTGTTTCCTCCGTCGGAGAGCCAGATAGCCACAGCTCAGAAGAATCCTCAGGAAGAGTTTTCTCCCTGGTCTGCTGTGCAATGCAAGGGGACCCCAGTTGGTAAACCTGAGCTGCGCTGGAACAAACACCGCCATGGCAAGGGTTCTCAGAATTCATCGCTGACGTCTTCCCCTCGCAAGCAGCACGTCGACTTCAGATCCAGCTGGAGACATGTGCTCTCAGCCTTTGAAGACTGTCAGGCCTTGGCAAGCTCCACGGTCAGGTAGGAGACACTAAGGCGTTCACTGGCTCACGCCATTCACCTCAGGAGGACTCCTGCTTGCCAAAGTGTTGTCATGGAAGGGCCCATGTGTGTGGCATGTGTCTACGTGGCCTGCTTCTGAATGTCAGGTACACGAGCTAGGTGTCAACCGTGAAAGTGGAGGGGGACGGGAACGGCACAATTGGCCCCAGTGACAAACCGGAGAGCTGCGTCCTCAGAGCTGCCGGAGAAACAGTCCTGTTGCCCGTCTTCTATTCACCCCTGGATTACCCTGAGAGGCAACCGGAGGCAGAGTGAATTTTCTTGAACGAACCGGAGTGCGTGCAGTTCCTTGCTAGGTTCTCATCCCAAAGCCTTCTTGGCCAGTGGTAAGGAAACTTGCCCGCGTGTTGCAAGGAAGGTCCGTGTTTTCGACGATGAGCGCTTAATGGAATGCCCTGCGGTCGCCAACCTTCTCAACCCTGCGGGGATACCCGGGGAGGAACGGAGACTTGGCCCAAGGAAACAGAATGCTGGCAATTGCTTGCTCGGAGTACTTCCAGCAGAGGAGGTTATCTAGGGCGTAAGTCAGCCGAGCGCCAGACTCAAGGTAAGGTGCAGTGTTTCCTTCCACCAGCACAGTCGCAGTCAGCAGTTTCAACGAGGCCTTCCCGACTGAACTGCTGTAAAGGCTGGTGTGCCTTTCAAGACTCTGAAAGGATGAGGATGCGAGCGTCTGCACTGTATTCCGAGGAAGGTCACTGTGGAGCAGAAGTGGCATCTGTGCCTGCTGAGCAACACCCAGCCACAAGGGTCTTGGGACTCTAGTGTTTTGTATGCAGGAGGCTGGGCAACAACGTTTCTCCTCCATCGGAGAGCTCGATTTGGAGAGCTTAGAGGAAGCCGGAAGAGCACGTTTATAACGGGGCCTCTGGCCAATGCAAGGGGGCCTCCTTTTGTTACCCTGAGCTGCTTTTGGAAAAACACCGTGCTTACACGAGCTCTAGGAATTCATACTTGACCTCTTGCTCCCTGAAGCAGCACCTGGACTTCACCTCTCGAGGGAGAAAGAGGCAGTCGTCCTCCGAAGACTGCTAGGCCTTTGCAAGATGTCCCATGACCTTAGGCGAAACGAAGGCGTTCACTGGCTCGCGCAGTTCACTTCCGGAGGAACACTGGCTTTCCAAAGTGCTTTCAGCGAAGGGGTACAGTACGTGACATGGGTCTCCTTTGGCCGCCCGGGAACTTCAGCTACATGAGCTGCGTGGCAACCGTGAAAAGGGGGCGGGACGAGAAAAGCGAAATCCGTCCCGTTGGCAAGCCGGCGAGCTGCGTGCTCGGAGCTGCCTGACAACAAGGCCTGCTGCCCGTCTTGTCCTCACCGTAGGCGTTCCCTGGGAGGCAAAGTGAGGAAGAGTGAGTTTTCTCGAAAGAACGAGGGGGTGTGTGCAGTTCCTCACTAGGAGCTCATCCCAAAGCCTTCTTGGCTAGTGGTTAGGAAACCTGCCCCCATGCCGCCAAAGGAAGGTCCGCGTGTGCCGTGAGAAGTGTTGCAGTGCAGATCTTTCTGAGAAGCCTTAGTGAAGCTACTGCTTTAACACCGGTAGGCCTCTCAGGACTGCAGGCTCGCTCACGCCTGGACCCAGGTCAAGGAAGAACACGTTGTAGCCAACGTGTCAACTGCGTCTTCTGAGTAACCTGCAGCCCCATGGGTGGTTGGCCTCCACTCTGTGCATGCAGAGGGCAGGGCGACACACGGCTTGCTCCGGCGGAGAGCCAGACCTCCAAATCTGGAAAGCAGTCTTGGTAACAGAGTGGGGGCCGGTGTCACGTGCAATGCCTGTCAGACTCCCGTCTTAGCTACTAGCTGCACTGAATCATACCCGGCGAGTAACAGGGATTCTACGAACTCAAAGCTGACGACCCTTCACCTCCAGCAGAAAGGTGACTTTACAACCAGCCCGAAATGATGGACACCTTTCCCGAAGCACTGCTGGGAGATTGAAAGTTCCAACGTCGACCACGCCTGACTGAAGCGCTGTCGTGGCCAGGCACGTCACCCTGCGCAGAACCTCTGCTTACAAAAGGCTCCTCACAGGAGCGCCTGGTGTGTCGCGTGGCTCTCTTGGAGCTGAGCAGAAGGTGCTGCTCCACAGGCTGGGTTTGCACGTAGAAACTGGATCCTGAGGGCTGAAGCATTATTGGCCCCTTTGGAACAGGAGGCTTGGGGCCAGAAAACTGAAGGTAAAGCACGGGGGCGGGGGTGGGCGGGCACCCATCTTGGGCACCCCGCAGGAACTCCTTGGGAGGAAGCGTGAGTTTGCTCCAAAGAAACAGTGTGCCTGCCACTCCTTGCCAGGAGGTCTTGCAGCAGACCACTTCAGCTAAGGCGAATGTCGGCTGAGCGGCATACTCAAAGTAAGGGGCAGTGTTTCCATCAGCAAACTTGGTGGTCGCAAGTAGACCCGAGGCTTTCACCACTGAAGTGCCGTAGTGCTGGTGTGCCTTTGACGTATCTGAGGACGCTCGCGACTGCACCGTTTTCCGAGGAAAATCACTGTGTACCGAAAGCGTCATCTGTGCCTTCTGAGCACCCTCATGCCTCATGATGGTCTTTGGGCTCTCCTGTTGGTAGGCCGAAGGCCAGGCAGCCATGTGTTTCCTCCGTCGGAGAGCCAGATAGCCACAGCTCAGAAGAATCCTCAGGAAGAGTTTTCTCCCTGGTCTTCTGTGCAATGCAAGGGGACCCCAGTTGGTAAACCTGAGCTGCACTGGAACAAACACCGCCATGGCAAGGGTTCTCAGAATTCATCGCTGATGTCTGCCCCTAGCAAGCAGCACGACGACTTCAGATCCAGCTGGAGACATGTGCTCTCAGCCTTTGAAGACTGTCAGGCCTTGTCAAGCTCCACGGTCAGGTAGGCGACACTAAGGCGTTCACTGGCTCACGCCATTCACCTCAGGAGGACTCCTGCTTGCCAAAGTGTTGTCATGGAAGGGCCCATGTGTGTGGCATGTGTCTACGTGGCCTGCTTCTGAACGTCAGGTACACGAGCTAGGTGTCAACCGTGAAAGTGGAGGGGGACGGGAACGGCACAATTGGCCCCAGTGACAAACCGGAGAGCTGCGTCCTCAGAGCTGCCGGAGAAACAGTCCTGTTGCCCGTCTTCTATTCACCCCTGGATTACCCTGAGAGGCAACCGGAGGCAGAGTGAATTTTCTTGAACGAACCGGAGTGCGTGCAGTTCCTTGCTAGGTTCTCATCCCAAAGCCTTCTTGGCCAGTGGTAAGGAAACTTGCCCGCGTGTTGCAAGGAAGGTCCGTGTTTTCGACGATGAGCGCTTAATGGAATGCCCTGCGGTCGCCAACCTTCTCAACCCCGCGGGAATACCCGGGGAGGAACGGAGACTTGGCCCAAGGAAACAGAATGCTGGCAATTGCTTGCTCGGAGTACCTCCAGCAGAGGAGGTTATCTAGGGCGTAAGTCAGCCGAGCGCCAGACTCAAGGTAAGGTGCAGTGTTTCCTTCCACCAGCACAGTCGCAGTCAGCAGTTTCAACGAGGCCTTCCCGACTGAACTGCTGTAAAGGCTGGTGTGCCTTTCAAGACTCTGAAAGGATGAGGATGCGAGCGTCTGCACCGTATTCCGAGGAAGGTCACTGTGGAGCAGAAGTGGCATCTGTGCCTGCTGAGCAACACCCAGCCACAAGGGTCTTGGGACTCTAGTGTTTTGTATGCAGGAGGCTGGGCAACAACGTTTCTCCTCCATCGGAGAGCTCGATTTGGAGAGCTTAGAGGAAGCCGGAAGAGCACGTTTATAACGGGGCCTCTGGCCAATGCAAGGGGGGCTCCTTTTGTAACCCTGAGCTGCTTTTGGAAAAACACCCTGCTTACACGAGCTCTCGGAATTCATACTTGACCTCTTGCTCCCTGAAGCAGCACCTGGACTTCACCTCTCGAGGGAGAAAGAGGCAGTCGTCCTCCGAAGACTGCTAGGCCTTTGCAAGATGTCCCATGAGCTTAGGCGAAACGAAGGCGTACACTGGCTCGCGCAGTTCACGTCCGGAGGAACACTGGCTTTCCAAAGTGCTTTCAGCGAAGGGGTACAGTACGTGACATGGGTCTCCTTTGGCCGCCCGGGAACTTCAGCTACATGAGCTGCGTGGCAACCGTGAAAAGGGGGCGGGACGAGAAAAGCGAAATCCGTCCCGTTGGCAAGCCGGCGAGCTGCGTGCTCGGAGCTGCCTGACAACAAGGCCTGCTGCCCGTCTTGTCCTCACCGTAGGCGTTCCCTGGGAGGCAAAGTGAGGAAGAGTGAGTTTTCTCGAAAGAACGAGGGGGTGTGTGCAGTTCCTCACTAGGAGCTCATCCCAAAGCCTTCTTGGCTAGTGGTTAGGAAACCTGCCCCCTTGCCGCCAAAGGAAGGTCCGCGTGTGCCGTGAGAAGTGTTGCAGTGCAGATCTTTCTGAGAAGCCTTAGTGAAGTTACTGCTTTAACACCGGTAGGCCTCTCAGGACTGCAGGCTCGCTAACGCCTGGACCCAGGCCAAGGAAGAACACGTTGTAGCCAAAGTGTCAACTGCGGCTTCTGAGTAACCTGCATCCCCATGGGTGGTTGGCCTCCACTCTGTGCATGCAGAGGGCAGGGCGACACACGGCTTGCTCCGGCGGAGAGCCAGACCTCCAACTCTGGAAAGCAGTCTTGGTAACAGAGTGGGGGCCGGTGTCACGTGCAATGCCTGTCAGACTCCCGGCTTAGCTATTAGCTGCACTGAATCATACCCGGCGAGTAACAGGGATTCTACGAACTCAAAGCTGACGACCCTTCACCTCCAGCAGAAAGGTGACTTTACAACCAGCCCGAAATGATGGACACCTTTCCCGAAGCACTGCTGGGAGATTGAAAGTTCCAACGTCGACCACGCCTGACTGAAGCACTGTCGTGGCCAGGCACGTCACCCTGCGCAGAACCTCTGCTTACAAAAGGCTCCTCACAGGAGCGCCTGGTGTGTCGCGTGGCTCTCTTGGAGCTGAGCAGAAGGTGCTGCTCCACAGGCTGGGTTTGCACGTAGAAACTGGATCCTGAGGGCTGAAGCATTATTGGTCCCTTTGGAACAGGAGGCTTGGGGCCAGAAAACTGAAGGTAAAGCACGGGGGCGGGGGTGGGCGGGCACCCATCTTGGGCACCCCGCAGGAACTCCTTGGGAGGAAGCGTGAGTTTGCTCCAAAGAAACAGTGTGCCTGCCACTCCTTGCCAGGAGGTCATGCAGCAGACCACTTCAGCTAAGGCGAATGTCGGCTGAGCGGCATACTCAAAGTAAGGGGCAGTGTTTCCATCAGCAAACTTGGTGGTCGCAAGTAGACCCGAGGCTTTCACCACTGAAGTGCCGTAGTGCTGGTGTGCCTTTGACGTATCTGAGGACGCTCGCGACTGCACCGTTTTCCGAGGAAAATCACTGTGTACCGAAAGCGTCATCTGTGCCTTCTGAGCACCCTCATGCCTCATGATGGTCTTTGGGCTCTCCTGTTGGTAGGCCGAAGGCCAGGCAGCCATGTGTTTCCTCCGTCGGAGAGCCAGATAGCCACAGCTCAGAAGAATCCTCAGGAAGAGTTTTCTCCCTGGTCTGCTGTGCAATGCAAGGGGACCCCAGTTG
Source organism: Eschrichtius robustus (assembly GCF_028021215.1). NCBI lineage: Eukaryota > Metazoa > Chordata > Mammalia > Artiodactyla > Eschrichtiidae > Eschrichtius > Eschrichtius robustus. The sequence goes on along the minus strand of NW_027175690.1, from coordinate 782,893 downwards.
GTAAACCTGAGCTGCACTGGAACAAACACCGCCATGGCAAGGGTTCTCAGAATTCATCGCTGACGTCTTCCCCTCGCAAGCAGCACGTCGACTTCAGATCCAGCTGGAGACATGTGCTCTCAGCCTTTGAAGACTGTCAGGCCTTGGCAAGCTCCACGGTCAGGTAGGAGACACTAAGGCGTTCACTGGCTCACGCCATTCACCTCAGGAGGACTCCTGCTTGCCAAAGTGTTGTCATGGAAGGGCCCATGTGTGTGGCATGTGTCTACGTGGCCTGCTTCTGAATGTCAGGTACACGAGCTAGGTGTCAACCGTGAAAGTGGAGGGGGACGGGAACGGCACAATTGGCCCCAGTGACAAACCGGAGAGCTGCGTCCTCAGAGCTGCCGGAGAAACAGTCCTGTTGCCCGTCTTCTATTCACCCCTGGATTACCCTGAGAGGCAACCGGAGGCAGAGTGAATTTTCTTGAACGAACCGGAGTGCGTGCAGTTCCTTGCTAGGTTCTCATCCCAAAGCCTTCTTGGCCAGTGGTAAGGAAACTTGCCCGCGTGTTGCAAGGAAGGTCCGTGTTTTCGACGATGAGTGCTTAATGGAATGCCCTGCGGTCGCCAACCTTCTCAACCCTGCGGGAATACCCGGGGAGGAACGGAGACTTGGCCCAAGGAAACAGAATGCTGGTAATTGCTTGCTCAGAGTACTTCCAGCAGAGGAGGTTATCTAGGGCGTAAGTCAGCCGAGCGCCAGACTCAAGGTAAGGTGCAGTGTTTCCTTCCACCAGCACAGTCGCAGTCAGCAGTTTCAACGAGGCCTTCCCGACTGAACTGCTGTAAAGGCTGGTGTGCCTTTCAAGACTCTGAAAGGATGAGGATGCGAGCGTCTGCACCGTATTCCGAGGAAGGTCACTGTGGAGCAGAAGTGGCATCTGTGCCTGCTGAGCAACACCCAGCCACAAGGGTCTTGGGACTCCAGTGTTTTGTATGCAGGAGGCTGGGCAACAACGTTTCTCCTCCATCGGAGAGCTCGATTTGGAGAGCTTAGAGGGAGCCGGAAGAGCACGTTTATAACGGGGCCTCTGGCCAATGCAAGGGGGCCTCCTTTTGTAACCCTGAGCTGCTTTTGGAAAACCACCTTGCTTACACGAGCTCTCGGAATTCATACTTGACCTCTTGCTCCCTGAAGCAGCACCTGGACTTCACCTCTCGAGGGAGAAAGAGGCAGTCGTCCTCCGAAGACTGCTAGGCCTTTGCAAGATGTCCCATGACCTTAGGCGAAACGAAGGCGTTCACTGGCTCGCGCAGTTCACTTCCGGAGGAACACTGGCTTTCCAAAGTGCTTTCAGCGAAGGGTTACAGTACGTGACATGGGTCTCCTTTGGCCGCCCGGGAACTTCAGCTACATGAGCTGCGTGGCAACCGTGAAAAGGGGGCGGGACGAGAAAAGCGAAATCCGTCCCGTTGGCAAGCCGGCGAGCTGCGTGCTCGGAGCTGCCTGACAACAAGGCCTGCTGCCCGTCTTGTCCTCACCGTAGGCGTTCCCTGGGAGGCAAAGTGAGGAAGAGTGAGTTTTCTCGAAAGAACGAGGGGGTGTGTGCAGTTCCTCACTAGGAGCTCATCCCAAAGCCTTCTTGGCTAGTGGTTAGGAATCCTGCCCCCATGCCGCCAAAGGAAGGTCCGCGTGTGCCGTGAGAAGTGTTGCAGTGCAGATCTTTCTGAGAAGCCTTAGTGAAGGTACTGCTTTAACACCGGTAGGCCTCTCAGGACTGCAGGCTCGCTCACGCCTGGACCCAGGTCAAGGAAGAACACGTTGTAGCCAAAGTGTCAACTGCGGCTTCTGAGTAACCTGCAGCCCCATGGGTGGTTGGCCTCCACTCTGTGCATGCAGAGGGCAGGGCAACACACGGCTTGCTCCGGCGGAGAGCCAGACCTCCAACTCTGGAAAGCAGTCTTGGTAACAGAGTGGGGGCCGGTGTCACGTGCAATGCCTGTCAGACTCCCGGCTTAGCTATTAGCTGCACTGAATCATACCCGGCGAGTAACAGGGATTCTACGAACTCAAAGCTGACGACCCTTCACCTCCAGCGGAAAGGTGACTTTACAACCAGCCCGAAATGATGGACACCTTTCCCGAAGCACTGCTGGGAGATTGAAAGTTCCAACGTCGACCACGCCTGACTGAAGCGCTGTCGTGGCCAGGCACGTCACCCTGCGCAGAACCTCTGCTTACAAAAGGCTCCTCACAGGAGCGCCTGGTGTGTCGCGTGGCTCTCTTGGAGCTGAGCAGAAGGTGCTGCTCCACAGGCTGGGTTTGCACGTAGAAACTGGATCCTGAGGGCTGAAGCATTATTGGTCCCTTTGGAACAGGAGGCTTGGGGCCAGAAAACTGAAGGTAAAGCACGGGGGCGGGGGTGGGCGGGCACCCATCTTGGGCACCCCGCAGGAACTCCTTGGGAGGAAGCGTGAGTTTGCTCCAAAGAAACAGTGTGCCTGCCACTCCTTGCCAGGAGGTCATGCAGCAGACCACTTCAGCTAAGGCGAATGTCGGCTGAGCGGCATACTCAAAGTAAGGGGCAGTGTTTCCATCAGCAAACTTGGTGGTCGCAAGTAGACCCGAGGCTTTCACCACTGAAGTGCCGTAGTGCTGGTGTGCCTTTGACGTATCTGAGGACGCTCGCGACTGCACCGTGTTCCGAGGAAAATCACTGTGTACCGAAAGCGTCATCTGTGCCTTCTGAGCACCCTCATGCCTCATGATGGTCTTTGGGCTCTCCTGTTGGTAGGCCGAAGGCCAGGCAGCCATGTGTTTCCTCCGTCGGAGAGCCAGATAGCCACAGCTCAGAAGAATCCTCAGGAAGAGTTTTCTCCCTGGTCTGCTGTGCAATGCAAGGGGACCCCAGTTGGTAAACCTGAGCTGCACTGGAACAAACACCGCCATGGCAAGGGTTCTCAGAATTCATCGCTGACGTCTTCCCCTCGCAAGCAGCACGTCGACTTCAGATCCAGCTGGAGACATGTGCTCTCAGCCTTTGAAGACTGTCAGGCCTTGGCAAGCTCCACGGTCAGGTAGGAGACACTAAGGCGTTCACTGGCTCACGCCATTCACCTCAGGAGGACTCCTGCTTGCCAAAGTGTTGTCATGGAAGGGCCCATGTGTGTGGCATGTGTCTACGTGGCCTGCTTCTGAATGTCAGGTACACGAGCTAGGTGTCAACCGTGAAAGTGGAGGGGGACGGGAACGGCACAATTGGCCCCAGTGACAAACCGGAGAGCTGCGTCCTCAGAGCTGCCGGAGAAACAGTCCTGTTGCCCGTCTTCTATTCACCCCTGGATTACCCTGAGAGGCAACCGGAGGCAGAGTGAATTTTCTTGAACGAACCGGAGTGCGTGCAGTTCCTTGCTAGGTTCTCATCCCAAAGCCTTCTTGGCCAGTGGTAAGGAAACTTGCCCGCGTGTTGCAAGGAAGGTCCGTGTTTTCGACGATGAGCGCTTAATGGAATGCCCTGCGGTCGCCAACCTTCTCAACCCTGCGGGAATACCCGGGGAGGAACGGAGACTTGGCCCAAGGAAACAGAATGCTGGCAATTGCTTGCTCAGAGTACTTCCAGCAGAGGAGGTTATCTAGGGCGTAAGTCAGCCGAGCGCCAGACTCAAGGTAAGGTGCAGTGTTTCCTTCCACCAGCACAGTCGCAGTCAGCAGTTTCAACGAGGCCTTCCCGACTGAACTGCTGTAAAGGCTGGTGTGCCTTTCAAGACTCTGAAAGGATGAGGATGCGAGCGTCTGCACCGTATTCCGAGGAAGGTCACTGTGGAGCAGAAGTGGCATCTGTGCCTGCTGAGCAACACCCAGCCACAAGGGTCTTGGGACTCCAGTGTTTTGTATGCAGGAGGCTGGGCAACAACGTTTCTCCTCCATCGGAGAGCTCGATTTGGAGAGCTTAGAGGGAGCCGGAAGAGCACGTTTATAACGGGGCCTCTGGCCAATGCAAGGGGGCCTCCTTTTGTAACCCTGAGCTGCTTTTGGAAAACCACCTTGCTTACACGAGCTCTCGGAATTCATACTTGACCTCTTGCTCCCTGAAGCAGCACCTGGACTTCACCTCTCGAGGGAGAAAGAGGCAGTCGTCCTCCGAAGACTGCTAGGCCTTTGCAAGATGTCCCATGACCTTAGGCGAAACGAAGGCGTTCACTGGCTCGCGCAGTTCACTTCCGGAGGAACACTGGCTTTCCAAAGTGCTTTCAGCGAAGGGGTACAGTACGTGACATGGGTCTCCTTTGGCCGCCCGGGAACTTCAGCTACATGAGCTGCGTGGCAACCGTGAAAAGGGGGCGGGACGAGAAAAGCGAAATCCGTCCCGTTGGCAAGCCGGCGAGCTGCGTGCTCGGAGCTGCCTGACAACAAGGCCTGCTGCCCGTCTTGTCCTCACCGTAGGCGTTCCCTGGGAGGCAAAGTGAGGAAGAGTGAGTTTTCTCGAAAGAACGAGGGGGTGTGTGCAGTTCCTCACTAGGAGCTCATCCCAAAGCCTTCTTGGCTAGTGGTTAGGAAACCTGCCCCCATGCCGCCAAAGGAAGGTCCGCGTGTGCCGTGAGAAGTGTTGCAGTGCAGATCTTTCTGAGAAGCCTTAGTGAAGGTACTGCTTTAACACCGGTAGGCCTCTCAGGACTGCAGGCTCGCTCACGCCTGGACCCAGGTCAAGGAAGAACACGTTGTAGCCAAAGTGTCAACTGCGGCTTCTGAGTAACCTGCAGCCCCATGGGTGGTTGGCCTCCACTCTGTGCATGCAGAGGGCAGGGCAACACACGGCTTGCTCCGGCGGAGAGCCAGACCTCCAACTCTGGAAAGCAGTCTTGGTAACAGAGTGGGGGCCGGTGTCACGTGCAATGCCTGTCAGACTCCCGGCTTAGCTATTAGCTGCACTGAATCATACCCGGCGAGTAACAGGGATTCTACGAACTCAAAGCTGACGACCCTTCACCTCCAGCGGAAAGGTGACTTTACAACCAGCCCGAAATGATGGACACCTTTCCCGAAGCACTGCTGGGAGATTGAAAGTTCCAACGTCGACCACGCCTGACTGAAGCGCTGTCGTGGCCAGGCACGTCACCCTGCGCAGAACCTCTGCTTACAAAAGGCTCCTCACAGGAGCGCCTGGTGTGTCGCGTGGCTCTCTTGGAGCTGAGCAGAAGGTGCTGCTCCACAGGCTGGGTTTGCACGTAGAAACTGGATCCTGAGGGCTGAAGCATTATTGGTCCCTTTGGAACAGGAGGCTTGGGGCCAGAAAACTGAAGGTAAAGCACGGGGGCGGGGGTCGGCGGGCACCCATCTTGGGCACCCCGCAGGAACTCCTTGGGAGGAAGCGTGAGTTTGCTCCAAAGAAACAGTGTGCCTGCCACTCCTTGCCAGGAGGTCATGCAGCAGACCACTTCAGCTAAGGCGAATGTCGGCTGAGCGGCATACTCAAAGTAAGGGGCAGTGTTTCCATCAGCAAACTTGGTGGTCGCAAGTAGACCCGAGGCTTTCACCACTGAAGTGCCGTAGTGCTGGTGTGCCTTTGACGTATCTGAGGACGCTCGCGACTGCCCCGTTTTCCGAGGAAAATCACTGTGTACCGAAAGCGTCATCTGTGCCTTCTGAGCACCCTCATGCCTCATGATGGTCTTTGGGCTCTCCTGTTGGTAGGCCGAAGGCCAGGCAGCCATGTGTTTCCTCCGTCGGAGAGCCAGATAGCCACAGCTCAGAAGAATCCTCAGGAAGAGTTTTCTCCCTGGTCTGCTGTGCAATGCAAGGGGACCCCAGTTGGTAAACCTGAGCTGCACTGGAACAAACACCGCCATGGCAAGGGTTCTCAGAATTCATCGCTGACGTCTGCCCCTCGCAAGCAGCACGTCGACTTCAGATCCAGCTGGAGACATGTGCTCTCAGCCTTTGAAGACTGTCAGGCCTTGGCAAGCTCCACGGTCAGGTAGGCGACACTAAGGCGTTCACTGGCTCATGCCATTCACCTCAGGAGGACTCCTGCTTGCCAAAGTGTTGTCATGGAAGGGCCCATGTGTGTGGCATGTGTCTACGTGGCCTGCTTCTGAACGTCAGGTACACGAGCTAGGTGTCAACCGTGAAAGTGGAGGGGGATGGGAACGGCACAATTGGCCCCAGTGACAAACCGGAGAGCTGCGTCCTCAGAGCTGCCGGAGAAACAGTCCTGTTGCCCGTCTTCTATTCACCCCTGGATTACCCTGAGAGGCAACCGGAGGCAGAGTGAATTTTCTTGAACGAACCGGAGTGCGTGCAGTTCCTTGCTAGGTTCTCATCCCAAAGCCTTCTTGGCCAGTGGTAAGGAAACTTGCCCGCGTGTTGCAAGGAAGGTCCGTGTTTTCGACGATGAGCGCTTAATGGAACGCCCTGCGGTCGCCAACCTTCTCAACCCTGCGGGAATACCCGGGGAGGAACGGAGACTTGGCCCAAGGAAACAGAATGCTGGCAATTGCTTGCTCGGAGTACCTCCAGCAGAGGAGGTTATCTAGGGCGTAAGTCAGCCGAGCGCCAGACTCAAGGTAAGGTGCAGTGTTTCCTTCCACCAGCACAATCGCAGTCAGCAGTTTCAACGAGGCCTTCCCGACTGAACTGCTGTAAAGGCTGGTGTGCCTTTCAAGACTCTGAAAGGATGAGGATGCGAGCGTCTGCACCGTATTCCGAGGAAGGTCACTGTGGAGCAGAAGTGGCATCTGTGCCTGCTGAGCAACACCCAGCCACAAGGGTCTTGGGACTCTAGTGTTTTGTATGCAGGAGGCTGGGCAACAACGTTTCTCCTCCATCGGAGAGCTCGATTTGGAGAGCTTAGAGGAAGCCGGAAGAGCACGTTTATAACGGGGCCTCTGGCCAATGCAAGGGGGCCTCCTTTTGTAACCCTGAGCTGCTTTTGGAAAAACACCGTGCTTACACGAGCTCTCGGAATTCATACTTGACCTCTTGCTCCCTGAAGCAGCACCTGGACTTCACCTCTCGAGGGAGAAAGAGGCAGTCGTCCTCCGAAGACTGCTAGGCCTTTGCAAGATGTCCCATGAACTTAGGCGAAACGAAGGCGTTCACTGGCTCGCGCAGTTCACTTCCGGGGGAACACTGGCTTTCCAAAGTGCTTTCAGCGAAGGGGTACAGTACGTGACATGGGTCTCCTTTGGCCGCCCGGGAACTTCAGCTACATGAGCTGCGTGGCAACCGTGAAAAGGGGGCGGGACGAGAAAAGCGAAATCCGTCCCGTTGGCAAGCCGGCGAGCTGCGTGCTCGGAGCTGCCTGACAACAAGGCCTGCTGCCCGTCTTGTCCTCACCGTAAGCGTTCCCTGGGAGGCAAAGTGAGGAAGAGTGAGTTTTCTCGAAAGAACGAGGGGGTGTGTGCAGTTCCTCACTAGGAGCTCATCCCAAAGCCTTCTTGGCTAGTGGTTAGGAAACCTGCCCCCATGCCGCCAAAGGAAGGTCCGCGTGTGCCGTGAGAAGTGTTGCAGTGCAGATCTTTCTGAGAAGCCTTAGTGAAGGTACTGCTTTAACACCGGTAGGCCTCTCAGGACTGCAGGCTCGCTCACGCCTGGACCCAGGCCAAGGAAGAACACGTTGTAGCCAAAGTGTCAACTGCGGCTTCTGAGTAACCTGCAGCCCCATGGGTGGTTGGCCTCCACTCTGTGCATGCAGAGGGCAGGGCAACACACGGCTTGCTCCGGCAGAGAGCCAGACCTCCAACTCTGGAAAGCAGTCTTGGTAACAGAGTGGGGGCCGGTGTCACGTGCAATGCCTGTCAGACTCCCGGCTTAGCTATTAGCTGCACTGAATCATACCCGGCGAGTAACAGGGATTCTACGAACTCAAAGCTGACGACCCTTCACCTCCAGCGGAAAGGTGACTTTACAACCAGCCCGAAATGATGGACACCTTTCCCGAAGCACTGCTGGGAGATTGAAAGTTCCAACGTCGACCACGCCTGACTGAAGCGCTGTCGTGGCCAGGCACGTCACCCTGCGCAGAACCTCTGCTTACAAAAGGCTCCTCACAGGAGCGCCTGGTGTGTCGCGTGGCTCTCTTGGAGCTGAGCAGAAGGTGCTGCTCCACAGGCTGGGTTTGCACGTAGAAACTGGATCCTGAGGGCTGAAGCATTATTGGCCCCTTTGGAACAGGAGGCTTGGGGCCAGAAAACTGAAGGTAAAGCACGGGGGCGGGGGTGGGCGGGCACCCATCTTGGGCACCCCGCAGGAACTCCTTGGGAGGAAGCGTGAGTTTGCTCCAAAGAAACAGTGTGCCTGCCACTCCTTGCCAGGAGGTCATGCAGCAGACCACTTCAGCTAAGGCGAATGTCGGCTGAGCGGCATACTCAAAGTAAGGGGCAGTGTTTCCATCAGCAAACTTGGTGGTCGCAAGTAGACCCGAGGCTTTCACCACTGAAGTGCCGTAGTGCTGGTGTGCCTTTGACGTATCTGAGGACGCTCGCGACTGCACCGTGTTCCGAGGAAAATCACTGTGTACCGAAAGCGTCATCTGTGCCTTCTGAGCACCCTCATGCCTCATGATGGTCTTTGGGCTCTCCTGTTGGTAGGCCGAAGGCCAGGCAGCCATGTGTTTCCTCCGTCGGAGAGCCAGATAGCCACAGCTCAGAAGAATCCTCAGGAAGAGTTTTCTCCCTGGTCTGCTGTGCAATGCAAGGGGACCCCAGTTGGTAAACCTGAGCTGCACTGGAACAAACACCGCCATGGCAAGGGTTCTCAGAATTCATCGCTGACGTCTTCCCCTCGCAAGCAGCACGTCGACTTCAGATCCAGCTGGAGACATGTGCTCTCAGCCTTTGAAGACTGTCAGGCCTTGGCAAGCTCCACGGTCAGGTAGGAGACACTAAGGCGTTCACTGGCTCACGCCATTCACCTCAGGAGGACTCCTGCTTGCCAAAGTGTTGTCATGGAAGGGCCCATGTGTGTGGCATGTGTCTACGTGGCCTGCTTCTGAATGTCAGGTACACGAGCTAGGTGTCAACCGTGAAAGTGGAGGGGGACGGGAACGGCACAATTGGCCCCAGTGACAAACCGGAGAGCTGCGTCCTCAGAGCTGCCGGAGAAACAGTCCTGTTGCCCGTCTTCTATTCACCCCTGGATTACCCTGAGAGGCAACCGGAGGCAGAGTGAATTTTCTTGAACGAACCGGAGTGCGTGCAGTTCCTTGCTAGGTTCTCATCCCAAAGCCTTCTTGGCCAGTGGTAAGGAAACTTGCCCGCGTGTTGCAAGGAAGGTCCGTGTTTTCGACGATGAGCGCTTAATGGAATGCCCTGCGGTCGCCAACCTTCTCAACCCTGCGGGAATACCCGGGGAGGAACGGAGACTTGGCCCAAGGAAACAGAATGCTGGCAATTGCTTGCTCAGAGTACTTCCAGCAGAGGAGGTTATCTAGGGCGTAAGTCAGCCGAGCGCCAGACTCAAGGTAAGGTGCAGTGTTTCCTTCCACCAGCACAGTCGCAGTCAGCAGTTTCAACGAGGCCTTCCCGACTGAACTGCTGTAAAGGCTGGTGTGCCTTTCAAGACTCTGAAAGGATGAGGATGCGAGCGTCTGCACCGTATTCCGAGGAAGGTCACTGTGGAGCAGAAGTGGCATCTGTGCCTGCTGAGCAACACCCAGCCACAAGGGTCTTGGGACTCCAGTGTTTTGTATGCAGGAGGCTGGGCAACAACGTTTCTCCTCCATCGGAGAGCTCGATTTGGAGAGCTTAGAGGAAGCCGGAAGAGCACGTTTATAACGGGGCCTCTGGCCAATGCAAGGGGGCCTCCTTTTGTAACCCTGAGCTGCTTTTGGAAAACCACCGTGCTTACACGAGCTCTCGGAATTCATACTTGACCTCTTGCTCCCTGAAGCAGCACCTGGACTTCACCTCTCGAGGGAGAAAGAGGCAGTCGTCCTCCGAAGACTGCTAGGCCTTTGCAAGATGTCCCATGACCTTAGGCGAAACGAAGGCGTTCACTGGCTCGCGCAGTTCACTTCCGGAGGAACACTGGCTTTCCAAAGTGCTTTCAGCGAAGGGGTACAGTACGTGACATGGGTCTCCTTTGGCCGCCCGGGAACTTCAGCTACATGAGCTGCGTGGCAACCGTGAAAAGGGGGCGGGACGAGAAAAGCGAAATCCGTCCCGTTGGCAAGCCGGCGAGCTGCGTGCTCGGAGCTGCCTGACAACAAGGCCTGCTGCCCGTCTTGTCCTCACCGTAGGCGTTCCCTGGGAGGCAAAGTGAGGAAGAGTGAGTTTTCTCGAAAGAACGAGGGGGTGTGTGCAGTTCCTCACTAGGAGCTCATCCCAAAGCCTTCTTGGCTAGTGGTTAGGAAACCTGCCCCCATGCCGCCAAAGGAAGGTCCGCGTGTGCCGTGAGAAGTGTTGCAGTGCAGATCTTTCTGAGAAGCCTTAGTGAAGCTACTGCTTTAACACCGGTAGGCCTCTCAGGACTGCAGGCTCGCTCACGCCTGGACCCAGGTCAAGGAAGAACACGTTGTAGCCAAAGTGTCAACTGCGGCTTCTGAGTAACCTGCAGCCCCATGGGTGGTTGGCCTCCACTCTGTGCATGCAGAGGGCAGGGCAACACACGGCTTGCTCCGGCGGAGAGCCAGACCTCCAACTCTGGAAAGCAGTCTTGGTAACAGAGTGGGGGCCGGTGTCACGTGCAATGCCTGTCAGACTCCCGGCTTAGCTATTAGCTGCACTGAATCATACCCGGCGAGTAACAGGGATTCTACGAACTCAAAGCTGACGACCCTTCACCTCCAGCAGAAAGGTGACTTTACAACCAGCCCGAAATGATGGACACCTTTACCGAAGCACTGCTGGGAGATTGAAAGTTCCAACGTCGGCCACGCCTGACAGAAGCGGTGTCGTGGCCAGGCACGTCACCCTGCGCAGAACCTCTGCTTACAAAAGGCTCCTCACAGGAGCGCCTGGTGTGTCGCGTGGCTCTCTTGGAGCTGAGCAGAAGGTGCTGCTCCACAGGCTGGGTTTGCACGTAGAAACTGGATCCTGAGGGCTGAAGCATTATTGGCCCCTTTGGAACAGGAGGCTTGGGGCCAGAAAACTGAAGGTAAAGCACGGGGGCGGGGGTGGGCGGGCACCCATCTTGGGCACCCCGCAGGAACTCCTTGGGAGGAAGCGTGAGTTTGCTCCAAAGAAACAGTGTGCCTGCCACTCCTTGCCAGGAGGTCATGCAGCAGACCACTTCAGCTAAGGCGAATGTCGGCTGAGCGGCATACTCAAAGTAAGGGGCAGTGTTTCCATCAGCAAACTTGGTGGTCGCAAGTAGACCCGAGGCTTTCACCACTGAAGTGCCGTAGTGCTGGTGTGCCTTTGACGTATCTGAGGACGCTCGCGACTGCCCCGTTTTCCGAGGAAAATCACTGTGTACCGAAAGCGTCATCTGTGCCTTCTGAGCACCCTCATGCCTCATGATGGTCTTTGGGCTCTCCTGTTGGTAGGCCGAAGGCCAGGCAGCCATGTGTTTCCTCCGTCGGAGAGCCAGATAGCCACAGCTCAGAAGAATCCTCAGGAAGAGTTTTCTCCCTGGTCTGCTGTGCAATGCAAGGGGACCCCAGTTGGTAAACCTGAGCTGCACTGGAACAAACACCGCCATGGCAAGGGTTCTCAGAATTCATCGCTGACGTCTGCCCCTCGCAAGCAGCACGTCGACTTCAGATCCAGCTGGAGACATGTGCTCTCAGCCTTTGAAGACTGTCAGGCCTTGGCAAGCTCCACGGTCAGGTAGGCGACACTAAGGCGTTCACTGGCTCATGCCATTCACCTCAGGAGGACTCCTGCTTGCCAAAGTGTTGTCATGGAAGGGCCCATGTGTGTGGCATGTGTCTACGTGGCCTGCTTCTGAACGTCAGGTACACGAGCTAGGTGTCAACCGTGAAAGTGGAGGGGGATGGGAACGGCACAATTGGCCCCAGTGACAAACCGGAGAGCTGCGTCCTCAGAGCTGCCGGAGAAACAGTCCTGTTGCCCGTCTTCTATTCACCCCTGGATTACCCTGAGAGGCAACCGGAGGCAGAGTGAATTTTCTTGAACGAACCGGAGTGCGTGCAGTTCCTTGCTAGGTTCTCATCCCAAAGCCTTCTTGGCCAGTGGTAAGGAAACTTGCCCGCGTGTTGCAAGGAAGGTCCGTGTTTTCGACGATGAGCGCTTAATGGAACGCCCTGCGGTCGCCAACCTTCTCAACCCTGCGGGAATACCCGGGGAGGAACGGAGACTTGGCCCAAGGAAACAGAATGCTGGCAATTGCTTGCTCGGAGTACCTCCAGCAGAGGAGGTTATCTAGGGCGTAAGTCAGCCGAGCGCCAGACTCAAGGTAAGGTGCAGTGTTTCCTTCCACCAGCACAGTCGCAGTCAGCAGTTTCAACGAGGCCTTCCCGACTGAACTGCTGTAAAGGCTGGTGTGCCTTTCAAGACTCTGAAAGGATGAGGATGCGAGCGTCTGCACCGTATTCCGAGGAAGGTCACTGTGGAGCAGAAGTGGCATCTGTGCCTGCTGAGCAACACCCAGCCACAAGGGTCTTGGGACTCCAGTGTTTTGTATGCAGGAGGCTGGGCAACAACGTTTCTCCTCCATCGGAGAGCTCGATTTGGAGAGCTTAGAGGAAGCCGGAAGAGCACGTTTATAACGGGGCCTCTGGCCAATGCAAGGGGGCCTCCTTTTGTAACCCTGAGCTGCTTTTGGAAAACCACCGTGCTTACACGAGCTCTCGGAATTCATACTTGACCTCTTGCTCCCTGAAGCAGCACCTGGACTTCACCTCTCGAGGGAGAAAGAGGCAGTCGTCCTCCGAAGACTGCTAGGCCTTTGCAAGATGTCCCATGACCTTAGGCGAAACGAAGGCGTTCACTGGCTCGCGCAGTTCACTTCCGGGGGAACACTGGCTTTCCAAAGTGCTTTCAGCGAAGGGGTACAGTACGTGACATGGGTCTCCTTTGGCCGCCCGGGAACTTCAGCTACATGAGCTGCGTGGCAACCGTGAAAAGGGGGCGGGACGAGAAAAGCGAAATCCGTCCCGTTGGCAAGCCGGCGAGCTGCGTGCTCGGAGCTGCCTGACAACAAGGCCTGCTGCCCGTCTTGTCCTCACCGTAAGCGTTCCCTGGGAGGCAAAGTGAGGAAGAGTGAGTTTTCTCGAAAGAACGAGGGGGTGTGTGCAGTTCCTCACTAGGAGCTCATCCCAAAGCCTTCTTGGCTAGTGGTTAGGAAACCTGCCCCCATGCCGCCAAAGGAAGGTCCGCGTGTGCCGTGAGAAGTGTTGCAGTGCAGATCTTTCTGAGAAGCCTTAGTGAAGGTACTGCTTTAACACCGGTAGGCCTCTCAGGACTGCAGGCTCGCTCACGCCTGGACCCAGGCCAAGGAAGAACACGTTGTAGCCAAAGTGTCAACTGCGGCTTCTGAGTAACCTGCAGCCCCATGGGTGGTTGGCCTCCACTCTGTGCATGCAGAGGGCAGGGCAACACACGGCTTGCTCCGGCAGAGAGCCAGACCTCCAACTCTGGAAAGCAGTCTTGGTAACAGAGTGGGGGCCGGTGTCACGTGCAATGCCTGTCAGACTCCCGGCTTAGCTATTAGCTGCACTGAATCATACCCGGCGAGTAACAGGGATTCTACGAACTCAAAGCTGACGACCCTTCACCTCCAGCGGAAAGGTGACTTTACAACCAGCCCGAAATGATGGACACCTTTCCCGAAGCACTGCTGGGAGATTGAAAGTTCCAACGTCGACCACGCCTGACTGAAGCGCTGTCGTGGCCAGGCACGTCACCCTGCGCAGAACCTCTGCTTACAAAAGGCTCCTCACAGGAGCGCCTGGTGTGTCGCGTGGCTCTCTTGGAGCTGAGCAGAAGGTGCTGCTCCACAGGCTGGGTTTGCACGTAGAAACTGGATCCTGAGGGCTGAAGCATTATTGGCCCCTTTGGAACAGGAGGCTTGGGGCCAGAAAACTGAAGGTAAAGCACGGGGGCGGGGGTGGGCGGGCACCCATCTTGGGCACCCCGCAGGAACTCCTTGGGAGGAAGCGTGAGTTTGCTCCAAAGAAACAGTGTGCCTGCCACTCCTTGCCAGGAGGTCATGCAGCAGACCACTTCAGCTAAGGCGAATGTCGGCTGAGCGGCATACTCAAAGTAAGGGGCAGTGTTTCCATCAGCAAACTTGGTGGTCGCAAGTAGACCCGAGGTTTTCACCACTGAAGTGCCGTAGTGCTGGTGTGCCTTTGACGTATCTGAGGACGCTCGCGACTGCACCGTGTTCCGAGGAAAATCACTGTGTACCGAAAGCGTCATCTGTGCCTTCTGAGCACCCTCATGCCTCATGATGGTCTTTGGGCTCTCCTGTTGGTAGGCCGAAGGCCAGGCAGCCATGTGTTTCCTCCGTCGGAGAGCCAGATAGCCACAGCTCAGAAGAATCCTCAGGAAGAGTTTTCTCCCTGGTCTGCTGTGCAATGCAAGGGGACCCCAGTTGGTAAACCTGAGCTGCACTGGAACAAACACCGCCATGGCAAGGGTTCTCAGAATTCATCGCTGACGTCTTCCCCTCGCAAGCAGCACGTCGACTTCAGATCCAGCTGGAGACATGTGCTCTCAGCCTTTGAAGACTGTCAGGCCTTGGCAAGCTCCACGGTCAGGTAGGAGACACTAAGGCGTTCACTGGCTCACGCCATTCACCTCAGGAGGACTCCTGCTTGCCAAAGTGTTGTCATGGAAGGGCCCATGTGTGTGGCATGTGTCTACGTGGCCTGCTTCTGAATGTCAGGTACACGAGCTAGGTGTCAACCGTGAAAGTGGAGGGGGACGGGAACGGCCCAATTGGCCCCAGTGACAAACCGGAGAGCTGCGTCCTCAGAGCTGCCGGAGAAACAGTCCTGTTGCCCGTCTTCTATTCACCCCTGGATTACCCTGAGAGGCAACCGGAGGCAGAGTGAATTTTCTTGAACGAACCGGAGTGCGTGCAGTTCCTTGCTAGGTTCTCATCCCAAAGCCTTCTTGGCCAGTGGTAAGGAAACTTGCCCGCGTGTTGCAAGGAAGGTCCGTGTTTTCGACGATGAGCGCTTAATGGAATGCCCTGCGGTCGCCAACCTTCTCAACCCTGCGGGAATACCCGGGGAGGAACGGAGACTTGGCCCAAGGAAACAGAATGCTGGCAATTGCTTGCTCAGAGTACTTCCAGCAGAGGAGGTTATCTAGGGCGTAAGTCAGCCGAGCGCCAGACTCAAGGTAAGGTGCAGTGTTTCCTTCCACCAGCACAGTCGCAGTCAGCAGTTTCAACGAGGCCTTCCTGACTGAACTGCTGTAAAGGCTGGTGTGCCTTTCAAGACTCTGAAAGGATGAGGATGCGAGCGTCTGCACCGTATTCCGAGGAAGGTCACTGTGGAGCAGAAGTGGCATCTGTGCCTGCTGAGCAACACCCAGCCACAAGGGTCTTGGGACTCCAGTGTTTTGTATGCAGGAGGCTGGGCAACAACGTTTCTCCTCCATCGGAGAGCTCGATTTGGAGAGCTTAGAGGAAGCCGGAAGAGCACGTTTATAACGGGGCCTCTGGCCAATGCAAGGGGGCCTCCTTTTGTAACCCTGAGCTGCTTTTGGAAAACCACCGTGCTTACACGAGCTCTCGGAATTCATACTTGACCTCTTGCTCCCTGAAGCAGCACCTGGACTTCACCTCTCGAGGGAGAAAGAGGCAGTCGTCCTCCGAAGACTGCTAGGCCTTTGCAAGATGTCCCATGACCTTAGGCGAAACGAAGGCGTTCACTGGCTCGCGCAGTTCACTTCCGGAGGAACACTGGCTTTCCAAAGTGCTTTCAGCGAAGGGGTACAGTACGTGACATGGGTCTCCTTTGGCCGCCCGGGAACTTCAGCTACATGAGCTGCGTGGCAACCGTGAAAAGGGGGCGGGACGAGAAAAGCGAAATCCGTCCCGTTGGCAAGCCGGCGAGCTGCGTGCTCGGAGCTGCCTGACAACAAGGCCTGCTGCCCGTCTTGTCCTCACCGTAGGCGTTCCCTGGGAGGCAAAGTGAGGAAGAGTGAGTTTTCTCGAAAGAACGAGGGGGTGTGTGCAGTTCCTCACTAGGAGCTCATCCCAAAGCCTTCTTGGCTAGTGGTTAGGAAACCTGCCCCCATGCCGCCAAAGGAAGGTCCGCGTGTGCCGTGAGAAGTGTTGCAGTGCAGATCTTTCTGAGAAGCCTTAGTGAAGCTACTGCTTTAACACCGGTAGGCCTCTCAGGACTGCAGGCTCGCTCACGCCTGGACCCAGGTCAAGGAAGAACACGTTGTAGCCAAAGTGTCAACTGCGGCTTCTGAGTAACCTGCAGCCCCATGGGTGGTTGGCCTCCACTCTGTGCATGCAGAGGGCAGGGCAACACACGGCTTGCTCCGGCGGAGAGCCAGACCTCCAACTCTGGAAAGCAGTCTTGGTAACAGAGTGGGGGCCGGTGTCACGTGCAATGCCTGTCAGACTCCCGGCTTAGCTATTAGCTGCACTGAATCATACCCGGCGAGTAACAGGGATTCTACGAACTCAAAGCTGACGACCCTTCACCTCCAGCAGAAAGGTGACTTTACAACCAGCCCGAAATGATGGACACCTTTACCGAAGCACTGCTGGGAGATTGAAAGTTCCAACGTCGGCCACGCCTGACAGAAGCGGTGTCGTGGCCAGGCACGTCACCCTGCGCAGAACCTCTGCTTACAAAAGGCTCCTCACAGGAGCGCCTGGTGTGTCGCGTGGCTCTCTTGGAGCTGAGCAGAAGGTGCTGCTCCACAGGCTGGGTTTGCACGTAGAAACTGGATCCTGAGGGCTGAAGCATTATTGGCCCCTTTGGAACAGGAGGCTTGGGGCCAGAAAACTGAAGGTAAAGCACGGGGGCGGGGGTGGGCGGGCACCCATCTTGGGCACCCCGCAGGAACTCCTTGGGAGGAAGCGTGAGTTTGCTCCAAAGAAACAGTGTGCCTGCCACTCCTTGCCAGGAGGTCATGCAGCAGACCACTTCAGCTAAGGCGAATGTCGGCTGAGCGGCATACTCAAAGTAAGGGGCAGTGTTTCCATCAGCAAACTTGGTGGTCGCAAGTAGACCCGAGGCTTTCACCACTGAAGTGCCGTAGTGCTGGTGTGCCTTTGACGTATCTGAGGACGCTCGCGACTGCCCCGTTTTCCGAGGAAAATCACTGTGTACCGAAAGCGTCATCTGTGCCTTCTGAGCACCCTCATGCCTCATGATGGTCTTTGGGCTCTCCTGTTGGTAGGCCGAAGGCCAGGCAGCCATGTGTTTCCTCCGTCGGAGAGCCAGATAGCCACAGCTCAGAAGAATCCTCAGGAAGAGTTTTCTCCCTGGTCTGCTGTGCAATGCAAGGGGACCCCAGTTGGTAAACCTGAGCTGCACTGGAACAAACACCGCCATGGCAAGGGTTCTCAGAATTCATCGCTGACGTCTGCCCCTCGCAAGCAGCACGTCGACTTCAGATCCAGCTGGAGACATGTGCTCTCAGCCTTTGAAGACTGTCAGGCCTTGGCAAGCTCCACGGTCAGGTAGGCGACACTAAGGCGTTCACTGGCTCATGCCATTCACCTCAGGAGGACTCCTGCTTGCCAAAGTGTTGTCATGGAAGGGCCCATGTGTGTGGCATGTGTCTACGTGGCCTGCTTCTGAACGTCAGGTACACGAGCTAGGTGTCAACCGTGAAAGTGGAGGGGGATGGGAACGGCACAATTGGCCCCAGTGACAAACCGGAGAGCTGCGTCCTCAGAGCTGCCGGAGAAACAGTCCTGTTGCCCGTCTTCTATTCACCCCTGGATTACCCTGAGAGGCAACCGGAGGCAGAGTGAATTTTCTTGAACGAACCGGAGTGCGTGCAGTTCCTTGCTAGGTTCTCATCCCAAAGCCTTCTTGGCCAGTGGTAAGGAAACTTGCCCGCGTGTTGCAAGGAAGGTCCGTGTTTTCGACGATGAGCGCTTAATGGAACGCCCTGCGGTCGCCAACCTTCTCAACCCTGCGGGAATACCCGGGGAGGAACGGAGACTTGGCCCAAGGAAACAGAATGCTGGCAATTGCTTGCTCGGAGTACCTCCAGCAGAGGAGGTTATCTAGGGCGTAAGTCAGCCGAGCGCCAGACTCAAGGTAAGGTGCAGTGTTTCCTTCCACCAGCACAGTCGCAGTCAGCAGTTTCAACGAGGCCTTCCCGACTGAACTGCTGTAAAGGCTGGTGTGCCTTTCAAGACTCTGAAAGGATGAGGATGCGAGCGTCTGCACCGTATTCCGAGGAAGGTCACTGTGGAGCAGAAGTGGCATCTGTGCCTGCTGAGCAACACCCAGCCACAAGGGTCTTGGGACTCCAGTGTTTTGTATGCAGGAGGCTGGGCAACAACGTTTCTCCTCCATCGGAGAGCTTGATTTGGAGAGCTTAGAGGAAGCCGGAAGAGCACGTTTATAACGGGGCCTCTGGCCAATGCAAGGGGGCCTCCTTTTGTAACCCTGAGCTGCTTTTGGAAAACCACCGTGCTTACACGAGCTCTCGGAATTCATACTTGACCTCTTGCTCCCTGAAGCAGCACCTGGACTTCACCTCTCGAGGGAGAAAGAGGCAGTCGTCCTCCGAAGACTGCTAGGCCTTTGCAAGATGTCCCATGACCTTAGGCGAAACGAAGGCGTTCACTGGCTCGCGCAGTTCACTTCCGGAGGAACACTGGCTTTCCAAAGTGCTTTCAGCGAAGGGGTACAGTACGTGACATGGGTCTCCTTTGGCCGCCCGGGAACTTCAGCTACATGAGCTGCGTGGCAACCGTGAAAAGGGGGCGGGACGAGAAAAGCGAAATCCGTCCCGTTGGCAAGCCGGCGAGCTGCGTGCTCGGAGCTGCCTGACAACAAGGCCTGCTGCCCGTCTTGTCCTCACCGTAGGCGTTCCCTGGGAGGCAAAGTGAGGAAGAGTGAGTTTTCTCGAAAGAACGAGGGGGTGTGTGCAGTTCCTCACTAGGAGCTCATCCCAAAGCCTTCTTGGCTAGTGGTTAGGAAACCTGCCCCCATGCCGCAAAAGGAAGGTCCGCGTGTGCCGTGAGAAGTGTTGCAGTGCAGATCTTTCTGAGAAGCCTTAGTTAAGCTACTGCTTTAACACCGGTAGGCCTCTCAGGACTGCAGGCTCGCTCACGCCTGGACCCAGGTCAAGGAAGAACACGTTGTAGCCAAAGTGTCAACTGCGGCTTCTGAGTAACCTGCAGCCCCATGGGTGGTTGGCCTCCACTCTGTGCATGCAGAGGGCAGGGCAACACACGGCTTGCTCCGGCGGAGAGCCAGACCTCCAACTCTGGAAAGCAGTCTTGGTAACAGAGTGGGGGCCGGTGTCACGTGCAATGCCTGTCAGACTCCCGGCTTAGCTATTAGCTGCACTGAATCATACCCGGCGAGTAACAGGGATTCTACGAACTCAAAGCTGACGACCCTTCACCTCCAGCAGAAAGGTGACTTTACAACCAGCCCGAAATGATGGACACCTTTACCGAAGCACTGCTGGGAGATTGAAAGTTCCAACGTCGACCACGCCTGACTGAAGCGCTGTCGTGGCCAGGCACGTCACCCTGCGCAGAACCTCTGCTTACAAAAGGCTCCTCACAGGAGCGCCTGGTGTGTCGCGTGGCTCTCTTGGAGCTGAGCAGAAGGTGCTGCTCCACAGGCTGGGTTTGCACGTAGAAACTGGATCCTGAGGGCTGAAGCATTATTGGCCCCTTTGGAACAGGAGGCTTGGGGCCAGAAAACTGAAGGTAAAGCACGGGGGCGGGGGTGGGCGGGCACCCATCTTGGGCACCCCGCAGGAACTCCTTGGGAGGAAGCGTGAGTTTGCTCCAAAGAAACAGTGTGCCTGCCACTCCTTGCCAGGAGGTCATGCAGCAGACCACTTCAGCTAAGGCGAATGTCGGCTGAGCGGCATACTCAAAGTAAGGGGCAGTGTTTCCATCAGCAAACTTGGTGGTCGCAAGTAGACCCGAGGCTTTCACCACTGAAGTGCCGTAGTGCTGGTGTGCCTTTGACGTATCTGAGGACGCTCGCGACTGCCCCGTTTTCCGAGGAAAATCACTGTGTAGCGAAAGCGTCATCTGTGCCTTCTGAGCACCCTCATGCCTCATGATGGTCTTTGGGCTCTCCTGTTGGTAGGCCGAAGGCCAGGCAGCCATGTGTTTCCTCCGTCGGAGAGCCAGATAGCCACAGCTCAGAAGAATCCTCAGGAAGAGTTTTCTCCCTGGTCTGCTGTGCAATGCAAGGGGACCCCAGTTGGTAAACCTGAGCTGCACTGGAACAAACACCGCCATGGCAAGGGTTCTCAGAATTCATCGCTGACGTCTGCCCCTCGCAAGCAGCACGTCGACTTCAGATCCAGCTGGAGACATGTGCTCTCAGCCTTTGAAGACTGTCAGGCCTTGGCAAGCTCCACGGTCAGGTAGGCGACACTAAGGCGTTCACTGGCTCATGCCATTCACCTCAGGAGGACTCCTGCTTGCCAAAGTGTTGTCATGGAAGGGCCCATGTGTGTGGCATGTGTCTACGTGGCCTGCTTCTGAACGTCAGGTACACGAGCTAGGTGTCAACCGTGAAAGTGGAGGGGGATGGGAACGGCACAATTGGCCCCAGTGACAAACCGGAGAGCTGCGTCCTCAGAGCTGCCGGAGAAACAGTCCTGTTGCCCGTCTTCTATTCACCCCTGGATTACCCTGAGAGGCAACCGGAGGCAGAGTGAATTTTCTTGAACGAACCGGAGTGCGTGCAGTTCCTTGCTAGGTTCTCATCCCAAAGCCTTCTTGGCCAGTGGTAAGGAAACTTGCCCGCGTGTTGCAAGGAAGGTCCGTGTTTTCGACGATGAGCGCTTAATGGAACGCCCTGCGGTCGCCAACCTTCTCAACCCTGCGGGAATACCCGGGGAGGAACGGAGACTTGGCCCAAGGAAACAGAATGCTGGCAATTGCTTGCTCGGAGTACCTCCAGCAGAGGAGGTTATCTAGGGCGTAAGTCAGCCGAGCGCCAGACTCAAGGTAAGGTGCAGTGTTTCCTTCCACCAGCACAGTCGCAGTCAGCAGTTTCAACGAGGCCTTCCCGACTGAACTGCTGTAAAGGCTGGTGTGCCTTTCAAGACTCTGAAAGGATGAGGATGCGAGCGTCTGCACCGTATTCCGAGGAAGGTCACTGTGGAGCAGAAGTGGCATCTGTGCCTGTTGAGCAACACCCAGCCACAAGGGTCTTGGGACTCTAGTGTTTTGTATGCAGGAGGCTGGGCAACAACGTTTCTCCTCCATCGGAGAGCTCGATTTGGAGAGCTTAGAGGAAGCCGGAAGAGCACGTTTATAACGGGGCCTCTGGCCAATGCAAGGGGGCCTCCTTTTGTAACCCTGAGCTGCTTTTGGAAAAACACCGTGCTTACACGAGCTCTCGGAATTCATACTTGACCTCTTGCTCCCTGAAGCAGCACCTGGACTTCACCTCTCGAGGGAGAAAGAGGCAGTCGTCCTCCGAAGACTGCTAGGCCTTTGCAAGATGTCCCATGAACTTAGGCGAAACGAAGGCGTTCACTGGCTCGCGCAGTTCACTTCCGGGGGAACACTGGCTTTCCAAAGTGCTTTCAGCGAAGGGGTACAGTACGTGACATGGGTCTCCTTTGGCCGCCCGGGAACTTCAGCTACATGAGCTGCGTGGCAACCGTGAAAAGGGGGCGGGACGAGAAAAGCGAAATCCGTCCCGTTGGCAAGCCGGCGAGCTGCGTGCTCGGAGCTGCCTGACAACAAGGCCTGCTGCCCGTCTTGTCCTCACCGTAAGCGTTCCCTGGGAGGCAAAGTGAGGAAGAGTGAGTTTTCTCGAAAGAACGAGGGGGTGTGTGCAGTTCCTCACTAGGAGCTCATCCCAAAGCCTTCTTGGCTAGTGGTTAGGAAACCTGCCCCCATGCCGCCAAAGGAAGGTCCGCGTGTGCCGTGAGAAGTGTTGCAGTGCAGATCTTTCTGAGAAGCCTTAGTGAAGGTACTGCTTTAACACCGGTAGGCCTCTCAGGACTGCAGGCTCGCTCACGCCTGGACCCAGGCCAAGGAAGAACACGTTGTAGCCAAAGTGTCAACTGCGGCTTCTGAGTAACCTGCAGCCCCATGGGTGGTTGGCCTCCACTCTGTGCATGCAGAGGGCAGGGCAACACACGGCTTGCTCCGGCAGAGAGCCAGACCTCCAACTCTGGAAAGCAGTCTTGGTAACAGAGTGGGGGCCGGTGTCACGTGCAATGCCTGTCAGACTCCCGGCTTAGCTATTAGCTGCACTGAATCATACCCGGCGAGTAACAGGGATTCTACGAACTCAAAGCTGACGACCCTTCACCTCCAGTGGAAAGGTGACTTTACAACCAGCCCGAAATGATGGACACCTTTCCCGAAGCACTGCTGGGAGATTGAAAGTTCCAACGTCGACCACGCCTGACTGAAGCGCTGTCGTGGCCAGGCACGTCACCCTGCGCAGAACCTCTGCTTACAAAAGGCTCCTCACAGGAGCGCCTGGTGTGTCGCGTGGCTCTCTTGGAGCTGAGCAGAAGGTGCTGCTCCACAGGCTGGGTTTGCACGTAGAAACTGGATCCTGAGGGCTGAAGCATTATTGGTCCCTTTGGAACAGGAGGCTTGGGGCCAGAAAACTGAAGGTAAAGCACGGGGGCGGGGGTGGGCGGGCACCCATCTTGGGCACCCCGCAGGAACTCCTTGGGAGGAAGCGTGAGTTTGCTCCAAAGAAACAGTGTGCCTGCCACTCCTTGCCAGGAGGTCATGCAGCAGACCACTTCAGCTAAGGCGAATGTCGGCTGAGCGGCATACTCAAAGTAAGGGGCAGTGTTTCCATCAGCAAACTTGGTGGTCGCAAGTAGACCCGAGGCTTTCACAACTGAAGTGCCGTAGTGCTGGTGTGCCTTTGACGTATCTGAGGACGCTCGCGACTGCACCGTTTTCCGAGGAAAATCACTGTGTACCGAAAGCGTCATCTGTGCCTTCTGAGCACCCTCATGCCTCATGATGGTCTTTGGGCTCTCCTGTTGGTAGGCCGAAGGCCAGGCAGCCATGTGTTTCCTCCGTCGGAGAGCCAGATAGCCACAGCTCAGAAGAATCCTCAGGAAGAGTTTTCTCCCTGGTCTGCTGTGCAATGCAAGGGGACCCCAGTTGGTAAACCTGAGCTGCACTGGAACAAACACCGCCATGGCAAGGGTTCTCAGAATTCATCGCTGACGTCTTCCCCTCGCAAGCAGCACGTCGACTTCAGATCCAGCTGGAGACATGTGCTCTCAGCCTTTGAAGACTGTCAGGCCTTGGCAAGCTCCACGGTCAGGTAGGAGACACTAAGGCGTTCACTGGCTCACGCCATTCACCTCAGGAGGACTCCTGCTTGCCAAAGTGTTGTCATGGAAGGGCCCATGTGTGTGGCATGTGTCTACGTGGCCTGCTTCTGAATGTCAGGTACACGAGCTAGGTGTCAACCGTGAAAGTGGAGGGGGACGGGAACGGCACAATTGGCCCCAGTGACAAACCGGAGAGCTGCGTCCTCAGAGCTGCCGGAGAAACAGTCCTGTTGCCCGTCTTCTATTCACCCCTGGATTACCCTGAGAGGCAACCGGAGGCAGAGTGAATTTTCTTGAATGAACCGGAGTGCGTGCAGTTCCTTGCTAGGTTCTCATCCCAAAGCCTTCTTGGCCAGTGGTAAGGAAACTTGCCCGCGTGTTGCAAGGAAGGTCCGTGTTTTCGACGATGAGCGCTTAATGGAATGCCCTGCGGTCGCCAACCTTCTCAACCCTGCGGGAATACCCGGGGAGGAACGGAGACTTGGCCCAAGGAAACAGAATGCTGGCAATTGCTTGCTCAGAGTACTTCCAGCAGAGGAGGTTATCTAGGGCGTAAGTCAGCCGAGCGCCAGACTCAAGGTAAGGTGCAGTGTTTCCTTCCACCAGCACAGTCGCAGTCAGCAGTTTCAACGAGGCCTTCCCGACTGAACTGCTGTAAAGGCTGGTGTGCCTTTCAAGACTCTGAAAGGATGAGGATGCGAGCGTCTGCACCGTATTCCGAGGAAGGTCACTGTGGAGCAGAAGTGGCATCTGTGCCTGCTGAGCAACACCCAGCCACAAGGGTCTTGGGACTCCAGTGTTTTGTATGCAGGAGGCTGGGCAACAACGTTTCTCCTCCATCGGAGAGCTTGATTTGGAGAGCTTAGAGGAAGCCGGAAGAGCACGTTTATAACGGGGCCTCTGGCCAATGCAAGGGGGCCTCCTTTTGTAACCCTGAGCTGCTTTTGGAAAACCACCGTGCTTACACGAGCTCTCGGAATTCATACTTGACCTCTTGCTCCCTGAAGCAGCACCTGGACTTCACCTCTCGAGGGAGAAAGAGGCAGTCGTCCTCCGAAGACTGCTAGGCCTTTGCAAGATGTCCCATGACCTTAGGCGAAACGAAGGCGTTCACTGGCTCGCGCAGTTCACTTCCGGAGGAACACTGGCTTTCCAAAGTGCTTTCAGCGAAGGGGTACAGTACGTGACATGGGTCTCCTTTGGCCGCCCGGGAACTTCAGCTACATGAGCTGCGTGGCAACCGTGAAAAGGGGGCGGGACGAGAAAAGCGAAATCCGTCCCGTTGGCAAGCCGGCGAGCTGCGTGCTCGGAGCTGCCTGACAACAAGGCCTGCTGCCCGTCTTGTCCTCACCGTAGGCGTTCCCTGGGAGGCAAAGTGAGGAAGAGTGAGTTTTCTCGAAAGAACGAGGGGGTGTGTGCAGTTCCTCACTAGGAGCTCATCCCAAAGCCTTCTTGGCTAGTGGTTAGGAAACCTGCCCCCATGCCGCCAAAGGAAGGTCCGCGTGTGCCGTGAGAAGTGTTGCAGTGCAGATCTTTCTGAGAAGCCTTAGTGAAGCTACTGCTTTAACACCGGTAGGCCTCTCAGGACTGCAGGCTCGCTCACGCCTGGACCCAGGTCAAGGAAGAACACGTTGTAGCCAAAGTGTCAACTGCGGCTTCTGAGTAACCTGCAGCCCCATGGGTGGTTGGCCTCCACTCTGTGCATGCAGAGGGCAGGGCAACACACGGCTTGCTCCGGCGGAGAGCCAGACCTCCAAATCTGGAAAGCAGTCTTGGTAACAGAGTGGGGGCCGGTGTCACGTGCAATGCCTGTCAGACTCCCGGCTTAGCTATTAGCTGCACTGAATCATACCCGGCGAGTAACAGGGATTCTACGAACTCAAAGCTGACGACCCTTCACCTCCAGCAGAAAGGTGACTTTACAACCAGCCCGAAATGATGGACACCTTTACCGAAGCACTGCTGGGAGATTGAAAGTTCCAACGTCGGCCACGCCTGACAGAAGCGGTGTCGTGGCCAGGCACGTCACCCTGCGCAGAACCTCTGCTTACAAAAGGCTCCTCACAGGAGCGCCTGGTGTGTCGCGTGGCTCTCTTGGAGCTGAGCAGAAGGTGCTGCTCCACAGGCTGGGTTTGCACGTAGAAACTGGACACTGAGGGCTGAAGCATTATTGGCCCCTTTGGAACAGGAGGCTTGGGGCCAGAAAACTGAAGGTAAAGCACGGGGGCGGGGGTGGGCGGGCACCCATCTTGGGCACCCCGCAGGAACTCCTTGGGAGGAAGCGTGAGTTTGCTCCAAAGAAACAGTGTGCCTGCCACTCCTTGCCAGGAGGTCATGAAGCAGACCACTTCAGCTAAGGCGAATGTCGGCTGAGCGGCATACTCAAAGTAAGGGGCAGTGTTTCCATCAGCAAACTTGGTGGTCGCAAGTAGACCCGAGGCTTTCACCACTGAAGTGCCGTAGTGCTGGTGTGCCTTTGACGTATCTGAGGACGCTCGCGACTGCCCCGTTTTCCGAGGAAAATCACTGTGTACCGAAAGCGTCATCTGTGCCTTCTGAGCACCCTCATGCCTCATGATGGTCTTTGGGCTCTCCTGTTGGTAGGCCGAAGGCCAGGCAGCCATGTGTTTCCTCCGTCGGAGAGCCAGATAGCCACAGCTCAGAAGAATCCTCAGGAAGAGTTTTCTCCCTGGTCTGCTGTGCAATGCAAGGGGACCCCAGTTGGTAAACCTGAGCTGCACTGGAACAAACACCGCCATGGCAAGGGTTCTCAGAATTCATCGCTGACGTCTGCCCCTCGCAAGCAGCACGTCGACTTCAGATCCAGCTGGAGACATGTGCTCTCAGCCTTTGAAGACTGTCAGGCCTTGGCAAGCTCCACGGTCAGGTAGGCGACACTAAGGCGTTCACTGGCTCATGCCATTCACCTCAGGAGGACTCCTGCTTGCCAAAGTGTTGTCATGGAAGGGCCCATGTGTGTGGCATGTGTCTACGTGGCCTGCTTCTGAATGTCAGGTACACGAGCTAGGTGTCAACCGTGAAAGTGGAGGGGGACGGGAACGGCACAATTGGCCCCAGTGACAAACCGGAGAGCTGCGTCCTCAGAGCTGCCGGAGAAACAGTCCTGTTGCCCGTCTTCTATTCACCCCTGGATTACCGTGAGAGGCAACCGGAGGCAGAGTGAATTTTCTTGAACGAACCGGAGTGCGTGCAGTTCCTTGCTAGGTTCTCATCCCAAAGCCTTCTTGGCCAGTGGTAAGGAAACTTGCCCGCGTGTTGCAAGGAAGGTCCGTGTTTTCGACGATGAGCGCTTAATGGAACGCCCTGCGGTCGCCAACCTTCTCAACCCTGCGGGAATACCTGGGGAGGAACGGAGACTTGGCCCAAGGAAACAGAATGTTGGCAATTGCTTGCTCGGAGTACCTCCAGCAGAGGAGGTTATCTAGGGCGTAAGTCAGCCGAGCGCCAGACTCAAGGTAAGGTGCAGTGTTTCCTTCCACCAGCACAGTCGCAGTCAGCAGTTTCAACGAGACCTTCCCGACTGAACTGCTGTAAAGGCTGGTGTGCCTTTCAAGACTCTGAAAGGATGAGGATGCGAGCGTCTGCACCGTATTCCGAGGAAGGTCACTGTGGAGCAGAAGTGGCATCTGTGCCTGCTGAGCAACACCCAGCCACAAGGGTCTTGGGACTCTAGTGTTTTGTATGCAGGAGGCTGGGCAACAACGTTTCTCCTCCATCGGAGAGCTCGATTTGGAGAGCTTAGAGGAAGCCGGAAGAGCACGTTTATAACGGGGCCTCTGGCCAATGCAAGGGGGCCTCCTTTTGTAACCCTGAGCTGCTTTTGGAAAAACACCGTGCTTACACGAGCTCTCGGAATTCATACTTGACCTCTTGCTCCCTGAAGCAGCACCTGGACTTCACCTCTCGAGGGAGAAAGAGGCAGTCGTCCTCCGAAGACTGCTAGGCCTTTGCAAGATGTCCCATGAACTTAGGCGAAACGAAGGCGTTCACTGGCTCGCGCAGTTCACTTCCGGGGGAACACTGGCTTTCCAAAGTGCTTTCAGCGAAGGGGTACAGTACGTGACATGGGTCTCCTTTGGCCGCCCGGGAACTTCAGCTACATGAGCTGCGTGGCAACCGTGAAAAGGGGGCGGGACGAGAAAAGCGAAATCCGTCCCGTTGGCAAGCCGGCGAGCTGCGTGCTCGGAGCTGCCTGACAACAAGGCCTGCTGCCCGTCTTGTCCTCACCGTAGGCGTTCCCTGGGAGGCAAAGTGAGGAAGAGTGAGTTTTCTCGAAAGAACGAGGGGGTGTGTGCAGTTCCTCACTAGGAGCTCATCCCAAAGCCTTCTTGGCTAGTGGTTAGGAAACCTGCCCCCTTGCCGCCAAAGGAAGGTCCGCGTGTGCCGTGAGAAGTGTTGCAGTGCAGATCTTTCTGAGAAGCCTTAGTGAAGTTACTGCTTTAACACCGGTAGGCCTCTCAGGACTGCAGGCTCGCTCACGCCTGGACCCAGGCCAAGGAAGAACACGTTGTAGCCAAAGTGTCAACTGCGGCTTCTGAGTAACCTGCAGCCCCATGGGTGGTTGGCCTCCACTCTGTGCATGCAGAGGGCAGGGCAACACACGGCTTGCTCCGGCAGAGAGCCAGACCTCCAACTCTGGAAAGCAGTCTTGGTAACAGAGTGGGGGCCGGTGTCACGTGCAATGCCTGTCAGACTCCCGGCTTAGCTATTAGCTGCACTGAATCATACCCGGCGAGTAACAGGGATTCTACGAACTCAAAGCTGACGACCCTTCACCTCCAGCAGAAAGGTGACTTTACAACCAGCCCGAAATGATGGACACCTTTCCCGAAGCACTGCTGGGAGATTGAAAGTTCCAACGTCGACCACGCCTGACTGAAGCGCTGTCGTGGCCAGGCACGTCACCCTGCGCAGAACCTCTGCTTACAAAAGGCTCCTCACAGGAGCGCCTGGTGTGTCGCGTGGCTCTCTTGGAGCTGAGCAGAAGGTGCTGCTCCCCAGGCTGGGTTTGCACGTAGAAACTGGATCCTGAGGGCTGAAGCATTATTGGTCCCTTTGGAACAGGAGGCTTGGGGCCAGAAAACTGAAGGTAAAGCACGGGGGCGGGGGTGGGCGGGCACCCATCTTGGGCACCCCGCAGGAACTCCTTGGGAGGAAGCGTGAGTTTGCTCCAAAGAAACAGTGTGCCTGCCACTCCTTGCCAGGAGGTCATGCAGCAGACCACTTCAGCTAAGGCGAATGTCGGCTGAGCGGCATACTCAAAGTAAGGGGCAGTGTTTCCATCAGCAAACTTGGTGGTCGCAAGTAGACCCGAGGCTTTCACCACTGAAGTGCCGTAGTGCTGGTGTGCCTTTGACGTATCTGAGGACGCTCGCGACTGCACCGTTTTCCGAGGAAAATCACTGTGTACCGAAAGCGTCATCTGTGCCTTCTGAGCACCCTCATGCCTCATGATGGTCTTTGGGCTCTCCTGTTGGTAGGCCGAAGGCCAGGCAGCCATGTGTTTCCTCCGTCGGAGAGCCAGATAGCCACAGCTCAGAAGAATCCTCAGGAAGAGTTTTCTCCCTGGTCTGCTGTGCAATGCAAGGGGACCCCAGTTGGTAAACCTGAGCTGCACTGGAACAAACACCGCCATGGCAAGGGTTCTCAGAATTCATCGCTGACGTCTTCCCCTCGCAAGCAGCACGTCGACTTCAGATCCAGCTGGAGACATGTGCTCTCAGCCTTTGAAGACTGTCAGGCCTTGGCAAGCTCCACGGTCATGTAGGAGACACTAAGGCGTTCACTGGCTCACGCCATTCACCTCAGGAGGACTCCTGCTTGCCAAAGTGTTGGCATGGAAGGGCCCATGTGTGTGGCATGTGTCTACGTGGCCTGCCTCTGAATGTCAGGTACACGAGCTAGGTGTCAACCGTGAAAGTGGAGGGGGACGGGAACGGCACAATTGGCCCCAGTGACAAACCGGAGAGCTGCGTCCTCAGAGCTGCCGGAGAAACAGTCCTGTTGCCCGTCTTCTATTCACCCCTGGATTACCCTGAGAGGCAACCGGAGGCAGAGTGAATTTTCTTGAACGAACCGGAGTGCGTGCAGTTCCTTGCTAGGTTCTCATCCCAAAGCCTTCTTGGCCAGTGGTAAGGAAACTTGCCCGCGTGTTGCAAGGAAGGTCCGTGTTTTCGACGATGAGCGCTTAATGGAATGCCCTGCGGTCGCCAACCTTCTCAACCCTGCGGGAATACCCGGGGAGGAACGGAGACTTGGCCCAAGGAAACAGAATGCTGGCAATTGCTTGCTCAGAGTACTTCCAGCAGAGGAGGTTATCTAGGGCGTAAGTCAGCCGAGCGCCAGACTCAAGGTAAGGTGCAGTGTTTCCTTCCACCAGCACAGTCGCAGTCAGCAGTTTCAACGAGGCCTTCCCGACTGAACTGCTGTAAAGGCTGGTGTGCCTTTCAAGACTCTGAAAGGATGAGGATGCGAGCGTCTGCACCGTATTCCGAGGAAGGTCACTGTGGAGCAGAAGTGGCATCTGTGCCTGCTGAGCAACACCCAGCCACAAGGGTCTTGGGACTCCAGTGTTTTGTATGCAGGAGGCTGGGCAACAACGTTTCTCCTCCATCGGAGAGCTCGATTTGGAGAGCTTAGAGGAAGCCGGAAGAGCACGTTTATAACGGGGCCTCTGGCCAATGCAAGGGGGCCTCCTTTTGTAACCCTGAGCTGCTTTTGGAAAACCACCGTGCTTACACGAGCTCTCGGAATTCATACTTGACCTCTTGCTCCCTGAAGCAGCACCTGGACTTCACCTCTCGAGGGAGAAAGAGGCAGTCGTCCTCCGAAGACTGCTAGGCCTTTGCAAGATGTCCCATGACCTTAGGCGAAACGAAGGCGTTCACTGGCTCGCGCAGTTCACTTCCGGAGGAACACTGGCTTTCCAAAGTGCTTTCAGCGAAGGGGTACAGTACGTGACATGGGTCTCCTTTGGCCGCCCGGGAACTTCAGCTACATGAGCTGCGTGGCAACCGTGAAAAGGGGGCGGGACGAGAAAAGCGAAATCCGTCCCGTTGGCAAGCCGGCGAGCTGCGTGCTCGGAGCTGCCTGACAACAAGGCCTGCTGCCCGTCTTGTCCTCACCGTAGGCGTTCCCTGGGAGGCAAAGTGAGGAAGAGTGAGTTTTCTCGAAAGAACGAGGGGGTGTGTGCAGTTCCTCACTAGGAGCTCATCCCAAAGCCTTCTTGGCTAGTGGTTAGGAAACCTGCCCCCATGCCGCCAAAGGAAGGTCCGCGTGTGCCGTGAGAAGTGTTGCAGTGCAGATCTTTCTGAGAAGCCTTAGTGAAGCTACTGCTTTAACACCGGTAGGCCTCTCAGGACTGCAGGCTCGCTCACGCCTGGACCCAGGTCAAGGAAGAACACGTTGTAGCCAAAGTGTCAACTGCGGCTTCTGAGTAACCTGCAGCCCCATGGGTGGTTGGCCTCCACTCTGTGCATGCAGAGGGCAGGGCGACACACGGCTTGCTCCGGCGGAGAGCCAGACCTCCAACTCTGGAAAGCAGTCTTGGTAACAGAGTGGGGGCCGGTGTCACGTGCAATGCCTGTCAGACTCCCGGCTTAGCTATTAGCTGCACTGAATCATACCCGGCGAGTAACAGGGATTCTACGAACTCAAAGCTGACGACCCTTCACCTCCAGCAGAAAGGTGACTTTACAACCAGCCCGAAATGATGGACACCTTTCCCGAAGCACTGCTGGGAGATTGAAAGTTCCAACGTCGGCCACGCCTGACTGAAGCGCTGTCGTGGCCAGGCACGTCACCCTGCGCAGAACCTCTGCTTACAAAAGGCTCCTCACAGGAGCGCCTGGTGTGTCGCGTGGCTCTCTTGGAGCTGAGCAGAAGGTGCTGCTCCCCAGGCTGGGTTTGCACGTAGAAACTGGATCCTGAGGGCTGAAGCATTATTGGCCCCTTTGGAACAGGAGGCTTGGGGCCAGAAAACTGAAGGTAAAGCACGGGGGCGGGGGTGGGCGGGCACCCATCTTGGGCACCCCGCAGGAACTCCTTGGGAGGAAGCGTGAGTTTGCTCCAAAGAAACAGTGTGCCTGCCACTCCTTGCCAGGAGGTCATGCAGCAGACCACTTCAGCTAAGGCGAATGTCGGCTGAGCGGCATACTCAAAGTAAGGGGCAGTGTTTCCATCAGCAAACTTGGTGGTCGCAAGTAGACCCGAGGCTTTCACCACTGAAGTGCCGTAGTGCTGGTGTGCCTTTGACGTATCTGAGGACGCTCGCGACTGCCCCGTTTTCCGAGGAAAATCACTGTGTACCGAAAGCGTCATCTGTGCCTTCTGAGCACCCTCATGCCTCATGATGGTCTTTGGGCTCTCCTGTTGGTAGGCCGAAGGCCAGGCAGCCATGTGTTTCCTCCGTCGGAGAGCCAGATAGCCACAGCTCAGAAGAATCCTCAGGAAGAGTTTTCTCCCTGGTCTGCTGTGCAATGCAAGGGGACCCCAGTTGGTAAACCTGAGCTGCACTGGAACAAACACCGCCATGGCAAGGGTTCTCAGAATTCATCGCTGACGTCTGCCCCTCGCAAGCAGCACGTTGACTTCAGATCCAGCTGGAGACATGTGCTCTCAGCCTTTGAAGACTGTCAGGCCTTGGCAAGCTCCACGGTCAGGTAGGCGACACTAAGGCGTTCACTGGCTCATGCCATTCACCTCAGGAGGACTCCTGCTTGCCAAAGTGTTGTCATGGAAGGGCCCATGTGTGTGGCATGTGTCTACGTGGCCTGCTTCTGAACGTCAGGTACACGAGCTAGGTGTCAACCGTGAAAGTGGAGGGGGATGGGAACGGCACAATTGGCCCCAGTGACAAACCGGAGAGCTGCGTCCTCAGAGCTGCCGGAGAAACAGTCCTGTTGCCCGTCTTCTATTCACCCCTGGATTACCCTGAGAGGCAACCGGAGGCAGAGTGAATTTTCTTGAACGAACCGGAGTGCGTGCAGTTCCTTGCTAGGTTCTCATCCCAAAGCCTTCTTGGCCAGTGGTAAGGAAACTTGCCCGCGTGTTGCAAGGAAGGTCCGTGTTTTCGACGATGAGCGCTTAATGGAACGCCCTGCGGTCGCCAACCTTCTCAACCCTGCGGGAATACCCGGGGAGGAACGGAGACTTGGCCCAAGGAAACAGAATGCTGGCAATTGCTTGCTCGGAGTACCTCCAGCAGAGGAGGTTATCTAGGGCGTAAGTCAGCCGAGCGCCAGACTCAAGGTAAGGTGCAGTGTTTCCTTCCACCAGCACAGTCGCAGTCAGCAGTTTCAACGAGGCCTTCCCGACTGAACTGCTGTAAAGGCTGGTGTGCCTTTCAAGACTCTGAAAGGATGAGGATGCGAGCGTCTGCACCGTATTCCGAGGAAGGTCACTGTGGAGCAGAAGTGGCATCTGTGCCTGCTGAGCAACACCCAGCCACAAGGGTCTTGGGACTCTAGTGTTTTGTATGCAGGAGGCTGGGCAACAACGTTTCTCCTCCATCGGAGAGCTCGATTTGGAGAGCTTAGAGGAAGCCGGAAGAGCACGTTTATAACGGGGCCTCTGGCCAATGCAAGGGGGCCTCCTTTTGTAACCCTGAGCTGCTTTTGGAAAAACACCGTGCTTACACGAGCTCTCGGAATTCATACTTGACCTCTTGCTCCCTGAAGCAGCACCTGGACTTCACCTCTCGAGGGAGAAAGAGGCAGTCGTCCTCCGAAGACTGCTAGGCCTTTGCAAGATGTCCCATGAACTTAGGCGAAACGAAGGCGTTCACTGGCTCGCGCAGTTCACTTCCGGGGGAACACTGGCTTTCCAAAGTGCTTTCAGCGAAGGGGTACAGTACGTGACATGGGTCTCCTTTGGCCGCCCGGGAACTTCAGCTACATGAGCTGCGTGGCAACCGTGAAAAGGGGGCGGGACGAGAAAAGCGAAATCCGTCCCGTTGGCAAGCCGGCGAGCTGCGTGCTCGGAGCTGCCTGACAACAAGGCCTGCTGCCCGTCTTGTCCTCACCGTAGGCGTTCCCTGGGAGGCAAAGTGAGGAAGAGTGAGTTTTCTCGAAAGAACGAGGGGGTGTGTGCAGTTCCTCACTAGGAGCTCATCCCAAAGCCTTCTTGGCTAGTGGTTAGGAAACCTGCCCCCTTGCCGCCAAAGGAAGGTCCGCGTGTGCCGTGAGAAGTGTTGCAGTGCAGATCTTTCTGAGAAGCCTTAGTGAAGTTACTGCTTTAACACCGGTAGGCCTCTCAGGACTGCAGGCTCGCTCACGCCTGGACCCAGGCCAAGGAAGAACACGTTGTAGCCAAAGTGTCAACTGCGGCTTCTGAGTAACCTGCAGCCCCATGGGTGGTTGGCCTCCACTCTGTGCATGCAGAGGGCAGGGCAACACACGGCTTGCTCCGGCAGAGAGCCAGACCTCCAACTCTGGAAAGCAGTCTTGGTAACAGAGTGGGGGCCGGTGTCACGTGCAATGCCTGTCAGACTCCCGGCTTAGCTATTAGCTGCACTGAATCATACCCGGCGAGTAACAGGGATTCTACGAACTCAAAGCTGACGACCCTTCACCTCCAGCAGAAAGGTGACTTTACAACCAGCCCGAAATGATGGACACCTTTCCCGAAGCACTGCTGGGAGATTGAAAGTTCCAACGTCGACCACGCCTGACTGAAGCGCTGTCGTGGCCAGGCACGTCACCCTGCGCAGAACCTCTGCTTACAAAAGGCTCCTCACAGGAGCGCCTGGTGTGTCGCGTGGCTCTCTTGGAGCTGAGCAGAAGGTGCTGCTCCCCAGGCTGGGTTTGCACGTAGAAACTGGATCCTGAGGGCTGAAGCATTATTGGTCCCTTTGGAACAGGAGGCTTGGGGCCAGAAAACTGAAGGTAAAGCACGGGGGCGGGGGTGGGCGGGCACCCATCTTGGGCACCCCGCAGGAACTCCTTGGGAGGAAGCGTGAGTTTGCTCCAAAGAAACAGTGTGCCTGCCACTCCTTGCCAGGAGGTCATGCAGCAGACCACTTCAGCTAAGGCGAATGTCGGCTGAGCGGCATACTCAAAGTAAGGGGCAGTGTTTCCATCAGCAAACTTGGTGGTCGCAAGTAGACCCGAGGCTTTCACCACTGAAGTGCCGTAGTGCTGGTGTGCCTTTGACGTATCTGAGGACGCTCGCGACTGCACCGTTTTCCGAGGAAAATCACTGTGTACCGAAAGCGTCATCTGTGCCTTCTGAGCACCCTCATGCCTCATGATGGTCTTTGGGCTCTCCTGTTGGTAGGCCGAAGGCCAGGCAGCCATGTGTTTCCTCCGTCGGAGAGCCAGATAGCCACAGCTCAGAAGAATCCTCAGGAAGAGTTTTCTCCCTGGTCTGCTGTGCAATGCAAGGGGACCCCAGTTGGTAAACCTGAGCTGCACTGGAACAAACACCGCCATGGCAAGGGTTCTCAGAATTCATCGCTGACGTCTTCCCCTCGCAAGCAGCACGTCGACTTCAGATCCAGCTGGAGACATGTGCTCTCAGCCTTTGAAGACTGTCAGGCCTTGGCAAGCTCCACGGTCAGGTAGGAGACACTAAGGCGTTCACTGGCTCACGCCATTCACCTCAGGAGGACTCCTGCTTGCCAAAGTGTTGGCATGGAAGGGCCCATGTGTGTGGCATGTGTCTACGTGGCCTGCTTCTGAATGTCAGGTACACGAGCTAGGTGTCAACCGTGAAAGTGGAGGGGGACGGGAACGGCACAATTGGCCCCAGTGACAAACCGGAGAGCTGCGTCCTCAGAGCTGCCGGAGAAACAGTCCTGTTGCCCGTCTTCTATTCACCCCTGGATTACCCTGAGAGGCAACCGGAGGCAGAGTGAATTTTCTTGAACGAACCGGAGTGCGTGCAGTTCCTTGCTAGGTTCTCATCCCAAAGCCTTCTTGGCCAGTGGTAAGGAAACTTGCCCGCGTGTTGCAAGGAAGGTCCGTGTTTTCGACGATGAGCGCTTAATGGAATGCCCTGCGGTCGCCAACCTTCTCAACCCTGCGGGAATACCCGGGGAGGAACGGAGACTTGGCCCAAGGAAACAGAATGCTGGCAATTGCTTGCTCAGAGTACTTCCAGCAGAGGAGGTTATCTAGGGCGTAAGTCAGCCGAGCGCCAGACTCAAGGTAAGGTGCAGTGTTTCCTTCCACCAGCACAGTCGCAGTCAGCAGTTTCAACGAGGCCTTCCCGACTGAACTGCTGTAAAGGCTGGTGTGCCTTTCAAGACTCTGAAAGGATGAGGATGCGAGCGTCTGCACCGTATTCCGAGGAAGGTCACTGTGGAGCAGAAGTGGCATCTGTGCCTGCTGAGCAACACCCAGCCACAAGGGTCTTGGGACTCCAGTGTTTTGTATGCAGGAGGCTGGGCAACAACGTTTCTCCTCCATCGGAGAGCTCGATTTGGAGAGCTTAGAGGAAGCCGGAAGAGCACGTTTATAACGGGGCCTCTGGCCAATGCAAGGGGGCCTCCTTTTGTAACCCTGAGCTGCTTTTGGAAAACCACCGTGCTTACACGAGCTCTCGGAATTCATACTTGACCTCTTGCTTCCTGAAGCAGCACCTGGACTTCACCTCTCGAGGGAGAAAGAGGCAGTCGTCCTCCGAAGACTGCTAGGCCTTTGCAAGATGTCCCATGACCTTAGGCGAAACGAAGGCGTTCACTGGCTCGCGCAGTTCACTTCCGGAGGAACACTGGCTTTCCAAAGTGCTTTCAGCGAAGGGGTACAGTACGTGACATGGGTCTCCTTTGGCCGCCCGGGAACTTCAGCTACATGAGCTGCGTGGCAACCGTGAAAAGGGGGCGGGACGAGAAAAGCGAAATCCGTCCCGTTGGCAAGCCGGCGAGCTGCGTGCTCGGAGCTGCCTGACAACAAGGCCTGCTGCCCGTCTTGTCCTCACCGTAGGCGTTCCCTGGGAGGCAAAGTGAGGAAGAGTGAGTTTTCTCGAAAGAACGAGGGGGTGTGTGCAGTTCCTCACTAGGAGCTCATCCCAAAGCCTTCTTGGCTAGTGGTTAGGAAACCTGCCCCCATGCCGCCAAAGGAAGGTCCGCGTGTGCCGTGAGAAGTGTTGCAGTGCAGATCTTTCTGAGAAGCCTTAGTGAAGCTACTGCTTTAACACCGGTAGGCCTCTCAGGACTGCAGGCTCGCTCACGCCTGGACCCAGGTCAAGGAAGAACACGTTGTAGCCAAAGTGTCAACTGCGGCTTCTGAGTAACCTGCAGCCCCATGGGTGGTTGGCCTCCACTCTGTGCATGCAGAGGGCAGGGCGACACACGGCTTGCTCCGGCGGACAGCCAGACCTCCAACTCTGGAAAGCAGTCTTGGTAACAGAGTGGGGGCCGGTGTCACGTGCAATGCCTGTCAGACTCCCGGCTTAGCTATTAGCTGCACTGAATCATACCCGGCGAGTAACAGGGATTCTACGAACTCAAAGCTGACGACCCTTCACCTCCAGCAGAAAGGTGACTTTACAACCAGCCCGAAATGATGGACACCTTTCCCGAAGCACTGCTGGGAGATTGAAAGTTCCAACGTCGGCCACGCCTGACTGAAGCGCTGTCGTGGCCAGGCACGTCACCCTGCGCAGAACCTCTGCTTACAAAAGGCTCCTCACAGGAGCGCCTGGTGTGTCGCGTGGCTCTCTTGGAGCTGAGCAGAAGGTGCTGCTCCCCAGGCTGGGTTTGCACGTAGAAACTGGATCCTGAGGGCTGAAGCATTATTGGCCCCTTTGGAACAGGAGGCTTGGGGCCAGAAAACTGAAGGTAAAGCACGGGGGCGGGGGTGGGCGGGCACCCATCTTGGGCACCCCGCAGGAACTCCTTGGGAGGAAGCGTGAGTTTGCTCCAAAGAAACAGTGTGCCTGCCACTCCTTGCCAGGAGGTCATGCAGCAGACCACTTCAGCTAAGGCGAATGTCGGCTGAGCGGCATACTCAAAGTAAGGGGCAGTGTTTCCATCAGCAAACTTGGTGGTCGCAAGTAGACCCGAGGCTTTCACCACTGAAGTGCCGTAGTGCTGGTGTGCCTTTGACGTATCTGAGGACGCTCGCGACTGCCCCGTTTTCCGAGGAAAATCACTGTGTACCGAAAGCGTCATCTGTGCCTTCTGAGCACCCTCATGCCTCATGATGGTCTTTGGGCTCTCCTGTTGGTAGGCCGAAGGCCAGGCAGCCATGTGTTTCCTCCGTCGGAGAGCCAGATAGCCACAGCTCAGAAGAATCCTCAGGAAGAGTTTTCTCCCTGGTCTGCTGTGCAATGCAAGGGGACCCCAGTTGGTAAACCTGAGCTGCACTGGAACAAACACCGCCATGGCAAGGGTTCTCAGAATTCATCGCTGACGTCTGCCCCTCGCAAGCAGCACGTTGACTTCAGATCCAGCTGGAGACATGTGCTCTCAGCCTTTGAAGACTGTCAGGCCTTGGCAAGCTCCACGGTCAGGTAGGCGACACTAAGGCGTTCACTGGCTCATGCCATTCACCTCAGGAGGACTCCTGCTTGCCAAAGTGTTGTCATGGAAGGGCCCATGTGTGTGGCATGTGTCTACGTGGCCTGCTTCTGAACGTCAGGTACACGAGCTAGGTGTCAACCGTGAAAGTGGAGGGGGATGGGAACGGCACAATTGGCCCCAGTGACAAACCGGAGAGCTGCGTCCTCAGAGCTGCCGGAGAAACAGTCCTGTTGCCCGTCTTCTATTCACCCCTGGATTACCCTGAGAGGCAACCGGAGGCAGAGTGAATTTTCTTGAACGAACCGGAGTGCGTGCAGTTCCTTGCTAGGTTCTCATCCCAAAGCCTTCTTGGCCAGTGGTAAGGAAACTTGCCCGCGTGTTGCAAGGAAGGTCCGTGTTTTCGACGATGAGCGCTTAATGGAACGCCCTGCGGTCGCCAACCTTCTCAACCCTGCGGGAATACCCGGGGAGGAACGGAGACTTGGCCCAAGGAAACAGAATGCTGGCAATTGCTTGCTCGGAGTACCTCCAGCAGAGGAGGTTATCTAGGGCGTAAGTCAGCCGAGCGCCAGACTCAAGGTAAGGTGCAGTGTTTCCTTCCACCAGCACAGTCGCAGTCAGCAGTTTCAACGAGGCCTTCCCGACTGAACTGCTGTAAAGGCTGGTGTGCCTTTCAAGACTCTGAAAGGATGAGGATGCGAGCGTCTGCACCGTATTCCGAGGAAGGTCACTGTGGAGCAGAAGTGGCATCTGTGCCTGCTGAGCAACACCCAGCCACAAGGGTCTTGGGACTCTAGTGTTTTGTATGCAGGAGGCTGGGCAACAACGTTTCTCCTCCATCGGAGAGCTCGATTTGGAGAGCTTAGAGGAAGCCGGAAGAGCACGTTTATAACGGGGCCTCTGGCCAATGCAAGGGGGCCTCCTTTTGTAACCCTGAGCTGCTTTTGGAAAAACACCGTGCTTACACGAGCTCTCGGAATTCATACTTGACCTCTTGCTCCCTGAAGCAGCACCTGGACTTCACCTCTCGAGGGAGAAAGAGGCAGTCGTCCTCCGAAGACTGCTAGGCCTTTGCAAGATGTCCCATGAACTTAGGCGAAACGAAGGCGTTCACTGGCTCGCGCAGTTCACTTCCGGGGGAACACTGGCTTTCCAAAGTGCTTTCAGCGAAGGGGTACAGTACGTGACATGGGTCTCCTTTGGCCGCCCGGGAACTTCAGCTACATGAGCTGCGTGGCAACCGTGAAAAGGGGGCGGGACGAGAAAAGCGAAATCCGTCCCGTTGGCAAGCCGGCGAGCTGCGTGCTCGGAGCTGCCTGACAACAAGGCCTGCTGCCCGTCTTGTCCTCACCGTAGGCGTTCCCTGGGAGGCAAAGTGAGGAAGAGTGAGTTTTCTCGAAAGAACGAGGGGGTGTGTGCAGTTCCTCACTAGGAGCTCATCCCAAAGCCTTCTTGGCTAGTGGTTAGGAAACCTGCCCCCTTGCCGCCAAAGGAAGGTCCGCGTGTGCCGTGAGAAGTGTTGCAGTGCAGATCTTTCTGAGAAGCCTTAGTGAAGTTACTGCTTTAACACCGGTAGGCCTCTCAGGACTGCAGGCTCGCTCACGCCTGGACCCAGGCCAAGGAAGAACACGTTGTAGCCAAAGTGTCAACTGCAGCTTCTGAGTAACCTGCAGCCCCATGGGTGGTTGGCCTCCACTCTGTGCATGCAGAGGGCAGGGCAACACACGGCTTGCTCCGGCAGAGAGCCAGACCTCCAACTCTGGAAAGCAGTCTTGGTAACAGAGTGGGGGCCGGTGTCACGTGCAATGCCTGTCAGACTCCCGGCTTAGCTATTAGCTGCACTGAATCATACCCGGCGAGTAACAGGGATTCTACGAACTCAAAGCTGACGACCCTTCACCTCCAGCAGAAAGGTGACTTTACAACCAGCCCGAAATGATGGACACCTTTCCCGAAGCACTGCTGGGAGATTGAAAGTTCCAACGTCGACCACGCCTGACTGAAGCGCTGTCGTGGCCAGGCACGTCACCCTGCGCAGAACCTCTGCTTACAAAAGGCTCCTCACAGGAGCGCCTGGTGTGTCGCGTGGCTCTCTTGGAGCTGAGCAGAAGGTGCTGCTCCCCAGGCTGGGTTTGCACGTAGAAACTGGATCCTGAGGGCTGAAGCATTATTGGTCCCTTTGGAACAGGAGGCTTGGGGCCAGAAAACTGAAGGTAAAGCACGGGGGCGGGGGTGGGCGGGCACCCGTCTTGGGCACCCCGCAGGAACTCCTTGGGAGGAAGCGTGAGTTTGCTCCAAAGAAACAGTGTGCCTGCCACTCCTTGCCAGGAGGTCATGCAGCAGACCACTTCAGCTAAGGCGAATGTCGGCTGAGCGGCATACTCAAAGTAAGGGGCAGTGTTTCCATCAGCAAACTTGGTGGTCGCAAGTAGACCCGAGGCTTTCACCACTGAAGTGCCGTAGTGCTGGTGTGCCTTTGACGTATCTGAGGACGCTCGCGACTGCCCCGTTTTCCGAGGAAAATCACTGTGTACCGAAAGCGTCATCTGTGCCTTCTGAGCACCCTCATGCCTCATGATGGTCTTTGGGCTCTCCTGTTGGTAGGCCGAAGGCCAGGCAGCCATGTGTTTCCTCCGTCGGAGAGCCAGATAGCCACAGCTCAGAAGAATCCTCAGGAAGAGTTTTCTCCCTGGTCTGCTGTGCAATGCAAGGGGACCCCAGTTGGTAAACCTGAGCTGCACTGGAACAAACACCGCCATGGCAAGGGTTCTCAGAATTCATCGCTGACGTCTGCCCCTCGCAAGCAGCACGTCGACTTCAGATCCAGCTGGAGACATGTGCTCTCAGCCTTTGAAGACTGTCAGGCCTTGGCAAGCTCCACGGTCAGGTAGGCGACACTAAGGCGTTCACTGGCTCATGCCATTCACCTCAGGAGGACTCCTGCTTGCCAAAGTGTTGTCATGGAAGGGCCCATGTGTGTGGCATGTGTCTACGTGGCCTGCTTCTGAACGTCAGGTACACGAGCTAGGTGTCAACCGTGAAAGTGGAGGGGGATGGGAACGGCACAATTGGCCCCAGTGACAAACCGGAGAGCTGCGTCCTCAGAGCTGCCGGAGAAACAGTCCTGTTGCCCGTCTTCTATTCACCCCTGGATTACCCTGAGAGGCAACCGGAGGCAGAGTGAATTTTCTTGAACGAACCGGAGTGCGTGCAGTTCCTTGCTAGGTTCTCATCCCAAAGCCTTCTTGGCCAGTGGTAAGGAAACTTGCCCGCGTGTTGCAAGGAAGGTCCGTGTTTTCGACGATGAGCGCTTAATGGAACGCCCTGCGGTCGCCAACCTTCTCAACCCTGCGGGAATACCCGGGGAGGAACGGAGACTTGGCCCAAGGAAACAGAATGCTGGCAATTGCTTGCTCGGAGTACCTCCAGCAGAGGAGGTTATCTAGGGCGTAAGTCAGCCGAGCGCCAGACTCAAGGTAAGGTGCAGTGTTTCCTTCCACCAGCACAGTCGCAGTCAGCAGTTTCAACGAGGCCTTCCCGACTGAACTGCTGTAAAGGCTGGTGTGCCTTTCAAGACTCTGAAAGGATGAGGATGCGAGCGTCTGCACCGTATTCCGAGGAAGGTCACTGTGGAGCAGAAGTGGCATCTGTGCCTGCTGAGCAACACCCAGCCACAAGGGTCTTGGGACTCTAGTGTTTTGTATGCAGGAGGCTGGGCAACAACGTTTCTCCTCCATCGGAGAGCTCGATTTGGAGAGCTTAGAGGAAGCCGGAAGAGCACGTTTATAACGGGGCCTCTGGCCAATGCAAGGGGGCCTCCTTTTGTAACCCTGAGCTGCTTTTGGAAAAACACCGTGCTTACACGAGCTCTCGGAATTCATACTTGACCTCTTGCTCCCTGAAGCAGCACCTGGACTTCACCTCTCGAGGGAGAAAGAGGCAGTCGTCCTCCGAAGACTGCTAGGCCTTTGCAAGATGTCCCATGAACTTAGGCGAAACGAAGGCGTTCACTGGCTCGCGCAGTTCACTTCCGGGGGAACACTGGCTTTCCAAAGTGCTTTCAGCGAAGGGGTACAGTACGTGACATGGGTCTCCTTTGGCCGCCCGGGAACTTCAGCTACATGAGCTGCGTGGCAACCGTGAAAAGGGGGCGGGACGAGAAAAGCGAAATCCGTCCCGTTGGCAAGCCGGCGAGCTGCGTGCTCGGAGCTGCCTGACAACAAGGCCTGCTGCCCGTCTTGTCCTCACCGTAGGCGTTCCCTGGGAGGCAAAGTGAGGAAGAGTGAGTTTTCTCGAAAGAACGAGGGGGTGTGTGCAGTTCCTCACTAGGAGCTCATCCCAAAGCCTTCTTGGCTAGTGGTTAGGAAACCTGCCCCCTTGCCGCCAAAGGAAGGTCCACGTGTGCCGTGAGAAGTGTTGCAGTGCAGATCTTTCTGAGAAGCCTTAGTGAAGTTACTGCTTTAACACCGGTAGGCCTCTCAGGACTGCAGGCTCGCTCACGCCTGGACCCAGGCCAAGGAAGAACACGTTGTAGCCAAAGTGTCAACTGCGGCTTCTGAGTAACCTGCAGCCCCATGGGTGGTTGGCCTCCACTCTGTGCATGCAGAGGGCAGGGCAACACACGGCTTGCTCCGGCAGAGAGCCAGACCTCCAACTCTGGAAAGCAGTCTTGGTAACAGAGTGGGGGCCGGTGTCACGTGCAATGCCTGTCAGACTCCCGGCTTAGCTATTAGCTGCACTGAATCATACCCGGCGAGTAACAGGGATTCTACGAACTCAAAGCTGACGACCCTTCACCTCCAGCAGAAAGGTGACTTTACAACCAGCCCGAAATGATGGACACCTTTCCCGAAGCACTGCTGGGAGATTGAAAGTTCCAACGTCGACCACGCCTGACTGAAGCGCTGTCGTGGCCAGGCACGTCACCCTGCGCAGAACCTCTGCTTACAAAAGGCTCCTCACAGGAGCGCCTGGTGTGTCGCGTGGCTCTCTTGGAGCTGAGCAGAAGGTGATGCTCCCCAGGCTGGGTTTGCACGTAGAAACTGGATCCTGAGGGCTGAAGCATTATTGGTCCCTTTGGAACAGGAGGCTTGGGGCCAGAAAACTGAAGGTAAAGCACGGGGGCGGGGGTGGGCGGGCACCCATCTTGGGCACCCCGCAGGAACTCCTTGGGAGGAAGCGTGAGTTTGCTCCAAAGAAACAGTGTGCCTGCCACTCCTTGCCAGGAGGTCATGCAGCAGACCACTTCAGCTAAGGCGAATGTCGGCTGAGCGGCATACTCAAAGTAAGGGGCAGTGTTTCCATCAGCAAACTTGGTGGTCGCAAGTAGACCCGAGGCTTTCACCACTGAAGTGCCGTAGTGCTGGTGTGCCTTTGACGTATCTGAGGACGCTCGCGACTGCACCGTTTTCCGAGGAAAATCACTGTGTACCGAAAGCGTCATCTGTGCCTTCTGAGCACCCTCATGCCTCATGATGGTCTTTGGCTCTCCTGTTGGTAGGCCGAAGGCCAGGCAGCCATGTGTTTCCTCCGTCGGAGAGCCAGATAGCCACAGCTCAGAAGAATCCTCAGGAAGAGTTTTCTCCCTGGTCTGCTGTGCAATGCAAGGGGACCCCAGTTGGTAAACCTGAGCTGCACTGGAACAAACACCGCCATGGCAAGGGTTCTCAGAATTCATCGCTGACGTCTTCCCCTCGCAAGCAGCACGTCGACTTCAGATCCAGCTGGAGACATGTGCTCTCAGCCTTTGAAGACTGTCAGGCCTTGGCAAGCTCCACGGTCAGGTAGGAGACACTAAGGCGTTCACTGGCTCACGCCATTCACCTCAGGAGGACTCCTGCTTGCCAAAGTGTTGGCATGGAAGGGCCCATGTGTGTGGCATGTGTCTACGTGGCCTGCTTCTGAATGTCAGGTACACGAGCTAGGTGTCAACCGTGAAAGTGGAGGGGGACGGGAACGGCACAATTGGCCCCAGTGACAAACCGGAGAGCTGCGTCCTCAGAGCTGCCGGAGAA
Source organism: Eschrichtius robustus (assembly GCF_028021215.1). Classification (NCBI taxonomy): domain Eukaryota; kingdom Metazoa; phylum Chordata; class Mammalia; order Artiodactyla; family Eschrichtiidae; genus Eschrichtius; species Eschrichtius robustus. The sequence goes on along the minus strand of NW_027175690.1, from coordinate 739,045 downwards.
ACAGTCCTGTTGCCCGTCTTCTATTCACCCCTGGATTACCCTGAGAGGCAACCGGAGGCAGAGTGAATTTTCTTGAACGAACCGGAGTGCGTGCAGTTCCTTGCTAGGTTCTCATCCCAAAGCCTTCTTGGCCAGTGTTAAGGAAACTTGCCCGCGTGTTGCAAGGAAGGTCCGTGTTTTCGACGATGAGCGCTTAATGGAATGCCCTGCGGTCGCCAACCTTCTCAACCCTGCGGGAATACCCGGGGAGGAACGGAGACTTGGCCCAAGGAAACAGAATGCTGGCAATTGCTTGCTCAGAGTACTTCCAGCAGAGGAGGTTATCTAGGGCGTAAGTCAGCCGAGCGCCAGACTCAAGGTAAGGTGCAGTGTTTCCTTCCACCAGCACAGTCGCAGTCAGCAGTTTCAACGAGGCCTTCCCGACTGAACTGCTGTAAAGGCTGGTGTGCCTTTCAAGACTCTGAAAGGATGAGGATGCGAGCGTCTGCACCGTATTCCGAGGAAGGTCACTGTGGAGCAGAAGTGGCATCTGTGCCTGCTGAGCAACACCCAGCCACAAGGGTCTTGGGACTCCAGTGTTTTGTATGCAGGAGGCTGGGCAACAACGTTTCTCCTCCATCGGAGAGCTCGATTTGGAGAGCTTAGAGGAAGCCGGAAGAGCACGTTTATAACGGGGCCTCTGGCCAATGCAAGGGGGCCTCCTTTTGTAACCCTGAGCTGCTTTTGGAAAACCACCGTGCTTACACGAGCTCTCGGAATTCATACTTGACCTCTTGCTCCCTGAAGCAGCACCTGGACTTCACCTCTCGAGGGAGAAAGAGGCAGTCGTCCTCCGAAGACTGCTAGGCCTTTGCAAGATGTCCCATGAACTTAGGCGAAACGAAGGCGTTCACTGGCTCGCGCAGTTCACTTCCGGAGGAACACTGGCTTTCCAAAGTGCTTTCAGCGAAGGGGTACAGTACGTGACATGGGTCTCCTTTGGCCGCCCGGGAACTTCAGCTACATGAGCTGCGTGGCAACCGTGAAAAGGGGGCGGGACGAGAAAAGCGAAATCCGTCCCGTTGGCAAGCCGGCGAGCTGCGTGCTCGGAGCTGCCTGACAACAAGGCCTGCTGCCCGTCTTGTCCTCACCGTAGGCGTTCCCTGGGAGGCAAAGTGAGGAAGAGTGAGTTTTCTCGAAAGAACGAGGGGGTGTGTGCAGTTCCTCACTAGGAGCTCATCCCAAAGCCTTCTTGGCTAGTGGTTAGGAAACCTGCCCCCATGCCGCCAAAGGAAGGTCCGCGTGTGCCGTGAGAAGTGTTGCAGTGCAGATCTTTCTGAGAAGCCTTAGTGAAGCTACTGCTTTAACACCGGTAGGCCTCTCAGGACTGCAGGCTCGCTCACGCCTGGACCCAGGTCAAGGAAGAACACGTTGTAGCCAAAGTGTCAACTGCGGCTTCTGAGTAACCTGCAGCCCCATGGGTGGTTGGCCTCCACTCTGTGCATGCAGAGGGCAGGGCGACACACGGCTTGCTCCGGCGGAGAGCCAGACCTCCAACTCTGGAAAGCAGTCTTGGTAACAGAGTGGGGGCCGGTGTCACGTGCAATGCCTGTCAGACTCCCGGCTTAGCTATTAGCTGCACTGAATCATACCCGGCGAGTAACAGGGATTCTACGAACTCAAAGCTGACGACCCTTCACCTCCAGCAGAAAGGTGACTTTACAACCAGCCCGAAATGATGGACACCTTTCCCGAAGCACTGCTGGGAGATTGAAAGTTCCAACGTCGGCCACGCCTGACTGAAGCGCTGTCGTGGCCAGGCACGTCACCCTGCGCAGAACCTCTGCTTACAAAAGGCTCCTCACAGGAGCGCCTGGTGTGTCGCGTGGCTCTCTTGGAGCTGAGCAGAAGGTGCTGCTCCCCAGGCTGGGTTTGCACGTAGAAACTGGATCCTGAGGGCTGAAGCATTATTGGCCCCTTTGGAACAGGAGGCTTGGGGCCAGAAAACTGAAGGTAAAGCACGGGGGCGGGGGTGGGCGGGCACCCATCTTGGGCACCCCGCAGGAACTCCTTGGGAGGAAGCGTGAGTTTGCTCCAAAGAAACAGTGTGCCTGCCACTCCTTGCCAGGAGGTCATGCAGCAGACCACTTCAGCTAAGGCGAATGTCGGCTGAGCGGCATACTCAAAGTAAGGGGCAGTGTTTCCATCAGCAAACTTGGTGGTCGCAAGTAGACCCGAGGCTTTCACCACTGAAGTGCCGTAGTGCTGGTGTGCCTTTGACGTATCTGAGGACGCTCGCGACTGCCCCGTTTTCCGAGGAAAATCACTGTGTACCGAAAGCGTCATCTGTGCCTTCTGAGCACCCTCATGCCTCATGATGGTCTTTGGGCTCTCCTGTTGGTAGGCCGAAGGCCAGGCAGCCATGTGTTTCCTCCGTCGGAGAGCCAGATAGCCACAGCTCAGAAGAATCCTCAGGAAGAGTTTTCTCCCTGGTCTGCTGTGCAATGCAAGGGGACCCCAGTTGGTAAACCTGAGCTGCACTGGAACAAACACCGCCATGGCAAGGGTTCTCAGAATTCATCGCTGACGTCTGCCCCTCGCAAGCAGCACGTTGACTTCAGATCCAGCTGGAGACATGTGCTCTCAGCCTTTGAAGACTGTCAGGCCTTGGCAAGCTCCACGGTCAGGTAGGCGACACTAAGGCGTTCACTGGCTCATGCCATTCACCTCAGGAGGACTCCTGCTTGCCAAAGTGTTGTCATGGAAGGGCCCATGTGTGTGGCATGTGTCTACGTGGCCTGCTTCTGAACGTCAGGTACACGAGCTAGGTGTCAACCGTGAAAGTGGAGGGGGATGGGAACGGCACAATTGGCCCCAGTGACAAACCGGAGAGCTGCGTCCTCAGAGCTGCCGGAGAAACAGTCCTGTTGCCCGTCTTCTATTCACCCCTGGATTACCCTGAGAGGCAACCGGAGGCAGAGTGAATTTTCTTGAACGAACCGGAGTGCGTGCAGTTCCTTGCTAGGTTCTCATCCCAAAGCCTTCTTGGCCAGTGGTAAGGAAACTTGCCCGCGTGTTGCAAGGAAGGTCCGTGTTTTCGACGATGAGCGCTTAATGGAACGCCCTGCGGTCGCCAACCTTCTCAACCCTGCGGGAATACCCGGGGAGGAACGGAGACTTGGCCCAAGGAAACAGAATGCTGGCAATTGCTTGCTCGGAGTACCTCCAGCAGAGGAGGTTATCTAGGGCGTAAGTCAGCCGAGCGCCAGACTCAAGGTAAGGTGCAGTGTTTCCTTCCACCAGCACAGTCGCAGTCAGCAGTTTCAACGAGGCCTTCCCGACTGAACTGCTGTAAAGGCTGGTGTGCCTTTCAAGACTCTGAAAGGATGAGGATGCGAGCGTCTGCACCGTATTCCGAGGAAGGTCACTGTGGAGCAGAAGTGGCATCTGTGCCTGCTGAGCAACACCCAGCCACAAGGGTCTTGGGACTCTAGTGTTTTGTATGCAGGAGGCTGGGCAACAACGTTTCTCCTCCATCGGAGAGCTCGATTTGGAGAGCTTAGAGGAAGCCGGAAGAGCACGTTTATAACGGGGCCTCTGGCCAATGCAAGGGGGCCTCCTTTTGTAACCCTGAGCTGCTTTTGGAAAACCACCGTGCTTACACGAGCTCTCGGAATTCATACTTGACCTCTTGCTCCCTGAAGCAGCACCTGGACTTCACCTCTCGAGGGAGAAAGAGGCAGTCGTCCTCCGAAGACTGCTAGGCCTTTGCAAGATGTCCCATGAACTTAGGCGAAACGAAGGCGTTCACTGGCTCGCGCAGTTCACTTCCGGGGGAACACTGGCTTTCCAAAGTGCTTTCAGCGAAGGGGTACAGTACGTGACATGGGTCTCCTTTGGCCGCCCGGGAACTTCAGCTACATGAGCTGCGTGGCAACCGTGAAAAGGGGGCGGGACGAGAAAAGCGAAATCCGTCCCGTTGGCAAGCCGGCGAGCTGCGTGCTCGGAGCTGCCTGACAACAAGGCCTGCTGCCCGTCTTGTCCTCACCGTAGGCGTTCCCTGGGAGGCAAAGTGAGGAAGAGTGAGTTTTCTCGAAAGAACGAGGGGGTGTGTGCAGTTCCTCACTAGGAGCTCATCCCAAAGCCTTCTTGGCTAGTGGTTAGGAAACCTGCCCCCATGCCGCCAAAGGAAGGTCCGCGTGTGCCGTGAGAAGTGTTGCAGTGCAGATCTTTCTGAGAAGCCTTAGTGAAGCTACTGCTTTAACACCGGTAGGCCTCTCAGGACTGCAGGCTCGCTCACGCCTGGACCCAGGTCAAGGAAGAACACGTTGTAGCCAAAGTGTCAACTGCGGCTTCTGAGTAACCTGCAGCCCCATGGGTGGTTGGCCTCCACTCTGTGCATGCAGAGGGCAGGGCAACACACGGCTTGCTCCGGCGGACAGCCAGACCTCCAACTCTGGAAAGCAGTCTTGGTAACAGAGTGGGGGCCGGTGTCACGTGCAATGCCTGTCAGACTCCCGGCTTAGCTATTAGCTGCACTGAATCATACCCGGCGAGTAACAGGGATTCTACGAACTCAAAGCTGACGACCCTTCACCTCCAGCAGAAAGGTGACTTTACAACCAGCCCGAAATGATGGACACCTTTCCCGAAACACTGCTGGGAGATTGAAAGTTCCAACGTCGGCCACGCCTGACTGAAGCGCTGTCGTGGCCAGGCACGTCACCCTGCGCAGAACCTCTGCTTACAAAAGGCTCCTCACAGGAGCGCCTGGTGTGTCGCGTGGCTCTCTTGGAGCTGAGCAGAAGGTGCTGCTCCCCAGGCTGGGTTTGCACGTAGAAACTGGATCCTGAGGGCTGAAGCATTATTGGCCCCTTTGGAACAGGAGGCTTGGGGCCAGAAAACTGAAGGTAAAGCACGGGGGCGGGGGTGGGCGGGCACCCATCTTGGGCACCCCGCAGGAACTCCTTGGGAGGAAGCGTGAGTTTGCTCCAAAGAAACAGTGTGCCTGCCACTCCTTGCCAGGAGGTCATGCAGCAGACCACTTCAGCTAAGGCGAATGTCGGCTGAGCGGCATACTCAAAGTAAGGGGCAGTGTTTCCATCAGCAAACTTGGTGGTCGCAAGTAGACCCGAGGCTTTCACCACTGAAGTGCCGTAGTGCTGGTGTGCCTTTGACGTATCTGAGGACGCTCGCGACTGCCCCGTTTTCCGAGGAAAATCACTGTGTACCGAAAGCGTCATCTGTGCCTTCTGAGCACCCTCATGCCTCATGATGGTCTTTGGGCTCTCCTGTTGGTAGGCCGAAGGCCAGGCAGCCATGTGTTTCCTCCGTCGGAGAGCCAGATAGCCACAGCTCAGAAGAATCCTCAGGAAGAGTTTTCTCCCTGGTCTGCTGTGCAATGCAAGGGGACCCCAGTTGGTAAACCTGAGCTGCACTGGAACAAACACCGCCATGGCAAGGGTTCTCAGAATTCATCGCTGACGTCTGCCCCTCGCAAGCAGCACGTCGACTTCAGATCCAGCTGGAGACATGTGCTCTCAGCCTTTGAAGACTGTCAGGCCTTGGCAAGCTCCACGGTCAGGTAGGCGACACGAAGGCGTTCACTGGCTCATGCCATTCACCTCAGGAGGACTCCTGCTTGCCAAAGTTTTGTCATGGAAGGGCCCATGTGTGTGGCATGTGTCTACGTGGCCTGCTTCTGAACGTCAGGTACACGAGCTAGGTGTCAACCGTGAAAGTGGAGGGGGATGGGAACGGCACAATTGGCCCCAGTGACAAACCGGAGAGCTGCGTCCTCAGAGCTGCCGGAGAAACAGTCCTGTTGCCCGTCTTCTATTCACCCCTGGATTACCCTGAGAGGCAACCGGAGGCAGAGTGAATTTTCTTGAACGAACCGGAGTGCGTGCAGTTCCTTGCTAGGTTCTCATCCCAAAGCCTTCTTGGCCAGTGGTAAGGAAACTTGCCCGCGTGTTGCAAGGAAGGTCCGTGTTTTCGACGATGAGCGCTTAATGGAACGCCCTGCGGTCGCCAACCTTCTCAACCCTGCGGGAATACCCGGGGAGGAACGGAGACTTGGCCCAAGGAAACAGAATGCTGGCAATTGCTTGCTCGGAGTACCTCCAGCAGAGGAGGTTATCTAGGGCGTAAGTCAGCCGAGCGCCAGACTCAAGGTAAGGTGCAGTGTTTCCTTCCACCAGCACAGTCGCAGTCAGCAGTTTCAATGAGGCCTTCCCGACTGAACTGCTGTAAAGGCTGGTGTGCCTTTCAAGACTCTGAAAGGATGAGGATGCGAGCGTCTGCACCATATTCCGAGGAAGGTCACTGTGGAGCAGAAGTGGCATCTGTGCCTGCTGAGCAACACCCAGCCACAAGGGTCTTGGGACTCTAGTGTTTTGTATGCAGGAGGCTGGGCAACAACGTTTCTCCTCCATCGGAGAGCTCGATTTGGAGAGCTTAGAGGAAGCCGGAAGAGCACGTTTATAACGGGGCCTCTGGCCAATGCAAGGGGGCCTCCTTTTGTAACCCTGAGCTGCTTTTGGAAAAACACCGTGCTTACACGAGATCTCGGAATTCATACTTGACCTCTTGCTCCCTGAAGCAGCACCTGGACTTCACCTCTCGAGGGAGAAAGAGGCAGTCGTCCTCCGAAGACTGCTAGGCCTTTGCAAGATGTCCCATGAACTTAGGCGAAACGAAGGCGTTCACTGGCTCGCGCAGTTCACTTCCGGGGGAACACTGGCTTTCCAAAGTGCTTTCAGCGAAGGGGTACAGTACGTGACATGGGTCTCCTTTGGCCGCCCGGGAACTTCAGCTACATGAGCTGCGTGGCAACCGTGAAAAGGGGGCGGGACGAGAAAAGCGAAATCCGTCCCGTTGGCAAGCCGGCGAGCTGCGTGCTCGGAGCTGCCTGACAACAAGGCCTGCTGCCCGTCTTGTCCTCACCGTAGGCGTTCCCTGGGAGGCAAAGTGAGGAAGAGTGAGTTTTCTCGAAAGAACGAGGGGGTGTGTGCAGTTCCTCACTAGGAGCTCATCCCAAAGCCTTCTTGGCTAGTGGTTAGGAAACCTGCCCCCTTGCCGCCAAAGGAAGGTCCGCGTGTGCCGTGAGAAGTGTTGCAGTGCAGATCTTTCTGAGAAGCCTTAGTGAAGTTACTGCTTTAACACCGGTAGGCCTCTCAGGACTGCAGGCTCGCTCACGCCTGGACCCAGGCCAAGGAAGAACACGTTGTAGCCAAAGTGTCAACTGCGGCTTCTGAGTAACCTGCAGCCCCATGGGTGGTTGGCCTCCACTCTGTGCATGCAGAGGGCAGGGCAACACACGGCTTGCTCCGGCAGAGAGCCAGACCTCCAACTCTGGAAAGCAGTCTTGGTAACAGAGTGGGGGCCGGTGTCACGTGCAATGCCTGTCAGACTCCCGGCTTAGCTATTAGCTGCACTGAATCATACCCGGCGAGTAACAGGGATTCTACGAACTCAAAGCTGACGACCCTTCACCTCCAGCAGAAAGGTGACTTTACAACCAGCCCGAAATGATGGACACCTTTCCCGAAGCACTGCTGGGAGATTGAAAGTTCCAACGTCGACCACGCCTGACTGAAGCGCTGTCGTGGCCAGGCACGTCACCCTGCGCAGAACCTCTGCTTACAAAAGGCTCCTCACAGGAGCGCCTGGTGTGTCGCGTGGCTCTCTTGGAGCTGAGCAGAAGGTGCTGCTCCCCAGGCTGGGTTTGCACGTAGAAACTGGATCCTGAGGGCTGAAGCATTATTGGTCCCTTTGGAACAGGAGGCTTGGGGCCAGAAAACTGAAGGTAAAGCACGGGGGCGGGGGTGGGCGGGCACCCATCTTGGGCACCCCGCAGGAACTCCTTGGGAGGAAGCGTGAGTTTGCTCCAAAGAAACAGTGTGCCTGCCACTCCTTGCCAGGAGGTCATGCAGCAGACCACTTCAGCTAAGGCGAATGTCGGCTGAGCGGCATACTCAAAGTAAGGGGCAGTGTTTCCATCAGCAAACTTGGTGGTCGCAAGTAGACCCGAGGCTTTCACCACTGAAGTGCCGTAGTGCTGGTGTGCCTTTGACGTATCTGAGGACGCTCGCGACTGCACCGTTTTCCGAGGAAAATCACTGTGTACCGAAAGCGTCATCTGTGCCTTCTGAGCACCCTCATGCCTCATGATGGTCTTTGGGCTCTCCTGTTGGTAGGCCGAAGGCCAGGCAGCCATGTGTTTCCTCCGTCGGAGAGCCAGATAGCCACAGCTCAGAAGAATCCTCAGGAAGAGTTTTCTCCCTGGTCTGCTGTGCAATGCAAGGGGACCCCAGTTGGTAAACCTGAGCTGCACTGGAACAAACACCGCCATGGCAAGGGTTCTCAGAATTCATCGCTGACGTCTGCCCCTCGCAAGCAGCACGTCGACTTCAGATCCAGCTGGAGACATGTGCTCTCAGCCTTTGAAGACTGTCAGGCCTTGGCAAGCTCCACGGTCAGGTAGGCGACACTAAGGCGTTCACTGGCTCACGCCATTCACCTCAGGAGGACTCCTGCTTGCCAAAGTGTTGTCATGGAAGGGCCCATGTGTGTGGCATGTGTCTACGTGGCCTGCTTCTGAATGTCAGGTACACGAGCTAGGTGTCAACCGTGAAAGTGGAGGGGGACGGGAACGGCACAATTGGCCCCAGTGACAAACCGGAGAGCTGCGTCCTCAGAGCTGCCGGAGAAACAGTCCTGTTGCCCGTCTTCTATTCACCCCTGGATTACCCTGAGAGGCAACCGGAGGCAGAGTGAATTTTCTTGAACGAACCGGAGTGCGTGCACTTCCTTGCTAGGTTCTCATCCCAAAGCCTTCTTGGCCAGTGGTAAGGAAACTTGCCCGCGTGTTGCAAGGAAGGTCCGTGTTTTCGACGATGAGCGCTTAATGGAATGCCCTGCGGTCGCCAACCTTCTCATCCCTGCGGGAATACCCGGGGAGGAACGGAGACTTGGCCCAAGGAAACAGAATGCTGGCAATTGCTTGCTCGGAGTACCTCCAGCAGAGGAGGTTATCTAGGGCGTAAGTCAGCCGAGCGCCAGACTCAAGGTAAGGTGCAGTGTTTCCTTCCACCAGCACAGTCGCAGTCAGCAGTTTCAACGAGGCCTTCCCGACTGAACTGCTGTAAAGGCTGGTGTGCCTTTCAAGACTCTGAAAGGATGAGGATGCGAGCGTCTGCACCGTATTCCGAGGAAGGTCACTGTGGAGCAGAAGTGGCATCTGTGCCTGCTGAGCAACACCCAGCCACAAGGGTCTTGGGACTCCAGTGTTTTGTATGCAGGAGGCTGGGCAACAACGTTTCTCCTCCATCGGAGAGCTCGATTTGGAGAGCTTAGAGGAAGCCGGAAGAGCACGTTTATAACGGGGCCTCTGGCCAATGCAAGGGGGCCTCCTTTTGTAACCCTGAGCTGCTTTTGGAAAACCACCGTGCTTACACGAGCTCTCGGAATTCATACTTGACCTCTTGCTCCCTGAAGCAGCACCTGGACTTCACCTCTCGAGGGAGAAAGAGGCAGTCGTCCTCCGAAGACTGCTAGGCCTTTGCAAGATGTCCCATGACCTTAGGCGAAACGAAGGCGTTCACTGGCTCGCGCAGTTCACTTCCGGAGGAACACTGGCTTTCCAAAGTGCTTTCAGCGAAGGGGTACAGTACGTGACATGGGTCTCCTTTGGCCGCCCGGGAACTTCAGCTACATGAGCTGCGTGGCAACCGTGAAAAGGGGGCGGGACGAGAAAAGCGAAATCCGTCCCGTTGGCAAGCCGGCGAGCTGCGTGCTCGGAGCTGCCTGACAACAAGGCCTGCTGCCCGTCTTGTCCTCACCGTAGGCGTTCCCTGGGAGGCAAAGTGAGGAAGAGTGAGTTTTCTCGAAAGAACGAGGGGGTGTGTGCAGTTCCTCACTAGGAGCTCATCTCAAAGCCTTCTTGGCTAGTGGTTAGGAAACCTGCCCCCATGCCGCCAAAGGAAGGTCCGCATGTGCCGTGAGAAGTGTTGCAGTGCAGATCTTTCTGAGAAGCCTTAGTGAAGCTACTGCTTTAACACCGGTAGGCCTCTCAGGACTGCAGGCTCGCTCACGCCTGGACCCAGGTCAAGGAAGAACACGTTGTAGCCAAAGTGTCAACTGTGGCTTCTGAGTAACCTGCAGCCCCATGGGTGGTTGGCCTCCACTCTGTGCATGCAGAGGGCAGGGCAACACACGGCTTGCTCCGGCGGAGAGCCAGACCTCCAACTCTGGAAAGCAGTCTTGGTAACAGAGTGGGGGCCGGTGTCACGTGCAATGCCTGTCAGACTCCCGGCTTAGCTATTAGCTGCACTGAATCATACCCGGCGAGTAACAGGGATTCTACGAACTCAAAGCTGACGACCCTTCACCTCCAGCAGAAAGGTGACTTTACAACCAGCCCGAAATGATGGACACCTTTCCCGAAGCACTGCTGGGAGATTGAAAGTTCCAACGTCGGCCACGCCTGACTGAAGCGCTGTCGTGGCCAGGCACGTCACCCTGTGCAGAACCTCTGCTTACAAAAGGCTCCTCACAGGAGCGCCTGGTGTGTCGCGTGGCTCTCTTGGAGCTGAGCAGAAGGTGCTGCTCCCCAGGCTGGGTTTGCACGTAGAAACTGGATCCTGAGGGCTGAAGCATTATTGGCCCCTTTGGAACAGGAGGCTTGGGGCCAGAAAACTGAAGGTAAAGCACGGGGGCGGGGGTGGGCGGGCACCCATCTTGGGCACCCCGCAGGAACTCCTTGGGAGGAAGCGTGAGTTTGCTCCAAAGAAACAGTGTGCCTGCCACTCCTTGCCAGGAGGTCATGCAGCAGACCACTTCAGCTAAGGCGAATGTCGGCTGAGCGGCATACTCAAAGTAAGGGGCAGTGTTTCCATCAGCAAACTTGGTGGTCGCAAGTAGACCCGAGGCTTTCACCACTGAAGTGCCGTAGTGCTGGTGTGCCTTTGACGTATCTGAGGACGCTCGCGACTGCACCGTTTTCCGAGGAAAATCACTGTGTACCGAAAGCGTCATCTGTGCCTTCTGAGCACCCTCATGCCTCATGATGGTCTTTGGGCTCTCCTGTTGGTAGGCTGAAGGCCAGGCAGCCATGTGTTTCCTCCGTCGGAGAGCCAGATAGCCACAGCTCAGAAGAATCCTCAGGAAGAGTTTTCTCCCTGGTCTGCTGTGCAATGCAAGGGGACCCCAGTTGGTAAACCTGAGCTGCACTGGAACAAACACCGCCATGGCAAGGGTTCTCAGAATTCATCGCTGACGTCTGCCCCTCGCAAGCAGCACGTCGACTTCAGATCCAGCTGGAGACATGTGCTCTCAGCCTTTGAAGACTGTCAGGCCTTGGCAAGCTCCACGGTCAGGTAGGCGACACTAAGGCGTTCACTGGCTCATGCCATTCACCTCAGGAGGACTCCTGCTTGCCAAAGTGTTGTCATGGAAGGGCCCATGTGTGTGGCATGTGTCTACGTGACCTGCTTCTGAACGTCAGGTACACGAGCTAGGTGTCAACCGTGAAAGTGGAGGGGGATGGGAACGGCACAATTGGCCCCAGTGACAAACCGGAGAGCTGCGTCCTCAGAGCTGCCGGAGAAACAGTCCTGTTGCCCGTCTTCTATTCACCCCTGGATTACCCTGAGAGGCAACCGGAGGCAGAGTGAATTTTCTTGAACGAACCGGAGTGCGTGCAGTTCCTTGCTAGGTTCTCATCCCAAAGCCTTCTTGGCCAGTGGTAAGGAAACTTGCCCGCGTGTTGCAAGGAAGGTCCGTGTTTTCGACGATGAGCGCTTAATGGAACGCCCTGCGGTCGCCAACCTTCTCAACCCTGCGGGAATACCCGGGGAGGAACGGAGACTTGGCCCAAGGAAACAGAATGCTGGCAATTGCTTGCTCGGAGTACCTCCAGCAGAGGAGGTTATCTAGGGCGTAAGTCAGCCGAGCGCCAGACTCAAGGTAAGGTGCAGTGTTTCCTTCCACCAGCACAGTCGCAGTCAGCAGTTTCAACGAGGCCTTCCCGACTGAACTGCTGTAAAGGCTGGTGTGCCTTTCAAGACTCTGAAAGGATGAGGATGCGAGCGTCTGCACCGTATTCCGAGGAAGGTCACTGTGGAGCAGAAGTGGCATCTGTGCCTGCTGAGCAACACCCAGCCACAAGGGTCTTGGGACTCTAGTGTTTTGTATGCAGGAGGCTGGGCAACAACGTTTCTCCTCCATCGGAGAGCTCGATTTGGAGAGCTTAGAGGAAGCCGGAAGAGCACGTTTATAACGGGGCCTCTGGCCAATGCAAGGGGGCCTCCTTTTGTAACCCTGAGCTGCTTTTGGAAAAACACCGTGCTTACACGAGCTCTCGGAATTCATACTTGACCTCTTGCTCCCTGAAGCAGCACCTGGACTTCACCTCTCGAGGGAGAAAGAGGCAGTCGTCCTCCGAAGACTGCTAGGCCTTTGCAAGATGTCCCATGAACTTAGGCGAAACGAAGGCGTTCACTGGCTCGCGCAGTTCACTTCCGGGGGAACACTGGCTTTCCAAAGTGCTTTCAGCGAAGGGGTACAGTACGTGACATGGGTCTCCTTTGGCCGCCCGGGAACTTCAGCTACATGAGCTGCGTGGCAACCGTGAAAAGGGGGCGGGACGAGAAAAGCGAAATCCGTCCCGTTGGCAAGCCGGCGAGCTGCGTGCTCGGAGCTGCCTGACAACAAGGCCTGCTGCCCGTCTTGTCCTCACCGTAGGCGTTCCCTGGGAGGCAAAGTGAGGAAGAGTGAGTTTTCTCGAAAGAACGAGGGGGTGTGTGCAGTTCCTCACTAGGAGCTCATCCCAAAGCCTTCTTGGCTAGTGGTTAGGAAACCTGCCCCCTTGCCGCCAAAGGAAGGTCCGCGTGTGCCGTGAGAAGTGTTGCAGTGCAGATCTTTCTGAGAAGCCTTAGTGAAGTTACTGCTTTAACACCGGTAGGCCTCTCAGGACTGCAGGCTCGCTCACGCCTGGACCCAGGTCAAGGAAGAACACGTTGTAGCCAAAGTGTCAACTGCGGCTTCTGAGTAACCTGCAGCCCCATGGGTGGTTGGCCTCCACTCTGTGCATGCAGAGGGCAGGGCAACACACGGCTTGCTCCGGCAGAGAGCCAGACCTCCAACTCTGGAAAGCAGTCTTGGTAACAGAGTGGGGGCCGGTGTCACGTGCAATGCCTGTCAGACTCCCGGCTTAGCTATTAGCTGCACTGAATCATACCCGGCGAGTAACAGGGATTCTACGAACTCAAAGCTGACGACCCTTCACCTCCAGCAGAAAGGTGACTTTACAACCAGCCCGAAATGATGGACACCTTTCCCGAAGCACTGCTGGGAGATTGAAAGTTCCAACGTCGACCACGCCTGACTGAAGCGCTGTCGTGGCCAGGCACGTCACCCTGCGCAGAACCTCTGCTTACAAAAGGCTCCTCACAGGAGCGCCTGGTGTGTCGCGTGGCTCTCTTGGAGCTGAGCAGAAGGTGCTGCTCCCCAGGCTGGGTTTGCACGTAGAAACTGGATCCTGAGGGCTGAAGCATTATTGGTCCCTTTGGAACAGGAGGCTTGGGGCCAGAAAACTGAAGGTAAAGCACGGGGGCGGGGGTGGGCGGGCACCCATCTTGGGCACCCCGCAGGAACTCCTTGGGAGGAAGCGTGAGTTTGCTCCAAAGAAACAGTGTGCCTGCCACTCCTTGCCAGGAGGTCATGCAGCAGACCACTTCAGCTAAGGCGAATGTCGGCTGAGCGGCATACTCAAAGTAAGGGGCAGTGTTTCCATCAGCAAACTTGGTGGTCGCAAGTAGACCCGAGGCTTTCACCACTGAAGTGCCGTAGTGCTGGTGTGCCTTTGACGTATCTGAGGACCCTCGCGACTGCACCGTTTTCCGAGGAAAATCACTGTGTACCGAAAGCGTCATCTGTGCCTTCTGAGCACCCTCATGCCTCATGATGGTCTTTGGGCTCTCCTGTTGGTAGGCCGAAGGCCAGGCAGCCATGTGTTTCCTCCGTCGGAGAGCCAGATAGCCACAGCTCAGAAGAATCCTCAGGAAGAGTTTTCTCCCTGGTCTGCTGTGCAATGCAAGGGGACCCCAGTTGGTCAACCTGAGCTGCACTGGAACAAACACCGCCATGGCAAGGGTTCTCAGAATTCATCGCTGACGTCTTCCCCTCGCAAGCAGCACGTCGACTTCAGATCCAGCTGGAGACATGTGCTCTCAGCCTTTGAAGACTGTCAGGCCTTGGCAAGCTCCACGGTCAGGTAGGAGACACTAAGGCGTTCACTGGCTCACGCCATTCACCTCAGGAGGACTCCTGCTTGCCAAAGTGTTGTCATGGAAGGGCCCATGTGTGTGGCATGTGTCTACGTGGCCTGCTTCTGAATGTCAGGTACACGAGCTAGGTGTCAACCGTGAAAGTGGAGGGGGACGGGAACGGCACAATTGGCCCCAGTGACAAACCGGAGAGCTGCGTCCTCAGAGCTGCCGGAGAAACAGTCCTGTTGCCCGTCTTCTATTCACCCCTGGATTACCCTGAGAGGCAACCGGAGGCAGAGTGAATTTTCTTGAATGAACCGGAGTGCGTGCAGTTCCTTGCTAGGTTCTCATCCCAAAGCCTTCTTGGCCAGTGGTAAGGAAACTTGCCCGCGTGTTGCAAGGAAGGTCCGTGTTTTCGACGATGAGCGCTTAATGGAATGCCCTGCGGTCGCCAACCTTCTCAACCCTGCGGGAATACCCGGGGAGGAACGGAGACTTGGCCCAAGGAAACAGAATGCTGGCAATTGCTTGCTCAGAGTACTTCCAGCAGAGGAGGTTATCTAGGGCGTAAGTCAGCCGAGCGCCAGACTCAAGGTAAGGTGCAGTGTTTCCTTCCACCAGCACAGTCGCAGTCAGCAGTTTCAACGAGGCCTTCCCGACTGAACTGCTGTAAAGGCTGGTGTGCCTTTCAAGACTCTGAAAGGATGAGGATGCGAGCATCTGCACCGTATTCCGAGGAAGGTCACTGTGGAGCAGAAGTGGCATCTGTGCCTGCTGAGCAACACCCAGCCACAAGGGTCTTGGGACTCCAGTGTTTTGTATGCAGGAGGCTGGGCAACAACGTTTCTCCTCCATCGGAGAGCTCGATTTGGAGAGCTTAGAGGAAGCCGGAAGAGCACGTTTATAACGGGGCCTCTGGCCAATGCAAGGGGGCCTCCTTTTGTAACCCTGTGCTGCTTTTGGAAAACCACCGTGCTTACACGAGCTCTCGGAATTCATACTTGACCTCTTGCTCCCTGAAGCAGCACCTGGACTTCACCTCTCGAGGGAGAAAGAGGCAGTCGTCCTCCGAAGACTGCTAGGCCTTTGCAAGATGTCCCATGACCTTAGGCGAAACGAAGTCGTTCACTGGCTCGCGCAGTTCACTTCCGGAGGAACACTGGCTTTCCAAAGTGCTTTCAGCGAAGGGGTACAGTACGTGACATGGGTCTCCTTTGGCCGCCCGGGAACTTCAGCTACATGAGCTGCGTGGCAACCGTGAAAAGGGGGCGGGACGAGAAAAGCGAAATCCGTCCCGTTGGCAAGCCGGCGAGCTGCGTGCTCGGAGCTGCCTGACAACAAGGCCTGCTGCCCGTCTTGTCCTCACCGTAGGCGTTCCCTGGGAGGCAAAGTGAGGAAGAGTGAGTTTTCTCGAAAGAACGAGGGGGTGTGTGCAGTTCCTCACTAGGAGCTCATCCCAAAGCCTTCTTGGCTACTGGTTAGGAAACCTGCCCCCATGCCGCCAAAGGAAGGTCCGCGTGTGCCGTGAGAAGTGTTGCAGTGCAGATCTTTCTGAGAAGCCTTAGTGAAGTTACTGCTTTAACACCGGTAGGCCTCTCAGGACTGCAGGCTCGCTCACGCCTGGACCCAGGCCAAGGAAGAACACGTTGTAGCCAAAGTGTCAACTGCGGCTTCTGAGTAACCTGCAGCCCCATGGGTGGTTGGCCTCCACTCTGTGCATGCAGAGGGCAGGGCAACACACGGCTTGCTCCGGCAGAGAGCCAGACCTCCAACTCTGGAAAGCAGTCTTGGTAACAGAGTGGGGGCCGGTGTCACGTGCAATGCCTGTCAGACTCCCGGCTTAGCTATTAGCTGCACTGAATCATACCCGGCGAGTAACAGGGATTCTACGAACTCAAAGCTGACGACCCTTCACCTCCAGCAGAAAGGTGACTTTACAACCAGCCCGAAATGATGGACACCTTTCCCGAAGCACTGCTGGGAGATTGAAAGTTCCAACGTCGACCACGCCTGACTGAAGCGCTGTCGTGGCCAGGCACGTCACCCTGCGCAGAACCTCTGCTTACAAAAGGCTCCTCACAGGAGCGCCTGGTGTGTCGCGTGGCTCTCTTGGAGCTGAGCAGAAGGTGCTGCTCCACAGGCTGGGTTTGCACGTAGAAACTGGATCCTGAGGGCTGAAGCATTATTGGTCCCTTTGGAACAGGAGGCTTGGGGCCAGAAAACTGAAGGTAAAGCACGGGGGCGGGGGTGGGCGGGCACCCATCTTGGGCACCCCGCAGGAACTCCTTGGGAGGAAGCGTGAGTTTGCTCCAAAGAAACAGTGTGCCTGCCACTCCTTGCCAGGAGGTCATGCAGCAGACCACTTCAGCTAAGGCGAATGTCGGCTGAGCGGCATACTCAAAGTAAGGGGCAGTGTTTCCATCAGCAAACTTGGTGGTCGCAAGTAGACCCGAGGCTTTCACCACTGAAGTGCCGTAGTGCTGGTGTGCCTTTGACGTATCTGAGGACGCTCGCGACTGCACCGTTTTCCGAGGAAAATCACTGTGTACCGAAAGCGTCATCTGTGCCTTCTGAGCACCCTCATGCCTCATGATGGTCTTTGGGCTCTCCTGTTGGTAGGCCGAAGGCCAGGCAGCCATGTGTTTCCTCCGTCGGAGAGCCAGATAGCCACAGCTCAGAAGAATCCTCAGGAAGAGTTTTCTCCCTGGTCTGCTGTGCAATGCAAGGGGACCCCAGTTGGTAAACCTGAGCTGCACTGGAACAAACACCGCCATGGCAAGGGTTCTCAGAATTCATCGCTGACGTCTGCCCCTCGCAAGCAGCACGTCGACTTCAGATCCAGCTGGAGACATGTGCTCTCAGCCTTTGAAGACTGTCAGGCCTTGGCAAGCTCCACGGTCAGGTAGGCGACACTAAGGCGTTCACTGGCTCATGCCATTCACCTCAGGAGGACTCCTGCTTGCCAAAGTGTTGTCATGGAAGGGCCCATGTGTGTGGCATGTGTCTACGTGACCTGCTTCTGAACGTCAGGTACACGAGCTAGGTGTCAACCGTGAAAGTGGAGGGGGATGGGAACGGCACAATTGGCCCCAGTGACAAACCGGAGAGCTGCGTCCTCAGAGCTGCCGGAGAAACAGTCCTGTTGCCCGTCTTCTATTCACCCCTGGATTACCCTGAGAGGCAACCGGAGGCAGAGTGAATTTTCTTGAACGAACCGGAGTGCGTGCAGTTCCTTGCTAGGTTCTCATCCCAAAGCCTTCTTGGCCAGTGGTAAGGAAACTTGCCCGCGTGTTGCAAGGAAGGTCCGTGTTTTCGACGATGAGCGCTTAATGGAACGCCCTGCGGTCGCCAACCTTCTCAACCCTGCGGGAATACCCGGGGAGGAACGGAGACTTGGCCCAAGGAAACAGAATGCTGGCAATTGCTTGCTCGGAGTACCTCCAGCAGAGGAGGTTATCTAGGGCGTAAGTCAGCCGAGCGCCAGACTCAAGGTAAGGTGCAGTGTTTCCTTCCACCAGCACAGTCGCAGTCAGCAGTTTCAACGAGGCCTTCCCGACTGAACTGCTGTAAAGGCTGGTGTGCCTTTCAAGACTCTGAAAGGATGAGGATGCGAGCGTCTGCACCGTATTCCGAGGAAGGTCACTGTGGAGCAGAAGTGGCATCTGTGCCTGCTGAGCAACACCCAGCCACAAGGGTCTTGGGACTCTAGTGTTTTGTATGCAGGAGGCTGGGCAACAACGTTTCTCCTCCATCGGAGAGCTCGATTTGGAGAGCTTAGAGGAAGCCGGAAGAGCACGTTTATAACGGGGCCTCTGGCCAATGCAAGGGGGCCTCCTTTTGTAACCCTGAGCTGCTTTTGGAAAAACACCCTGCTTACACGAGCTCTCGGAATTCATACTTGACCTCTTGCTCCCTGAAGCAGCACCTGGACTTCACCTCTCGAGGGAGAAAGAGGCAGTCGTCCTCCGAAGACTGCTAGGCCTTTGCAAGATGTCCCATGAACTTAGGCGAAACGAAGGCGTTCACTGGCTCGCGCAGTTCACTTCCGGGGGAACACTGGCTTTCCAAAGTGCTTTCAGCGAAGGGGTACAGTACGTGACATGGGTCTCCTTTGGCCGCCCGGGAACTTCAGCTACATGAGCTGCGTGGCAACCGTGAAAAGGGGGCGGGACGAGAAAAGCGAAATCCGTCCCGTTGGCAAGCCGGCGAGCTGCGTGCTCGGAGCTGCCTGACAACAAGGCCTGCTGCCCGTCTTGTCCTCACCGTAGGCGTTCCCTGGGAGGCAAAGTGAGGAAGAGTGAGTTTTCTCGAAAGAACGAGGGGGTGTGTGCAGTTCCTCACTAGGAGCTCATCCCAAAGCCTTCTTGGCTAGTGGTTAGGAAACCTGCCCCCTTGCCGCCAAAGGAAGGTCCGCGTGTGCCGTGAGAAGTGTTGCAGTGCAGATCTTTCTGAGAAGCCTTAGTGAAGTTACTGCTTTAACACCGGTAGGCCTCTCAGGACTGCAGGCTCGCTCACGCCTGGACCCAGGCCAAGGAAGAACACGTTGTAGCCAAAGTGTCAACTGCGGCTTCTGAGTAACCTGCAGCCCCATGGGTGGTTGGCCTCCACTCTGTGCATGCAGAGGGCAGGGCAACACACGGCTTGCTCCGGCAGAGAGCCAGACCTCCAACTCTGGAAAGCAGTCTTGGTAACAGAGTGGGGGCCGGTGTCACGTGCAATGCCTGTCAGACTCCCGGCTTAGCTATTAGCTGCACTGAATCATACCCGGCGAGTAACAGGGATTCTACGAACTCAAAGCTGACGACCCTTCACCTCCAGCAGAAAGGTGACTTTACAACCAGCCCGAAATGATGGACACCTTTCCCGAAGCACTGCTGGGAGATTGAAAGTTCCAACGTCGACCACGCCTGACTGAAGCGCTGTCGTGGCCAGGCACGTCACCCTGCGCAGAACCTCTGCTTACAAAAGGCTCCTCACAGGAGCGCCTGGTGTGTCGCGTGGCTCTCTTGGAGCTGAGCAGAAGGTGCTGCTCCACAGGCTGGGTTTGCACGTAGAAACTGGATCCTGAGGGCTGAAGCATTATTGGTCCCTTTGGAACAGGAGGCTTGGGGCCAGAAAACTGAAGGTAAAGCACGGGGGCGGGGGTGGGCGGGCACCCATCTTGGGCACCCCGCAGGAACTCCTTGGGAGGAAGCGTGAGTTTGCTCCAAAGAAACAGTGTGCCTGCCACTCCTTGCCAGGAGGTCATGCAGCAGACCACTTCAGCTAAGGCGAATGTCGGCTGAGCGGCATACTCAAAGTAAGGGGCAGTGTTTCCATCAGCAAACTTGGTGGTCGCAAGTAGACCCGAGGCTTTCACCACTGAAGTGCCGTAGTGCTGGTGTGCCTTTGACGTATCTGAGGACGCTCGCGACTGCACCGTTTTCCGAGGAAAATCACTGTGTACCGAAAGCGTCATCTGTGCCTTCTGAGCACCCTCCTGCCTCATGATGGTCTTTGGGCTCTCCTGTTGGTAGGCCGAAGGCCAGGCAGCCATGTGTTTCCTCCGTCGGAGAGCCAGATAGCCACAGCTCAGAAGAATCCTCAGGAAGAGTTTTCTCCCTGGTCTGCTGTGCAATGCAAGGGGACCCCAGTTGGTAAACCTGAGCTGCACTGGAACAAACACCGCCATGGCAAGGGTTCTCAGAATTCATCGCTGACGTCTTCCCCTCGCAAGCAGCACGTCGACTTCAGATCCAGCTGGAGACATGTGCTCTCAGCCTTTGAAGACTGTCAGGCCTTGGCAAGCTCCACGGTCAGGTAGGAGACACTAAGGCGTTCACTGGCTCACGCCATTCACCTCAGGAGGACTCCTGCTTGCCAAAGTGTTGTCATGGAAGGGCCCATGTGTGTGGCATGTGTCTACGTGGCCTGCTTCTGAATGTCAGGTACACGAGCTAGGTGTCAACCGTGAAAGTGGAGGGGGACGGGAACGGCACAATTGGCCCCAGTGACAAACCGGAGAGCTGCGTCCTCAGAGCTGCCGGAGAAACAGTCCTGTTGCCCGTCTTCTATTCACCCCTGGATTACCCTGAGAGGCAACCGGAGGCAGAGTGAATTTTCTTGAACGAACCGGAGTGCGTGCAGTTCCTTGCTAGGTTCTCATCCCAAAGCCTTCTTGGCCAGTGGTAAGGAAACTTGCCCGCGTGTTGCAAGGAAGGTCCGTGTTTTCGACGATGAGCGCTTAATGGAATGCCCTGCGGTCGCCAACCTTCTCAACCCTGCGGGAATACCCGGGGAGGAACGGAGACTTGGCCCAAGGAAACAGAATGCTGGCAATTGCTTGCTCAGAGTACTTCCAGCAGAGGAGGTTATCTAGGGCGTAAGTCAGCCGAGCGCCAGGCTCAAGGTAAGGTGCAGTGTTTCCTTCCACCAGCACAGTCGCAGTCAGCAGTTTCAACGAGGCCTTCCCGACTGAACTGCTGTAAAGGCTGGTGTGCCTTTCAAGACTCTGAAAGGATGAGGATGCGAGCGTCTGCACCGTATTCCGAGGAAGGTCACTGTGGAGCAGAAGTGGCATCTGTGCCTGCTGAGCAACACCCAGCCACAAGGGTCTTGGGACTCCAGTGTTTTGTATGCAGGAGGCTGGGCAACAACGTTTCTCCTCCATCGGAGAGCTCGATTTGGAGAGCTTAGAGGAAGCCGGAAGAGCACGTTTATAACGGGGCCTCTGGCCAATGCAAGGGGGCCTCCTTTTGTAACCCTGAGCTGCTTTTGGAAAACCACCGTGCTTACACGAGCTCTCGGAATTCATACTTGACCTCTTGCTCCCTGAAGCAGCACCTGGACTTCACCTCTCGAGGGAGAAAGAGGCAGTCGTCCTCCGAAGACTGCTAGGCCTTTGCAAGATGTCCCATGAACTTAGGCGAAACGAAGGCGTTCACTGGCTCGCGCAGTTCACTTCCGGAGGAACACTGGCTTTCCAAAGTGCTTTCAGCGAAGGGGTACAGTACGTGACATGGGTCTCCTTTGGCCACCCGGGAACTTCAGCTACATGAGCTGCGTGGCAACCGTGAAAAGGGGGCGGGACGAGAAAAGCGAAATCCGTCCCGTTGGCAAGCCGGCGAGCTGCGTGCTCGGAGCTGCCTGACAACAAGGCCTGCTGCCCGTCTTGTCCTCACCGTAGGCGTTCCCTGGGAGGCAAAGTGAGGAAGAGTGAGTTTTCTCGAAAGAACGAGGGGGTGTGTGCAGTTCCTCACTAGGAGCTCATCCCAAAGCCTTCTTGGCTAGTGGTTAGGAAACCTGCCCCCATGCCGCCAAAGGAAGGTCCGCGTGTGCCGTGAGAAGTGTTGCAGTGCAGATCTTTCTGAGAAGCCTTAGTGAAGCTTCTGCTTTAACACCGGTAGGCCTCTCAGGACTGCAGGCTCGCTCACGCCTGGACCCAGGTCAAGGAAGAACACGTTGTAGCCAAAGTGTCAACTGCGGCTTCTGAGTAACCTGCAGCCCCATGGGTGGTTGGCCTCCACTCTGTGCATGCAGAGGGCAGGGCAACACACGGCTTGCTCCGGCGGAGAGCCAGACCTCCAACTCTGGAAAGCAGTCTTGGTAACAGAGTGGGGGCCGGTGTCACGTGCAATGCCTGTCAGACTCCCGGCTTAGCTATTAGCTGCACTGAATCATACCCGGCGAGTAACAGGGATTCTACGAACTCAAAGCTGACGACCCTTCACCTCCAGCAGAAAGGTGACTTTACAACCAGCCCGAAATGATGGACACCTTTCCCGAAGCACTGCTGGGAGATTGAAAGTTCCAACGTCGACCACGCCTGACTGAAGCGCTGTCGTGGCCAGGCACGTCACCCTGCGCAGAACCTCTGCTTACAAAAGGCTCCTCACAGGAGCGCCTGGCGTGTCGCGTGGCTCTCTTGGAGCTGAGCAGAAGGTGCTGCTCCCCAGGCTGGGTTTGCACGTAGAAACTGGATCCTGAGGGCTGAAGCATTATTGGTCCCTTTGGAACAGGAGGCTTGGGGCCAGAAAACTGAAGGTAAAGCACGGGGGCGGGGGTGGGCGGGCACCCATCTTGGGCACCCCGCAGGAACTCCTTGGGAGGAAGCGTGAGTTTGCTCCAAAGAAACAGTGTGCCTGCCACTCCTTGCCAGGAGGTCATGCAGCAGACCACTTCAGCTAAGGCGAATGTCGGCTGAGCGGCATACTCAAAGTAAGGGGCAGTGTTTCCATCAGCAAACTTGGTGGTCGCAAGTAGACCCGAGGCTTTCACCACTGAAGTGCCGTAGTGCTGGTGTGCCTTTGACGTATCTGAGGACGCTCGCGACTGCCCCGTTTTCCGAGGAAAATCACTGTGTACCGAAAGCGTCATCTGTGCCTTCTGAGCACCCTCATGCCTCATGATGGTCTTTGGGCTCTCCTGTTGGTAGGCCGAAGGCCAGGCAGCCATGTGTTTCCTCCGTCGGAGAGCCAGATAGCCACAGCTCAGAAGAATCCTCAGGAAGTGTTTTCTCCCTGGTCTGCTGTGCAATGCAAGGGGACCCCAGTTGGTAAACCTGAGCTGCACTGGAACAAACACCGCCATGGCAAGGGTTCTCAGAATTCATCGCTGACGTCTTCCCCTCGCAAGCAGCACGTCGACTTCAGATCCAGCTGGAGACATGTGCTCTCAGCCTTTGAAGACTGTCAGGCCTTGGCAAGCTCCACGGTCAGGTAGGAGACACTAAGGCGTTCACTGGCTCACGCCATTCACCTCAGGAGGACTCCTGCTTGCCAAAGTGTTGTCATGGAAGGGCCCATGTGTGTGGCATGTGTCTACGTGGCCTGCTTCTGAATGTCAGGTACACGAGCTAGGTGTCAACCGTGAAAGTGGAGGGGGACGGGAACGGCACAATTGGCCCCAGTGACAAACCGGAGAGCTGCGTCCTCAGAGCTGCCGGAGAAACAGTCCTGTTGCCCGTCTTCTATTCACCCCTGGATTACCCTGAGAGGCAACCGGAGGCAGAGTGAATTTTCTTGAACGAACCGGAGTGCGTGCAGTTCCTTGCTAGGTTCTCATCCCAAAGCCTTCTTGGCCAGTGGTAAGGAAACTTGCCCGCGTGTTGCAAGGAAGGTCCGTGTTTTCGACGATGAGCGCTTAATGGAATGCCCTGCGGTCGCCAACCTTCTCAACCCTGCGGGAATACCCGGGGAGGAACGGAGACTTGGCCCAAGGAAACAGAATGCTGGCAATTGCTTGCTCAGAGTACTTCCAGCAGAAGAGGTTATCTAGGGCGTAAGTCAGCCGAGCGCCAGGCTCAAGGTAAGGTGCAGTGTTTCCTTCCACCAGCACAGTCGCAGTCAGCAGTTTCAACGAGGCCTTCCCGACTGAACTGCTGTAAAGGCTGGTGTGCCTTTCAAGACTCTGAAAGGATGAGGATGCGAGCATCTGCACCGTATTCCGAGGAAGGTCACTGTGGAGCAGAAGTGGCATCTGTGCCTGCTGAGCAACACCCAGCCACAAGGGTCTTGGGACTCCAGTGTTTTGTATGCAGGAGGCTGGGCAACAACGTTTCTCCTCCATCGGAGAGCTCGATTTGGAGAGCTTAGAGGAAGCCGGAAGAGCACGTTTATAACGGGGCCTCTGGCCAATGCAAGGGGGCCTCCTTTTGTAACCCTGAGCTGCTTTTGGAAAACCACCGTGCTTACACGAGCTCTCGGAATTCATACTTGACCTCTTGCTCCCTGAAGCAGCACCTGGACTTCACCTCTCGAGGGAGAAAGAGGCAGTCGTCCTCCGAAGACTGCTAGGCCTTTGCAAGATGTCCCATGAACTTAGGCGAAACGAAGGCGTTCACTGGCTCGCGCAGTTCACTTCCGGAGGAACACTGGCTTTCCAAAGTGCTTTCAGCGAAGGGGTACAGTACGTGACATGGGTCTCCTTTGGCCACCCGGGAACTTCAGCTACATGAGCTGCGTGGCAACCGTGAAAAGGGGGCGGGACGAGAAAAGCGAAATCCGTCCCGTTGGCAAGCCGGCGAGCTGCGTGCTCGGAGCTGCCTGACAACAAGGCCTGCTGCCCGTCTTGTCCTCACCGTAGGCGTTCCCTGGGAGGCAAAGTGAGGAAGAGTGAGTTTTCTCGAAAGAACGAGGGGGTGTGTGCAGTTCCTCACTAGGAGCTCATCCCAAAGCCTTCTTGGCTAGTGGTTAGGAAACCTGCCCCCATGCCGCCAAAGGAAGGTCCGCGTGTGCCGTGAGAAGTGTTGCAGTGCAGATCTTTCTGAGAAGCCTTAGTGAAGCTTCTGCTTTAACACCGGTAGGCCTCTCAGGACTGCAGGCTCGCTCACGCCTGGACCCAGGTCAAGGAAGAACACGTTGTAGCCAAAGTGTCAACTGCGGCTTCTGAGTAACCTGCAGCCCCATGGGTGGTTGGCCTCCACTCTGTGCATGCAGAGGGCAGGGCAACACACGGCTTGCTCCGGCGGAGAGCCAGACCTCCAACTCTGGAAAGCAGTCTTGGTAACAGAGTGGGGGCCGGTGTCACGTGCAATGCCTGTCAGACTCCCGGCTTAGCTATTAGCTGCACTGAATCATACCCGGCGAGTAACAGGGATTCTACGAACTCAAAGCTGACGACCCTTCACCTCCAGCAGAAAGGTGACTTTACAACCAGCCCGAAATGATGGACACCTTTCCCGAAGCACTGCTGGGAGATTGAAAGTTCCAACGTCGACCACGCCTGACTGAAGCGCTGTCTTGGCCAGGCACGTCACCCTGCGCAGAACCTCTGCTTACAAAAGGCTCCTCACAGGAGCGCCTGGCGTGTCGCGTGGCTCTCTTGGAGCTGAGCAGAAGGTGCTGCTCCCCAGGCTGGGTTTGCACGTAGAAACTGGATCCTGAGGGCTGAAGCATTATTGGTCCCTTTGGAACAGGAGGCTTGGGGCCAGAAAACTGAAGGTAAAGCACGGGGGCGGGGGTGGGCGGGCACCCATCTTGGGCACCCCGCAGGAACTCCTTGGGAGGAAGCGTGAGTTTGCTCCAAAGAAACAGTGTGCCTGCCACTCCTTGCCAGTAGGTCATGCAGCAGACCACTTCAGCTAAGGCGAATGTCGGCTGAGCGGCATACTCAAAGTAAGGGGCAGTGTTTCCATCAGCAAACTTGGTGGTCGCAAGTAGACCCGAGGCTTTCACCACTGAAGTGCCGTAGTGCTGGTGTGCCTTTGACGTATCTGAGGACGCTCGCGACTGCCCCGTTTTCCGAGGAAAATCACTGTGTACCGAAAGCGTCATCTGTGCCTTCTGAGCACCCTCATGCCTCATGATGGTCTTTGGGCTCTCCTGTTGGTAGGCCGAAGGCCAGGCAGCCATGTGTTTCCTCCGTCGGAGAGCCAGATAGCCACAGCTCAGAAGAATCCTCAGGAAGTGTTTTCTCCCTGGTCTGCTGTGCAATGCAAGGGGACCCCAGTTGGTAAACCTGAGCTGCACTGGAACAAACACCGCCATGGCAAGGGTTCTCAGAATTCATCGCTGACGTCTTCCCCTCGCAAGCAGCACGTCGACTTCAGATCCAGCTGGAGACATGTGCTCTCAGCCTTTGAAGACTGTCAGGCCTTGGCAAGCTCCACGGTCAGGTAGGAGACACTAAGGCGTTCACTGGCTCACGCCATTCACCTCAGGAGGACTCCTGCTTGCCAAAGTGTTGTCATGGAAGGGCCCATGTGTGTGGCATGTGTCTACGTGGCCTGCTTCTGAATGTCAGGTACACGAGCTAGGTGTCAACCGTGAAAGTGGAGGGGGACGGGAACGGCACAATTGGCCCCAGTGACAAACCGGAGAGCTGCGTCCTCAGAGCTGCCGGAGAAACAGTCCTGTTGCCCGTCTTCTATTCACCCCTGGATTACCCTGAGAGGCAACCGGAGGCAGAGTGAATTTTCTTGAACGAACCGGAGTGCGTGCAGTTCCTTGCTAGGTTCTCATCCCAAAGCCTTCTTGGCCAGTGGTAAGGAAACTTGCCCGCGTGTTGCAAGGAAGGTCCGTGTTTTCGACGATGAGCGCTTAATGGAATGCCCTGCGGTCGCCAACCTTCTCAACCCTGCGGGAATACCCGGGGAGGAACGGAGACTTGGCCCAAGGAAACAGAATGCTGGCAATTGCTTGCTCAGAGTACTTCCAGCAGAAGAGGTTATCTAGGGCGTAAGTCAGCCGAGCGCCAGGCTCAAGGTAAGGTGCAGTGTTTCCTTCCACCAGCACAGTCGCAGTCAGCAGTTTCAACGAGGCCTTCCCGACTGAACTGCTGTAAAGGCTGGTGTGCCTTTCAAGACTCTGAAAGGATGAGGATGCGAGCGTCTGCACCATATTCCGAGGAAGGTCACTGTGGAGCAGAAGTGGCATCTGTGCCTGCTGAGCAACACCCAGCCACAAGGGTCTTGGGACTCTAGTGTTTTGTATGCAGGAGGCTGGGCAACAACGTTTCTCCTCCATCGGAGAGCTCGATTTGGAGAGCTTAGAGGAAGCCGGAAGAGCACGTTTATAACGGGGCCTCTGGCCAATGCAAGGGGGCCTCCTTTTGTAACCCTGAGCTGCTTTTGGAAAAACACCGTGCTTACACGAGATCTCGGAATTCATACTTGACCTCTTGCTCCCTGAAGCAGCACCTGGACTTCACCTCTCGAGGGAGAAAGAGGCAGTCGTCCTCCGAAGACTGCTAGGCCTTTGCAAGATGTCCCATGAACTTAGGCGAAACGAAGGCGTTCACTGGCTCGCGCAGTTCACTTCCGGGGGAACACTGGCTTTCCAAAGTGCTTTCAGCGAAGGGGTACAGTACGTGACATGGGTCTCCTTTGGCCGCCCGGGAACTTCAGCTACATGAGCTGCGTGGCAACCGTGAAAAGGGGGCGGGACGAGAAAAGCGAAATCCGTCCCGTTGGCAAGCCGGCGAGCTGCGTGCTCGGAGCTGCCTGACAACAAGGCCTGCTGCCCGTCTTGTCCTCACCGTAGGCGTTCCCTGGGAGGCAAAGTGAGGAAGAGTGAGTTTTCTCGAAAGAACGAGGGGGTGTGTGCAGTTCCTCACTAGGAGCTCATCCCAAAGCCTTCTTGGCTAGTGGTTAGGAAACCTGCCCCCTTGCCGCCAAAGGAAGGTCCGCGTGTGCCGTGAGAAGTGTTGCAGTGCAGATCTTTCTGAGAAGCCTTAGTGAAGTTACTGCTTTAACACCGGTAGGCCTCTCAGGACTGCAGGCTCGCTCACGCCTGGACCCAGGCCAAGGAAGAACACGTTGTAGCCAAAGTGTCAACTGCGGCTTCTGAGTAACCTGCAGCCCCATGGGTGGTTGGCCTCCACTCTGTGCATGCAGAGGGCAGGGCAACACACGGCTTGCTCCGGCAGAGAGCCAGACCTCCAACTCTGGAAAGCAGTCTTGGTAACAGAGTGGGGGCCGGTGTCACGTGCAATGCCTGTCAGACTCCCGGCTTAGCTATTAGCTGCACTGAATCATACCCGGCGAGTAACAGGGATTCTACGAACTCAAAGCTGACGACCCTTCACCTCCAGCAGAAAGGTGACTTTACAACCAGCCCGAAATGATGGACACCTTTCCCGAAGCACTGCTGGGAGATTGAAAGTTCCAACGTCGACCACGCCTGACTGAAGCGCTGTCGTGGCCAGGCACGTCACCCTGCGCAGAACCTCTGCTTACAAAAGGCTCCTCACAGGAGCGCCTGGTGTGTCGCGTGGCTCTCTTGGAGCTGAGCAGAAGGTGCTGCTCCCCAGGCTGGGTTTGCACGTAGAAACTGGATCCTGAGGGCTGAAGCATTATTGGTCCCTTTGGAACAGGAGGCTTGGGGCCAGAAAACTGAAGGTAAAGCACGGGGGCGGGGGTGGGCGGGCACCCATCTTGGGCACCCCGCAGGAACTCCTTGGGAGGAAGCGTGAGTTTGCTCCAAAGAAACAGTGTGCCTGCCACTCCTTGCCAGGAGGTCATGCAGCAGACCACTTCAGCTAAGGCGAATGTCGGCTGAGCGGCATACTCAAAGTAAGGGGCAGTGTTTCCATCAGCAAACTTGGTGGTCGCAAGTAGACCCGAGGCTTTCACCACTGAAGTGCCGTAGTGCTGGTGTGCCTTTGACGTATCTGAGGACGCTCGCGACTGCACCGTTTTCCGAGGAAAATCACTGTGTACCGAAAGCGTCATCTGTGCCTTCTGAGCACCCTCATGCCTCATGATGGTCTTTGGGCTCTCCTGTTGGTAGGCCGAAGGCCAGGCAGCCATGTGTTTCCTCCGTCGGAGAGCCAGATAGCCACAGCTCAGAAGAATCCTCAGGAAGAGTTTTCTCCCTGGTCTGCTGTGCAATGCAAGGGGACCCCAGTTGGTAAACCTGAGCTGCACTGGAACAAACACCGCCATGGCAAGGGTTCTCAGAATTCATCGCTGACGTCTGCCCCTCGCAAGCAGCACGTCGACTTCAGATCCAGCTGGAGACATGTGCTCTCAGCCTTTGAAGACTGTCAGGCCTTGGCAAGCTCCACGGTCAGGTAGGCGACACTAAGGCGTTCACTGGCTCACGCCATTCACCTCAGGAGGACTCCTGCTTGCCAAAGTGTTGTCATGGAAGGGCCCATGTGTGTGGCATGTGTCTACGTGGCCTGCTTCTGAATGTCAGGTACACGAGCTAGGTGTCAACCGTGAAAGTGGAGGGGGACGGGAACGGCACAATTGGCCCCAGTGACAAACCGGAGAGCTGCGTCCTCAGAGCTGCCGGAGAAACAGTCCTGTTGCCCGTCTTCTATTCACCCCTGGATTACCCTGAGAGGCAACCGGAGGCAGAGTGAATTTTCTTGAACGAACCGGAGTGCGTGCAGTTCCTTGCTAGGTTCTCATCCCAAAGCCTTCTTGGCCAGTGGTAAGGAAACTTGCCCGCGTGTTGCAAGGAAGGTCCGTGTTTTCGACGATGAGCGCTTAATGGAACGCCCTGCGGTCGCCAACCTTCTCAACCCTGCGGGAATACCCGGGGAGGAACGGAGACTTGGCCCAAGGAAACAGAATGCTGGCAATTGCTTGCTCGGAGTACCTCCAGCAGAGGAGGTTATCTAGGGCGTAAGTCAGCCGAGCGCCAGACTCAAGGTAAGGTGCAGTGTTTCCTTCCACCAGCACAGTCGCAGTCAGCAGTTTCAACGAGGCCTTCCCGACTGAACTGCTGTAAAGGCTGGTGTGCCTTTCAAGACTCTGAAAGGATGAGGATGCGAGCGTCTGCACCATATTCCGAGGAAGGTCACTGTGGAGCAGAAGTGGCATCTGTGCCTGCTGAGCAACACCCAGCCACAAGGGTCTTGGGACTCTAGTGTTTTGTATGCAGGAGGCTGGGCAACAACGTTTCTCCTCCATCGGAGAGCTCGATTTGGAGAGCTTAGAGGAAGCCGGAAGAGCACGTTTATAACGGGGCCTCTGGCCAATGCAAGGGGGCCTCCTTTTGTAACCCTGAGCTGCTTTTGGAAAAACACCGTGCTTACACGAGATCTCGGAATTCATACTTGACCTCTTGCTCCCTGAAGCAGCACCTGGACTTCACCTCTCGAGGGAGAAAGAGGCAGTCGTCCTCCGAAGACTGCTAGGCCTTTGCAAGATGTCCCATGAACTTAGGCGAAACGAAGGCGTTCACTGGCTCGCGCAGTTCACTTCCGGGGGAACACTGGCTTTCCAAAGTGCTTTCAGCGAAGGGGTACAGTACGTGACATGGGTCTCCTTTGGCCGCCCGGGAACTTCAGCTACATGAGCTGCGTGGCAACCGTGAAAAGGGGGCGGGACGAGAAAAACGAAATCCGTCCCGTTGGCAAGCCGGCGAGCTGCGTGCTCGGAGCTGCCTGACAACAAGGCCTGCTGCCAGTCTTGTCCTCACCGTAGGCGTTCCCTGGGAGGCAAAGTGAGGAAGAGTGAGTTTTCTCGAAAGAACGAGGGGGTGTGTGCAGTTCCTCACTAGGAGCTCATCCCAAAGCCTTCTTGGCTAGTGGTTAGGAAACCTGCCCCCTTGCCGCCAAAGGAAGGTCCGCGTGTGCCGTGAGAAGTGTTGCAGTGCAGATCTTTCTGAGAAGCCTTAGTGAAGTTACTGCTTTAACACCGGTAGGCCTCTCAGGACTGCAGGCTCGCTCACGCCTGGACCCAGGCCAAGGAAGAACACGTTGTAGCCAAAGTGTCAACTGCGGCTTCTGAGTAACCTGCAGCCCCATGGGTGGTTGGCCTCCACTCTGTGCATGCAGAGGGCAGGGCAACACACGGCTTGCTCCGGCAGAGAGCCAGACCTCCAACTCTGGAAAGCAGTCTTGGTAACAGAGTGGGGGCCGGTGTCACGTGCAATGCCTGTCAGACTCCCGGCTTAGCTATTAGCTGCACTGAATCATACCCGGCGAGTAACAGGGATTCTACGAACTCAAAGCTGACGACCCTTCACCTCCAGCAGAAAGGTGACTTTACAACCAGCCCGAAATGATGGACACCTTTCCCGAAGCACTGCTGGGAGATTGAAAGTTCCAACGTCGACCACGCCTGACTGAAGCGCTGTCGTGGCCAGGCACGTCACCCTGCGCAGAACCTCTGCTTACAAAAGGCTCCTCACAGGAGCGCCTGGTGTGTCGCGTGGCTCTCTTGGAGCTGAGCAGAAGGTGCTGCTCCCCAGGCTGGGTTTGCACGTAGAAACTGGATCCTGAGGGCTGAAGCATTATTGGTCCCTTTGGAACAGGAGGCTTGGGGCCAGAAAACTGAAGGTAAAGCACGGGGGCGGGGGTGGGCGGGCACCCATCTTGGGCACCCCGCAGGAACTCCTTGGGAGGAAGCGTGAGTTTGCTCCAAAGAAACAGTGTGCCTGCCACTCCTTGCCAGGAGGTCATGCAGCAGACCACTTCAGCTAAGGCGAATGTCGGCTGAGCGGCATACTCAAAGTAAGGGGCAGTGTTTCCATCAGCAAACTTGGTGGTCGCAAGTAGACCCGAGGCTTTCACCACTGAAGTGCCGTAGTGCTGGTGTGCCTTTGACGTATCTGAGGACGCTCGCGACTGCACCGTTTTCCGAGGAAAATCACTGTGTACCGAAAGCGTCATCTGTGCCTTCTGAGCACCCTCATGCCTCATGATGGTCTTTGGGCTCTCCTGTTGGTAGGCCGAAGGCCAGGCAGCCATGTGTTTCCTCCGTCGGAGAGCCAGATAGCCACAGCTCAGAAGAATCCTCAGGAAGAGTTTTCTCCCTGGTCTGCTGTGCAATGCAAGGGGACCCCAGTTGGTAAACCTGAGCTGCACTGGAACAAACACCGCCATGGCAAGGGTTCTCAGAATTCATCGCTGACGTCTGCCCCTCGCAAGCAGCACGTCGACTTCAGATCCAGCTGGAGACATGTGCTCTCAGCCTTTGAAGACTGTCAGGCCTTGGCAAGCTCCACGGTCAGGTAGGCGACACTAAGGCGTTCACTGGCTCACGCCATTCACCTCAGGAGGACTCCTGCTTGCCAAAGTGTTGTCATGGAAGGGCCCATGTGTGTGGCATGTGTCTACGTGGCCTGCTTCTGAATGTCAGGTACACGAGCTAGGTGTCAACCGTGAAAGTGGAGGGGGACGGGAACGGCACAATTGGCCCCAGTGACAAACCGGAGAGCTGCGTCCTCAGAGCTGCCGGAGAAACAGTCCTGTTGCCCGTCTTCTATTCACCCCTGGATTACCCTGAGAGGCAACCGGAGGCAGAGTGAATTTTCTTGAACGAACCGGAGTGCGTGCACTTCCTTGCTAGGTTCTCATCCCAAAGCCTTCTTGGCCAGTGGTAAGGAAACTTGCCCGCGTGTTGCAAGGAAGGTCCGTGTTTTCGACGATGAGCGCTTAATGGAATGCCCTGCGGTCGCCAACCTTCTCATCCCTGCGGGAATACCCGGGGAGGAACGGAGACTTGGCCCAAGGAAACAGAATGCTGGCAATTGCTTGCTCGGAGTACCTCCAGCAGAGGAGGTTATCTAGGGCGTAAGTCAGCCGAGCGCCAGACTCAAGGTAAGGTGCAGTGTTTCCTTCCACCAGCACAGTCGCAGTCAGCAGTTTCAACGAGGCCTTCCCGACTGAACTGCTGTAAAGGCTGGTGTGCCTTTCAAGACTCTGAAAGGATGAGGATGCGAGCGTCTGCACCGTATTCCGAGGAAGGTCACTGTGGAGCAGAAGTGGCATCTGTGCCTGCTGAGCAACACCCAGCCACAAGGGTCTTGGGACTCCAGTGTTTTGTATGCAGGAGGCTGGGCAACAACGTTTCTCCTCCATCGGAGAGCTCGATTTGGAGAGCTTAGAGGAAGCCGGAAGAGCACGTTTATAACGGGGCCTCTGGCCAATGCAAGGGGGCCTCCTTTTGTAACCCTGAGCTGCTTTTGGAAAACCACCGTGCTTACACGAGCTCTCGGAATTCATACTTGACCTCTTGCTCCCTGAAGCAGCACCTGGACTTCACCTCTCGAGGGAGAAAGAGGCAGTCGTCCTCCGAAGACTGCTAGGCCTTTGCAAGATGTCCCATGACCTTAGGCGAAACGAAGGCGTTCACTGGCTCGCGCAGTTCACTTCCGGAGGAACAGTGGCTTTCCAAAGTGCTTTCAGCGAAGGGGTACAGTACGTGACATGGGTCTCCTTTGGCCGCCCGGGAACTTCAGCTACATGAGCTGCGTGGCAACCGTGAAAAGGGGGCGGGACGAGAAAAGCGAAATCCGTCCCGTTGGCAAGCCGGCGAGCTGCGTGCTCGGAGCTGCCTGACAACAAGGCCTGCTGCCCGTCTTGTCCTCACCGTAGGCGTTCCCTGGGAGGCAAAGTGAGGAAGAGTGAGTTTTCTCGAAAGAACGAGGGGGTGTGTGCAGTTCCTCACTAGGAGCTCATCTCAAAGCCTTCTTGGCTAGTGGTTAGGAAACCTGCCCCCATGCCGCCAAAGGAAGGTCCGCATGTGCCGTGAGAAGTGTTGCAGTGCAGATCTTTCTGAGAAGCCTTAGTGAAGCTACTGCTTTAACACCGGTAGGCCTCTCAGGACTGCAGGCTCGCTCACGCCTGGACCCAGGTCAAGGAAGAACACGTTGTAGCCAAAGTGTCAACTGTGGCTTCTGAGTAACCTGCAGCCCCATGGGTGGTTGGCCTCCACTCTGTGCATGCAGAGGGCAGGGCAACACACGGCTTGCTCCGGCGGAGAGCCAGACCTCCAACTCTGGAAAGCAGTCTTGGTAACAGAGTGGGGGCCGGTGTCACGTGCAATGCCTGTCAGACTCCCGGCTTAGCTATTAGCTGCACTGAATCATACCCGGCGAGTAACAGGGATTCTACGAACTCAAAGCTGACGACCCTTCACCTCCAGCAGAAAGGTGACTTTACAACCAGCCCGAAATGATGGACACCTTTCCCGAAGCACTGCTGGGAGATTGAAAGTTCCAACGTCGGCCACGCCTGACTGAAGCGCTGTCGTGGCCAGGCACGTCACCCTGTGCAGAACCTCTGCTTACAAAAGGCTCCTCACAGGAGCGCCTGGTGTGTCGCGTGGCTCTCTTGGAGCTGAGCAGAAGGTGCTGCTCCCCAGGCTGGGTTTGCACGTAGAAACTGGATCCTGAGGGCTGAAGCATTATTGGCCCCTTTGGAACAGGAGGCTTGGGGCCAGAAAACTGAAGGTAAAGCACGGGGGCGGGGGTGGGCGGGCACCCATCTTGGGCACCCCGCAGGAACTCCTTGGGAGGAAGCGTGAGTTTGCTCCAAAGAAACAGTGTGCCTGCCACTCCTTGCCAGGAGGTCATGCAGCAGACCACTTCAGCTAAGGCGAATGTCGGCTGAGCGGCATACTCAAAGTAAGGGGCAGTGTTTCCATCAGCAAACTTGGTGGTCGCAAGTAGACCCGAGGCTTTCACCACTGAAGTGCCGTAGTGCTGGTGTGCCTTTGACGTATCTGAGGACGCTCGCGACTGCACCGTTTTCCGAGGAAAATCACTGTGTACCGAAAGCGTCATCTGTGCCTTCTGAGCACCCTCATGCCTCATGATGGTCTTTGGGCTCTCCTGTTGGTAGGCTGAAGGCCAGGCAGCCATGTGTTTCCTCCGTCGGAGAGCCAGATAGCCACAGCTCAGAAGAATCCTCAGGAAGAGTTTTCTCCCTGGTCTGCTGTGCAATGCAAGGGGACCCCAGTTGGTAAACCTGAGCTGCACTGGAACAAACACCGCCATGGCAAGGGTTCTCAGAATTCATCGCTGACGTCTGCCCCTCGCAAGCAGCACGTCGACTTCAGATCCAGCTGGAGACATGTGCTCTCAGCCTTTGAAGACTGTCAGGCCTTGGCAAGCTCCACGGTCAGGTAGGCGACACTAAGGCGTTCACTGGCTCATGCCATTCACCTCAGGAGGACTCCTGCTTGCCAAAGTGTTGTCATGGAAGGGCCCATGTGTGTGGCATGTGTCTACGTGACCTGCTTCTGAACGTCAGGTACACGAGCTAGGTGTCAACCGTGAAAGTGGAGGGGGATGGGAACGGCACAATTGGCCCCAGTGACAAACCGGAGAGCTGCGTCCTCAGAGCTGCCGGAGAAACAGTCCTGTTGCCCGTCTTCTATTCACCCCTGGATTACCCTGAGAGGCAACCGGAGGCAGAGTGAATTTTCTTGAACGAACCGGAGTGCGTGCAGTTCCTTGCTAGGTTCTCATCCCAAAGCCTTCTTGGCCAGTGGTAAGGAAACTTGCCCGCGTGTTGCAAGGAAGGTCCGTGTTTTCGACGATGAGCGCTTAATGGAACGCCCTGCGGTCGCCAACCTTCTCAACCCTGCGGGAATACCCGGGGAGGAACGGAGACTTGGCCCAAGGAAACAGAATGCTGGCAATTGCTTGCTCGGAGTACCTCCAGCAGAGGAGGTTATCTAGGGCGTAAGTCAGCCGAGCGCCAGACTCAAGGTAAGGTGCAGTGTTTCCTTCCACCAGCACAGTCGCAGTCAGCAGTTTCAACGAGGCCTTCCCGACTGAACTGCTGTAAAGGCTGGTGTGCCTTTCAAGACTCTGAAAGGATGAGGATGCGAGCGTCTGCACCGTATTCCGAGGAAGGTCACTGTGGAGCAGAAGTGGCATCTGTGCCTGCTGAGCAACACCCAGCCACAAGGGTCTTGGGACTCTAGTGTTTTGTATGCAGGAGGCTGGGCAACAACGTTTCTCCTCCATCGGAGAGCTCGATTTGGAGAGCTTAGAGGAAGCCGGAAGAGCACGTTTATAACGGGGCCTCTGGCCAATGCAAGGGGGCCTCCTTTTGTAACCCTGAGCTGCTTTTGGAAAAACACCGTGCTTACACGAGCTCTCGGAATTCATACTTGACCTCTTGCTCCCTGAAGCAGCACCTGGACTTCACCTCTCGAGGGAGAAAGAGGCAGTCGTCCTCCGAAGACTGCTAGGCCTTTGCAAGATGTCCCATGAACTTAGGCGAAACGAAGGCGTTCACTGGCTCGCGCAGTTCACTTCCGGGGGAACACTGGCTTTCCAAAGTGCTTTCAGCGAAGGGGTACAGTACGTGACATGGGTCTCCTTTGGCCGCCCGGGAACTTCAGCTACATGAGCTGCGTGGCAACCGTGAAAAGGGGGCGGGACGAGAAAAGCGAAATCCGTCCCGTTGGCAAGCCGGCGAGCTGCGTGCACGGAGCTGCCTGACAACAAGGCCTGCTGCCCGTCTTGTCCTCACCGTAGGCGTTCCCTGGGAGGCAAAGTGAGGAAGAGTGAGTTTTCTCGAAAGAACGAGGGGGTGTGTGCAGTTCCT
The DNA here is from genome assembly GCF_028021215.1 of Eschrichtius robustus. NCBI lineage: Eukaryota > Metazoa > Chordata > Mammalia > Artiodactyla > Eschrichtiidae > Eschrichtius > Eschrichtius robustus. Next base: position 703,076 of record NW_027175690.1, on the reverse strand, counting down.
CACTAGGAGCTCATCCCAAAGCCTTCTTGGCTAGTGGTTAGGAAACCTGCCCCCTTGCCGCCAAAGGAAGGTCCGCGTGTGCCGTGAGAAGTGTTGCAGTGCAGATCTTTCTGAGAAGCCTTAGTGAAGTTACTGCTTTAACACCGGTAGGCCTCTCAGGACTGCAGGCTCGCTCACGCCTGGACCCAGGTCAAGGAAGAACACGTTGTAGCCAAAGTGTCAACTGCGGCTTCTGAGTAACCTGCAGCCCCATGGGTGGTTGGCCTCCACTCTGTGCATGCAGAGGGCAGGGCAACACACGGCTTGCTCCGGCAGAGAGCCAGACCTCCAACTCTGGAAAGCAGTCTTGGTAACAGAGTGGGGGCCGGTGTCACGTGCAATGCCTGTCAGACTCCCGGCTTAGCTATTAGCTGCACTGAATCATACCCGGCGAGTAACAGGGATTCTACGAACTCAAAGCTGACGACCCTTCACCTCCAGCAGAAAGGTGACTTTACAACCAGCCCGAAATGATGGACACCTTTCCCGAAGCACTGCTGGGAGATTGAAAGTTCCAACGTCGACCACGCCTGACTGAAGCGCTGTCGTGGCCAGGCACGTCACCCTGCGCAGAACCTCTGCTTACAAAAGGCTCCTCACAGGAGCGCCTGGTGTGTCGCGTGGCTCTCTTGGAGCTGAGCAGAAGGTGCTGCTCCCCAGGCTGGGTTTGCACGTAGAAACTGGATCCTGAGGGCTGAAGCATTATTGGTCCCTTTGGAACAGGAGGCTTGGGGCCAGAAAACTGAAGGTAAAGCACGGGGGCGGGGGTGGGCGGGCACCCATCTTGGGCACCCCGCAGGAACTCCTTGGGAGGAAGCGTGAGTTTGCTCCAAAGAAACAGTGTGCCTGCCACTCCTTGCCAGGAGGTCATGCAGCAGACCACTTCAGCTAAGGCGAATGTCGGCTGAGCGGCATACTCAAAGTAAGGGGCAGTGTTTCCATCAGCAAACTTGGTGGTCGCAAGTAGACCCGAGGCTTTCACCACTGAAGTGCCGTAGTGCTGGTGTGCCTTTGACGTATCTGAGGACCCTCGCGACTGCACCGTTTTCCGAGGAAAATCACTGTGTACCGAAAGCGTCATCTGTGCCTTCTGAGCACCCTCATGCCTCATGATGGTCTTTGGGCTCTCCTGTTGGTAGGCCGAAGGCCAGGCAGCCATGTGTTTCCTCCGTCGGAGAGCCAGATAGCCACAGCTCAGAAGAATCCTCAGGAAGAGTTTTCTCCCTGGTCTGCTGTGCAATGCAAGGGGACCCCAGTTGGTCAACCTGAGCTGCACTGGAACAAACACCGCCATGGCAAGGGTTCTCAGAATTCATCGCTGACGTCTTCCCCTCGCAAGCAGCACGTCGACTTCAGATCCAGCTGGAGACATGTGCTCTCAGCCTTTGAAGACTGTCAGGCCTTGGCAAGCTCCACGGTCAGGTAGGAGACACTAAGGCGTTCACTGGCTCACGCCATTCACCTCAGGAGGACTCCTGCTTGCCAAAGTGTTGTCATGGAAGGGCCCATGTGTGTGGCATGTGTCTACGTGGCCTGCTTCTGAATGTCAGGTACACGAGCTAGGTGTCAACCGTGAAAGTGGAGGGGGACGGGAACGGCACAATTGGCCCCAGTGACAAACCGGAGAGCTGCGTCCTCAGAGCTGCCGGAGAAACAGTCCTGTTGCCCGTCTTCTATTCACCCCTGGATTACCCTGAGAGGCAACCGGAGGCAGAGTGAATTTTCTTGAATGAACCGGAGTGCGTGCAGTTCCTTGCTAGGTTCTCATCCCAAAGCCTTCTTGGCCAGTGGTAAGGAAACTTGCCCGCGTGTTGCAAGGAAGGTCCGTGTTTTCGACGATGAGCGCTTAATGGAATGCCCTGCGGTCGCCAACCTTCTCAACCCTGCGGGAATACCCGGGGAGGAACGGAGACTTGGCCCAAGGAAACAGAATGCTGGCAATTGCTTGCTCAGAGTACTTCCAGCAGAGGAGGTTATCTAGGGCGTAAGTCAGCCGAGCGCCAGACTCAAGGTAAGGTGCAGTGTTTCCTTCCACCAGCACAGTCGCAGTCAGCAGTTTCAACGAGGCCTTCCCGACTGAACTGCTGTAAAGGCTGGTGTGCCTTTCAAGACTCTGAAAGGATGAGGATGCGAGCATCTGCACCGTATTCCGAGGAAGGTCACTGTGGAGCAGAAGTGGCATCTGTGCCTGCTGAGCAACACCCAGCCACAAGGGTCTTGGGACTCCAGTGTTTTGTATGCAGGAGGCTGGGCAACAACGTTTCTCCTCCATCGGAGAGCTCGATTTGGAGAGCTTAGAGGAAGCCGGAAGAGCACGTTTATAACGGGGCCTCTGGCCAATGCAAGGGGGCCTCCTTTTGTAACCCTGTGCTGCTTTTGGAAAACCACCGTGCTTACACGAGCTCTCGGAATTCATACTTGACCTCTTGCTCCCTGAAGCAGCACCTGGACTTCACCTCTCGAGGGAGAAAGAGGCAGTCGTCCTCCGAAGACTGCTAGGCCTTTGCAAGATGTCCCATGACCTTAGGCGAAACGAAGTCGTTCACTGGCTCGCGCAGTTCACTTCCGGAGGAACACTGGCTTTCCAAAGTGCTTTCAGCGAAGGGGTACAGTACGTGACATGGGTCTCCTTTGGCCGCCCGGGAACTTCAGCTACATGAGCTGCGTGGCAACCGTGAAAAGGGGGCGGGACGAGAAAAGCGAAATCCGTCCCGTTGGCAAGCCGGCGAGCTGCGTGCTCGGAGCTGCCTGACAACAAGGCCTGCTGCCCGTCTTGTCCTCACCGTAGGCGTTCCCTGGGAGGCAAAGTGAGGAAGAGTGAGTTTTCTCGAAAGAACGAGGGGGTGTGTGCAGTTCCTCACTAGGAGCTCATCCCAAAGCCTTCTTGGCTACTGGTTAGGAAACCTGCCCCCATGCCGCCAAAGGAAGGTCCGCGTGTGCCGTGAGAAGTGTTGCAGTGCAGATCTTTCTGAGAAGCCTTAGTGAAGTTACTGCTTTAACACCGGTAGGCCTCTCAGGACTGCAGGCTCGCTCACGCCTGGACCCAGGCCAAGGAAGAACACGTTGTAGCCAAAGTGTCAACTGCGGCTTCTGAGTAACCTGCAGCCCCATGGGTGGTTGGCCTCCACTCTGTGCATGCAGAGGGCAGGGCAACACACGGCTTGCTCCGGCAGAGAGCCAGACCTCCAACTCTGGAAAGCAGTCTTGGTAACAGAGTGGGGGCCGGTGTCACGTGCAATGCCTGTCAGACTCCCGGCTTAGCTATTAGCTGCACTGAATCATACCCGGCGAGTAACAGGGATTCTACGAACTCAAAGCTGACGACCCTTCACCTCCAGCAGAAAGGTGACTTTACAACCAGCCCGAAATGATGGACACCTTTCCCGAAGCACTGCTGGGAGATTGAAAGTTCCAACGTCGACCACGCCTGACTGAAGCGCTGTCGTGGCCAGGCACGTCACCCTGCGCAGAACCTCTGCTTACAAAAGGCTCCTCACAGGAGCGCCTGGTGTGTCGCGTGGCTCTCTTGGAGCTGAGCAGAAGGTGCTGCTCCACAGGCTGGGTTTGCACGTAGAAACTGGATCCTGAGGGCTGAAGCATTATTGGTCCCTTTGGAACAGGAGGCTTGGGGCCAGAAAACTGAAGGTAAAGCACGGGGGCGGGGGTGGGCGGGCACCCATCTTGGGCACCCCGCAGGAACTCCTTGGGAGGAAGCGTGAGTTTGCTCCAAAGAAACAGTGTGCCTGCCACTCCTTGCCAGGAGGTCATGCAGCAGACCACTTCAGCTAAGGCGAATGTCGGCTGAGCGGCATACTCAAAGTAAGGGGCAGTGTTTCCATCAGCAAACTTGGTGGTCGCAAGTAGACCCGAGGCTTTCACCACTGAAGTGCCGTAGTGCTGGTGTGCCTTTGACGTATCTGAGGACGCTCGCGACTGCACCGTTTTCCGAGGAAAATCACTGTGTACCGAAAGCGTCATCTGTGCCTTCTGAGCACCCTCATGCCTCATGATGGTCTTTGGGCTCTCCTGTTGGTAGGCCGAAGGCCAGGCAGCCATGTGTTTCCTCCGTCGGAGAGCCAGATAGCCACAGCTCAGAAGAATCCTCAGGAAGAGTTTTCTCCCTGGTCTGCTGTGCAATGCAAGGGGACCCCAGTTGGTAAACCTGAGCTGCACTGGAACAAACACCGCCATGGCAAGGGTTCTCAGAATTCATCGCTGACGTCTGCCCCTCGCAAGCAGCACGTCGACTTCAGATCCAGCTGGAGACATGTGCTCTCAGCCTTTGAAGACTGTCAGGCCTTGGCAAGCTCCACGGTCAGGTAGGCGACACTAAGGCGTTCACTGGCTCATGCCATTCACCTCAGGAGGACTCCTGCTTGCCAAAGTGTTGTCATGGAAGGGCCCATGTGTGTGGCATGTGTCTACGTGACCTGCTTCTGAACGTCAGGTACACGAGCTAGGTGTCAACCGTGAAAGTGGAGGGGGATGGGAACGGCACAATTGGCCCCAGTGACAAACCGGAGAGCTGCGTCCTCAGAGCTGCCGGAGAAACAGTCCTGTTGCCCGTCTTCTATTCACCCCTGGATTACCCTGAGAGGCAACCGGAGGCAGAGTGAATTTTCTTGAACGAACCGGAGTGCGTGCAGTTCCTTGCTAGGTTCTCATCCCAAAGCCTTCTTGGCCAGTGGTAAGGAAACTTGCCCGCGTGTTGCAAGGAAGGTCCGTGTTTTCGACGATGAGCGCTTAATGGAACGCCCTGCGGTCGCCAACCTTCTCAACCCTGCGGGAATACCCGGGGAGGAACGGAGACTTGGCCCAAGGAAACAGAATGCTGGCAATTGCTTGCTCGGAGTACCTCCAGCAGAGGAGGTTATCTAGGGCGTAAGTCAGCCGAGCGCCAGACTCAAGGTAAGGTGCAGTGTTTCCTTCCACCAGCACAGTCGCAGTCAGCAGTTTCAACGAGGCCTTCCCGACTGAACTGCTGTAAAGGCTGGTGTGCCTTTCAAGACTCTGAAAGGATGAGGATGCGAGCGTCTGCACCGTATTCCGAGGAAGGTCACTGTGGAGCAGAAGTGGCATCTGTGCCTGCTGAGCAACACCCAGCCACAAGGGTCTTGGGACTCTAGTGTTTTGTATGCAGGAGGCTGGGCAACAACGTTTCTCCTCCATCGGAGAGCTCGATTTGGAGAGCTTAGAGGAAGCCGGAAGAGCACGTTTATAACGGGGCCTCTGGCCAATGCAAGGGGGCCTCCTTTTGTAACCCTGAGCTGCTTTTGGAAAAACACCCTGCTTACACGAGCTCTCGGAATTCATACTTGACCTCTTGCTCCCTGAAGCAGCACCTGGACTTCACCTCTCGAGGGAGAAAGAGGCAGTCGTCCTCCGAAGACTGCTAGGCCTTTGCAAGATGTCCCATGAACTTAGGCGAAACGAAGGCGTTCACTGGCTCGCGCAGTTCACTTCCGGGGGAACACTGGCTTTCCAAAGTGCTTTCAGCGAAGGGGTACAGTACGTGACATGGGTCTCCTTTGGCCGCCCGGGAACTTCAGCTACATGAGCTGCGTGGCAACCGTGAAAAGGGGGCGGGACGAGAAAAGCGAAATCCGTCCCGTTGGCAAGCCGGCGAGCTGCGTGCTCGGAGCTGCCTGACAACAAGGCCTGCTGCCCGTCTTGTCCTCACCGTAGGCGTTCCCTGGGAGGCAAAGTGAGGAAGAGTGAGTTTTCTCGAAAGAACGAGGGGGTGTGTGCAGTTCCTCACTAGGAGCTCATCCCAAAGCCTTCTTGGCTAGTGGTTAGGAAACCTGCCCCCTTGCCGCCAAAGGAAGGTCCGCGTGTGCCGTGAGAAGTGTTGCAGTGCAGATCTTTCTGAGAAGCCTTAGTGAAGTTACTGCTTTAACACCGGTAGGCCTCTCAGGACTGCAGGCTCGCTCACGCCTGGACCCAGGCCAAGGAAGAACACGTTGTAGCCAAAGTGTCAACTGCGGCTTCTGAGTAACCTGCAGCCCCATGGGTGGTTGGCCTCCACTCTGTGCATGCAGAGGGCAGGGCAACACACGGCTTGCTCCGGCAGAGAGCCAGACCTCCAACTCTGGAAAGCAGTCTTGGTAACAGAGTGGGGGCCGGTGTCACGTGCAATGCCTGTCAGACTCCCGGCTTAGCTATTAGCTGCACTGAATCATACCCGGCGAGTAACAGGGATTCTACGAACTCAAAGCTGACGACCCTTCACCTCCAGCAGAAAGGTGACTTTACAACCAGCCCGAAATGATGGACACCTTTCCCGAAGCACTGCTGGGAGATTGAAAGTTCCAACGTCGACCACGCCTGACTGAAGCGCTGTCGTGGCCAGGCACGTCACCCTGCGCAGAACCTCTGCTTACAAAAGGCTCCTCACAGGAGCGCCTGGTGTGTCGCGTGGCTCTCTTGGAGCTGAGCAGAAGGTGCTGCTCCACAGGCTGGGTTTGCACGTAGAAACTGGATCCTGAGGGCTGAAGCATTATTGGTCCCTTTGGAACAGGAGGCTTGGGGCCAGAAAACTGAAGGTAAAGCACGGGGGCGGGGGTGGGCGGGCACCCATCTTGGGCACCCCGCAGGAACTCCTTGGGAGGAAGCGTGAGTTTGCTCCAAAGAAACAGTGTGCCTGCCACTCCTTGCCAGGAGGTCATGCAGCAGACCACTTCAGCTAAGGCGAATGTCGGCTGAGCGGCATACTCAAAGTAAGGGGCAGTGTTTCCATCAGCAAACTTGGTGGTCGCAAGTAGACCCGAGGCTTTCACCACTGAAGTGCCGTAGTGCTGGTGTGCCTTTGACGTATCTGAGGACGCTCGCGACTGCACCGTTTTCCGAGGAAAATCACTGTGTACCGAAAGCGTCATCTGTGCCTTCTGAGCACCCTCCTGCCTCATGATGGTCTTTGGGCTCTCCTGTTGGTAGGCCGAAGGCCAGGCAGCCATGTGTTTCCTCCGTCGGAGAGCCAGATAGCCACAGCTCAGAAGAATCCTCAGGAAGAGTTTTCTCCCTGGTCTGCTGTGCAATGCAAGGGGACCCCAGTTGGTAAACCTGAGCTGCACTGGAACAAACACCGCCATGGCAAGGGTTCTCAGAATTCATCGCTGACGTCTTCCCCTCGCAAGCAGCACGTCGACTTCAGATCCAGCTGGAGACATGTGCTCTCAGCCTTTGAAGACTGTCAGGCCTTGGCAAGCTCCACGGTCAGGTAGGAGACACTAAGGCGTTCACTGGCTCACGCCATTCACCTCAGGAGGACTCCTGCTTGCCAAAGTGTTGTCATGGAAGGGCCCATGTGTGTGGCATGTGTCTACGTGGCCTGCTTCTGAATGTCAGGTACACGAGCTAGGTGTCAACCGTGAAAGTGGAGGGGGACGGGAACGGCACAATTGGCCCCAGTGACAAACCGGAGAGCTGCGTCCTCAGAGCTGCCGGAGAAACAGTCCTGTTGCCCGTCTTCTATTCACCCCTGGATTACCCTGAGAGGCAACCGGAGGCAGAGTGAATTTTCTTGAACGAACCGGAGTGCGTGCAGTTCCTTGCTAGGTTCTCATCCCAAAGCCTTCTTGGCCAGTGGTAAGGAAACTTGCCCGCGTGTTGCAAGGAAGGTCCGTGTTTTCGACGATGAGCGCTTAATGGAATGCCCTGCGGTCGCCAACCTTCTCAACCCTGCGGGAATACCCGGGGAGGAACGGAGACTTGGCCCAAGGAAACAGAATGCTGGCAATTGCTTGCTCAGAGTACTTCCAGCAGAGGAGGTTATCTAGGGCGTAAGTCAGCCGAGCGCCAGGCTCAAGGTAAGGTGCAGTGTTTCCTTCCACCAGCACAGTCGCAGTCAGCAGTTTCAACGAGGCCTTCCCGACTGAACTGCTGTAAAGGCTGGTGTGCCTTTCAAGACTCTGAAAGGATGAGGATGCGAGCGTCTGCACCGTATTCCGAGGAAGGTCACTGTGGAGCAGAAGTGGCATCTGTGCCTGCTGAGCAACACCCAGCCACAAGGGTCTTGGGACTCCAGTGTTTTGTATGCAGGAGGCTGGGCAACAACGTTTCTCCTCCATCGGAGAGCTCGATTTGGAGAGCTTAGAGGAAGCCGGAAGAGCACGTTTATAACGGGGCCTCTGGCCAATGCAAGGGGGCCTCCTTTTGTAACCCTGAGCTGCTTTTGGAAAACCACCGTGCTTACACGAGCTCTCGGAATTCATACTTGACCTCTTGCTCCCTGAAGCAGCACCTGGACTTCACCTCTCGAGGGAGAAAGAGGCAGTCGTCCTCCGAAGACTGCTAGGCCTTTGCAAGATGTCCCATGAACTTAGGCGAAACGAAGGCGTTCACTGGCTCGCGCAGTTCACTTCCGGAGGAACACTGGCTTTCCAAAGTGCTTTCAGCGAAGGGGTACAGTACGTGACATGGGTCTCCTTTGGCCACCCGGGAACTTCAGCTACATGAGCTGCGTGGCAACCGTGAAAAGGGGGCGGGACGAGAAAAGCGAAATCCGTCCCGTTGGCAAGCCGGCGAGCTGCGTGCTCGGAGCTGCCTGACAACAAGGCCTGCTGCCCGTCTTGTCCTCACCGTAGGCGTTCCCTGGGAGGCAAAGTGAGGAAGAGTGAGTTTTCTCGAAAGAACGAGGGGGTGTGTGCAGTTCCTCACTAGGAGCTCATCCCAAAGCCTTCTTGGCTAGTGGTTAGGAAACCTGCCCCCATGCCGCCAAAGGAAGGTCCGCGTGTGCCGTGAGAAGTGTTGCAGTGCAGATCTTTCTGAGAAGCCTTAGTGAAGCTTCTGCTTTAACACCGGTAGGCCTCTCAGGACTGCAGGCTCGCTCACGCCTGGACCCAGGTCAAGGAAGAACACGTTGTAGCCAAAGTGTCAACTGCGGCTTCTGAGTAACCTGCAGCCCCATGGGTGGTTGGCCTCCACTCTGTGCATGCAGAGGGCAGGGCAACACACGGCTTGCTCCGGCGGAGAGCCAGACCTCCAACTCTGGAAAGCAGTCTTGGTAACAGAGTGGGGGCCGGTGTCACGTGCAATGCCTGTCAGACTCCCGGCTTAGCTATTAGCTGCACTGAATCATACCCGGCGAGTAACAGGGATTCTACGAACTCAAAGCTGACGACCCTTCACCTCCAGCAGAAAGGTGACTTTACAACCAGCCCGAAATGATGGACACCTTTCCCGAAGCACTGCTGGGAGATTGAAAGTTCCAACGTCGACCACGCCTGACTGAAGCGCTGTCTTGGCCAGGCACGTCACCCTGCGCAGAACCTCTGCTTACAAAAGGCTCCTCACAGGAGCGCCTGGCGTGTCGCGTGGCTCTCTTGGAGCTGAGCAGAAGGTGCTGCTCCCCAGGCTGGGTTTGCACGTAGAAACTGGATCCTGAGGGCTGAAGCATTATTGGTCCCTTTGGAACAGGAGGCTTGGGGCCAGAAAACTGAAGGTAAAGCACGGGGGCGGGGGTGGGCGGGCACCCATCTTGGGCACCCCGCAGGAACTCCTTGGGAGGAAGCGTGAGTTTGCTCCAAAGAAACAGTGTGCCTGCCACTCCTTGCCAGGAGGTCATGCAGCAGACCACTTCAGCTAAGGCGAATGTCGGCTGAGCGGCATACTCAAAGTAAGGGGCAGTGTTTCCATCAGCAAACTTGGTGGTCGCAAGTAGACCCGAGGCTTTCACCACTGAAGTGCCGTAGTGCTGGTGTGCCTTTGACGTATCTGAGGACGCTCGCGACTGCCCCGTTTTCCGAGGAAAATCACTGTGTACCGAAAGCGTCATCTGTGCCTTCTGAGCACCCTCATGCCTCATGATGGTCTTTGGGCTCTCCTGTTGGTAGGCCGAAGGCCAGGCAGCCATGTGTTTCCTCCGTCGGAGAGCCAGATAGCCACAGCTCAGAAGAATCCTCAGGAAGTGTTTTCTCCCTGGTCTGCTGTGCAATGCAAGGGGACCCCAGTTGGTAAACCTGAGCTGCACTGGAACAAACACCGCCATGGCAAGGGTTCTCAGAATTCATCGCTGACGTCTTCCCCTCGCAAGCAGCACGTCGACTTCAGATCCAGCTGGAGACATGTGCTCTCAGCCTTTGAAGACTGTCAGGCCTTGGCAAGCTCCACGGTCAGGTAGGAGACACTAAGGCGTTCACTGGCTCACGCCATTCACCTCAGGAGGACTCCTGCTTGCCAAAGTGTTGTCATGGAAGGGCCCATGTGTGTGGCATGTGTCTACGTGGCCTGCTTCTGAATGTCAGGTACACGAGCTAGGTGTCAACCGTGAAAGTGGAGGGGGACGGGAACGGCACAATTGGCCCCAGTGACAAACCGGAGAGCTGCGTCCTCAGAGCTGCCGGAGAAACAGTCCTGTTGCCCGTCTTCTATTCACCCCTGGATTACCCTGAGAGGCAACCGGAGGCAGAGTGAATTTTCTTGAACGAACCGGAGTGCGTGCAGTTCCTTGCTAGGTTCTCATCCCAAAGCCTTCTTGGCCAGTGGTAAGGAAACTTGCCCGCGTGTTGCAAGGAAGGTCCGTGTTTTCGACGATGAGCGCTTAATGGAATGCCCTGCGGTCGCCAACCTTCTCAACCCTGCGGGAATACCCGGGGAGGAACGGAGACTTGGCCCAAGGAAACAGAATGCTGGCAATTGCTTGCTCAGAGTACTTCCAGCAGAAGAGGTTATCTAGGGCGTAAGTCAGCCGAGCGCCAGGCTCAAGGTAAGGTGCAGTGTTTCCTTCCACCAGCACAGTCGCAGTCAGCAGTTTCAACGAGGCCTTCCCGACTGAACTGCTGTAAAGGCTGGTGTGCCTTTCAAGACTCTGAAAGGATGAGGATGCGAGCATCTGCACCGTATTCCGAGGAAGGTCACTGTGGAGCAGAAGTGGCATCTGTGCCTGCTGAGCAACACCCAGCCACAAGGGTCTTGGGACTCCAGTGTTTTGTATGCAGGAGGCTGGGCAACAACGTTTCTCCTCCATCGGAGAGCTCGATTTGGAGAGCTTAGAGGAAGCCGGAAGAGCACGTTTATAACGGGGCCTCTGGCCAATGCAAGGGGGCCTCCTTTTGTAACCCTGAGCTGCTTTTGGAAAACCACCGTGCTTACACGAGCTCTCGGAATTCATACTTGACCTCTTGCTCCCTGAAGCAGCACCTGGACTTCACCTCTCGAGGGAGAAAGAGGCAGTCGTCCTCCGAAGACTGCTAGGCCTTTGCAAGATGTCCCATGAACTTAGGCGAAACGAAGGCGTTCACTGGCTCGCGCAGTTCACTTCCGGAGGAACACTGGCTTTCCAAAGTGCTTTCAGCGAAGGGGTACAGTACGTGACATGGGTCTCCTTTGGCCACCCGGGAACTTCAGCTACATGAGCTGCGTGGCAACCGTGAAAAGGGGGCGGGACGAGAAAAGCGAAATCCGTCCCGTTGGCAAGCCGGCGAGCTGCGTGCTCGGAGCTGCCTGACAACAAGGCCTGCTGCCCGTCTTGTCCTCACCGTAGGCGTTCCCTGGGAGGCAAAGTGAGGAAGAGTGAGTTTTCTCGAAAGAACGAGGGGGTGTGTGCAGTTCCTCACTAGGAGCTCATCCCAAAGCCTTCTTGGCTAGTGGTTAGGAAACCTGCCCCCATGCCGCCAAAGGAAGGTCCGCGTGTGCCGTGAGAAGTGTTGCAGTGCAGATCTTTCTGAGAAGCCTTAGTGAAGCTTCTGCTTTAACACCGGTAGGCCTCTCAGGACTGCAGGCTCGCTCACGCCTGGACCCAGGTCAAGGAAGAACACGTTGTAGCCAAAGTGTCAACTGCGGCTTCTGAGTAACCTGCAGCCCCATGGGTGGTTGGCCTCCACTCTGTGCATGCAGAGGGCAGGGCAACACACGGCTTGCTCCGGCGGAGAGCCAGACCTCCAACTCTGGAAAGCAGTCTTGGTAACAGAGTGGGGGCCGGTGTCACGTGCAATGCCTGTCAGACTCCCGGCTTAGCTATTAGCTGCACTGAATCATACCCGGCGAGTAACAGGGATTCTACGAACTCAAAGCTGACGACCCTTCACCTCCAGCAGAAAGGTGACTTTACAACCAGCCCGAAATGATGGACACCTTTCCCGAAGCACTGCTGGGAGATTGAAAGTTCCAACGTCGACCACGCCTGACTGAAGCGCTGTCTTGGCCAGGCACGTCACCCTGCGCAGAACCTCTGCTTACAAAAGGCTCCTCACAGGAGCGCCTGGCGTGTCGCGTGGCTCTCTTGGAGCTGAGCAGAAGGTGCTGCTCCCCAGGCTGGGTTTGCACGTAGAAACTGGATCCTGAGGGCTGAAGCATTATTGGTCCCTTTGGAACAGGAGGCTTGGGGCCAGAAAACTGAAGGTAAAGCACGGGGGCGGGGGTGGGCGGGCACCCATCTTGGGCACCCCGCAGGAACTCCTTGGGAGGAAGCGTGAGTTTGCTCCAAAGAAACAGTGTGCCTGCCACTCCTTGCCAGGAGGTCATGCAGCAGACCACTTCAGCTAAGGCGAATGTCGGCTGAGCGGCATACTCAAAGTAAGGGGCAGTGTTTCCATCAGCAAACTTGGTGGTCGCAAGTAGACCCGAGGCTTTCACCACTGAAGTGCCGTAGTGCTGGTGTGCCTTTGACGTATCTGAGGACGCTCGCGACTGCCCCGTTTTCCGAGGAAAATCACTGTGTACCGAAAGCGTCATCTGTGCCTTCTGAGCACCCTCATGCCTCATGATGGTCTTTGGGCTCTCCTGTTGGTAGGCCGAAGGCCAGGCAGCCATGTGTTTCCTCCGTCGGAGAGCCAGATAGCCACAGCTCAGAAGAATCCTCAGGAAGTGTTTTCTCCCTGGTCTGCTGTGCAATGCAAGGGGACCCCAGTTGGTAAACCTGAGCTGCACTGGAACAAACACCGCCATGGCAAGGGTTCTCAGAATTCATCGCTGACGTCTTCCCCTCGCAAGCAGCACGTCGACTTCAGATCCAGCTGGAGACATGTGCTCTCAGCCTTTGAAGACTGTCAGGCCTTGGCAAGCTCCACGGTCAGGTAGGAGACACTAAGGCGTTCACTGGCTCACGCCATTCACCTCAGGAGGACTCCTGCTTGCCAAAGTGTTGTCATGGAAGGGCCCATGTGTGTGGCATGTGTCTACGTGGCCTGCTTCTGAATGTCAGGTACACGAGCTAGGTGTCAACCGTGAAAGTGGAGGGGGACGGGAACGGCACAATTGGCCCCAGTGACAAACCGGAGAGCTGCGTCCTCAGAGCTGCCGGAGAAACAGTCCTGTTGCCCGTCTTCTATTCACCCCTGGATTACCCTGAGAGGCAACCGGAGGCAGAGTGAATTTTCTTGAACGAACCGGAGTGCGTGCAGTTCCTTGCTAGGTTCTCATCCCAAAGCCTTCTTGGCCAGTGGTAAGGAAACTTGCCCGCGTGTTGCAAGGAAGGTCCGTGTTTTCGACGATGAGCGCTTAATGGAATGCCCTGCGGTCGCCAACCTTCTCAACCCTGCGGGAATACCCGGGGAGGAACGGAGACTTGGCCCAAGGAAACAGAATGCTGGCAATTGCTTGCTCAGAGTACTTCCAGCAGAGGAGGTTATCTAGGGCGTAAGTCAGCCGAGCGCCAGGCTCAAGGTAAGGTGCAGTGTTTCCTTCCACCAGCACAGTCGCAGTCAGCAGTTTCAACGAGGCCTTCCCGACTGAACTGCTGTAAAGGCTGGTGTGCCTTTCAAGACTCTGAAAGGATGAGGATGCGAGCATCTGCACCGTATTCCGAGGAAGGTCACTGTGGAGCAGAAGTGGCATCTGTGCCTGCTGAGCAACACCCAGCCACAAGGGTCTTGGGACTCCAGTGTTTTGTATGCAGGAGGCTGGGCAACAACGTTTCTCCTCCATCGGAGAGCTCGATTTGGAGAGCTTAGAGGAAGCCGGAAGAGCACGTTTATAACGGGGCCTCTGGCCAATGCAAGGGGGCCTCCTTTTGTAACCCTGAGCTGCTTTTGGAAAACCACCGTGCTTACACGAGCTCTCGGAATTCATACTTGACCTCTTGCTCCCTGAAGCAGCACCTGGACTTCACCTCTCGAGGGAGAAAGAGGCAGTCGTCCTCCGAAGACTGCTAGGCCTTTGCAAGATGTCCCATGAACTTAGGCGAAACGAAGGCGTTCACTGGCTCGCGCAGTTCACTTCCGGAGGAACACTGGCTTTCCAAAGTGCTTTCAGCGAAGGGGTACAGTACGTGACATGGGTCTCCTTTGGCCACCCGGGAACTTCAGCTACATGAGCTGCGTGGCAACCGTGAAAAGGGGGCGGGACGAGAAAAGCGAAATCCGTCCCGTTGGCAAGCCGGCGAGCTGCGTGCTCGGAGCTGCCTGACAACAAGGCCTGCTGCCCGTCTTGTCCTCACCGTAGGCGTTCCCTGGGAGGCAAAGTGAGGAAGAGTGAGTTTTCTCGAAAGAACGAGGGGGTGTGTGCAGTTCCTCACTAGGAGCTCATCCCAAAGCCTTCTTGGCTAGTGGTTAGGAAACCTGCCCCCATGCCGCCAAAGGAAGGTCCGCGTGTGCCGTGAGAAGTGTTGTAGTGCAGATCTTTCTGAGAAGCCTTAGTGAAGCTACTGCTTTAACACCGGTAGGCCTCTCAGGACTGCAGGCTCGCTCACGCCTGGACCCAGGTCAAGGAAGAACACGTTGTAGCCAAAGTGTCAACTGCGGCTTCTGAGTAACCTGCAGCCCCATGGGTGGTTGGCCTCCACTCTGTGCATGCAGAGGGCAGGGCAACACACGGCTTGCTCCGGCGGAGAGCCAGACCTCCAACTCTGGAAAGCAGTCTTGGTAACAGAGTGGGGGCCGGTGTCACGTGCAATGCCTGTCAGACTCCCGGCTTAGCTATTAGCTGCACTGAATCATACCCGGCGAGTAACAGGGATTCTACGAACTCAAAGCTGACGACCCTTCACCTCCAGCAGAAAGGTGACTTTACAACCAGCCCGAAATGATGGACACCTTTCCCGAAGCACTGCTGGGAGATTGAAAGTTCCAACGTCGACCACGCCTGACTGAAGCGCTGTCTTGGCCAGGCACGTCACCCTGCGCAGAACCTCTGCTTACAAAAGGCTCCTCACAGGAGCGCCTGGCGTGTCGCGTGGCTCTCTTGGAGCTGAGCAGAAGGTGCTGCTCCACAGGCTGGGTTTGCACGTAGAAACTGGATCCTGAGGGCTGAAGCATTATTGGTCCCTTTGGAACAGGAGGCTTGGGGCCAGAAAACTGAAGGTAAAGCACGGGGGCGGGGGTGGGCGGGCACCCATCTTGGGCACCCCGCAGGAACTCCTTGGGAGGAAGCGTGAGTTTGCTCCAAAGAAACAGTGTGCCTGCCACTCCTTGCCAGGAGGTCATGCAGCAGACCACTTCAGCTAAGGCGAATGTCGGCTGAGCAGCATACTCAAAGTAAGGGGCAGTGTTTCCATCAGCAAACTTGGTGGTCGCAAGTAGACCCGAGGCTTTCACCACTGAAGTGCCGTAGTGCTGGTGTGCCTTTGACGTATCTGAGGACGCTCGCGACTGCCCCGTTTTCCGAGGAAAATCACTGTGTACCGAAAGCGTCATCTGTGCCTTCTGAGCACCCTCATGCCTCATGATGGTCTTTGGGCTCTCCTGTTGGTAGGCCGAAGGCCAGGCAGCCATGTGTTTCCTCCGTCGGAGAGCCAGATAGCCACAGCTCAGAAGAATCCTCAGGAAGAGTTTTCTCCCTGGTCTGCTGTGCAATGCAAGGGGACCCCAGTTGGTAAACCTGAGCTGCACTGGAACAAACACCGCCATGGCAAGGGTTCTCAGAATTCATCGCTGACGTCTTCCCCTCGCAAGCAGCACGTCGACTTCAGATCCAGCTGGAGACATGTGCTCTCAGCCTTTGAAGACTGTCAGGCCTTGGCAAGCTCCACGGTCAGGTAGGAGACACTAAGGCGTTCACTGGCTCACGCCATTCACCTCAGGAGGACTCCTGCTTGCCAAAGTGTTGTCATGGAAGGGCCCATGTGTGTGGCATGTGTCTACGTGGCCTGCTTCTGAATGTCAGGTACACGAGCTAGGTGTCAACCGTGAAAGTGGAGGGGGACGGGAACGGCACAATTGGCCCCAGTGACAAACCGGAGAGCTGCGTCCTCAGAGCTGCCGGAGAAACAGTCCTGTTGCCCGTCTTCTATTCACCCCTGGATTACCCTGAGAGGCAACCGGAGGCAGAGTGAATTTTCTTGAACGAACCGGAGTGCGTGCAGTTCCTTGCTAGGTTCTCATCCCAAAGCCTTCTTGGCCAGTGGTAAGGAAACTTGCCCGCGTGTTGCAAGGAAGGTCCGTGTTTTCGACGATGAGCACTTAATGGAACGCCCTGCGGTCGCCAACCTTCTCAACCCTGCGGGAATACCCGGGGAGGAACGGAGACTTGGCCCAAGGAAACAGAATGCTGGCAATTGCTTGCTCGGAGTACCTCCAGCAGAGGAGGTTATCTAGGGCGTAAGTCAGCCGAGCGCCAGACTCAAGGTAAGGTGCAGTGTTTCCTTCCACCAGCACAGTCGCAGTCAGCAGTTTCAACGAGGCCTTCCCGACTGAACTGCTGTAAAGGCTGGTGTGCCTTTCAAGACTCTGAAAGGATGAGGATGCGAGCGTCTGCACCGTATTCCAAGGAAGGTCACTGTGGAGCAGAAGTGGCATCTGTGCCTGCTGAGCAACACCCAGCCACAAGGGTCTTGGGACTCTAGTGTTTTGTATGCAGGAGGCTGGGCAACAACGTTTCTCCTCCATCGGAGAGCTCGATTTGGAGAGCTTAGAGGAAGCCGGAAGAGCACGTTTATAACGGGGCCTCTGGCCAATGCAAGGGGGCCTCCTTTTGTAACCCTGAGCTGCTTTTGGAAAAACACCCTGCTTACACGAGCTCTCGGAATTCATACTTGACCTCTTGCTCCCTGAAGCAGCACCTGGACTTCACCTCTCGAGGGAGAAAGAGGCAGTCGTCCTCCGAAGACTGCTAGGCCTTTGCAAGATGTCCCATGAGCTTAGGCGAAACGAAGGCGTTCACTGGCTCGCGCAGTTCACTTCCGGGGGAACACTGGCTTTCCAAAGTGCTTTCAGCGAAGGGGTACAGTACGTGACATGGGTCTCCTTTGGCCGCCCGGGAACTTCAGCTACATGAGCTGCGTGGCAACCGTGAAAAGGGGGCGGGACGAGAAAAGCGAAATCCGTCCCGTTGGCAAGCCGGCGAGCTGCGTGCTCGGAGCTGCCTGACAACAAGGCCTGCTGCCCGTCTTGTCCTCACCGTAGGCGTTCCCTGGGAGGCAAAGTGAGGAAGAGTGAGTTTTCTCGAAAGAACGAGGGGGTGTGTGCAGTTCCTCACTAGGAGCTCATCCCAAAGCCTTCTTGGCTAGTGGTTAGGAAACCTGCCCCCTTGCCGCCAAAGGAAGGTCCGCGTGTGCCGTGAGAAGTGTTGCAGTGCAGATCTTTCTGAGAAGCCTTAGTGAAGTTACTGCTTTAACACCGGTAGGCCTCTCAGGACTGCAGGCTCGCTCACGCCTGGACCCAGGCCAAGGAATAACACGTTGTAGCCAAAGTGTCAACTGCGGCTTCTGAGTAACCTGCAGCCCCATGGGTGGTTGGCCTCCACTCTGTGCATGCAGAGGGCAGGGCAACACACGGCTTGCTCCGGCAGAGAGCCAGACCTCCAACTCTGGAAAGCAGCCTTGGTAACAGAGTGGGGGCCGGTGTCACGTGCAATGCCTTTCAGACTCCCGGCTTAGCTATTAGCTGCACTGAATCATACCCGGCGAGTAACAGGGATTCTACGAACTCAAAGCTGACGACCCTTCACCTCCAGCAGAAAGGTGACTTTACAACCAGCCCGAAATGATGGACACCTTTCCCGAAGCATTGCTGGGAGATTGAAAGTTCCAACGTCGACCACGCCTGACTGAAGCGCTGTCGTGGCCAGGCACGTCACCCTGCACAGAACCTCTGCTTACAAAAGGCTCCTCACAAGAGCGCCTGGTGTGTCGCGTGGCTCTCTTGGAGCTGAGCAGAAGGTGCTGCTCCCCAGGCTGGGTTTGCACGTAGAAACTGGATCCTGAGGGCTGAAGCATTATTGGTCCCTTTGGAACAGGAGGCTTGGGGCCAGAAAACTGAAGGTAAAGCACGGGGGCGGGGGTGGGCGGGCACCCATCTTGGGCACCCCGCAGGAACTCCTTGGGAGGAAGCGTGAGTTTGCTCCAAAGAAACAGTGTGCCTGCCACTCCTTGCCAGGAGGTCATGCAGCAGACCACTTCAGCTAAGGCGAATGTCGGCTGAGCGGCATACTCAAAGTAAGGGGCAGTGTTTCCATCAGCAAACTTGGTGGTCGCAAGTAGACCCGAGGCTTTCACCACTGAAGTGCCGTAGTGCTGGTGTGCCTTTGACGTATCTGAGGACGCTCGCGACTGCACCGTTTTCCGAGGAAAATCACTGTGTACCGAAAGCGTCATCTGTGCCTTCTGAGCACCCTCATGCCTCATGATGGTCTTTGGGCTCTCCTGTTGGTAGGCCGAAGGCCAGGCAGCCATGTGTTTCCTCCGTCGGAGAGCCAGATAGCCACAGCTCAGAAGAATCCTCAGGAAGAGTTTTCTCCCTGGTCTGCTGTGCAATGCAAGGGGACCCCAGTTGGTAAACCTGAGCTGCACTGGAACAAACACCGCCATGGCAAGGGTTCTCAGAATTCATCGCTGACGTCTTCCCCTCGCAAGCAGCACGTCGACTTCAGATCCAGCTGGAGACATGTGCTCTCAGCCTTTGAAGACTGTCAGGCCTTGGCAAGCTCCACGGTCAGGTAGGAGACACTAAGGCGTTCACTGGCTCACGCCATTCACCTCAGGAGGACTCCTGCTTGCCAAAGTGTTGTCATGGAAGGGCCCATGTGTGTGGCATGTGTCTACGTGGCCTGCTTCTGAATGTCAGGTACACGAGCTAGGTGTCAACCGTGAAAGTGGAGGGGGACGGGAACGGCACAATTGGCCCCAGTGACAAACCGGAGAGCTGCGTCCTCAGAGCTGCCGGAGAAACAGTCCTGTTGCCCGTCTTCTATTCACCCCTGGATTACCCTGAGAGGCAACCGGAGGCAGAGTGAATTTTCTTGAACGAACCGGAGTGCGTGCAGTTCCTTGCTAGGTTCTCATCCCAAAGCCTTCTTGGCCAGTGGTAAGGAAACTTGCCCGCGTGTTGCAAGGAAGGTCCGTGTTTTCGACGATGAGCGCTTAATGGAATGCCCTGCGGTCGCCAACCTTCTCAACCCTGCGGGAATACCCGGGGAGGAACGGAGACTTGGCCCAAGGAAACAGAATGCTGGCAATTGCTTGCTCAGAGTACTTCCAGCAGAGGAGGTTATCTAGGGCGTAAGTCAGCCGAGCGCCAGACTCAAGGTAAGGTGCAGTGTTTCCTTCCACCAGCACAGTCGCAGTCAGCAGTTTCAACGAGGCCTTCCCGACTGAACTGCTGTAAAGGCTGGTGTGCCTTTCAAGACTCTGAAAGGATGAGGATGCGAGCGTCTGCACCGTATTCCGAGGAAGGTCACTGTGGAGCAGAAGTGGCATCTGTGCCTGCTGAGCAACACCCAGCCACAAGGGTCTTGGGACTCTAGTGTTTTGTATGCAGGAGGCTGGGCAACAACGTTTCTCCTCCATCGGAGAGCTCGATTTGGAGAGCTTAGAGGAAGCCGGAAGAGCACGTTTATAACGGGGCCTCTGGCCAATGCAAGGGGGCCTCCTTTTGTAACCCTGAGCTGCTTTTGGAAAAACACCCTGCTTACACGAGCTCTCGGAATTCATACTTGACCTCTTGCTCCCTGAAGCAGCACCTGGACTTCACCTCTCGAGGGAGAAAGAGGCAGTCGTCCTCCGAAGACTGCTAGGCCTTTGCAAGATGTCCCATGAGCTTAGGCGAAACGAAGGCGTTCACTGGCTCGCGCAGTTCACTTCCGGGGGAACACTGGCTTTCCAAAGTGCTTTCAGCGAAGGGGTACAGTACGTGACATGGGTCTCCTTTGGCCGCCCGGGAACTTCAGCTACATGAGCTGCGTGGCAACCGTGAAAAGGGGGCGGGACGAGAAAAGCGAAATCCGTCCCGTTGGCAAGCCGGCGAGCTGCGTGCTCGGAGCTGCCTGACAACAAGGCCTGCTGCCAGTCTTGTCCTCACCGTAGGCGTTCCCTGGGAGGCAAAGTGAGGAAGAGTGAGTTTTCTCGAAAGAACGAGGGGGTGTGTGCAGTTCCTCACTAGGAGCTCATCCCAAAGCCTTCTTGGCTAGTGGTTAGGAAACCTGCCCCCTTGCCGCCAAAGGAAGGTCCGCGTGTGCCGTGAGAAGTGTTGCAGTGCAGATCTTTCTGAGAAGCCTTAGTGAAGTTACTGCTTTAACACCGGTAGGCCTCTCAGGACTGCAGGCTCGCTCACGCCTGGACCCAGGCCAAGGAAGAACACGTTGTAGCCAAAGTGTCAACTGCGGCTTCTGAGTAACCTGCAGCCCCATGGGTGGTTGGCCTCCACTCTGTGCATGCAGAGGGCAGGGCAACACACGGCTTGCTCCGGCAGAGAGCCAGACCTCCAACTCTGGAAAGCAGCCTTGGTAACAGAGTGGGGGCCGGTGTCACGTGCAATGCCTTTCAGACTCCCGGCTTAGCTATTAGCTGCACTGAATCATACCCGGCGAGTAACAGGGATTCTACGAACTCAAAGCTGACGACCCTTCACCTCCAGCAGAAAGGTGACTTTACAACCAGCCCGAAATGATGGACACCTTTCCCGAAGCATTGCTGGGAGATTGAAAGTTCCAACGTCGACCACGCCTGACTGAAGCGCTGTCGTGGCCAGGCACGTCACCCTGCACAGAACCTCTGCTTACAAAAGGCTCCTCACAAGAGCGCCTGGTGTGTCGCGTGGCTCTCTTGGAGCTGGGCAGAAGGTGCTGCTCCCCAGGCTGGGTTTGCACGTAGAAACTGGATCCTGAGGGCTGAAGCATTATTGGTCCCTTTGGAACAGGAGGCTTGGGGCCAGAAAACTGAAGGTAAAGCACGGGGGCGGGGGTGGGCGGGCACCCATCTTGGGCACCCCGCAGGAACTCCTTGGGAGGAAGCGTGAGTTTGCTCCAGAGAAACAGTGTGCCTGCCACTCCTTGCCAGGAGGTCATGCAGCAGACCACTTCAGCTAAGGCGAATGTCGGCTGAGCGGCATACTCAAAGTAAGGGGCAGTGTTTCCATCAGCAAACTTGGTGGTCGCAAGTAGACCCGAGGCTTTCACCACTGAAGTGCCGTAGTGCTGGTGTGCCTTTGACGTATCTGAGGACGCTCGCGACTGCCCCGTTTTCCGAGGAAAATCACTGTGTACCGAAAGCGTCATCTGTGCCTTCTGAGCACCCTCATGCCTCATGATGGTCTTTGGGCTCTCCTGTTGGTAGGCCGAAGGCCAGGCAGCCATGTGTTTCCTCCGTCGGAGAGCCAGATAGCCACAGCTCAGAAGAATCCTCAGGAAGAGTTTTCTCCCTGGTCTGCTGTGCAATGCAAGGGGACCCCAGTTGGTAAACCTGAGCTGCACTGGAACAAACACCGCCATGGCAAGGGTTCTCAGAATTCATCGCTGACGTCTTCCCCTCGCAAGCAGCACGTCGACTTCAGATCCAGCTGGAGACATGTGCTCTCAGCCTTTGAAGACGGTCAGGCCTTGGCAAGCTCCACGGTCAGGTAGGCGACACGAAGGCGTTCACTGGCTCAACGCCGTTCACCTCAGGAGGACTCCTGCTTGCCAAAGTGTTGTCATGGAAGGGCCCATGTGTGTGGCATGTGTCTACGTGGCCTGCTTCTGAACGTCAGGTACACGAGCTAGGTGTCAACCGTGAAAGTGGAGGGGGATGGGAACGGCACAATTGGCCCCAGTGACAAACCGGAGAGCTGCGTCCTCAGAGCTGCCGGAGAAACAGTCCTGTTGCCCGTCTTCTATTCACCCCTGGATTACCCTGAGAGGCAACCGGAGGCAGAGTGAATTTTCTTGAACGAACCGGAGTGCGTGCAGTTCCTTGCTAGGTTCTCATCCCAAAGCCTTCTTGGCCAGTGGTAAGGAAACTTGCCCGCGTGTTGCAAGGAAGGTCCGTGTTTTCGACGATGAGCGCTTAATGGAACGCCCAGCGGTCGCCAACCTTCTCAACCCTGCGGGAATACCCGGGGAGGAACGGAGACTTGGCCCAAGGAAACAGAATGCTGGCAATTGCTTGCTCGGAGTACCTCCAGCAGAGGAGGTTATCTAGGGCGTAAGTCAGCCGAGCGCCAGACTCAAGGTAAGGTGCAGTGTTTCCTTCCACCAGCACAGTCGCAGTCAGCAGTTTCAACGAGGCCTTCCCGACTGAACTGCTGTAAAGGCTGGTGTGCCTTTCAAGACTCTGAAAGGATGAGGATGCGAGCGTCTGCACCGTATTCCGAGGAAGGTCACTGTGGAGCAGAAGTGGCATCTGTGCCTGCTGAGCAACACCCAGCCACAAGGGTCTTGGGACTCCAGTGTTTTGTATGCAGGAGGCTGGGCAACAACGTTTCTCCTCCATCAGAGAGCTCGATTTGGAGAGCTTAGAGGAAGCCGGAAGAGCACGTTTATAACGGGGCCTCTGGCCAATGCAAGGGGGCCTCCTTTTGTAACCCTGAGCTGCTTTTGGAAAACCACCGTGCTTACACGAGCTCTCGGAATTCATACTTGACCTCTTGCTCCCTGAAGCAGCACCTGGACTTCACCTCTCGAGGGAGAAAGAGGCAGTCGTCCTCCGAAGACTGCTAGGCCTTTGCAAGATGTCCCATGACCTTAGGCGAAACGAAGGCGTTCACTGGCTCGCGCAGTTCACTTCCGGAGGAACACTGGCTTTCCAAAGTGCTTTCAGCGAAGGGGTACAGTACGTGACATGGGTCTCCTTTGGCCGCCCGGGAACTTCAGCTACATGAGCTGCGTGGCAACCGTGAAAAGGGGGCGGGACGAGAAAAGCGAAATCCGTCCCGTTGGCAAGCCGGCGAGCTGCGTGCTCGGAGCTGCCTGACAACAAGGCCTGCTGCCCGTCTTGTCCTCACCGTAGGCGTTCCCTGGGAGGCAAAGTGAGGAAGAGTGAGTTTTCTCGAAAGAACGAGGGGGTGTGTGCAGTTCCTCACTAGGAGCTCATCCCAAAGCCTTCTTGGCTAGTGGTTAGGAAACCTGCCCCCATGCCGCCAAAGGAAGGTCCGCGTGTGCCGTGAGAAGTGTTGCAGTGCAGATCTTTCTGAGAAGCCTTAGTGAAGCTACTGCTTTAACACCGGTAGGCCTCTCAGGACTGCAGGCTCGCTCACGCCTGGACCCAGGTCAAGGAAGAACACGTTGTAGCCAAAGTGTCAACTGCAGCTTCTGAGTAACCTGCAGCCCCATGGGTGGTTGGCCTCCACTCTGTGCATGCAGAGGGCAGGGCAACACACGGCTTGCTCCGGCGGAGAGCCAGACCTCCAACTCTGGAAAGCAGTCTTGGTAACAGAGTGGGGGCCGGTGTCACGTGCAATGCCTGTCAGACTCCCGGCTTAGCTATTAGCTGCACTGAATCATACCCGGCGAGTAACAGGGATTCTACGAACTCAAAGCTGACGACCCTTCACCTCCAGCAGAAAGGTGACTTTACAACCAGCCCGAAATGATGGACACCTTTACCGAAGCACTGCTGGGAGATTGAAAGTTCCAACGTCGGCCACGCCTGACTGAAGCGCTGTCGTGGCCAGGCACGTCACCCTGCGCAGAACCTCTGCTTACAAAAGGCTCCTCACAGGAGCGCCTGGTGTGTCGCGTGGCTCTCTTGGAGCTGAGCAGAAGGTGCTGCTCCACAGGCTGGGTTTGCACGTAGAAACTGGATCCTGAGGGCTGAAGCATTATTGGTCCCTTTGGAACAGGAGGCTTGGGGCCAGAAAACTGAAGGTAAAGCACGGGGGCGGGGGTGGGCGGGCACCCATCTTGGGCACCCCGCAGGAACTCCTTGGGAGGAAGCGTGAGTTTGCTCCAAAGAAACAGTGTGCCTGCCACTCCTTGCCAGGAGGTCATGCAGCAGACCACTTCAGCTAAGGCGAATGTCGGCTGAGCGGCATACTCAAAGTAAGGGGCAGTGTTTCCATCAGCAAACTTGGTGGTCGCAAGTAGACCCGAGGCTTTCACCACTGAAGTGCCGTAGTGCTGGTGTGCCTTTGACGTATCTGAGGACGCTCGCGACTGCCCCGTTTTCCGAGGAAAATCACTGTGTACCGAAAGCGTCATCTGTGCCTTCTGAGCACCCTCATGCCTCATGATGGTCTTTGGGCTCTCCTGTTGGTAGGCCGAAGGCCAGGCAGCCATGTGTTTCCTCCGTTGGAGAGCCAGATAGATAGCCACAGCTCAGAAGAATCCTCAGGAAGAGTTTTCTCCCTGGTCTGCTGTGCAATGCAAGGGGACCCCAGTTGGTAAACCTGAGCTGCACTGGAACAAACACCGCCATGGCAAGGGTTCTCAGAATTCATCGCTGACGTCTTCCCCTCGCAAGCAGCACGTCGACTTCAGATCCAGCTGGAGACATGTGCTCTCAGCCTTTGAAGACTGTCAGGCCTTGGCAAGCTCCACGGTCAGGTAGGCGACACTAAGGCGTTCACTGGCTCACGCCATTCACCTCAGGAGGACTCCTGCTTGCCAAAGTGTTGTCATGGAAGGGCCCATGTGTGTGGCATGTGTCTACGTGGCCTGCTTCTGAATGTCAGGTACACGAGCTAGGTGTCAACCGTGAAAGTGGAGGGGGACGGGAACGGCACAATTGGCCCCAGTGACAAACCGGAGAGCTGCGTCCTCAGAGCTGCCGGAGAAACAGTCCTGTTGCCCGTCTTCTATTCACCCCTGGATTACCCTGAGAGGCAACCGGAGGCAGAGTGAATTTTCTTGAACGAAGCGGAATGCGTGCAGTTCCTTGCTAGGTTCTCATCCCAAAGCCTTCTTGGCCAGTGGTAAGGAAACTTGCCCGCGTGTTGCAAGGAAGGTTCGTGTTTTCGATGATGAGTGCTTAATGAAACGCCCTGCGGTCGCCAACCTTCTCAACCCTGCGGGAATACCCGGGGAGGAACGGAGACTTGGCCCAAGGAAACAGAATGCTGGCAATTGCTTGCTCGGAGTACCTCCAGCAGAGGAGGTTATCTAGGGCGTAAGTCAGCCGAGCGCCAGACTCAAGGTAAGGTGCAGTGTTTCTTTCCACCAGCACAGTCGCAGTCAGCAGTTTCAACAAGGCCTTCCCGACTGAACTGCTGTAAAGCCTGGTGTGCCTTTCAAGACTCTGAAAGGATGAGGATGCGAGCATCTGCACCGTATTTGAGGAAGGTCACTGTGTACCAAAAATGGCATCTGTGCCTGCTTAGCAACATCCAGCCATATGTGTCTTTGGACTCTACTCTTTTGTATGTAGAAGGCCAGGCAACATAATATTTCGGATAGCTAGATATCCAGAACTTTGAAGAATCCTCACGTAGAGGTTTCTCCATTTATAAATTATATACCTGAAAAGACTTGTGTGTCTAACACGTATAGAATTCTAAAAACTCAGTACTTAGAAAAAATTTAAAAAATTAACAATATGGGTAAAAATATTTATAAAGTAATCCTTCCAAGGATGTGTACCGATGCAATTATGTACATGAGTAGCTCAATGTAATGAAATATTATCTAAATCAAAATGAAAGCCCCAGTAGATACAACCACACACCTATTGAATGGCTAAAAATAGAAAAGTCCAAGCACACCAAGTATTGGTGAGGCAGTGTAGGAACTGGAAGTCTTTTGCACTGCTATTGGGAAGTAAAATGTTACAGTCACTTCAGTCAACAGTTTGGCTGTTTCTTTATACGTTGAACATACACCTACCGTATGATCCAGCCTTTCTGCACCTAGACATTTATGCAAGAAAAATGAAAGCATATGTTCATACAAAGACTTGTACGTGGATTATCATATCATATTTATTTTTAATAGACAGAATTGTAACAACCTCGAGCATCCATCAACAGGCGAATGAATCAACATATAGTGGTATACTCATACAGTGAAACACTACTCAGCAAAGCAAAGTGAACTATTGATACCTACAAAAATATGAATTACTCTCAAAATAATTACATTCAGTGAAAGAAGCCAGATAAAAAAGTCCTCACTGTGTGAATCCATTTATATAAATTTCTAGAAAACTGCAAACACATCTCTAACGATAGAAAGCATATCAGTGGTCCCTTGGGGATGTGGAGGGGTGGAATGTGAGGGGAAAAAAGGGGCTTTATGAATGAGACATAAAAACACTTCCAAGTGCTGGATATGTTCCCTTTCTTGATTGTGTTTACAGTTCCATGGGTATATGCATATTTCAGAACTTAAATTGTGTTCTTTAATTATGTGCAGTGTATTTTGTGTCCATTCTATTTAACAGAGCCATTACAAAAAGGCTAAGAACAGACGTTTGTCTCAAAAAATAAATGTAGCAAAGAACAGAAAAGTCAAGTACAGTATGATCTCTGTCAGTTGAATTTTCCTATAGTTTATTTCCCTGAAAAAATATATCCCAGTTCTTAAAAGAGATGGGACTCTTAATAAAAGGTGAAAAAACCCGGCAAAGCCATCAGCAGGGTGAGCTCCAGCTACTTTTCAATTGTGAGACACTATGTGCACGGTTCAGATATGTTAGGATGTTTGTTCTTCCTGCCCAATATTTTAGAGAGGATAGTAAATACCCCCATTAAATGCCTGCAAGTGATGGCCAGAATGGAGTTTGGAGAATGATGGCTGTGATCTTTAATATGGTTGTGCCTTTTTAAGGAGTCTCACTCAGAATTTCCAGAGTAATTTTGGAGTCAACTTTTTTTGTTTTTGGATGATATATATGTCTAACTCACCTCAAGAATATATCCATGTAGACTTGAAGTTAGGGACCACCTGGTGTAAATTTGTGTGGTTATCTCCTGACCTAACCTTTTAGCTTCTTTTTGTTCCTCGATTGTAGTTAAGCTTCATCTTGCCTTCAGGGCCTTTGTATTTGCTGTTCCCATGTTTTGGAAATATTATTTCCAGAAAAATTTTCTATAAATAATTCCTTTCTATTCTTTGGCACTCATCTCTTAAAGATATTTTTTCCTTGATTGTGCTACTAGCCTAACTTAGTCCCAATTTATCAGATTATCTTACTTCTTTCACAGAATAATAATCAAAACAAATATTATCTTTTGCGTCTCTTTGTATTTAGGTGAACTTCTTCCCAAAGAACTCAAGCCCCACAGTGACAGAGGTTGTTACCTTTCTTATCCCTTATTCTGTGTCTTAGAACTGTGTCTGGCATGTAGTAATCACTCGAGGCCTGTTGACTGTGTAAAGAATATGTGAGTAGATGAACAGATTTGGAGTTATTTGAGGTCGCTCTTAATGATGGCTGGTGTTGGTGATTAAATTAAAATTGTAGGTTTTAGAGTTGGAAGTGATCTTGCTGAGTCTCACAGCTATGGCAAAACTCTCCCTACTGTAGCATCCCTGACAGATGATCAAGTCTGAGCTTGAATAACTGTATATGAAAGACCCTAGCCAGGGCAACCTCCTAGCTTTCTTCCAAGCAGATCACAATCTTCCATGGGAGTTTGCTACTTATTATTCAGCCGTAATTAGGAGAAAACGGTTTGATTTACCCAGAATCATCTTCTCTCAGTCTCCTTGTTCTAGTTCCTAGAGAATAGACAGGACAGAGTTTCCTCTAAATTACATCCTTTGGGTTTGCATTCCTGCTTGAAACAAAATAAGCACCATGCTATGGCAAAATTCCCCTTGATTGTCTGCCACTTGTTGCTACATTGTTTGTTAGTGTTTAGAAATAATTTGTGTTAATGTTCCACATTATACTTGATGGAGTACAGAAAAAAGAGATCTCGGGGTTATGTTAGAAGCAATCAGACACATATTTTAACTTACCCTTTTAATGTATTTAATGCTGACACTGTGAGGAATTGAGCAGTATAGTCACCGCGTATTGTCATTGCTGAGAAAATGTATTTATGTTGAAATTTATGATAACTTTGAAAGTATTAGCTGATGGGGGAATTGTCAGCTTCATATTACAGCTCTGAGCATTTCTCAAAAAGTTGTGATACGAAACACCTCTGCCTTTTCTTGTATTTCTGTTATGTTCAGCTACTTGACAAAAAGCATTCTTCATATTCCTGAAATAACGATGGGATTAGTTGAGATTCTTTTGGGTCCTAAGGGACCAACATGTGTGCATAATAGTGTCGAGTTACACAGAGCCTGGATGTTTGGCTCCAGACTGAAAGCCCCATGGAGTCGTTTTTTCACATCTGTTCACCAATGTGTATGAATGGGAGAAATCCAAAATTCTGGTTGTTTAATCAAGGGGAGCCACACTCCTTTTCCTTTTGCTGTGACAAACAAGTAAAGAGTTGTAAAATATCTGAAAAGAGTCTCTTAGGGTTTGGTAGAACGCTTAAGTGGGATGTAGAGAATATACAACAAAAAGAAAAGCAAGTGAGTACTGCTGGCAAACTTTTTCAAGGACAGCTAACAAAATAATAATAGTAGTAACAACAATAGTAAGCTTGATTTTACAAGACTTAAGTGTGGCATAGATTCCTATGCACTCTACCTGTATTAACTCCATGCCACAGCTCTGTAAAATGGGTGAGGTTATTAAGCCCTTGTTCTTCAAAGAGGAAGTGAAACACAAAGAAGTAACACTCCTGAAGTCCCACCACTAATAAGTGGTGGAGCTGGGGAAAAAGGATCCAGGCAAATTAATTTCAGAGTTAGGGCTCTTAACCAGTAGGTTATGTCCCACAGGTAATATTTGCACATTTTGAAATCACTTTACAAATAATATTTTTACCCCTAAAGTACACAGGGAATACCCAGGGAAATGGGCATTATAATTATTTTTATTTCTTTGCCAATAATCTGTTAACTTTTGGCAGTTCAGTATCCTTCCCCAACTTCTTAAAATATTAGCCTACAATCCAAAACAATAAGGGCTAGTGAAAATAAATGTCTTGTAAATCCAGTTCAAGAAAGCAACTAAAAACTAAGGCCCCCTAGGATGTTAAAGAGAAAGCAAAAGAAAAGAAGAGAGAAAAGCCCAAACCCTATAATTAAGCTCCACGTTGTTAGGTAAAGGGGCATTTAATTAATGCTTCTTTAATACCTTGTGCACAGAGGCATGGCTCTACAGAAGCCAAGGAGTCTCCCTTTCATCACTGATTCATGGTATGCTTCTGGCAGGGTCACTTCCTTCTTTGAGCCTCAAAGCTTTTCATCAAGACGGTGAGGGAGTTGGAACAAGGTTAGCTCTCACAAGCCAGCTCTCATGTTCTCTCATGTTACCTGTGAGTCTAGGTAAGTGCCGAATGTCTTTAACGTGACAGATTATATTTTTTCTTAACCATTTCTCTTCTCCTGATTTTTACGTAATTTCTAATACATAGTAGAATAGTAGAAAAGAAAAAATACCACACTGAAAAGTAACTGATACACTAACTTTCCATTCTCATTTCACTGCCAATTCAGCCAAAAGCCTTCTGTAGAATTCTGATGCAGACCATGAAAACACACTGTAAGTGTTCCAAAGTCTTTTCCATATTTGGTAGTCCTGTGATTTCCATTGGCAGAACTATCTTGGACTGTCATCTGAAAATCTATCAAAAAGAAATTAAGTAATAGGAATTCATATCAATAGTATTGGAGAAAGAAATCCTTGACCTTATCTTACTGTGTGAACCTTCATCCATGTACAAAATCAACAAGAAAGGTTAAAAGTTAAAGGCAACATATTCCCATGAATAGAAGGGAGAACATAACACAAATAATATACAATGCTAACATTATGTACATACACATATATACAAGTGGTCTTGAAATATATTCCCAGATATTAATTGGATTAAAGTTTGGGGCAAGCATTTTTTCTCATAGAGAACATTATTCTTTAAGGCACATACAGGCACACATATCTGCCCTGCTGGCCTCTCACAGTTTCAGTTGATTCTAGTCACGTCCCCAGTTCATTTCCCCATATATTTATTCTCAGATTAGTGATTTTTGAACAGGTGTTCATCTCTTTAGAAATACCTGTCCATGACTGCAGAGTACTCAGATTTCTTTTTGGCATTTGGTGGCATATGATAGGGAAAGTGACGAGTTGTATGACAGGAGAGGTACAAGGTGAACCTTAGAGTAAGTAAGACTTTATGCATAGTTCTTAATCCCAAAAGGAAAAGAG
This sequence comes from Eschrichtius robustus, assembly GCF_028021215.1. Lineage (NCBI taxonomy): Eukaryota > Metazoa > Chordata > Mammalia > Artiodactyla > Eschrichtiidae > Eschrichtius > Eschrichtius robustus. The sequence continues at coordinate 672,766 of NW_027175690.1, read as the reverse complement.
GATAGCAGTGAAAGTCATTGGAATAAAGGACCTCTCAGATGAATCAGCATTAGGATAATTCATTGGTTACCGACTGTCCAGTCGTTTTAGGTTATAAAGTATTCCTGAGTGACTGCGTCACTTTATGAAAGGATTTACCTAACTATAGCTTTCTTTTGCTGGAATTAGTTTATATGGCAATAATATGCATAGAGAATGGCAATTGTGAATTCCTGTCTTCCCCAAATTGAAGACACTCATTAATGTACAAGTTTCCCCAAGAGTGCAAATGATTTATCCATACTATACTAACTGAGACTGTCTTAGCATTCTTGTTTGTTAAAGGAGATAACAAGGCTAACTTTGAGTAGAGTAATAGCAAGATACTTAGAAAATATTTTCAGGTTAAGTTTTGTAAGCAAAGTTCAGTGTTTACCCACCAAAAGCAAATCAGCTCATTTAGTATTTCAGGAAATGCCTTCATACTTTTTCATTACCACTAAAGGAATTTAAAAACCTGTTGGATATATTCCCTCTTAGAATGCCATTTGTACACTTGTTCCTAATAGGACCTGGTATTTTAAATGCAAACTCATATTAGAAGGCTCAGAATTGATACTCAGTATTTTTAGTTATCACATGGTTTAGGGTTCTCATATTTGGGCTCAGGCTTGCATTTCAAGCATTGCAATCTGGGCTTGTTAAATAAATGATTTCCTGGCAACCAGAAAATATTGTTTATCTGAATCTAAAGTCCAATTAAAGAAATGTGATAGTGGTGATAGTGGTTGATGAAACAGACTAGCATAGCAGCTAAGGCAATTATGGACAAGTTACATTTAACCTCTCTCAGTGCCTCAGTGTCTTCCTCTGAAACTGAGTTTCTTCATCAGTGGTGATAAATACTGGTACCAATCTGACAGAGTTATTGTAAGAAATGAAGAAGGTCACAGATTTCCTAAAGGCTTAATGTTTGGCTTGTCGTTACTAAATGCTGGCAGTTATTAGTAAAGCAATACCCCTCTATTATTTATTATATCAAAATAATCATGATAAGGGCCTGTTATTTTAGTAGTTCTATTTTTTGGTCATATAGTTTAGACTAACTCATATTGTTTAAATGTGAAACCAAGAAGAAAAACAGTTTTGTTTTGTTTTTTTCACCTGGTCAAGGAACCCAAATCACCTAATTCAGAAATGTTTCTAACTTGGCATCTGCTTTGAATCTGTCACAGCCAGAGAAAGTTTATTGTCTCAGAAAGTGACAGCCTTGTATTTGTGTAGCATTAAAAAGAAGATACATGCTAGATAAGATATAGACCCCTTATCATAGTCATGACACATAGAGTGCAAAACTATTCCTGCTGGGTTCAAACATTGTGATCCAGAGCCTGCCATTGCCTATTATCAGGAGCAGGAAAGTGTAAGAACCATATGTGTTTGCCCTTAAGTTGGTCTACAACACAGATACTGTCAATCAGCCTCTGATAGTACCCTCCCCGTGGACAACCTTCTGTGCTCTTTTGAGCATGCTCAGATGGAGTCTACCATCAGTGTGGTGGGAGTTCACTTCGCTTCAAGTGTGTCCACGTTGAAGGGTGAAATGAACAAATACTAACCAAATTTGTGGCTGTCCAAACTAGGAAAATAGTAAAAGAATCAGGACATGAATCAAGCAAATACTCATTTGGCGTCAACCCAATAAAAAAGCTTCTTGGTGAGAAAAAAGTTGCCAAAGATGAAAGCCCAGAATAGTGCTACTTTAGCCTAACCACAGTGTCAAAGCAAATAACACACATACACAGAAACGCAAAAGGAAGCCCTCTTCACACTAATGCCCCAAAGTCCTTTATGGGTCTTCAAATTGAGCAGATTAGGTAGGTTGATGGTTATCCTTTATGGACTGGGTCCACCTAACAAGACTGCTTACTAAAAGAATATCTCTGTTTTGTCATTTAATAGACATCCCAAACTTAATATACCTTGCAATCAAATACACACATAGTCACTCATGCTTTTCCTGTAGCCTTTCCAAAACAGAAAAGGGCAGTTGCATTCTTCTCGGTGCTCAGTTACAAAATGTGAGTCATCTTTGATTTTTTCTTTCGCTCTCCTTTCACATCCATTACAGAGGCGAAATGTGTCAGCCCTATCTTTGAGATAGAAGCAGAATTTGACAATTTCTCGATTTTTCCACTATTACCACTCAGGATTAAGATTTCCTTGTCTGTCATCTTAATTATTATCCCTCTGAAATCTGTCCTTAACACAGTGGCCGGAGAACCCTTTGAGCCTCTAAGTCGGAATAATTATGTGACTTCACTGTCTTCCTCTTCATCATAGTTGAAGCTGAAGTTCTTTAAATGCTGGAAAGTTGCTACATGATTACCCTCCACCTTATATATTTGATCTCATCTCCTCCACCTCTACTCCTTGCTCACTCTTTTCCAAACACCTTATACTCTTTAGTCCTTGATGTTCAACAAGTATAGTAGGCAGACATTTTCACTTGCTCTTCCCTTTACCTGAATTGCTGTTCTCTTTACTATCTACAGTACTCATCCACTCACTTTGTAAGGTCTTTTCTCAAATATCACCGTCTCCATTATGAGGCTTTGCTTGGATTCCCTGTAATAACCTGCAGCCCCACTAATACACCCTACCTCCTTAGAAGCCTCCCTTCTGCTGTAGAATCTGTTGAATGAATGAATGGAGTGAGCTATGTCTAATTTCCAAAAAAAATAAACATCAGCCATAAACACTTGTTGAGAGACAGGTTCAGGGTATAAAGAATAAAAGAAGTGTAAATTCAGGCCTTACCATTCACCATCCATTCCCTCAGGGTTCTGCTATGGTGTATCTTTGAATAAAAAGCACAATTTGATAAGACTAATTAATAGCTTAAAGTCGTTAGACTGCCAAACCTTTTATAGTAGAAATGTGATAAAAAATTGTGTCAGAGAGTCTCAACAAAATGTTAGCAAATTGAAGCCAAAAAAGTATAAAAACAATTATATTGCATGACCAAACGGGATTTGTGTCAGGTATGTAAGGCTGGTTCAACATTTGAAAATTAATTAATATAATCCATCCAAGACAAAAAAAGAAAAAAAAACATATAAATACATGCGGAAGAAGCATTTGACAAAATCCAGTGTGTACTCATGAGAAAAACTCTCAGTAAACTAGGAATAGAGAGGGACTTTCTTAACTTGATAAATACGATCTACAAAAAACCCAATAGCTAACATCATACTTACTGGAGAGAAACTCAATGATTTCCCACTAAGATTAAGCACAAGGCAAGGATGTCCTCCTTTATTATAACTTTTCAGTATTGTGCTGTAATTCCTTGCTAATGCAATAAGGCAAGAAAAGGAAAGAAAACGTGGACAGATTGAGAAGGAAGACATAAAGCTGTCTTTGTTCACAGGTGACAGGATCATCTATGTAGAAAATCTTAAAGAGTTGACACAAAACTCTTGTAACTAATAAGTGATTATAGCAAGGTTGCAGGATACAAGGTTAATATACAAAAGGCAATTGCTTTCCTATATACCAATAATGAGCAAGTGGAATAGGTTTAAAAAACCCCACACTATTTACATTATATTGCCAAAAATGTAATACTTCAGTATAAATCTAATAAAATAAGTACAACCTCTATAGGAGGAAAACTACAAAACCGTGATGAATGAAGTCAAAGAATAACTAAATAAATGGAGAGAAATTGCATGTTCATGAATAGAAAGACTCGGTATTATCAAAATGTCAGTTCTTTCCAACTTAATCTATAGAAATTCAGTGCGATCCCAATCAAAATCTCAGCAAGTTATTTTATGGTTATTGGCAAACTGATTCTAAAGTCCATATGAAGAGGCAAGAGACCCAGAATATCTATCACCTCATTGAAGAAGGACAAAGTTGAAGGGATGACACTACCCAGCTTGAGGACTTATTATGAAGCTGCAGTAATCAAGACAGGGTGGTATTAGTGAAAGAAATAGATCAATGGAACAGAATAAAGAGCCCCAAAATAGACCCACATAGATACAGTCAACTGATCTTTGGCAAAAGAACAAAGGCAATACAATGGAGCAAAGATAGTCTTTTCATCAAATAGTGCTGAAACAACAGGGTGTCCATAGTTTAAAAAAAAAAATCTAGACACAGACTTTATATCCTTCATAAAACTAAAGTCAAAATGAACCACAGACCTAAATGTAAAACACAAAACTGTAAAACTCCCAGAAGATATAAGAGAAAACCTAGATGACCTTGGGTATTGCAATGACTTTTAAAATATAATACCAAAGGCACAATCCATGAAAGAAAGAATTGATAAGTTAGACTTCATTAAAATAGAAAATTTCTGCTCTGTGAAAATCACTAAGAAGATAATGAAAAGACAAGCCACGGAGCAGGAGAAAACATTTGTAAAAGACGCATCTTGTTAGGGTAAAGTGGCAACTTGCAAGCTTCTTACATGTGCAACTGGTGTAATTTATTTTGGTATGTACTGTGAGGTACAGACTTTAGTTTTAAATGGGTGTGTAGTTTTCTAGGCATCAGATTTAAAGATTATAACTTGACTTTATCACAATCAAACTTTCCAGACATACTTAGAACTATTTGTGGATATTCTTTTCTGTTTAATTTGTATATGTGTTCATTCATGTAGTAATGCTACAATGTTTGAATTGTAGTGGCTTTATACTTGTTATATAGCTGCCTGCTAATTAACAGATACTCAACTTCTAATAAAATTTATGACTTGTACCTGAATGCCTCCAGATTATGTTCTTCATTCAGACTCTTTACTATTCACTCAATATAAATTCAGAGCTGATATACATTAAAAACTGAACTAAGGTGGCTAACATTTTTTAGTTTTCATCTATATTCCTAGATTTAAAATCTGAGAAAGTAATAGAATGCAACATTTTAAAAAACCTCTAATGACTCACATTTTCTATCTCTAACTAAAACAGAATACCCTGTGGAATATCTTTGCATCATTTACACGGTTTCATTAATTCTGGCTGCTGAAGTTAATTTAAATTCACTCTGGTAAAATGAGAGCTCAGTATAAGCTTTTAGCACACTCAGTGAGACTTACAAATAGTCATCTTCTAGGTGGTAAACAGTAAACAGTCTTGTTTATTGCAAATAATCTAGCCAATAAATGTTATTTATGCTCCATTTAAGAATAAAGATGTTGGCTAGGCGCTGGGCAAGATGGCGGAAGAGTAAGACGTGGAGATCAACTTCCTTCCAACAGATACATTAGAAATACATCTACACGTGGAACTGCTCCTACAGAACACCCACTGAACGCTCGCAGAAGACGTCAGACCTCCCAAAAGGCAAGAAACTCCCCACTTACTTGGGTAGAGCAAAAGAAAAAAGAAATAACAGAGACAAAAGAATAAGGATGGGACCTGCACCAGTGGGAGGGAGCTGTGAAGGAGGAAAGGTTTCCACACACTAGGAAGCCCCTTTGTGGGCAGAGACTGTGGGTGGCAGAGGGGGGAAGCTTCGGAGCCACGGAGGACAGAGCAGCCACAGGGGTGCAGAGGGCAAAGCGGAGAGATTCCTGCACAGAGGCTTGGCGCCAAGCAGCACTCACCAGCCCGAGAGGCTTGTCTGCTCACCCGCCGGGGTGGGCAGGGGCTGGGAGCTGAGGCTCCGGCTTCTGTCAGATTGCAGGGAGAGGACTGGGGTTGGCAGCGTGAACACAGCCTGAAGGGGTTAGTGTGCCATGGCTAGCCAGGAGAGAGTCCAGGAAAAGGTCTGCAGCTGCCGAAGAGGCAAGAGACTTTTTCTTGCCTCTTTGTTTCGCGGTGCACAAGGAGAGGGGATTCAGAGCGCCGCCTAAACGAGCTCCAGAGACGGGCGCTAGATGCGGCTATCAGCACGGACCCCAGAGACGGGCATGCTGCCACCACCAAGAAGCTTGTGTGTGAGCACAGGTCACTATCCACACCGCCCTTCTTGGGAGCCTGTGCAGCCCGCCACGGCCAGGCTCCCGTGACCTGGGGGCAACTTCCTGGGAGAACGCACAGTGCAACTCAGGCTGCTGCAACATCATGCTGGCCTCTGCTGCTGCAGGCTCACCCCGCATCCGTACCCCTCCCTCCCTCCCCCCCGCCTGAGTGAGCCAGAGCCCCCGAAGCAGCTGCTCCTTTAACCCCGTCCTGTGTGAGCAAAGAACAGATGCCCTCAGGCGACCTACACACAGATGCGGGTCCAAATACAAAGCTGAACCCTGGGAGCTGTACAACAAAGAAGAGAAAGGGAAATTTCCCCCAGCAGCCTCAGAAGCAGTGGATTAAACCTCCACAAACAAATTGATGTACCTGCATCTGTTGATACCTGAATAGACAACGAATCATCCCAAATTCAGGAGGTGGACTTTGGCAGCAGGATATATTAATTTTTCCCCTTTCCCTTTTTTTGTGAGTGTATATGTGAATGCTTCTGGGTGAAATTTTGTGTGTATAGCTTTGCTTTCACCATTTGTCCTAGGATTCGGTCCGTCTGTTTTTTTTTTTTTTTTACTTAAAAAATTTTTTTTCTTAATAAATTTTTTCTTAATAATTTTTTCCTTATTTTTTATTTTAAAAAGTTTTTTCTTAATAACTTTTTTCTTATGTTTTATTTAAAAATTTTTTCTTAATAATTTTTTTCTTAATAATTTTTTTCTTATTTTTATTATAAAAAATTAATAAATTTATTTTTTAAAATTAAAAAAATTTCCTCATAAATTTTTTCTTAATTTTAAAAAATTTTTCATTATAATAGCTTTATTTTATTTTATTTTATTTTATTTTATCCGCTTTCTTTCTTTCTTTCTTTTTTTTTCTCCCTTTTATTCTGAGCCGTGTGGATGAAAGGCTCTTGGTGCTCCAGCCAGGCACCAGGGCTGTGCCTTTGAGGTGGGAGAGCAAACTTTAGGATACTGGTCCACAAGAGACTTCCCAGCACCACATAATACCAAACAGCGAAAATCTCTCAGAGATCTCCATCTCAACATCAAGACCCAGCTTCACTCAACGACCAGCAAGCTACAGTGCTGGACACCCTATGCCAAACAACTAGCAAGACAGGAACACAGCCCCATCCATTAGCAGAGAGGCTGACTAAAATCATAATAAGGCCACAGACACCCCAAAACACACCACCAGACGTGGACAAGCCCACCAGAAAGACAAGATCCAGCCTCATCCACCAGAACACAGGCACTAGTCCCCTCCACCAGGAAGCCTACACAACACACTGAACCAACCTCAGCAACTGGGGAGAGATACCAAAAACAACGGGAACTACGAACCTGCAGCCTGTGAAAAGGAGACCCAAAACACAGTAAAATAAGCAAAATGAGAAGACAGAAAAACACACAGCACATGAAGGAGCAGGGTCAAAACACACCAGAAGTAACAAATGAAGAGGAAATAGGCAGTCTACCTGAGAAAGAATTCAGAATAATGATAGAAAACATGATCCAAAATCTTGGATATAGATTGACAAAATGCAAGAAACATTTAACAAGGACGTAGAAGAACTAAAGAGGAACCAAGCAATGATGAAAAACACAATAAATGAAATTAAAAATACTCTACAAGGGATCAATAGCAGAATAACTGAGGCAGAAGAATGGGTAAGTGACCGGAAGATAAAATAGTGGAAATAACTACTGCAGAGCAGAATAAAGAAAAAAGAATGAAAAGAACTGAGGACAGTCTCGGAGACCTCTGGGACAACATTAAATGCACCAACATTCGAATTATAGGGGTCCCAGAAGAAGAAGAGAAAAAGAAAGGGACTGAGAAAATATTTGAAGAGATTATAGTTGAAAACTTCCCTAATATGGGAAAGGAAATAGTTAATCAAGTCCTGGAAGCACAGAGAGTCCCATACAGGATAAATCCAAGGAGAAACACGCCAAGACACATATTAATCAAACTATCAAAAATTGAATATAAAGAAAACATATTAAAAGCAGCAAGGGAAAAACAACAAATAACACACAAGGGAATCCCCATAAGGTTAACATCTGATCTTTCAGCAGAAACTCTGCAAGCCAGAAGGGAGTGGCAGGATATACTTAAAGTGATGAAGGAGAAAAACCTACAACCAAGGTTACTCTACCCAGCAAGGATCTCATTCAGATTTGATGGAGAAATTAAAACCTTTACAGACAAGCAAAAGCTGAGAGAGTTCAGCACCACCAAACCAGCTTTACAACAAATGCTAAAGGAACTTCTCTAGGCAAGAAACACAAGAGAAGGAAAACACCTACAATAACAAACCCAAAACATTTAAGAAAATGGGAATAGGAACATACATATCGATAATTACCTTGAATGTAAATGGATTAAATGCTCCCACCAAAAGACACAGACTGGCTGAATGGATACAAAAACAAGATCCGTATACATGCTGTCTACAAGAGACCCACTTCAGACTTAGGGACACATACAGACTGAAAGTGAGGGGATGGAAAAAGATATTCCATGCAAATGGAAATCAAAAGAAAGCTGGAGTAGCAATTCTCATATCAGACAAAATAGACTTTAAAATAAAGACTATTACAAGAGACAAAGAAGGACACTATACAATGATCAAGGGATCTATGCAAGAAGAAGGTATAACAATTGTAAATATTTATGCACCCAACATAGGAGCACATCAATACATAAGGCAAATACTAACAACCATAAAACAGGACATCGACAGCAACACAATCATAGTAGGGGACTTTAACACCCCACTTTCACCAATGGACAGATCATCCAAAATGAAAATAAATAAGGAAACACAAGCTTTAAATGATACATTAAACAAGATGGACTTAATTGATATTTATAGGACATTCCACCCAAAAACAACAGAATACACATTTTTCTCAAGCACTCATGGAACATTCTCCAGGATAGATCATATCTTGGGTCACAAGTCAAGCCTTGGTAAATTTAAGAAAATTGAAATCATATTAAGTATCTTTTCTGACCACAACGCTATGAGACTAGATATCAATTACAGGGAAAGATCTGTAAAAAATACAAACACATGGAAGGTACACAATACACTACTTAATAATGAAGTGATCACTGAAGAAATCAAAGAGGAAATCAAAAAATACCTAGAAACAAATGACAATGGAGACACGATGACCCAAAACCTACGGGATGCAGCAAAAGCAGTTCAAAGAGGGAAGTTTATAGCAGTACAAGCTTACCTCAAGAAACAGGAAACATCTCAAATAAACAACCTAACCTTGCACCTAAAGCAATTAGAGAAAGAAGAACAAAAAAACCCCAAAGCTAGCAGAAGGAAAGAAATCATAAATATTAGATCAGAAATAAATGAAAAAGAAATGAAGGAGACAATAGGAAAGATCAATAAAACTAAAAGCTGGTTCTTTGAGAAGATAAACAAAATTGATAAACCATTAGCTAGACTCATCAAGAGACACAGGAAGAAGACTCAAATCAATAGATTTAGAAATGAAAAAGGAGAAGTAACCACTGACACTGCAGAAATACAAACGATCATGAGAGATTACTACGAGCAACTCTATGCCAATAAAATGGACAACCTGGAAGAAATGGACAAATTCTTAGAAATGCACAACCTGCCAAGACTGAACCAGGAAGAAATAGAAAATATGAACAGACCAATCACAAGCACTGAAATTGAAACTGTGATTAAAAATCTTCCAACAAACAAAAGCCCAGGACCAGATGGCTTCACAGGCGAATTGTATCAAACATTTAGAGAAGAGCTAACACCTATCCTTCTCAAACTCTTCCAAAATATTGCAGAGGCAGAACACTCCCCAACTCCTTTTACGAGGCCACCACCACCCTGATACCAAAACCAGAAAAAGATGTCACAAAGAAAGAAAACTACGGCCAATATCACTGATGAACATAGATGCAAAAATCCTCAACAAAATACTAGCAAACAGAATCCAACAGCACATTAAAAGGATCATACACCATGATCAAGTGGGGTTTATCCCAGGAATGCAAGGATTCTTCAATATACGCAAATCAATCAATGTGATACACCATATTAACAAATTGAAGGAGAAAAACCATATGATCATCTCAATAGATGCAGAGAAAGCTTTTGACAAAATTGAACACCCATTTATTATAAAAGCCCTGCAGAAAGTAGGCATAGAGGGAACTTTCCTCAACATAATAAAGGCCATATATGACAAACCCACAGCCAACATTGTCCTCAATGGTGAAAAACTGAAACCATTTCCACTAAGATCAGGAACAAGACAAGGTTGCCCACTCTCACCACTATTATTCAACATAGTTATGGAAGTGTTAGCCACAGCAATCAGAGAAGACAAAGAAATAAAAGGAATCCAACTCGGAAAAGAAGAAGTAAAGCTGTCACTATTTGCAGATGACATGATACTATACATAGAGAATCCTAAAGATGCTACCAGAAAACTCCTAGAGCTAATCAATGAATTTGGTAAAGTAGCAGGATACAAAATTAATGCACAGAAATCTCTTGCATTCCTATATACTAATGATGAAAAATCTGAAAGTGAAACTAAGAAAACACTCCCGTTTACCATTGCAACAAAAAGAATAAAATATCTAGGAATAAACCTACCTAAGGAGACAAAAGACCTGTATGCAGAAACTTATAAGACACTGATGAAAGAAATTAAAGATGATACAAAGAGATGGAGAGATATACCATGTTCTTGGATTGGAAGAATCAACATTGTGAAAATGACTCTACTACCCAAAGCAATCTACATATGCAATGCAATCCCTATCAAACTACCACTGGCATTTTTCACAGAACTAGAACAAAAAATTTCACAATTTGTATGGAAACACAAAAGACCCCGAATAGCCAAAGCAATCTTGAGAACGAAAAATGGAGCTGGAGGAATCAGGCTCCCTGACTTCAGACTATATTACAAAGCTACAGTAATCAAGACAGTTTGGTACTGGCACAAAAACAGAAACATAGATCAATGGAACAGGATAGAAAGCCCAGAGATAAACCCACGCACATATGGTCACCTTATCTTTGATAAAGGAGGCAAGAATATACAGTGGAGAAAAGACTGCCTCTTCAATAAGTGGTGCTGGGAAAATTGGACAGCTACATGTAAAAGAATGAAATTAGAACACTCCCTAACACCATACACAAAAACAAACTCAAAATGGATTAAAGACCTAAATGTAAGGTCAGACAGTATCAAACTCTTAGAGGAAAACATAGGCAGAACACTCTGTGACATAAATCACAGCAAGATCCTTTTTGACCCAACTCCTAGAGAAATGGAAATAAAAACAAAAATAAACAAATGGGACCTAATTAAACTTAAAAGCTTTTGCACAGCAAAGGAAACCATAAACAAGACCAAAAGACAACCATCAGAATGGGAGAAAATATTTGCAAATGAAGCAACTGACAAAGGATTAATCTCCAAGATTTACAAGCAGCTCATGCAGCTCAATAACAAAAAAACAAACAACCCAATCCAAAAATGGGCAGAAGACCTAAATAGACATTTCTCCCAAGAAGATATACAGATTGCCAACAGACACATGAAAGAATGCTCAACATCATTAATCATTAGAGAAATGCAAATCAAAACTACAATGAGATATCATCTCACACCGGTCAGAATGGCCATCATCAAAAAATCTAGAAACAATAAATGCTGGAGAGGGTGTGGAGAAAAGGGAACACTCTTGCACTGTTGGTGGGAATGTAAATTGATACAGCCACTATGGAGAACAGTATGGAGGTTCCTTAAAAAACCTAAAATAGAATTACCATATGACCCAGCAATCCCACTACTGGGCATATACCCGGAGAAAACCATAATTCAAAAAGAGTCATGTACCAAAATGTTCATTGCAGCTCTATTTACAATAGCCAGGACATGGAAGCAACCTAAGTGTCCATATTCAGATGAATGGATAAAGAAGATGTGGCACATATATACAATGGACTATTACTCAGCCATAAAAAGAAATGAAATGGAGGTATTTGTAGTGAGATGGATGGAGTTAGAGTCTGCCATACAGAGTGAAGTAAGTCAGAAAGAGAAAAACAAATACAGTATGCTAACACCTATATATGGAATCTAAGGGAAAAAAAAAGGTCATGAAGAACCTAGTGGCAAGATGGGAATAAAGACACAGACCTACTAGAGAATGGACTTGAGGATATGGGGAGGGGGATGGGTAAGATGTGGCAGGGTGAGTGTCATGGACATATATACACTACCAAATGTAAAATAGATAGCTAGTGGGAAGCAGCTGCATAGCACAGGGAGATCAGCTCGGTGCTTTGTGACCACCTAGAAGGGTGGGATAGGGAGGGTGGGAGGGAGGGAGATGCCAGAAGGAAGAGATATGGGAACATATGTATATGTATAACTGATTCACTTTGTTATAAAGCAGAAACTAACACACCATTGTAAAGCAATTATACTCCAATAAAGATGTTAAAAAAAAAAAAAGAACAGTGCTAGGTTATCTCATATTCTTTATCAGTCAAGACTTACCATTTTACATATGTGAAAAGCGAAGTTAAAAGTGTTTTAGTATGGCTTCCCTGGTGGCGCAGTGGTTGAGAGTCTGCTTGCCAGTGCAGGGGACAAGGGTTTGAGCCCTGGTCCGGAAAGATCCACATGCCACGGAGCAACTAAGACCATGAGCCACAACTACTGAGCCTGCGCTCTAGAGCCCGTGAACCACAACTACTGAAGCCCACACACCTAGACCCCGTGCTCAGCAGCAAAGAGAAGCCACCACAATGAGAAGCCCAGCACGGTAACAAACAGTAGCCTCGCTCACCGCAACTAGAGAAAGCCCGTGCATAGCAAGGAAGACCCAACGCAGCCAAAAATAAATAAATAAATCTATTAAAAAAAAAAGAATAAAGATGTTAATCTGAGATCACAAAACGATCTTTTTGTTAAAGCTAAAAGCAATTTTGCTTTGATTAGTTGCAAATGCAAATATTACCCAACTTCTTTCTCCTTCTTTGATAGTTGTATAGAAATAAAACTAACATAAGAATGTAAGCCAAACCCACTACAAATGAAACTGCACTAGAGGCCCAGTATCTTCAGTGATTTCTAGATGATTTCTATGCTCAAACCTTCATTCTATCCTCTCTTCCTAAACAGAATTATTTTTGTTTTGTTTTGGTTTTTGGTTTTGAGTCACTTTTATTACACAAGGGATTCATATTCTTTATAGAGAAATCAAGTAATCAAATAATCCAAAAATAGATTAAAAAGCAGACATAATTCCACCTCTCAGATATATTATCACTGTATCTATTTTATAGCTTTCATATATATTTTTTTAACATCTTCATTGGAGTATAATTGCTTTACAATGTTGTGTTAGTCTCTGCTGTATAACAATGTATCAGCTATACGTATATATATGTCCCCATATCCCCTCCTTTTTGCATCTCCCTCCCACCCTCCCTATCCCACCCCTCTAGGTGGTCACAAAGCCCCAAGCTGATCTCCCTGTGCTATTTGGATGCTTCCCACTAGCTATCTAGTTTACATTTGGTACTGTATATATGTCCATGCCACTCTCTCACTTCGTCCCAGCTTCCCCTTCCCCCTCCCCATGTCCCTGAACAGAATTTTAAGAAGATAGCCAAGATAAAATGAGAAACTGATTTAGACTTAGGTCCCAAATTTACAGCTTCAATGATTTAGGAAAATTTCTTGACAGCTATACTGAGCCTCAGTTTTCACATTTGTAAAAGGGTGAGGATTAAAAAAACTGATACTTCTGGAAATGCCTGTCATTCTGATTGGATATTTTTAAAATGTTAACTGAAATTTAAATGTATAAATTATAAAAAGAAGATGACAAAAAGGCCTATTATCATTTTATTACCCAGATAAACCCTGGTGGTCCACTGATAGGAGAAGGGGCTTCTCTAAGTAGTTTTCTTCATCCTGATTTCTGGACACTCCCTTCTTTAATCTGCTTTTGGAGGCAGCGGGTGACATTTTGGCAAGTTTTATTCAATTTCTTTATGCCTTGATTTTAGGAAAGAAGAATGGTAGCTGTGCTGAGCTCTGCGAGGTCAGATAGAATTTTGGAGTATTCTTTATCTCTCTTGTAGACAGCCACTGTCATTTGGTAAGCCATAAGCCTTCCTTTGCTTTGAGTGTGGTTAGTGTGTTTGCTGGATTTCTAAAATATATTTTTAGTGTTTACTTGTTTAGATTGAAAAGATTGGGCTATATTTTCAAAAGTGTATCCCTTCATTTTGGAAGGCCTTTTAAGTTGTGATATTGCATGCAAGAGAGCTAACGGACTTCTGGACTCCATATTTTCATTTTTACCTTTTTTTTTTTTTCCTCAGACTTTGAACCAACAATGGCTAAGAATGAAAGGAACTCAGACCCAAATATTTTTTCCCTTGTAAAGCACAAAGAATATGGGAAAAAATGAATTGTTTTGCTCTCTTCCTCCTCCTTGTTGGTCAGTTACCTTAGTCGTCCACCTCACTTTGTATTTCTAGCCTGGCTTCAGAAAGACCTGAATTTGATGAACTACACACTGTTGGAGTAGTAGATTGCTAGAAGGAACCAAGATCCAGACAACCTTAAATGGCGGCTTCATGGAATTATATTCAAGAAGGATGGTCCAGCCAATTTCCTCACTTCCATTGTGAAAGGAGTTCCCTATTCCTAAGAAAATGGACCTATATCCGACTGACACAGAAGATGGAGATTTACCCCAGTGCATTTATACATGTATATATATTAAAATTATGTATATATATGTATATATATTTATATATATATAATGCCTAATGGAAATATCTCAGATGGTCTATTTTGTGTTTTTTCTTTAATTTTACTTATAAAATTGTGACCATTTTTTAACTCAAAATAGGAGAACCTTAAAAATTAATTAAAAAGACATTCTCAGTAGTCTAAGTGACTTGGCAGAGAAAATTGCTGAATGGTTAGATAACGGTGCTGGTATGCTTGGCTATTGTTACACTTTACATTTGAGTTTCTCTTCCTTGAAATTACAAGAACTATATGACTCAAGAGAAAGATTGATAATTAGGAATATTCTGCTTGCTTTTTATATAGCTGATTGAAGAACATTTTGATTAATTATTTGGAGGTCATAAGAAGGAACCTTCATGATCTAACTTTTGAACAAGCAGTGTTGCAACACAAAGCTATGGCTTCAAATTAAAAAGGAAATTTGAAATGACCTATTTCTTTTGGCATCTCAATCCAGATATCTGTCAGTAAAATGAGTCACTTTTCAGTCAAATGGGTGGTCAGCAATATAATTTTTTATTGGGAAGCTGAAAGACACCATTGCCAAACAGAGCATCTGCAGTGTTAACATCTATATTTGAGCATCTTTCGTTTTCCCAAGGGGTGCAGATGAGAAGAAGGAAGGCAGAGAAATGCACTTGAATAAAGCTTTTCAAGATGGATAGAACAGAGAGCATTCCCAGAGGCAGGTCAAGTTCAACCCAAGAACAACTCTCTCAGTGCTTTCACAACTAGTTAAAATACAAGACCAGTAGTAACTCAGCTCTCAAATCAGTGCTGAAATCAAGCAGAAGGTTGTTAACATTGATATGGTTAACATACATCAAATAGGATTACTGAATTTTCTGAATCCAAAAGTTCTCCACAGTGTTGACATTTCCTTACTGAACTCCCAAGATTGTTTGGTTTCAAAGGCTGTTGGGCTCAAGACGCATTTTGTTTTAAATTAAAAGTTCAGCTTTCAGTCTAATATGATTGAAACCCAGCTTGAGTGTGTTTTATAATGCACTGAACTGGAAAGACTATGGGCATTGTATGTGGGGAGGAGGTGATCAAAGAAATCAGTGAGACTTGATATGTCTTGTAATCTCATTTTATTTACCTTTTAGAACTCTTCCAAATATCAGAGGAAAGAAATCAATATCAATTTTCACCTGTCACGTTCCACACTTCAATTATTAATGAATGTCAAATTTGACCACAGTTTTCTGTACCACCTGCTCTGCAATAATATTTCTGAGCCTTTATTAAAAATGTAAAATTGTCATTGAATTTCCAAATATGATTCTGCAGTGGCTAATTCAGCTTGTTTTATTAATAAGCAAGTTCTGATGAGTAATACTAATTTAATACGCCTGCATGTAAGGTTAAAGTGTAAATTATTCCTGCCGAAGGTGATGAGATATGACTGCAATGTGGTGGTATGGCACTCACCTTCCTGAATGAAACCTGCGAGCACACAGTTCTTGGGAGAAACCAGTACTTCATATAGTAGCAAATCTGATATTATTTTGCATGTCTCCTGTAGCAGTGGAACGCACGCACACACACACACACACATGCACAAACATGATCATGGGTGAAAAAACACACATGCGCATCTTTGATGCTTACATTAATTTCTGAATATAGTTCTCCAGAAAGAAAAAGCTTTACTGATGATTTGTATTTTTATAGTTTATTATTTTATCCATACTAAAACACTTCATGAAATCACTTACTGTTTTGTTGTCCATGGAATCCTTTCAATTTTGAGATGCTAAATATAAATCGAAATAATTATTATAGTCATTGGCCATGAAAGACTAAGTTACAGAGAACCCGGTGACTGGAGGTCAGAGCTTCCCCGCAATTATTCTCTGCTCCAGAGGCCATTAGAATATCACTGTGTACCCACTTAAAGATACAATGCTGCTATTGAGAAACTAGCTCTCTTTTATTTCTACTAAAGGGAGAGAACAGTAGGGGACCTTGGCTGTGTGAGTGTATGAGACTTTCTCCGTTTTGTACAATAAGCCAAAAACTATACATGAAATAGCCTCGGGCCTTTTGTCTTTTGTACCCAGCTCTTTCCTGTATTGCTCCTGATCAATTTCATTAAAATCAACAAGAGTTGCTTGAACATTTTGACAGTTATGTTCCCCATACCCTGAAGCATTTTTAAAGGGTTACTGAGATAAAGCTATTTCAAAAAATACTCCCTCCAAATTTTTTCAGGGTGGCATCAATGAAAGTAACTTAGAGGAAAGAAACTAGACCTTGAGTTCCTGGCCTACGACGCTAAGGCCAGGCAAGCATAAACCTTCATAGCAAAACCTAAGTTTGCTCCCAGTTGAGAATTTGGTTTCCATGGTCTTATATAAAAAGTATATGGAGACTTTAATTCCCTATAAGCACTTTCCAAAGAGTAAATACAGTTCATCATTCATAAGAGATGATGAAAATTACAATTTTGTTGAATAGGTGGAATATATATTATATGTAATATATATATTTATTTTTAATATATATATAAAATATATAAATTTACTATTCAGAGTCCTAAAACATGGATTTTTCTTACTTACCAAGAATGAACAGTAACTTGATCTCTAAACACAATAAAGCACCTGGTCATAGCAGAATCATAACAGATATTTGATATCAGAATGAATTCACTATTCAGGTGTAAAGAGGGAATACCTTCAGTTCTCCTCTTTCTTGTACCCCATTATTGCATCCTGGACAGAGGGGATTTTCTTGATTTTAATCTAAAGGAGAAATGTTCACTTTTGTTAAGATGGAAATTGACAACCTCAGTAGGCAGAGGCACTGTTTTTATTTGGCTGAATTCAAGTTTCTAGAGATAATTCAAGGTGTAATAGGGTTTTCTCTGCCACTCCAAAATCTGAAAATGATAAGTATCTCACCCGAGTTTCAGGAAGGCCCATTACCTATTCTCTGGAAAGGATATTCAAAATACCATGCTTCATCAGTGTCTTCTTTGACTTATTCATCAATGGACAACTACTGAGTTAAGACAGTGTCTTATCC
The DNA here is from genome assembly GCF_028021215.1 of Eschrichtius robustus. NCBI lineage: Eukaryota > Metazoa > Chordata > Mammalia > Artiodactyla > Eschrichtiidae > Eschrichtius > Eschrichtius robustus. The sequence continues at coordinate 654,912 of NW_027175690.1, read as the reverse complement.
TTGCTTCAAAAAAATAAAAACAAAAAAACCCCACAAACACAAAAAAACTGTTAATGATGAAAAATTATTATGCCAGGCCTTGGTATGGCCTGACTTGGAAATTTAGTTTCAGAGGCTTTTGTGAACATACCAATGAAAGAGGACCTAGGTGTGTCTTGTTCCCACAGGCCGCCAATAAATATTTGCTTAATGGAGAAAAAATTAATATATAGTACAGGAGAGAACCTGACAGATGCTTAACATTATTGAGTGATAGCAATGCCCAAACTCATCTGTGATCAAACACTATGAAAGTATCTTCCTAAGGATTAACTTATTACAAATAAGAAGTGAAAATTCAATTATCGAGATACTTTCAGTTTCAGCTTTGATACGCAAAAAGCTTAGAAGTTGTCACTGTATCTTGTCCTTAAAGATAATACTGTACAAAATGATAATCAATGACTTTTCTCAGATGTGATTAATAAAACATGTAACTATGAAAGCATTTTAAAACTGTAATTATGTATGTGTATATATGTGTCTCTGAAATATCTGTGTCAAAGAAAACTGAGGCTATCAGTATAAACTCATTTAACTTCTATCTCTTCTTACCTTTATTTCCTCACAAACTTACCAGTATCCATCCAACTCGAAGGATACAAGTGATTTTTATATACTGTGCAAGGTTTTTTTTCTTATTCATATGTCCATGTTTCCCCAGTTCTCTAAATTATTATCTACATCTTCAGGATCTCCTTTATCGGTTCCTTCATTTCAACATATAAAATATGTCTTTCTCATTCTAAAAAATTCTTTTTTGCTAATTATTTTCTCTTTTCATCCAAACTCCTTCAGAGCAGCCTATTCCCACTGTCTTCAATAGCCCCGCCTGGCCCTCACAGGCAGCCCTACACCCTCAATTTATCGCCATCTGGCTTTCTTGTCCACCACTTCACTTAGCTGCTCTAAGGTCACTGGAGACCTAACTGCTCAAATCCAATGGACACTTACATTCTCTGAAGGATGACACTGTCATTTACTTCCTCCTTCTTGAAACTCTATCACCTCTCTCCTTCCCAGAATTCTTTCTCTGCTTATTACTTAAACGTTGTCAGTACTCACAATTCTCTGAAATCTCATCCATTTTCATGATTTTAATGACTGCTAAGTGCTGATGACATTCAAATTTTTATCTTTCCATGTCTTCACGTGCAGTTCCAGTTATCTACCAGTTAGTCTCCTGAATTCTACAGGTGCTTTAAAATTCAACATGTCCAGAACTAAAGTCTTTTCCCCAATTCAGTTCTTTATCCCCTATTTCCAATCTCAGTGATACCACCACGCAAACTTAGTCACACAGATGGGGGTTCAGCCTCTGCCTCCTACTTCTTCCTTACTTCCCAAGATCAAGTCTTGCTTGTAATTTCCTAAATACAATTAGAACTTATTTCCTCCCTTCATCTATTCCTTATTTCAGACTCCTTTCTTCTTGTTATTACCTGGTCTAGAAGTTACCAAATTGCTGTTTGCTGGAACCAGTTGTTACACACTTCTATTAAAAAAGGACTCTAGAATCAAATAGCTTTGAGGATGGCTGTGTACCATACGCCTGCTGTGACGATCCAGAATGAACATTAGCCTACAGCAGCCCCGAGAAGCTGTACAGTAAAGAAAGCTGATTACCTTTACTTAAGCTAAGTTTCCCCTTCTGCCAGCCTACAAACCTTTCAGTAGGTACAGGAGAGGATGTGGCAGTGTGAAAGTCCCACTCGAAAATAAAAAACACTGCTCCTCAGAAGAGTGGGGCATAATTGTCTCCAGGCTTCTTCAAATTCCTCATCCATACTGACGTCAGTGGTCTAAAATGCCACCTGAACTTGTCCTTTCCATTCTTAGCTATTTTCTGAGGAAACCAGCTCCACGCACATGGATGGCTAAGACCCGCTCTCCTCCTCCTCGCTGCCTCCTTTAGGGGCGCTTGCCACTGCCTGGTGACACTGCACTGATGCTCCAGAGCCTGTGCCTGTGGCCCCGTAACACACCCCTCGCACACTCACGGCTCTGGACTTCCGGTGTCCTCTCTGCCTTGAGTGTCCTTGCCCTTCACCAGCTGACTCACCAGTTTTTCACGAGTCCTTTAAGACTTAGCTTAGGGACTGCCTCTTTTGATAACTTTTCTTTGCCTCACAGCTCCCCCTCTTCTTCCACAAACACTGACGAAACGCCCTGAATATGCCCGTCACAGCATGTCACGTGCAGGATGAGACATCTGCTGTGCGTCTTCCCCTCTCACTCCACTGCTAAAGGGCCAACGCTACATCTTGCTCATTGTTTCGCTCCTCTAACACTCAATCCATGACTAACGAACTAACTAGTACTCTAGCAGTCCTCTTAGTAACAATCAGGCAGGACCTTTTAGAAGAAATCTGACACTCTAGCTTTTCTCTGATCTCACCTTTCAGTCTGATTGAACTAAAGACTTATCTGTACATTTTACCAGGGAGACATAATTTAATCCAGAGATATGTCATCACATACTCTTACATACTCTGCCATTTAAAAATTCTGCTCAGATGGGGGAAGGAGACAGGTGTGCTTTCTGACAGCCCCACTGTTGTGCACTTCTACTGCTCACTGCTCACTGGCTTCTCTCTCGGTGCCTTCCTTAAACCCTTCTTCTCTTAACAAGGAAACAGGATAACAAAGTAATTAAGAGCCTGGGTTCTGCCTATCTGTGAAACAGAAACATAACCAAGGACATAGAGAATAGACTGGTGGTTGCCAAGGGGGAGGGGGTGGGAGAAGGTTGGATTGGGAGTTTAGGATTAGCAGATGCAAATTCGTGTATATACAGGATGGATAAACAAAAAGGTCCTACATGGGACTTCCCTGGTGGTGCAGTGGTTAAGAATACGCCTGCCAATGCAGGAGACACGGGTTCGAGCCCTGGTCCGGGAAGATCCCACATGCCGCAGAGCAACTAAGCCCGTGTGCCACAACTACTGAGCCTGCGCTCTACAGCCTGTGAGTCACAATTACTGAAGCCCGTGTGCCACAACTACTGAAGTCCATGCACCTAGAGCCCGTGCTCCGCAACAAGAGAAGCCACCACAATGAGAAGCCCGCGCACCGCAAAGAAGAGTAGCCTCTGCTCACCGCAACTAGAGAAAGCCCGCATGTAACAACAAAGACCCAAAGCAGCCAAAAATAAAAAAAAATAAATGAATACATTTATTTTTTTTAAAGTGGATGTATTTTAAAAAACCCAAAAAGGTCCTACTGTAGAGCGCAGGGAACTATATTCAATATCCTGTCATAAACTGTAATGGAAAAGAATATGAAAAAGAATGTATATAAATGTATAACTGAGTCACTTTCCTGTACAGCAGTAATTAACACAACACTGTAATTCTACTATATGTCACTAGAAAATAAAATTGAAAAAAACTGCCGTAAAAATCATCACATAAAGGGGACTTCCCTGGTGGTCCAGTGGTTAAGACTTCACCTTCCAATGGATGGGGTGAGGGTTCGATCCCTGGTCGGAGAGCTAATTTCCCACATGCCTTGCGGCCAAAAAACCAAAACATAAAACAGAAGCAATACTGTAACAAATTCGATAAAGACTTTAAAAATAGTCAACATCAAAAAAAACTTAAAATAAAAATCACAAAAATCAGAAACAAATGAAACATAATAAAGTCCATACATTAAAAACAAGAGCATGGGTTCTGGTCACATCCCAGGTTACCACTTACTTATAGCTGTGTAATTTTGGGTAACTCACATAATGTCTCCTCATACTCCTCATCTATAAAATGGGGATGGTAATAGTTCCCTACCTCGTAGTGTTGCTGTAATCCATAAACACGGTTAAGTGCCTTGGTAAATGTTTGATGCTCTCTGGTTATTGTGAATTAAAATATGTCCATGGCTCCTGGACATACGATTTATAATAGTTTGACATTTAACCAAATGGTAAAACTATTCCATTTATTATTCCCATCTCTTTTTACCCCTTACACTGTTTTGTTGTTTATGTTTTCTCCCACCACAGAGTGTTAGGTCCAGGAGAGCAAAGGCTTTATTTTGTTCACTGCTGAAAGCAATAGCACCCAGAAAAGTACGGTACATATGAAACCCTCAGTAAACACTAGCTGAATGAATGGTGCAAAGTGTCACAAGGAAAAATACACCAAAACTTTCAATTTAATAAAAAGTATAGATAAATCTTTCTCTAATGGCTTCCAGTCAAGTATTTTAAAACACCATATGCTATAATAAAAACATAAGTCATTTATTAAAATTTGAAGGCAAACACATAATTTTAAAAGATTTTAAAAGATTTAGACCAATGTTAGGCGTGATGGAGTATGGGTGCTTTCTGGAAATTCACAATCAGATCCAAGAGTATCACTTTCAGAATGTTCTAGTAGATTGAGTTTACTTTTAGTTGTCTTTGATGAAACAGTCACTATTCTACTCTCTTTCTTAACAGAAATGTGTTTTTTCGAAGGCTCACTTCTAATTGGTTCATTAAGCAAAGAATTATTTTGCCCACTTCCTTTGCTTTTCTGCTTTACAGGTGAGTCAGAGCAGGAATGCAGGTCTTTCCCAGGTTGTTTCTTAGCAGAGTATTTTTTGGTTTATTCACCTGCTTTGCTTATTTTCTCTGAAGAAGACCTGCTATTTCTAGATAATTCCTCTTCTTTTCTTTGACTCCCAGTTCCAGAAATGACGTCTTCTGAAGGAAAACATGTTCTAGCAATGAAATCTTCAAAAGACTCCTGCCGCTGCTCTGTGACTGGGACCCCCAGGTTGTCTTTGGAAGTTTCTAAGGCCTCCTGAGTAGAGACTGGGACATGGAAGGATTTGAAGGCAAAGGAATCCCAGCATCACCTGTAATTTTCTGAAACTGGAGGGAAAGACAAAAGACAAGACAAAAATTCAGTGATGAACAAAGCCAACCATTAAAAAGTAGAGTTCAAAAAGTCAATGTTACTCTGTGATCTTATTATTAACACAGTCAATTGATTATTCAGAAGATTTCAGAGCCAGTTTTTTTCTAATTCTATCTTGCCAAGTGATTCTCAACTTAACCTAGCTATATCCAAGGCTATGTCCGCTACATTTTCAGACTTTGGTGATTGGGGTAATTATTACCCATTTCCTTTCCCTCACTAAAAATGAAACCCTACTCTGTAAGAAAATTAGTTTCTTTTCTATCCTCCAGGCGCATGTAAACAGTATATAGTTTGTGACCAGACTGTGTTCTCAAGCTGTCAGTTCCCAAGACCAGTCTGAGATTGGCTGAGGTGGGCGAAGGGGGCTCCAAGTAAGGCTAGAGGAAAAGCTGATATGTTTCCCCTCCCATTTCCATGACCAGGTGAGTCACTATAATATCTTACGTATTAGCTATGTCAAGATTACTTATTTTAAAAATTCTATCAGTACGTGTACCTTCATTAGTGTTCCCTCATTGTAAGCTGACTGCATACAAATAGAAACCTAGATAAACTATGAATAGAATAGACATTTATACAATTTAAAATTTGGAATAGTTTCTGTAATGTTTTCTTTCTTCATTAAGGAGAGTTTGCTTTAACTCATAAATTTTCTAAAGAACTTCCAGTTTTCTTATGTACAACAATACAGTATCATGAAATGGGCCCACATTTACTAATCTCAGATTTGGAGAGGACTCCACAGTCTTCTAGCTCCCGACCATGTGAACTATTAGAGACTGACCATTATTATTTTCTCTCTGACTTGGTCATTTCCTTTTTGCTAATCACTCTTAGAATCATTAAGTGCTGTCCTGTCCACTTACTTGGATAATTTGTGTTTGTACTGGGGCACTCTGCTTTGATTCTGATATTTCTTCTTCAAGTGCCTTCTTTTCTTCTTTAGGTGGACTACTAACAGTAGAATTCATCTGGGGACGACCTAGTAAATGAAAATCTGACTGATCTATACCAGCCATTGTGGCCAGCTGCCCAAGCCTGGACCAGAGGAGGAAAGGAGAAAAGACAAAGGTTATTATAATCACATAAGAGCAGTTTAGATTTCCCCAGACCTACAATCATGAAATACTTCTAAAATCTTAAAAGCCAACATCCTACTCCAGACTACAAGCCTCTCTCTCCCCCAAATTCTCAGCCCTTTCCAGATTCATCCTCTAGGAGACATCCCACTGTCTCACTAGCAGCTTCAACAAGTACCACGCACCTCGTCCACTGCCTGTCACACCTCCATTCCCACACTTCTTTACCACCTTTCCTCCAGTTTCCAAGAATGTGTTTGTTCCTTCCTTCCCAACACCAATTCATTCACTGACAAAACACCACTCCACCAACTATCAATCTCTACTTCCCTCTTTCAGCAAAATTGCTCCCAGTTGAGAACCACTGACCTATATCTTCCCTGAAGATTAATAATAATTTTTATGTCTAAGACAAAAATAACTTTAATTCAAACTTATCAAACAAGCAAAATAAATGAAAGATAGGAAAATTCTTATCCATTCCTGAATATTTTCAATGAAAACTGCCTTCAATTTAGTCTTTACAAAAAACTATACCTACTAATTACTCTGTCTACAGGTTACTCTTTTATAATGGGCTCCCCACTCTACCAAAGCAGGCTGCCCTATTTGCATTTCTTAAAAAATTTAATTCCTCATTTTAAAACGTCAACTATATTACCTACAGTTACACTAAATTTGGCTAAATACGGCCACGGAAGTGATGAAAATTGCTCCAGTTCCTCAGCAAAGTGCCATTATAGTCACAAAGAGAAGAACGCCATGAAGAGAAATGAACTAACCCAGCATCTTTAAGGAGATCCAAGAAAGCAATGAACTTCTGAAAAGAATTCTCAGTGCTGCCGAAAACACCTTCATCATCCAGGATCATGCTTGTCAATGAGTGGGCATGAAGGCCTTCAGACAAAGAGAAATTTATATTTTTTAACTGGGCATTTTCATGTTCCAGCTATAAAAGAAGACTGAAAATGTCTGACATGATTTTTTCTCATTGTCATCAAAAGTAGTCTTGTCTAGTTTCAAGGAACAAAACTAAAACACTCAAAATGTAATTAATCTGTAATTAACCTAACTCGCCACCAGTAAAGACAGAGACCATATCACATAATAACCAAAACCCCCAGGCACCCAACAAAGTTTCCTATATAACACTTAAGTGGTATATAAATAAACCAAAGATATCGTTTTATTAATGATCTTTCACAAAAGATCCCATTTCTAACTGGTTAAATTCATAATGGAGTCTCATTCCACATTAGAAAATTACCTGCTTTAAGTTTCCCTTAAATTAGAAAGTGAATTATAGAATCTGATTTGAGCAAAACATATTACAACTCTGCTGAATGTTAAGAATTAACTTTAGTGAGCAAACTGTCTAATGCTTACGTTTAAAAGTCCTAAATCATACCCAACCCAATTTATTAAATGTACGATCACCAATATTTCCTTTGGCTTCTTCAAAAAATTCACTCCCGTGCACTCTTCCCCTTCCGCTCACCACCTATGCACGTAAAACCCCCTATAAGCTCAACTCTAGTATTTCTCAGAAAGGCTGTTATGTTCATGATGCCCCTTTTGCCTTATATAAGCAGGTGCTCAACATTTATTGAATGAGTGTCCGCCAATCCAGTGGATGCACTTTGAAAAATTTCTCCCTACGCTCAACCTATCATAAAGTATATTTATATAGAACTTTTTAGATTATGCCCTGCTTTCATGCACATTACCTAATGAAATTCTTATAGTATATATATTTATCTTTCATTGCATTCTTAGAAGTTTTCCAATATCTTAAACTTATTTAAATGATTCACTTTCCTAATTCATTGCCAGGAGAGTCTCATCATGTCTTTTATGCTACTGTATATACAGTATATGCACAAAAAGTGCTTTCTTGAATCAAAGAATCATGAACAGAAAATAAGCTAATGTAATAAGAAAACACACACACACACATAAAACGAGATTTTCACATTTTTAAAAACATGCTTTCTGGAATATAGATCATATGATCACTAAATACCGGTAAATGCAAAAGTCCATATGATACAACCAATTTGCAACATATTACAGTTTTAAAGTTTACAAACTATGTGTGTATGGCTTAAAATCAAATCAAAATAAAACGAAAACACTCTCATAAGTATAAGAAATTGTTTGCCTCATTGACTCCTTTATCAGCCTTAAGTCTTATTACTCTTTCCTCCTTTAACTGCTTTAGGCACTCCTCCAGTTTTTCCTAAACAAACAGAGTAAATATTATAACTAATTCGTAGTATAATATCCAAAAGCCTTTCCAGCTATAAGACTCATCAGGATTTAAGGGGCAGAGCCAGAAGTGAACTCAGGTTTTAGTCTGCTACTGGTAATATCATACCATGCTAGTGAAATGAATTATCAAAATCTATCAAATTAGCATAGTAAAGATTTATTTAAATTCCACTTTTTCCAACATAAATTTGTGGCAGCCCACCATAAAAGGCATATGCGTATAACATAGCAAGTCAGAAATAAATAGTTAAGACCAAGAAAGAAAACTTCTATTTTTATTTGTGGGTCTCTTTATAGTAGGAAGTCCTATTAATGAACATGCTTAATATACCTGAATTGCATAATTGCAGATTCAAAAGCATTTTTTTTTAAAAGTAATCACTTTTAAAGCAATTTACAGTCAAGCACTGTTCCTGGAGTTCCCTGGGCATTAAATAATCTAATCATCAAAACCCTAAGAGGGGGGCTTCCCTGGTGGCGCAGTGGTTGAGAATCCGCCTGCCAGTGCAGGGGACACGGGTTCGAGCCCTGGTCCGGGAAGATCCCACGTGCTGCGGAGCAACCAAGCCCGTGCGCCACGACCACTGAGTCTATGCTCTAGAGCCCCCGTGTCACAACTACTGAAGCCTGCGTGCCTAGAGCCCGTGCTCCGCAACAAGAGAAACCACCGCAATGAGAAGCCCGCACACCACCACGAAGAGTAGCCCCTGCTCGACGCAACTAGAGAAAGCCCGTGAGCAGTATCAAACACCCAGCGCAGCCAAAAATAAATAAATAAAATAATTTATTTAAAAAAAAAAAACCTACGAGGAAAGAACAATCACTAACTCCATGTTATTTTACAGATGAGGGAAACGGAGGCAGAGAAGTAGAGTAAGTAGAGCAGCACAGCCGAGGTGACACCACTAAGTAGTAGAGCCACACTGTGGACTCAGGAAGCTGGGTGCCATTCCTGTTCACGGAGGTGGTAGTCTTCCCACTCACCAAGGTCAATCAAATAAAATGAACACTGATAAACTCTCTTAGGAGTTTTAGGAACTAAGACACTTCGGTCCTTGAAGTGGGGACACTGCTTGCAATAGACAGAATTCTAACAGAGCCCCTAAGACTCCTACTTACTGAAGTACACAAACCTTCCACTTAAACAATCAAACCCTAAATCTGGGTGCTGTAGTGAAGGGATTTTGCAGACGGAATTAAGATTCAAAATCAGTTGATTTTTTAAGATAGGGAGATTATTCTAGGTGGATGTGACCTACTCGGGCACCCCATGAAAAGGACTTGAACTCTTCCTGAATTGAAGTACAAAAGGGACAAGAGGGAGACTCTCCATTGCTGGCTCTGAAGAAGTCCAATGCTGCGGCAGGGAAGGCAAGCGAGAGGCCTCTAGGAGCTGAGACCGTCCCCCGACTGACAGCCAGCAAGGAAATGGGGACCTCTGTCCTGCAACTACAGAATCTGAATTATGCCAACAAGCCGAAGAAGCTTGGAGGCATTCTTTCCCAGAGCCTCTGGATGCTAACACAGCCAGACTGACACCTTGATTTCAGCTCTGTGACCCACACAAACTGTGGTGAACATCCAACGTTTGGGGCTCAATGTTTACACTTAAATTTCACGTGCTTTAACACTCTCAGGAGGGAACCCACATGTTCCCGTGCGTATCTGAGCAGGAAACCCAGTCACGCTGTGCCTGGACTTCTGACCTGCAGAACTGTGAGCTAGTCAAATAGGTATTGTTTTCAGTCAGTGAGAGTGTAGTAAAAGCATTAATATTCTACTCAACCTCCAGGTTCATGGACAAAATAAATGATTGTCATTGTTTTGGGCCACTGTTTCGGGGTGGTTTCTTATGCAGAGAAAAACAATCAGAATATCCATACTTATGAAAACAGTAAGGTATATTTATACATTTTAACTGCTTTGAACAATCATTTAAAGAATGAGGAACTCTATTATATGCCATCATTGGGAGAGGAACTGGTATCACTTTCTGGAGAGTAGCTTTTCGTACCTAACAACAATCCTACATCAGGAGTTTACACTAAGAAAATTAAAGATGTGGGCAAAGATTTATCTACCAACATGATGTCATAAGATTGTTTATAACCAAACCCTAGAAGAAAGCTAAGAGCCTCCAAATTGGGATTGGTTTCAATAAAAATAGCTCACCTTATGAAGGAACGTGCTGTGAAGCCACTAAGAAAAGAATGACAAGAGGTCTCAACCAGCGTTAATGAACGGGCTTCAGGAGTTCTACGTTCAAAATATATCTGTGCGTTTCTCCTGGGAGATGATGCACAAGCTTAATCAAATTCTCTGATGTAGAAGAGTATTTAGTGACATGGCAAAATATTTTTGATACTTTTTTAAGACAAAAGAGCAGATTAGGTGTGTGTACATGCAGAGGTGGCTTTTATTTCCTTCAATAAGTTGTTCACTGTTTTCGAAGATTTGCTTAATGAACATATATTTTTATATTCAGAACATGTTTAAAAAATTGAGAGTCTAAGAACTTCAAATTCTTTAATGTTTCATTACTAAAGCCAGTCAAGTTTTCAATGGGGAAAAAGGGAAAAAAATTGCAAAATTCCTCTACTTTTAGTATAATGGTTTAATCAATCTTCTAAAACTGATTTCAAAGAAATTCTAAGCAAATGAGCAAACAAACGAAAAACCCTCACCACAGTCAGAGGAAAGTAGACTAAAATTCCTGACTGGTTCTAAATAGCACATCAAAGTGCAATTACATGAAATAGTTTCTCCCTCTAATGGAGGGAATTAGAACACAGTGTGAAATTTTTGTGAAAAAGTTTACCCCTCTCCTACAAAGTATTAATAATTCATGTCCCTTACATGGAAATATGGAACCAAAAAAGTTAGAAAGTAAAATTGCTTGATATTCTATTACTTAAGTAAGACTAATGATAAGGCTTTGGAATAATTTTCCTTCCTGTCATCTGCTCTCCTTCCTCCCTTCTGTACACTGGCTAGGGTGATTTTTCTGGGACAAAGCTCCCATCATATTGGATATCAAATTTTATGTTCAACTTTTCTCCATTTAACATTGAAATCAATCATTTCTCATATAATCAGGGGATTCATAACCTTGTTTTTTTTTGTGGGCTACAAAATATTGCACTGAGTGGGTTTACTGGTTAACCATTTTACACATTTAAATTCTTGCCAACTTTTCAATATTATAAGACAAAATAACCGTTTTTATGCATGAAGGCTTTTTTCCATATTGAGAATAACATTCTTACAATAAATGCATAAGAATGAGTTTGAGATCAAAGCAAATGAATATTTTTAAGGCTCTGAGGTACCTATCTCCAAACCGCTTTCCAAAAGATTTCTGAGATTTTATACTGCCATCAGCGATGTATCACTTGGTATATAACCTCTACTATAACTGTTGGCTTACTTCCTCACCTAGAGTGCAAGTTATTTGAAGATAGGGGGTGTATTTTATTAAGTGTTTATCCCCAGCACCTGTGCCTAGCACAACGCAGACGGTCAATAAATAATTGCTTAATAAGGAAAATCCCTGCCAATACAAGATGTATGTGTGTGAAAGACAGTGTGTTTTTCTCTAACTGGATAGATGAAAACTTGTCATCTTGTTTAATGTGCAATTTTTTGGCTTATAATTAGTAATTAAATTTCTCTCTTATATTATATTGTAAAAATTCAGATTCTCTGAGGCAAATGGGCCTGGCACTACCCATTAGCTATATAACCTTGGACAAGTTCTTTAACTCTAGGCCTCAACTTCCTCATCTATAAAATGGAGATAAGCTCCCATATCACAGAGGATTACATGACTTAAAACACATATAAAATTAGAAGAGTGCTTGGTACACAGCATATGTTCAATTAATGCTGAATGAATGAACATGTGAACGCAAGCAGCAGTGAAGGGCTTAAAATAAAATAGTCTCATCCCACTCCCACATCCAGCACTCAAGAAGCGACTGATTCTGTACACAGGTTTTTAATTGTAAAATACGATATGTGTACTGAGAAGTGCACAGGACAAAACTGTCAATGTGACAAATAAAAAGAGAATACTTACATAACCACTACTCGAATCTGAAAGTATTGATACTTGTCAGCATCTCAAAAACCCCCCATATCGTTTTCTCATCACAAGCTCCTTCCCTCTTCCCAGTTAAACACCATCCTCATTTCTGAAAATCATTTCCTTTAACCTGCATGCATCCCTAACAAAAGAGTTTAGTTTTGTCAACATCTAACTTTATGTAGAGGATCATAGTATATGAAGTCTTTTATATCTTATTTCTTTCACTCAACATTGGTTTAAAAGATTCATCCACATTGCAGCCTGTAGCTGTAGTTCATTCAGTTTTATTGCTTGATAGTTTTCCCACTGTATGAATACACATAATTTATTTAATTTTTGACTCTTAATGGACATTTGGGTTGTTTTCAGTTTGTGCTAATGCAAATCATGGACAGAAATCCTGCTGTACCGGTTATTCTGGTGCATTTACACAGGGCGGGGGTGAGGGCTGCTGGGTCACAGGCTATTTATATACCTTCAGTTGATGGAGAGTGCTAAATGCTTTCCAAAGTAGTTGTGTCGATTTATACTCCAGTATAAGCAGGGTAGAAGATTCCCATAGTACTCCACGTCTACAATACCTGATACTACCAGACTTTATTTATGTATTTGTCAATCTGATTGGCATGTACTTTCATTGGTTTTGACTCACTTTTCTCTTATTACTTAATGAAGTCGTATACTTTTCTGTGTTTACTGGCTGTTTGGATTTCCTTTTTTATGAGGTTGACGTCAACTATTGTTATTTTTTATTCTTATTTTTTTAATTCTTATTTATTTATTTTTGGCTGTGTTGGGTCTTCGTTGCTGCGTGTAGGCTTTCTCTAGTTGCGGCGAGCGGGGGCTACACTTCATTGCAGTGGCTTCTCTTGTCGTGGAGCACAAGATCTAGGTGCGCAGGGTTCAGTAGCTGTGGCACGTGGGCTCAGTAGTTGTGGCTCACAGGCTCTAGAGCGCAGGCTCTGTACTTGTGGCGCACGGGCTTCGTTGCTCCGTGGCATGTGGGATCTTCCTGGACCAGGGCTCGAACCTGTGTCCCCTGCCATGGCAGGCAGATTCTTAACCACTGCGCCACCAGGGAGGTCCAACTATTGTTATTTTGAATTCTTCTCCATTTCCAAGTAATACTCTTACATGACTATTTTCTGACTAAATTTGAGGCATTATCTGTTCACTTTCTGATTTACTAAGTAAGGGTTTAGTTCCTTTACACTCTTTCCTATGTCCACACTGCTCAGTAAAGTTATGTCATCATTAGTTATTCCACTGCTCATGATCTCTTTGACTTTAGTGATATACTTAAAAACCTACATTGTTGATCCACTATAAACTCTCTCAACGTCACGCTTTGTAAAATGAGGACATTCATACCATCTTCCCTTTTTTCTACCTCCTGTCTACCTTCCAAACCTAGCTTTTACGTTGTCAAAGTTGAAATTTATATTCTGTTCTATGTGCAGTTAAGTCTTCTGTCATTTGAGAGTCAGTAGGGAGTAAGGTTTAAGAGAACAGGCAGAGAGCCTAAACTCAAAGCCTCGATCCAACCCTAAATTTGGTACAGCCTGGGCAAGTTCCTTCCCTGTCTTAGCATCCTTTTCTCAAATGTGGGAATGATATTAGCACCAACCTCATAAGGCTATTCAGAGGATTAAATGAGTTAATATATGCAAAAACACTTAGAGCCTAACATATACTAAGTACATACTAGTACACAATACATTTCAGTACATACCAAGTTAATACTAATACATACTAAGTATAGTTTAGGTTAGTTATTTGTTATTACAGGCAAGTTGACAATAAAAGCTGCAAACCAAGACAGTATTGCCATTATTACAATTAAATTAATATTGCCCACTGCAGATGTACTGTGACTCTGTGTATAGACTACACCTCATTCCATACTGTGTCAGTGTCACTGCCCTTGTGTAGGGTGACCACATACCCCAAGCCACTTTGGGCTGTTCCAGTTTATACCTGTTGTCCTGATGTTACAGCATTAGAGCACCTCCTTACACTATTGAAGTGTAAGGAGTTTGGACAAGTTCTGGTTTGGACAACAAATTAGATAGGTGGTCATTACCCCTGTGTGTCACTGAAAACGGGGGCATCTATAGTGTCAAGTTTAAGTGGATTCTTCTCTTCCTCATCAATAGTAGGTGAAAAATCAACCATAGTTTAGTTTGCTTCATGTTTATGTCAGTATAGCCTTTTCTCCTCTGGAGTTCAAGTTCCTTCTCCTCTTCCTCTCCCTCCTCCCTTCCAACAGTGCCTAATACCTAGTAAGTACAATATGCCTCAAGGTGTTTCTAAGCTCTCAATCACACAATCAATAGAAGCCTCTCCAATCTAGACTAGCTGCTCTCTGCACTGAATTCCCTATTACCTTCTTTCTTGGTTTATTGCCTCATTTTGCTGGATTATTTCTATAAATAGCTTAAGGTGTAGCACAGGAGGTAAATTTTTCAAATTTCTTTGTGTACAAAATATCTCATTCAGCCTCCACTTATGACTGATAGTTTGGCTGGATACAAAACCCTAGGGTGAAAATTATGTGCTGGAAAAATTTGGAGGTATCTTTCTAATACCTTCCAGCATCCATGGTGCTGATGACAACTATGATAAAGTCAGATTTTAAATTTTTTTTTTTTTAGGTGACCAGTATTTTTCTCTCTGGAATGGATGTATCCTCTCAGTATTTTATTCTATTTTTCTTTTAATTAATTAATTAATTTATTTTTCGCTGCATTGGGTATTCATTGCTGCACGGGCTTTCTCTAGTTGCAGTGAACGGGTGCTACTCTTCGTTGCGGTGCACGGGTTTCTCATTGCAGTGGCTTCTTCTGTTGCAGAGCACAGGCTCTAGGCGTGCAGGCTTCAGTAGTTAAGGCATGCGGGCACAGTAGTTGTGGCACATGGGCTTAGTTGTTCCGCGGCATGTGGGATCTTCCCGGACCAGGAATGGAACTCATGTCCCCTGCGTTGGCAGGCAGATTCTTAACCACTGTGCCACCAGGGAAGCCCAATGTATTTTAATTTATTTTTTCAGTATTTTAAAGTTTCACAATGAAGGGTGCCTAGGTATGAGTCTATTCTTGTTCATCTTGCTCAAAACTTGAGTGACTATTTTCAATCTGAGGCCTGATGTCTACTTTCAGCTGTGGGGAATTTTGTTGCCCTTTGACAGCTTCCCTCCATTTTTTGTCTGGGTCTGGAGTTTCTAATAGTAACATGTTGGATCTCCCAGATGCAGCCTCTCTAACATATTGCTATCACATTTTCCATGTGTCGTTCTTTTTTATATACTGAGAAATTTTTTAAATTCCTACTGAATTTATTTCAGCAACCATATTTTCATTTCCAAGACACCTCTCTTGCTTTCTGACCATTCTCTTTTTAATTAACACCCTAGTCTTATTTTATAGTTGCTAGCTCTTTTTAAACCTCTCTCAGGATACTAATTAGGGTTTTTTCTTAAATTATTTTGTTCCCTAAATTGTCCCCGGTCCTACCAAGATATGTTTTCACTCTTTTGCCCCCTCTCTCATGTTGTAAGCTTTACTCAACTATCAGGCAAATGACAGTTATTTTCTATTTAAGAATGAGCGCAGAAAGCTCCCTGAAGTCAACGATTGATTGGCTTCTTATGCAGGAAGAAGTGGGGAGTGACTGTAATAGGATCCCCCCCAAACACTCTTTTCTAGGGTGTAAAAACTCACACTAGCTGCCCTAGTTCTCCCCAGTTTCACTGTTTTCAAAATGAAACCATCTCATTTCAGGAGCTTGAGGGCGGGGCTGGGAATCCACCCCTCCAAACACAACCCTTCAATGAGCTCCCCTATTTCAGTCACACTTTTAACTAACTCCACCCTCTCTCCTACATGCGCATCAAAGCATGAAGCTACTTCTGCAGGTGGGGTCAGAATCCTCCTCAGTTGCAGGTGGTCCCTGTGCATATTCTAGGTGATGCTTTTCCTCTGTTCTACTGCTTCAGTTTCACACTCTTCCACTTGTCTTCCATCTTTCAAAACTATGTTGAAATCTCTTGACTGTTGTTGGCTTATGTACTTAAACACTTTGATACCATCCTTGTAGTGTCTTGTCAAAATGGAGAAGAGCTGCAAGGGTTCTCAGTGCATTCTGAATCTGCTATTCTGTGGTCCCAGTGTTTAAAGTTCTTGGTCTTCCCCAGTCTATCACTGCTTTTAGAAATACAGTCTCCTGTTCTACTCATGAAGGAAACGAATACAACACATCTAAAATGACAAGGAATGCGGGTTAGATGCTCTAGGGTCTTGTCGTACTCTGCAATTTACTAAGAAACCACTTACGTGCTACAAATTGTAGGTGCTCATTTATAAAACGAAAGGGGGTAACTCTACATGAACTATAGATTTCTCCTACTGTAACATTTCATAATTTTCTAAGTTTTCTTAAAATTTCTCTATATTATCATTAATTTTAATTAAAAACATAAAAATCTAACATTCTCTTTTGAAAATCAAAGAGTAATTACCATAGTCCTACAATAATGGGATAATTAGTTCTGAAACCTGTCAAGTTTCATGTTTCATACGAAAAGAGAGTCATATTAAATAATTTTTAAAAATTAAACATGGACTTTGTAGCACAAAGACAAGGTCCCCCCAAATGGTATTCCCTTATTTACTAGAAATGTTCAGCTCTGCATTAAAGTTGAAATAAAACAAATATATTATTTTTGAGGTGCAAAAGTTTCTTATGAAAATCAATTTTTCTTTTCTGTCCGTACAAACAAAAGTATGGAATCACATTATATGTCAGGTTTATGAGGGAATATAATGTAGCTTCTTGATGTTTTTTATTTTAGGAAAGGAGAATATTAACAACAAAACATTTTTCAACCTTACTTTTATTTAAAATGAGGCCATATTTTCCTCTTATAAAAAGAGAGTTCAACTAGAACTGTCAATTTTCTCATTTGTAAAACAAGAGCACTGAATCAGCTGACTATATTCATTCAGAACTCAATTTCTTTATCTTATGAGCACTAAGGTTCTCCCTAAATCGAATATCCTAAGGTTCTAAGGAAAGGAAACTATATTACTAACGACATGTTTTGATTTTTATTTCTTAGAGTTCAAATGTCCACCATTCACCTTGGTCTAAGCTTAAGGAACCATTCAAGGGGATACAATGCAGATGGGAGGAGAAAACAGAACCCTCACTCAAGCTGTGCAGTGTTGCAATCAGGCTTCCATTTGAAAAATAATCTCCTCTATAGCTTTAAAGTGATAACTTTGTACCTGCAATGCTTCTTGTTTCAAACTGATTTTCTCTGGCTCTTCCTGAACACTTTCTGAGGAATCTTTGACCTCTTCGATTTCTGAGGAGGAAGGACTCTCTACTATCACAGTCACAGGAAATTCTGATGGACCTGAGTGTCACAAGAAGAAGATAGGAAACCACAGAGTTGTTAAACTGAAGTGCAAAGAAAGAAGACAAGATTGTATAAAAGATAACACAACCCAGATACCAAATATCCACATATTAGAGGACATTTAACAAAAGTGATCTGAGGTATCATTATTTATAAATATCTCTCACTGCTCCTTAGTCTAAAACAGGCAATGACTAAGTAAAAGTACAGTAACTTATTTTTGCTATGTTACTGTACAGACCTCTGTTGTACATGGTTAGGATTAGTAATGGGAATTGCCCATGTTATTAAGTTTCTTTCACAGAAGCCAAGTGAAGAGCCAAGGTAAACATTTTTTCTCAGATCAACTTTATACTGCAAATGAAAATTTTATTCTTTACCATCAGACAAAAACAGTCTGGAAGAAAATGTAGCTTTTCGGAGGAAAATACATCAGTAAAGGGACTGATGAATAATCAGAAAGTCAACGTATCTAAGCTGTGAATAACAGACGTTTGAATTTTAAAAAATAAATCACATACACATACACAACTAAAACTGACCCATCAAAAATTTCATCTTCTCATCACCCTTAAGCCAAAACTAGGGTAACAGTAATACAATTCTCCTGTCAAGCTTCACTGCCACTGCAATGTTGTTCCATAGGACATTTCCAAACATTTAAAAACTGACCTGGCCACAACCCCATAAAAGTCTACCGATCATACAGAAGTGTGCTGGGATTATATAACTACGCAGAAGACAAGTCACTAGGACATCATTTTCACAACAAGCAGCAAAACTGCAGCATAGGAAATTCCCAACAGGAGAACGAGGCGCACACCCCTCCCTCTGGGCATGCAAGGGCAGGACTGACACCCAAGGTGCTCTTCTCTCAGTCTCAGCAGTGGTGCCTTTCACAGAGCAACTATGCAGTCTCCCAAGACCACTGGGAAGGAGAATCTGATACTGACAGTATTAGCTTGCCATGAGGCCATAAGCGAGGGAATGTGTGTGGCCTTGGTGACAGAGCAGAGGTTTGGGAGATGTTGCTTTTATTGGCTTTCAGATCAGGAAGTTGTACATATAGCCTGCAAACAACATTTCTTGAAAACATATGAACATTCTTGAGTATGACAGCTCCATGTGAGGGGTCAGAA
Source organism: Eschrichtius robustus (assembly GCF_028021215.1). NCBI lineage: Eukaryota > Metazoa > Chordata > Mammalia > Artiodactyla > Eschrichtiidae > Eschrichtius > Eschrichtius robustus. The sequence goes on along the minus strand of NW_027175690.1, from coordinate 635,971 downwards.
ATGGCAGTCAAGTTCATTTCACTGGGTAACAGCTGATTTGCGGACTGAAGAACAGGCTTCCTTGTTCACAGACATAACCACAAGGCTGCCAGTTGTGTGCGAAATCCACACAACTACACAGTTGCATTGGGAGTGCGACCAGACAAGTTTTACATGGATTTATTTCAGAGAAGGAAATGCTTCTTGTAAGGCTCTGTCAGTTTAAAAAGCAAAAAGAATGACCACCCACCTTTCCCAATTCGACCCCTACATATCATAAATATGATAGCTACATACCTGCAGCTGACTACATACATCACGAGTCTGATGAATGGAAAGCCCCTAAAAAGATATCAACAAAACGAAGTTAGATCTTGATGTAAATACATCACCAGTTAAATCCAGTTAATACAACTATTCAGTATTATGTACAGTATCCATACAGAATTGTGTACAGAAATAAATAAGCTCAAAAGAAGGACCTGGAGGGCTTTGCTACAGAGAAAACTGAACAGAATTCAGCCGACTGGCTTGGTGATAACTCTCTGAACTGCTGAGAGGCCCCTTCAGCTCCTATGTTCAGGATGGTTGAGATTTCAGTCTCACTTCTTTAAATGGTGATATTAATCGTTCTCTAATTTACCACTCTGTGTGATGAGGATGGACCTGAGATTAAGTGTCTCACCAAGAAGATAGGAAACCACAGAGTTGTTAAACTCAAGTGCCAAGACTAGGGATTCAACACTATAGTTTATGCAACAGAAATTCACATTACCATTTGCAAAAAATTAGTTGGTTGTCCAATAGGGATTATAAACATCCATTTAACATGAGCTACTGAACAGATACTTTACACAGTAACTCCTTCAAGTACATTTAAAATCAATTCTCTTTGTTTTCTGAAGCAATTGTTAACCCCCAATTTCATGAATACTACCAAGTAAGTCACTTGAAAATCATCTAGAGCAATCTATTTCACTTAGCAAGCCTAAAGCTATAATTCAACAATTTTATTTACTGTTCTATGACAAAAATTACTATGAACAGCTATCCCTCGGATAAGTAATCAGCTAAAGCTAGTTTGACTCACTAAATCTGATTTACTGAGTTAATAAGCCAGTTGATTTAGAATAGGTCTAATGCAGATTTCTCATCCATTCTGCATTAAACTACTTCCCATGCCTAAAATGTCTTTTCCCTTTCATATATATCCAAATTCCTACTTCTGTGCTGTAGGGCTTGGCTCAACTACACCTGCCTTTAGTGAAACTTTTCTCACCTGCACAATTGGAGATAATTTTAGTCTCCTCATGACTCCCACGGGGTTACCTCTGTTGTGACACTTGAGAAACAACTTGAAACTCCCAGTTACTTTTTGTTTTACTTCCTTAGAGGGCTCATTAGGCAGAAGCCATGTGTGAGTTATCTTTTTTCCTCTATAGAAAGCACCAGAGACAGCCCACGTAATAGAAGTTCCAAAATAAAGAATTCTGAACGACTGAAAAAGACAGGGAATGCAAACACATTATCTGTTGCTTTTTGCACGTTCTGCAGTACGCCACGGCAGGAAACCAGACACACCAAGTGGTAGAGGTTCAGGACCATAACATTCTTTACCAGCAGAGTGTTTCCTTCCATTACTTACAGGTTTCTTTGTGGCCAATCCTATGTTTGACAAAGCACGAAAGAAGGAATCAAGATGCACCAAAGGTCTACAGAGCAACTCTCAAACGTGTACAGTTTGAAAGGAAGCAAACAGGCACTGTACAATGATGCCAAGGCCATTAAAAAAAGGATCGTTTTGTAAAAAGGTTTTACATAATCCAGCATTTTTTAAAAATATAAGTTGTCTACAGTAACAAGTTATTTTAACTAAAACAAAAGTATTGAGATGTGCAGAAATGGAAAAATAAATTTTTAAAAAACTCAAAATATGATACATTTTATGTATCATACATAAACACTCAAGTTTATTGAATCTTAGAACACCTTTGGCATTTCTGAATCTCAAGGATAGCGAAACACAGGTACACCCATGACTTCTGCCAAACAGAATCTTCAGAATTAGACCAAAATTTCAATTTAAGATGAATTTTTCTATGTAAAAACAATAAAAGTTATAAGACTGCAAGTTGCTGGGTGGTAGGTGAGTCAATGTTACTCTCCTATAAGCCTGTCAACCTTCACTGCTCCTTTGATTTCATATAGAAAACACACAAAAAAACAAATGAAACCCACTGGATAAAAGAGTGAAATGTGGAGACTTATCCTATATTTCAGTAGTAAAGAGGCAAGTATCTTTATATGAAATATTTGGTTGCAAAAACTAGACCTATGTGTTAATATTTTATTTAGAACAAGCCATATATTAAAATTCACATTTAAATATTTAATTTGAATTTACTGAAAACAAACATCATAGGTTAAAATGGTTATATTTATCATTCAAATCTACTATATTTCATGTTATTTAATTTATTTATTTTAATAGATCTTTATTGGAGTATAATTGCTTCACAATTCTGCGTTAGTTTCTGTTGCACAACAAAGCGAATCAGCCATATGCATACACGTGTCCCCATATCCTCTCCCTCTTGAGCCTCCCTCCCACCTTCCCTATCCCACCCCTCTATGTCATCGCAAAGCACCGAGCTGATCTCCCTGTGCTATGCTGCTGCTTTCTACTACATTTTAGCAGCATTAGGATGGAGTGTAAAATAGAGTGTATGTGGTAATATAGGATAACTATTTCATAGAGTGTAGCTTATTGATAATCACCACATGATCCTGTGTCATTTAACATGCCTCTTAAAAATATATAGGAGCTCAGTTCATTTTGTGCTATTTTATTTTGTTTTTTAACTTAATTACCCTCCCAAAAAAATGTCTGTATGCATGTGGTTTGTATGTGTATACCCTTCCTTTACTTTCAGAAACTAATGCAAATACATTTGTATTAAAATTTTTTTTAATTACACTTTTTGTGTTAGGAGATAAAAAAAAAATTTCTAATAAAAGTTCCCATCTTTTTTAGACATACATAATTACAATATAAATGTGACACAATTCACACCATTATCTTACCCCTATACAAACCTGGATCTAAGTATATACCCAGCTATTGATTTGGCTTACCTCTATGTCTCCGAATAACTGAGGCAAATAAAAAAATAGCCCAAGAAATAAAATTACTCTTAAAATAGCTCAATCAGCTTGTATACTTCACTTACATTTCCACTTTGTTTAATCACGTTAAATAAAAAAATTTTTTTTAATTGTTTTATTCTCATTCCATGATGCCTTATTATATACCACCAGGTACTAATATTACAGAATTCCTAATATGTTTTACATATACATGTTTTATTTATATATATTTCCATTTCTAATATTATAGCAAAAGGCAACTCAGCTATTTTAAGAATGCTGTACATATCATATAAATTTTAATAATAATATGTAATTAGTGTGATACCCAAATCTTAACTTCTTTGTATGTACTATTTGATTATTAAAATATCACTGTCTTGAAATAACAATTGGCAGACAAATCATAAGCTTTTTTTTTTGACTTCATAAACACTCTTAACAACTTCTATTTAATACACTATTGTCCAAGCAAGTTGATTAATGGAGAATCAAAAACATACATCTTTAAGTAGAAAAAGAAAAGTTGTATTTATGAAGATGTTTACAATAGTTTATTTTAGGTTATTTCCAATTTTTCACCAATTTAAAAAATGGACCAACTCAATGAAACCTTCTGAATCCAATGTTAAAAAGTATAACAATGAATCATAAAATTTAAATTTAGTATGAAAAGATAAGAATGGCAAATTTTATTGAAGCTATGTGGAATTATGTTTATAGACAACAGGAAGAGAAAAATAAAAATGTAAACAATGCTTGATAGGATAATGGGATTAGAGATGGTCTTTTAAATTTTTCATTGTTATGCTAATACAATACCTTTATAAAACCTAAAAATCTTGAAACAACACATTTTAAAAAAATTGTGGTAAAATACACAAAACAGAAAATTTATCATTTCAACCATTTTAAAGTGGACAGTTCAGTGATATTATGTCAACAAATTTTTAAAACTTTCAGATGGCACCTGAGTAAAATATGTGCTGTCCATTGGTGATTTTAATATATCTGGTATATAACTAAAGTCACCAGAAAACTTTTTCTGGGAAATTGGCAGATCATAAACATAAAAAATTTATTTTGCTTTATATTAAACCTTATTGTTTTACTATTTCAAAATTCAAATTTACTCACAAGAAAGAGTCAGTTTCATATTAGATTTGGTTTAACAAATGCTGCTCCTGCTATTCATTCTTATCACCAAAAAAAAAAAAAAAGACTATTTGTGACTAACAATAATATGTTCCAGAAAATTAAAAGTTAAGGTCTCTTAGAAACAATACAAACGTTATCAGTAGAAGTGAAGTATAACAAATTTATATATTCAGGAAAATGTGAAACTTATACCATTGATTGTTAAAGGGTTTTGGTAACAAAATTCTAGGCTTAGTTGTAAAATCCTGGGTTAACTATCATTTGGAAATTTAAATATACATTACAGTAAACATTTAGAAAATGTTTTTCTAAAATGTTCCATCTAGGTCGATAAACTGGTCTGTAGAAGTCTTTTATAAGGATAATACATATTTCAAGTTTTTTTTTATCGTTGAGAGAAACAAGATATTATCTGATTCAAAAATTTAGGTAAGAATTCCTCAGAAAGAAGCAGGGAACAATGGGAAGGTTGGAACTGGGAAGAAATTTTGTTTCGTATAGCACAAAAGGTAATTCTTCATATAAAAAAAAAAATCATCCCTCAAAAGCACCACTACTAAAATTATCATCAAAGTGCACCCCAAATTTCAATTGCAAAGTATTAGAAGTAATCATCAACCAGGATGTATTTTCAAAATAATGAACTTTTTATGAAATTCAAACAATAATGTTGGTTAATATGGTTAATATTAACATCTCTTTAAATTCGTTTATTATATCTATATTCTATAAATTCTCATAAGTATCAAAATAATTCTAGGCCTCCTAATATGCATGCAGTTAATATTGGCTGTTTTAATTTTAGCACACCGGAAACATAAGGGGTATAAGTTCTAGTAGCATTAAAAACAAGTAAGAGTTACCAATTCTAATAGTAACTTTTCCTTTTCAACCACTTCCCAAAATTATAGTTCTCTTTTTCTGTCTAGCAGCTTTGGATGGTTCCTTCACGATGGAGAAGTTATCCACTAGTACTGAGACAGAAATGATAAATATGCCATTTCAGTTACAGGTAACTTATGAGGGTTTGATCTTAATTGGAAATTAAGATACTTTAAGTTAATAAAAGGTTTTCAATCTGCATTTCTGGGAACCTAAATTAAAGCATCACACAATATTTTCAAAAACAGAAAAGCCATTTGATTTGACTAAAAACTTAGTTTTAAGATGGCAGAAAGTACCTTGATAATTTTCTTTTAAGAAAGAGAGAAAAACAACAAGCCATTAAAGAGAAATTCTTCTGAGAGAACTAAAACACGTTATATACCTCTGACTTGGCACTCCTTCCATTCTGGAGACCTTTTTTGATAACTGCTTTCATCACAGAATGATCTAAAGTAAAATAAATTGAAATTAGAGTATTTATTTCCCAATGAGTGGCTATTTCCATTTAAAACCAAAAGCCAACTAATTATTGCTTTTCCCATAAAATTAAACATGAAATCTTCATTATGTAATTATACACTTATTTCCCCCTTTGTGTATTCTAATTTCTTCCTCAGAAACCTATGATGCCATCTTGCAGACTGCCCCCAGTGGCTACTATTTTGGCAGCAGCAAAGGTCAACTTTAAACATTTTGCATCTAAAGTGGCTTTGGATACCTCTGGATAGAAAGTACAGTCTGAGCACCGTCCAGACACTTAGATACCTAAAGGGCATCTAAGATATCAAACCAAAGTCCTGATATTCCCTCAAAAGCTGCTCCTCCCATCAGCCCCCTTTTTCTAAGTGATACTACCCAGTTGCACACATAATCATCAATGACTTGTCTCCTTGTTACTATTTCCATCATACCTCACATCTAATCTATCCACAATTCTTGTTAGCTACACTCTCAAAACACAACCTGAATTCAACCACTTTTCACTTGCTCCAAACTTCCAACCTAAGCTAAGCCATAAACATCTCTTATTTGGACCACTGTGACAGTCTACTAACTGGTCTCCCTGTTTCTCTTCTTTATCCCCCCCCAACCCCGAGTCTATTCTCTATACCAGGTCATCTTATTCAGATACTATTTGGATCATGCCTTTTTCCAGTTCAAAACCCTCTACTCATTTAGAATAATCCACATCTTTACTCTGGCCTTCAAGACTTTACAAGATCAGACCCCTGGCTAGTTCCTTGAACTCATGTCATACCACACTCTTCTTCACTCAGTACTCTGGCCACGTTGGCCTCCTTGCTTTTCCTTAAATACTCCACCCGCCTACATGCCTGCATACGCATTGCCTCCTTGTCCTGAAATGTGCTTACCCCAGATCTTCCATGGCTTCCTCCTCTCTTCATTCAGGTCTCCATTCAAATGCCACTTCTCCAGTGAAGCTGTCCGCTAACAAACCTATCCAATGGAGTCCTACCTGCCCCTCCCCACTCTCCTTACATTAAGATATCTTTGCACTTCCTACTATCTAAAATTATATTACTTATCTGTTTACTCATTTCTATCTGAACTCCTTCACTAGAATGTAAGCTCCATGAGGGCAAGACTTTTGCCTGTCTGGTTCACTGCTTTATCCCTACTGCCTGAGCGGTATCTGGCACACAGAAGGTATTAAAAAAATTACCTGTGAAACTGACAAATGAATAAAGTACTCCTTGCAAGAAATCACAGGTTGAACGAGAAGGAAATAATGTTCTTGGTGGAAGCAGGTTTAGTATCTAGGTTCACCTCTATTCAGAGTAGAGATAAGAACAATTTAAAGGTATAACTCACTTTAATTAGTACATTATCTGCTAAAAACATAAGGGAAGTGCAACACTAGAAAAGTACAGTTGACGCTTGAACAAATGGGTTTGAACCTCACGGGTCCATTGACACACGGATATTTTTCAATAAGTATGTACTATCGTCCTACACGATCCAAGGTTGGTTGAATCCACAGATGCAGAACCAATGACTATAAACTTATACCCAGATTTTCAACTGCGTAGGGGTCAGCACCCCTGACCCCCACGTTGTTCAAGGGACAACTGTATATGATGAGGAAAGTTAAACACATTAAGTTTTAAAAACTGTCAACACGTGAACAAACTTTTTGTTTTGCTATGTGTTAATCAATTAAAAAAAAAAAAAAGTGACCACATACCAACAAGTGGATTTTTTCTTATATCCAGAATGACCAGAGTTCTGTTGGTTTCAAGGGCCTTTAGTAAAGTCTTTGCTCCTTCACTGGTGAGGCCACACTGCTGCAGGTCAAGTGCTTTTGATGAAAGACAAAAGGTCACTTTTGAAGTCTATACAGATTTCACATATAGACAACACTCTTTTTCTCACGTGTGAAAGAGTCCTGCACAAGACCAGCCATGGCAGTTTTGTAATTTTGGGTATGGAAAAAAACAGAAACATATACGCACACACATAATGCATAATCCAATCTAAAAACCGCTTTTTCGATGTGCAATGATAACCCTGCCTTTAGTACCAAAAAATCATCCAACATACTTTACAATTATAGAACTGAAGAATAACTGTATATAACCTATGAGCAAAAAACATCACAAAATGAATCTCAGTTCGTAATTAGGAAGGGCAGCAGTGGCATGTAAACCTCACAAGCAAAAACTGGTGGAGCTCAGAAATGCACTGCATTCTTTTGATCATGATCTTGACCTTCAAATCACACTTTAAACTAGTTAAAAGGGGAAAACGAAAGAGAAGAAATGTAATGACTGTTAGTTTTAGTATAGAAAAGACAAGTCTAAGAGGATACAAATAATAACAAATTCAAACAAAGTGTGAATACACAATACATACTAAAAACCTATCATGAAAGTATGATGGTCAAGAACTCTCTCAGTAAAAGGTCAGACAAAAACTAGAACAAATGATCATTAATTCTAGTAGTTCTGGGGCTGAACAACCTACTCATTTAAACAAAACGGATCATCACAAAAGCACAGGTATTAAAACATATTACATGAAAGGCAACTATCATGAGTCATTTTTTAAGCATTGTGTAGAGCATCACATTAAAAAACTGGAGTCTTTCAAAACCCCATGACACACAGAAACTGAAAGTCAGACATATGGATCTGACAGGATAGGATACAACCGATACAAACTCTCACTACAGAAGAATAGACACAGGGTATAATTAACCAAGTAGCCAAATTAATACAAACAGCCAGTAAACCCACCAGTAAATCAAATGAATATAAAATAAAACAAAATGTGGTTATTCTCCTATCAGATTAAGATAAAGCCTTTAAAATGTGTACACCCTTTTGATCCAACAACTCTCTAAGTATTTAACCAAAAGAAATAGTCAGAGATATAGGCAAGGATACATATCAGAGTACTATTTGGAACTGAAAAACTGGACATAGCTTATATACAAGAATGGATAAGCTATGTGTACTGTGGCATATTCATATAATGGAACACTGAACAGTCACAAAAAATCATGCAGTAGATGCAAATTTACTGACTTGCTAAGATGCTCACACTAAATTAACTGAAAAAAGTTATGACATTTGGAGTAATCCCACTTGCATGAAAAAGGGAGAGGTACTCATTTCTGTAGTTTTACACTTTTTTAAAAGTGCTACAAGCAAGTGTTTGTGTGAGGCAGGCTTCACATCCACTGTTGCGGTGGACTACAAATTGGCATAGCATTTCTGGATGGTAATTTGGCAATGTGTATCAAAAGTCTTAAAAAGGCAGAAGCAAGAAGAACTACAATCCTGCAGCCTGTGGAATAAAAACCACATTCACAGAAAGATAGAAAAGATGAAAAGGCAGAGGGTTAGGTACCATATGAAGGAGCAAGCTAAAACCCCAGAAAAACAACTCAGTGAAGTGGAGATAGGCAACCTTACAGAAAAAGAATTCAGAATAATGATAGTGAAGATGATCGAGGACCTTGGAAAAAGAATGGAGGCAAAGATCGAGAAGATGCAAGAAATGTTTAACAAAGAACTAGAAGAATTAAAGAACAAACAAACAGAGATGAAAAATACAATAACTGAAATGAAAACAACACAAGAAGGAATCAATAGCAGAATAACTGAGGCAGAAGAACGGATAAGTGACCTGGAAGACAGAATGGTGGAATTCACTGTTGCAGAACAGAATAAAGGAAAAAGAAGGAAAAGAAATGAAGACAGCGTAACAGACCACTGGGACAACATTAAATGCAACAACATTCGCATTAGGGGTCCCAGAAGGAGGAGAGAGAGAGAAAGGACCAGAGAAAATATTTGAAGAGATTATAGTTGAAAACTTCCCTAACATGGGAAAGGAAATAGCCACCCACGTGCAGGAAGCGCAGCGAGTCCCATTCAGGATAAACCCAAGGAGAAACACGCTGAGACACATAATAATGAAATTGGCAAAAATTAAAGACAAAGAAAAATTACTGAAAGCAGTGAGGGAAAAACGAGAAAAAACATACAATGGAACTCCCTTAAGGTTAACAGCTGATTTCTCAGCAGAAACTCTACAAGCCAGAAGGGAGTGGCATGATATACTTAAAGCGAGAAAGGGAGGAACCTACAACCAAGATTACTCTACCCGGCAAGGATCTCATTCAGATTCGATGCAGAAATCAAAAGCTTTACAGACAAGCAAAAGCTAAGAGAATTCAGCACCACCAAACCAGCTCTACAACAAATGCTAAAGGAACTTCTCTAAGTGGGAAACACAAGAGAAGAAAAGGATCTACAAAAACAAACCCAAAACAATTAAGAAAATGGTCATAGGAACATACATATCGATAATTACCTTAAACGTGAATGGATTAAATGCTCCAACCAAAAGACACAGGCTTGCTGAATGGATACAAAAACAAGACACACAAATATGCTGTCTACAAGAGACCCACTTCAGACCCAGGGACACATACAGACTGAAAGTGAGGGGATGGAAAAAGATAGTCCATGCAAATGGAAATCAAAAGAAAGCTGGAGTAGCTATATCCATATCACATAAAATAGACTTTAAAATAAAGAATGTTACAAGAGACAAGGAAGGACACTACATAATGATCAAGGGATCAATCCAAGAAGAAGATATAACAATTATAAATATATATGCACCCAACATAGGAGCACTTCAATACATAAGGCAACTGCTAACAGCTATAACAGAGGAAATCGACAGTAACACAATAATAGTGGGGGACTTTAACACCTCACTTACACCAATGGACAGATCATCCAAAATGAAAATAAACAGGGAAACGTAAGCTCTAAATGACACAATAGACCAGATAGATTTAACTGATATTTATAGGAGATTCTATCCAAAAACTGCAGATTACACTTTCTTCTCAAGTGCGCATGGAACACTCTCCAGGATAGATCACATCTTGGGTCACAAATCAAGCCTCAGTAAAGTTAAGAAAATTGAAATCATATAAAGCATCTTTTCTGACCACAACGCTATGAGATTAGAAATCAATTACAGGGAAAAAAACACAAACATATGGAGGCTAAACAATACGCTACTAAATAACCAAGAGATCACTGAAGAAATCAAAGAGGAAATCAAAAAATACCTAGAGACAAATGAAAATGAAAACACAATGATCCAAAACCTACGGGATGCAGCAAAAGCAGTTCTAAGAGGGAAGTTTATAGCTATACAAGCCTACCTCAAGAAACAAGAAAAATCTCAAATAAACAATCTAACATTACACTTAAAGGAACTAGAGAAAGAAGAACACACAAAACACAAAGTTAGCAGGAGGAAAGAAATCATAAACATCAGAGCAGAAATAAGTGAAATAGAAACAAAGAAAACAATAGCAAAGATCAATAAAACTAAAAGCTGGTTCTTTGAGAAGATAAACAAAATTGATAAACCATTAGCCAGACTCATCAAGAAAAAGAGGGAGAGGACTCAAATCAATAAAATCAGAAATGAAAAAGGACAAGTTACAACAGACACCGCAGAAATACAGAGCATCCTAAGAGACTACTACAAGCAACTCTATGCCAATAAAATGGACAACCTGGAAGAAATGGACTAATTCTTAAAAAGGTATAACATTCCAAGACTAAACCAGGAAGAAACAGAAAATATGAACAGACAAATCACAAGTAATGGAATTGAAACTGTGATTAAAAATCTTCCAACAAACAAAAGTCCAGGACCAGATGGCTTCACAGGTGAAGTCTATCAAACATTTAGGGAAGAGCTGACACCCATCCTTCTCAAACTCTTCCAAACAATTGCAGAGGAAGGAACACTCCCAAACTCATTCTATGAGGCCACCATCACCCTGATACCAAAACCAGACAAAGATACTACAAAAAAAGAAAATTACAGACCAATATCACTGATGAATATAGATGCAAAAATCCTCAACAAAATACTAGCAAACAGAATCCAATAACACATTAAAAGGATCATACACCACGATCAAGTGGGAGTTATGCCAGGGATGCAAAGATTCTTCAATATACGCAAATCAATCAATGGGATACACCATATTAACAAATTGAAGAATAAAAATCATATGATCATCTCAATAGATGCAGAAAAAGCTTTTGACAAAATTCAAACACCAATTTATGATAAAAACTCTCCAGAAAGTGGGCATAGAGGGAACCTACCTCAACATAATAAAGGACATATACGACAAACCCACAGCAAACATCATTCTCAATGGTGAAAAACTGAAAGCATTTCCTCTAAGATCAGGAATGAGACAAGGATGTCCATTCTCACCACTATTATTCAACATAGTTTTGGAAGTCCTAGCCACGGCAATCAGAGAAGAAAAAGAAATAAAAGGAATACAAATTGGAAAAGAAGAAGTAAAACTGTCACTGTTTGCAGATGACATGATACTATACATAGAGAATCCTAAAGATGCCACCAGAAAACTACTAGAGCTAATCAATGAATTCGGTAAAGTTGCAGGATACAAAATTAATGCACAGAAATCTCTTGCATTCCTATACACTAATGATGAAAAAACTGAAAGAGCAATTATGGAAACACTCCCATTTACCACTGCAACCAAAAGAATAAAATAAGTAGGAATAAACCTACCTAAGGAGACAAAAGACCTGTATGCAGAAAACTATAAGACACTGATGAAACAAATTAAAGATGATACCAACAGATGGAGAGATACACCATGTTCTTGGATTGGAAGAATCAGTATCGTGAAAATGACTATACTATCCAAAGCAATCTACAGATTCAATGCAATCCCTATCAAATGACCAATGGCATTTTTTACGGAACTAAAACAAATCATCTTAAGATTTGTATGGAGACACAAAAGACCCCGAAGAGCCAAAGCAGTCTTGAGGGAAAAAAACAGAGCTGGAGGAATCACACTCCCTTACTTCAGACTATACTACAAAGCTACAGTAATCAAGACAATATGGTACTGGCACAAAAACAGAAACATAGATCAATGAAACAAGATAGAAAGCCCAGAGATAAACCCACACACCTATGGTCAACTAATCTATGACAAAGGAGGCAAAGATAGACAATGGAGAAAAGACAGTCTCTTCAATAAGTGGTGTTGGGAAAACTGGACAGCTACATGTAAAAGAATGAAATTAGAACACTCCCTAACACCATACACAAAAATAAACTGAAAATGGATTAGAGACCTAAATGTAAGACCTGACACTATAAAACTCTTAGAGGAAAACATAGGAAGAACACTCTTTGACATAAATCACAGCAAGATCTTTTTTGATCCACCTCCTAGAGTAATGGAAATAAAAACAAAAATAAACAAATGGGACCTAATGAAACTTCGAAGCTTTTGCACAGCAAAGGAAACCTTAAACAAGATGAAAAGACTATCCTCAGAATGGGAGAAAATATTTGCAAACGAATCAACGGACAAAGGATTAATCTCCAAAATAGATAAACAGCTCATGCAGCTCAATATTAAAGAAACAAACAACCCAATCCAAAAATGGGCAGAAGACCTAAATAGACATTTCTCCAAAGAAGACATACAGATGGCCAAGAAGCACATGAAAAGCGGCTCAACATCACTAATTATTAGAGAAATGCAAATCAAAACTACAATGAGGTATCACCTCACACCAGTTAGAATGGGCATCATCAGAAAATCTACAAACAACAAATGCTGGAGAGGGTGTGGACGAAAGGGAACCCTCTTACACTGTTGGTGGGAATGTAAATTGATACAGCCACTATGGAGAACAGTATGGAGGTTCCTTAAAAAACTAAATATAGAATTACCATATGATCCAGCAATCCCACTACTGGGCATATACCCAGAGAATACCATAATTCAAAAAGACACATGCACCCCAATGTTCATTGCAGCGCTATTTACAATAGCCAGGGCATGGAAGCAACCTAAATGCCCATCAAGAGACGAATAGATAAAGAAGTTGTGGTACATATATTCAATGGAATATTACTCAGCCATAAAAAGGAACGAAACTGAGTCACTTGTTGAGACGTGGATGGATCTACAGACTGTCATACAGAGTGAAGGAAGTCAGAAAGAGAAAAACGAATATCGTATATTAATGCATGTATGTGGAACCTAGAAAAATGGTACAGATGAACTGGTTTGCAGGATAGAAGTTGAGACACAGATGTAGAGAACAAACGTATGGACACCAAGGGGGGAAAACCACGGTGGGGTGGGGATGGTGGTGTGCTGAATTGGGCGAATGGGATTGACATGTATACACTGATGTGTATAAAATTGATGACTAATAAGAACCTGCAGTATTAAAAAAAAAGTCTTAAAAATATGTCACATTTAGTCATTCCACTTCTAGGACCTTATTCTACAGAAGTAATCCCAATGGACACAGAGATATATATATACAACGTATTCACATCGTTTCTGACAGGGAAAAGCAAACTGTAAATCTAATGGCAAAGAATTGATTAAACTATGGGACATCAATATGATGGAATACTACATGATATATCATTAAGTGAAAAAGCAGGAATATGAAATAGCAAGTATACTACAATTCTATTTTTGTAATCCCTAAGTGTACAAATATATTTATAGAAAAATAAAAGACTGAAAGTATATACACCAAAATGAACAGTGATTATGTCTGTGTATTAAGATTATAGGTAATTGCTCTCTTGTTACTCTGTATTTTCTGTAAAGAATATATGCAACTCTTAGAGAAAGTTTAAAAGCAAAATAAAAGCCAACAGTAAAATGAGGCTTTAAAAGAAATCCTATCACAATAGTATCATGCCAAAAGCTAAGCATATATCATATTAAAAATTCAATATTTTCAATTTTAGAATTTACCTCTGAGCCATAAATCTTCACTAAGAGATTCTGCCAAAGCACTTGCACCCAGGTCACCAATGAGCGTGCTGCAATTCAGAGTGATGCGCCTCAAATCAGCCATACAGTCAAGATCAGGTCTCCTGGAATGAAGACTCTCAGCCCAGGTTTCTTCATGCCTTCTGGTAGTCTGATACTTCAAAGATTTAATGGGATGAAATTACGATGCTTGAATAAGGAAACAGGGTGTGCCTACTGAGTATGGCTTATTATGTCAGAGATTTACACACACACATATCAAGCATATATGCCAGGAGAATCAACCTGAGAAATTAAACAGTCAGTTCTGGTTTATGAGTCCAGTGACCCAGATTCTAGTCGGTCAGTGATTAGATTCCAGCCACTGGATGACCTGCTTTTGAACAGTTATGTAAAGTTGGACAACTCAATTACAGTCTATGAATTATTTTCCTTATCTTCTAAGTCAGGGAACTGGTTCTAAATTCTATCATTGCTGAGGCTCTAAATTTCATCATTCTGTCCTCCAATGGTCTCCAAACACCTGACTGGGCAACCTCTAAGAAAACTTTTTAATATGCATCTTATTTTTTAGCAAATTATATACATGAAGTTCTATACATATAATGTATGTACATTATAAACTACACAGATATTTTTTAAATGATACAAAGCTAAATAGGTTCTAATATTTTCTTTTCCTAACTCCTAAGGCATTATTTTATTTATTTTAAAAAAATATTTATTTATTTGTTTGTTTGTTTGGCTGTGCCGGGTCTTTAGTTGCAGCATATTTAGTTGCAGCCGGATCTTTTAGTTGTGGCATGTGGGCTCTTAGTTACGGCAGGCACGTGGGATCTAGTTCCTTGAGCAGGGATCGAACCCAGGCCCCCTTCATTGGGAACGCAGAGTCTTAACTACTGGACCGCCAGGGAAGTCCCAGGCATTATTTTAAAAACTATATTTACAAAATGGATCTCACATGCTACCTAGGGTATGCACACAAACTTTAGAGGCCTGGACTATGCAGAGCCAGTTTGATGTGCCTTGGGAAAATAATGTTTGACATTTAACCACAAGTCTTGTCTTAAAGACATTCAATTCTTTATATTCATAAAATAAATTTGGGTAACAGGGAACACTGACTTTAAATGGAAAAAGTCTTATTACATTCTTGAAAAAATAAAAGACTGAAAGTGCCTTTGATACTCTAAAAGGAAAATCATTAGTGTCATTTTTCTATTAACAATAACTTATAAAAGCTCCAAGCAGAAATAACACCAATCACTTACACAGTGCTTAGTATGTGCCAGGCACTATTTATACAAATGAGTTCATTTAAACCTCATAATGAGGCATAGACGTTAAGTGATTTGCCCATGTTCAAATGCTATGAAAAGGGAGAAAGGGAATTTGAACCTAGGCCATTTGGCTTTGGCACCCAAGTTCTTGACTGTTTTCTACCCCAGGGGTTAATGGACTTGCCCTGTATAGGCTCAAAGAATTTTTCAATTTTTCAAATCTAAATCTAAACATTTCCAGCTTTCTGGGCTTTACAGCTTCTGGTGTAACTACTCTGCCCCGCTGGTGTAGGGTGGAAGTAGCCACAACTACCATGTAAACAGGGGGTGCGACTATGTTCCAAAAACACTTTCTTTACAAAACCAGGCGACGGGCTGGATCTGGCCCACCAGCCATAGTTTACCTATCCCTGATCTGCACCATCAAACTATTAAAAAGGCTTCATGTCAAATTATTAAATAACTTTAGGCCTAAATACAGTCATTATAACCACTGTAAAGTTGTTAAGGCATTATTTTAAAAACTGTATTTACAAATTGCTGATGTAGTGATTTTTATGACTTTATAAATTACAGCAGCTAATAAACACTTGATTCATTTAAGTCTTGAAGACTATAATGGCATACTCTCTTCACAGTATCACAATCAAAGTTTTCAGTAACTAAAAATACATAAAAGTATTATTATGTATTATATATTAAATCTCTTATTTCTAAAATTAAGTGTACTATCTTTACTAAATGGTAGAATCTCAAACTGAAAACTGGTCATATTCTTTCAACAAAACGAAAGCTGCACTCACATGTATTAAAAGACAAAAATTAACTGTCATATGTATCAATATGTTAATGTGCTTCAATCACATGTTTTCATGGAAGTTTAAACATAAAATCACCTTTAAGATCTTGAACATGTGATCTGCTCCCTGCTATTTCAAATTACAGCCCATGAAGTCTACTGTCTTAAGATTGATAGAGTTCCTTATACCTTGACAAATAACTGAAAGGAAAAAAAAACACACACACACACAATAAGATGAAGAGCCTATACATTTGTCAGTCTTAACTTATTTGCTTTTCTTGAGTCAACTGGAGGTTTATAGCCACATTCTTAAAATCATTAACTACAATCTTCCCAAACAGGTAATTGATGAACAGATGCATTCTAAAACTTGTCAGTAACAAAGCGTTATTCCACTTTACATCAACAGTTTAATTCTTTTTAGATACTAAAACTGAATACACTGAATACTGGAAACTTTATTCCCAACTGCTCAGTAAAGTACTACGTACCTTTTGAGACATAGGAAAAAAAAGAAAAACCTAAAAAGCATAAGACTCCTCCTATTTTCATTTCCAATGATACATCCCAACCTTGATGATCAATCAGCGATTTAAATGTCAACTATAAACCCAGTATGTTATGAGGCGCTATGCAGTATACTAGAGCAATATGAGAGAAAGAACCTCAAACCTTCTGTTCCCTCAAATTGAAAGGCAGGCTTCCTGACCCCTGCAGACCACTACTGGACACAGGGAACGCACACTAATGTTTCAGGACCCTAATCAACAGTCACCTGCTTTGTGATTACTTCCATGACACACCCTCACCAACACCACTGAGTTTGCTGCTCCTACGGGACATTACATATATTTCCTTTTTTAACACATACCACAATGCATTATAATTATGACTACAGATAGATGTTCTAAAAATTTAAAGAGAATGATGACTTTTTTGCTCTTTACATCTTGCTATTTCCCTTCCCATAATATTTCTTGAAGAGAAACCATAAAAATATAAACAAACACAAAACCAAGAAAATAGGCAAAATGTGTGGTTTGTGGCCTAACACAAACTTAAGTAAAATAAGTTCTGACACTATCCAGCATGACAAACTTCCATGGTACAAATGAGAATGGACCAAGGTTTGAGCAGGTACAGGAGACAATCCAGGCATGAACAACACCAAGAAAAGGTAGACAGGATGCAACGTAGGGTGAAGGAAATCACGAGACCAGTCTGATGGGAAGAGACTTAAACAAGACTGAAACTCACTTTCTAAACCTCCATCTCCAGTTGGACAATTCGCAAGACACAGGTGCACAAAAGTGGCCAATTTATTCAATCCCTTTAATGGGGAGAACAAGTTTAAAATTCCATTGCTTTAGTTTGCCCCGAAAGCAACTATCAAATGTTGGCAGGACACGATGAGGGCTTACCTTTGTTAACATAGTTAAGTCTCTCTCTCTCAGAACTAGCCCATTTAGCTCCAGGTTCCTTAGCGCACCCGACGCACTTACACAGCAATTAATAGCTTTACACAAGTGGAAGGTCACATCTTTATTTCTTTTTTTTTTTAAATTTTTATTTATTTGTTTATTTTTATGTCTGTGTTGAGTCTTCGTTTCTGTGCGAGGGCTTTCTCTAGTTGCGGCAAGCGGGGGCCACTCTTCATCGCGGTGCGCGGGCCTCTCACTATTGCGGCCTCTCTTGTTGTGGAGCACAGGCTCCAGACGCGCAGGCTCAGTAGTTGTGGCTCACGGGCCCAGTTGCTCTGCGGCATGTGGGATCATCCCAGACCAGGGCTCGAACCTGTGTGCCCTGCACTGGCAGGCAGATTCTCAACCACTGCGCCACCAGGGAAGCCCCCACATCTTTATTTCTTGTCTCAGGAACACGACTTCTGTAAACTTTATTTCTCTCAGAACCTAAAGCAAAATTATTGTAAAATGAGTGATTTAAACCATACATTTTATCATCATTAAAAAGTGTCTTACACTGATGAAAGAAATTAAAGATGATACAAATAGATGGATAGATATACCATGTTCCTGGATTGGAAGAATCAACATTGTGAAAATGACTCTACTACCCAAAGCAATCTACAGATTCAATGCAATCCCTATCAAACTACCACTGGCATTTTTCACAGAACTAGAACAAAAAATTTCACAATTTGTATGGAAACACAAAAGACCCCGAATAGCCAAAGCAATCTTGAGAACGAAAAATGGAGCTGGGGGAATCAGGCTCCCTGACTTCAGACTATATTACAAAGCTTCAGTAATCAAGACAGTTTGGTACTGGCACAAAAACAGAAATATAGATCAATGGAACAGGATAGAAAGCCCAGAGATAAACCCACACACATATGGTCACCTTATCTTTGATAAAGGAGGCAAGCATATACAGTGGAGAAAAGACAGCCTCTTCAATAAGTGGTGCTGGGAAAATTGGACAGGTACATGTAAAAGTATGAAATTAGAACACTCCCTGACACCATGCACAAAAATAAACTCAAAATGGATTAAAGACCTAAGTGTAAGGCCAGACACTATCAAACTCTTAGAGGAAAACATAGGCAGAACACTCTATGACATACATCACAGCAAGATTCTTTTTGACCCAGCTCCCAGAGAAATGGAAATAAGAACACAAATAAACAAATGGGACCTAATGAAACTTAAAAGCTTTTGCACAGCAAAGGAAACCATAAACAAGACCAAAAGACAACCATCAGAATGGGAGAAAATATTTGCAAATGAAGCAACTGACAAAGGATTAATCTCCAAGATTTACAAGCAGCTCATGCAGCTCAATAACAAAAAAACCAACAACCCAATCCAAAAATGGGCAGAAGACCTAAATAGACATTTCTCCAAAGAAGATATACAGATGGACTACAGACACATGAAAGAATGCTCAACATCATTAATCATTAGAGAAATGCAAATCAAAACTACAATGAGATATCATCTCACACCGGTCAGAATGGCCATCATCAAAAAATCTAGAAACAATAAATGCTGGAGAGGGTGTGGAGGAAAGGGAACACTCTTGCACTGTTGGTGGGAATGTAAATTGATACAGTCACTATGGAGAACAGTATGGAGGTTCCTGAAAAAACTACAAATAGAACTACCATACGACCCAGCAATCCCACTACTGGGCATATACCCTGAGAAAACCATAGGTCAAAAAGAGTCATGTACCAAAATGTTCATTGCAGCTCTATTTACAATAGCCAGGACATGGAAGCAACCTAAATGTCCATCGACAGATGAATGGATAAAGAAGATGTGGCACATATATACAATGGAATATTACTCAGCCATAAAAAGAAATGAAATGGAGGTATTTGTAATGAGGTGGATGGAGTTAGAGTCTGTCATACAGAGTGAAGTAAGTCAGAAAGAGAAAAACAAATACAGTATGCTAACACATATATACGGAATCTAAGGGAAAAAAAAAAAAAAGGCCATGAAGAACCTAGTGGCAAGACGGGAATAAAGACATAGACCTACTAGAGAATGGACTTGAGGATATGGGGAGGGGGTGGGGTGAGATGTGACAGTGTAAGAGAGTGTCATGGACATATATACACTACCAAATGTAAAAGAGATAACTAGTGGGAAGCAGCCGCATAGCACAGGGAGATCAGCTCGGTGCTTTGTGACCACCTAGAGGGGTGGGATGGGGAGGGTGGGAGGGAGGGAGATGCAAGAGGGAAGAGAAATGGGAACATATTGTATATGTATAACTGATTCACTTTGTTATAAAGCAGAAGCTAACACACCATTGTAAGGCAATTATACTTCAATAAAGATGTTTAAAAAAAAAAGTGTCTTAAAAAAAAAAAAAGTATCTGCTCTGTGCTAAGGATTAGAAATGACTCCTGCCCTTAAAGCCTTCTTTAAGGAGGGACATGTGTAAACTCAAAATTTCAATCACATGAGATAAAGAAACATAACCTTTATGCCCAGAGGTTCATTTGGAGGCAAAATGTTATATCAAAGTGATGGCTCCATGATAACCCTAAAGTTGAATCTAGAAAGATGAGGGTATGCAGAGTTGGAGTAGGAGGTGCCTTAACTGCAGAGGTAGCACCTGTGCAAAGAAACTCAAGGCTGACACCTGCTGGGCACAGTAAATACTGCAGGTGGCAATGACTAAAGGCCAGGGGTCCAAGTGTGAGAAGAGGTAGAAATGAAAATAGAGATGTTGGCTGAAGCAAGCCTGGGAGAGAGCATGGCTTGTATCCCACAGGTGATGAGCCCTGGGGCTACCACTGGCTGAGTAAGGGTGCCTCCGCTGATTAGAAAAAGGTGCCCCACTGCTGAAGGACCGATTACATAAAGGAAGTGATCACAAAAAGCTCCCCTTCCTCAGGGTCAAAGAGCCCCATGAGGCTTGGCCAAGCACAGTCCAGGCTACACGCCTCTGTGCAGAGTACACGCTGGGTGGCTAGTATGCACTAACTCTGTGTGGGCAAGCCATTAGCAGCATTATTTTAGGCGTATCCTTTTATGTTAGAAGATTAATCGATCCGAGCAGGCAGAGGAAGTTAGAGGAACTGAGCCCAGGGGCCACGAAATCACCCAGGACCTTCTGCCATAGTCCAGGCAAAATGTAATATGGATGAAGAAGCAAATTTAGGAGGAGGCCAAAATCTACAAGTTGGACCCACTGGATGCAAGACATAAAGAAAGTTCAGTGAAGGAACTCTGAAGAGAATGGGCTCTGCAGTAAATTTTTCTTAAATTCAAAGTAAAATATTAGGCAAAATTAAGTACAGTGGCCTTTAAGGTCCCTTCCAGCTATAATTTCTTTTGATTTCTACGTTATTACTCTGTTTAAGTAAAGTCCCTTCAGAGATATAGAACAGTTCCTACACCTGAATGGTATGCAAAGAATAATCTGACTTCTCTTCACCAGGGGATGAGTTGAACTGCCCTTGCAGAAGAGATAACAGATGGTGTGAACCCCAGATCTTAGAAGAGGGGCCAGGCACACGATAAGTATTCAGCTTTTTGAAAACAAATGAACAATCATTTCCTCTCCTAGATCTTCACACCATTCCTCTGCTGGCTACTTTCTCTCAGCTTATAAACATCCTCAAATATACCCACTTAAAAAACTCTCAGACCTATGATTCTTCGAATCTTCTTGTGGATAACCTAAGTCTCTACCATGCCTTCAAACACCTGTCCTCCCAAAAAGCCCAGATCTGCACCTTGGGCCCAGACCCATCTACCAGGCCCCTCTAAAGCACTAAAGATGAAGTAAGATCCTCTCCCCACCCCCAATCCCTTCCTACTGTGCTCTGTATCTCACAAAAAGATGCAGCTGTAAACTGTCACCCACGCTTGCTGCCCTCCCTTTTCTAACTGGTCACCAGGCCACACCCATTCTGTCTCTGATCTCCAAAATCCAGTCCAACCTTTTATAACTTAAGTGGGACCCTTAGATTACAATTCACCCTGCACCCAATCAACTGCCTTCCACATGGAGGTCCGAGTGAGCCTCTAAACCAGAAGTCCATCTCATTGTTCTTCAGGGTTTCCCACAGCCTTCAGGATAAACATCCAAACTTCTGACAGGACAAACAAGGCCCCTTTCTGTTCGGCCCCACTAGGTTTCCAGTATCAACTCTCATTTCTTTCCCAAACTCTGAATTCCAGTCCGTACCTTAGTTTTGCCATATTTTCTTATATTTCTCAAACTCTGACACACACTTCTCCCTTCTGCTACCCCAGGAGCTTCTACACATCCTTAGAAAGGATGGCACCTGCTCCAAGAAGCCTACCCTGAACTTTCCCTTCTAAGATTCTGTGCTCTGCAAATGGGAAAGGTGGGGGGGGAGGGATAAATTAGGAGTTTGGGATTAACATATACACACGACTATATATAAAATAGGTAATCAACAAGGACCTACTGCATAGCACAAGGAACTCTACTCCATATCCTATAACAACCTGTATGGGAAAACAATCTGAAAAAGAATGGATATATGTATCACTGAATCACTTAACTAACACAATATTGTAAATCAACTATCCTCCAATATAAAATAAAAATTAAATTAAAAAAAAAAAGATTCTGTGCTCTGTAGCACCAGAGCTCACTTCTTCCAGAGCGCTGACTACTGTGCTTGTGTTTACCTGCCGCCCAGTAGAAGGGAAGATTACCTAGGGCAGAAGCATCGTCTCCAGCAGACCTTGGTTCTGACAACTCATTCAAGTGCCAGGATACTTTACACACATAACCTGCTTAATTAATTCTAAGAACCCACAGAAAGAGTGGTTTTTAATGTCATTTTGCAAGTGTGGGGATTGCAGTTCAAATGTAACCTGCCCAGGCCACAGAGAGCATAAGCCCTGGAATTCAAACCCTAAGCTGCCTTTACACTGGTGCTCTTCCCACTACATGATACGACTATTGAAAAAATACTTTTTTTTTCCTGAGCCCTGTTTTAATGGAAAGGAAATGAAGCGGGGATATATCCATTTCCTAATCGCTTTGGTGTGTACCAGGCAAAGTCATTCAACAGACCAGGTAACAGCTGTGCAAAAATTAACGATGCTCCAAAGTGCGCTAAGTGTTCTACATTGTAGAGCCTACAAGCATTAACAGAGTGAGTCCTTGTAACCGCCACAAAGAGTGGGTCCTGTTAAGCCCATGCTACAGATGAAAACACTGAGACCTAGAAGCCTTAAGGCATTTGGCCGGGGTCACCGAGCTGGCAGGAGCCCTAGGCCGCACGCCCCATCTAGTGCACGCACACCCGGGCACTGGGCACTGGTTCTAGTGCCCACCCTCCACCTTGCACCATCCAAAACCCCGCTTCGCAGCACCCACACGAGAGCCCCTGGAAGCGGGAACTACAAACCTGTCTTGCCAAGCTGCGGCTGGAAGAAGCTCTGGATACAGATCAGGGGTAGAGGGTGCTCAGGAGCGGTGCCCAGTCCACCCGGCGGAGACGGTTGGCGTTAAGTCCAGCAGGCCCTCCCACAGGAAAGCGCGCACGGCGGGCAGAGGCAACAAGTCCTGCAGCGCAAACAGGTCCTCACAGTGCGAGAAGTCGGCCGCGCTGTCCCGGCGCAGCTTCACCGAGGGATCACGGCCCGAGCGCGGCCTCGGGGACGCTGGCTGCGGACACGATGCCGACACTCGCCTGGGGGCCCCAGCTCGCCTCCCTGCCCCTCGGGCACCCACCGCCCAGCAACTGCGGCCCCGCCGCGTGCACAGGACCGGCGTCGCAGCCAGAAGACATACGGCCACGGACCCCAGCTAGGCCGGCCCCTCCAGGCCGCTCTCCTGCGCCGCCCCCATCGCTGGCTGTTGGCACCAGCATCGAAGCCCTCCGCCCCGCAGGGCTGCGGTTTAAGCCTCCGGGCGGGTCCATGGGGGCGGGGCTAGAGGACGTCTGCTCGCTCGCCGTGCCTCCGCACGCAGCCCCGACTCCCATGGGGACCTGGCCTGAGGAGCAGGGGCGGGAACATAGAGACTAAGGCAGCGCGAAAGGTAAGAGGTGTGGAGAATTTGGGGTTTCCAAAAAGCGTTTGCTGACTCATCCAAACAAAAGTGAGACCTGGTTGTATCAACTCATTTTAAAAGTAGTTAAACTCCCGCTAAGTGTCTGTGCTCGCACTGCCCAGGAGAGAGCGTGCACTCCGTGAGGGACACATGAAAGGCTGAGTGAACATCTGCCTGTGGTCCGTTACCTGGTGCACGAGTGTGTGAATTTCTGTGAGGAGTTCTCAATTTCTGTAGTTTCTGCTGACTTGACACGGTGGTTGGCAAATGGTGACGTGTTCCATGCATTCAGGACATGATCATGGTTACTAATAACCACTTTGTTTTGTACTGACAACTCCACAGAGAATTTACTACTGAATATCCACTTTACAGAAGAGAAACTGAGGCGTAGGAAGTGAAGTGACTGAGTAAGAGGAAGGACTCAGGCAATTGGTGTTAGTAAATTAACCCTTCAAGGAGGCCGTTAGACCGCGGTGGCTCTAGTGATGCGGCCCCCTCCGTAAACCAACCAAAATCTAAGCCTGTCAACGCCTCACGGTGACGAACACCGTTGAGGACAACCAGTCACAAACCACCAACTAGGCTTTAAAGCTATAGCAAATCAATCTTTTCCTTGCTTTGCTTCTGCCCTTTTAAAGTAAAAATCTCTGCAGCTCCTGTGGCTGGAGTGCTCCTCACCACTTCCGCTTTGGTGGTGCCTGAGTTGAATCTATTTTTGCTCACATAAAGTCTTAAAATTTTAAATATGCCTCAGTTTGTCTTTTAAGATTGGCCTTAGAAGTTGGATTTGTGTCCAGTTTCTAGAACAGTGGTCGTCCTCTGGTCAGGCCTTAGGCGTTACGTGCACAACGTTCCTCTTCTACCACCACCTTCTGGATACCTCCACCCACTACCAGCAATCGCGCATCAGATCCCCTAGATGTGGTCAGCAATGGGTTTTACATGCAGCGTGCTCACATTATAACATCGCAGACACTCCTCCGTCCTCCAGCCAGCGTGTGAGGTGAACCATTACCATTCCCGTTGAAGAGCCTGCTGTAACCACTTTCCCAAACACAGCCACTCTCCAGCTGACCCTGGGTAACCACTCATCTGAACTTGGTCTCCACCACTGCCGTGGATGTCTTTATATTTAGGCTACATTTTTAAGTATTCTTAAACAGCATATAGTATTCTACTATGTTTTCTCTTGTTACTTGCTTTATTTAGTGTTATCTTTGCTTGGTTCATCCATGCTGACACGTAAAGATCTGTGTAGTTCATGTACTTTCCTCGCTATGTAGGATTCCCATGTAGGGAAATACAATAATTTATATGTGTATTTTCCTGTTGATAGACATTTAAATTGTTTCCAATTTTCAGTATGATTTCTGTTTGAAAAAATTTTTATATAATTTTTAAAGGTTACTTTACATTTACAGTTATTGCAAAATTTTGGCTATACTCCCTGTGTTCTACAACACATCCTTGAGCCTATCGTACACCCAGTAGTTTACATCTCTCACTTCCCCACCCCTGTATTGCCCCCTCCTCCCCCTCCACACTGGCAACCATTAGTTTGTTCTCTATATCTGTGAGTCTCCTTCTATTTTTTTTTAATTAATTAATTTATTTATTTATTTATGACTGTGTTGAGTCTTTGTTTCTGTGCGAGGGCTCTCTCTAGTTGCGGCAAGTGGGGACCACTCTTCATCGCGGTGCGTGGGCCTCTCACCATCACGGCCTTTCTTGTTGCGGAGCACAGGCTCCAGACGTGCAGGCTCAGTAATTGTGGCTCACGGGCCCAGTTGCTCCGTGGCATGTGGGATCTTCCCAGACCAGGGCTCGAACCCGTGTCCCCTGCATTGGCAGGCAGATTCTCAACCACTGCGCCACCAGGGAAGCCCCATAGTGCCTCTTTTAAATGAACACTTACTATGTGCCAACACTCTGGAGTTTTACGTATATTTCTTAACTTATTCTTCCTCTTATCATTTCCTTTAATAGATGAAGCAACAAGTTGACAAATGTCTTGATAAGCTAGTAACTGCAGTTTAAAACTTAATATCACCCCAGAGCTCTGGGGAAGCACATGAGTAGTAGAGAGGGTGCCATCTTGGGCTGGCCTGGTCTGGAGGTTCTCCCTTCATCCCCCCATGAGGGAAGCTCAGGTTTTCCCTGGTTCTTGACCAAACCTGGTGATGTCGCAGGCCTGGCTGCATGTGCAGTAGTTTGCACCAAGGCTCCAAGGCAGGGGGTGAGGTGGAGAGCGATGAATCCCCACCTGGTTTCTCTTCAGAGAGAGAAGGTTATGGCCCTTTCCTGGATGTCTGCTTCTGGGTGTCTCCTTCTTTTTTATTATATTCAGTAGTTTTTTGTATTTTTTAGATTCCATATATAGGTGATATCCTACAGTATTTGTTTTTGTTTGACTTATTTCACTTAGCATAATGCCCTCCAAGTCCATCTATTTTGCTGCAAATGGCAAAATTTCATTCTTTTTTATGGCTGCATAGTATGCCATTGGTTATATGTACCACATCTTCTTTATCCATTCATCTCTTGATGACACTTAGGTTGCTTCCATAACTTGGCAATTGTAAATACTGCTGCTCCGAACATTGGGGTGCATGTATCTTTTCAAATTAGTGTTTTTGTTTTTTTCGGATATATACCCAGGAGTGGAGTTGCGGAGTCATATGGTAGTTCTATTTTTAGTTTTTTGAGAACCCTCCATACTGTTTTCCACAGTGGCTGCACCAATTTACATTCCTACCAACTGTTCCAGGGTTCCCTTTTCTCTACATCCTTGCCCACATTTGTTGTTTGTGCTCTTCTTGATGATAGCCATTCCGACAGGAGTGAGGTGATACCTCAGTGTAGTTTTGATTTGCATTTCCTTGATGATTAGCAGTGTCGAGCATCTTTTCATGTGCCTGTTGGTCATCTGCATTTCCTCTTTGGAAAAATGTTGGTTCAGTTCTTCTGCCCATGTTTTAATCAGATTGTTAGTTTTTTTGATGTTGTGTTTTATGAGCTGTTTCTGTGTGTTGGCTATTAATCCCTTATTGGTCCTATCCATTGCAAATATTTTCTCCCATTCAGTGGGTTGTCTTTTCATTTTGTTGATTGTTTCCTTTGCTTGCAAAAGCTTTTAAGTTTCATTAGGTCTCATTTGTTTATTTTTGCTTTTATTTCCTTTACGTTAAGAGATGGATCAAAAAAATATTGCTGTGATTTATGTCAAAGAGTGTTCTGCCTAATGTTATCTTCTAGGAGTTTTATAGTATCCAGTCTTACATTTAGCTCTTTAATCCATTTTGAGTTTATTTTTGTATATGGCATTAGAGAATGTCCTAATTTCATTCTTTTACATGTAGCTGTCCAGTTTTCCCAGCACCACTTATTGAAGAGACAGTCTTTTCTTCATTGCATAATCTTGCCCTCTTTGTCATATATTGCTATTAATGCATGGGTTTATTTCTGGCTTTCTATCCTGTTCCATTGATCTATATGTCTGTTTTTGTGCCAGGACCATACTGTTTTCATAACTGTAGCTTTGTAGTATAGTCTGGAGTCAGACAGCATGGTTCCTCCAGCTCTGTTCTTCTTTCTCAAGATTGCTTTATCTATTCGGCATCTTTGGTGCTTCCATACAAATTCAAAAGTTTTTTGGTTCTGGTCCTGTGAAAAGTGCCATTGGCATTTTGATAAGGATTGCATTGAATCTGTAGATTGCCTTGGGTAGTACGGTCATGTTAACAGTATTGATTCTTCCAATCCAAGAACATGGAATATCTTTCCATCTGTTTGTGTTACCTTCAATTTATTTTACGAGTGTCTTATAGTTTTTGGAGTTCAGGTCTTTTGCCTCCTTAGGTAGGTTTTTTCCTAGGTATTTTATTCTTTTTAATGCAATGGTAAGTGGGATTGTTTCCTTAATTTCTCTTTCTGATAGTTCATTGTTAGTGTATAGAAGTTCCACAGAGTTCTGAGTGTTAATTTTGTAACCTGCAACTCTACTAAGTTCATTGTTGAGCTCTAGTAATTTTCTGGTGGCTCTTTGGGATTTTCTTTGTGTAATATCATGGGATCTGCAAATAGGGACAGTTTTACTTCTTCCTTTCCAATTTGGATTCCTTTTATTTCTTTTTCTTCTCTGATTGCTGCAGCTGGGACTTCCAAAACTATGTTGAATGTAAGTGGTGAGAGTGGGAATCCTTGTCAGTATGATTTCTGTGTCACTACGTCCATTTTTTTTAGTCTCCAGCATGACTTAGTGTAGTCGTCTCCTGTCTAATTAAAGCTCCCTCTTCTGCGTTTTCCATCAAGCCACTTGATTTTTTTATGCCTCTCTACTTCCTTCTTCTCAGTCTCACTCTTGGGTGTCTCTTGCTTACCCAGTTTCAATGTAGGTGTTCTTTAGTTTCCCATCCTCAGCATCCACCCCTTTGGACATTTCACAGTTTCTCTGGGTGATCTTATTTCCTGTTCAGGCTTAACTTCCCCCTCCAGGGTGATGTCTTCTAAGAAAGATAACGCTCTCCATACATCAAACTGCCTCCTGGAAAGCTGCATATTTCTCATTGTCCTCAGCATCAGATCTGTGTTCCTTAGCTTGGCATATAAGCTCCTTCACGATTGGACTACCTCTTTTGTCTTACTTCTGGCTTCATTCCTTCCTGAATGTCTTCTCTAGACATGTGAACCAGCTTATAGTTTCTGATGTTCTATCATTCCTGCCTGGGCCTTTACAGATGCTGCTTCTTTACTTAAGACCCTCCTCTTCTGCTTGCTCTACAGTGAGCTGACATCCGCTTGTTTCCCAGCCTCAGGTTGGGGGCCAGCTTCCCTGGGAGGCCTTCTTTCCCTAACCCTCATCTCTCCTCCCCTGCTTGTTTAGTGCCTCACTACTCTGCTCCCTGACATCCCTGTATCATAATACTTACTGTCTCCAGCGATAAGCATCTTTTTAGATAGTTTTCCTTCCATGGACTATAAGCCCTTTGAAGGCAGGGACCGTGTTTCATTCATCCTTATATTCCCTATGCCTAGCACAGTGTTGGTGCACAGGAAGTGCTGATTAATGACTCCTGGAACTTTCTCGTCTATTCTGCATATAAGTCATTACTAGCACCTTGTGGCTACTGCCCACAGATGAAGCTCAGGGAAGCTTTATCGTATTAATTAATCATGTAACAGATTAACTTAAAATGTGTTCTCCTCGAGCTTACCTATTTTCTGTCTGGCAGTCAAGGCTTGCCTGATCATCTCTTCCCTCCTTACATTTAATTATGGCTTAATAGTGGCTTTGGTTCTCCTTTCAGCATCTGGTGTGTTCTAGCTTCCCTGAACATGGTGAGCAAAAGATGCCTCCCCACAGCACCTCTGGGACCCTCTGACAAGCCAGGTGCATGCCTGGCCCAAGACAAGATGCCTGGGCTTCCCTGCAGGTACCTGACCTGGGAGGGACATGGCTAATGGGCAGTACAAGATGCGGGCTCTCCTCCTTCTGGTCTCTGGTGAGTGTAAGTTTGACTAGAATACAGTGTATCATTTTACCTCTGATTCCCTGTAGTTGACTGCTGGTCCATCACGACAACATTATACCCAGACTGCCAAGCCGTTTTACCTTCCCATGGAACCTCACTGCAGACGCATTCTGCTCATCTCTAACATTCATCTTCTCTGGACCTGCTTTCAGAGCAATGTGTTTTGTTAGATCCAGTCACAGAGCTATGTCAACAACATAGGCTGTCTTATTTTAACAGACGTGTGGTCCCCATTTCTTTTTTCTACTCCCTTACTTATGGCTGTTAACAATTACTCTTTCTCCACTCTTTTCATGTCCCACTAGACTCTGTTGTGTGTCCTTGCTCTCTCACCTGAAGAGGATACCTCTTCTTTCACCAGGAAAGTAAGGGTTCAGACACACACATCCTCGTCTTCTTTCTGCTAACTCTGGCTGCCTTCCAATCCATGTTCCATGACGCAGACACCACCATCTCCTCTTCAAATCCTTCTGTGACTTTCCATTGCTCTTAGGATAAAGACAAACCTCCTCACAGTGGTCTAAAATGTGGAGTCACAGGCTGGCTTCCGGTGGAGAACTGTTGCCGTTCTGTAAGATAAGGAGCTTGCTTCAGAATGTAAATCATATGTCCACTAGATATAGTGTTTAGTTTAACAGGCAAGACTTTCTTGATGAAAGAAGCAGTGTGTTGACTTGCATTCTAGAGCAAGCTTCTCATCTTGTTGTGCACTGGCACTCTGGGTGTCCTAGTCTGCAGGGCAGGACATCCCCTGGGCATGATGGAGCATGATCTCTGCAGCCTCGTCTTGCACCTCCTTCCTTTCATTCTCAATCATCCAGCCCACAGTGGCCTCCTTTCAGGCCTGCATACTTACAACGGCACATTGCCCATGCTTCCCCTCTGCATGAAATGTCCTTCTGTTTAGTTTGCCACTGATTAATGCCTCCTCATCCTTCTCATCTCTTCTCATGTGTCACTTTGTCAAGAAAGTATCCCCTTACCTACTCAACTCATCACATCCCCCTACCGTAGCTCACATAACACCAGGTACCTCTCGCTTATAGCCTTCATCACATTTCACAGCCAGTTTTAGATAGGTGTTTACCATATGGTCCGTGAGGAAGAGATCATGACTGTTTTGCTTACTCTTTTTTTTTTCACACACACACGCTGTATTTTATTTTTACAAGAGATAAATAGACTGACACCAAGCATTGTACATGGATGACCACAACAAAAGCAACAATGATTGCAATTACCAAACATGAAACACACTCATACTATGTCATAATATTGACATTCAGTCCAGTAATCCTCCACTGTAACAGCTCCTTTACTTTGCAGTGAAAATTGATTTGTATATTCTTTGCCTCTGAGTCCTTGTGGGATTTTTTTTTTTAATTCAAACAGAAAGTCACAAAAATTATACTCATCCTCATCAGTTCACTCAGTCCCATGTAATTAATTTTTTTTTCATCTTGACCTTTTGTTAGCACTTTTATGAGTTCATCAGTTTTTCATTAGAGTTCTGAAAATGCTTATTCATTCAGTTCAGCAGTACAGTCAGTTACCAGAAACCTGTACTTGTCAGAGTCTTTTCCGTGAATTTCTTGAAGATGAAACCCTTTTATAGGAACATATTTGCAAAAGCATCAGAGTACACCCAGAACTGTCTGTAAATGACAAAAGACTTAAAAATGACCACGGTTAAAGATTTGATGAAAGTTCATAATAATGCAGTTGAAAAGAAAATTAGTTATTTCTGAGATATACATTTTAAAGTAATAACTAGGATTATGACTTATAACATTATACCAGAACATATAAGATTTTTAGAAATTTCATGTAATGTCTGAAACATTTATATT
Source organism: Eschrichtius robustus (assembly GCF_028021215.1). Classification (NCBI taxonomy): domain Eukaryota; kingdom Metazoa; phylum Chordata; class Mammalia; order Artiodactyla; family Eschrichtiidae; genus Eschrichtius; species Eschrichtius robustus. The sequence continues at coordinate 604,445 of NW_027175690.1, read as the reverse complement.
AACATATTTCCATACCAATAACCCAATGAAAGTTTAGTATTAGTGGTTCTGTTTGTTTGTTTTCTTATACTGCAAGTTCTTATTAGTCATCAATTTTATACACATCAGTGTATACATGTCAATCCCAATCGCCCAATTCAGCACACCACCATCCCCACCCCACTGCAGTTTCCCCCCCTTGGTGTCCATATGTCTGTTCTCTACATCTGTGTCTCAATTTCTGCCCTGCAAACCGGCTCATCTGTACCATTTTTCTAGGTTCCACATACATGCGTTAATATATGATATTTGTTTTTCTCTTTCTGACTTCCTTCACTCTCTATGACAGTCTCTAGATCCATCCACGTCTCAACAAATGACTCAATTTCGTTCCTTTTTATGGCTGAGTAATATTCCATTGTATATATACCACAACTTCTTTATCCATTTGTCTGTTGATGGGCATTTAGGTTGCTTCCATGCCCTGGCTATTGTAAATAGCGCTGCAGTGAACATTGGGGTGCATGTGTCTTTTTGAATTATGGTTTTCTCTGGGTATATGCCCAGTAGTGGGATTGCTGGGTCATATGGTAATTCTATTTTTAGTTTTTTAAGGAACCTCCATATTGTTCTCCATAGTGTCTGTATCAATTTACATTCCTACCAACAGTGCAAGAGGGTTCCCTTTTCTCCACACCCTCTCCAGCATGTGTTGTTTGTAGATTTTCTGATGATGCCCATTCTAACTGGTGTGAGGTGATACCTCATTGTAGTTTTGATTTTCATTTCTCTAATAATTAGTGATGTTGAGCATCTTTTCATGTGCTTCGTGGCTGTCTGTATGTCTTCTTTGGAGAAATGTCTATTTAGGTCTTCTGCCCATTTTTGGATTAGAGTGTTTGTTTCTTTAATATTGAGCTGAATGAGCTGTTTATATATTTTGGAGATTAATCCTCTGTCCGTTGATTTGTTTGCAAATATTTTCTCCCATTCTGTGGGTTGTCTTTTCGTCTTGTTTATGGTTTCCTTTGCTGTGCAAAAGCTTTGAAGTTTCATTAGGTCCCATTTGTTTATTTTTGTTTTTATTTCCATTACTCTAGGAGGTGGATCAAAAAAGATCTTGCTGTGACTTATGTCAAAGAGTGTTCTTCCTATGTTTTCCTCTAAGAGTTTTATAGTGTCAAGTCTTACATTTAGGTCTCTAATCCATTTTCAGTTTATTTTTGTGTATGGTGTTAGGGAGTGTTCTAATTTCATTCTTTTACATGTAGCTGTCCAGTTTTCCCAGCATCACTTATTGAAGAGACTGTCTTTTCTCCATTGTATATCTTTGCCTCCTTTGTCATAGATTAGTTGACCATAGGTGCGTGGGTTTATCTCTGGGCTTTCTATCTTGTTCCATTGATCTATGTTTCTGTTTTTGTGCCAGTACCATATTATCTTGATTACTGTAGCTTTGTAGTATAGTCTGAAGTCAGGGAGTCTGATTCCTCCAGCTCCGTCCTTTTCCCTCAAGACTGCTTTGGCTATTCGGGGTCTTTTATGTCTCCATACAAATTTTAAGATGATTTGTTCTAGCTCCTTAAAAAATGCCATTGGTAATTTGATAGGGATTGCATTGAATCTGTAGATTGCTTTGGGTAATATAGTCATTTTCACGATATTGATTCTTCCAATCCAAGAACATGGTGTATCTCTCCATCTGTTGGTATCATCTTTAATTTCTTTCATCAGTGTCTTATAGTTTTCTGCATACAGGTCTTTTGTCTCCCTAGGTAGGTTTATTCCTAGGTATTTTATTCTTTTTGTTGCAGTGGTAAATGGGAGTGTTTCCATAATTTTTCTTTCAGATTTTTCATCATTAGTGTATAGGAATGCAAGAGATATCTGTGCATTAGTTTTGTATCCTGCAACTTTACCATATTCATTAATTAGCTCTAGCAGTTTTCTGGTGGCAGTTTTAGGATTCTCTATGTATAGTATCATGTCATCTGCAAACAGTGACAGTTTTACTTCTTCTTTTCCAATTTGTATTCCTTTTATTTCTTTTTCTTCTCTGATTGCCGTGGCTAGGACTTCCAGAACTATGTTGAATAATAGTGGTGAGAGTGGACATCCTTGTCTCGTTCCTGATCTTAGAGGAAATGCTTTCAGTTTTTCACCATTGAGAATGATGTTTGCTGTGGGTTTGTCATATATGGCCTTTATTATGTTGAAGTAGGTTCCCTCTATGCCCACTTTCTGGAGAGTTTTTATCATAAATGGGTGTTGAATTTTGTCAAAAGCTTTTTCTGCATCTATTGAGATGATCATATGGTTTTTATTCTTCAATTTGTTAATATGGTGTATCCCATTGATTGATTTGCGTATATTGAAGAATCCTTGCATCCCTGGGATAAATCCCACTTGATCGTGGTGTATGATCCTTTTAATGTGTTGTTGGATTCTGTTTGCTAGTATTTTGTTGAGGATTTTTGCATCTATATTCATCAGTGATATTGGTCTGTAATTTTCTTTTTTTGTAGTATCTTTGTCTGGTTTTGGTATCAGGGTGATGGTGGCCTCATAGAATGAGTTTGGGAGTGTTCCTTCCTCTGCAATTGTTTGGAAGAGTTTGAGAAGGATAGGTGTTAGCTCTTCTCTAAATGTTTGATAGAATTCACCTGTAAAGCCATCTGGTGCTGGACTTTTGTTTCTTGGAAGATTTTTAATCACAGTTTCAATTTCATTACTTGTGATTGGTCTGTTCATATTTTCTATTTCTTCCTGGTTCAGTCTTGGAAGGTTATACCTTTCTAAGAATTTATCCATTTCTTCCAGGTTGTCCATTTTATTGGCATAGAGTTGCTTGTAGTAGTCTCTTAGGATGCTTTGTATTTCTGCCATGTCTGTTGTAACTTGTCCTTTTTCATTTCTGATTTTATTGATTTGAGTCCTCTCCCTCTTTTTCTTGATGAGTCTGGCTAATGGCTTATCAATTTTGTTTATCTTCTCAAAGAACCAGCTTTTAGTTTTATTGATCTTTGCTATTGTTTTCTTTGTTTCTATTTCACTTATTTCTGCTCTGATGTTTATGATTTCTTTCCTCCTGCTAACTTTGTGTTTTGTTTGTTCTTCTTTCTCTAGTTCCTTTAAGTGTAATGTTAGATTATTTGAGATTTTTCTTGTTTCTTGAGGTAGGCTTGTATAGCCATAAACTTCCGTCTTAGAAATGCTTTTGCTGCATCCCATAGATTTTGGATTGTCATGTTTTCACTGTCATTTGTCTCTATGTTTTTTTTGATTTCCTCTTTGATTTCTTCAGTGATCTCTTGGTTATTTAGTAGCGTATTGTTTAGCCTCCATGTGTTTGTGTTTTTTATGTTTTTTTCCCTGTAATTGATTTCTAATCTAATAGCATTGTAGTCAGAAAAGATGCTTGATATGATTTCAGTTTTCTTAAATTTACTGAGGCTTGATTTGTGACCCAAGATGTGATCTATCCTGGAGAATGTTCCATGGGCACTTGAGAAGAAAGTTTAATCTGCTGTTTTTGGATGGAATGTCTTATAAATATCAATTAAATCTATCTGGTCTGTTGTGTCATTTAAAGCTTGTGTTTCCTTATTAATTTTCTGTTTGGATGATCTGTCCATTGGTGTAAGTGAGGTGTTAAAGTCCCCCACTATTATGGCGTTACTGTCGATTTCCTCTTTTAGAGCTGTTAGCAGTTGCCTTATGTATTGAGGTGCTCCTATGTTGGATGCATATATATTTATAATTGTTATATCTTCTTCTTGGATTGATCCCTTGATCATTATGTAGTGTCCTTCCTTGTCTCTTGTAACATTCTTTATTTTAAAGTCTATTTTATCTGATATGAGTATTGCTACTCCAGCTTTCTTTTGACTTCCATTTGCATGGAATATCTTTTTCCATCCCCTCACTTTCAGTCTGTATGTGTCCCTAGGTCTGAAGTGGGTCTCTTGTAGACAGCCTATGTATGGGTCTTGTTTATGTATCCATTAATCCAGTCTATGTCTTTTGGTGGTAGCATTTAATCCATTTACATTTAAGGTAATTATCAATATGTATGTTCCTATTACCATTTTCTGAATTGTTTTTGGTTTTTTATTGTAGGTCTTCTCCTTCTCTTCTGTTTCCTGCCTAGAGAAGTTCCTTTAGCATTTGTTGTAAAGCTTATTTGGTGGTTCTGAATTCCTTAGCTTTTGCTTGTCTGTAAAGCTTTTGATTTCTCCATCGAATCTGAATGTGATCTTTGCTGGGTAGAGTAATCTTGGTTGTAGGTTCTTCCCTTTTGTCACTTTAAGTATATCATGCCACTGCCTTCTGGCTTGTAGAGTTTCTGCTGCGAAATCAGCCGTTAACCTTATGGGAGTTCCCCCTGTATGTTATTTGTCATTTTTCCCTTGTTGCTTTCAGTAATTTTTCTTTGTTTTTAATTTTTGCCAATTTGATTACTATGTGTCCTGGTGTGTTTCTCCTTGGGTTTATCCTGTATGGGACTCTCTGCACTTCCTGGACTTGGGTGGCTTTTTCCTTTCCCATGTTAGGGATGTTTTTGACTATAATCTCTTCAAATATTTTCTTGGGTCCTTTCTCTCTCTCTTCTCCTTCTGGTACCCCTATAATGTGACTGTTGTTGTGTTTAATGTTGTCCCAGAGGTCTCTTAGGCTGTCTTCATTGCTTTTCATTCTTTTTTCTTTATTCTGTTCCGCAGCAGTGAATTCCACCATTCTGTCTTCCAGGTCACTTATCCGTTCTTCTGCCTCAGTTATTCTGCTATTGATTCCTTCTAGTGTATTTTTCATTTCAGTTATTTTATTGTTCGTCTGTTTGTTTGTTATTTAATTCTTCTAGATCTTTGTTAAACATTTCTTGCATCTTCTCGGTCTCTGCCTCCATTGTTTTTCTGAGGTCCTGGATCATCTTCACTATCATTATTCTGAATTCTTTTTCTGGAAGATTGCCTATCTCCATTTCATTTAGTTGTTTTTCTGGGGTTTTATCTTGTTCCTTCATCTGGTACATAGCCCTCTGCCTTTTCATCTTGTCTGTATTCCTCTGAATGTGGTTTTTGTTCCACAGACTGCAGGATTGTAGTTTTTCTTGCTTCTGGTGTCTGCCCTCTGCCCCCATATAACTTATGAAACTAAGCAAAATGAAGACTCAAAATTCATTTCAAATAATGAAATGAAAATATAATGTGGAATGGAACTGGGAAAATACCTGGTTTAAACTCTGGAAAGTACTAACTATACAATTCTGGATAAGTTGCTTAATCTTGCTTAGTCTAATTTAATGCCCATCTCACAGGATGTTATGATGATTAATTTAATATCTTTGTATAACATACAGTGTTATGTAATTTCTTCTTGTTGTTCTTCTTGAGTAAATTCATATCTTTAAGCAACTCAATTTAAAAAGTAGTTACTGGGGCTTCCCTGGTGGCGCAGTGGTTGAGAATCTGCCTGCCAATGCAGGGGACACGGGTTCGAGCCCTGGTCTGGGAAGATCCCATATGTCGTGGAGCAGCTGGGCCCGTGAGCCACAATTACTGAGCCTGCACGTCTGGAGCCTGTGCTCCGCAACAAGAGAGGCCGTGACAGTGAGAGGCCCGTGCACCGTGATGAAGAGTGGCCCCCGCTTGCCGCAACTAGAGAAAGCCCTCGCACAGAAACGAAGACCCAACACAGACATAAATAAATAAGTAAACAAATACTTAAAAAAAAAAAAGTAGTTACTTACTTGCTTAAATTACTTTTACCTTCTATTATCAGCTGAATTGTGTCCTGCTCAAGTTAATATGTGGAAGTCTTAACCCCCAATACCTCATAATATGACTGTATTTGGAGATAAGGCCCTTAAATAGGTAATTGAGGTAAAATGAGGTGAAATGGGTGGGCTCTAGTCCAATATGACTGGTGTCCTTATAAAAAGAAAATATTAGGACACAGACATTCACAGAGAGAACAAAGTGAGTATTAGTAATCACAATAACTTCCTGAATGCATGGAACACGTCACCATTTGCCAACAACCGTGTCAAGTAAGCAGAAACTACAGAACTTGAGAGCTCTCCGCAGAAATTCACACACCCACGCACCAGGTAACGGTCCACAGGCAGACATTCACTCAGTCTTTCATGTGTCCCTCACGGAGTGCACGCTCTCTCCTGGGCAGTGTGAGCACAGACACTTATCGGGAGTTTAAACTACTTTTAAAATGCGTTGATACAACCATATCTCACTTTTGTTTGGATCAGTCAGCAAACGCTTTTTGGAAACCCCAAATTCTCCACACCACCTAACTTTCACGCTGCCCTAGTCTAGAAGCTCCGGCCCCTGCTCCTCAGGCCGGGTGCCCATGGGAGGCGGGGCTGCATGCTGAAGCACGGCAAGTGCGCTGATGTCCTCGAGCCCCGCCCCCACGGGGCTGCCTGCAGGCTTAAACCGCATCCCCGTGGTGCAGAGGGTGATGAGGTCCGTGCCACTGCCGGTGATGCGGCATGGCAGGCGGCATGGGAGCGCGGCTTGGAGGGGCCGGCCTAGCTGGGGCCTGTGGCCCTATGTCTTCTGGCTGTGACGCTGGTCCTGTGCACGATGCGGAGCCACAGCGGCCGGGCAGTGGGCGCCCGAGAGGCCGGGAGGCGAGCCGGTGTCCCCAGATGGGTCTGGGCATCGTGTCCACAGCTAGCGTCCCCGAGGCCACTCTTGGGCCATGATCCACTGGGTGAAGCTGCCCCGCGACAACACGGCCGACTGCTTCTCCGCTGTGAGTACCTGTGTGCTGCAGGACTCGCTGCCTCTGCCCGCTGTGCGTGCTTCCCTGCAGGAGGACCTGCTGGACTTCAACGCCGACCGCCTCCGCGTGGTGGATTGGGCGCCACTGCTGAGCCCCCTCTGCCCCTGATCTGTATCCAGAGCTTCTTCCAGCCACGGCTTGTCAAGACAGGTTTGTAGTTCCCGCTTCCAGGGGCTCTGGTGTCGATGTTGGGAAGCAGGGTTTTTGATGGTGCAAGGTGGAGGGTAGGCACTAGAACAGGTGCCCAGTGCCCGGGTGTGCGTGCACTAGACAGAGCGTGCCGCCTAGGAGTCCTACCAGCTCGGTGACCCCGGCGGAGAGCCTTGAGGCTTCTAAGTTTCAGTGTTCTCATCTGTAGCATGGGCTTAACAGGACCCGCTCTCTGTGGCGGTTACAAGGACTCACTGTGTCAATGCTTGTAGACTCTACAATGTAGAACACTTAGCACAGTTTGGAGCATCGTTAATTGTTGCACAGACGTTACCTGGTCTGTTGAATGACTTTGTCTGGTACACACCAAAACGATTGGGAAATTGGTATATCCCAGCTTCATTTTCTTTCCATTAAAACAGGGCTCAGGAAAAAAAAAATTTGTTTTCAACACTCGAATCATATAGTGGAAAGAGCACCAGTGTGAAGGCAGCTTAGGGTTTGAATTCCAGGGCTTATGCTCTCTGTGGCCTGGGCAGGTTACTTTTGAACTACAATCCCCACACTTGTAAAATGACATGAAAAACCACTCTTTCTGTGGGTTCTTAGAATTAATTAAGCAGGTTATGTGTGTAAAGTATCCTGGCACTTGAATGAGTTGTCAGAACCAAGGGCTGCTGGAGACGATGCTTCTGCCCTAGGTAATCTTCCCTTCTACTGGGCGGCAGGTAAACACAAGCACAGTAGTCAGTGCTCTGGAAAAAGTGAGTTCTGGTGCTACAGAGCACAGAATCTTTTTTTTTAATTTAATTTTTATTTTATATTGGAGTATAGATGATTTACAATATTGTGTTAGTTTCAGGTGTACAGCAAAATTATTCCGTTATACATATATCAATTCTTTTTCAGATTCTTTTCCCATACAGGTTGTTATAGGATATGGAGTAGAGTTCCCTGTGCTATGCAGTAGGTCCTTGTTGATTATCTATTTTATATATAGCAGTGTGTATATCTTAATCCCAAACTCCTAATTTATCCCTCCCCCCATCTTTCCCCTTTGCAGAGCACAGAATCTTGGAAAGGAAAGTTCAGAGTAGGCTTCTTGGAGGAGGTGCCATTCTTTCTAAGGATATGTAGAAGCTCCTGGTGTTACAGGAGGGAGCAGTGTGTGTCAAAGTTTGCGAAATATAAGAAAATATAGCAAAACTAAGGTACAGGACTGGAACTCAGGGTTTGGGAAAGAAATGCGAGTTGATACTGGAAACCTAGTGGGACCCAACAGAAAGGGGCCTTGTTTGTCCTGTCAGAAGTTTGGATGTTTATCCTGAAGGCTGTGGGAAACCCTGAAGAACAATGAGATGGACTTCTGGTTTAGAGGCTCACTCGGACCTCCATGTGGAAGGCAGTTGATTGGGTGCAGGGTGAATTGTAATCTAAGGGTCCCACTTAAGTTATAAAAGGTTGGACTGGATTTTGGAGATCAGAGACAGAATGGGTGTGGCCTGGTGACCAGTTAGAAAAGGGAGGGCAGCAAGTGTGAGTGACAGTTTACAGCTGCATCTTTTTGTGAGGTACAGAGCACAGTAGGAAGGGATTGGGGGTGGGGAGAGGATCTTACTTCATCTTCAGTGCTTTAGAGGGGCCTGGTAGACAGGTCTGGGCCCAAGGTACAGATCTGAGCTTTTTGGGAGGACAGGTGTTTGAAGGCATGGTAGAGACTTAGGTTATCCACAAGAAGATTCGAAGAATCATAGGTCTGAGAGTTTTTTAAGTGGGTATATTTGAGGATGTTTATAAGCTGAGAGAAAGTAGCCAGCAGAGGAATGGTGTGAAGATCTAGGAGAGGAAATGATTGTTCATTTGTTTTCAAAAAGCTGAATACTTATCGTGTGCCTGGCCCTTTTCTAGGATCTGGGGTTCACACCATCTGTTATCTCTTCTGCAAGGGCAGTTCAACTCATCCCCTGGTGAAGAGAAGTCAAATTATTCTTTGCATCCCATTCAGGTGTAAGAACTGTTCTGTACCTCTGAAGGGACTTTACTTAACAAGAGTAGTAAGTTAGAAATCAAAAGAAATTATAGCTGGAAGGGAACTTAAAGGCCACTGTACTTAATTTTGCCTAATATTTTATATTGATTGTAAGAAAAATTTATTGTAGAGCCCATTCTCTTCAGAGTTCCTTCACTGAACTTTCTTTATGTTTGCATCCAGTGGGTCTATCTTGTAAATTTTGGCCTCCTCCTAAATTTGCTTCTTCATCCATATTACATTTTGCCCGGACTATGGCAGAAACTCCTGGGTGGTTTCGTGGCTCCTGGGCTCAGTTCCTCTAAGTTCATCTGCCTACTCGGGTTGAGTGATCTTCTAACATAAAAAGATATGCTTAAAGTAATGCTGCTAATGGCTTGCGCACACAGAGTTAGTGCATACTAGCCGCCCAACGTGTGCTCTGCACAGAGGCGTGTAGCCTGAACTGTGCTTGGCCAAGGCTCATAGGGCTCTTTGGCCCTGAGGAAGGGGAGCTTTTTGTGATCACTCCCTTTATCTAATCAGTCCCTCAGCAGCAGGGTTCCTTTTTCTAATCAGCGGAGGCACCCTTACTGAGCCAGTGGTAGCCCCAGGCCTCACACCTGTGGGATACAAGCCATGCTGTCTCCCAGGCTTGCTTCAGCCAACATCTCTATTTTCATTTCTACCTCTTCTCACACTTGGACCCCTGGTCTTTAGTCATCCTCACCTGCAGTATTTACAGTGCCCAGCAGGTGTCAGTCTTGAGTGTCTTTGCACAGGTGCTTCCTCTGCATTTAATGCACCTCTTACTCCACTTCTGCATAGCCTCAGCTTTTTAGATTCAGCTTCAGGGTTATCATGAAGCCGTCACTTAGATACAACTTTTTGCCTCCAAAGGATCCTCTGTGCATAAAGGTTATGTTTCTTTATCTCATGTGATTGAAATTTTCAGTTTACACATGTCCCTCCTTAATGCAGGCTTTAAGGGCAGGAGTCGTTTCTAATCCTTACCACAGAGCAGATGCTCTTTTTTTTTTTTTTTTTTTTTTTTTAAGGTGCTTTTTAATGACGATAAAATGTATGGTTTAAATCACTCATTTTACAATAATTTTGCTTTAGGTTTTGACAGAAATAAAGTTACAGAAATCGTGTTCCTGCAATAAGAAATAAAGATGTGACCTTCCAGTTGTGTAAAGCTCTTAATTGCTGTATAAGTGCGTCGGGTGTGCTAAGGAACCTGGAGCTAAATGGGCTAGTTCTGAGAGAGAGAGACTTAACTATGTTAACAAAGGTAAGCCTTCATTGTGTCCTGCCAACATTTGATAGTTGCTTTTGGGGCAAACTAAACCAATAAATGTTTAAACTTTTTCTCCCCATTAAAGAGATTGAATAAATCAGCCACTTTATCAGCACCTCATGCCTGTCACATTAATGGCTGAACTAGAAAATCAGAAGCATCAGCACAGGTTTTATTTTCTTAATCCTTACCTCAGGGTGGAGAAAGGTCAATCCCGAACTGAACCCCAAGTTTAGGTCAGGAAGCCCTCGGGTTCCTTATAGTATCTCAGAAATATGGGAAAGTAGAAAGGAACGATAAAGTGTAGGGCAGATTAGCCTCATTTTCCTGTGAAGCTTGAGGAGAGGGAGGGAGGAGGTGGATGACCATGGGCCTTTGGGCAGGTTGTGCACTGTACAACACCATAAATGTAGAACGTTTGCATATATTATTATGACAACTTTCTGACAGATGGAAATAGTGTCTTGAGGAAGTACCTTTTTCTGTTTCTCTTAGAGAAGTGCTTCTCAATGGGGGTGATTTTTGTCCCCTAGGGGATATTTGTCAATATCTGGAGACACTTTTGGTTGTCCCAATAGCTGATATGTTACTGGCATCTAGTAGGTAAGGACAGGGATGCTGCTAAATATCCTACAGTGCACATAGCAGTCACACATAACAAAGAATTACCTAGCTCAAAATGTCACTAGAGCCGGGGCTGAGAAACCCAGGTCTAGAGGATGAAGGTGAACCTCCCTGTCTCTGGTATGTTTTCCCTGCTTGTTCTGGAGAAATGACTGCTGGAGAGGGAGTGAACCATTTCTGACTCTACATCCAGTATGCTCCAGCAGCCTGTAGTTCACCATGTACTCATAGGGCCAATGTGCCTGGAGGAACCCAAGGCTACCTGATGGCAGAGCTGTGGATCAGGGTGACAGCCAACATGGGAAAAGCCTTCCTGCCTCCAGGCCCTGGGTTCACCCGGCCCAGGTGTCTCTTCCTTCCATCCATGGGCCTCTGAGATGAACCAGCTTTCCTTGTCTCTCCTAAGCTTCCCAGGTTGTGAGTCCTTGCCTCTCAAGAGTAGGGCACAGTATCCTCAAGTTTGTTTTCCACGTTGCCTCCTGAACCAGTTTTGGAAGGTTTGTGGATGATCAGTTGGGGGATAACAGGTAGAAAATTGAGACAAAACAGAGAACTCCGAGACTGGTGACTGGGTTCAAATTCCAGCTTTTCCACATGTCAGATGTATGGCCTTAGGCAATTCACTGAACGGTCTCTGTGCCTCAGTTTTCTTGTCTGTAAGATGGGGGTGGGAATAATAGTGCCCACTTCATAGAGCTATGGTAAGGATCGAGTTAGTATTTGGCATGTAGTGGTAGGTGTTCCAGGCCTCATTCCACATTAATTTTTGGTATCTGTATGAGTTTGCTAGGGCTGTCATAACAAAACACCACAGTCTGGGTAGCTTAAACAACAGAAATTTATTTCTCACCGTTCTGGAGGCTGGAAGTCCAGGGTCAAGTTGTCAGCAGGGTTGGTTTCCTCTGAGGCTCCTGAGGGAAGAGCCTGCTCCAGGCCTCTCTCCTTGGCTTGCAGAGCGCTGCCTTCTCCCTGTGTCCTCACACGGCTTTCACCCTCTGGGCAGGCCTGGTTCCTCTCTGTGTGTCTAATCTCCATTCCTTATAAGGACACCAGTCAGATTGGACTGGGATCCACCCTAATGGCCTCATTTTAACTTAATTACTCTTTAAAGGAGTAATTTAAAGAGTACCTCACATGCTGAGGTACTGGGGTTTAGGGCTTCATCCTGTGAATTTCGTGGTGGACACAACTCAGCCCATGACACCCGACAAGGACCTGGTAACAACACCAACATGGTTCTAACCATGTTTAACTGTGATACCAGATGCAAAAAAAAGCCAGGACAGACCTTGAGGCCATTACTCTAAGTGAAATTAGAGAAACACAAATACTGTATGATCTCACGTATACGAATCGAAGAAAACTGAGCTCATAGAAACAGAAAACAGTTTAGTGGTTGCCAGAGGTGTGAGTAGGGGGGATGGGAAAGGTGATCAAAAGGTACAAACTTGCAGTTATAAGAGAAACAACTCCTGGGGATGTAATGTACATCGTGATGACTATAGTTAAAAATACTGTTTTCTTTTTTTTTTAAACATCTTTATTGGTGTATAATTGCTTTACAATGGTGTGTTAGTTTCTGCTGTATAACAAAGTGAATCAGCTATACATATACCTATATCCCCGTATCTCCTCCCTTTGCATCTCCCTCCTACCCTCCCTATCCCACCCCTCTAGGTGGACACAAAGCACCGAACAATACTGTTTTTTAATTTGAAAGTTGCTAAGAGTATAGATATTAAAAGTTTTCATCACAAGAAAAAAATTGTAACTATGTGAGGTGGTAAATGTTAACTTATTGTGGTAATTATTTTGCAATTTATACACATATCAAATTACTATGTTGTACACCTGAAATTAATATAATATTATATGACAACTATATCTCAGTAAAATAGGGGGAAAAAAGGAATCCAATACCTCAGGTATAAAGCCTCCCTCCTCCTTCCCTCTCACATTCCCAGGAAGACCTCAGGCCCGGGCCTTACACCTGCCTTGATTATATTCCTATTAACTGTGTCAGTAAATGGTAGGTGCTTCCCTTCCACACCTTCCTTTGCTCGTCATTGGAGATTATGCTAGAGCGACTCTATAAGAGTGATCACATATCTCCGATTTTCTGGACAAACGTGGTTTCAAAAATTCTGTCCTCTTGTCCACCTAAGAACACTGGTATTTTTCATACTACAGGTTCCAAAATGTAGTTCAGAAATCATGGTCACGGTGCCTGCCATGCCAGGATGGCAACTTGGAGGGCTGGGGAGGGCGTGGCAGGTGGCAGGTGGGGAAAGCCAGCAACCAGAAGGAGGAGAGGACAAAGAAAAAGACCCAGGAAATTCGTAACTCTAGAACAAATTCCCAAATAGTAGTAGTTTACTGTAGCAGCAAGTCTTAGCCTCTAGTTTACGCTAAATCTAGTCCTCAAGGAGCACAGCAGTCAGACATTTAATACAAAATTTCCTAGCTCTAAAACGGAAATATTAATACCTGCTTGTTGTGTTTGGAAGTTATTTCAAAGAGTAATGCTACTATCAATAAAGCCCTTTATAAATGAGCTAAAGGAACTCGGTAAGTATTACTTTTTTTTTTTTTCCATCACTCTTCATAGCTGCCAAGCAGTAACGGCTCTATTTGTACTGAATCCCGGAAGTGTCTCTGTATCCTGGAAGTATTACAATGATCATCTTCACACCTGCAAAATATTCCTGCACCATGTACGCAAACGATGATGGCTCTGCTCTCGGGCCTCATCTGGGAGCTACTGCATGTGAGGATCAAATTGATACACATTAGGGCATACTCAGCGGTCTTTGGCAAAGGCCTATAGATTACTTCGCTATCCAATTTGTTAATTGGACAGCAGAGCCTGAGTGGAAAGAACAATGCACTCATCAGTTGGGAAAAGCTCCTCCAAGTAGCAACAGATAGAAGCAAGGCAATCTCACTGTGCAGGTTGATTAGAACTCGGTTTGTATTTTGGACAATAAACTCTATTTATGATAGTCTCCCAGTCATTAAGTATCTCTGCTGTAAGAGAAAACCGGGGCTATTAACTTCTCCAGATAGAACCCGAGGGAAAAGTGATCATTTCTTTTATAAGCAGAAGGGAATGTTCTGTTCAATAAAGATCAATTAAACATCTCTGTTAAAAGGCTGCTTGGAGCTGGTGCCAAAGGAAATTCCACTGTATTAACCCATGCTCCCTTCAGGCCTCCCCACCTCTGTAGCTTGCACTGGGGAAAATTTTAAGAGGACACTGGCTATTGTAAGCTTTATAAGGTGGCAGTAGCTCTCACATCCGTGGCTGAAAGATCTTTGATGTTGAGTGACTTCTCATGCATTTAGCAGGGGTATTCCCAGAGGATGGCAGGTAAATCAAACGCTCCTCTGAATTCAGCTGAGCATCAGTCATCCTCATGAGGGAGTAAAAAAAAGAATATAACAATAGGTACCTGGAAAAATGATATGGTGGTCCGAGCTACTAATTCCCAGGATGCAGGAAGAGTTTCGGTGGCCCTCAAAGATCAACTGCATAAAGAAAACCCTCCACAATCTCCACCAGCATCTTATAGTTACCACCTCATTCTTGTCCTTTAAAATACAGTGTGCTGTATTTTAAATTACAGTGTCCTTGTCCTTTAAAATACAGTGTGTCTTGTATTTTAAAATACAGTGTGCTTTTACTCTCTGGCTTAGACTGCATCCTCTCATGTAAATTCCATCTATTCTTGCTTTCTGAGCTCCCATATGGTTTCCTTACACTTCAATTATAATACCTGCCTGGCAGTTAATTTTCCAAACGTCTGTCCCTCCTCCAAGATGTACACTCCTTGTCTATCTTTTCATCCCCTATCACCTATCCACCCCCAATATCTGGTTTGATGCTTTGCATATGACAGGCGTGTTGAAATAAGCCTGCAAGTTGGTCTTGGGTTAACATTACTGCAGTTGATATCTTGATAATCACATTCCTGAAAGGTGGGCTGTGCACACTGGCCTGAGCCACATGAGAATTCAGACAGAATGAATGAATATGGATCTAAAGGGACACATCCATCTATATTTAAACCCAGAAGTTATTGGACTTAAAAATCCCCAGCAGTAATTCCGACATCAAAGTCCTGGGCCTCTCTGTAATAGTTTTCTATTGCCTTGTAACAAATCAGTACAAACTTAGCAGTTTGCCATATATAACTTTATCATCTCACAGTTTCCATAGGTCAGAAGTCCAGTCATGGCATGGCCAAATTCTGTGCTGAGCTGGGAGTCTCATCAGCTGATGTCAAGGCCTTAGCCAGGGCTCCAGTTCTAATCTGGGGCTCAGTGTCTGCTTCCAAGCTCACACTGGTTGGAAGAACTCAGTTCCTTATGGTTGTAGGACTGAGCACCCCTGTCCTTGCTGGCAGTCAGCAAGGGTGCTCTCAGCTCCTAGTGGTCACCCACCGTCCTTGCCACATGGCCCCTCCATCTCTAACTCCAGGAACGGAGACTCTTCTTCCATGTTGAATCCTCCTCTCCCTTTAATTCTCTCTGACTTCTCTACCTCTGAATTCCAGACTCAGGTTTAAAGGGCTCCCTTGATTTGATCAGGTGCATCAGGCTGATTCCCCTATCTTAAGGTCAACTGATTTGGGACCTTAATTGCATCTGCAAAATCCCTGCAAAGTAGCACTTAAATTAGTGTGATTGGATCATTGGAGGAAGGTGTGTATTCAGCAGGGGATGGCGATCCTAGAGGCCGTCTTAGAATTCCACCTACTGCACTCACCAATGCCAAAGTGAAAGCTTTGCTTATCTGCTGGTGCCTGACTTACGTCCTCCCCTATGTGACAGAGGATGTCACAAGCCTGCATCTGACATTAAAAGTGCTGCTCCCTAAAGAGGGAGGGAAGACACAACCTTGACTTTATCCTCTTGATGAGAGTGATGTTTCATGGTGTTGGGAAGATTTTCATTGGGTCAATTGCCTGATGGAGACACAGCCTTAGTGAGGTGAAAAATAGCAGGCATTAATGTCTCTTTTTTAATGGTATGATGAATGGTCTAAGAGAAGGGTCAGCAAACTGTAGCCAGCCTCCTGTTTATGTAAATAAATTATTGGGCCACAGCCAGGCCAGTTCATTCATGAATTTTCTCTGGCTCCTTTTGCATTGAGTAGTTGTGACAGAGACTTAACGGCCCACAAAGTCAAAAATACTCCCTGGCCCCGGCCACCCCTGATCTAAGACCATTCCCACAGTCCTCTGATGATAAGAATCACCTGGATCATTTGTTAAAAAGACAATTTCTGGGGCTTCCCTGGTGGCGTAGTGGTTCAGAGTCTGCCTGCCAATGCAGGGGACACGGACTCGAGCCCTGGTCTGGGAAGATCCCACATGCCGCAGAGCAACTGGGCCCGTGAGCCACAATTACTGAGCCTCCGCGTCTGGAGCCTGTGCTCTGCAACAAGAGAGGCCGCGATAGTGAGAGGCCAGCGCACCGCGATGAAGAGTGGCCCCCACTTGCCACAACTAGAAGAAAGCCCTTGCACAGAAACGAAAACCCAACACAGCCATAAATAAATAAAATAAATTAAAAAAAAAAAAAGACAATTTCTGGGTCCAGCTTGGAACCCCTGAGTCAGAATCTCCAAGGTAGGGGTTTTGGGAAGGTAGAGTGAACAAGCTTCCCAGGTGATTCTTATCCCCATGGAACTACTGGTCTCAGGTGTGCCTGCTTACCAGGTAAGGAGGAGGTTTTAAAGAGGCAGTGGGGTAGCTTTATGGGGGAGTTTGCCTTGGAGAGCACAGGCCTCGCGATTTCACTGCTAGGACTGCGTCCCAGCTCCGCTTCTCCCTGAACTTCGCCACCTCAGGTAAGTGACTTTTAACCCTGTTTCCTCCACTGAGAAATGAGGGTAACGGTGCCCGGTTGGCAGTGTGTGTATATATGCTGAGAGCCTAATACAATGCTCGGTAGTGGTCACCCTCACTAAGAGGAGCAGCGCCATGTAAACACAGAAGACCCCACTGTGGAAACATCTCATAAATAAGACAGGTCCAGCAGGGCTTTTCAGTAGTCCACGCTGTACAGCTGTTTTCCTCGGAAAGAAAAACTCCCTTAAAGGAATCTCCCATTCAGGAGATACTGTTCAGGACAGTATAAGGCCCTTTAGAAACTCAATTCTCCGCAGAATGCTGAGTATTGCAAGAGTTTATCATTGGCTGTTTTAGGACATAGATGAGTTTGCAAAGGAATATTTAATTTCATGATTGAAAACTCTGGTACTTAGCACGATACATATATATGTATTCTGTTTCTGAGGTTAATGTTTTTAAAAACTCTTTGCCTGACGAGATCAAGCAATTTCAGCCATTCGTGTAGCTGTTGAAAGACAGTTTTTAGATAAATTGCCCATAAATCCTTGCAAGGTACAGGACCCAATAATACTTCAGGTTACCAGGGAGTTTCATATTTTACTAAAAGGGGAAAAAGTCAATCTTGAATCTTTTAGTCCGATGACCAAAGAATTGCTTCACTGATTTTGTTCAGCTCCTCAGGTGGGTGTGCAGTTGATCCTGATTTGATCTTATTTAAAGTTTACTTTTTCTGGGAAGTATTAATTCGAATGTAGTATGGGTAATACTGGAATACTAGAGCCTCTTTAAAGCCACTTTACAGAGCTTGTGTAAACATCCTAGGGTAGTTTCCTCAACATTTTCACAAATATAGAACTTGAGTTTTCTGTATGTTTTCCTCTTTTTAACAGAAGAGGGAGGCAAAGGCTTGGCTAAACAATGTACCTAAAACCCAGGCTAGAGGGAAATGGATTCATATTCTTAGAGGAACAGGTAAACAAAAACAGGATGAACTCTGCCAGGTATGATTTAGGTTTGTGAAGGAAGGAAAAAAAGCACAATTGGCAAATGAGTGTGGTTTGTTGATTTCTTTATTTTTAAACTTAGTTTTAAAAGAAAGTACCAGTGGGACCCGAGAAAAACGAATCTGCAGAGGGAAGGGGGAGGAGTATTCTTCATTTTTATTACATGCAGTGTTGGAATCGTGCTGTGCCCTGAAACACAGCTGGATGAACAGGGTAGTTCAGGGTCTGCCTGGATTAACTCCTTAAACAAATTTCTAGGTTGCCAGGCCAGCTGGTTGAGCTCCAGGCTAGTGGCTAGTGGTGCCGTGTTATTCCTTTCCCCTCACGTCAGGGGGAAAACCCGGAAGTGCCGACAACCAGTAGCTGCATGTACCCCTTTTGGGATGTCCAATGCTGAGAGATTCTCTTAGGCTCATGTCTCCTGTGCAGATGCTCCCCCCCCCACACCCCTGCCAAGCTCCCAGAGTTCCCATGCCTCACACCTGGTGCCAGCCAGCAGCCACGGACCTGCCTGTAGGCCCTCGTGAAGGCCTGCTGCTCATCCTGAAAACCTGCTGCTACTAGAGAATTCAGAGGAGCTGCTCCTAATGGGGTGCCATCTTGGCTGGAGGCTGCCTGCATCTTCTGTGGGCTTTGCCTCCGTGGTCTCCAAGGGGGCAGAAGGGAGCTGCCAGGCCTTATTTGATAGGAGACATGAATATTTGGGCTAGGTTCACTTGATAGATTCATTGTTTTCCTGATAGGTATGAGTGATAATTTTTGTTTGCTTTGTTTTGTATGTGGGTGGTATCATGGAAATACTTGGGGATGGTAAGCAAACTCAGCTGAACTGAGTTTGCTGTCACTTAGCAATGTGATCTTGGACAGGTCTTTTAATCTTTCTGGTCTCCATCTGTAGAATGGGAATTATAATACTAGTCTCATTTTCCTCTGAGATTGTCATGAAGAGACAGTGAAATACATATACGACAGTGCTTTCGGAATGGCAATGTACTCTGTATACAGTGTGTGTGGCAGATAGCATCCCAGTTTGAATTTCAATGAGATTCAGAAATGTGATTAACAAGGCAAGCAGAGCCAGGATGGGGTGAGGCAAGCAGGGTGGGTAGGGCGCTAAGTGAAGGAGGCACTCCCTCACGGGGGTGTTTACATGCGGCTCTGAACCAGCAAGACGCTGAGAGTCAGTGTCTCCTTAAATTTTGCACTGTAGTCACCCTGCTTGCCTCACCCAAATCCCTGTCCTGAGTGAAAGTAAAATACATGTCCATGAAAATTATACATGTGATACACTTTTGCTGTAACAAAGTCCACCAGTACCTAATTAACCTTGACAGATGTTACCGCTGGGACAATTTCTGGAGTGTCTTTCCTGGCGTTTTTCATACATGTACAACCTTAAACTAGCTTTTGTTCTCACCTCATGGGCAGCACAGAAACATGGGGAAGAAACACCAATCTGATCTCAAAACCTCATGCGTGTTCTAGATCTTTGTCATGGGTGTATTTGTAGACTCTATGGAGGGGTGACACAGCACATGACACGGCAAAACATGTTGAACCTACATCACCCAGCTTTCCCTCCCATACACCAAGTCTTCAGTAGCTGCTCCAGGACCTCCACCTCCCCCATCTTTAAAAACTCCAGGTACTTCTTTTCTTCCATCTCCTGGTTGGCTGGCTGCCTGCCGGCTTGCCTCTCTCATCCACTACTTCCTCTTTCATCTCTTCTCATGAAGACAAATCTGGCCATTTGAGGACTCTTTATCTCTCTGTCTCCCAGATCAGTTCCATAAAGGATCTGGGTGGTAAAAAAAAAACTCCCCTTCAGGCATGGGTATGAGGGAGAAAGGTTGTCAATAGCTCCATAGGTTTTGTTCCTGACATATAATATCCATGGTACATCTCCCCGGCCACTCCTCCACACTTTTGAAATGCGATCACGCTGTCCCTAATGTCTTCTAACTCAGCGCCCCCCCCACCTGTTCGGCACCAGGGACCGGTTTCGTGGAAGACAGTGGTTCCACGGGGGAGGGGGCGGGGGGCTCAGGCGGTCATGCAAGTGATGGGGAGCGGCAGATGAAGCTTCGCTGGCCTGCCCGCCGCTCACTCCGCCTCCTAACAGACTGTGGAGCCCTGTTCTAACTGGCATTGTGTCACTTAACGATGCATCGATGCATCGCAGAGATCTCCAGTGGTACTTCCAAGCTGACGTCATCGTTTTTAACAGCTGCCTGTATTCTACCCTGTCAATGTGTCATAATTTAACCCCTTCTGTACTAGGAGATGTGTATTTCTCTTTTTCACTCTTGCAAATAATCTGCATTGAAAATCCTCGTACACTTTTCACTTCCTTGTGTGCTTAAATGTTTAATTTGCTGGGTCAAACAGGATGATGTGCATTTTGATAACACATTATGGGAAGGTTGATTGTGAGCATGGCATGGGCTCTGTCCCTGGTATTTTTCTTCCTGTCCAACCTCCACTAGATTCACCTTCACATACAGTTTTCATTCACAGCTTGAGGGCTGTAAGTAACAACTGTAAGAGTTGTTTTTCTAAAATACCCTCGGTAAGATATCGTATATGGCACCAGTATGACTGCTTTGGGAATGGTAGCTCCCAGGAGGAATGAGATGTTTCCCCCACTCCATATGGACCATCCTGCAGTTTGGCCTGTGGAGGCCTCGGGGTGCTTGAAGGCGCAGGAGAGGGAGCTGTGTGGACCCAGCGCCGCCCAGTGGCCGCTGAGAGGACGAAGGCCTTGTTTGCAGGCTCAGGCACCAAATCCCTGGGAACTCCTAGGAATGCTTGAGGGGCACTTTACTGGAGGCTGAAGTCCTGCATGAACAGCAGGGAGATGGGAGCTAGTGACATTTGGGCTACTGTTAAAGTGACTCCATGTGTAGCCATAGGCTGGCACCTGGGGCAGCTAAGGTGACTGTGGCTTTGGAGTGAATTGGCGTTTTATGGCTCACATGGTATCTACAGATATTAGAACGAGACAGTGGCAATATGCCAGGAGCAAGTCGTTTCTAGGCAGTGCTTATCTGCCTTCAGGGACCTCTGCCATAACTCTGTGGTCCATAAGTTGGGAACCACTGAGATGGGATATTGGAAAGCTGAGTGCAAATGAAATCATTAACTCAAGGTCAAGGGGAGCGTGCTCTTGAAAGGAATCCTGGGTTGAGTTCTCACCATACGGAAGGAACACCCGGTTGCTCCCATTCAGGATCCTAAAATGACTCCCTAATGTAACAAATGTAACAAATCAACTTCTCTGGGCTGCTTGTTACCCCTTCATAACGAGTCCCCACCCTATAATGAGCCCTGTTTCCTGTGGCTCTGATCAGGGCAGGTGCTGTCACTGCTATCGGCAAACAGAAGGCTTCTATTTGCTTCTAAGTCATTGCTTCTGCTTTTTGTACCTCCGTGAAACGCCACCTCCGCCCCTTTAGTAATCTAAAGCCTACCATCTTTGCTGCCCTTCTTAACGTCCACTGCTCCAAGTCCTCTCAGCAACTTGGGCTTTTAGTGACTTTGGATTTTGTAAACTCCTGAGGCTTTTACACTTGGTGTCAGACATTTGTTGTGGTTTCTGTTTCAGGTCTGTCACTTGTCTTCTCAGCGAGACTGTGATTTCTGACATCAGTGATGCTTCATGTTTTCATAGCTCCTTGAAGGGAGATGCTGGACACAAAATAGTGTAATATTTCAGTGATTTGCTACGTGATAAAAAAAGAAAGCCTTTTTGTAAACGGAGATCTTTGTCTATTAGATCTGCTTTATGTAGAAATTTAAAAAATCTTTCATTCATTCAGTCACGCATACGCACGCATGCACACACGCATGTACACATGCTCATACAGGGCTGGTCACAGGTGTAGGCGCATAGCCTTCCACTTAGAACAGAGATGTGTTCCTGCAAAAAGCATGCCCACCAATGTGGACAGTCAAGCTGATGGCTCATAAAAACGGAGCCAATCTGCTTGGATCGAGACTGGGCATCCAGACCACGTGGATCACGTGTCCACTTTCCCAGGCCTGGCGTGCTGCTTGGAAAACACTTGTTGGGTGTCGTGGTCATATATCTATTGGATTCACCTCTGCTTCCTCTTGCTCTGCTTTGTGTTGACTTTATGTGAACAGTGGATTGCTGGCCTCTGGGTTAAGAGGAGTTATTTAATGCACACAGGCCAATGGACAACCGCTAATTGTTGAGAGTTCAGGGGATCTAATATCTTGGGAGGATTTATACCAATTACTTAACTGCCTGAATACCAACCTTCCTATTAGCTTTATGATAAGATGAACTTGGGTCTCACGTTTATCCTGAGAGGACAGCCTTATCCAAATCATCTATATTTTAGCAGGCAGTACCAAACTTCAGGCCTCAGAAACACATTTTAAATAATTCTTGCCATGCCATATATTTTAAGTATCATTAGAAAGCCACTTTCTTACTTTTAAAAATATGTGTGCAGTAGATTTTGTGAAGCCTATAACAAGTCTATGAAAAATTGATTATTTTCCCACAGGTATAGGTTCAGATTTTTATTCTGCTTGCCAAATGAAAAATCTAGTATGCGTGGGTCCTTTATCTTATTTATGCCCTCTGAATAGAATCACCATGTTCCCAAACAAAGAGAAATGGGTTACTCGGTTTAAGTAGCCTAATCCCTTCCTGTGGTGGGTAAAGGAGTTTGTGCAGCTCTAAACTAGGAAGCATGAATTTCCCTTTCAAATGCCTCATTTTCTTATTCTTTGCCTTTCAGTCAGCTCCATGTAAACTGGGTCAGAATATAACATGGGTGCTGAGGTGAGTTTCGGCTGCTGGTGGAATGTGCGTGTGATGGAAATAGGTCGCTTTAGGACCCAAGGATGATGCAGAGAGAGGTTTACAGTCAAAGATAATAATCGTTCAGTCCTTTAGTTAGCATTCCTGGGTTTTTTTTCTTTTTTTTAACTGAACAGTATGTGCCAATGGCCCCCACGTACTTTCGTCTCAGTTTTCTGGCCCTCATTGCTGCAAGCTGGTTATGGCGTTGGCTGCTTTCCCAGCATTCATTCTCTCCGTGATCATGAACCATGGCTCAGCACCCTGGTTGAGGGACAGGGAGGGATGGGGTATCATCATGCTCCCCTGTGCCTAAGTCTATTCTGAATTACTTCCTCTCCACCCTTCCATCTGAGAGTCCTGGATACTTGTTAAGCCCCCAGAACAGACAAGGTGGGGGAATTGGGCACCTTGTGCAGGTGACAGTGGCATAGATATAGCGCCTCGCCCATAACTAAGGTGGGAGTAGAAACATCCTTCTGAGCTGGGGCGGCGGGTGAGCACACGGCTCTTACTTCACAAGGATGAAATAGGCAGCACACAGAGGCTCTAGAGGCCGCTGTGATGAGCAGCTCTGAGGACAGGGGGCCACAGCGGTGCTCTGTAAGCTTGGACACTTACACTGGGGCTACATTGTGGACGATCTCAAGGACCATGGTGGTGAGTGTGAACCGATTCGGCATTGAGGGGCCAGGACGGTTTTTGAGCTGGAAACTTTTGAGAGTGTGATTTGACCCGAGGCTTTTGAAATTGTCTTAAAGAGAATTGAGAAGTTGTCCTGTTTAGTGGTTTTAAACCTTTGCTTTGATGATCTCCCCGAGGTGCTGTTCTGGTGGGAGGATCTGGGGAAAGAAGCCAAGAGGCTGGGACCTTAGGCTCCTTTTCCTACTGATTCAGCAGTTCTGCCTCTGTTTTACTTCTTGAGCTGCCAGGTAAGAGTCCCTTCATCCGTCCTTTCCTCTATCCTTTCCTCCTTTCCTCCCTTCCTGTGGTTAAACACATAAGTTGGAAAATTTTGTTAACTGTTTTTAAGTGTACAGCTCAGTGGTGTTAAGTATACTCAGTGTTAAATAGATCTCCAGACTTTTTCCTCTTGCAAACTGCAACTCTAGTCTCCTTCAATAACAATTCCCCCTTTTCACCTCCCTCCAGCCCTTGGTAACCACCATCCTACATTGTTTCTATGAATTTGACTAGCCAAGTAAGATTTCTTTTCAAAAAGCGATCAAGCAGCTGAGAAGGTTTGATAGCCCCCTGATGTATCCATCATTCCTCACTGTCTGCACCCGACCCCCAGACAGTGAGGAAACTGAAATCCCAGAGGTCCTGGGAGGCTAAGGTGGCCACACAATGCAGATGTTCTTCACACGCATACTTAAGCCGGATTGCCAGTTTCAGGTTTTGGTTCTGATGCTTTGTGTGTGACACTGGGCAAGTGATGTAGCTCAGTGCCTCAGTTTGCTCATCGGTTAAAGGGACGTGATGGTAACAGAATCTGCTTTATAGCCTTGTTGTGAAGATTAAGTGAGGTAATCTATATAAAGCACTGGGAATAGGGCCTGACACTTATATACGTGTCTGTTATGATTGTTAAGTGACTTCCTAGCATGACACAGTTCCTTGTAAGGAAAGCTGTGACTTTGGGCCTACAACCAGCTCCCGTGGTGCATGTCTTTTGAGTTTCCACTTAAGACTGAATAGATAAATAGCTTTGACTGGCAAGATTTCCTCCTACACATCCCTATCTCTCATCTAGGGCATGCCATTGATCTTGAAGGATGCTCCATCAATATCTTAATCCTCAGGGGGAAAGTCATGCAGTTCATATCATACAGCACAAGAAGGACGGTCATCCGATGGCATTAATTCAACAAATATTTATGGAATGCTTTGATGTGAGGACACCTGGGGTAGATGCTGGGGACACTGAGCAAACCAGCCCCAAATGCCTGCTCTCGAGGAGCTTGTGTTGTCTTGGGGCAAACCTTTGTAATGCAGCCCTTTTAATAAATGAAATGTTTTTCCTGAACTCATCTAGCTAAGGAAGATGAAAAGTTTGCTTAAAAATATTCAGGTTTGGAAATGAACACTCTAGACCTGTTGCTGATGGTGCTTTTGAAAACTGGTTCGTAAAAATAGATACTAAAAATGGTGTAGAAATACTGGTGATTTCAGATTTGAGGTGATTTTTCAGATACAAAGTTTGCAAGTTGGTTTATCTCCAGTGCTTATTCTGAGGTGGCATGTATAGTACAGTCCATCATACTTAGAACTCGGTAAGGACAGCATAAGGCTCACTTTACCTGTGCTTCAGTCAGATGTCAGGAGGAATGTGGGATTCCTCCTGCCTATGCCTCTCCTGGGCTTCCTCCTTTCCTCCTCAATGTGGGCAGAGGACATTCAGACTCAGAGGAAGCAGAAGCAGGGGTAGTGCAGTTGGGACTGATCTTCTAGAGGGAAGAAAATAGGAATTGGATCACAGGCTGGGGCTTTCCAGCTACAAGAGAAGATCTGCAGTACAGATATCATGCTGCTTGCTACCTCCTTGGCTATTTGGGTCATAGCCGGTGCTGTAAAGTACAGCTCTTCTTTCCTGGAGTCCTACAAGTACTTCATTGGTAGGTACTTCCTAACACAGCGTTTCCAGGGTGCCACTGCTAGTCAGTCAAGGTTGTTGGGTGATAGTCATCCCATGTACTGTTAGAAACTGCTGGGACCTGTGTGGTGGCCTTAAAGCTAACAGACACAATCACCAGCAGCCGTGGCCCATTGTTCATTGCCCACTATCCCCACTTCTTTCCCGTTAAAAGACTGCTCTTTTTTTCAGGTAAGGTGGAGAAGCCTTGATCTTAGGGAACAGGGGCCCCTCTTTTAACCCTAAGGGATGAAGCATGGAGGTCTGGGCCAGTTGTAATAAACCCATTCCCAAACCCAAACCCATCCTCCTTTACAACTCTGTCAATGTGACACTGGCCAACGAGTCTGGTTGTTTCTAGGAAATATATATTTTTTAATTTCCCATATAGGACTTCCCTGGTGGCGCAGTGGTTAAGAATCCGCCTGCCAATGCAGGGGACACGGGTTCGAGCCCTGGTCCAGGAGGATCCCACATGCCGCAGAGCAACTAAGCCCGTGTGCCACAACTACTGCGCCCGTGTACCTAGAGTCCATGCTCCGCAGCAAGAGAAGCCACCACAATGAGAAGTCCGCACACCACAGTGAAGAGTAACCCCTGCTCGCCGAAACTAGAGAAAGCCCGTGCGCAGCAATGAAGACCCAACGCAGCCAAAAAAACAAAAAAAAACAAAACAAAAACAAACAAATTCCCATATAAAGGCAGAATATAATGAAGTAGCCTTATGCCCCTCCTTCCCAAGGTGGAATGCTATTGTGATGATACAATATCTGGAGCAGTAGCAGCCAATTTACAACCCTAAGTTTAAAAAATATATGAAAATCAGAGAAACCAGGTGAGGCCTGACTGGCAAGCTGTCACCAAAACTGGACTGCCTGCTCCCAGATTTCCTGTTACATGAAACGATTAGATGTCTTTATCACATGTGTTAATCTGGTTCTGTTACTGGAGACTGGAAGGATTCTAACTGATGCAGCATTTTAATACTCGTCTTTGAGATTAGATGCCCACATCACAGATGGGTTTCCATTATTGTGACTGTTATGTAACCAAGAGAACACATGGCCTAAATGCACTGAGTCGTCTGACTTTTGACAAAGGATCATTGGACTTTAGTGCTGGGGGAACAACTTTAGAGAACATCGAATCCTGGGTTTCCTACGTTAGGTTCCGTGAAACTTGTAGGCTTGTAAATCACTTCCACCTAGAAGGGTTCCATGCCCATTTAAGTTTGAGAATCCATCCTATGACATCCCCCTCTCAGAGGAACAGGTTGTGTGTCTGTAGTTCCATTCCATCTGTCACAGCTTTTGTTCAGGACCCCTTTTCTCGCTTGTTTGGACCTCTGCAGTAGCCTTATTTCTGGTATCCCCACATCCCTTTATTCCCCACCGTCTTTGATTCATCTTACATGTTACCTCCATTCACTCATGGCTGAGCACATGCTGGATGCTGACACTGTTCTAGTTGCTGGGGATACAACAGTATCCTGCCCTCATGGAGCTTATATTCTAGTCAAGGGAGCAATGTAGTAGTAAACAAAAAAATACAGAGAGAAATATGCAGTATAGGAGAGAATAAGAGCTTTGGATAAAAACCAATCAAGGAAGGCAGAAGAGGTACAACTCTGAATAGAGTTTCAGGGCAGGTGTTTCTGCGAACGTAACAGTTAGGTGGAGGCCCAAGGAAAAGCTCTCCAGGGAGAGGGAACAGCATGTATAAAGGTTCTGAAGTGGGAGAAGATTTGTGGAAGAATGAGAAGGAGACAATCATGGAGTGGAGGAAGGAGAGGAAGTAGTGGGGCCTGTGGTCAGCTAAGGAGTGGAGACCAGTCACGTGATGCCTGCTGGACCCCTGCAGGGGCGTGGCTGTGCTGACGGAGGTGTCAGGGAAGTTCTGAGCAGGGGAGTGATGATAACGGACATATATTTTAAAATGATGTGTCTGCTTGCTGCGGTGAGAGTTGATTATGGAGGTGGTGCCAGAAGGGAAGTAGAGGAGACCCAGTCGCAGGTCACTGCAGTAATCCAGGCAAGAGATGATGGCTTGGACCCCAGGTGGTTGCAGGGGGAGAAGTGAGAATTGACTGGATTCCAGGTGTATTTTTTTAAATATTTCTTTATTTATTTTTTGGCTACATCGGGTCTTAGTTGTGGCACACGGGATCTTTCGTTGCAGCGTGTGGGCTCTTGGTTGAAGTGTGCGGGCTTCTCTTTAGTTGTGGCCCATGGGCTCATTAATTGTGGCGTGCGGGCTTAGCTGCCCCACAGCATGTGAGATCTTAGTTCCCTGACCAGGGATCAAACGGACGTCCTCTGCATTGCAAGACGGATTCTTAACCACTGGACCACCAGGGAAGTCCCTCCAGATGTATTTTGAAAGTAGTGACAGGATATCATGACAAATTGGACATAGTTATGTGAAAATGTAGGATCAAGGGTGATTGTAAGCTTTTTTGAAACTATGCAACTAGAAGGATGGACTTGCCTTTTATATGATGGGGGAGACTCTGGGAAGGGCAGGTTGGTGGGTGCAGACAGGAGCTCAGTCTTGGACAAGCTTGAGATGCTTGTTAGACATGTAAGTGGAGATGTTTAGTAGTCACTTATGTATAATGCACATCTGAAGTTCTTGGTCGACGTATAGGCTGAAGAGGCAGTCAGCAAATCCATAGTACTAAGTACAGTGAGACTGGCTGAGAACACCTAGGAGTTTAGGGTAGGTGGAGAAGAGAAGAGGTACAAGGACTGAGTCCTGGAATGCTCCAGAGTTTAGAGATCAGGGGGTCAGTAAGAACCTGAGAAGGAGCAGCTAGAGGGAAGAGGAAGAATAAGACATGGAGGAAGCTGAAGACATTTCCAGGAGGATGGAGTGATCAGCTGGGTCACAAGCCACTGAGGACTGAGAAGTGACCCGGGATTTAGCAAGGAGAGGCCACTTATGGGATTGACAGAGAAGTCTTGGTGGAATGGTGAGGGCAAAAATCAGAGTGGAGCAGAGGAGAGGGACAGTGAGTCTAGACAAGTCCTGGAAGGAGTTTTGTTGTAAAAGGGGAGACAAATGGGGAGGTAGCTGAAGGGGAAAGTGGGTCCAAGAGGATATTTTGTCACAGCAAAAATTATACTGAACAAAATTAAACGGGCAAGGAAGATTTTAGTCAAGGCTATTGCAATAGGGAAGAGAAGCCAGATCTCAGTCTGAGCCCAACTCAGCTGAAGCAGAGGGTGGTAGGGTTTTTTTTTTTTTTTTAAACATCTTTTTTGAAGTATAATTGCCTTACAATGGTGTGTTAGCTTCTGCTTTATAACAAAGTGAATCAGTTATACACATACAATATGTTCCCATATCTCTTCCCTCTTGCATCTCCCTCCCTCCCACCCTCCCCATCCCACCCCTCTAGGTGGTCGCAAAGCACCGAGCTGATCTCCCTGTGCTATGTGGCTGCTTCCCATTAGCTATCTATTTTACATTTGGTAGTGTATATATGTCCATGACACTCTCTTACCCTGTCACATCTCACCCCACCCCCTCCCCATATCCTCAAGTCCATTCTGTAGTAGGTCTGTGTCTTTATTCCCGTCTTGCCACTAGGTTCTTCATGGCCTTTTTTTTTTCCCCCTTAGATTCCGTATATATGTGTTAGCATACTGTATTTGTTTTTCTCTTTCTGACTTACTTCACTCTGTATGACAGACTCTAACTCCATCCACCTCATTACAAATACCTCCATTTCATTTCTTTTTATGGCTGAGTAATATTCCATTGTATATATGTGCCACATCTTCTTTATCGATTCATCTGTCGATGGACATTTAGGTTGCTTCCATGTCCTGGCTATTGTAAATAGAGCTGCAATGAACATTTTGGTACATGACTCTTTTGGAACTATGGTTTTCTCAGGGTATATGCCCAGTAGTGGGATTGCTGGGTCGTATGGTAGTTCTATTTGTAGTTTTTTAAGGAACCTCCATACTGTTCTCCATAGTGGCTGTATCAATTTACATTCCCACCAACAGTGCAAGAGTGTTCCCTTTCCTCCACACCCTCTCCAGCATTTATTGTTTCTAGATTTTTTGATGATGGCCATTCTGATTGGTGTGAGATGATATCTCATTGTAGTTTTGATTTGCATTTCTCTAATGATTAATGATGTTGAGCATTCTTTCATGTGTCTGTTGGCAATCTGTATATCTTCTTTGGAGAAATGTCTATTTAAGTCTTCTGCCCATTTTTGGATTGGGTTGTTCGGTTTTTTGTTATTGAGCTGCATGAGCTTCTTGTAAATCTTGGAGATTAATCCTTTGTCTGTTGCTTCATTTGCAAATATTTTTCTCCCATTCTGAGGGTTGTCTTTGGGTCTTGTTTATGGTTTCCTTTGCTGTGCAAAAGCTTTTAAGTTTCATTAGGTCCCATTTGTTTATTTGTGTTCTTATTTCCATTTCTCTGGGAGCTGGGTCAAATAGAATCTTGCTGTGATGTATGTCATAGAGTGTTCTGCCTATGTTTTCCTCTAAGAGTTTGATAGTGTCTGACCTTACACTTAGGTCTTTAATCCATTTTGAGTTTATTTTTGTGCATGGTGTCAGGGAGTGTTCTAATTTCATACTTTTACATGCACCTGTTCAATTTTCCCAGCACCACTTATTGAAGAGGCTGTCTTTTCTCCACTGTATATGCTTGCCTCCTTTATCAAAGATAAGGTGACCATATGTGCGTGGGTTTATCTCTGGGCTTTCTATCCTGTTCCATTGATCTATGTTTCTGTTTTTGTGCCAGTACCAAACTGTCTTGATTACTGTAGCTTTGTAATATAGTCTGAAGTCAGGGAGCCTGATTCCCCCAGCTCCATTTTTCGTTCTCAAGATTGCTTTGGCTATTCGGGGTCTTTTGTGTTTCTATACAAATTGTGAAATTTTTTGTTCTAGTTCTGTGAAAAATGCCAGTGGTAGTTTGATAGGGATTGCATTGAATATGTAGATTGCTTTGGGTAGTAGAGTCATTTTCACAATGTTGATTCTTCCAATCCAGGAACATGGTATATCTCTCCATCTATTTGTATCATCTTTAATTTCTTTCATCAGTGTCTTATAATTTTCTGCATACAGGTCTTTTGTCTCCTTAGGTAGGTTTATTCCTAGATATTTTATTCTTTTTGTTGCAATGGTAAACGGGAGTGTTTTCTTAATTTCACTTTCAGATTTTTCGTCATTAGTGTATAGAAATGCAAGAGATTTCTGTGCATTAATTTTGTATCCTGCTACTTTACCAAATTCATTGATTAGCTCTAGGAGTTTTCTGGTAGCATCTTTAGGATTCTCTATGTATAGTATCATGTCATCTGCAAATAGTGACAGCTTTACTTCTTCTTTTCCGAGTTGGATTCCTTTTATTTCTTTGTCTTCTCTGATTGCTGTGGCTAACACTTCCATAACTATGTTGAATAATAGTGGTGAGAGTGGGCAACCTTGTCTTGTTCCTGATCTTAGTGGAAATGGTTTCAGTTTTTCACCATTGAGGACAATGTTGGCTGTGGGTTTGTCATATATGGCCTTTATTATGTTGAGGAAAGTTCCCTCTATGCCTACTTTCTGCAGGGCTTTTATCATAAATGGGTGTTGAATTTTGTCGAAAGCTTTCTCTGCATCTATTGAGATGATCATATGGTTTTTCTCCTTCAATTTGTTAATATGGTGTATCACATTGATTGATTTGCGTATATTGAAGAATCCTTGCATTCCTGGGATAAACCCCACTTGATCATGGTGTATGATCCTTTTAATGTGCTGTTGGATTCTGTTTGCTAGTATTTTGTTGAGGATTTTTGCATCTATGTTCATCAGTGATATTGGCCTGTAGTTTTCTTTCTTTGTGACATCTTTGTCTGGTTTTGGTATCAGGGTGATGGTGGCCTCGTAGAATGAGTTTGGGAGTGTTCCTCCGTCTGCAATATTTTGGAAGGGTTTGAGAAGGATAGGTGTTAGCTCTTCTCTAAATGTTTGATAGAATTCACCTGTGAAGCCATCTGGTCCTGGGCTTTTGCTTGTTGGAAGGTTTTTAATCACAGTTTCAATTTCAGTGCTTGTGATTGGTCTGTTCATATTTTCTATTTCTTCCTGGTTCAGTCTCGGCAGTTTGTGCATTTCTAAGAATCTGTCCATTTCTTCCAGGTTGTCCATTTTATTGGCATAGAGTTGCTTGTAGTAATCTCTCATGATCGTTTGTATTTCTGCAGTGTCAGTGGTTACTTCTCCTTTTTCATTTCTAATTCTATTGATTTGAGTCTTCTCCTTTTTCTCTTGATGAGTCTGGCTAATGGTTTATCAATGTTGTTTATCTTCTCAAAGAACCAGCTTTTAGTTTCATTGATTTTTGCTATTGTTTCCTTCATTTCTTTTTCATTTATTTCTGACCTGATCTTTATAATTTCTTTCCTTCTGCTGGCTTTGGGGTTTTTTGTACTCCTTTTTCTAATTGCTTTAGGTGCAAGGTTAGGTTGTTTATTCGAGATGTTTCCTGTTTCTTGAGGTAGTCTTGTATTGCTATAAACTTCCCTCTTAGCACTGCTTTTGCTGCGTCCCATAGGTTTTGGGTCGTCGTATCTCCATTGTCATTTGTTTCTAGGTATTTTTTGATTTCTTCAGTGATCACTTCGTTATTAAGTAGTGTATTGTGTAGCCTCCATGTGTTTGTATTTTTTACAGATCTTTTCCTGTAATTGATATCTAGTCTCATAGCGTTGTGGTCGGAAAAGATACTTGATACGATTTCAATTTTCTTAAATTTACCAAGGCTTGATTTGTGACCCAAGATATGATCTATCCTGGAGAATGTTCCATTAGCACTTGAGAAAAATGTGTATTCTGTTGTTTTTGGGTGGAATGTCCTATAAATATCAATTAAGTCCATCTTGTTTAATGTATCATTTAAAGCTTGTGTTTCCTTATTTATTTTCATTTTGGATGATCTGTCCATTGGTGAAAGTGGGGTGTTAGAGTCCCCTAGTATGATTGTGTTGCTGTCGATTTCCCCTTTTATGGCTGTTAGTATTTGCCTTATGTACTGAGGTGCTCCTATGTTGGGTGCATAAATATTTACAATTGTTATAGCTTCCTCTTGGATCGATCCCTTGATCATTATATAGTGTCCTTCTTTGTCTCTTGTAATAGTCTTTATTTTAAAGTCTATTTTGTCTGATATGAGAATTGCTACTCCAGCTTTCTTTTGATTTCCATTTGCATGGAATATCTTTTTCCATCCCCTCACTTTCAGTCTGTATGTGTCTCTAGGTCTGAAGTGGGTCTCTTGTAGACAGCATATATATGGGTCTTGTTTTTATATCCATTCAGCCAGTCTGTGTCTTTTGGTGCGAGCATTTAATCCATTTACATTCAAGGTAACTATCGATATGTATGTTCCTATTCCCATTTTCTTAAATGTTTTGGGTTTGTTATTGTAGGTGTTTTCCTTCTCTTGTGTTTCTTGCCTAGAGAAGTTCCTTTAGCATTTGTTGTAAAGCTGGTTTGGTGGTGCTGAACTCTCTCAGCTTTTGCTTGTCTGTAAAGGTTTTAATTTCTCCATCGAATCTGAATCAGATCCTTGCTGGGTAGAGTAATCTTGGTTGTAGGTTTTTCTCCTTCATCACTTTAAGTATATCCTGCCACTCCCTTCTGGCTTGCAGAGTTTCTGCTGAAAGATCAGATGTTAACCTTATGGGGATTCCCTTGTGTGTTATTTGTTGTTTTTCCCTTGCTGCTTTTAATATGTTTTCCTTATATTTCATTTTTGACAGTTTGATTAATATGTGTCTTGGCGTGTTTCTCCTTGGGTTTATCCTGTATGGGACTCTCTGTGCTTCCAGGACTTGATTAACTATTTCCTTTCCCATATTAGGGAAGTTTTCAACTATAATCTCTTCAAATATTTTCTCAGTCCCTTTCTTTTTCCCTTCTTCTTCTGGGACCCCTATAATTCGAATGTTGGTGCATTTAATGTTGTCCCAGAGGTCTCTGAGACTGTCCTCAGTTCTTTTCATTCTTTTTTCTTTATCCTGCTCTGCAGTAGTTATTTCCACCATTTTATCTTCCAGGTCACTTATCCTTTCTTCTGCTTCAGTTATTCTGCTATTGATCCCATCTAGGGTATTTTTAATTTCATTTATTGTGTTTTTCATCATTGCTTGGTTCCTCTTTAGTTCTTCTACGTCCTTGTTAAATGTTTCTTGCATTTTGTCTATTCTATTTCCAAGATTTTGGATCATCCTTACTATCATTATTCTGAATTCTTTTTCAGGTAGACTACCTATTTCCTCTTCATTTGTTAAGTCTGGTGTGTTTTGACCCTGCTCCTTCATCTGCTGTGTGTTTTTCTGTTGTCTCATTTTGCTTATCTTACTGTGTTTGGGGTCTCCTTTTCACAGGCTGCAGGTTCATAGTTCCCGTTGTTTTGGTATCTGTCCCCAGTGGCTAAGGTTGGTTCAGTGGGTTGTGTAGGCTTCCTGGTGGAGGGAACTAGTGCCTGAGCTCTGGTGGATGAGGCTGGATCTTGTCTTTCTGGTGGGCACGTTCACGTCTGGTGGTGTATTTTGGGGTGTCTGTGGCCTTATTATGATTTTAGGCAGCCTCTCTGCTAATGGATGGGGCTGTGTTCCTGTCTTGCTAGTTGTTTGGCATAGGGTGTCCAGCACTGTAGCTTGCTGGTCGTTGAGTGAAGCTGGGTCTTGATTTTGAGATGGAGATCTCTGAGAGATTTTCGCCGTTTGGTATTACATGGAGCTGGGAGGTCTCTTGTGGACCAGTGTCCTGAAGTTGGCTCTCCCACCTCAGAGGCACGGCCCTGATGCCTGGCTGGAGCACCAAGAGCCTTTCGTCCACACGGCTCAGAGTAAAAGGGAGAAAAAATAGAAAGAAAGAAAGAAAGAAAGAGGATATAATATAGTGAAGTAAAATAAAGCTATTATAAAGCAAAGCTATACAGACAAAATCTCACCCAGAAGCATATACATATACACTCACAAAAAAAAGGAAAAGGGGAAAAATTAATATATCCTGCTCCCAAAGTCCACCTCCTGAATTTGGGATGATTCGTTGTCTATTCAGGTATTCAACAGATGCAGGCACATCAAGTTGTTTGTGGAGTTTTAATCCGCTGCTTCTGAGGCTGCTGGGAGAGATTTCCCCTTCTCTTCCCTGTTCGCACAGCTCCTGGGGTTCAGCTTTGGATTTGGACCCGCCTCTGCGTGTAGGTCGCCTGAGGGCGTCCGTTCCCCGCCCAGACAGGACGGGGTTAAAGGAGCAGCTGCTTCGGGGGCTCCGGCTCACCCAGGCTGCGGGGAGGGAGGGGTACAGAGGAGGCGGGGCGAGCCTGCGGCAGCAGAGGCCGGCGTGACGTTGCAGCAGCCTGAGGCGCGCCGTGCGTTCTCCCGGGGAAGTTGTCCCTGGATCCCGGGACCCTGGCAGTGGCGGGCTGCACAGGCTCCCAGGAGGGGCGGTGTGGAGAGTGACCTGTGCTCACACACAGGCTTTTTGGAGGCGGCAGCAGCAGCCTCAGCGTCTCACGCCCGTCTCTGGGGTCCGCGCTGATCGCCGCGGCTCGCACCCGTCTCTGGAGTTCTTTTAGGCGGCGCTCTGAATCCCCTCTCCTTGCGCGCCGTGAAACAAAGAGGCAAGAAAAAGTCTCTTGCCTCTTCGGCAGCTGCAGACTTTTTCCCGGTCTCCCTCCCAGCCAGCTGTGGTGCGCTAACCCCTTCAGGCTGTGTTCACGCCGCCAACCCCAGTCCTCTCCCTGCGATCCGACTGAAGCTGAGCCTCAGGTCCCAGCCCCGCCCGCCCTGGCGGGTGAGCAGACAAGCCTCTCGGGCTGGTGAGTGCTGCTCAGCACCGCTCCTCTGTGCGGGAATCTCTCCGCTTTGCCCTCCGCACCCCTGTGGCTGCGCTCTCCTCCATGGCTCCGAAGCTTCCCCCCTCTGCCACCCGCAGTCTCTGCCCGCGAAAGGGCTTCCTAGTGCATGGAAATCTTTCCTCCTTCACGGCTCCCTCCCACTGGTGCAGGTCCCGTCCCTATTCTTTTGTCTCTGTTATTTCTTTTTTCTTTTGCCCTACCCAAGTATGTGGGGGTTTTCTTGCCTTTTGGGAGGTCTGACGTCTTCTGCCAGCGTTCAGTGGGTGTTCTGTAGGAGCAGTTCCACGTGTAGATGTATTTCTACTGTATCTGTGGGAAGGAAGGTGATCTCCGCATCTTACTCTTCCGCCATCTTCTCTCCTCCGGGTGGTAGGGTTTTTAAGGGCTGTAGTGAGAGGGAGCTCTAGGCCATCCATGTTTGCTAATTGGTTTTACCCCAAACAAAAGTAAACTTCTCATATCTCAGTGATAGGAGAGGGAGTTTTACAACTTGGAGCAAGGTGTCCACTGAGGTTAGGCTCCTACCCTTTCATAGAAACTGAGTGATGAAGGTGCTGTCCCCTTGGACTGTATTTCAAGAGAAGTTTCCCAGGACCTGGAGAAGGACAGTCCTGGGCTGAAAACCAAGAGGCTCTTAAAAAGATGTATGTACTTTTTAAAGGGGGCAGAGAGTATTTACATGTTTTCTAAAGAAAATACTTTAAGAAAAGGGAAGTCAGGGGCCTAGAGTCAGGGAGAATCCTGTCTCAAGTATAGTCAGCTGGAGGGGATTAAGGCCATCTTGGCCAGTTTCTAAAACAGATACATCATCTTCCTATTAAATTTCTGACATCTTCAGGATAATCAAGACTGTTTCCTAGTCTGCTACAGCCCCATCTGTGTCCACCCTGCCTCTTCCTTAGGCCTACTGATACTCCCGCACTGTTGGCTGTGTCTGGACCACTCTAGAAAGTGTTGTGCAGCCTTACCTCTTCCTGCGTGTCCCTCCTCTCGGTACCTTTCAGGGCTCTCCCTGTGCAGGGCACAGCTCTTTTCTCATCTTCTCTGTGGGACTCTCCCTGACACTCACACCTGGGAGGATCCATGGTTTTCTCATCTATGGACTCCTAGAGTCTATGCTGCTTTTATGGCACTGCCTCAGTTTTAAGAGCCTCAGTTGATTTTGAGTTCCTCAAGGGCATAAGCGTATTTTATTCATCTTACTGGTTCTGGCTAAAGAAGGTTTGGTTCTCGGTAATCATGTGAGTAAGACATGTATATAAGGTTGTTAGAGACTTGTACTTTCCTGCTAAAACATAGATCTCATCAACTAGGGAAAAGGCATAGAGCATTTTATTTCTAATACTTTGCATGCTATGCAGCTAGTGTTTATTTTGAGTACAGGTCTTAACAGCAGTTTCCACTGCCTAAGAAGTATGTGTGATACAAAGGAAGTAATTGCCTATGTTTCTGCTTAATGGCAAGAATTTTATTCTGAGTCTGTAAGCCCTCCTAGGACTATATTTAATAATTTGGCTACTATGAAATGTGCTGGTTGAGATCGCATGACTTTGAGGCTTCACCCACCATATGGATTCTGAGTAAGGAAGTTCACAAATGATGCCTATTTTAGATTGTATGATGATACACAGAGAGCCGTGCCAGAGCCAGTTTCTATTCTCCAGCTATATAAGTTGAGTGTGTGTAACTCCACGAATACAGAATGACAAGTTGGTTTAACATCAACTTGAGAGAGGGCTTCAGCTACAGAGTTGTTGGACTGATGAAGTAATACAGTTTTGCAGGCCGTAATAGGTTTGGCCGGAGGTTTCATGGGGTATGGGGCTTTAGGGTTCAACTTTGGAGCCCCTGAGAAGGGCTGATGTTTTCACCTGTAACTGTGCTTGGGGGCTCTCTATGATTAGAGCTTCAGACCTTTGAATGGGGCTAGAGAGGGAAAACAAGGCTTTAGAGTTAGCAGGAGAAAATGAACATGAAGAAAAAAAAAAAAAACAACCCAGTAAGTGGCCACGGAGCTGGCAAGAGTGAAGGCAATAATAAGACAGAATTAGTTCTTACTGACAACTTGAAATTGCCTGGAACATTATAAAAATCCATCAGCCTGTGAAAAGCTGACTCACAGTGACCACTGGATGGTGTGATGTTTTCAATTTGTCTGGACACAAATTTAGAGAAGCCAGCGGAGATTTAGCCTAATAAACAGCTTTTGGCTGGTGCAAAGCTTTTGAAAAGAGGGCTCAAAATTAGCTTCAACCAGGGTTCTCTTTCTCCAGCAATCTTGAAATCAGTAGAACTGAAATTGGTCGATTACCCACTTTTCCCATCAAACATCTGTTGCTGTTTTGCTGTCCTTACAATGAATTATAAAAAGTCGTAGTGTCTTTTCCTAGGGAATATTCCTTTGTGGATTGTTTCTCTGCTTTTTATCCTCTCTAGTGGCATTTAACACCGTTGGAGTGGCCCTCAAATTTTTGATTAACTACAGGAAACTATTATCCTACTAAAGTTACTCTTCTAACAGTTGCAGTGGTTGCTGAGCATATAGGAACTCCTCAAGGAGTTTCAGTCTCTAGGAAGAGGTAAATGATCAGCCCTCAACTGCAATAGGTTCAGAGAGGTGTTTGATTGTATTTAGTGGCTAAGTCTTGGCAGAGCAGGGATCTTGTAGGGTTCCTAACTTTATCCCCCGAACGTTGGTAGATGGAGCTTTGCTCAATGGTTAAAAAAAAAAGACTCCCAACGAGGTGGATGTGTTGAGAAAGGGAATTTCAGACACAGGGGACAGCAAGTACAGAGTCGCAGGAGTATGAACAGATCTCCAGGTTTACGTGATGGCCGGGTGGTGGAGGGCTGCGGGTGGAAGTGCCAGTGGAGGAGGCTCGGGTTGGGAAGGGCGCCCTCTGGAGGCCACGTGGAGCAGCGCAAGTTCGTGCGCACAGCAGGTGCTCACAAGTGTTTACCACGTGGCTGAAGGAAAGAAAGGAAGGACTTCAAAGCAGGGAGTCCCCAGATTAGATTTGTTTTAAATTTCTCCTGCCTGCCACTGTGAGTAATGGTCTAGAAGGGGTAAGTCCAGAACAGAATCCTTATGGGGTGGGGGGGTAGTGTCCCCCAAGGGACACTGGGTAACGTATGGAAGTGTTGTAGGTTGTTATAACTTGGGGCTTGTTACTGGCATCTAGGTACACATCTTAGAATGAAGAGGACAGCTCCTACCCCGACCCCCCCAAATTATCCATCCCCAAGTGCAGATAGTGCTGAGGCTGAGAAAGCCAGGTCTAGAATGAGAACATCCTTAGCGAAAATGTTTCTTAAATTTGCTTAGAGTTGGTCTGATATTCCTCAAGAGCCCCACTTACCAGGTTGAAGGAAAAAAAATTAACGCTATTAAGTCTAATGTGGTTTAGAACTTGGTAGGATCCAGTAATTGTAAAGTCCCTTTAGAGTGTGATCAGTCTTTGGGGGATAATTGCACAGTCTCTTCTATTGACATACCCCCTCCTTCATTTTTCCTGATCTTCTCCAACTTAGTATCAGAGTTCATGAGGGGGGCTCATTATATCTCATGGTGCCTGGAAAATTCTTTGAGAAGCTCAGGGACCACTGTTGGGTAGAACTGCCATCCTATGATTTTCAACCTAGACTGGCCCAGCAATATATTTTTCTGTTTACATATTTGGGTTCCATGTAAATTTTTGAGAAAAGGGCTGTTCTGTTAAAAAAAAAAAAAAAAAAAAAAAAGAAAAACGCTGATCCAATACACCTTTGAGGCCATCTGCACTGGAATGTGAATCAAAGGCTTAGATTGGTGTCCTGTGATACATCAAGGCATTTTTATGGTTATCATAACATTTGTTTCTAGTTTTTGTTCCTGAGAATTGGGCTGCCCAAACCTTTTAGTCATGTCCAATTTTGTCATCATCCTGTAGATGTGGATAAAATCTTTTCATCATGGTCAATATGTTCTTTACAAATGTAGCAATTTCTCATTGAAAACTGCCCTCCTGAGGGAACATAATGGATTTCATGGTTCCCCAATGAAGAGGGAAGGTGTTAACTAGCTGCTGTGTGGCTCCAAGTACATCATTATAGTAACTGCTTCCCTTTAAGGAACAAAGAGCTGGTATTACAGCCTTAAAAATCCCTTTTCATACCAATAAAAAGACATTTTCACACTTGTTCTGTGAATAAAGTTTCTTCAGTAACTCCTTCTGCATGGTTGAGTCTCTTCTGTTTCACCTGCGAGATTAGAGGACAGTTAGGTGAGAAAAGGCTTTTGGAACAGGGCTGCAAAGGGTTTATGATGAGGCATTAATAAGTGTCAATTACCATGAATATAATAGCAGTCCATATCTG
The DNA here is from genome assembly GCF_028021215.1 of Eschrichtius robustus. Taxonomy (NCBI): domain Eukaryota; kingdom Metazoa; phylum Chordata; class Mammalia; order Artiodactyla; family Eschrichtiidae; genus Eschrichtius; species Eschrichtius robustus. Next base: position 564,996 of record NW_027175690.1, on the reverse strand, counting down.
TTGCTTGCTTACTATGATCTCAGCATTGCTCTGAGCACATCTCACTTGTTAACTCGAATCCTCACCGCAGCCCTACAAGTAGGTGCTGAGACGGGGAACGGAGACGTGAGGAGGTCAAGGTCACACTTGACCGGACTCTGATTCAAACCCCTGTGGCCTGGTTCCAAGGTCCAAGTGCTGGGTTTTCTGTGTGTACTGATTTTTCTCTCTGCTTTAATGCTTTCTGAGTTAGGATCATCCGTCTGCCTACACTAGAAAAGAAACATCATGTCATCAGTGTCCTTAAGCAAAGATTAGGAACATTTACATCTCCCTGCCTTGCACTTTAAATATCTATTAGGGGGGTTTGGTGAAAATTATTCTTCTAGATATCGAGTTGTAAGCGCCAGAACTCTTCCCATTTTATGACGGTCCCATTGTCATGGGTCATCTACCCTGGATTTGTGTGGCTCAGGGATGGGGGTCTAGCAGGGCATTGATGATTCATTCATCCATGCATTTAGCAAATACTTAAAGTCCACAGCATGTGCCAGCGTCGTGGGGGTTAGAGAGAGATATGCCTGCTTCTTCCAGAAGGGTTTAATGTCAATATATTTGGTAAAGAAAGAAGACACACATTTATTAAGCACCAGCTGTGTACCAATACTGTGCTAGGCATTTTACGTTTGTTCTTATTGGATTCCTCTAACAACCTTGAGAGGTAGGTACTATCTCCTTCTGATGGATGGAAAACAATCTCAGAGACTGAGACAGTTGTTTAAGGTCACACAGCCAAAATACAGGCAAAGCCAGGAACCAAACCCTGGAGCAGATTAAAAAAGAAAAAGCTTTAATGAGATCTGTTATGTACAGATCTCGCCGCATCCAAAGAAAAGAAGAACCAGTTAGTTCTGGAGAACAGTGTTTTTTCAAACCACTTTCCATGGAATTCGTTCCAGAAGATGTTTCTTCCAGGGTTGGTGGAGGGGAACCAAATTGTTTGGTAGTCCAGTGTGAGGAGTGCCATTTTCTTCTCAGTGGTCCACAGTGCTCATTAGCATGGCGAGACCCCCAGAAGTACTGCAGAAGGAAGTTATTTGACTTTGTTTAATCCATGCAGTGTTTTCAAACTTCAAGGTGATCAGCAGAAGGCCAGCTTGGGAAATTGTGATTTGAAGGAAGGAAGCCTTAGGGGGAGAAGCAAGAATATGGATAGACTACCACTGGATAGTTAAAGCCTCCTTGGGTCACATTAGAGGCTGAGAGAGAGGGGATCCAAACCGCGCAGCACAAACTCTTCTCTGCCAGGAGTAATTTTATCTGTAAGGTCACATTTGCTGCCTGTTTTATATATATATATATATATATATATATATATATATATATATATATATATATATATATATATATATATAAATTTTTAATTAATTTATTTATTGGTTGAGGTACAATCCTCAAAGCATAAAACTCACCTTTTAAAGTATACTATTTGGTGGTTTCAGGATATTCATAAGGTTGATATAAGGATATTCATAAATACAGCCATCACTCTGATTCCAGAACATTTTCATCACCCCCAAAAGCAATACTGTACCCATTATAGTCACTCCCCATCCCCCTGCATCTTACTGCCTGGCAACCGCCAATCTATTTCCTGACTCTGGATTTGCCTATTCTGGACACATCATATAAATGGAATCACGTGTGGTCTTCTGATGCCTGGCTTCTTTTGATTAGCCAAATGTTTCAAGGTTTATCTGTGTTAAAAGTATGTATCAGTACTTCATTCCCTTTTATGGCTGAATAATGTTGCACTGCTGGGCACACCATCTTGCATTTGCCGTTTGGGAAAGAAAGATGGTAGCTGGAGAGGACCCTGTCTTCTCTGCTACTGGGGAAGGGTGTGAGGTGGACAGCTATCATTTGCCCCTCTGTTCCTTGCTCAGAGGCCATATAAAAGCTGATCCTCAGGCCAGGGCAGGGGAACCAGGCCTGGTCCATCAGAAGCTTGGATCCAGTTCAAGTATGTGACCCAAGCCACATCTGGATTGGTTAGAACAGAGGCCTGTCCCTTGGCTGGGGTCACTGTGGGACAGTGTGCTAACCTTTGTCAGCACTTGCAGAGAATCTGCCTGAGCGTGGGTGTGACATAAAGGAAAGCAGGGGTCTTGTAACCCTACCTGAAACAAGTGGGTCATGTGAAACCCTGAGGCGGTTTTTGACTGGTAATGTTAACCATCAGAATGTTTAAGGTGGGTAGGGTTGACTGCTCTCTAACCTTGCTTCCTGATGATAAGGAAAGCCGGTCTCACACAAATTCTGTCACATATACAGACAGCTAATAAGTACATTTAAGTGTGAGCAGGAGCCACGTAGTTTGATTTATTCTATTAGCTTCACGAATTTAAAAATCCTTATTGTTTTAGGTCTGCAGTAAAGAGTCTGAGTTCCTTTTTTTTTTTTTTTAATTTATTTATTTTATTTATTTATTTTTGGCTGCATTGGGTCTTTGTTGCTGCATGCAGGCTTTCTCTAGTTGTGGTGAGTGGGGGCTACTCTTCGTTGAGGTGCGTAGGCTTCTTATTGCGGTGACTTCTCTTGTTGCGGAGCATGGACTCTAGGCGCGCGGGCTTCAGTAGTTGTGGCACGCAGGCTCAGTAGTTGTGGCTCGCGGGCTCTAGAGCGCAGGCTCAGTAGCTGTGGCGCACGGGCTTAGTTGCTCCGCAGCATGTGGGATCTTCCCGGACCAGGGCTCGAACCCGTGTCGCCTGCATTGGCAGGCAGATTCTTAACCACTGCGCCACCAGGGAAGCCCCCGAGTTCCTTTTTTGATGTTTGCTGCCAACTTGTAAGCCTCTTTCCTTCCCCTTCCCCTCCTGTCCCACGTGTGGGTAAGCAGGTCAGAAAGCATGGGTGCTCCTTCCTTTGGTGAGGGGGTGGGATTCAAACCACACACCCCTTTCCTTGTGCAAACTCTCTCCCCATCCCCACCTCCTAATCACAGTAAGAACCCGGACCAGTCTCCTTTTTTTCAGTCTTGACCTCTGAACCTAGTTTTGGGTGGGAGTCCATCCTGTGTCTGCAGAGTGGCCACATCAAGGTCTTTGCATGGAAGGTTCGCTTGAGGCAGAGATGATGGTATCCCAGAGGCAAGATTCTTTTCTGTGAAGATCAGCATAAATAACTAGAAATCTTCCAAGCCCGTGGCTTGGCACATGCCCGGTTAGGGATGAAGCACTGGGAGGGGATCGCCAGGGGTAAAAGCCATAGGTCTTGCAGAAGTGATAAGCAAACATTATTCTTGCAAGGGGAGGGACGTCTCAAAGATTTGCCAGTCCACGTACCTTGAATATCTTTAACTTGACCGTTAAGAACTTAATCCTAAGATTCATCATGTTAATTAATTAGACACTATCTTCTTACTCTCACTGTTAATTGGCAAAGCCTCTGTGTTGATAGAGATTTGGATAATAGAACTGTGTGGAGTTGTCTCTTGTAGGTTCCCTTGTTTTGTATAATGTTTCCCTTGTTTTGTATAACGGCTACAGATTGTCCCTAGAGTTGAAGCTTAACCAACATAGACATGATTTCATATGTCTGTGCTGAAGCATTTAAAAATTACAGATCTTTTAACACCTGACCTTTGTAGAGATCCTGGGTCCAGTTAAGCCTGATGCTAGATCTTTCTGTGAACTTGACAATTACATGAGCCAATCAATTCCTTCTATGTTTCAGCTTAAGGTGGTATGAATTGAGTACCTGTCAGTTACTCCTAAAATACTTCTGAACAAAATAGAGTGCTAGAAATTCAGAGTGGAGGGTGGATAGGCCTATATTTGTCCGTCCTACCCTGTTTCTCAATTTTCTCCAACTAAACAATTTCTGTTATTTGTGTAGCTGAATTTTTAAGGAAAATAGTAAAACCTTCAGTGTTCTTACCCAGACCCAGTTCTTAGTGGCAGAAAATGCAAATCTCCTCAGCTGCAGTGTTAAGTATTGTTCTAAATTTCAAAGCTGTCTTAGTGAGATCATGTTCCAGCTTTATTCCCCTCCAGCCAGGCTTCATGGGTGGGCTCTTTGTTCAACAGCTTTTCTTAGAAGATTGAAGCACATTGAAGATCATTACAAAAGAAGGATACTTGTTTGCTTTTCATGCAGATCAGCATTTCCAGAGGACTCCAACATTTAAAAAACCAACTGAGGTTAAAAAAATGACAGAGTGCTCTCCAGATAAACCCCTGCCTCTGCTCCAAGGTGAAAACAGGGTGTTTTCCATGGGGGTCTCTGCCTTTTTGGCTCTTGGAGTCATTCAGTGTTGATAACAGGAAGAAGAGCCCCAGTGGTTCGGGCAGCACTTCTGATGCCTAAATGCAAGGCGCTGTGTTCTGCACTGATGAGGTGATGGAGCGAGAGACAGACATGCCTTCATGGACCTTGCCCTCCAGTGTGAAGATGGGCAACGAGCAAGGGAAGAGATACGTGGATAGAACGGTTTTTAAAATTGAGTGCAGTAGTAGTGTTACAAAGAAAACGAAGTGTGCTGGACCTGTTGGGAGTGACAAGGCTGACGGATTTCGGGGAGCGAGGAGGGAGGACCCAGCTTCCTCTAGAGGTGAGCCAGCGGAGCCTTCACATGAGTAAGGGCTAATGATCCATTTGTCTGCACACCTGAATTGTTTCCAGTGACAAGCAGCCTAAGTGACTGAGGTCTTACCGTGGGCTTATTAGACAAGAGAATTGGTAGGTAGACTTAGTCATTTAACAACTGGTCGGCAGAGGTAGTCATTCAAACCTTGTATTGTGTACTAAGCACTGGCAATATGACATAGAGGCTGGGTTTGGGTTTGAAGGTCATTTAGGGCCGGCTACTGGGAGCGTGGTCCACTGACATGCAGCATCGGCATCCCAGGGAGCCTGTTAGAAACGCAGACTCTCAGGCCCCACCCCAGACCTGCTGAATCAGTCTACTTTTTAAGCAAGATCCCTAAGACTCATGGTTTGGAGGATCCTTAACATTGGAGAAGCACTGGCTGAGGCAACAGAGTTAGGAATGAGTAGAACTGGAACCTGCCTGCAACTAGATCTTGAGTTTGTTGATGGAGACAGACAGACATGCGAATACATGACTTCCTAGTGTGAAAGCTACAAGCAAGTAACAAGGGGCTGTGAGTGCGGAAGAGGGTGTGAGTTATGCTCACTTGGCACGGGTGGGGTGGGGAGGGGAGGAAGGTCAGGGAAGGCTCCCCAGAGTGATGACACCACAGCTTGACGGGGAAGACCTGGTCAGATGCATACACGACTTGTAAACGGGAAAGGCCACACAGATGGGCATTGGAGGCACTACTGGGTTTGTGGGAAGACGGAGTGGGGGAGGGTGAAGCAGAGCTCAGGAGGCCAGTGTTCCAGATGAGGCAAGAAGTACCTGGATCCTGGTGGTCGGGTTCACCCCGGCTTGGGAGGCTTTGGGAGGAAGCACTGCTTAAAGTCTAGGAGAAGACAGCACAGAGCAGGCAGGCCTGGAAGGCTTGGAAAGAGCATGGTGTGCCCTCTCGATGCTTGAGCTGACTGGACTCAATCTCACCAGAAAACTTGGGAGGTTCCCCGGTTCCGGATTTCCCCCCAGCTGGCTGGCTCCCTCCCTCTGCACAGATCTGCTGCCTTTGCATGTGGAGGTCAGGGCTGCTCTGACCCAGCTCAGAGCTAGTTGGCCTGATATGGGGGTTGGTGGAGACAGTAGGGGAGGGCAGCCTGGCTTCAGTGATTGGCAGATCATCACTCCTCCTTTCCTCTCTGGGTTTCTTGCTCATAAACACATGCAGACTTCCTCAAAGTGTTGGAGAACTTCTGAGGGAAGGAGGAAAAACAGTGCCATTGACTGTTTGCAATTTTGTGATTCTGTATTTAGCAGACAGGGAGAACAGATCTGAGACGGAATGCCTGTTGCCAGAGACCACGGCTAAATGTCTCTGTGACTTCATTTTAGAACAGTGCTTTCCCAAACTCTTTTTTAGACAGAAAAACTTAAAAAAGACCTGTTTCACATACTGAGCTGCTGTGTTAAGCGGTGCCCCTGCTGCTTTTGGGGGTTGGTGAGGGCGGTGATCATGAGACTCCCCTGCAGTGGGCCTCCTACTTACCCAGGACTGTAGAACCACAGGGTTCTTGAGACACCAGGTGGAAATCAACGTTTTGGTATAAAAAGAAGATAGGCCAACTCAACTCCTATATAGAGTTGCATGTATGCATATAAGCATATATACATATTCCTACAAAGACATCAATGTTATCCTCACACCCTAAGAGTAAAACTAAAAAAAAAAACCCCAAACAGACAAGACAAAACAATGGACCACCATATAAATGCCTAACAATGTGGATTTTAAAAAAACATAAGCTGTAAATTGAGTGTTAAATCATGAGGAAGCACAGTGAAAGTTCTTGAGAAGACGGTGGCGTGTCTCCCAGCCCATTTAATTCATCCCTTACTGCGGGGAGAGACTCCGGCTTAGTCTCTGTCCGCCTTTTCTCCTGTACGATGAGGTGCTGGTGGGAGCACAGCAGCCGCAGGAGAGCCCAGGTAAGCTGGCGAGGGTTCCAGCAAACAGCCTTGCGGGGCGAGTCAGTCTGGCCTCCCAGGCGGCAATCTGGTGGCCGTGAGGGAACATACTAATACATATATATGGAATCTAAAAAAAAAAGGTTCTGAACAACCTAGGGGCAGGACAGGAGTAAAGATGCAGACATAGAGGATGGCTTTGAGGACACGGGGAGGGGGAAGGGGAAGCTGGGACGAGGTGAGACTGTGGCGTGGACAGATATACACTCCCAAATGTAAAGTAGATAGCTAGTGGGAAGCAGCCGCATAGCACAGGGAGATCAGCTCGGGGCTTTGTGACCACCTAGAGGGGTGGGGTAGGGAGGGTGGGAGGGAGACGCAAGAGGGAGGAGATATGGGGATATATGTAAATGTATAGCTGATCCACTTTGTTATACAGCAGAAACTAACACACCATTGTAAAGCAATTATACTCCAATAAAGATGTTTTAAAAAAAGTCTATTTGCTTCTTCCCAGCCCCAGCCTCCCCTCAAAGACAGAGAATTCGTTAAAAAATCAAATCCCAGAAGTTCCCCAAGGAGCCCTACCGGAGGCACAACAGAAACATCCCTTGTAAACAGCAGGTTTGTCTTCTGACGGGTTTTGTTTGCAAATGATAACAATTCCAGGTAATTTTTCATTTCAATCGGAGGAGCAGGTATTAAAAAGAGGCGGAGTGAGGGAGGAGAGGGAGGACGAGGGCCAGCGGAGCTCCACGTGCCGCCTGCACTCCCGGGTCTACAAGCGAACACGGGGGCGGAGGGCTGGGCCGTGCCTCTCACTCCATCAGGCGAGATCTAATTGCGGCTGCTCGGTCTGTTGGCAGATGCGGTTTCTACAGAACAGCAGCCCAGACACAGGGCTGCGTGATTAATGCCTCCAGCTGTCGTGTGCCCCGTTATCTGCGCATGTGCATAACTTAATGGTTCAGGACAGGGGACAGAGGATGCTTAATTTAACATTTAGCGGGCCCTTGATAGCTGACTAATTGAAGAACTGTCCTACAGCGATTCAGCGAGATGGCTATGATTTCTGCATGTCGTTAAAATTCTTACTTAGGATAAATTTTGTTTTTAAGGAAAAAGAAAACAACAATGCCTGAAAGCAAGCACGGATTCCCCCCGCCCTCCCCCCGTTCACCGTTTCCTCCCCGAGGCAGATGGAAGTGTTGTTTCTGACAGCAGTTAGATGTCTGAAGACAGCGGGGAGGGTGGGTTCACGCTCCCCTCCTTCCTTCCTCTCTCCTCTCCTCCCAGGACCCCCAGGAATCTCCCCTCTCCCGCTCTGAGTTTCTCTCCTCTTGTTCTTTTTGTTCCCTCCACCATCTGCCCCTCTGTGCTGTGTTTTATGACCCATTTGCCATCCTTCCCCCTCGAGCCCCCGGCCTCTAGCTGAAAGGCAGGTGGGCGAAGGAGGGGGAGGAGCAGATTGCTTAAAATCAGCGAACAGCCAAAACTGCTTTCACTAGGAAACACTGTTCGTTTCATTAGTTGCCAATGAATATTATTAAACTAATCTGTCATTTGTTTTCTAATTATGTGTCACCAGGCATCACAGTGGCAGCTGAGGTGACTGCTGGTGAACAGTTTTCCTCCTTGAATCCTGTTTTTTAAACTAAGAACTGCTAGGAATGATTAGCAATAATCTGAACCTGGTAAGCTTTTCCCCCTTCCCCCAGTCTGTCAGCAATATTTCTCCCCCACATTTATAATACTACCAGGATCTTATCACCACCTGCCTCACCAAGCCGCTCCAAACTTGGGACAGCCCTACTTCTGAAGTCTTCAGCTCCACTGAGACCACAGCTTCTCATCATTTCCCGTCATGGTTTTGTGGGTCTGGAATTTGGGCAGGACCCAGTGTGTTGCACAGACTGGGTCATTCAGTGCTCAACTGGTCTGGAGGGTCCTGGTGGGTTTTGCTCGCATGCCTGGCCCCTTGATGGAAGGGGCTAGTTGGATGCGGGGCTCAGCTGGCCCCCTGCTCTCTCTGTGTGGTCTCTGCCTCACCACGTGGTCCCTCCAGCAGGGTAGTTGAACTTCTTCTACCGTTGCCCAAGGCTCCAAGAGAGTATTCCACAGACCAGAAGTAGAAGCTGCCAGTGTCTAAAGGCCTGACCTAGAAGCTCACATAGCATCATTTCTACCATTTTCTGTTGGACAGTGCAGTCAGGGTCTACCCAAACTCGGTCTACTCCTAACTTGAGCTGTTGAATGCATCCCAGAAAATTGCACATCCCTGCAAAGTGTCCCGTCTGAAAGCAAGTGGGTTCAGATCTCAGTTGGGTCATCAAAGCTGCCTGGTCAGCCTTCTCTTGTGTTTGATTTCTCTCCCTTCCTGTGATAGTTATAAGAAACGTTTATCCCCTCCTGGAATGCCCAATCTAGCTCTTCCTCTCACAGGACCTCATTTGATCTAATTCTTAGCAGGTGGCCTTGCCTTCTGTTTCTCAGAGGTATGAACATTCTCTGTCACTTGAACATGTCATTTTCAAACCCCTGTCTCAGAGATGTCCTGCCCTCCTTTCAAATTGGCCCTACCACTGTTTGCACCCTTCATTTCCACACTGTTCCTCAAGGTCTGACCAGTATTAATCATTCCTTCTCTGGGTCCATTCTCTCAGCCTAAAAACATGCTCAATCTTGCCATGGAAATACTAGTGCTGTCAAATCCTTGGACCTTCCTGACAAAAGTTACCAGGGACTGCTGATCACAGTATCCAATGGTGGAACTAATTTTTAGTCCTTACCTTGCTTGGTTTCTCTGCACATTTCACCACTCCTTTCCTCTCAAACTTCATTTTTGGCCATGCCGCGCAGCTTGTGGACTCCTTAGGGACAAAAAGCAGATCAATGGTGGCCTGGGGGTGGAGGGAGGGAAAGACTGCAAAGGAGCATGAGGAAATTTGGGGGGTGGGGTGGGAATATTGTGTGTTTTGACTGTGGTGGTGGTTTTTCATGAGTGTAAGTATCTATCAAAACTCATCCCGTTGTCTGATGGATGCAGTTGACTGTATGTAAATTATACCTCAATAAGGTTGACACCCCCCCCAAATCAGATGGGGGAGCGGGACCAACAGGCCTAGACACATTGGTCTGTCACTAGTAGACAAAACTGAGTCATGACCCTGCCTGCCCACCAGACTGTCACTCTGAGCTTGAACCCAAGGCCAGCCTGAGCCCTCCCTCCCAAGCCAGGCTCCTTGGGAAAGAGCAGGAGGGGTGTCCCAATAATAGGAGTGGGTGGGCAAGGGAGAAAGGGGGATCGTGCGGGGTGCTGGACTCCAGTCAGTGGCCATCCAGGGGCTTTTTCTTCTGCTCTTACGTAACCTTCCTCAGTGGCCTTTGGGTCAGGCATACCAGACCCATTGTCACCGGAGGGTTAGGTGCAGCATGCGGGATCTTAGTTCCCTGACCAGGGATCAAACCTGTTCTCCCTGCAGTGGAAGCACTGAGTCCTAACCACTGGACAGCCAGGGAACTCCCTCCTCTCAAACTTTTGCTGGTTTCAGAATCATTTTACAGTTTTTTTTTCCTTGACTTCTCCCTTCCTCAAATGTTAATATTCCCCTGAAGTCTGTCCTCGGGTCTTTGCTCATGCTGTCTGCTTTCCCTCCATGGTGCAATTTGTGGGCGTGTCAATTGCTGTCTAGTCTGAAGACCCTCAAACAGATCTAGCCCAGATCCCTTTCCTGAGCAACAGGCTTATATATATAGAATTACCCACTAGACGTCTTGGCCTGGATGTCCCACAGACAACTCAAACTTACATATCCAAAGTAGGACTTGTCACCTAAAGAAAAGTGCAACCTAAACGACAGACCAATTTCTTAGCCTGCTTCATTTTCCTGTTTCAAGCCTTCAATCTGCAATTCTTGTACTCTTTTTCCTTGCTTTTCACACTCACTTAATCACTAACTTGTATTGATTCCCTCTCCTAAGTATCACTCATCTTGCCTTCATATCGATCCTTATTATCTGGTCAGGATGATGACAAAGAGGTAACTGGCTTCCTTTCTCTTCATCTCCTCTACCGTTATTCTGTTATCCACACAGCCACCAAAGACATGCTTCCAATCGCAAATTTGAATAAATCATTGCCCTGCTCCTGATCCTTCAATGGCTCCCCATTGTCTAGAAATTAAAGCTCAAACTTGTAGCCTGGCATAGTAAACACTTTCTGCCACCCAGCTTCATCCCTCCATTCCCTTCCTTACACCCTATGCTTCAGCCTCATTCCTGTTTTACGTTTTCTTACTTTTGCATTTGATGTTTTGTTCCTGCCTGAAATCCCTTCCTCCCTCTCTCATTAGGCAATTCCTACATACACTCTAATTCTCCACTTAAGTTTCTGTAAGATATTTTAGATCTTGCTCCCTGAAAACATTTGGCCATGTCTAGAGAAATTCTTAATTGTCACAAGTTAGACATGATATCAATCAGGGCTGCTGCTACATGTTTTATAATATAAAAGACAGCTCCCCACAACAAAGAATTCCCTGGCCTAAAATGTCAGTAGTGCTGAGGTTGAGAAACTGTTTTATGTCAGTTTTCATTGTGCTACTATTCCTTGATATTTCTAAGTTTTTCCTGCCTACTGTACTGGCTGTTCTTGAAACTCTTATCAGTCATTTACACTTTAGAGTGAATGAGGCTTGGTTGGTTTCTTGAATAGATTCATTGGTAAAGGAAAGTAGCTTAAGAAAGAGACAGGATGAAAAGGAAGCACTACAGTTCTTGCTTGTCTCTCAAGCTTATCCTCTTCCGTTCTCTAGATTTTCAGATTCTCCCTTTTCTTCTTTATAGTCACAAACACTTCTCAGAACATATCCAGGCGACCTTTATTTGCCTTAGTTTACTAGGACTTCTAACATGAAGCTCAAGAAGAGAAGTGCTACTTACCAGTCTCTTGGCTTCAGGCTCCATTTCCACTCTTCGATGGTCTCCTGTGTATTGTGGGAGGCTAGAAGTCTGAAAACTGCATTTCTAAAATCCCCCTGCCCAATGGCTTCTAGTTACCTTCTACAAATTGGAGGCACTGGTGGGAGATTAGGAGGCATGAGGAAGGAAACAATATTTTATGTGCTTCTGCAGTGCAGCAGAGATGGCAGTGGTGGTAGACAAGTCTAGACTCTGGGCATCCTGCCCAGGCAGTGGGTATTCCAGCACCAAACACCTGTAGACTCTGGTTCCAGTAGCAACCATGACTGCTGTGGACAAGTTTAGACTCAACTTTCTGCAAAGAAACCCTGGCTGTTCTCCCAACAACACCAGCATGGAATGTTCTGACAATGGTGTAGGGATCATGGATGTTGAGTAACATTTTCCTTTTGTTCCTCCAGTCCTAGGATGGGAACAGCTTCTTGCAATTACTGGCCTGTGGCTAAGTTCACCTGTTCTCTTTTCACTCTGTCGGCTCTTTCCAGATTTCTGTTTCCTGTATTAAATTTCCTGTCTGCAATACCTATAGTAGCTTCCGTTTTCCTGATGAGACATGGAATGGTACAGCACTAGTATGGCACGATCCCATTCCCAGGAACTTTTCATTTTTCCGGGTTCTTGAGGTTTAGATTAATCACTATAAAATTTTACTTCCTGGAGATTAGGGTGTGAATCCTGGTAAATGGGGTGTTTGAACTCCAATATAAAGAGATAAATGGTCTCTTGCAGAGGTAAGATGTTAAAAACTTTTCTGATTGAGAAGGGCTTCAAAGCAAGATTCCCCTACCTCACTTCCATAATCATGTTTTTTAAAACATCTTTATTGGAGTATCATTGCTTTACAATGGTGTGTTAGGTTCTGCTGTATAACAAAGTGAATCAGCTATACATATACATATACCCCCATATCCCCTCCCTCTTGCGTCTCCCTCCCATCCTCCCTATCCTACCCCTCTAGGTGGTCACAAAGCACCGAGCTGATCTCCCCGTGCCCATAAGTCTTTATAGCCTTCTGACATTGAATGAATTGATAGGTTTGATCTAATTATCTCTTCTCTGAAGTTAAAAGCAAGTCCTGATTTGATTTTATTTTTCTGACGAAATACATTCCTTGGATACAACTCTGAATACCAACCACAGCAGCACCTGCTTTGACAACCTTGCCTGCTGTATTAGCACGAGATAATTATGCAGGAGCCCGAACAGCCTCATTTGCTTCATCCCGTAATCATGTACCAAGCAGGCATCTTTTCTGAGAAAATACTGAAAACTTCTGATGCCTTCCTTCCTACCATAACTAGGAAACAATTCAAACTACCCTCACTGTGCGTAGTGAGGTCCTGGGCTCTGCTGTCCCCACCCCACGCCAAACACTCACATGCCCACCATGCAGGCTGCTTTTCTGTTGTTCAAATACTAAAAGCTGTACCTGACTTTGGGTTTTGATATTTGCTTCCCAGAAACCCTCTGCCTCTAGATCTTCTCGTGGTTAGCTCTTTACAGTTCAATTCTCAGAGTTAATACCACTTCTTCAAAGATGATTTCATTAATGTACCTGTACAGAGTTGTTCCCTGCTCCAAGTTATTCTCCACTCCATAATTCTCTTTAATGTTTCATAGTTCATATTGCTCTATCAGCATCGGAAATTACATAACTTGTTTACTTATTGATTATCTGCCTTCTACCACTAGGATGTAAACTCTCCGAAGACAGGGAGTTTACCTGTTTGCCTTTACAGCTTTATCTCCAGAGTTTAAGGTGTTCTGTGGAAGACAGTAAGGGCCTAACAGACAGTTGCTGAATGACTTGATTACTGTCCTCACTGTGCTTTCTATTCGGTTCAGCAAGTGTTGATGGCGTCTGCACTCTGTGCCTGGTACTGTGGTGAGGGGCAGAGGACACGATGCCTCTCAGCTAGTGTTCAGTGTGGTGAGAATGGGGTCTGTCAATAACCACGACCCCCTCCCCAACAAAAACCAGTTGCTACTCAGCACTCACAATATGCCGGGTACTTGGCTAAGTGTCTCCAGATTTCATCTCATTCAGTCCTCTCAACACTTCATGACGTAGGTATGAATCACCCCATTTTACAGGTGAGAGAACTGAAATCTAGAGGGGTCGTAATTACTCTAAATCATGCAGGGAGTACATGACAAAGCCCCAGACTGAACTTAAGTCGGCCTGAGTCTAAACCTGTACTTGTCACCACTTTACAACACATGTGTTTTCAAATACCTTACTTTGCTTTTCAGGATACTTGTTATATAACAGGTAGGATTTGATTCTTTAAATCACCTTCTCAATTTGAAAGAAGTAGATGAGGGAAAGAGAACTTTCCTATTGTGAGGCAAGGATGTGTGTTAGCTAAAGAATAAGGATTCCTCCAAATGCTAGGTTCTTGCCCTTGACTTTATTGCTAACTCAGATGTTAATTGCTAATTAACATCTGTCACCTCACATAGTTACCTTTTTTTGTGGTGAGAACACATGAGATCTACTCTTTTTGCACATTTCAAGTATATAACACACTGTTAACTATAGTCACCATGCTGTACGTTAGATCCCCGGAAAAAGACTAATTACAGGGAGTTACAGACTTAGATTTAAACAAGGATGGAAAAGAGGTTTTATTTGTCCCCTGCCCCCCGCTTTCTATTTAAATGTAGACTTTGAAAAAAGGGAGAGGGTCCAGCATTTACTTTCGTACATAAACTTAAAGTGCATGCATGAATGAATGAAGCAGGCTACATAGCTGCTTGTGTTACTGCAGGTATGAGCACAAATGAAAACCAAAGAAGTTATTAACAGGACCAGATGCACAGCATATCTCTTTTCCTGGGAGCTCAGAGAACTTTGTGCACAGAAATGCATTTATCTTTGGAATGACCCTTTGAGAGTGGCATCTGGTTAACATATTACCCTCTGGTTTGTTAGGGCCCACACGTAGCTTTTTGTTTCTATTCACAGGAGATCCTAGATAGGTCTGAACAAGCCCATGATGAACGCCAGACCTCATGTACACAAAGATTCTAATAGGAGAGAAGTAAACAAACAACAAAGAAAGCATACTTTTTATTGAAGTAAAACTCGGTTTTTATCTTTTGAATAAAAAAACAATACTCTAGTTGTCATATGAATGAAGACCTAATTCAGTTACATTGTTTTCTGAGTCCCTGCCCATGGCATCCCCACTAGACCAAGGTATCTGCCAGGACCCTGTTGTGCAGACCACGTGGCACCTCATTGTCCAGCTGAGGGACAAAGGTTTTGTTATGAGGTCCTGCGTATCCACACACAGAGTTTTCCTTGCTCATTCATCCTATGCCATTTCAGGGCTATGGAATCCTGTGGTTTCCAAGTTAACACTCACCCTTTAATCCTTGAAACCTTGGAAGTGGCAGCCACCCTGAAAGTCATGTGCTATGTTTAGAGAACTTTTCTGAGGTGACTTGGGAGACCACTGACCTCCCAGCTCTAAAAGGGCTTGTGGCTTTGCCCGCAGCAGTCTGACGTGGTGGGATAAGTGCCGACTCCTTTAGGTGCATTAGGTATGGAGGGCTAGCAGTGTTCAGAGCAGAAGACTTCCTCCCTGCTTCCACAGGCTGTGGGCTAAGTTAGCCGAGGCTTCCTCAGGGCTGCACTTGTTTCTATTCCTCATGGTCACGGTGGCACGACTGACAGAGATGAAAAAGGAGTGGCTCCCCATTTGTTTCATGAAACACTCCTGTATTTTTCTCCTCTGTTCTCATCAGAGGCCCGTTGGAGTGTCATGTAAAGCTCCAAAGACAGGCAAACATGGGGGCAAACCTGCACCTCACAAAGCAAAAGGGCTGAACTGCAGGCGAGGGCACATATTCTCACCATCTCACCAGGATGGGATTGGGGTGGGTGGCATAGCCAGAGACCCAGTCCCTGACCCAGTACAGAGTAGAACCTAAAACAGCATGCTGCTTGAAAAGTTAAGGAGTTCTCCTAAATGTCTCTAGATGCAGAGAGACTCTGGAACTGAAAGTGCAGTTGTCCTTGGAAGTCTTTCTATAATCCGCGTAGTTACTCTTTGCTGATCAACGACAGTAAAGCTGATGACACTTCTTATGATGAAGGAGGTTGTCTCCCTCGGGCACAAGGGTTCAAGCATTTCGACTCCTCATTACAGTGAGCCATACAGGTTGCTGGTGACAACCAGTGTCTTGTTTCTCCCCGGAGAAGGGGAGGTCAGGAACTCCTTGTCTGAGTTTTCAGGCTTGGCCCACTTAGATGGTTCCAGAAGCCAGGATTTAACATAAATCAGTAAAGCAGATGGTGGGAGGCCCGGTTTAAGGGCGTGGCTGTTACTCAGCCCCGGTGATGGTGGCTTTTTGGGAATGTGAGCCCAACGTTGCCAGATCTTTTGAAATTTTCCAGCAGCAGCTGGAGTTCCAGGTTTTCATGATGGAGGACAACTCAGATTATATATGCACACATATCTCAAGTGCTTTTGAGGGTACATTGCTGACCAGTCCTAGAGTAGCCCCCTTTCCCTGTTTATTGCTCAAGTGAAAGAATCTTGTGAGCTTTTGGATGATTGGAAGCAAGCTGAGGTTGCACACGCGCAGACTGCCCCAAAGGTTCCGTCTGTTCTTCGTGTTTATTGTGATGGAATCCAAATGATAGAAGCTCGAGGTTAAAAAGTAGGGCATGACATCTGGTCTAGCTAATCCCTCCAAGGGTACCATGTGGGAACTTGGGATCTGAGTGAGATTCAGCAGGACTGCTGCTTATATGGCCTTTCCGTTGAGTAACACACTATACGGTGCTCCTTGGAGTTTTGTGGTGGGAAGCACACAACTGCACAACCATCCATGTTGGTTTAGTATCATAGAGGTTCCTTCTGCCAGTGTTGGGTGTTCTATGATGGACATACTTCCTCTTTCCTGTAGCCTATGGCCCCTAACCTTGGGGCTAGGTCCTTTTAATGCTTTCCCTTCTCCTGAAGTTCCCACCTCCCTTCTCTCCCCAAGCTGTGGCTTTCCCCAGATTCCTCCATACTTTGACCTGTAAAGTTGGGTAGAAATCACAGCTGTGCCCTTCCTCCTACTTACTTTCACTTTTGGGTTGGGGTGAGACTTAGAATGCCAAGAATGGTAGAGGAAAGAAAGGAAGTAAGGGTGGCATTGACACCAGGTGGTGGCTTAAAATTTTTTTTTCCCTCTTTTAGTTTCTATGGAGATCTGAAAAAAATTTAGGTATCTCTACTGTAATATTTAATACTTGGCCACTAAGTCAACATATGAGACACATCTCCCACATCTGCATAACTTATAGGTCTTATTTTGCTAAGAGAGCATCTGTATACTTTGTGATTTCAACTTGTATTACAAATTTGCCTGGGCACTACATATCAGTCAGGGTCCTAGAGAAATCAAATGTCATACCCTAATTGGATAATTTGTAGTGAGTTTGATAAAGGGATTATTTATGTGTGGAGCAGAATCACAGGCAGTTGTGCCGTATGCTGGGGCTAGAAACAGTGGGTTGTTTGTGGGGCTCTGTTAGCACTACCCTCAGTGGAGATACCAACTTGTGGAGCCAGGTTGTATAGAAGTGGCTAATGACAGGAGACTGCCAGCCTGTGGTGGCCCTGCAGAAGGAAAGCCAGAGGGATAAGTGTTCCAGCCTCGTTCTCCTGTCTACTGTCTGTTCGCTCCGTTGACCAGACCCAACTGGAAACTTGTCAATATACATCATACAGGTCACAGGGTGGAAACGGTGGAGAGGGGGTCTGGAGAGGTGTATAGAAGCTATCGAGCACAGCATTTTAAAATATCAAGGACTTCCAGATAGAGTAATGAGATGCCAGTTTGATGTGGATTCAGGTGAGTGTAATTCTTAGTTTTAGTTTGAACAGACTAGTATGGAAATGCTATCTCAACAGAAGCACTTGAATAAACACTATTAAAGGAATGAAATACATGACAGAGGGTTAACCACAGGGTTGTTTATAAAATTCAACAAATATTTATTGAATCCTTACCATGTCCCTAGTATTGCGGTCATCTTATCTATGAACCATATTGGTATCATTGTAATAAAGGGCAGGATTAAATGATATTTATGTGAGGTTCAACTGGCGCTATCTTTCCTTTGTAAAATTGTTTGGATAAGAGATTGTCCATCTGCCCTTCATGTATTATGTAGAGTGATTCTTCCGTATCAACGAACCTCTATACTGTTACTATTCTGTAGGAGAATGGTTTCTAGGAGCACATAATCTTTTAACAGTTCAATTATTAATGTGCAAGTTTTAATTTATGGAACAAACATTAAAATTACACTTACAGTTACCTCCTTGTAAAATGGAGATTAAATGAGATAATGCATATATCTGACCCTTTGTAAGCTCTTAATGAAGGTGAACTGATTTGGAATAGAAGCGAAACTGCCAACCTCCCTACCCTGAAAATTCAATGTTTTCATGTTTCCTTATTCTCTTTTAAACCTTATTCTTGTGCCTATATAATTTGTGTATGTTAGGAGGCTTTTATTAGCAAGTGAAAGAAGCCCAAACTTCAGGTGGCATTGGGAGTGATGTCATCAGGACATTGTTTGCATTTCTTTGTCTCAAGAGGTCTACCCTTCTTCAGAAGGCTCCCTCAGGCTGGCTTTCTTCAGGGGATATAAAAGGCCCCTCCTGTTTCAGGCTTCACACCTACATACTGGATGTCCTGGTCAGCTTCGGCTGCCAGAACCAAATAGCACAACCATGGGAATTTATTTCTCACCATTCTAGAGACTGCAAGTCCAAGATCAAGGTGTCAGCAGAGTCAATATCTGGTGAGGGCTCTCTCCTTGGGTGCAGACTGCTGCCTTCTCTTTGTTCTCACATGGCTTTTTCTTGCTGCCTGTGGGTGGAGAGAGAGAGGAAGCAAGCTCCTTGGTGTCTGTTCTTGTAAGGGCACTAATCCCATTAAGGGCACCCCACCCTCATGACCTCCTATAAACCTAATTACCAACTGAAGGCCATATCTTCCAATGTAATCCCATTGGGGGTTAGGACTTCATGTGAATTTGGGGGTGGGGGATGCAGTTCAGTCCATAGCACTGGACTTGCCAGACAGGTCTTCTCCCCCAGCTGTCAAACAAAAGCTCTGTCTTCACTTTGATTGGACTAGACGAAACCAGTCATTACAGATAGGGAATGCCACAAACTGATTAGCTGGGTTTCTGCCCACAACTGATAGAATCATTGTAGCAAAGGGTGGGAGGATGAGATGATTTCGACTGGCTTGCATTGGGGGTGGGGGAAGTTATGCTGAAGCAGCATGGCTGCCACCCAAGGCAGGAAGGGAGGCGTCAGCAGCATACCCTACATTTAACTCATCTATTCCCCTATTGTTGGAGATTCGGCTTGTTTTCAGTGATTCCTGTTCTATAACATAACTAAATTGAATTTCAAAATTTTGCATGAAAGTGCATTAATGTTAGGTTCTCAGAAGTTTTGTCTGACATGCTCAGCAGTGGTTACTGCTTAATGGACACAAACTAGTACTACTGAAACAAAGTTTTCCAAAAAATCAATATTACTACAACTGTGAAGCCCTTGCCTTCCATCTAGTCTCACCATAATGAAATTCAGTCGCGGCATGATTTTTGAGCTGCCTTTCTCAGGTCACATTGTTCTATAGAATGTGTTAGTGGGTTAGTGTCAAAGCTCAAGGCTGTAACCTTTTGTTCCCTCCTAGAAGCAAAGGATATTTTAAAAATTAATTATTTATGGGTTCTCAAATGATGAATTAGGTCATTGGGGTTGGGTTTGCCACAATTAAGATTGATGTTTACTTATATTGAGGAAACTGGATTGTAATCCTTAAGTCTGACTTTTTGTCATCCCATTTTCAATATTTCATTATTATACATAGTTATCTAAACAACACATTGAAACTCAGCCTCTGCTAATGATCAATGTCATGCTAGATACTCTGGAAAATAAAAATGTGTGAAGACTACTGTCTAGGTGGGGGAAGAAGACTAATCACATGGAAATGTTGACCAAAACAACCCCATCCTGAGTGTGTGATAAAAGAAGATTGGAACAATAGAAATTTAGAAAAGATCCCAGTGGGTTGAACTTTCATGGGGGCTTCATGGTGGAAGTGGCACTTGAACTGGGCTCTGAAGAATGGATATGCAGGTTCTGGTAGGAAAAAGAATCTGGGAAGGGCATTTACCAAAGGGTGAGAATAAGTGCTGGCATGCTGTGCTGGGATCCCTGAGAAGTCAAACTGGAGTGGCAATCGTGTGCGGGGGAGAGGTGGGACAGCGGGGAGATGGGTAGTTAGTTGTTCTTTCCTGTATCTTCTCCAACTGGATTTCCTCCCATTCTAAAACATCTTTTGGGGGGGCTTTAAATTGCTTTAAAAAGGCAACAATATGTGAAACGTGAAGGTTGGAATCATTTTAGAGTCCTTGTGCTCAGTGGACACGATCTTAGGAGAAGGTCTCATCGGGTGACAACCTACTTTCAGTTTTTGTTTATTCCTTGGATATTTTTTATGAGTTTATAGGCACATCTCAATAAAGAATGTAAATGGCACCTCCTCTCTTCTAGTTGAGGTGGGGGGGGGGTGTCTCTGTCCTCTGCTGATATTTAGTCCAGAGTCTAACTGAAAAAACATGAAGACTACAGGGCAGAAAATGATGGAAATTGAAACCAGAAACTAAATGCAGGAGTGGAGGGCAGGTGGATTCTGACAAGTTAAGAAATTAAAACAGTTCCATTGATTGTAAAGTAAACCTATAGTTACAGGTTAAATTAAAACTGATATTTTCATTGTCAGTATTTAGGTGGAGTTAAACTTTGGGAATATTAAGACATGATACATTTATATTGATTCTTCCAATTGGCTTTCCTTAAAGCATAATAAAATGTTATATGCATAAATGTGTATATATATAAGTAGATGTTTTCCAACATTGTTAGAAAATGAATTTTAATTTACTGAAGAATCATCTTTCATGCTTATTTCTTGAAATTTTGAACTTACATTTTTTTTTTACTAATGTCTGGAGATGTCTATAATCACATCTTGAAAATTTTCTTAAAAGTGGCAATATATGTGTCTGCGTCTAAGGCATGCCACAATGACTCTGGTTCAATGTTATTGCTTTGGGTTCTTTGATTTACTGTCCAATGGAATGCCAAGTCTGGTTATATGCTAAACAAATGAATGGTCAATAGAATTTATTCTCCTAAAATTTTTGTTGGGTTTATATGAAGACTGGCATCTGAGTAGTCATTGGAAGTAAAGTATTTTGTGAGGAAAAATGGCTCAGTGTTCCACCTGATAGGAAAACAGGCAATTGTTCTCAGCATTTAAAATAGGTGAAACTTTTCTATACTCATCTTGACTGTGACATGTTCCATTTACACAAATGTAATTCAGTTAACTGTTAGTTTATTTATATATTTGTAGTTTTTAACCTGTAATAATTCTGATGTAGTTAAATTGCCAAACGTTATTTTGGGAGTTGATGCCTTAGGCCTTTTTCTAAGGTGCCTGCTTTTCCCCTAATCCTCAAATTTTTCTCAATCCTAGCCCTTAAGGCTCTCTTGCTCCCTGCTTCTCTCCTTCTTCTGACTCAGCTCATTATTATGAGCTCACCTTTGGCTTCTTTAGCAATGTGGTGGTTATGAATGTACATTTAGGAGTCTAATCCAGTTGCATCACTTAGTTGCTGTGTGATCTTGGATAAGTTACTTAACCTTTCTGTTTCTCCATCAGTGAAGTGGAATCCTAATAGAATCAATCTTACTTTTGAAGAGTAAGTGAGATAATGCTTGTGAAGTGCCCAGCACTGTGACTGACCCCATAGTAAGCATGTGTTAAGGTAGGCTACTTGTGTTATTGTAACAATCAACACAGGATTTAAGTATCTTTAAAACACACACGTTTATTTTTCATTCACCTGATGTTGGCTGTGGGTCTGGGAGACTCTTCCAAGGAAGGGTTGGCTCAATGGTAAAGGCTGATTCGACCTCGTGGCCCCTCCATCTCAACACATACTTCTGTGATCGATGATGTAGGTGGAGGCGAGTGGAGGGTCTCACTGTCTGTCAAGTGCTTGGGCCCAGAAATGACACATATCACTGCCCCTTAGAACCAATTGGCCAGAACTAGTCACGGGACCCAAAGTTAAAAGAAGCAAAGATGTAATCTTCCCATGTGCCCAGAAGGGGATGAGCCCTGCACTCGATGTCGCCGTAGATAAAGAAAATGTCACAGTACACAGTGCAGCTGTATACCAGGCAAATGTCCTCCGGGAAGTTGGCTGATGTTGGAGCCACAGAAGTTTGAAGTTTTACATTAGGCCTTAAAGAGACCTTATGTTTTTCATTTGTCCTCAGAATTGAGGGTTCCGGATGGCCTGGGTAGTCTAAAATAATGGCCCAAATTTAGAATAAGGCTGATATGTCATAGAAAATACATGAAGGATAAAATGAGATGATTTGTAGTGGTTCTGAGAGATTTGGTGCTGGTAATGAGGGTGCGGGTGTGACGATTATTTACCTAAATCCTACGTGGTGTGGTTCACTAAGGACATGGATCTGGTATTTTGATCTTTCCCTTAGCGTTATTTTCCCAAGGGAGGGTTTGGCACTGCTATTGATGGAGAGGTTGGAAAGACAGCCCAGTGCATCTTTGGACCTGTGAACTGGGAGAAGTCCCTGCGCCCCGATGGTTGGATCAATCCTCCGTCACACCAGCACTGACAGTTAAACAAAGTACAAAATAACCCATGGACGTAGAGTCAGGTTTCCCATTCCAACAGGACTGGCCCCAGCAGTCAGCAGTTAGCCGTGTGCCACTAATGGGGGCTGGCCGAAGAACCTCATTCCCTGTGTGTCACTAATAATCCTGTTCGTCAGGGCTGGGTCCACTAGACTGCTTTTGGGGTGATACGAAAGGAACTGGCATTTCTTTGAAATGTTGAAACTTTTTGGTGTGGAGTGGAGAAGTCCCTTTGTCAACGCTGATTTTATTTGGAGCAAAGGTGTCAAGAGTGTGAATATTCCTTATCAGCTCAGGGAAAGGAATCATTGAACATGGAGGACTGGAACACAATTGCCATAGAAACCGAGATTCCTTGATTTTTAACATCAACTCCTATAATAACTTGCTGTGAGAACTTGGGCATGTCACGTAATTTTGTTGGACCTATTTCTTTTATTAAAAAAAGAATAAATGCTATACTACCTACTTTGGAAGTTTAATGGGATAAGCAGATGAGAAAAATGCAGCCCCTTAAAAAGCATGAAGGTAGTGGAATGGATATTTTTCTTGTTACAAAGAAAAATATTTTATTATACAATTTTGGAAAATATGAGTATGGGTAAGAAAAAATTCAACATGAAAATCTTAAAACCAAACAAAATGCCACCACATAGAGATAATGGCTGTTAATGAATGGGTGTATGTCTTTCCAAGAGTATTATAATCTACTCTTTCTATATAAAGTACGTTTTGAACATCTTTTTTTTTGTTACGTGTTTTAAATGGATGTGTGGTATTCCACCGAATGAAGATAAATTGTAAAACCAGTGTCCAGTTTACAGTCATTTTAGGTTATCTTCCGTTCTCCTGGCTCTAGTGGCTATTTAGAACTTCCCCTTGTCCACTGCCTATCAGCTACGTGGTCAGGGTAGGATTTCTCTTCTCCCTCCCCGCCCCAAATCAGCCCTGCTTGGTGTAAACTAACCAAGGTGGCCCCATGCCCTTTTGCCACAGGTATTGGTTCAGGATCAAGCAAGGAACCTAAGTTAATTCTGCTGGAATGAAGCTCAGTACTATGTTCTATGTGTTCTATGGCTAGGAAAAGTGGAAAAAATTCCTCTCCTCTAACAGCTGCAGCCCTTTAAATAAAAGGCATGTGGAAGCCAAGTTAAGAACAAAGTCTGCACATGGAGGAAGGCAGAACTGGGAGAACTGGCAGAGAAGTCCAGGTAGAACCATGGTGGAAACTCGAACTACTACTGAACTTTTCAGTAGGTGAACCGGCAGACTCCCTGTATTACTGAGCTCAGTTTGAGTTGAGGTTCCTGTTACTTGAAACCAAAAGCATCCTAGTTGACACATCCATTTAAAACAGCACTGCAACAAACATACCCAGTTAAATCTTTGTGCCCATTCATGACTTTTTCCTTTGCCTATATTTTAGTAGAATTGTGAAATTAGGGTGTGCGTGTTTGGCCAGATTCCCTTGAATTCCTTTTTACAGTTTTTATGTTCCCACTGGCTTTGATGTGCTTTCACTGCCACAGTAGGTACCTGGGACTCTTCTGGGGAAAACTGCACTTGGGCTACTGGAGTTTGTCTGAACACCTGGAGAAACTGAAGTGCCTGAAGGTTGACTGTGGTGCCTGCAAATCACTCTGGTGTAGCCCTTAGCCAGTGACAGGTAGGTGAAGGGGTAGGAAAGCCCAGCTCCTTGGCCGCAGCTCTGAGGCACAACTTGCACTTCAGAGTGGTGGAACTACCCTCTGCAGGACCTGCTGGCCATATATCTTTGCGTGGCTTCATCTCGTCTCTGTCCTGCTTCCCCCCTCCCCTTGCCAGTCTCCCTGGGAACACGTGCACGAATCCTCATCTTAGGGTCTGCTTCTGCGGAATGCAATCAAAGCCAGCTTGTGAACGATCTTCAGGTTTCTGATGGCACATACATTTAATGTAAATGATTAAGGGCTAGCACGACTGCTAGTCAGATGGGACATTACGATGGTCTGGCCGGTGGCATTGGATCTCAGGTACCTTGGGAGGTAGATGAAAAAAGGAAGAGGCTTCACAGCTTCTGACAGTGGTTTGCCGAACACACGTGAGTGCAATTTTGAAACTGGCTTTGGATCGCTGAATGAATGTGTCAGCTCTTCCTTTGGGAAACTGAATATTATCCTGTCTAACAGAGCTCAATATTACGGTCTTTTTTTTTTTTTTTTTTTGCTGAAGTCTAAATCCCCTTCATTTAATACCATCCCATTTTCCTTAGTTATAGTCTATTGTACCATCCTAAAAACTCTTTATACTTGGTCCTAACGATTCTCGTTTGATAAAAGACAGGCTGCTCTTACATTGGAAAATGCATGAGTTACCCTGCAGAAGAGAGTGATGGGGAGGAGGATAATGGTATATAAAGCCCTGCGAGGGGGCTCTTCCGGAAGGCATCTCCAGTCCCCATGTGCTTGGGTTGGTAACATTAGTGCTGTCTTTGAGTCCTCTCTACCCTTCACAAATATCTTCTCTTCGTCCTTCCAAAGTCCCTCTTGTCCTGTCCTTGCATTTCCATTGTGATCACGTGCTTTGGTCCAAGTTCACACCATTTATTGGGAACTGAATTGTATCCCCCCTGCCCCCGCCAATTCCTGTGTTAAAGCCCTCACCTCTAATGTGACTGTATTAGGAAATAAGGTCTTTAAGGAGGTAATTAAGGTTAAATAAGGTCATAATGGTTAGGCCCTAATCAGACTGAACTAGTGTCCTTATAAGAAGATAGAGACATCAGCGACCTCTCTCTGTCCATGCACACACACAGGTAAGACCATGTGAGGACTCAGTGAGAAGGCAGCTGTCTGCAAGCCAGGAAGAGAGGCCTCAGAAGAAAGCAACTCTGCTGGCACCTTGATTTTAGACTGCAGAATTCCAGAACTGTGAGAAAGTAAATTTCTGTTGTTTAAGCCTCCAGTCTCTAGTATTCTATTATGGCAGCCCAAGCAGATTAATGCACCTTTCTATGTTGGTTTTTTTTCCCCAGGAGAACAGTACCTATAACAGTAGACTAGCATCCTGGTCCCCAGGTCATTTTGGTTCAGTTAAATTCTTAAAGCAGCACTTACATCTTACCTCACACTGAAATAAATCCTTTTGTAGCACGTGAGTGACACAGAGTGGAGCTTAAAAGGTTTAGCGGGCCATCATGCTCTCTCTAACCCACCCCTCGAACCTGCCTTATAGCATCTTCTTTGCTTCCCAGTCCAAACCCTGTGTTCCAGTCTTTTCCCTGTCCCCCATTTATAGTGCCCACTCCTTCCTTGCCCAGTTGGAATTTTCTCTAGCTTCCATGTCGACTATCCAAACCCCATCTGTTCTTTAGGGTCATCCTAATCCTTACATCTTTGGGGCCTCTTCTCAACTTTCCAGCCAACCCCTGCATCACTCTGGTACTTCCTGCCCTTGCAGAAATTTAACAGAAAGAGAGGAGGGGATTGAAGGCACTGTGCCTAAGATCTCAGGTGGATGAGATTCTTCCCTGCAGGCCAAGTGTTGGGCTGTAAATAATACTTTCAGGGCCTAAACTGAGAATAGAGGGATAGAAAGTGATTTGACTTTGGTGTATGTATGTGTTTATACCCATATATGTGAAGTCTGTGTTCTTGGAGTAGAGGCCCATTCATTTAGAGAAAAAAGCCTGCTCCAAATTCCCCATCTGGAACTAGAAATTTGTCCTTAATGAGACACATGTATAACACAGGTTATAGATTAAGACTGACCTGAAGAGAGCACACTGACTTTCGTCTCAACATGTCACACGTCAAAGACAGCTAGAAGTGGAAGAAACCAAGAAATCAAGCGTGGGATTGCCCAAACTGCAGTCAGTTACTAACCACGTTAATAAATTTTTTAAACCTTATTCACATTGCATCAAAGGGATGCTTTGATGCACTGCTGAGGTCTTCTCAGCAAAGCTCATGGGAATTTGGTATATGAGGATCCACACTAGCGATCCATTTCATCAGTGTCAATACTTCTGGACAGTTTGGGTGGAAAGGACAATTCCTGAAGGTGAGATACCTTCACCATGTATACTAGCATTGGGTCTTGCGTGTGTGTGTGTCAACAATTTCAGCCTTGCTGTAGCAATAATAGCTAAGATACTGTAGAGCTGAGAGGCTATTTAAGTATTTATAGATATATACATAAAATAAAAGCACCTAACTTTTTTCTTCCTATTGCTTAATTTCCACAGTGGTGTACACACCACACTTTAGGAAACAGTGATGTAGTCCAATTTGTCTTCTCATTTGAAGATGAGAAATGAAGGTCTGGAGACCTTTCATTGCTCAAGGTCATTCGAGTGTTTAAGGGCAGGATGCTGGGGTTCCTGACTTCCAGGGAACCTAACTTTTCTCTGAAATTATACTGCCACTTAATCTCTTAGCAGTACATAATACAAATATTGGTGACCTCATGGCATGCCAGCCCTCGGGTGAAATGGAGGTCTGTGATTGGCTCTCCTCTTAAACTTTTAAGAAATGGGAGTCTAGGGAAAAAAACCCAAAACAGTCATGCAAAGACTCACTGGGCTGGAAGGGAGCCAGTGGTCATCTAGCTCAGTGCTGGGCGGAACCCTGGATTGTCCAAGGAGGGTCTTGGAGACCTCTTTGCAGGCCAAGAAGTCAAGGCATAAGGGAGAATCAGGCAGGTTTGCTTCTGTGTCTTCATGTTATTTTCATGTAAGATAGCACTGAAAATTTCAGAAGTAACACTGTAAAAGTGCTGTGCTTGTCCATTTTCATCTTATAGGTAATGACATGAAAGCTCAAAGGGGGATCATGTTTTTCTAGTTAATAACAGACAACATTCCTCATCCAGCATTCCTATAGCTTAAAAAAGCAATAGAGGCAAGTGGGTCCATGAACGTGGGTTTTGTGGTCACGCAGATTTGAACTTGAATCCCAGCAGGGCTTGAATGGAGTTTTTCTCTCCAAATTAGGCAAATTGTTTCTTCAAGACTCATGGAGCGGTCAGTGTTCTTATAGAGGAGTGAGGTAAAAGCATTTTCCTCACCATATCCTGCCCCAGACATGTTATCTGTTAGGAAGGAAGGAAGGAAAAATGGGAGGGATATATGGAGAAAGAGGGAGGAAACAAAGGTGGCAGAGAGCATTCCTAAAAGTCCTCCATGTTACTTCCGCTGTGCTTCCACACACTCCTTGGGACCTCGCTTGCCAACAGAAATGTTGATTAAGCACTCTGGTTCTTATGTATTTTCTGCATTGGGAACACTTACAGTTAGGTTTCAGGGCTCTGAACTCCCCAAACTGGGGAACTTGTCATTAAAAGGTCCTTTTAAAAAGCACAAGTGCCCCAAAGTTTAATGGCATTAGATTTTGTCAATGATTTCTTGAATATGACACCGAAGACACAGGCAACAAAAGGAAAATAGAGAAATTGGACTTCATGAAAATTTTTAAAAATCTGTGCATCAAGACACTATCAACAGAGGAAAAGGGCAATCACAGAATGAGAGGAGATGTTTGGAAATCATATATCTGATAAGGGATTAATATCTAGAGTGTACAGAGAACTCCTAAAACTCAACCACAAAGCAAACAACCTGGTTAAAAAATGGGCAAAGGACTTGATTAGACATTTCTGCTAAGAAGATACATAAATGGCCCATAAACACATCAAAAGATGCTCAGCATCACCGATCATTAGGAAAATGCAAATCAAGACTATAGTGAGATACCACCTTACACACATTAGGGTGGCTACTATGAAAACAAAAAATAAGGGTTGATGAGGATGTAGGAAATTGGAACCCTGTGCACTACTGGTGAGAATGTAAAATGGTAGAGCCATTGTGCAAAATATTATGGTGGTTCCTCAAAATTAAAAGTAGGATTACCATATGATCCAATTCCACTTCTGGGTATATACCCAACATAATTGAAAGCAGGTTTTCCAGGATACTTTGTATACCTAGGTTCATAGCAGCATTGTTCACAATAACTAAACTGTGGAAGCAACCCAACTGCCCACTGACAGATGACTAGATAAGCAAAACGGGGTGTATACACAACAGAATATTATTCAGCCTTAAAGAGGAAGTTCTGACACAGGCTACAACATGGATGAATCTTGAGGGCATGATGCTAACCTATCAATCGCAGAAAGACAAATGCTGTCAATTCCACTTGTATGAGGCACCTAGAGTGGTCAAGTTCATACAGACAGAAAGTCGAATGGTGGGCGCTGGGGGCTGGGAGTAGGGGTTGCTGGAGGGCAGAGAGTTCCAGTTTTTCCAGAAGAAAAGAGTTCTAGAGATTGGCTGCCGCACAACGTGAATGTCCTGAACGTTTCTAAACTCTACACTCATAAATGATACGATGATACAATTTTATGTGCATTTCACTACAATTAAAAGCCAAACATGGACTTCCCTGGTGGCGCAGTGGTTAAGAATCCGGGGGCTTCCCTGGTGGCGCAGTGGTAGAGAATCTGCCTGCCAGTGCAGGGGACACGGGTTCGAGCCCTGGTCTGGGAAGATCCCACATGCCGCGGAGCAACTAGGCCCGTGAGCCACAACTACTGAGCCTGCGCGTCTGGAGCCTGTGCTCCGCAACAAGAGAGGCCACGATCGTGAGAGGCCCCCACACTGCGATGAAGAGTGGCCCCTGCACGCTGCAACTAGAGAAAGCCCTCACACAGAAATGAAGACCTAACACAGCCAAAAATAAATAAATAAATAAATAAATTTATAAAAAAGAATCCGCCTGCCAATGCAGGGGACACGGGTTCAAGCCCTGGTCCGGGAAGATCCCACATGCTGCGGAGCAACTAAGCCCGTGTGTCACAACTACTGAGCCTGTGCTCTAGAGCCTGCGAGCCACAACTACTGAAGCCCGTGTGCCACAACTACTGAAGTTCATGCACCTAGAGCCTGTGCTCCTCAACAAGAGAAGCCACCTCAGTGAGAAGCCCGCGCACCGCAACGAGGAGTAGCCCCCACTCGCCGCAACTAGAGAAAGCCCGTGTGCAGCAACAAAGACCCAATGCAGCCAAAAATAAATAAATAAATTTAAAAATTAATTTAAAAAATTATTTAAAAAAAAACCACCAAACACAAGTGCCCCTCGGAGACACAGTAAATATTTTTGTCGTTCACAGTTTAGAGTTGCCTCATTGTCAGGGTGCTAGTCTTCAGTCAACTAGCTGAGAACAGTTACGGAGGGGATGGGAACTTCCATGAAAGAGCTTCTGAAGCTAAGTAGCCTGGTCCATTTCCTAATTTCTTCAGCGAATATCTGAGTGCTTGCTGGAGCCGGGCACTGTACTTGGTCCTCGAGATAGACAGCTGTGAAAATGTTATACAGAGATCCTTGCAATTTGGGAGTGAGAAGTGGGGTAGGGAAGGACCCCCAAATAAAAGCATGGAAGTTTTTAGCGTGTTACCAGATGATGCAGGTTACGGGAACAATAAAGCATCAAAGGGAAAGAAGGCTACCCTAATTAGAAGGGGACATGTGGACAGACTGGAGGGAGCAGCCCCTGTAGATACAGAGAGAAAGAACATTCGAGGCAGAGAGAATAGTAAGGGCGGGAGGCTATGGGGAGGGAGCTGCTAGGAACAGCCAGGGACAGCGCGCCAGTGTGTCTGGAAGGGCTTGAGGGAAGGGGAGGGACAGTGTGTGTGTGTGTGTGTGTGTGTGTGTGTGTGAGAGAGAGAGAGAGAGAGCGAGAGAGAGGGATGGGGAGGGGGAGAGAGGGAGAAGACTGCTTTTATGGGAATCCAGATGGGAGCCTCTGAAGGGTTTTGAGCTCCAAGTGACACGATCAGACTTGGGACTTACCAGGATCACCGTGACCGCTGTACCTAGAACAGATTGAATGGGAAGGGGCAAAGCAGGAAAACACATTTGGAGAGGGTGCACAGAAGGGGAGAGCAGGGCTGGTGGGACCTGAGGGGAGAGGTTTTCTGTCTCTTGCAGGGTGCCGGGTAGGGTTTAGTCTGGGTGTGGCCGCCCCGCTCCCCATCTGCAGCACTCTGCCCTCCTCACCTCCTGTAAACGGAGGCTAAGTGCATCCTTGAGGCTCTCCTAGAGAGTTGATGGCCTGCCTGGGACGGTCCTGAGTCACAGCCCCTTGGCTGTAACCAGCTCCACGGATGCTCCTGTCCTGAGCATTAACCTCCCTCAGGGGGAGTCCTCATTCTCCAGGGAGGAAATGGGTATCTCGCAGCTGCGGGCTCTTAACTCCTGTAAAGCTCCAGGACAAAATGACTTCGCTGAACGTGCTTCATGCAGGGAGGAGTGGGTAATCTCAGAAAAGGGAATAAAACTTTTCAAAACTCCGAACCAGGGGATTGCAGAGAAGCTCGCTGTCTTCTCTCTTGGCTGTGTGTGTGTGAATCGGGGAAGGAGAGGGCGGGCACCGACTTGGGTCTCGGTTTGCCCCCGCGGACCATTCTTCCAGGGCAAGTTTTTCTTAGCGTCACTCGATTTCCTGAATTGGGAGAATGAATACCCAGTGTAGAAAAGGGGGAAGAAAAGCGTGTTAGTTAGCATGAAATATGGTCATCTGATGACTTGTCCGTTATGTATTTGAGGAAGCAGAGATTCTGAAGACCTTCACCTACTCAAGGAGAGGAAATTGTCTCTGTCTAGACCAGGACCTCTTACCTTTGCCACTGGTGACATCTTGTGTCTGATAATTCTTTGCTGTGGGGCTGTCCTGGGCATTGTAGGATACTCCTACAGTATCCCTGGCCTCTGCCCAGTAGACGCCAGTAGTCCTTCCCCAGCTGTGACAAGCAGAAATGTCTCCTGAAATTGTCAATTGTCCCGGGGTTGGGGAGCTGGGAGGAGGGGTGCAGAGTTGCTCTGGGTTGAGAGCCCCTGACCCAGGCTCAGCAGGCACATGGGTGAAGTCAGGACTGTGTATGTCATGTCCTCTCTGGCTAACAATAATCGATGAAGTTAAAACTAATAGTGGCTTCTGCTTGGTCACTGGGACAGCAGAGCATTCACTGTTCTGCCTTGAGAGAACAATTTTCCTGTGTTTTAACTAATAAGGCCCTTGTGATGGCTGGATTCTGGGCACCCCAACTAATAAGCGTGCCTATGAGGCAAAGAAACCAAAACCAACGTCCTCCCTGATTGCCAGGGAGGGGGCATGTTTTCTTTCCTCTCCCTCTCCTGGATCCATGCAGTAATTAGCCAAAGTAAAATGAATATTAGCTCATGCTTAATTGCCTTTACAGCGTACTCGCCAGCACTGATGCAGTAGTGCTAAACCAAATGTTTTTTAAATAAATTTTTTAAAATTTATTTATTTTTATTTTTGGCTGCCTTAGGTCTTTGTTGCTGCGCACGGGCTTTCTCTAGTTGCGGCGAGCGGGGGCTACTCTGCGTTGCGGTTCGCGGGCTTCTCATTGGGTGGCTTCTCTTGTTGCAGAGCACAGGCTTTAGGCACGTGGGCTTCAGTAGTTGTGGCACTCGGGCTCAGTAGTTGTGGCTCGTGGGCTCTAGAGCGCAGGCTCCGTAGTTGTGGCGCACGGGCTTAGTTGCTCCGCGGCATGTGGGATCTTCCCGGACCAGGGCTCGAACCCATGTCCCCTGCACTGGCAGGTGGATTCTTAACCACTACGCCACCAGGGAAGTCCCTAAACAATTATTTTTTGAACTTTATGGCTTTAAATAATCCTTGGCTCTGAAATTCCCTGTACCCCTCAGCTAGGTAGCCACAGGCCCCTCTGCCCTAAATCCTTTTCTTATACTTTGTAGCTTTTTAATCAAGTCCCCTCTTTAGGAAGACATAATCCCTTCTCTGTAGAAAACATGAAAGACCTGAACAAATCAAGATTTCTCCATGGAGAATTCAGCTAATCCTGTGCTTAGCTCCTAACAAGGAAATCCATCTCTCCACCAAGCACGCCATTACCCGGACTAATGCCTGACTTGAATAACAAGCAAGTTATTGTGCTTTTAATTGTACCCTGCTCGGTCACAAAGCACGTGTGAGAGAGGAATGTGCCCAGCTTCTCCAGGAGAAACAGGTCAGGCCTCTAATCCTCCTTTGCTGTCGCTTTCCCCTCCCCTTTCCAATCCTTTCTCTTCCCAGCAAAGCAGAGGGAGCAAAAAGAGACAGCTAAATTATGTTTAAAATGGAAGAGTCTAAAAGAAGAAAAACGGTGGTCAGTACTGACTTGGGAGAGGATGAATTATCTATCCATAGCCTCTGCAGTGTGGCTCAGTTGAGGACAATCAGTGTTCTCATCGGCTTGCTGGAGGGCGATATCTGTGAGCCTAAACCAGGCTTTCTCAGCCTCAGCACGACTGCTGGGTGGGGTTGGATGCTTCTTTGCTGTGGTCCTGTCCTGTGATGGAAGGACTTTTAGCCTCCGCTAAGCTGTGACCATCCTAAGTGTCCCAAGACACTTTCAAATGTCTCCTGGGTGCAAAATTGCCCCTGGTGGAGAACCATGGCCCCAAGACCTTCCATACTGGGATGTACTTGCTCTCTCTCCCCCCGTACACAAAACCCAAGAAAATCATGGTTCCTGTGTTAAAACTGGGGAGATCAACGTGCTCTTCATGTAGGTTGAATGAGCGGAAAGGAAAAACACACTGACTTGTGTGTAGTCAGGAGACAGAGTGGGAACCCCCTCAATGCCAAGACTGAAAAGAGTCTTAGGATGTGGGTGTGTTTCTGGCTCCCGCTGGGAAGTGGCAATGCCCCTGGTTGAGCAAGCCAACTTTCGAACACCTCTACCCCTGTGCACTTTGGAATCGGGCTTGCTGTGGGCGAGATGAGGAGTGATGGCGAGGCTGCAGAGATGAAGGCGCCTGTGAAGGTGCTGACTGTCTCCTCCCACACTACTTGGGACAGGGGAGAACTACCCAGCTTCACAGAGATACCCATTGCTCAGACAATGACAATCCTGTCTTGGACCTAAACATCGGGATGAAAGAGGGCTACTGACAAGACAGACGCTGTGCAAGCATGGGGTTGCACTTTCATTACAGACATTGAGGCAAACATTTCACTCCTGGTGATATAAAGAGACCTCCCTATTTTTAGGAACTTACAAGAAACATTATTGCTTGTCCTTACCGGCCAGAAGGAAAAGGGGGAGAACAAGCACACTGCAGTGAGCCCCAATGTCCACTAGATGGCGGTGTACATCTTCCTCAGAAGCCAGGCGGGCAGCGCTCAGGGCAGCTCGTTGGCCTAAGCAAGACAAGGGCCGCTCTTCTTTTGGGAGACAGGCGTCTCCTCTCATTGTCGGCACAAACAGCCCCAAACAATTGCACTGACCACACAGCTCTAAGCCATGTTCCAGGGCACTGCCGTCTGTTGAGGAGTGAATGCTGGGAAAATGAACCACGCTGCTTATTTGCTTGATTGGGGGGAAAAATAAGATCTCAAGTGACAGTGGGTGTAATTTATTTTTCCAACAAGAATAGGGGCAAAGCCATTTCATTCCCCCCCCCCAACTGCTACCATAAATGAAGGCAATTATCTAATTAGTCCTGAATTACTAACTGGCAATGTAAAGACCTGCTGGAAATCAAGCTTAAGTGGGGCGTCTGGAGAAAGGGATGTGATTTCTGTGGGAGGAGGGGAGGGGTAGGGCGGGGTGGAAGGGGCGGGAGGGGAGGCCGGCCTGAAGCCCATTGTTAGGCCCTGGGCCCCTGTGGTCTGGGGCCTGTGCTGGCCCTGACCCTGGGAGAAAAAGAGGCTCAGTGATGTCTTCAGGCCATTCATTTTGTGCAGGCGAATGACTTTCTAAACTGAAGGAAAAAGAACCTGTTGGAGAAAACCTATCCATGAGTTTCTCTGAAAATGCTACAGATGGAGATGAACTGGCTTGCGAAGGAGAGCACAGCCCTGTGGCGCCTGGACACCCCGCTGCTGGGTGGACCCCCCAGGAAGGTTCTGGCATGGAAATGACAGGCAGTTCTGAAACCAAGTTGGGCTTTACGTCATTAAGAAATCCCCCAAAGGAATGGAATAAAGGCCTCATTTCACACTTCGGGTTTTGCATGTGTCCTGAGGAAGCGCCTCTTCCCCAGCTGAGACAGCGCGCTGTCCCCGTGACCCAGTGAGTGGCCCTCATCATGCGAGGAAAGCAAAACAACAGCGGGGTGGGTGAGCGCCCAGAGCTGCCCCTCAAAGGCTCCACAAATTCCAGTCGCAATTGATTTGTTCAGGGATGACTTCTTGCGTTCTAGTTAGATGTGACTTTAATCGGAGTGCTTTCCTAAGGCGATTTATCACAACTGCGAACCGTCAGTTTGCACAGCTGCTGCTTTTTTAGGGAAACACACAGGCTCGGGAGGCGGAGGAGCCGCCGCGGGTTCCTCTCTTCCCCACGGAACGGCCCGCGGGCCCCTCGCCCACCAGAAACGTGTGCGCCTCGTCCTCAGAGGCCGCCGCTCCGGTGCTCGGGCTCCTCTGCTATTTCTGGCTGCTGAACAGCCCTCTCCTGGGAGAGGCAGCTGGTTTCCTTTTGGGGCGCTCCCCTTCTCCCCGTCTCAGCTCCTGCAGCGGAGACGACGCTGCCCCTCTCTCCTTGCACGCTGTGGGCTGGGTGTGCAACCCGGCTCGGGCCACAGTCCCCCACTGTCCACCCCCAACCCCCGACCCCGCTCGGCGCCCACGACTGGCTGTTAGGTTGCCAGAGTCAACAGAGCGACCACAGCCGGCAAAGCCCACGCGGGGCGCCCAGTTAAAGCTGAACCTCAGATGAAAACCACGACTTTTAAGGGTGTCTTCAGTATTGCCTGCAACATACTTCTACTAAAAAAAATTACTGTTTATCTGAAGTTCAGCTTTAACGAGGCAGGCATCCTGTATTGTGTCTGGCAACCTTCTTGGTTCTAAAGAGAATGTCCAGAGCAGGTCAAATTGGAATCAGCCTAGGACTTTTAACTGGGGCTTTGGGGAAAAAATACTTAAAAGGTATCTGTTGGGACTGCTAGGCTGGTAGGATTCATGCTTGCAACTGCTGGGAGCCAGCTTTGCTATCATGTGGGGAGAGCTGCTTGAATTAGAAGCCAACAGCACAGAGAGCAGACCTGTTTCATTTGAACAGGTGGATCCAGCCGTTCTTGAAGCTGGCCCGGTGGGCGGTGGAGGTCAGGGTGCTGATGGCCAGGAGGGATAATAATTTTCTACCCCTCAAATCTGGGAAGTGAAAACAGCAGGGCTGAATGTGCCCACGGGGCCTGGCTTCTGTTCAGCTGGAAGAGTGGTGAATGGCTATTGGGTGACAAAAACAGTCGGTCTACTATATTCTTACTTTGTTTGCTAATTGTGTTGCTGCATGTAAACTCTTTGTTCTGCTGCATTAGCTCTTGTTCATGACATCATGTCTGGAGACAGGGTCTGATAGACTTACATGTGGACTTGGAGACTTAAATTTCAAATCTGCCTCTGCCTGGTTGAGTGGCTTTAGGGTCCTCGTAACCTCTACAGAGTTGAGTTTCTAGGTCTGAAAACTAAGGACAGAGGTTATCTTAATCCATTTGGGCTGCTATAACAAAATACCAGAGTCTGGGTAGCTTATGAACAACAGAAATTTATTTCTCATAGTTCTGGAGGCTGGAAGTCTAAGATCAGGGTGCGAGCAGATTCACTGTCTGGTGAGTATCCTCTTCCTGGGTCACAGTTGGCGTGTTTTCTCTGTAACCTCCCATGGCAGAAAAGTCGTGGGACCTCTGTGGGGTCTCTTTTATGAGGGCACTAATTTTGTTCATGAGGGCTCTACCCTCATGACCTTATCACCTCCCAAATGCCACACCTCCTGATACCATCACCTTGGGGGTTAGGATTTCAACATATGAATTTTGGGGGAGGCAAATGTTAAATCTATAGCAGAGGTGCTTTCCCCATAGGATGGGGGAAAGGGAAAGTATGTAAGCACCTGTCACAGGGCCTGGTGTGGAGCAGGTGCCCCATACAGATGTTATTACAAAATATTGAGTATAGTTCCCTGTGCCATAGAGGAGATCCTTGTTGTATCTATTCTATGCCTTCCTTGAATGACCGTAGCACTTGTCGTCTGTATCATTTTTATGTCTGTGGTTGCTTTGTGACTGAAAATGAAAATTTTCTATTTGTTCATGTCTTGGCCCTTCCTTAAAAATATGTTCATTTATCTATTTCATATTTATTGACTACATCTTAGACACCGTGTTAATGGCTGGTTCTAGATGTTAGTAAAATATAGACCTTCCTGCTCAAAAGGTCACAGCATTTGTGGGAAAACAAAAAAATGAACAACCTATGTCTCAAAGAGCTTTGTACTTCCCAAAGAGAACACACCTAATAGGTACAATAAATATATGTATCACATGTAAATGTATAAATAGTTAATGGGATTAAAAACTAGAGATAACAGCTTTTCGATTCTGAGGAAATGATAATTATATTTCACCAGGAGCTCAATACCACTCTGAGAATGAGGGCTTAACCCCGACCTGACTCACTGCATCGCTTTCCTATATAAAAATACACAAGTCTGTACATACGCTCTAGAAAAGTGCTTATCTGGCCTGAATTTCAGATAGCAAGAAGAAAAATTCAAGAGGTTCAGAGAAGCATCCAGAAGCTCAGATGATTATCTGGCACTAATACAACTTGCTTGACAGGAAAATAGAGCTGTAAATCTCACAAAATTAGATGATCTTTTAAGAATTTCAAAACCTCCTGCTATTAATTGGAAATCCTAGAACAATAGCTTCTTTTAAACTATATTGATAATATGCTTTACAGCTTAATATTCAGAAGCCTATGTTTTGGCTAAGTGAGCTTCAGGAAGGAAGGAAACTTGTGGTTTAGTTCCATTTACTTTGGAACCGCTGGTTCCAAACATCTACTTCTATGCACAGTCATCTTATCATCTGTAAAATGGAGGCAACTCTAAGAAAACATAGTTACAGAGATGTTGCACAGCTTCATGTGTCATTGTCTTCATTTGTTTCAGAAAACCAATAACATCTAAGCTACTACTGCAAAAAGTGCAATGTTATTTGGGGTCATCTAGTGCAGCTCTGTCAAAGTAAAGGAAAGGGACCTAGTATGACTATAATTTTCCCAAGAGGACACAATTATTTTATGGTAAATATGGGACAAAAACCCTGATCTCTTGGATCCCATTCCATTGTTCTTTCATTGGGTTCTGAACAACCCAGAGAAATAAAACTCCTGTGTGCTGTGTCACTGGTACAGGACTTGGCAAGATTGGAATTGGAGCACTACATATTAAGAAGTATCTGGGAAATTCTTCAAACTAATTGGGATATATACCAGGTACATAGAGAACAGTATGTTTTCTAAAGATGATTCTGTGGAATGAACAGAACTGGTAACTGAAGGTGTGTGTGTGCTGCAGTTCCAAACAGGATGGGTGAATTCTTGTTTTCTGGTACCTTGAAAACTCCACCTCAACATACACATTAAAATAAAATTAACATATGAACTGGGTCATATTTAATTCTGCATGCTCTTGTACATCAGCAAAATATTCCATATATCATTTAAGTTGTCACTCACTTTTTAACTTGATTTTCAATTTCTAAGAGTCTTTCCAAGCACAAAACAGAGGTTGGAAAATGGTATATGGGAAGCTGCAGAGATGAAATAAGCTTATTTCATTCGGCATAAAGATGAATATCCAAACAACTTCTTCATAGCTGAAAGTGTCCAAATCTACTGTCTTCATTTTGTAGTCAAGGCTTCCGGAAAAATATGCTCACGGATTCCTAATTACCCAAATGTCCCATATCTGTTTCAGTAAGTATCATTATACATTATGGAAATTTTTCTCAGTGACAGAGAAAGACATCCTGGCTGAACATCCCCCTGCCCGTGACACAGAGATGATGGTCTCAAGCTACCTTGAAGGCATTGGAGCCCACTTTTTCCGTTACTAATATTAATGGAGGACAAAACTTAATATTCTGTTCGCTCTGTATTTGTTAAATCACTTCTTCCCTTCATTAAACTGGATGGCCCATAATTGAGTCTGTAGTGTGTGTATCATTGGAAACTGAACAAATTTTTGTTGGTTTTATTAATGTCATAGGTTTCTAGGGAGGGTCTACTCAATAACTAAGCCTAGTTTCACAGTTACAAGTAAATTATGATGTAACTTTCAATAAATTAAGCTCATCATAAAGGAAGGATACTGATAGTTGCTACTACCCCTTCCTTGAGGGGCTCTTGTAAAGCACTAAATAAAGTAACAGAGGTGTATATGTATGCATATATTTTCAATGATATTTGTACACACTTAAAAAGAACTCTACAGAATGCATTATAAAAACCTTGATGCTGTGTGTCCCTAGTTCTCAGCTCTCCCATTAAAACTACTTAAATGAACAAAATCGTACCTATTAGGATAGCTATCAGAGTACTCCAAATACTACTTCTTGCAGTACCCTGTCCCAAACATTTGCCTTCCTCTTCCCATTAGTCCTCAATTCAGAAGCCCCGAAGATTTGTTCATTAATTTATGAACACATTTCTTCATTCAGCCAAGAAAATTTATTGATCCCTTACCAAATTTCAGGCACCATTCTTCAGTATGATTTATAGGTATGTTCAGGAAACACAGCAGTGATTAACACAGATGAATATACCCTCTCTCGAGCTGAGGGGGGAGACAAAAGTAAATAAGCAAATATAAAATCGTAAGTATAAATATGTAAATAAAAATTAAATAAATGGATAGAATAGTATATCAGGTAAGTGCTGGAGAAAAACAGCAAGCAAGGAAAGGAGATGGAGATTGTTAGCTGGTAGGAGGAGGCTGCGATCTGAAACTAAGTGATCAATGAGGGCTTTCTGGGGAAGATAAAATTTAAGAGGGAACTTAATGTTGTGAGAGGGAGCAAGGTGC
Organism: Eschrichtius robustus; assembly: GCF_028021215.1. Classification (NCBI taxonomy): domain Eukaryota; kingdom Metazoa; phylum Chordata; class Mammalia; order Artiodactyla; family Eschrichtiidae; genus Eschrichtius; species Eschrichtius robustus. The sequence goes on along the minus strand of NW_027175690.1, from coordinate 525,820 downwards.
ATATCTGGGAAGTGAATAGTACAAGCAGAGGGAACAGTCAGATGGAAGGGCAATGAGGCAAGAGTGGGCTTGGAGTATCCAAGGAGGAGAAAGGATGTCAGTGTGTGGAAAACAGAGGGAGCAAAGTGGAGAGGAGAAGGAAACAGTCAGAGAGGAAACAGAGGCCCAGATTTCTAGGGCTGTGGAGGCACTTTGAGGACTTTGCTTTTCCTGTGAAGAAGCCACTGAAGAGACTTGAGTGACATGATCTGACCTATGTTTTAACAGGATCTCTCTGGATGCCATGTTGATTAGAGACTGTAGGAGAATAAGGACAAGCCCCAGAAGACCAATAGTTGATTCAAAGAAGTGATTTACTCAAAAATGCGCCTCCTCCTCAGTGAGGACGCAGAGCAGGGATCGGCAAATACTGGCCACAAATCAATTCAGGCGCTCAGCCTGGATCTGTGTGACTGTGAGCTAATGGTTCTCACGTTTCGAAAGGTTGTTGAAGAAAAAAGGGGAGGAGAAGCTACAGAAACTGTATATGGCCCACAAAGCCTAAGACATTTAACATCCAGAAAATGCTTTCCAACACCTGATGGAAGGCATCTGGCTGGTAGGAGGTCCTCAGCAAAATCTGGAAGAGGAATACATGAGTCAATTAGTTCCTGAAAACATTGTAAAGTGATAGGTGTCAAGAAACATTTATGCCTTCACCCTCAACCTTCACAAATGATGCCATTTCCATTCAGCTATTGAAAAATATATTCTGGCTTTCAACACAATAAACCAGAAGGCATTTTCTCACATAAGCAAGGTCGTAAACAACTGTCAGCTAAAGTTGAAATAGCAACAAATCAAATAATAACAAAAAGCATTTTTATAGATTTTTAAACCTTACAAAGCAATTTCATACTCATTATCTAATTTAATCCTCAAATCAATGCCATGAGATAGTTATTATTTTCCCATTAGAAATGACCACATATTAAATCCTTAGTGATTGCTCAAGAAAAGCTGAAATCTTGAGTGTTACATCTATTAATGCCAAGGTTGGGTTTTTTCCGATGGGAAAATTGGATGCTAAAATCAACAGGGATTTTCAGCTCAAGATGGCAGACTAGGAAACCTTTACTTTCTGTTCCTCCTGAAACCATATTTAAATAAAACTGCAGAAATACCAAAATTAAGCAACCAATAAAAGCCAAGACACTGTGGAAGTCATCAACCACAGAAAGATTTCAACACATTTCAAGAAGGCAAACAATGAAATGGAGGAGCCATGAATAAAATAATTAAGAAAAGACTACCCTAAGTAGAGTCTGCACAAAGCCAGTCAGCTTTTGCTGAGCTCTGGTTATAGTAAAGGGCAGAGGAAAGAAGAGGGGCTGAAAACAAGGAGACAAAAATCATTTTAGGAACAAAAGTTCATTTAATGAGCTCCAGGGAACACTCAGCCTGCTGCCATACTAACTCATGAATTACAATGGATTGTTGGTAAGCAAGACAAGAAAACAGGGAACAAACAAAACAAACAAAAATCAAGACATTGTTTCTTACTGAACTCTTCTCAAATGAGATCAAGGAATTATGGTTCAATGCCACAGCTGTAAATCATTTCTGCTCCTGGAGAGGTTAGAAAGGGCTTATAATATTTACCCCTTTTTTTCAGACAGAATTTAGGTCGGAGCAAAACATTTTGTGTCCTCAAACCTCAAAGTTTATTGGGGATGGAAGTCCAAATTAGCTGTCACATATCATAAAAAGAATCTCATGGGCAGAGGATCAAACTAATTTTGGAATATATGAATTATGCCCAGTGTTATTTTCAATAGATTTTAAACTAATATATATAAATAAATTTTTACTGATCTATATGACTCTGGGTTCTGAAACTTCTACATGTCACATGCGTGATACATAACACACAATGTCAGTCCCAGGAGAGAGAAAACACTCCAATGAAGCAAGCAAAAGAAACAAGTTTCAAACAAGATAAAGTGATGTGTAGACCAGGACTTTTCAATTCTTTCCTGTCATGCTGAAGCTTCCAGCTCCTGAATAACAACACATGTTTCCCTTTCCCTAGACACCCAAGAGTGTGTCTCCTCTCTTGGGCACAAGAATCGCTAGAGTTACATATGTGTAGTAAACAGTGGACCCAGCTGGCATACTCACAATGACCAAATTGTGTTGATCGTACTTTAAACCAATACATTGCTCCACGATGAAGTTGCAATAAATGATATATTTGCTTTCCAGACATGAATGAGATGCCTTACTGGATATACTCCAGGAAGGCCAGAGAAACTGGAATAATTAACTGGTGAATTTCTTTCTGGATAGCCCATGATTTATCTAGAATATAATCTTTACATATCTGGATCCTTCAAACTAGACCAAAGGGAAAATCTGGGCTGCAAGCCTCAATTAGAAATGTGGGGTGCTGCTATGCTGACAACTGGTGCTCCCTGACCTGTATTTTCTGAGACTAGAACCCAGTGTGGTGGATGACCAATTCATGCGTTGAACAAAAGAAGACCTCCTACAGGGCAGTGTATGTGTTCATTACACGTATGGCACTTAGGGCTAAGTACCATAAGGACTACAAGAAAAAAAAAAATGTAACACAGGAAGCATATATGATAAGGAGGCGCCACAGTCCAGAGCACGAGCTCTGGAATCACACAGGCTTGCTTCGAATCCTAGCTAAGCCACTACCATCTGTATAACCTGAAGAACAGTCGAAGGTTTAAATGTTGTTTTACCAAATTTCGAAAAAGAAGTAAAGAAAGAACCTATCTGCCAGGAAGGGACATCGTGGGGTGCAGCATCCAGTCGGGTCAGGGCTCTGCATCCCCTGCTCAGAATATTTCGCCGCCTGGCTCATGGTGATGCTGGCAGCTGAGCAGCCCTGGAGAAGGTGCTCCCGTCATCAGGCCTCGCAGAGAAGCTGGGGAGGTCCCTGGAGGAGGCTGGCCACAGCCTGGCAAGCTCTGGGTGCCTCCTGCACTTAGCTCTGAACAGGCTCTGGCCCCTGGGCCCCTTGTGGGGGAAGGGCTGGCCGATACATACACAGGGCTGAGGGGCCTGCAGAGCCGGTGCCCAGGCAGGGTGAGCTCTGCAGGAGAAGGCTTCCACAGTCTCCAACAGTCTCCGCATGGTGGCCCATCCGGTGCCAAACACCTGCCACCCACAGCAAGAAGTCCCAGCCACTAGAAAGTCCAGAAGGGGTCGGGCTATGGGGCCCCGCCCTTTGCCCTTGGGCCGGGGTTTCTCCACGGGCTGGGCTGGCATGCGCCCCCCGCCCCACCCCCTGCCCCACCCGCCCTTTCTCTGTGACAGGTAAAATGGACATGTCACAAGCGCCAGGCTGAGCCATCCAGTGTCCAGTGCGTGCTAGACCTTGAGAGGAGGTGAAGCTAAGGAGAAGCTCTCCCAGTTTCACTCTGTTCTCGGATCCCTTGGCGCACAACCGGTCCTACATGGGCAATTTACTATGCAAATTTCGTACCTGGCTCCGCCACCGCCGCCCGCCCCGCCGTGGGGCCCAGGTGGGCTGTCACCCGCTGGTTTTGCCCTCCTGGGAGGCTGCCACATCTGACCAGGACCACCCTGCTGCTCCAGCGCCTGCCATTTGCCCTGAGCAGGGAGTCAACGTCAGGAAGCCGGTACCATCCAGTCACCTCCCACTGAGGAGAGGGGGGCTGGGGAAAACAGGGGCAGAATGCAAAATGACAGCCTGGGAAGGAGGTGAGAAGAGGGAGGTGAAGGTCCCATCCCATGCCATGGTGTCCTCTGCCCCAACCGCATGCTGCTCCCTGCTGCTGGAGAGGCCAACAAAAAAAGTGCTGGGTGAAGACCACCGACCCAAATCACCAGGCTCATTGATGTCTGGGAAGGAGCTGCAGAGTGAAGAGTCTTCACGCATCCCAACAAGAAACTCCTCTTCCCTTCTATCTACCAGCAGTAGGCCCTGCAAGCGGAAGATTCCCCTGCCGCTTTTTCTGCCGCTGCCAGGGCTGAGGTCGCCCCCATCGGGGACCGAGGCACTGACATGGGATCGAGGTGAGCTGCCCCCTCCTCCTAAGCTTCCACGCTTAGCTGCTGCCATAAACCCAGGCACCCTGGAGAAGAACACTGAGTGTCAGTGGAACAAGATACTGAATAATATAAGGAAGGTCAAGGAAGGCTGCAGTGCCCCTCAGCCTGCCCCTTCTCTCTCCCCACCTGCCTCACAGACTGCAGACTCCCTGCCCCCAGCCACTCACACTTTGCAGGTCCCTGCTACTACCACCGACTTGGCCGACCTATATTCCACGTCCCCCATCCTGTCTGTCCCTCCACCTTCCCTGACACCTAATATTGATCAGGAAACAAGATACACAGTCCCTGAGTCCCCTCCTCTTGCCAGTCCTGCTGATTCTCTTCCTCCTTCAGCTTCTGATCCCATTTTGGGAATTCCAAATTCAGTCATAGCCACAACACCTCTTATTTCTGACCTCCCCACACCTCCTAGCATCCCAGCTTTCTCCTTCCAGCCACCATCCCACAAAAAGGAACCCCCAACACCCATCTGTGTAGATTCTGCCCCTCCTTTATACTTACCTACCCCGATTCCAGTCCCTACCATCAATCCCCCTATTTTAACTGGGCAGCCCATGACTTCTATGGCAATCCCTTCCACCAGCATGGTCACGGCATCTGGAAGTTTGACCTTGCAGCCTAGTGTCTACACGGACACTACTGCCCCTTCCCAAGCTATCATTTTTAGGTCTCCCCCAGGTTTCAGGGTGGAGCAGAGGCACCCTGCAGGGGTACCAGTGTCCATCACCCCACCTGTGCCGATGGTCCCCTGTGCCACCCCAATCTTTAACCATCCCTTTGGCCCCTAAACCAACCCTCAGCCCATATTTGGGACCTCTGATGGGCAGCAGAGGGCCTCTCTCCCTGGTGCTCCTGTTTTCTCCAGCCGCCCATTTACGGCTTCAGCTCCTGTTTTCCCCAGCCCCCCATTTATGGCTTCAGGTCCTGTTTTCCCCAGCCCCCCATTTACAGCTTCGGCTCCTCTTTTCCCCAGTCCCCCATTTATGGCTTCGGCTGTCATCGGTGCTTCAGCAGGCAGCACCTCTGACACCAAACCTATGGACACCACACCTCCTTCCCAGGCTGTCATTTTCCATTTGGCTCCTGTTTTCCCCAGACCCCCATTTATGACTTCGGCCGGCATCGGTGCTTCAGCAGGCAGCAGCTCTGACACTGTACCTATGAACACCACACCTCCTTCCCAGGCTGTCATTTTCCATTCGGCTCCTGTTTTCCCCAGCCCCCCATTTACGGCTTCGGCCGTCACCGGTGCTTCAGCAGGCAGCAGCTCTGACACTGTACCTATGGACACCACACCTCCTTCCCAGGCTGTCATTTTCCATTTGGCTCCTGCTTTCCCCAGCCCCCCATTCCGTCACCGGTGCTTCAGCAGGCAGCAGCTCTGACACTGTACCTATGGACACCACACCTCCTTCCCAGGCTGTCATTTTCCAGTCTGCCCCTGTCTCCAGGCAGAACTAATAGCCATTTCACAGGGCTGTTCCTAGTTCTGGGAACACGCCACCCAGTAGTAGCAATGCCTCAGCCCATGCATCGACACATTTACCTGCAACGTGGTTAACAGATAAGACCGACACTTCAAGCTTCCTTGGACCCAGGTCTCCTGTCTCAGGCCAAACTGGGGGCCAACGATGGGCAGAGGCCTAACAATTATTTTCTATTGGGAAACCCAGCAGCCTCAGCACAAGATAAAGTCCTAGTCGCCCCTGCAGCCTAGCCACCGCGAGTCAGCATCATGCAGTCAGGTTTGCCAGCTTCCCTATTCGCCACCACCAGCAACACGCAGCCAGCCTTTGGCGACAACCCAGGCATTCTCCCCAGGGCTGTGTCCGTTGCTACTGGCTTTGGAGTTGCCACCAGGATGCCCAGTACTGGGACAGTAGCTCGCTCTTTGCCGATACCACACCGGGCCCACTGTTCAGGGGACCTGCAGCCCCTACGGCCGGTGGGAGCCTTGGAGTCGGTGTGTCAGCCCCAGGCCTCACTCATTCAGAGGCATCCAGACCACTTAACTTTGGGGCAGGACTAAGTGGGGCACTCAGCACCGCTTCTGTTCCTACCTTGGGCCAGACAACCTGCCATCTACCTGACCATGGCAAGGCTGCTGCAGTAGGAGGGGCAGGCACCATCTCAGCATTTGGGAACATACTTGATTCCACCTGAAATCCAAATACCTGGGGCCTACCTGGGCTGAATACAGGTGGTACGGTGATGGCAGGGGACAACACCATCCCCACGATGGGAGGCCCTAGTGTTTCCACTTGCCGTCACTGCACACAGGGCCCATCTGGAAGTAGAAAATCTACATTTAAAAGTTCCATCACCGGAGCTTCCTTGGTGGCGCAGTGGTTGAGAATCTGCTTGCTAATGCAGGGGACACGGGTTCGAGCCCTGGTCTGGGAAGATCCCACATGCTGCGGAGCAACTAGGCCCGTGAGCCGCAACTACTGAGCCTGCGTGTCTGGAGCCTGTGCTCCGCAACAAGAGAGGCCGCGATAATGAGAGGCCCGCACACCGCGATGAAGAGTGGCCCCTGCTTGCCGCAACTGGAGAAAGCCCTCACACAGAAACGAAGACCCAACACAGCCAAAAATAATTCAATAAATTAATTTAAAATAATAATAATAAATTAAAAAAAAAAAGTTCCATCACCAAGGAGAAGAAATCTGTGTCAAGGGACATGTCAGTTTCCACCTTCTAACAGAGCACACCACATCTGTTGGAGTTGCAAGTGTGCTTACCACCTGTGGGTTTCAACACACTTCTAGTTCTACCTTATTTCCAAGCACAAGGGGCCCACCTGCCCACAATCCAGGTGGTGGTCGTTTAGGAGGGAACATCATCATGCCCATGACTGGAGGACCTGGTATTCCCGCTTACAACTGAGACCCACCTGGTCAATACACAGGTGGTGTGGATGGAGGGCACAACATCACCGGTGCTGGGAGGCCCTGTGTCAATAACTGCCATCAGACTTGGAACCCATCTGTGCAGAGAACGGGGGGTGGGGCATGGGGGACAGCACCACACCTGCTGTGACTGGATACACTTCTGGTGCCACATTCATACAAAGCACCTGGCCCCCCCCCCGGTCAAATCCCAGGTGGTGCCATGGGAGATAGCACCATCCATATTTAGAGAGGAACTTCTACTCTCAGAAAGAACACTGGGGTCCCCAAGTCAGGACACCCCTCTGACTTAGACGAGCCAGCATTGTGTTTGGAGGCTCCTGGTCAGGGCAGCTGTGCCTGTGCTCGTCGGAGTCTGGCAGCCTCATAACCTGCCCAGGGCTTCATAGGAGCCACCAGCGAATTCCTTTCTTCTATGAAGAAACTCAACAAATGAAGAGCAGATCTTATTCTGCAAACTGTGTGTCACCATGAATGGACTTTGCCTCACTGGAAAGCGGCTCAGCCCCTTGAAGTGAAACTTAACCTCCTCTCTTCCTACAGCAAGCCGGAGGGCCACACCTCAGGGCTGTGCAAGAGTGTGTGTGTGTGTGTGTGTGCTGGAGGGTGAGGGGCATATGAGCCCACTTCAGAACTACACCAGATTTGAGAAGCTCCAGTTAGGAGAATGGAAGAGAGCTGGCTGTATCATCCACTGTGCCATCCCTGGCTTGACTGTTAACTTGGCGGACCCAAGCTCCTGGCCAGTTTTCCCTAGACTTGGAACTAGCAGGATGCCCACTGTTGTTTTCAGATGCTTCCTCTGCCCCTATGCATTTGCCTCAATGGGCCCTTCTCTTTCCTAGCTCTATGTACATACATATATGTCAATAAAACCTTGTTCATATTAATCTGCTTCTGTTTATGTGTCTTTACCCACTGACTCAGCTGTAGAGGAAGAACTGACGTATGTGAGTGGTGATGTGTGAGCCAGACTTAAGACACCAAAATTTTGTGTCCCAGTGACTGGGATGTGGAATTAGGCACACATTATGGCTGCATGTGCTGACTCCTGAAATCTTTTTTCAGTGTAATGAGTGACAATCAGGAGGAACTAAGGTCTAGAGGAGGGAGAGTTGGGGTGACTCACCCTGACTGATTAAGTGTGCTGATGTGTCCAATCCCTGCTGACCCCTGGAGTAGTGCATTGAGTGGGCCGCATGTATCTCAGAAGAATGTTTTTCTCAGACTGACGAAGAGAAGCGACAGGACTTGCCTGTGGTGATGCCAGTTTTTGACAGAAATACCTGCAGCATCCCCAAATCCCAAATCTCTTTCATTGACTATTTCATCACAGACATGTTTGCTGCTTGGGACGCCTTTGTAGACCTGCCTGATTTAATGCAGCATCTTGACAACAATTTTAAATACTGGAAGGGACTGGACGAAATGAAGCTGCGGAGCCTCCGCCTACCTCCTGAATAGTGGGCGACACTGCCTGGGGCCCTGACGCTGTGTCCCTCCAGTCACTTGGGATTCCTGAGGGCAGTCAGAATTCCTTGGTCTTTTCATCCCCCGGTCTGCAGAGCCTGTAAGCGCACACAGGGACGTCGGCAACCTTCTGTAGCCACCATCTGATGCCATTGCCATAAAGTGAGACTTAGTCCACTCAAGGTACCTGGCCCTGCTGCGGGGGCTCTTCAGAAAGTCACGTGAGAACCACGGTTTGCATACGCGTCCATTAAAACATGAGCTCGGGACTGCCCCCGCAAAGGAGAGAGATGGATTTCCTGCCAGTGACAGAGAGTGTCTTGTTACAATTTCTCTCAGTTATGTTCAGCACTTAAGAACAGCTAATGGCAATCGGATCTTTTTTCACATCATAGAAGGTGCAATCAATCACTCACTTTGGAACACTACTGAAAGTGACTTCTCTTTTAAAATTGAACAGAAAATGAAAAGAGATTTTGAAGTTGATTATTAATATCAATTATTAAAATGTTTTATTTATTTTATTAGAAGTTCAATATTTTCTATGAATTTAAAAATACTTCAAAGCCAAAGCCAACTTTAAATACCATGACCAAATTTACATGATTCATATTCATTAAATATGTATTACTTCGTGTACAGACTTATTTTCATAATGCAAATTTAAAATATAAAATGACATATTTTTACTGCAAAAAAAAAAAAAAAAAAACTACACTGGAGGCTAGATAATCCCTGATGTGTGATAAGGAACCACACTTTATGATTGAACTTTTCGAAAATGTTGAAATGTCTTTTGGGGTATCTTTTTATTCAATTGAGACTTAGGCCAGTCATCTTCATACATTCCCACTACACCCAGAGAGGATGGATTTGGCATCCAGGTTCATGTGTCTGGAGAAACAAAGGAAGAGTTCATACCTGCTCTGTAATTATTGAAAATTTAAGTTGACCTCAAATGTACCATGCTGCTTAAAATAGCAGAAAAGATCCTCTTTAATAATTGGCTTGGCTCTGAGCTAACCCACTAAAATATCAAATGACAAGAGTTATAATTGTGCCCAGTTCTGGCTGACCCTAGAGTTCTGCTGGGCCTCCACTAGGTTTCATAATGGCAAAATTCCTGAGTCTGCGCAGCCTATCTTCCAGTTGGAGGGGAGAACAGAAACCCATGTACATTATCTGGTAGGTTCGCCAGTAATAAATGCTATGGAGGTTAAGCATTATATGGTGAGGTGAGGTTGTGGGCAGAGAGAAGCAAGGCTTTCAACTTAAACGGTAGACAGGATAAGTCTTACTGGGAAGGTGGAATTTGAACAGTCTAGAGGGAGGCAGATGAGTCAGACATCTGAGGGAAAAGCATTCCAGATCATGGGAATAACCTCTGCAAGGCCCAGAGGAAGGATGCCAGTGTCCTCAGGGAAGAATTAGTAAATAATGTGGCTGGAATAGAGTCAGCAAGTAGGAGGGAGGGAAGGAGGAAAGGAGGACAGAGAAGATGTGTGTGGGATTCCCTGCATCACCATTTATTGACTGAGTGATCACAAACAGTTAATTCAACCTTCAAGTGTTTCAGTAAACTCAGTGCTTTTCCTATGGCCTATTGACCTCTCAAGAGTTTTGGAAGGACAAAATAATGTAGGAAAGTGACTTATAAGCCATTGTTACTGTTCTATACATAAGGATAGATGGGTAGACAGGTAGATATAGATAGATACATAGATAGATACATAGAGAGATGATAGACAGATAGAGAGATAGATAGATAGATAGGCAGATAGATAGAGAAATAGATAGATAGCCAGAGAGATAGATAGATAGATATAGACAGAGAGATAGACAGATAGACAGATAGATAGATACACAGATAGATAGATAGATAGACAGACAGATAGATAGAGAGATAGATAGATAGATAGAGGGATAGATAGATGGATAGATAGACAGAGAGATGATAGATAGATAGATAGATAGATAGATAGATAGATAGATAGATAGATAATAGAGTTAAGGACTGAATATCTGTAAAATCATAATTTTAAATAATAGTTTCATTGAGATATAATTTACTTTCCATATTATTTAAAGTGTACAATTTAATGTGTTATGCATCTACCATCACAATCAATTGTAAAACTTTCACCCACCCCCCCCCCAAAATAATCTACTATAAGTCACTCACTCCCCCACTTCTCCAAACCCTAGGCAGCCACTAATATACTTTGTCTCTACAGATTTGCCTAGTCTGGACATTGCATACAAATGGAATCATACAATTACTTAGCATGTTTTCAAGGTTCATCTATGTTGTAGCATGTATCAGTACTTGATTTCTTTTTATGGCTGAATAATATTCCATGGTGTGGATATTACTGTGTTTCATTGATCATTCACAGTAAATGGCCATTTGGGTTATTTCCACTTTGGGGCTCTTATGAATAATGCTGCTGTGGTTGGATTTACATGCAAGTTTTGTATGCAGGTCTAGATTTGCTTTTTAAATTAATAGTCCATTTTGGAGCTGTTTCTGGTTTACAGAAAAATTAAGCAGAAAGGACAGAGTTCTCATACTTCCTTACCTCTCAACCCAGTTTCCCCTATTATTAACATCTTACATTAGCATAATATATTTGTTATAGTTAATGAACCAATATTGATACATTATTACTAACTAATGTCCATGATTTACTTTAGACTTCACTTTTTGTTTTGTACATTATATGATTTTTGACAAATGTGCAATAACCTGTATCCACCATTACAGAACCATACACAGGAGTTTCTCTGCCTTTAAAATTCCGGGCTTCACCCATCCTTTTCTCCCTCCCCACAACCTCTGGCAACCACTGATCTTTTGATTGTCTCCACAGTTTTGCCTTTTCCTAAATTTCATATAGCTGCAATCATATAATATGCATGTAGCCTTTGCAGATTGGCTTCTTTTCACATAGCAATAGGCATTTAAGCTTCTTCCACGTCTTTTCATGGCTTCATAGCCTTTTCTTTTTATTGCTGAATGCTATTCCTTTGTACGGATATACCATAGTTTGTTTATCCATTCACCTATTGAAAAACATCTTGGTTGATTTCAAGTTTTGGCAATTATGAAAGAAACTGTTGTAAACATCCATGTGCAGGTTTTTATGCAGACATAACTTTTCAGTTCCTATGGGTAAATACCAAAGAGCATGATTACTAGATCATTGTATGGTAAAAGTACGTTTAGTTTTGTAAGAAACTGCTAAGTACCCCGCTAGCTACAAATGAGAATTCCAATTGTTCTGCATCATCACCAACTTGGGTATTTCAGTTTGGGGATTTTAGCCATTTGAATAGGTGTGTAGTGGTATCTCATTATTGTTCTAATTTAAAATTCCCTGATGACATGGAATGTGTAGCATCTTTTCATATGCTTATTTGCCATGTGTCTATTTTCTTTGTTTAATCATAGTTGTTTTGTTTTTTTTTAACCAACGTCTGGTAGCTCTTGTCCTTCTGTGTCTATTTATATTGTCTTCTTTCTTTCTTGTTCTTTTTTTTTTTTTTTTTTGAGCTTTTGATCATTTAGTCTTTTTCCTGGTATATCAAATTATTTTTTATATTAAAATTGGGTTTAACTTATTTTAGGAAACTATAAAGATACCTCCACATTCTGGATGTTATCTTTCTCTTGAAAAGATTTTCTTTTGCCCATGGCACACAGTCACTATAGCGACTGGTAACCTTAGTCCATTCTCAGTTTGAGCTCTTTCAAAGCTGTTTTTCAGTCTGTGTGAAGGTTGATCTATTTCTGTCTTGTCCTTCCTCTACGGGTGTTGCCCTTTGGGATTACCATGTGAACGTTTGGATTCTCCCTGTTCCCAACTACCCATGTATTTGTTAGGCTTTAAATGTAATGGTTCCTGCAGCCCTGTGAGACTAAAGATACACTTAGCTTGTCATTCCATTAGTTGTTGCCTTTAGCTTGAGATCTTGCCGTTTGGCTTCTGTGGTCAGAGTCTTTTGAACTCCTTGGCTTTTCAGCTCCTAGGCTGTAAGATTTGAATCAGCAAATGCCCCAAGGAGAAAAGCTGCACCAAATGTCAAGCTTGCGTCTGTGTTTCCCTTCTCTCCAGAACTTGGCCCACATGTCTTTGTGTCTCTCTAACATTCAGATGCCAGTGAACAGATGTTTTCTTACTTTATTCAGCTTTTCTAAAATGTCTTTAGACTTCACCTGATCTTACGTTATTATTCAACTATCATCTCAATTACCTCTAGGAAGAAAATTTACAATTTTATGTTTTATTTTCTTATTTTCTATATTACCTCAGTTTCTGTAGAGACCTTTTACCTGATTGTTCAGTCTAGTTCCCGTGTTACCAGTAAGATGGAGATAAGGTGGAGGCTAAGAATACTGGGCGGAAACCACTGATGAATGATAGGTCTCGTTCATTTTGTTTTTCCTCTCCTTATTTACTCTGGCAGCCTACATTTGCCTTTCTTCATTTGACCCAGTTGCCCAAATAAGGAACCCTCTCTGGCAAAGACCTGACTTTACTCTCATAAATGTCTGCATGTTAGGATTAGCTACATGATGAACACCATGCCAAAGCTCTTTGTGTGAGACTTTTGCAGACTTTTGTTATCCCTTTAGTTTGCATCTTGCCGTCACTGCTCAGATTGTTGAGGTTTTCTAAGATTCTGTAGGTCAAACCTCTCTACCTGCATACCAGATGAGCCCTTCTCTCTTTCCTGAGCTCACTTGTGGGAGGTTAGCCCTCGGTTTTTCTTTTTCCCCATCCAATCATAATTGTTCATGAATTCCAAAAAGCCCTCAAAGTACCTGTCGTCCCTTTCTCTCCTCTCTTTTTTATCAACACTGTTAAATATTAAGCATATATTTGCATACCTCTTTCTTACTTACAATGGAATACTGGAAGGCGCGATCACGCAGTGTGAGCCCCACCAAACTAGGACTCCTACAACACTCTCCCCCAGGCCTAAACTTGTGACATCCACTGGTTTTCTTATAATATCTTATATGTATCTAAATTTGTAATGATTTAGTTAATTCCTGAGTTATGTGACAATAAGAAATCAGTCAAATTAGCACTAGAGAAGTCCAGCTTAGACCTAGGGACCAGAACCAAGGACCACAAAAACCCATTAACCAATAAGTTTCACTTGTACTTTATGTTTAACAAGTGTTGAGGGTGAATGGGAAGTGAGGGAAAAGGAGTTTAACTTCATATCACAGAAACTTGCACTAAAATGAAAAGGAAAATGACCCAGTTCCTGGTTCAAGTCACTATAATCTGCTTCAATAAATAATAACAGCACATAAGAAAAACAAACACTATATGATAGGAACAATGGATAATTAATTACCAGATCAGGGAGGACAGATTACACTTGCTATGGGATTTCATTAAAGAAGGATTCCAAAAAGCACTGGCTTCTTCTGAGAAGACTTCTTAGAACAGGCAGCATTTAAACTGAGACTTGAACAAGTATATAGAGGGTAGGGAACAGGCCTTCCGGGCAGGGAACAGGCACAGTGTCAGCAATGGCACAGAGGGCTTATGGAATAGGGAACAAAACTGGCTGAACACAGGAGTGCTACGTGTTGGGGAATATGGGGAAAAGGCTGACTGAGGTTGGTTAAATGAAACATAATTAGACGGAAGAGAAAGTAGGTGGAAAGACAGATGGAAGACTGTGGAAAGCCTCTGAAGATGGAGGTCAGCATAATAATATTAAGAAATCAGTGGTACTTTGACACTGTATGAATGTCTAGGTTTAAAAACTCAGGAAAACACAATAAAAGAATAAACTACTGATATAATGATATGTAACCAAAGGCCAGATACCAAAGAATACACACTGTGTGTTTCCATGTATGTCATATATGGTGATAGAGGTCAGTTTAGGTGTTGCCCTCGGGGAGTATGGAACAGAAAGAAGTAACAGAGAACCTTGTAGGGTGTTAGAAATATTTCATAATATCTTGACCTGGTGTTGGATACATGGGTACATAGAGATGTAAAAATTCAGTTATTAGCAATGCAACTGGTGTTTGTTTGTATGCATACATTAAAAAAAAAAAAACTCTAGTAGGTTAATTAGGCTGTCAGTTGTAAGAAGTAAATTTTGGTCAAGGAATAGCCAAGGTAGTAATGCAGTAATAAGTTATACGTGTGCTCACTGTGCTCTAGACTGTCACGATTGGAATATAAGAAATATGTATAAGAAAAAAGACAAATATTCAATATTGATGGTTGGATGAACTGAATAAATTAGATCACTCTATTTTCAATTTAAGAACTTGGCAAGTGTTTGGATACCTTTGAACAAAGAAAAAAAGGAAATACAATTGTTATTAAGCATATGCTATGTATCAATCCCTGACTTATATTTTGACACATATAAACGTGGGAAATATTGCACCTTGTAACTGAGACAATGAAGATGAGCGAGGTAGCTGGTTTTGACACTAGAGGCTGAGAAAACAATCAGCTCATAATCGTAAGAAGTTTGAAGTCAGGGCTTCCCTGGTGGCGCAGTGGTTAAGAATCCGCCTGCCAATGCAAGAGACACAGGTTCGAGCCCTGGTCTGGGAAGCTCCCACATGCCACGGAGTAACTAAGCCCATGTGCCACAACTACCGAGCCTGAGCTCTAGAGCCTGCAAGCCACAACTACTGAGCCCATGTGCCACAACTACTGAAGCCTGTGTGCCCAGAGCCCCTGCTCTGCAACAAGAGAAGCCACGACTATGAGAAGCCCGCGCACTGCAACAAAGAGTAGCCCCTGCTAGCCGCAACTAGAGAAAGCCCGCATGCAGCAATGAAGACCCAACGCAGCCAAAAATAAATAAATAAATAAATTTATTAAAAAAAAAAAAAAAAAAAAAGTTTGAAGTCGGAGGAAAAGAATCAAGAGGAAATAGTGGTAAGTGCCAGGAGCTCCTGGAAACTACAAAAGAGATGAAGACCCCAGAATTGTTGAGCTTTCTAAGAGGCCCAATGACTCAGGTAAAAACAGAAGGCTTAAAAGTGAAACCTGGGGATATATGTATACATATAGCTGATTCACTTTGTTATACAGCAGAAACTAACACAACACTGCAAAGCAATTATACTCCAATAAAGATGTAAAAAAAAAAAAATCCTGCAAAGTAACAATTGTTAGGACAAACAGTAAAGAATTATAAGAAAAATAATCACATGCCTGTCCCAACACAGAAATAGCCTAAGCTCCATCTCAGCATTTCTCCGATTGGCCTTTCACAAAATACAGTCTCATCAGCTGAATATAGGTTTGTCAAGTAAGTGTAAGACTGAATTAAAAAAATGAAATCAATTCCTTCCTCCAAAACTTTTCAGAGTATGTAACGTAACAAGGTGAAACTTGAATTTCATGTCGGGATGTAGAGTACGGCTCTTCCCAAATGCTTCTGTCTTGTAACTACATCAACATCATCTAAAACCAGTGTTCTGCAGGACAGAGATTGTGAAACGCTGCTCTCATCATGTAAGATATCAAGTCCTTCTCAAAATCCATTCCTCCTTCTGCCCTTTCTCATGTTGTCCCTGCAACCTGGAAGGTCTCTCCTAACCTCCATCTGCCAAAACCCTACCCATTTTTAGGGTCCAAGAGATAATAAAAGGCTTATATTACTAAAAGGCAGAGAAAGAAATCCCTTCCCAGGGATCTACATTTCCTTCCTAGGGAAAAGAAAAATTGTAAAGTATACCACAGTGACCTTAAGTCTATGAATGTAACTATGTTGTGTTACTTTGAGTTCTGTAAAAGTCAATGTGCTACAATATATATGGATATGAATATTTGATCTCTTACATGTAGATCTTGCTGATAACTTTCATTATGAGCGAGGTTAATGATTAAGGAGCCACTGTATTTGGCTCAGCCCTTATAACCAGGGAATATTAAAATTGGAAAGGTCCCTAGATATTAGCAAATCTATCCACCTCATATTCCAAGTAAGGAAACTGAGATGTTCATAGATTGGATATTTATATTAACAAAGGATAAGGATATAAGATATTGGCAGATATATCTTTTAGATTAAGAATTTAGAGATTTTTGTAGAATACTAGGACATTATGTCCACTGATATTGAGACAATGTGTTTCTTAGTCATCATTTTCTATTGCCATGACCAAGCGAGGTGGTAGTCAGTAGTTGTACAAAGGGAAAAAGATAACTTTACAAACTCCCAATTTATATACACAGGGAAATTAATCATTCATGTTATTTAAGCTAACTGGATGCAGCTTATCAGCTACATTGAGGAATGGTGAAGTGAAGTGTCTATACAATTAATATGTTAGTTTCTGTCATGAGCTCCCTGTTGCTCAAGTGAGGTAATGGTTAGCACTCAACTAGGCACTTAGAGTCCATTATAAATCTGGACTAAACGTTTATCTGTGGCATCTTTATTCTTCTTTGGTGCCCTTAGGCAGAATTAGCTCTCTTATGTTTTGATAAATTCAAGTATTAAACAGGGCTAAGGTTTCACAAGTTCTTTGGCCTAAACATGGGGGTAAGGAGGAACAATGAGCTGGAGTACTTCTAGATTTGAGAATGGTCAGATTGAGGAAGAAGAGTCTTACGCCAGAGGTGAAAGAAGACTGATTATAATTACCTATTTTTAAAAATTCCAACCCTTTTCAATGTTCTAAAGTGATCATGAAGTACAAGGGTATGCTAGGAAGTAAGGGAGTCAACCAAGAATATTCTGTAAGAGTTTGTGGATGGTAATAAAGAGGCAAGGAAGATAGAGAACATACTAGAAAAGGCTTCAGTTGGCCATAATAATGAAGTCAGAAGGAGAAGAAGAAGAAAAATGACAGATGCAACGGAAAGAGAAGGCAAGAATAGAGAAGCAAAAGGGAAAATAGAAAAAGACAAATTTGGAGAAGGAAATGAGGAAGAAAACTGGGTGAAAGAGGGAAGCACTGATGGTAGACCACATGACACTCAAAAATTAACACAATGCACATTTAAGATGTGCCACCAATGGCCATGGTCATTACCCTCAAATAGTTTACAATATGTGTTCCAAAGACATTTATAAATTGAAAATGCCATTAAAATAAGTGCCAGGGTAAAAGTATTCATGGAATTGTATGGGAGAATAAAAAGTCCCCCGTCAAAGAGCCTTCTGAGACATAGGAAAAAAAAGAAAAACCTAAAAAGCGTAAGACTCTTCCTATTTTCATTTCCAATGATACACCCCAATCTTGATGATCCAACAGCGATTTAAATGTCAACTATAAACCCAGTATTTTATTAGCTGCTATGCAGTATACTAGAGCAACAGAAGAGAGAGGACTTCAAACCCTCTGTTCCCTCAAATTGAAAGGCAGGCTTCCTAACCCCTCCAGACCACTAATGGACACAGGGAACACACACTAATGTTTCAGGACCCCAACCAACAGTCACCTGCTTTGTGATTACTTCCATGACACACCCTCACCAACACCACTGACTTTGCTGCTCCTACAGGACGTTACATATATTTCCTATTTTAACACATACCACAGTGCATTATAATTATGATTGCAGATAGATGTTCTAACAATTTAAAGAGAATGATGACTTTTTTGCTCTTTACATCTTGCTATTTCCCTTCCCATAATATTTCTTGAAGAGAAACCATAAAAATATAAACAAACACAAAAAACAGAAAATATACAAAATGTGTGCTTTGCGGCTTAACGTAAACTTAAGTAAAATTAGTTCTGACAGTATCCATCATGACAAACTTCCATGGTACAAATGAGAACGGACTAAGGTTTGAGCAGGTACAGGAGACAATCCAGGCATGAACACCACCAAGAAAAGGTAGACAGGAATTAACATGGTGTGTAGGAAATCACGAGACCAGTCTGATGGGAAGAGGCTTAAACAAGACCGAAACTCACTTTCTAAACCTCCATCTCCAATTGGACAATTCGCAAGACACAGGTGCACCAAAGTGGCCGATTTATTCAATCCCTTTAATGGGGAGGAACAGTTTAAAATTTTAACCGTTTGGTTTGCCCCAAAAGCAACTATCAAATGTTGGCAGGACACAATGAAGGCTTACCTCTGTTAACATAGTTAAGTCTCTCTCTCTCAGAACTAGCCCATTTAGCTCCAGGTTCCTTAGCGCCCCCGACACACTGACACAGCATTCATGAGCTTTACACAACTGGAAGGTCACATCTTTATTTCTTATTGCAGGAACACAACTTCCGGAAACTTTATTTCTGTCAGAACCTAAAGCAAAATTATTTTAAAATGCGTGATTTAAACCGTACATTTTGTCATCATTAAAAAACATCTAAAAAGAAAAAAAGCACCTGCTGTGTGCTAAGGATTAGAAATGACTCCTGCTCTTAAAGCCTCATTAAGGAGGGACATGTATAAACTCAAAATTTCAATCACATGAGATAAAGAACCATAACCTTTATGCACAGAGGTTCCTATGGAGGCAAAAAGTTATATCTAAGTGACGGCTTCATGATAACCCTGAAGTACAATCGAGAAAGATGAGGCTATGCAGAGTTGGAGGAGGAGGTGCAAAGACACTCAAGCCTGACACCTGCTGCGCACTGTAAATACTGCAGGTGGGGATAACTAAACGCCAGGGGTCCAAGTGTGAGAAGGGACAGAAAATAGAGATGTTGGTCGAATCAAGCCTGGGAGACAGCATGGCTTGTATCCCACAGGTGATGAGCCCTGGGGCTACCACTGGCTGAGTAAGGGTGCCTCCGCTGATTAGAAAAAGGTGCCCCGCTGCTGAAGGACCAATTAGATAGAGGGAGTGATCACAAAAAGCTCTCCTTCCTCAGGGCCAAAGAGCCCCAGGAGGCTTGGCAGAGCACAGTTCAGACTACACGCCTCTGTGCAGAGCACACACTGGGCGGCTAGTATGCACTAACTTTGTGTGGGCAAGTCATTAGCAGCATTATTTTAGGCGTATCTTTTCATGTTAGAAGATCACTCAACCCGAGTAGGCAGATGAACTTAGAGGAACTGAGTCCAGGGGCCGCAAAACCACCCAGGAGCTTCTGCCATAGTCCGGGCAAAATGTAATGTGGATGAAGAAGCAAATTTAGGAGGAGGCCAAAATCTACAAGCTAGATCCACTGGATGAAAAACATAAAGAAAGTTCAGTGAAGGAATTCTGAAGAGAATGGGCTCTGCCATAAATTTTTCTTACAATCAAGGTTAAATATTAGGCAAAATTAAGTACAGTGGCCTTTAAGGTCCCTTCCAGCTATAATTTCTTTTGATTTCTAACTTATTACTCTGGTTAAGTAAAGTCCCTTCAGAGGGACAGAACAGTTCCTACACCTGAATGGGATGCAAAGAATAATCTGACTTCTCTTCACCAGGGGATGAGTTGAACTGTCCTTGCAGAAGAGATAACACATGGCGAGAACCCCAGATCCTAGAAGAGGGCCAGGCACACGATAAGTATTCAGCTTTTTGAAAACAAATGAATAATCATTACCTCTCCTAGATCTTCACACCCTTCCTCTGATGGCTACTTTCTTTCAGCTTATAAACATCCTCAATATACCCACTTAAAAAGCTCTCAGAAATATGATTCTTTGGATCTTCTTGTGGGTAACCTAAGTCTCTCCCATGCCTTCAAACACCTGTCCTCCCAAAAAGCCCAGATCTGTACCTTGGGCCCAGACCTGTCTACCAGGTCCCTCTAAAGCACTGAAGATGAAGTATGATCCTCTCCCCACCCCCAATCCCTTCCTACTGTGCTCTGTATCTCACAAAAAGATGCAGCTGTAAACTGTCACCCATGCTTGCTGCCCTCCCTTTCCTAACTGGTCACCAGGCCACACCCATTCTGTCTCTGATCTCCAAAATCCAGTCCAACCTTTTATAACTTAAGTGGGACCCTTAGATTACAGTTCACCCTGCACCCAATCAAGTGCCTTCCAAATGGAGGTCCGAGTGAGTCTCTAAACCAGAAGTCCATCTCACTGTTCTTTAGGGTTTCCCACAGCCTTCAGGATAAACATCCAAACTTCTGACGGGACAAACAAGGCCCTTTTCTGTTTGGCCCCAGTAGGTTTCCAGTATCAACTCTCATTTCTTTCCCAAACCCTGAGTTCCATTCCTGTACCTTAGTTTTGCCATAGTTTCTTATATTTCTCAAAGTTTGACACACACTGCTCCCTCTTGCTACCCCAGGAGCTTCTACATATCCTTAGAAAGGATGGCACCTACTCCAAGAAGCCTGAACTCTCCCTTCCAAGATTCTGTGCTCTGCAAAGGGGAAGTGGGGGGGAGGGATAAATTAGGAGTTTGGGATTAACATATACACATGATTATATATAAAATAGGTAATCAACAAGGACCTACTGCATAGCACAGGGAACTCTACTCCATATCCTGCAATAACCTGCACGGGAAAAGAATCTGAAAAAGAATGGATATATGTATAACTGAATAACTTTGCTGTACAGCTAAAACTAACACAATATTGTAAATCAACTATACTCTAATATAAAATAAAAATTAAATTAAAAAAAAAAAAAGGATTCTGTGCTCTGCAGCACCAGAACTCACTCCTTCCAGAGCACTGACTACTGTGCTTGTGTTTACCTGCCGCCCAGTAGAAGGGGAGATTACCTAGGGCAGAAGCATCGTCTCCAGCAGCCCTTGGTTCTGACAACTCATTCAAGTGCCAGGATACTTTACACACATAACCTGCTGAATTAATTCTAAGAACCCACAGAAAGAGTGGCTTTTAATGTCATTTTACAAGTATGGGGATTGCAGTTCAAAAGTAACCTGGGCTTCCCTGGTAGTGCAGTGGTTGAGAGTCTGCCTGCTAAGGCAGGGAATATGGGTTCGAGCCCTGGTCTGGGAAGATCCCACATGCCGTGGAGCAACTAGACCCATGAGCCACAACTACTGAGCCTGCGTGTCTGGAGCCTGTGCTCCGCAATAATAGAGGTCGCGATAGTGAGAGGCCCATGCACCGCGATGAAGAGTGGCCCCCACTTGCCACAACTAGAGAAAGCCCTCGCACAGCAACGAAGACCCAACACAGCCAAAAATAAAAAAAAAAAAAAATATATTGCAACACCTGAAATTAAAAAAAAAAAAAAAATGTAACCTGCCCAGGGCCAGAGAGCATAAGCCCTGGAATTCAAACCCTAAGCTGCCTTCACACCGGTGCTCTTTCCACTATATAAGACTATTGAAAAAAAGATTTTTTTTTTCCTGAGCCCTGTTTTAATGGAAAGGAAATGAAGCTGGGATATATCCATTTCCTAAACGCTTTGGCGTGTACCAGGCAAAGTCATTCAACAGTCCAGGTAAAATCTGTGGAACAATTAACGATGCTCCAAACTGTGCTAAGTTTTCTACATTGTAGAGTCTACAAGCACTAACAGAATGTGACCTTGTAACCGCCACAGAGAGTGAGTCCTGTTCAGCCCATGCTACAGATGAGAACACTGAGACCTAGAAGCCTTAAGGCACTCGGCCGGGGTCACCGAGCTGGCAGGAGTCCTAGGCCACACGCCCCATCTAGTGCACGCACACCCGGGCAATGGGCCCCGGATCTAGTGCCCACCCTCCACCTTGCACCATCCAAAACCCTGCTTCACAGCGCCCACACGAGAGCCCCTGGAAGCAGGAAGCAAAAACCTGTCTCGACAAGCCGTGGCTGGAAGAAACTCTGGATACAGATCAGGAGCAGAGGGTGCTCAGGGGCGGCGCCCAGTCCACCCCGCAGAGGCAGTCGGCGTTAAGTCCAGCAGGCCCTCCCGCAGGGAGGTGCAAACGGCGCGCAGAGGCACCAAGTCCTGCAAGGCACAGAGATCCTCACAGCGCGAGAAGAAGTCGGCGTGCCTGAGCGTGGCCTTGGGGTCGCTGGGCGCGGACACGATGTCCACAGACGCCTGGGGGCCCCGGCTCGCCTGCCGGGCCCTCGGGCGCCCACCTCAGTCCAGGGGTTGGTGATAAGGATCAAAGTGGTAAAGGTCCTGCATTCTTCTTCTTGCATTATTTCAAAACCTTCATCGCTGGTGTCAGGCAGACCTGTAATTGGGTTCATTCTCTGCGTTATCTGCCTGCCATCTTCTTTCTGATATGCAAACAGCTACACAGGGTGATTTGCTACAAAAGAGGGCAGGGAGCTTAAGCACCAGATGCAGGATGTCACTTACATAGACAGCTAGGGAGTGATAGGAACAGAATGTAATTTAGCTTTGTGAAAGATACATCTAGTTACAGACACTACAGATTAGTAACAGTTAAAATAAAACTAGGATCGATTAACCCTTTCAGGCCAGCTTATGTGTCTTCTCTAGCCTGTTCACTGTCCCCTTTACTTTCCTTATTTTCAGGAGAGGAAAAACTTCATTTCTATTTTTGCTGCAACACTATTATGCTTACTGAAATAAGTCAAACACAGAAAGACAAATACGGTATGTTATCACTCCTATGTGGAACCTAAAAAATAAAGAATAAATGTAACAGAAAGGAAATGAACTCACAGATATAGACGTCAAAGCAGTGGTTACCAGTGGGTAGAGGAAAGGGGGGAGGGGCAAGATAGGGGTAGGGGAGGGGATTAAGAGGCACAAACTACTATGCATAAAATAAATAAGCTATAAGGATAACCAATGTTTTATAATAACTTTAAATGGAGTATAATCTATAAAAATATTGAATCACTGTGTTCTAATATATTGTTATTACAGTATAATACTGTAAATCCACTATACTTCAATTTAAAAAATGATCACCACAGTATGTCTAGTTAACATCCATTACCATACATGGTAGAAATCTTTTTTTCTTGTGATGAGGACTTTTAAGATCTACTCTCTTAGCAACTTTTAAATATGCAATATGGTATTATTAACTATAGCCACATCCCCAGGACTTGTTTATTTTATAACTGCCAGTTTGTACATATTGACCACCTTTACCCGTTTCACCCACCCTCCACCCCCTGCCTCTGGTAACCACCAGTCTATGAGTATTTTTTAAAATTCCATATAAAGTGAGATCATACAGGATATTTCTTTCTCTGTCTGACATATTTTACCTAGCATAACACCCTGACGGTCCGTTCATGTTGTCACAAATGGCAGGATTTGCCTCCTTCTCATGGCTGAATTATATATATATATATATATATATATAATTTGGCATATTATGCCTAGTGTCCTTTATCCATTTATCCATCGATGAACACAGGGATTTCCAAGTCTTGGCTATTGTAAATAATGCTGCAATGAATATGGGGGTACAGATTTCATTTTGTTGTTGTTTTTTTTTTTCCCCTTAGCTTCCATATATATGTGTTAGCATACTGTATTTGTTTTTCTCTTTCTGACTTACTTCACTCTGTATGACAGACTCTAACTCCATTCACCTCACTACAAATAACTCCATTTCGTTTCTTTTTATGGCTGAGTAATATTCCATTGTATACATGTGCCACATCTTCTTTATCCATTCATCTGATGATGGATACTTAGGTTGCTTCCATGTCCCGGCTATTGTAAATAGAGCTGCAATGAACATTTTGGTACATGACTCTTTTTGAATTATGGTTTTCTCAGGGTATATGACCAGTAGTGGGATTGCTGGGTCATATGGCAGATTTCATTTTGAATTAGAGTTTCTGTTTCCTTCATACAAATACCAAGTAGTGGAATTGCTGGATCATATGATAGTTCTATTTTTAAGTTTTTGAGGACCTCCATACTGTTTTCCATAGTGGCTGCAACAATTTACATTCCTACCAACAGTGCACAAGGCTTCCCTTTTCTCCACACCCTTGCCAACACTTGTTAGTTCCTGTCTTTTTGATATTAGCCATTCTAACAGGTGTGAGGTGACATCTCTTTGTGGTTTCATTTACATTTCTCTGCTGATTAGTGATTTTAGGTCTTTTTAATTATCTGCTGGCCATCTCTGTATCTTCTTGGTAAAAATGTCTATTCAGATCCTCTGCCCATTTCTTAGTTGGATATTTTTTCGATTTTTTTTTTTTGTATGAGTTCTTCATATAATTTGAATACTAACACCTTATAGGATATATGATATGTAAAAATTTTCTCCCATTCGGTAGGTTGCCTTTTCATTTTGTTGTTGGTTTCTTTTGTTGTGCTTTTTAGTTGGATATAGCCCCACTTGTTTATTTTTGCTTTTGTTGCCTTTACTGGGATCAACGTCTTTGCATAAGTTCTGGAAACAACTCTTTCATAGTTTCCATGGATCGTTTTTAGGGAAGAGGGTGAGTGAGATGAACTACCAGTGAAAGGAGCGTCAATGGGTCGAACTATAGCCTCTGTTACTGTAGGTGGCCTCAAGGCCACAACTGATAGTCATTGTCTCCCTCCTGTGCTATCCATTCTCAAGTCCCCTCATCCTTGGATAATATCTCTGCTAAAATGGATGGCTTACTTGGTGGGGTGACCCTCACCCTCGTCCCTGAGTGAGTGTTCTGAGCCCTGGTCATCATTTCTTTCTCAAACCATGGCTGCTGCACTTGACCATTTACTGTGTACTTGACCATTTACTGTCAAAATTGAGAAAGGCAGTACCAAGAAATACCCCACAGACTTCTGTTTTTAGTCAATCATTTTCCAATTAAAAAAAATTTTTTTCCCACAGACATTTTTATCACCCCAAAAGGAAACTCTGTACCCATTGAGAAGATACTACTTCGCTCTCTCTGCCAGGCCCTGAAGACCACCAATCTGCTTTCTTTCTCTATCGATTTACTTATTCTCGATATTTCAGATAAATGGAATCATACAATGTATGACCTTCGTGTCTGGCATCTTTCACTTAGCATGATGTTTGTGAGAGTCATCCACACTGTAATATGTATTAGTATTTCATTCCTTTAAAAAATGTTCTTGGCCGTGTAATTGTTTGATATTTAATTGCTCCATTCCTTTTTATGACTGAATTACTATTCCACTGTAGGTATATACCACAATTTGTTTATTCGTTCATCCATTGATGGACATTTGGGTTATTTCCATGATTTTTCTATTGTGAATAGTTTTGCTATCAACATGTGTGTATGCAGATTTGTTTGAGTGTTTGTTTTCAATGATTTAGGAGTGGAATTGCTGAGTCATACGGTAATTCTATGTTTATCCCAAAATACACACCCCAAGAAACTTCCCGAAAGTCTGTCCTTGTCTCAGAATCAGCTTTTCAGGAAACATGACGTGCAACAGTATGGACAGTGTCCCATGAGAGCTTATTTGTGATGCCTGGGGGTCTGGAGTTGGAAAGGGCTTCCCTTAGGAAGTGGCAGCTAAACTGAGGGCAAATTCAATGTTTTTTCCTTCCTTCCTTCCTTTCTTCCCTCCTTCTTTCCTTCAGAGGGGTGACATAGATGTTTTACACAGTATATCCTTTGAAACTTTTGCATTTGAACCCTGAACTTATTCATAAGACAAATAAATGATTATTTTAAGCAGGGTATTAGGGCTCAAATTATTAATATCATAGAACCATTATAGTGACAACATGGATTGGAAACAATTTATTAGGAAAAAATATGGAAACTTTTTTTATAACAATTTTGATAAATAAAAAAGTTGACAAATCAGAGTGCATAGAGAGAATCTTGGTTATTTGGGAAATTGTATCATAAAATGGATGGGCTCCACAAATTCTTTCATTTACTTGAAGAAAAGAGTGCTAAGTCAGTTTGGGCTGCTGTCACAAAGTACCATAAACGGGGCGGGGTGTGGGCTTGTAAACAACAACAAGAATGTATTTCTCAGTTCTGGAGGCTGGAAGTCTGAGATCTAGATCTAGGTGCCGGGATCATCACCTTCTGGTGAGGATTCTTTTCTGGGTTGCAGACCGTCCACTTCTCATTGTGTCCTCACAGGGCAGAGAGCAGAGAGAAAAAGCCAGCTCTCTCATGACTCTCACAAGGGGAAGAATCTCATCATGAGGGCTCCATCCCGATGACCTCATCAAATCCCAAAAGACCCACCTTCTAATACCATCACATTGGAGGTAGGGTGTCAACATGTGAATGCTGGGGGGACCCAAATATTCCGTCTATAACAAGTACTAATGGGGAAATGAGAGCTTCTCTTGAGGATGTTAAGGGCTGCTACAAAGATCAACGGTACATGTGTTTCCAGACAGAACTACAATATAGAATAAGTTCTATAAGGCGTTCACAGAATAGATTCGTCTTTCTTCCCCAAAACAGTCCTTGGTATCCAGGGACCCATTCCTGGAAATTCACTCTTGCTCAAGGAAATCCATCCTCTCATTAAAAAAAAAATCTTATGTAGCTACATGAATGACACAAAGGATTTTCCCAGCTCTAAGATTCTGTGTTTAAAACTTGTTACTCTAAATTTACTTCCAAAACATAGACCCTCCGCGGGGTCTGCTCCTGCGGGGATGGTGGGCCCCGCGCTTGTGCCGCGGCCCCCAGGTGTGGCTTCCTCAAGTTTGGGGTGAAGCCCCAGTCCCCTTGGGCTCTGCAGCGCTGCGGTGGGCTTGGGGGACGGAGCACAGTCTCTGGGGTTTCTCAGCAGGAGATGCCGGGCTGCTGCTCAGGAACCCAGCGGCCCTGGGTGGGGCGCAGACTCACCAGGCCTGGGTGTCCCTGCTGCGCACGGCTGCTGAGAACAGGGTCCACGATGAAGTTCTGCCTGGCAAACGGGGACTATCGGCGGCTCCACCCTCCCCTTCCGTCGGCACAGCCCCATCGCAGCCCTCCTTTCCGACAGGCAAAGCCTGTGACCTGCGGCCAGATGGCTCCACACCCTCAGGCCCCGGTGCTCGCCCCATGCCGGGAACAGGCACAAACCCTGGGCCGGCCTCTCTGGACGGCTCGAGCGGGACGGCTTCTTCGGCGCACCCGTCACCCATCCCGAGCCCAGGGGCCAGCAGGGAGGTCTGAGGGCCGCTCGGGCCTGGGCGGGGTGGAGGCACGGGCTTCGCAGCTGGGCCGGGCCCCCTCGCCGCCTCCTGCCTCTGCGCCCTGGCCCGGCATGGGCTTCCCATGGCCCCGTCTCCTTCCCACCCCCATCGCACCTCTTGCCCCCTGGGCCGCGGGCTCCACCCAGAGCAGCACCGAGTCGTGAGGGTGCGGGAGGGCGCTCGCCCTCAGGGCTTCCCCGACACCCACCGGCTGTTCGGCCACGTCCCGGATGGGCAGCGGCAGGTCAGTGGAGCGGAGTCGGCCCGGGTCTCCTCCCCCCTGAGGAGGGGCGACCGGCACCGCGCACGAAGCGTCCCTGGCTGGAGGGAGACCTGGGGGGAGGGGGTCGGTGGGGAGCTTGACTCGCAGTCACTTCCGAGGGGACCCTGAGCCCCCAGAGCTGGGGGCTGACTGGCCTCAGCACTCCCACGAGGGGGTCGTCAGGAAGGAGGGACCCTGTCCCTGGGGCCCAGGGCACTCCCGGGTCAGGTGGAGTCACCAAGTGTGTAGGGTGCCGTGGACAGCTGAGGCACATTTAGCCCAAAGGAAAGTTCCAGCGCATTGCAGAGAGCAGACGAAATACACGGTGGTGAAAACTCCCTGTTGCTAAGGATTGAAACGAACCAATAATTCCTCCTGTTTCTCAGGGTGTTCCCTTTGGCTGTTAATGAAATGTATTTCCAAGGAAGGCAGGCATGTGGCTGAAAAGGCCAGCAGTGCCTCGGGGTCACAGCGAGACCCTCCCATCTCGCCCCCCTCGGCCATCCTGTGCTCTGGGAGCAGAGCTTTCAGCTACAAGTGAGACACAGTAGCTGCCATAACCGGATTCTAAGATTTTCTAAAGCCCTTTAAAGGCCCCCTTCTCTGAGTGGTGCTTGACCTGCTGGTGTTTGGGGCGGGAAGGTGGGCTGGGTGGAGGGTCTGAGCATCATCCTGAGGGAAGGGCTTTGGAGGCCTGTGTGAGCCTGAGACCAGGGGGCCCAGTGCACGTGTCCGAGGGGAGGCTAGCGCTGACTCCAGCCATGCCAAGCCAGACATCGCCCTCCTTCTGGACAACCCAGCAAAGCCTGTTGCTCCCATTCCTGGCTGTGCTGCTTACACTTGCCCTCTGGGAAGGCTAGCCTGGCAGAGCTCAGTTCTTGCCCTTTGGGGTGCTGGTAACTGAGTACCTAGCCTGGGTGCTGGAGGAGAGGATCCATAGATGGTGGAGGCCCAGTGCCTGCCCAGGGTGCTGCCCCTCTGCTGAGCTGAAACTTCTAATCAACATCTTAATAAAACCAAAAGGGGGCTTCCCAGGTGGCGCAGTGGTTGAGAATCTGCCTGCCAATGCAGGGGACACGGGTTCGAGCCCTGGTCTGGGAAGATCCCACATGCCGCGGAACAACTAGGCCCGTGAGCCACAACTACTGAGCCTGCGCATCTGGAGCCTGTGCTCTGCAACAAGAGAGGCCGCGATAGTGAGAGGCCCGCGCACTGCGATGAAGAGTGGCCCCCGCTTGCCGCAACTAGAGAAAGCCCTCGCACAGAAACGAAGACCCAACACAGCCGAAAATAAAGAAATAAATTAATAAAAAAAACAAAAACAAAAACAATGATTTAAAAAAAAAAAAACCAAAAGGGACGTGATATTGTTCTACCACCTGTGCCCGACCAATGTCAGCCCTTTGTCATATGGGGCAGTGCTGTCTAATGGTAAAGCTTGCAGTATCAGATCCCTAATCCCTTCTCCTACCCCCTCCCATGGGGGTTCAGTGGGTACATCTGTATTTCATAGAACCTGAAACTGATTTTACAAAGGAGCTGGAGGTCTGGGGAAAGAACTGGTCTGATCTCAGTTAAGAATGCAACTTTATACCTGGACGATACTAGAGCACTTTAGCACCTCATGTGTTTGAAAATGAGACCTTCACGAAGACCTCATGGGCAGGAGACGCAAGTAGGAGAGGGGACAGACTGAAGCTTTGTGACTGACTGATCAAGTAGCAGAGGTCCAGCTGACTTCCAGGCCTACCGCTGATTTACTATCACCAGAGCCACATAACACACCTTCCACATAGGGAACCAGCAGAAAAATGAGTTTGAAGAGCATTTTAGTTAAATCCAAGGTCATTTTGATCATTAGTGAAAGTCATTCTCTTCCTACACGCTCCCCACACCCTGACCCCCCTTCCTAGAACCAAATGGGTTCTGAGATTAAGGTGGAAGTGACAAACCTGGAGGTGACCAGGCTTTACTTTATCATCTCCTTCTTCTTCTTCCACGTCTGTTCCTGGTCTTACTCTTCCTGGTTCTTCTGCAGGAAGCGGTCCAGCAACTCTGTCAAGCAAAATCACACACCCTAAGGATGACCTTCACAGACTCCTCCCGTGGAGGCAGTTTTCAAAAGGTCTTCCTTCCTACTCCCGCCCCCCACCAAATCAATCTTCATCTCAGGAGCCCTGAAAGGCACATATTACCTCAACATTTAATATTTAATACATCCTTTAGATCTAGTTCTGATAACTTCCAGTTGCCCCCAATTCACTCTTTGTAAGACAATTCTATCTGAATCACAAGGTTAATAACCTGACTGCAAACCCAGCATCCTTAAGCTATCTATGGTCACCCTGGCAACTCACTATAAAGGTCTTCTTTTTAAAAGATATCAGAAAAGTAATTTCAGTCATCAAGATTACATATTGCACAGAACAAAAAGCTTTATTATTCTTACCGTTCTCTGGATGTAACTCTACGTCTCTTTTCCTCCTATGTGAAGAGAAGGGAAAAAGAGAAAAACAATCTTTCAAAAGAAGATCAAAACCAAAAGCATGAGTCAAAGTATTAAATAAATATATTTGATGTGGTTAAAAACAGGCGTTGGGGGGTAATCTGGGTTTGGGGGAGATCTGGGCAACCTTCAGTCTGGTGTTGATGTCCCACCACCCTCAAAACAAAGAGAGGCCCAGAAGCTGGCCCGGCGCATGTCTGCGCACTAGAGGTCATCTAGTGATGCTACGTAAGTCAAAGATCCACCTCATGTCAGGAATTTGTTAATACTAAAAAAAAACCAAAGTAGTAATTTGGGATTCACATCAGGAAGTGATGATGACAACCTAAACTGGACACCAGCTCTTCTCTGATGAACACCTTAGTACACTACTTCCCTAAGTTCACAACACTTGCCAACTCCAGGATATCTGTATTTATGTATTTAAGAGGGATAAAAATATTGTGGTGATGAAACCGATCTACGTCTTGTTTGAGGTGGAGGTTACAAGAATGCATGTGTGCATACATGTGACTATACATGCACAGTGAATAAAGTCTGTAGATTATGCCGATGTCCATTTTCTGGTTTTGCTGTTACAGTTATGTGAGACGTCACCATTGGAGAAAGTTGGGTGAACTACACAGAACCCCTCTGTACTATATTATACGGAATTCATCTGTATGTGTATACATAAAATTCTGCCTCCAGACTGCCTTTAGACTTGAGCTACAACATCAACTCTTCCCTGGGTCTGCCTCTCTTGGCCTGTCCTGCATATTTCAGACTCGCCAGCCTGAAGTCGTGTGACTCAGTTGCTTAAATTAATCTCATATACACAGACGTCACTGGGTCTGTTTCTCTGGAGAACCCTAAGATAGATTTTATACTAATATACTACAGTAATATATACATACATATAACCTGAAACAATACAGAAGAAACTGATAAATGCTCGCCTCCCGAAGGAAGGACAGGACGGAGAGGGGGGAGTACCACCCCTATGTACCAAACAGCCTTTTGTACTGCTGCCAGCCCGGTCGCCCCAGATTCAAGCAGATGTAATGGCGTGTGGCCCAGGCAGTGGCTACACAGCTAAGGATTTTAAGGCTCAATGCAGCGAGATGCCAGGGCCACAGTCACACACGTGGAACATTCTAAAGCCAAGAGCGGTTGGTTGCAGGATTCCACGCATGGGCCCCCGAGGGCACTCTGGAGGCCGTCATAGACCCTCAGGTCCCACGTGAGGAGACAGCCCACTAGAACACAGCAGGCGGCCCTCCTCCCAGATCTCACCTGGGTCAGCCTCCCGGGACCCGGCCTCCTCTGCACAGCACGGGGCAGGCTCACAGAGGGAAGAGCGGCCCAAACCCAAAGGTCACACCAAACCCCACGGGAGAAGAGTAAAGCAAGGTGATGAGGGGAGAGGGGAGGGGTCCCTCGGGAAGCTGGCCACTCAGGATTTCCAGCCTCTTCCACAGGAAGCCAGCTCACGAAGCACCAAGACCTGTCCTGGGTCACACTCAGAGGACTTGACCCCCTGACCCACAGCCCCGCTTCCCAAGCCTCCTCGATTCTGACGATGCTGACACGGATCAGCACTGAGGAATGGGGGAGCGCACGGCTGGGGGGCTGCTGGGAACTCAGGACTGGCCCACCCCGAGGCCCCACCCCAGCAGGCGCCACACTTACCGGATGGTCTCGCTGATTTCGTGAGCAGCATCGTGGGGTTTGTCCTGAAAGACAACGGGACAGGGTTCAGAGCCGTCCCTCCCCGCTCCGGTGATTAGGGCTACCAGAGGAGGCGGGTGCTGCAGCCCCCGGGACTCCCCGCCTCATTTCCCGACCCGCGGGACCCACCAGAGAGCTCCACCCCCAGCGCTGGGGCCATGTCCTGCCACGTGGGACACGCTGGCTCCGGGAGCGCCTGTTCCTGCAGCGCCCTGCCGCCCAGCGGGCTGCGGGGAAGGGACCGGGATGGACTCAAAGCCCCTGACTCTTCTTCCCCAGGACTTCCCCGGGCACGCCTGCAGCCTGGAAGCCACAGGCCTGCCTCTGAGTCCCTGAACCACCGCAGGCCTCGGTTTCCATCTATAAAATGGAGAAACACCACTCCTGCAACCATCAGGAGTGGGTGAGCAGCTATTCTCCCTCCTGGCCACAGCGGCGCTCTCCTGGCCTCACTGCGCCCGGCGGGCTGGCCTCGCCGCTTTCCCAGAGGAGCACGTCGGAGTTCGCTCCGGCCTTTCGCCGGGGTCTTGGCGGCCAGCTAACCCAAGACCCCGCAGAAACCAAGTGAGGACGACGCATCGTGTGGACAGTCTGTAACTCCAGACTGCACCTCCGCCCCGCCGGTGAAGGTTCCTATCGCGGTGAGGAGGGGCCTCAAAGAGGACGCACAGCGAGAGGAGGGGCCACGAAGAGCAAGGGCTGAAGCCGGAGGTGAGATGGTCAGGCCCAGAGCTGCCAGCCCTGCCCCGGGACAGCGACTGCCCCTCTCAGACCAGGCCACCATTTCCACGCTTCACAGTGGAGGACGGCAATGTGGGCAGAGCCCCTACGGGCCAGGACACGGATGCCCGGAGAGTCCCAGGACAGGGTCCCCCCGCCCTGGCGCAGCGGTCCTAACAGGTCAAACAACTCCGGAAACACCCTTTGTGTCCTAAGTCTCATCTTTGCAACAGCAGCCCTACTGAGATATAATTCACACAGAATGGGCCCCTGCTTCAAGTATACAGTTCAGTGGGTTTTAATACATTCAGAGCTGGGCAACCATCACCTCTATCTAGTTCCAGAACATCCCATCACCGCATTATCAGACGCGCCCCAATCCCCTCCCCAGCCCCTGACAACACTAATCCACTCTCTGTTTCTGTGGATTTGCCCGTTCTGGACGTTTGTAAATAGAATTACGATATGTGACCTTTTGCCCAGAATCTTATTTTTTAAGGCAAAGGAAGAAAACAATCTTCTATCGTTCTTAATAATATCCTCCAACTTACCAAGGACGGAGTAGTAAATATCCATTGAACTCATATTGCTTAGACAAGGCCGGGGGTGGGAGATGGAGCAGGCGTGGTCCAGCACAGGACAGCCCTGCAGACCAGTGGTTCCTGACACGGGGGAACCGACCCGCAGCATCAGCACCACTGCTGACCCAGAAACCCTGGGGAAGAACCTCTGATGGGAACAATCGGCCCCAAGGCCTCCTGGCAAAGGGCAGAAAACAGTGAGGACAGCTGGGTTTGGAAAACACTCTGGCAGCTCCTCAAAGGTTAAACAGTTAGCAAATGACCCAGTAATTCCTCTTCTGGGTGTCTGCCCAAGAGAAATGAGACTATTCGTCCACACAAAACCCTGAATATTGGGCTTCCCTGGTGGCGCAGTGGTTAAGAATCCGCCTGCCAATGCAGGGGACACAGGTTCGAGTCCTAGTCTGGGAAGATCCCACATGCCGCGGAGCAATGAAGCCCATGCGCCACAACTACAGAGCCCACGTGCTGCAACTACTGAAGCCTGCGTGCCTAGAGCCTGTGCTCCACAACAAGAGAAGCCACCGCAATGAGAAGCCCGCGCACTGCAACAAAAACTAGACCCCACTCACCACAACTAGAGAAAGCCTGCGTGTAGCAACAAAGACCCAACGCAGCCAAAAAAAACCCACACCAAAAACCCGAATATTAATGTTCACAGAGGCGTGATTCACAACCGCCAAAAGGTGGAAACCACCCAAATGTCCATCAACAGATGAACGAATAAACAAATGTGTCCCTCCACACACTGAAATATTATCCATCCATGAAAAAGAGTGAAGCACTGACCCTCGCTACAACGTGGATGGACCCTGAGAACACGATGTTCAGTGAGAGAAGCCAGACGGACAAGGACACACAGGGTGTGATTCCACTGATGGGAAACGTCCAGAACAGGCAAGTGCACAGAGATGAGTGGGCTCCTGGTTGTCAGGGGCTGGGGAGGGGGATAGGAGGGATGCTAATGGGGATGGGGTTTCCTCTCGGGGTGATGGAATGTTCTAAAATTGGTAGTAGTGACGACTGCACTCAATGAATACACTACAAAGCAGGGAACGGCACGCTTTAGGTGGATTAGGTGAAGAGTATGGGAATTACACCTCAAAACAGCTATCAACAACAACAACAACAACAACAGGGACTTCCCTGGCGGTCCAGTGGTTAGGACTCTGAGCTTTCACTGCCGAGGGCCCAGGTTCAATCCCTGGTTGGGGAACTAAGAACCCACGAGCTGCATGACATGGCAAAAACAAACAAACAAAAAACAACAACAAAATCTACAGGAGGAAATGCGAGGTATTGTTAAAAGCACCTCCACCTCAGCAGGAAAATACTGAGCATCTAAGACACTCACGTGGCCGACAGACTCTGTTCCTGGTCCACAACATTCAGTGATTCCAGACAGACAGTCCTGGCAGCCCAGAATTCCCTGGGCTCCTGTACCCACTGAAAGCAGAGAAGACGCCACGCTGTCCCGCAGGGTCTGCTCAGAGACGAATGCACACAGCACAGTGTACAAGGTGCTGAGGTAGTCACAGGATGAGGAGGAGGGTCTAGAACTTTCCACGAACGCTCTCCTCCTTCACACTCCTCCTGAGGGGAGCCGGTCCCCGTGCACTGAGGAGCCTCAGCAGCCCTGCGGGGGCCCACGTGCAGAGGAGCCACGGGAGGGGCCTCCTGGAAGCCAGGCATCCCACCCGGTCCGGCCTTCGGATGGGGCAGCCCCGGCTGAAGCCCCTACTGCAGCCTCCTGAGGGACCCTCGGCCGGAATCCCCTGGCCTGCCTGCTCTTAATCCCTGCCCTCAGAAACCATGGGAGGTCATCAGTGTGCGTCGTCTCAAGCTGCTAAATTCATGTCTGCATTTAGGCCAATACACTACCCTGCGAGCACGGCCTGTAAGAACAAGTCTTAGAGCCACAGGAGGACGTGACAGTACCCAGGAGAGTCTCATTCCGGTCACCACTGTGGAGTTACAAAACAGCGTGCGCGCTCTGAAAGGACCCCGTGAGCACGCGCGTGTGCCTGAGCATGCGCCGCGTGGCAGGCCCGTGCCGGCTCGGGCTGCGCTCCCTCCCTCGGCGCCCCCAGGAGGCTGGACGCGCCCCAGAGATGCTCCTCCTGCAGGAGCGGCAGGGGCCCTCACGGCACGCGGGCCGCAGCCCTGGCTGAGCCACCGCGTCTCAGGCTGCATCACGCTGACATGGGAAGACAGGGGCCTGGAACGTGGTCTCATCTGTGATGAGATGAACTCAAGCTTTCCCAAGCTTTACAACCAGAACGAAAGGAAGGAAACAGTTTACGACGTGCCTCCTACGATCTAAGGATGCTGCTTTAGGGACTGGCCAGCTTCCAGCGACCGTCCTGAGTCGTATGATTTAAGATGCCCTGATCACCATCGATGATTCAGAAGCTCTCACAGATTTTCGGCTGTGGCCTCTTCTTCTGCTTCACAGGCCTTCAGAACAGAGCGACGCCAGAAGCCGACGCAGAGAGGTCCAACTGACAACAGCCCTGAGGAAGCCCGTGCTTAGGAGCACCCGCACCTCCTCCCCCGGGGGAACCCTGGAACTCCGGGGTTTGAGGCCAGCCCTGGGCTCGCTGCACGGGACGCCCGGCCTCCCCGTCCCAGCCACAGCCCTGGCCTGCTGCTGGCTGCTTGCTGAGTCAGTGACTCACCCAGGCTCTTCTCACTAACGACGTCAGAGCCTCCGCAGGAAGCCGCGCACAGGCTTAGTGGAATGCTGCTCACCACAGAGCCGGCGGCCTCACTCCGGGATCCTGGGAAAACAACCGCAATAAGCACAACCGTTCCCACCTGAAAAAGCACCGTGTGCGGAAGCCGGAGGCTGTCATCAGGCCTGAGCCGCCACCAAGCCCGTCCCGTCCGCCCTCTCCCCTCCCCACGGGGCGGGGGAGTCTGGCTGTCCCACTCGGCAGGCCCCTGCCTCCTCCTTGAACGTGAGGACAGGTGTGGGAACAGGAACTCCACCTGGACGCCCGCAGGTCTGGCTCTGCCCCCGCTCGTCCCCGCAGGCCCTGCGCCCGGCGTGAGGAGCCTGGACAGGAGGCCTCCTGGGTGCTCACTGCCAGGGCATGGCCAACCCCTGAGCACGCAGGCTGGTTCACGGTGACAGGGGCACGACATCTGGAGACATCGTCCCTGGAGGACCCGGCGAGAGGCAGGGGGCAGAGACTAGGAAGGAGACAAGACGTGGACTACGTCCTCCTCTTCCCACTTGCAGCAGGAAGACGCCGGGACCCAGGGGGCCTCCGAGGCAGGGGCATCACACCGGGACAAGCATCAGAATCCCTGGTCAGAGTGGAGTTCTGGGGCCCACCCGCAAACTTTCAGAGTCAGCAGGTCTGGGTCCCAGGAACCCGCATTCCTAAGCAGTTCCAGCTGGTGGGGAAGCTGCTGGCCTAGGGGCCCCGCTCAGAGAACCAGCGGCCTGAAGCAAGCAGGGACCACACTCTCTATCACCATCTGCTGAGGGCACGAGTGCCCAGGAGGTGCCGAGGGGGAGCACCCTGGGCCTCTGTCCACAGTCCTCACTCCCCAGCAGGCTGCAGGGGACATGGCCTGCGGGCTGGGAGTCGCTGTCTTCTTCCCCGCTGCTCTGCACACCTCCGGAGCCCTAGGGTGGGGACCAAGGCAAGTGGGACAGAGCGGCCAGGGTGGGATGCACGCACTGTTTCCCAAAGTGGAGAAGCACAGCGGGAAGGGTCAAAGGCAGGGGAGATGGAACACGGCAGGAGGTCTGCCGGGTGTCTCTCTGCCTCTCCCAGTGGCAGGGCTTTGAGAGCAGAGATCTGGCTGGAAGAGTGGAAAATCCACAGAAGGCTCTCCATCTGGGAGGAAAGCCAGGCGGGTGAGCAGAGGGCCCTGAGGCCCAGCGAAGGCGCTCAGCCTCACCTCTCAGCCTGCGGCCCCGCTGGGGAGCACCCACTCACCAGGGAGAGGGAGCAGGGGGTGAAGGGGGAGGGAGAGGGCCAGCGCCTGCGGTGGGCCTGAGTATTCAAGAAGCGAACAGGTTTTCACTTGAAAATGAGTGCATCTCACACAGGGGCGGGGGTGGCAGAGAGACTAGCTGTGGAGCATCACACGGGTCTCATCCACAGTCAGCCCCAGACGTCCGCAGGCCCCCAGCAAGGGGGTGCTGCCTGGCTCCAGGACCGTACCGGAGAACAAGCCAGGCCAAGGATGGGAACCGCCTGGTAAAGCGATGCAAAGGAGAGAGCCAGGAAGGAGGCTCTCCTCCCACCGCCGACCCGGCCCTCTCCCCGCAGGGCCAGGCGACAAACCAGGCTGGTCTCGGGACCGAGCCGCGTCGCAAAACCCTGCCCGCGAGACCGGCACTGCAAGGAACCGTCAACATGGGAAAACAGGAAGGGGCTGACGGGACTCCATGAGGCCAAAGTCCAGCTAGAGGAGGAAGAGAGAAGAGGGAGCGGGACCGTGGCTCCCAGGGCATGGACACGGTGCAGGACACGGTGGGCCCGTGGCCCTGACCCGGGCGGGTGGGACCCGCTGTGCACACAGGGGCCCCGATGACCAGGGTCCAAGGAAGGAGCCCCCACGAGGGAGAGGGGTCTAGAGCCTCACTGTGCCCACAGCGGCCCCTGGCCACCTGGACAAGGGGCAATGTTGTGCGCTGGCCCACTCCAGTGACATGTGCTGTGAGCACAAGATGCATGCAGATTTCTAAGACAGAGCGTGCGCACGCACACACACAAAGTAAAAGTGCCCTTCAGTAATTCTTTAAATGGCACGTTGAAAACTCGCTTACATACAATGCTATGAAAACGTACCTCGCCTCCTCCTTTTGACTCATCACGTGGCTCCCAGGAGGGCACGCACGTGGCTCGTGTGCCACCTCACCTAGCGCCACACCTGCGGGAGCGTTTCCAGACCTGCCCCTGACCCTGAGCTCCACGCCTGGGTCCGCAGCTCACGCAAGCCAGTCTGCGCAGAGCCAGGACCGGCCGGGACATCCTGCTGTCCGGGCAGCCGTCCTTCTGCAGGACGGGCATGGGTGTGTCCACAGGAGGACGGGGCGCCACGGGGGCTCCAGGGGTGACAAGACCATTTCTGTTGCTTCAATCCAAACTAGCCCACCTGTAAGAGCCCAGGCCGCCCAGCCACCCAAGGAGCCGCTGCAAGTGCTGAGCGCCTGACGCTGGGGTCCGCGTGGAGGGGCCGTCGTGGAGTGACCCCAGTGGGACGGGGGAACACGACGACCAAAAGTTCACCACCAGAACTTTTCTCGCCCTCACCAAAGAAAATACTTTACTGCCACAGAGCAGTCCGGCCTGAGGCCGAGTCCGAGGCCGGGAAGGGAAGGGAGGGAAAGCCCAGGGACGGAGGAGGCCCTTCCAAGGGGGCACAGCTGGAGAAGGACTCTCCCGGTGCTCCCCGAGCGACAAGCGGCAGCACGGCCTCCACCCCGCGGTCTCAAAGGCCAAGGTGAGCCGCACCCTCAGCCTTCCAGCTGTCTCCCACTCCAGCAAGGGGTCCTGTTAGCACCGTATCAGTGCAACTGGCATCACCCCACCCCAGGACCAAGCCAAACGAACGCCTCTCCAGGGGCCTCAAGACCCCACGACCTGAGCCACACACACGGGAGCATCACTCAGCCACGCAAAGGGGTGAAGCCCTGCCACGCACAACAACGTGGACGGACCCTGAGAACACGATGCTCAGTGAGAGAAGCCAGACACAGAAGGACACACAGTGTGTGATTCCATTGATGGGAAACGTCCAGAACAGGCAGATCCACAGACACAGAGAGGGGGTTCCTAGTGTCAGGGACTGGGGCAGGGCACTGCGGGCCCTTTGCGCTGATAGAATGTTCTGGAATTAGACAGAGGTGATGGCTGCACAGCTCTGTGAATATAGTAAAGGCCATTAAATTGTACACTTCATATGGGTGAGTTCTGTGGTGTGTGAATGCGATCTCAACAAAGCTGTTATTTAAAAAGACACAAAACCCACAAGACTCAGCGCGGCTCCTCCTCCCCTTGTCCCGCCCCTTCACCTGGTGTCTGTCCCAGACCAGGTGTGGGCCCAGGGTGTCCTACGGCCCCAGCACCTGCTCCCCGGTGGGAGCCTCACTCAGCGCGCAGGGTGAGCACAGAGCAGACGCCAGGGAGCCACCTGCACACCAGGGGAAACGTGAGCCACCACCACCACGCGACATGCAAATCCTTCCCGAGAGCTCCCCGCCCCGAGCTCCACGACTCCCGCCATCCCCATGGGCACCACCCCGTGGCGGCCCCCCTCCCCCCAGCACACAGCCTGCAAAACCCCTTCCCCACCCGGGAAAAGACGCGTCAGGTTTTCAAAGGACCAGCGTTCTCAGAGGTAACCTCTCTCACACACCGGCTGCCTGTGCACCTGGTGTGAGTCTGACGTGCTTTCCGGGCATCGGCCGCACACCCCATGACTAACTGAGGGGATTCAAACGGAAGCCCCTCAGAGATGAGGAGGCATCGTCATCCAAGTTCAATACTCAGTGAAGCACACAGCCTCCGACCTCCCAACTGCAGCTCACGGGAACCTGTGACTCGGCAGCCCTGCCAGGCGCCATGGACAGGAAGAGGGCCCGGTCCCACACGGGGGCGCCGAGGAACAGAGCCCCGGGCTAGGCACCGCGACAACGGCCGTGGGTGGGGAGAGAGAGTCCGGGAAGGAAGAGAAAGGCGGGCGGTGAGGGAGGCACTACAGAGACACGCATGAGCTGCGGAGGACCGCGGACAGACACGCGGCGCGTCCTCTGTGAACAGCCTCGGCAGGAGACCCGGCTAGTGGGAACAGCAGGGACAGCTTGAAGGGACAGAGAAGATGCCAAAGAGGCCTCCAGGCAGCACCCTGAGTGGGAGGAAGGAAACAGGACTGTCATCCCACAGCCAGGGAGACAAGGCGCACGCACTGGGGAAGAGTGCCAGGACCACGAGACGAGGACACGGCAGAAAGAAAGAGGGAGGAGAGGGGTTTCCTGGGAGACGTGCGCCGGGCCCGGGACCCAGGGATGCACAGACACAGCCAGTCGCACCCTACAGGTCCCCGAATTCAAAAGGGACACCAAACACTCTGTATCTTGATTGTACCAATGCCAATGAAATCATTACATCAGTGCGTAGCTTTGTAAGATGTCACCATCGGGAGAAACTGAGTAAAGAGAACGTGGGATGTGTCCGACTTATTTCTGACGGCTGTGCAAGAATCTATGATCATCTCAAAATAAAAAGTTTAATTTAATTAAGGAAAAAAGGACGCAGCTCCTAGAGGTAGACTGGGGGCGGGTCCCCTGCAGCTCTGCCGCCTCCTGCCTAGTGAATATCCAAAGGGCAGGCTGCCTCTGGCTCGTCCCACCAGGAACAGAGCATACAGGCGGCATTTGGATGTTAGGGACCAAAGTACGAAAGCTAACAGCCACGTACGTAAGGAATACCAGGCTTTTCTGGTGATCCCTTCCTCTTTAAAGAGGCTACTTCACCCACGGAAAGTCATCAAAGGGTTAACCTGCCTTCCACCTGAGCTCAGATTAGGCAGGACTCACACCAGCAGAGGTCAGATCGGAAAATATTTTCTGAGTCACAGGGAGGGATGACTCACTCGGCCGCCCACTTCAGCTACTACTCACAGTCCAGTGAAGGGCGTGACTGCTCAGTGGGCATTCATCAGAGACTCGTGGGCTCTCAGGAGGAAGCCAGAAGCAGGAGGGGACAGTCACGCTGGGGCCGCTCCACGCCCACAGCCTCAGTGAGTCACGGAGGGGAAGGACCGCTGCACGCCCTCGCTGGCTCCTGCCCTGCCATCAGGCAGCCGAAGATACCACCTGCTTCCTCCTGAGCTGAGACCCAGTTTTCCCACCAAAAGAAGGGCCATCCTGCTTTAGAAATGCCACCGTGAGCTATAAGTGGATATCTGGGAACTCTCAGTCACAGAAGGAACAAAACTCGCCCTGCACCCCGCCCTCCTATTTGTCAATTGCACAAAAGCCCATTTTGGAGGCTGGACATTTCCGCGTACAGGTGGTTGTGGCTGTTTGCACTTCCTCCTGCGGGTGTCCCCTCCTCAGAGAAGCCACCCACACCTCCCCCAGGGCAAATCTGGCAGCCCCACCCTCTGGGACCTCAGCTGATCCCATATACGGGGCACTACACCTCAGCTGAACTTCTGTGTTTATAGATCACCTACCGTCCTTAGTTCATAAGTTTCTTGAGAATAAGAATACTGTCACCCTCAGAATGGGAGAAAATATTTGCAAACCAATCAACGGACAAAGGATTAATCTCCAAAATAGATAAACAGCTCATGCAGCTCAATATTAAAGAAACAAACAACGCAATCCAAAAATGGGCAGAAGACCTAAATAGACATTTCTCCAAAGAAGACATACAGATGGCCAAGAAGCACGTGAAAAGCTGCTCAACATCACTAATTATTAGAGAAATGCAAATCAAAACTACAATGAGGTATCACCTCACACCAGTTAGAATGGGCATCATCAGAAAATCTACGAACAACAAATGCTGGAGAGGGTGTGGAGAAAAGGGAACCCTCTTGCACTGTTGGTGGGGATGTAAATTGATACAGCCACTATGGAGAACAGTATGGAGGTTCCTTAAAAAACTAAATATAGAATTACCATATGATCCAGCAATCCCACTACTGGGCATATACCCAGAGAAAACTGTAATTCAAAAAGACACATGCACCCCAATGTTCACTGCAGCACTATTTACAATAGCCAGGTCATGGAAGCAACCTAAATGCCCATCGACAGACGAACAGATAAAGAAGTTGTGGTACATATATACAATGGAATATTACTCAGCCATACAACGGAACGAAATTGAGTCATTTGTCGAGACGTGGATGGATCTAGAGACTGTCATACAGAGTGAAGTAAGTCAGAAAGAGAAAAACAAATATCGTATATTAATGCATGTATGTGGAACCTAGAAAAATGGTACAGATGAACCGGTATGCCGGGCAGAAGTAGAGACACAGATGTAGAGAACAAACGTATGGACACCAAGGGAGGAAAGCCACGGGGGAGTGGGGATGGTGGTGTGCTGAATTGGGCGATTGGGATTGACATGTATACACTGATGTGTATAAAATTGATGACTAATAAGAACGTGCTGTATAAAAAAATAAATAAAATAAAATTAAAAAAAAAAAAAAAAAAGAATACTGTCTACTGTCCTCAGCGCCCCCTGGAACACTCACTGTAAATATCCAGGAGGTGCTTGCAGAATGAATGAAACAAACAAGCTCACTCATTTCAAACGTGCGGTCACATGAGTAATCTGACCTTCTCAGAAGTTAAACTTCTGGAAGGAGCCCATTTTCTTAATGTATTCAGCATCGAGTCATCACAAAATATGAACTCTTATAAAGTACTGCCCCCTCACTTCCTATGAGAAAGCAAAATTCCTCAGCAGGGAAATGGGAGGGTAACAGACGTTACCCACAAAACTTTAGGAAGGCTGCGGCTCGCTGAGCACTTCACTAGGGCCCCTGACCGCCTGCCTGGTAGTAGGACAGACACACCAGGAACGGCTGCTGACCGGCAGAAAGAGCGCCCGGCCAGGCAGGCAGCACACCCCGCACCCTGCCAAGCGAGGTCCGGCCAGCAAGGGAAAGACGCTCTCCACTTCAGAACCACCCACCACTAGAAAGCCAGGTCCTGCCAGGGCCTGGGCACACGAGGCCTCCCTTACAAGGGTTAAAAATCTGTGGCCTTGCTCTGCCTCGAATAAAAGACAGTGATGGGGACAACGTGACCATCTCCAGATGAACTTTCAACTTCGTTTCAAGTGCCTGGGTGCTGGGTCACAGTGGATTTCTAAACTCTTCCAATACTCAAAAATACCAATTTCTAAGATGCAGAAGGGTTGTTAAACATAACACTTAGCACAGACCCTAGTCCCACTCCCGGGTATTTTCTCAAGTCAGGTAAAAACCCAAGTTCACATGGAAACCTGTCCTGGGATGTTTACTGCAGGTTTATTCCTGATCCCCTCAAAACTGGAAACATCCCACAAGTCCTGCCACCTGCAGGTGAATGGACAAACGGAAAATGGAATACAACACAGCAAGAAAAAGGAGTGACTTCTCATACCCGCAACAACAGGGATGACGGACTTCCCTGGTGGTCCAGTGGCTAAGACTCTGCGCTCCAAATGCGGGGGGCCCGGGGTCCAACCCTGCTCAGGGAACTAGATCCCGCACGCCACAACTAAAACATACTGCACGCGGCAATGAAGATCCCATGTGCCGCAACTAAGACACAGCACAGCCAAGTAAATAACTAAATAAATAAATATTTAAAACAACAACAACAACAAACAAACAAACCAGGGATGAACCTCGCATAGGTTTTGCTGAGCCAAAGCAGCCAGAATCTAAAAGCTACATGCTGTTGTTCCGTTTATCTGACTTTCTGGAAAAGCCAAAACCTTAGGGACAGAGAGGAGATTAGTGGCCAAGAGGCTAGAGGCGCGCTGGCGCCTAAAGGCAGCAAATGGGATGACGGGATTGCTCTGCCACCTGACGGCAATCATCTGTCAAAACTCCTACAACTGTGCACTACAAGTGAATTATGCTTCACGGCTACTA
Organism: Eschrichtius robustus; assembly: GCF_028021215.1. Classification (NCBI taxonomy): domain Eukaryota; kingdom Metazoa; phylum Chordata; class Mammalia; order Artiodactyla; family Eschrichtiidae; genus Eschrichtius; species Eschrichtius robustus. Next base: position 481,982 of record NW_027175690.1, on the reverse strand, counting down.
AGGATAAACAAATTATTACATTTTGAAAAATGCGCCGGCCAGCCAACCCGTACATGACAAGTGCAGTAAGAGGGCCGGGGAGGCGAGGCAAGTGGATCAGCTGGAGTTCTGAAGGTTGTCCCCACTTTCAGTTTCCCACCCCTGGGATGTCTCCCCGCCCTGCCCAATGCTCAGGCCGCCCACCCAGGCCACCCAGAGTTACCCAACCGGAAAAGCCAGAGCCCAGGCTCAGCCGCGCCTCTGGGCACAGGAAGAGCAAAAATAGAAAGCGCCAGTGCGCAGTGGCGGGCTGGAAACCCTCCGACCTCGGAGAACTGCGGAGAACCGGGACCGGAGTCAACAACGGCTCCCAGGCGGTCCCAGCGTCCCGACCCCGCCCCCGGCCGCGACACGGTTTCCACAAACTGACACACACGGAGCCCGCGCGAGGGGTGGGTCGCGCGGGCTTCCCCGCCGGGGCCCCTGGAGGCCAGTCCCCCGCAAGCCGAGCGCACGAAAGGGCGCCCCAAAGGCGCCGGCCCAAGGCGCCCGCTGCGCTTTCCCTCCCGAAGGTGGGCTGCGGGGCCCAAACGTAAACCCTGAGACAAGAACACGCTCACCACGCCGCCACGGGGGACGAGATGCCGGGCGCCCACCTGCCTGGACACCCTGCATATCTGGAATCACCGGACGCCTGTGTAAATTTCCGTTTGCTGTGTCATTTTCCAAAGGCCACTCAAGATCAGGGGACAGGATGCCTCCTCTCCAAGGGTCCAGCCAGCCCACCCACTAAAATTACGGGACACAATGCTTCCGTTCCAAGGGGCCTGCCAGCCCACCCACTCAAATTAGGGGAGACAACGCCTCCTCCCCAAGGATCCAGCCAGCCCACCCACTCAAGATCAGAGGGACAAAATGCCTAACTAAAACAAAACAAAACAAAAACACAAAAAACTGGAGAGAGGGAGGAAAGGGTGTCCTCAAAAATAAAAAAACTAAGCACGTTGACAGCACTAAGAATAAACTACCAGGAAAAAGAAACCCGACGTGTCAGATCATAAAGTATGGAAGGGCAAGCCCGCCGGCAGTCCAGGCCCAGGGGGACCGGGGTCCCCAGCCCTACAGAGCCAACGGCAGCCCGGCTCAGGCGCCCCTCGGAAGCGCGGGGTCCCCGCGGCCGAGTCTGCGCCCCCGGCCGGCCCCGGCTCCCTTCTGCCCACTATGTGCGCGGGGGCTGGAAACGGCCGCGGAGAACTACGGCGGGGCGGAAAGGGAGGCTCCAAAGAGGGTCTGGCGACTCGAGTCGCTCCGTTTCTCGGTGGGCTCAGCGCGCGCCGTGGGGGAAGAGGGGCGGGAGTCTGGGAATAGGGGACGGGCGGCACTCACGTAGACTGGCAGCGGCCACGGGTAGACGGCGGGCTCGGCCCACACGGGCGACTCCAGCCTCAGCCCCAACTTCTCCCCCATGTTTTCGCGCATGCCCCCCACACCAGGCTAGTCTGGCGGTTTGGGGAGGGGCGGGGCGCCGCCGGCGGGGGCGGGGCAGGCGGGCGGGTGGGAGGCTGAGGGGAGGGGGCCTGGCCTGGGTCTCAGCCGCCGCCGCCGCGCTCCCGTCTAGCCCCCGGCTCCCTCTTTGTGCTCACAGGCCCGGGACCTCCAGCGCTGCCGCCAACTCGGGCCAGCGTGAGGCGAGCACAATGAGCCCGGGCCGGGCTGAACCACTCACTCATGGCGCGCGCACCGCCCGCCCCGTGGACTCGCCCGCTCGCACGGACGCAAGCACGCACGCACGTCTTCGGCTGCCCCCTGCCACCCCCACCGGCCCGAAGTGGGGACCCGGGAAGACCCCTCGGGGCCTGGGGTGGCAGGTTCGGCTCCCGCCCTTGACGTACCGTGACACCTCCCCCCCCCCCAATAATAAGACTATAATTCCTCATTAAGTATGACAGCCGGAATCCCGGCTTCTGTTCACAAAAATGCCGTGTGTTTAGCCTATGCTAGGCACCAGACCCTGGACGCTCAGTACTGGAAAAAAAGGAAATGCCCTGCCCTCATGGCACTAACATTTTAATTGGAATAGTAGTGACAATGGTCAAGGGAGAAAATAAAGTGTCATCATCACCACGGGGATGGTTAATCTCATGTGCGCACTGCGTGGGGCCCCGGCAACCACAAACATTATTCCAGATGTGGCCAGGAAGGTATTTTTCAGAAGAGATGAACACTGAAATTGGTCCACTTTGCGTAAAGGAGATTGTCAATGCCGTGGCGTGGGTGGGCATCGTCCATCAGTTGAAGGACTGGAGAGAAAAATGAGGTTCCCTAGAAAGAGGGAACTGTTCCTCCAGTGGCCTTGGGACATCAGCTCTTCCCTGTGTCTTCAGCCCAGAGTCCTGCCCTGACTTGCCTGCCTCACGGTCACATGAGTCAACCCCTTAAAACAAAACTATATATGTAAAAATACTGAATATATACAAGCCTATTAATTTGTATATGTGTGTATACATATTATATATATGTATACACATATGTTTATATGTGCGTGCGTTTGTAGTATATGTGTAAGTACTATATACAGTATACATACAAGCTTATATATTTGTGTGTATATATTGTATACATGTATGTATGTGTATATATATAGTATACATATTATAAATGTGAACATGCTGTATATATGCACACACCCATATATTGATATAGGGGTGTGTGTATATATACAGTATATGTGCATTGTATGTATGTATGTATACAGTGTATATTTATATATAGGTGTGTATATATGTTGTATACCTGTATGTGTATATGTTTCTAGGTATTATATGTATATATGTATATACTATTATATACACACTTGCGTATGTATTTATATGTGTATGTACATGCGCATATTTACATATAGGTGTGTATGTGTGTGTATACATTGTATATATGTATGTGTATATATCTTATATATATGATATATGTATGTATATATACGATGAATTTATATATACAGTACATATATATTTTTATGTTATATGCTTTTATATGTAGGTGTATATGTGTGTCTATATGTATGTACGTGTATGTATTGCATATATTATATGTGTATGTATGTATACTGTCTGTATACACACCTAAATATCTTTGTATGTGTGTATGTATGTATGATGTATGTGTACCTAGGTGTGTATATTGCATATGTTATACGTATGTGTACATACTGTATATATACAAACTATGCATTTTGTATGTGTGTATGTATAGTGTATATGTATGTGTGTATTGTATATATTATGTGTATATGTGTGTATGCATACTGTATATATACAAACTATGCATTTTATATGTGTGTATATATGTATGTGTGTATTGTATATACTATATGTGTATATGTGTGTATGCATACTGCATATATACACAGCTGTATGTGTATGCGTGTACATATGTACGTGTGTGTGTATATACACACACACACCCTATGGATTCTGTTTGTCTGGAGAACCCTCACTGATACGGACACTTATGACAATTGAGTACCTGCTCTTTGCCAGCCAGGGAGCCAAAGGCTTGTCCTTTTGGTGTCTCCCTTAAGTGTCACAAGTCCCAGGAGGGAAGGTGATGCGGCTCCTACCAGTTGAGGTGCCTCAGGGTCAGAGAGGCGCACAGGGCGGGGCGCTGGAGCCTGGTGGAGCCCAGGTGGAGCTCTAGCAGCAGTACAGCCTAGCAGTCCCACTTCCCCGGGTGCTTCTCACAAAGACGCCGAGGGAGAGACGGGATCTGAAGGAGGGGATGAGGAAGCTTCCGTGGGTCCGCAAGCCCAGACCAAGGCTGACTCGTCAAGGGTGTTAGAGGTCAGGACTGTGGTTACCCTGGGGGTGGGCTTACACAGAGCCATTCACATTCTGAAAAAGTATCCATTCTGCTCTTGTTTGTATGTTTACCCCCCTCCCCCAAATCTTTTAAAAACAGATTCTCTTGGTTGCTGGGAACACACACGGGGAAGCTGTGTGTGAGGGGTTATGATCCAGGGGACAGGGAGGATAAGCCCCCCACTCGTAGGGCCAGGAGTGGCTCAGCTTTGTGAGCTGAGGATGGCCCACGAGGTCCCAAAAAGAAGGGTCCCTGCTCCGTCCCTGCTCTGTGCACCCCATTCCCAGCCTGAGAAGCCCAGAGCCACCCACCCCCCCACACACACACCAGGGAGGAGAGCCAGTCACCCTGGCTTCCAGGCTCCGGCTCCAAGGCTCCCGGCACTAGGAGCTATTTTCAGCTTTCATGCTCTGTCTGTCTCTCGCCCGCTCCCTCCCTCCCTCCCTCCTCCGCTTCTTCCCCTCCCGCTCCATCTGTCCTCCCCTCCACCCTGCATTTCTACACAGGATGGCTCACAGACAGCTCCTCCCCGTGCCCACCTGCCACCATTCGATGGATGTCAAAGCAAGCCCTGGGGACTTCCCTGGAGGTCCAGTGATTAAGACTCTGAGCTTCCAATGCAGGGGGCGCGGGTTCGATCCCCGATCAGGGAAATAAGATCACACGTGCCGCACGGCACGGCCAAAAAAAATAAATGAATAAAAAATAAAGTTATAGAAAGTGAGGGGATGGAAAAAGATATTCCATGCAAATGGAAATCAAAAGAAAGCTGGAGTAGCAATTCTCATATCAGAAAAAATAGACTTTAAAATAAAGACTATTACAAGAGACAAAGAAGGACACTATATAATGATCAAGGGATCGATCCAAGAGGAAGCTATAACAATTGTAAATATTTATGCACCCAACATAGGAGCACCTCAATACATAAGGCAAATACTAACAGCCATAAAAGGGGAAATCGACAGCAACACAATCATAGTAGGGGACTTTAACACCCCACTTTCACCAATGGACAGATCATCCAAAATGAAAATAAATAAGGAAACACAAGCTTTAAATGATACATTAAACAAGATGGACTTAATTGATATTTATAGGACATTCCACCCAAAAACAACAGAATACACATTTTTCTCAAGTGCTCATGGAACATTCTCCAGGATAGATCATATCTTGGGTCACAAATCAAGCCTTGGTAAATTTAAGAAAATTGAAATCGTATCAAGTATCTTTTCCGACCACAACGCTATGAGACTAGATATCAATTACAGGAAAAGATCTGTAAAAAATACAAACACATGGAGGCTACACAATACACTACTTAATAACGAAGTGATCACTGAAGAAATCAAAGGGGAAATCAAAAAATACCTAGAAACAAATGACAATGGAGACACGATGACCAAAAACCTATGGGACGCAGCAAAAGCAGTGCTAAGAGGGAAGTTTATAGCAACACAAGCCTACATCAAGAAACAGGAAACATCTCGAATAAACAACCTAACCTTGCACCTAAAGCAATTAGAGAAAGAAGAACAAAAAAACCCCAAAGCCAGCAGAAGGAAAGAAATTATAAAGATCAGGTCAGAAATAAATGAAAAATAAATGAAGGAAACAATAGCAAAAATCAATGAAATTAAAAGCTGGTTCTTTGAGAAGATAAACAACATTGATAAACCATTAGCCAGACTCATCAAGAGAAAAAGGAGAAGACTCAAATCAATAGAATTAGAAATGAAAAAGGAGAAGTAACCACTGACACTGCAGAAATACAAAAGATCATGAGAGATTACTACAAGCAACTCTATGCCAATAAAATGGACAACCTGGAAGAAATGGACAGATTCTTAGAAATGCACAAACTGCCGAGACTGAACCAGGAAGAAATAGAAAATATGAACAGACCAATCACAAGCACTGAAATTGAAACTGTGATTAAAAACCTTCCAACAAACAAAAGCCCAGGACCAGATGGCTTCACAGGTGAATTCTATCAAACATTTAGAGAAGAGCTAACACCTATCCTTCTCAAACCCTTCCAAAATATTGCAGACGGAGGAACACTCCCAAACTCATTCTACGAGGCCACCATCACCCTGATACCAAAACCAGACAAAGATGTCACAAAGAAAGAAAACTACAGGCCAATATCACTGATGAACATAGATGCAAAAATCCTCAACAAAATACTAGCAAACAGAATCCAACAGCACATTAAAAGGATCATACACCATGATCAAGTGGGGTTTATCCCAGGAATGCAAGGATTCTTCAATATACGCAAATCAATCAACGTGATACACCATATTAACAAATTGAAGGAAAAAAACCATATGATCATCTCAATAGATGCAGAGAAAGCTTTCGACAAAATTCAACACCCATTTATAATAAAAGCCCTGCAGAAAGTAGGCATAGAGGGAACTTTCCTCAACATAATAAAGGCCATATATGACAAACCCACAGCCAACATTGTCCTCAATGGTGAAAAACTGAAACCATTTCCACTAAGATCAGGAACAAGACAAGGTTGCCCACTCTCACCACTATTATTCAACATAGTTATGGAAGTGTTAGCCACAGCAATCAGAGAAGACAAAGAAATAAAAGGAATCCAACTCGGAAAAGAAGAAGTAAAGCTGTCACTATTTGCAGATGACATGATACTATACATAGAGAATCCTAAAGATGCTACCAGAAAACTCCTAGAGCTAATCAATGAATTTGGTAAAGTAGCAGGATACAAAATTAATGCACAGAAATCTCTTGCATTTCTATACACTAATGACGAAAAATCTGAAAGTGAAATTAAGAAAACACTCCCGTTTACCATTGCAACAAAAAGAATAAAATATCTAGGAATAAACCTACCTAAGGAGACAAAAGACCTGTATGCAGAAAATTATAGGACACTGATGAAAGAAATTAAAGATGATACAAATAGATGGAGAGATATACCATGTTCCTGGATTGGAAGAATCAACATTGTGAAAATGACTCTATTACCCAAAGCAATCTACAGATTCAATGCAATCCCTATCAAACTGCCACTGGCATTTTTCACAGAACTAGAACAAAGAAATTCACAATTTGTATGGAAACACAAAAGACCCCGAATAGCCAAAGCAATCTTGAGAACGAAAAATGGATCTGGGGGAATCAGGCTCCCTGACTTCAGACTATATTACAAAGCTACAGTAATCAAGACAGTTTGGTACTGGCACAAAAACAGAAATATAGATCAATGGAACAGGATAGAAAGCCCAGAGATAAACCCACGCACATATGGTCACCTTATCTTTGATAAAGGAGGCAAGAATATACAGTGGAGAAAAGACAGCCTTTTCAATAAGTGGTGCTGGGAAAATTGGACAGATACATATAAAAGTATGAAATTAGAACACTCCCTGACACCATGCACAAAAATAAACTCAAAATGGATTAAAGACCTAAGTGTAAGGCCAGACACTATCAAACACTTAGAGGAAAACATAGGCAGAACACTCTATGACATACATCACAGCAAGATTCTTTTTGGCCCAGCTCCTAGAGAAATGGAAATAAGAACACAAATAAACAAATGGGACCTAATGAAAGTTAAAAGCTTTTGCACAGCAAAGGAAACCATAAACAAGACCAAAAGACAACCATCAGAATGGGAGAAAATATTTGCAAATGAAGCAACTGACAAAGGATTAATCTCCAAGATTTACAAGCAGCTCATGCAGCTCAATAACAAAAAAACGAACAACCCAATCCAAAAATGGGCAGAAGACCTAAATAGACATTTCTCCAAAGAAGATATACAGATTGCCAACAGACACATGAAAGAATGCTCAACATCCTTAATCATTAGAGAAATGCAAATCAAAACTACAATGAGATATCATCTCACACCGGTCAGAATGGCCATCATCAAAAAATCTAGAAACAATAAATGCTGGAGAGGGTGTGGAGGAAAGGGAACACTCTTGCACTGTTGGTGGGAATGTAAATTGATACAGCCACTATGGAGAACAGTAAAAACTACAAATAGAACTACCATACGACCCAGCAATCCCACTACTGGGCATATACCCTGAGAAAACCATAGTTCAAAAAGAGTCATGTACCAAAATGTTCATTGCAGCTCTATTTACAATAGCCAGGACATGGAAGCAACCTAAGTGTCCATCATCGGATGAATGGATAAAGAAGATGTGGCACATATATACAATGGAATATTACTCAGCCATAAAAAAATGAAATGGAGGTATTTGTAGTGAGGTGGATGGAGTTAGAGTCTGTCATACAGAGTGAAGTAAGTCAGAAAGAGAAAAACAAATACAGTATGCTAACACATATATACGGAATCTAAGGAAAAAAAAAAAAAGGTCATGAAGAACCTAGTGGCAAGACGGGAATAAAGACATAGACCTACTAGAGAATGGACTTGAGGATATGGGGAGGGGGTGGGGTGAGATGTGACAGGGTAAGAGAGTGTCATGGACATATATACACTACAAAATGTAAAATAGATAGCTAGTGGGAAGCAGCCACATAGCACAGGGAGATCAGCTCGGTGCTTTGCGACCACCTAGAGGGGTGGGATGGGGAGGGTGGGATGGAGGGAGATGCAAGAGGGAAGAGAAATGGGAACATATTGTATGTGTATAACTGATTCACTTTGTTATAAAGCAGAAGCTAACACACCATTGTAAGGCAATTATACTTCAATAAAGATGTTTAAAAAATAAATAAATAAATAAATAAAGTTATAGTGATGAAACAGCCCTAGTGGTGCAAGGATGGGACGTATAGCTCTATGGTATGGAATAAAGGTCCAGAAACACATATATGAGAACTTGATATGACAGAAAGTGGGGAAATTAAGGAGTTTTCAATAAATGGCATTAGGACAATTGCATATCCATGTGGGAAAAAGTAAATTAGAAAAAAAAAAAAAAAGCCATCCCTGGTCAGGTGTGACCTTGGGCCCAGGGCCATTGGCACACGTTGTCATGTGGGACGTTCTTCCTTAGACTCCTCCCTCCCTCCTGTGTCACTGTCACTTCCTCCAGAACCTTCCTGGACTCCCCTCCACAAGCCCGGGGTGTGCCCTCACCCGCCCTGGATCACCAGAATTCCAATCCCTACCCACCCTTCCCCGCCAGGTAAAGAACTGTGCATGGTCAATAAGACCGTAGAGGTCATTGGCCATTGCTATTGCAGCTGGAATTGTTACTGTGTTTAGATAGGGTGACCAACACCCGCCCCCAGTTTGCCCAGGACCGCTCAGGTTTGAGCACTGAAACTCTGGGGAAACCCTCAGTCCCGGGGGGCCCCAGAAGGCTGGTCAGCCTATTTAGGACAGATCTTTCACTTGATCTCCCAACCCCCGAGAGCCAGATAGGGAATCTCCCCCCTCCTTCCATTGTAACCTTCATTCATTCATCCACTCATCCCTTTATTCAACTCCTTTATTCAGCAAGTATTTATGAAGCATCTACTACACAGCAGACACTCTTCTAGGTGCTGGGGACATAACAGCATCCCTGTCCTCAAAGAGCTCACGTTCTAGCGAGGGCAGCAAACAGTAAACTGAGAAGGTGTGATTTATTACATGGGGATGATGTCTCGGAGACCACTGCAGGGCAGGGGAGGTGGGAGAGGAAAGGGGCAGTTCTAAATGCAGGCGCTGACGGGATTGGGGCAGACCTTGCCCTGGGCCAGGCTGGTTGCTTCAACACAGCTGTCCTCGCCCAGGGCCATCCCGCCCCCGCCTCACCCAGTTCTTCCGTGATGTGTGGGGAAAATCTGTGGTTGTCACAACTGGGGGGGGAGGGGCCCCTGGAATCAAATGGGTGCGGCCAGAGATGCTGCTGAACCCCACACAGTGCCCAGGAGGGGCCCTCAGCAGAGGATGACCCGCCCCGAATAACCCCAGTGCCGCGGGGGAGACCCTGCACTAATATTATTCAGACCCGCTGGTGCCCCCAGATTCCTGCACAGGCAGGGACTCTAACCGGGTCACCTCTATCCCGAGGTGACCTAGAGTGGGGCAGCCAGGAGGGCTGAGATGAGTATCAGGGGTGAAATGACAAATCTCTGTGCCCACTCTCCCCGCCGCACCCCAGGGGCAATGGCCTCTATCTCCTCCCTGTGCAGGTAGCTTTTCCCTGAGCCATTTCTTCTTGTCAAGGTCCCTGTCGCAGGTTGGGTTCCCCGAAGATGACATTGAGAGCAAGGGTTGGAGTGCAGGTGGTTGATGTGAGACGTGCAGGAACAGATACAGCTGCCATAGGGTCCCGCAATTCCACTCCTGGGCATAGATCTGGAGAAAACTCTAATTCAAAACTATACATACACCCCTGGGATTTTCCTGGTGGTCCAGTGGATAAGACTCTGCGCTTCCAGTACAGGGGGCATGGGTTCCATCTCTGCTCAGGGAACTAAGATCTCACATGCTGTGTGACAAAAAAAGAAGAAAGAAAGAAAGAGGGGGGGGGAGAAAGAAAGAAAGAAAAGAAAGAGAGAAAGAAAGAAAGAAAGAAAGAAAGGAAGGAAGGAAGAAAGAAGAAAGAGAAAGAAAGGAAGGAAGGAAGGAAGAAAGAAAGGAAGAAAGAACGAAAGAAAGAAAGAAAGAAAGAAAGAAAGAAAGAAAGAAAGAAAGAAAGAAAGAAAGAAAGAAAGAAAGAAAAAAGAAAGAAAAAAAAGAAAGAAAAGATACATGCACCCCAATGTTCATTGCAGCACTATTTACAATAGCCAAGACATGGAAGCTACCTAAATGTCCACTGATGGATGAATGGATAAAGAAGATGTGGTACATATATACAATGGAATATTATTTAGCCATAAAAAGAATGAAATAATGCTATTTGCAGCAATGTGGATCAACCTAGAGATTATCATACTAAGTGAAGTAAGTCAGAAGAGAAAGACAAATATCATATGATCTCACTTATATGTGAAATCTAAAATACGACACAAATGAACTCGTCTACGAAACAAAAACAGACTCACAGACATAGAGAACAGACTTGTGGTTGCCAAGGGGGAGAAACAGTGAGGGAGGGTTGGTTTGGGAGTTTGGGGTTAGCAGATGCAAACTATTAAATATAGGATGGATAAACTACAACGTCCTACTGTCTAGCACAGGGAACTATATTCAATATCCTGTGATAAGCCATAATGGAAAAGAAAAAAGTTTTATTTATACGTTCCATCCCTAAGTGAGCTGGTCCATCCCCTCCCATGGTTCTAAGTGCAGCCCGAGGCTGCAGACTTCCCACCGTGGTCTTCAGCTCCAAAGCAAGCCACCTGCAAACCACCCACATCTTCCCAGGGGCTGGCAACTCTCCTTTGTTACTGATTCCAAGACGCATCCAGATAGCAAAAATGTGACCATGAAAAGAAACTCAGGCATGTTCAAATCAGGGAAATAACATTCTTATCTCTGTTGAGTACTCGCTTAATTTTAGAGTAGCTTAGAGTTACAAAAAAGTTGCAAAGATCTGTACAGAGTGTACAGAGTGCTGTGGACCCTGACCCAGTACCCCTATTTCCAACACGTTAGTACGTTAGTACGACATGTTTATCCAACTAAGGAACCAAGATGGATGCATTGTTATTAACTAAAGTCCACACTTTATTAGAATTTCCCTAGTATTCCCCTAACATCCTTTTTCTGTCCCAGTCTCCTCTGGGCTGTGACATTTCTCAGACGTCCCTGGGTTTTGATACCTTGAAAGTTTTGAGGAGGACTGGTCAGATATTCTGTCCCTCAATTTGTTTGTCTGTTTGTTTTCTGATGTTTTCTTAGGGTTGGTCTGGAGTTATGGGGTTTAGGGCGGAAGATCCAGACAGAGATAAAAATGCCATTCTCCTCAGGTCACATCAAGAATACACACCATCAACGGGACTTATGACAAATGATTTTACCTTTGATCACCTGGCCAGTATCTTTTTTTTTTTTTTTTGCTGCAATGGGTCTTCATTGCGTGCGGGCTTCTGCAGTTGTGGCAAGGGGGCTCAGTAGTTCTGGCTCCCAGGATCTAGAGCACAGGCTCAGTAGTTGTGGCCCACGGGCTTAGTTGATCTGCAGTACCTGGGATCTTCCCGGACCAGGGCTTGAACCTGTGTCCCCTGCATTGGCAGGCGGATTCTTTTCTTTTCTTTTTTTCTTTTGCAACCAAAACTTTAATCCCAAGGATTCTCACAAAACATATTACAAATGACAGCATGAAAAAAAAAAATTGCACAGTAACTCAAAGTTCAGCTCTACAATATACTCTTAATCTGGCAGGACATTGGTATCTTGATAATCTCAAATTTCCAAAAAATATTACAAAGAGCTATGTATTCATGTACAGCAATCACAGAGGGGACTTATGACCTAACTCAAAGGTAAACTAACTTCCTTGAAACTTCTTAGATTCTAAACTCCCTGGACAACCTCTTGTCCGGTGTGAGGACTAGTGGAATTTTTAAACCTCTAATCTAGGGTAAGGGTGAGGCTTTCATTTTTACCTGCTGGCTTGTGTTCACAGCACCTTTTAAAGACTGCTTGCTTAATTACAGCTGCATACCATATCCCAGCTACAGAAAGTCTTTTCAATGTTCACCAGTGTTGTTTCCATAATAGTAAACATCACACTTTAGGTGGGCAGGAGTTAGAGTTTTATTATCAGTCTAGGCAAGACCAAAAATTCAAAGCAAATTCAATTTTGCTTAAGGGAACATTGTAAGGTAACAATTCTTCATATTACATGCCTTATAGGACCCATTTCAAACCATAGAGAATGACACCTTTATGTGTCACTGTCCCAAGAAACAAACAAATGTGAACAACTAAAACATTTAAAAAGTGCACCAAGCTTCGGAAGTCTCAAACAAAACTTGAATTTTCTGTACATACTCCTGTCAAATGAAGTTATTGCCTGTACACCACTCCTCTTGCAAAGTGGTCTTCTATTTCCTTTCATTTGACCTAGATCAGCTAGAAGACCTAGAGAAAGATCGGGACGGCTTGTGATTTCTCTCCTGGGACAATGATCTCTCTCTTCTCCTATATCTAGAAAGGGACCTGCTCTGGCTGACGGAGAAGGCTCTCCATCTTGGAGATGTGTGGGAGGTGGAGGACTCCTCCTCCGATAATCATCTCGAGGGCGACGACCCCAAGAAGGAGGCGGTCACGATTTCGACTTCTCTTTTACCCATTCGACAGGTCCACTCTTACTCAGCAGCCACATAGTGTTCTCCCATCTAGTTCTCGGACAGCATCGGCTGCATCTCGGGGATCTTCACATTCAACAAGAGCGAGGTTGGCAGGGTTTTTAGCAACCCACACACTTCAGAGTGGTCCATAATAGCCTAAAGCTCGTTCCAATTCAGCCTTGTTACCACTGTTTCCAAGATTCCCTACATAAACTTTACAGTCCAACGGACAGGAATCATGATGCAAGACCCTCGTGGCTCCTGGGTTTCACGGGCCACAGGGTGGTCCCGGGCCTCTAGAATCTGGCAGCTGAATCTGCTCGCACAAGCTGTCCTGTGGGGATGCGTTTCCCCCTATGTGTCCAGCACGGGTCCCTGCTGTCTTGACCCGGCCTCCCAGGTGAGAGGGTGAACCCCAGCTCCCTGGAGCAGACACTCAGAGCCCTGGTGACCGGACTCACGGCTGACGGGGCTGGAGCGGCGGCTGGACATGTGTGGCCAGCCTGGTGGTGTTTGGCCCCGTCTGCAGTTCCAGTTCCAGCTGAGAAAGAGCCTCCCTGTGTTATTTTCTCCTGGTTGTGTAAGGATCCCCGGTGTCATTTGACAGAAATGTAGATGGTGTGTTCTTTCTCTCTTTTCTCCCTGCTTCCTCTCCTCCCTCTCTCCCTCCCTGTCCCTCTTTCCCTGTTCCGCTCTCCCTCTACCTCTTGCCCTCTCCCTCTCTCTCTCTCCCTCTCTCTCTCTCCGTCTGTCTCTCCCTCTCTCCCTCCCTCTCTCCCTCTCCCTCTTCCTCTCTCCCTCTGCCCCTTTCCTCTCCCTCTTTCCTCTCCCTCTTTCCTCTCCCTCTTTCCTCTCCCTCTTTCCTCTCCCTCTTCCCTCTCCTCTCTCCCTCTCCCTCTCTCCCTCCCTCTATCCCTGTGCCTGTTTCCCTGTCCTTGTTTCCCTGTTCCGCTCTCCCTCTACCTGTTTCCCTCTCCCTCTCTCCCCCCCTCTCCCTCTCCCTCCACCTCCTTCCCTCTCTGGAGAGGGAAGGAGGTGGAGGGAGAGGGACAGAGAGCAGGAGAGGGAGGGGGGAGAGGGAGAGAGGCATAGAGGGAGGGAGGGAAAGACAAAGACGTCTCTCCCTCCCTCCCTCTATCCCTCTCTCTCCCTCCCTCTCCTCCCTTTCCCTCTCCCTCCGTCTCTCCATCTCCCTCACTCCCTCCCAGAGAGGGAGAGACGGAGGGGGAGGCAGAGACAAGGGAGAGGGAGAGAAGGAGAGGGAGAGAGAGGGGGGAGAGAGGGAGAGAGAGAGAGAGAGGTCTCTTCCTCCCTCCCTCTCCCTCTCTCCTCCTTCTCTCCCTCTCTCCCTCACTCTCCCTCCCTCTCCCTCTCTCCCTTCCAGAGAGAGAGAGATGGAGGGAGAGGCAGAGACGAGGGAGAGGGGGAGAGGGAGAGGGGGGAGAGAGGGACACGGAGAGGGAGGGAGACAGAGAGGGAAGCAGGCACCCTCTCTCCTTCTCCCTCTCCCTACCTCCTTCTCCGACTCCCCCTCTCCTTCGCTCCCTCCCTCTCCTCTCCATCTGTCTCTCCCTCTCCCTCCCTCCCTCTAGGAGAGGGAGAGGAAGGGAGGGAGAGGGAGAGAGGGAGGTGGAGGGAGATGGAGTGGGGGAGACGTCTCGCCCTCCCTCCCTCTCCGTCCCTCGCCCTTTCCCTTCCTCTCTCTCTCTCCCTCCCTCTGTCTCTCCCTCTCCCTCCGTCTCTCCCTCTCCCTCACTCCCTCCCAGAGAGGGAGAGATGGAGGGAGAGGGGGAGAGGGAGGGGGGAGAGAGGGAGAGGGAGAGGGAAGAGGGAGAGAGGGAGAGAAGGAGGAGAGAGGGAAAGGGAGGAAGAGACCTCTCTCTCTCTCCCTCTCTCCGTCTCTCCCCCCTCTCTCCCCCTTCTCTCTCCCTCTCCCTCTCTCCCTCTCCTTTGTCTCTGCTTCTTCCTCCGTCTCTCCGTCTCTGGGAGGGAGTGAGGGAGATGGAGAGAGGGAGGGAGAGAGAGGGATAGAGGGAGGGAGAGAGAGACGTCTTTGTCTTTCCCTCCATCCCTCTATCCCTCTCTCCCTCTCCCCCCTCTCTCTCCCTCTCCCCCTCTCCCTCTCCTGCTCCCTCTCCCTCTCTCTCCACCTCCTTCCCTCTCCAGAGAGGGAAGGAGGTGGAGAGAGAGGGAGAGGGAGCAGGAGAGGGAGAGAGGGAGAGGGAAAGAGGTAGAGGAAGAGCGGAACAGGGAAACAGAGACAGGGAAAGGGGACAGGGAGAGAGGGAGAGGGAAAGAGGGAGAGGGAGAGCGGAGCAGGGAAACAGGGACAGGGAAACAGGGACAGGGAAAGGGGACAGGGAGAGAGGGAGAGGGAAAGTGGGAGAGGGAGAGGGGGAGGGATAGAGGGAGAGGGCAATAGGGACAGGGAGAGAGGGACAGGGATGGAGGGAGGGAGAGAAGGACAGGGCAAGAGGGACAGGGAGAGAGGGAGGGAGAGAGGCAGAGGGAGAGATGGAGGGAGAGGGAGAGTGAGAGGCAGGGAGGGAGGGATGGAGGGAGAGAGGGAGGCAGAGAGGGAGAGAGGGAGAAGGGCTGATGGGGGCTCCCTCCCCGTCCCATCCTCACCCCACTGCTTTCTCTTTTTTCTGCTTCAACAAACACCAGGCGCCATTTAGATCAGCCCTGAAGTCAACGTTGATGCTTGGACGGCCTGACCTCCCCGCTGCCTTCCAGCCCGGGACCACAGCTGGGAGATGAAGTCTGCGGGGCCCTGGGCGGTGGCGGCGGGCTGCACAGGCACCTCCTCTGACGCCCAATCTCTCCTCGTTTACGAGGCAGCCACCAGCTCCCCTCCCTGACTCCCCAAGATTTGGGGCCTTTTTAATATGTGTCGATAATGCCATGAGCTACTATTTAACTTTTCCACGAGGACCCATCTCCCGAAATGCAGTGGTTTTCAGCCTTGGCTGCACTAGAGAACCCCCAGGGAAGGGAGAGAAGTCTGTACCTCCCTCTCTCTCCCTCTCCCTCCGTATCTCCTTCTGGCTCTCTCCCTCTCCCTCTCCCTCTCCCTCTGGGGTGATGCCCGATGAGCTCAGATTCGCAGATGTTCCCCCCATCCCCTCTCTGTGCCTTGCGTGGGGTCTGGGCCTTCTCACTGTGGCCCGGGTACAGCCTTGACATTCAGACATCGGTTCCTGCAAGGACACTTGCGTTTGGTCCATACCGCTTGTGGCTGCAGTCTGTGCTTCTCCCGTTTAGCATCTTCAGTAGATGGGGGCTGTGCATGAGCCCTTCATCTTCCCCGCAGACACCACTGGTGCTTGCTCGGCCTCGCGGGTGATGCAGGGGGCACGGGGGACAGTCCTGTGTCCCCACCTTCTTGGGCTGCAGACAGGCCACGTTGGTCCTGTGGTGACTGGGGGCTTCCAGGAGAACCCCACCGCAGACCCGGAGAGGTGGCCCCAGAGAAGGTGGCGTACGCCTGGGGCCGGGCCTCACCAGCCAGCCACGGGCCACCTACAGCAACAGGTGTCTCACCGTCCAGGGGCTAGGTGTTTGGGCGCCGTGGGGATGAGTTGCTGTCTGCACGGCAGCCGAGCTTGTATTGTTGAGCCGGGGAGGCCCTGGGTGGCTCCTGGAGAGCCTGGTCGCATTTCTTCCTGCCCTTGGCCTTAGAGCTCATCACAGTTCATGCCGTTTCTGGTTCCAAAAGGACCTGTGTTCACAAAGACCACGTGTTAGGACAGCACCAAAGTGTCTAGAAATCCGGGCCAGGAGGAGGAGGGAGGGTGATTGGCTGTGCCCGCCAGTGGCCTGAGAGCCCTGCCCGCCCGCAGAGACCTGGCCCGGGGCCCGTGGGGAGGGCGTGGCCCACGGTCCCCAGCGCTGGCCGTCTCTGGGTTCCAGGAGAACTGCGCGATCCTCGGCGAGCTGGTAAGGCTGCAGGCTCAGAAGTCCCGCCTGCTGGGGTTCAGCACGCGTGCCGACTCCGTGCTGGAGATGAACATGGCCAAGACCAGCCAGGTGGTGGCCACTTTCCTAGGTAACCCCGCCTCCCCGAGTCTCAGTGGGGACGGGGGTCAGGCGGACCTTGACTGGACGTGGTGCTGCCTGAGACCCCACTGTGTCAGCCCTTGGGGGTCGCCTTCCCCAACCCTTCATTCTGCCTCGAGGGGTGTGGGGTGTGGGGTGGCTGGGGGGCTGCAACAGGGACATAGCTGAGCCTCTCCCCTCCGGCCGCAGATGAGCTGGCCCAGAAGCTGAAGCCCCTCGGGGAGCAGGAGCGGCCGTGATCTTGGAGCTAAAGAAGGCCGAGTGCCAGAGGCGGGGCCTGCACTTTGACGGGCCCATCAACGTCTAGGACCTGTGCTACTACATGAACCAGGGGGAGGAGATGCGCTACCACGTGGACCAGTACCTGCTCAATGAGTCCTTCCCCATGCAGGTGGTCACGCGCGGGCGGCTGGGCATCTCCCAGGAGCTGCTGGGGCTGACCTTCGACCTGCAGGAGGGCGCCAACATGTGTCACGAAGATGTGAGGCTCTACACGGTCCGGGACGCGGCCGCGGGCAAGGTCATCCATCGGCAAGTTCTACCTGGACCTCTACCCTCGGTGCATGCTTGGGGGAACCTGTCGGCCGTGGGCCGGGGCTCCTCTGTGGAAGCGGGGCCTCACCCGTGTCCCTCCCCAGGGAAGGGAAGTCCAGGCACATGGCCTGCTTTGGCCTGCAGCCGGGCTGCCTGCAGCAGGATGGGAGGCGCCAGATCGCCATCGTGCCTATGGTGGCCAACTTCACCAAGCCTAAGCCCAACCCGCCCTCCCTGTTGCAGCATGATGAGCTGGAGACCTACTTCTATGAGTTCTGGCAAGCAATGCACCAGCTCCCCTCCCAGGTGAGTGTGGGCGCGGGGCTGCAGGCAGGTGGCGGGGAGGGCCCGGGCTCTCCCGTGGTCCTCAGACAGGCCCTCGCCACGGGATTCTTCCGCTGATGTCACCCCGCACGAGGCGGCGCCCTCGTTGTCAGTTTCCATCATCAAACCCCACGCACTGGGCGTGTAAACAACGGAAGTGGATGTCCTCGAGACTCTGGAGGCTGGAAGCCCCAGATCAAGGAGTCAGGACTGGTTCCCTGCATGTTAAATACATGTATTCAAGAGTTGCCTTTAAAAAAGACAAAAGAAAAGAAAGGAATATTGCATGCAAGTCTGGTGACAAGCGGTGATGAGAACCAGAGGGTAGGCTCTGGGGCCTGGAGCGACGCGCCCTGTGAGGCCCTGGGGCTGCTGGCAGTCTCGGTGGAGGCTCAGCAAGTCCCAGTGACTTCCCCACGGGGGGGGGTCCCCAGCTGAGCGTCTGGGCCCAGGACCCAGTGCTCGTTCAGTCTTCCTGCGGTCAGCCCTTCGTCCTGAGAGCGACGCTCTCACAGGCTGCACCGGAGCGCGTGGGGACACTTTACTGAGCTGTGCAGCCGTCACTACTGCCCTGTTTTGGAACATTTCCCTCACCCCAAAAATGTCCCTCATGCCTTTAGTTATGATTCCCTCCCCTCCCCTGCCCCTGACAACCAGGAACCCACTCTGACTCTGTGGATCTACCTGTTCTGGACGTTTCCCCTCAGTGGGGTCACACCCTGTGTGTCCTTCTGTGTCTGACTTCTCTCGCTGAGCATCGTGTTCTCAGGGTGCATCCACGTGGCAGCGAGTGTCAGGGCTCCACAGCTGTGCGTGGCTGAGGGCCGGAAAAAGACAAACGAAAAGAAAGGCACGTTGCCTGCGAATCTGGTGACAGCCGGTGATGAGAACCAGAGGGTAGGCTCTGGGGCCGGGAGCGCCGCGCCCTGTGAGGCCCTGGCGCTGCTGCCAGTCTCGGTGGGGCACGGGCAGCGCCGTCCCCCAGGAGCTGCTGGACAAGCTCATCAAGTCCCGGCTGGCCAACCCCAGTGCGGCCGGGCCAAGGGAATGCAAAGGGGCTTCCGGACCGCCCGGCTGCAAAGTGCGCCCTGGACTCAGTGCCAGCTCCCCCGTCTCCTTCCTCCTGCCCTCCAGGCCTCTTCAACCTGCGCCAGATCGTCCTGGCCAAGGTGGACCAGGCCCTGAACACGCAGACGCCCGCCGACCCGGCCCAGGAGAATGCCCGCCTCTGCCAGGAGATCCTCGGGGTCCCAGCCACGCCAGGTAGCCAAGCGCACGCCGGGCCCACCTTAGCGGTCGGTTGGCAGCTACTGCCCAGGTCAAGAGGATCCTCTGGTCGTGTGTGAAGGGGGACCGACTGACGGGCTCTGGCAAAGGCCCACTGACCTCTGGCCTCTTCCTGCCTCGGTTCCTGGGCTGGTCCCTCCAGCTGTGGCCCACGGAGTCCGAGGGTGGGGTGGGCGTATCTGCACGTGCTTTCTGGAAAGCCTGGAAGAGACAGGAGAGGGCTTCATACCCTGGATGGAACACGTCGACGAGGTTTGCCCGTGCGTGTCAGTGCGGAGATGCAGTTCACTCCCTCGTGAGCGCTTTAACCCGCGCTCTCCCCATGCTGGAGGGCGAGCCCTGACTCATCCCTCGGAGCCTCGGGCAGCTGACCTTGTAAGAGGCTTAGGGGGGAACCCTCGTGAGCTTCAGCAGAAAGTCGGCAAAAATTTATTTGTGTCCCCCCACTGAGTTGCCACCAAGGTCCCCGTTTCCTAGAAGTGTTGGGCCAATACTCCCTCTAGTGGCAGGGGACGCAGACAGGGCTGTTTTGAGGCCCCAAGCTCCGGGCTCTGGGAAGGGGCACGGAGTGGCCAGGGGGCCGGGCAGGAGCCTCTCCGCGTGTGTCCCAGGGACCCACCTGCCTGCGACCTTCGGCCACCTGGCAGGAAGCTACGACGCCCAGTCCTATGGCTACCTGTGCAGCGAGGTGTACTCCGCGGACACGTTCCACACACGTTTCAAGCAGGAGGGCGTCCTGAGTGGCAAGGTGAGAGGCCGGCCTGCCGTGCAGACCAACAAGAAGGTCCTTGGCCTGGGCCTAAATGCTTGTGCCGCCCGCCTGGGCCTGCCAGGCTCTGAGGGCCCTGCCCTGGACCCCCTGCTCCCCTGCCCTTTGTTCAGTCACAGCAGAGGTGGCCACACCCACACCCTCAGTGAAGGGGGTGCTCCACCATCCTGCAGCCCCGCCCCCTCTCGTCAGGTTGCCATGGACTACAGAAGCTGCATTCTGAGGCCAGGGGGCTCCGAGGATGCCAAGGGCATGGTGAAGCTCTTCCTGGGTTGTGACCCCACGCAGGACGCCTTCCTCCTGAGCAAAGGGCTGCAGGTTGAGGGCTGCAAGCCGCAGGCCTGCTGACGGCACGGGGTTTTGCCCCCCCAGGCGGGCCGGGTGCCTTAGCGCCCTGTCGGGGTGGGGGAGGGGCCGCGTGTCCTCCCAGCCCCCGAGTCCCCGGCGGCCGGCCTAGGCCAAAAGTCTCCACCTGGAAGTGTCTGGAAAGCCTGGCATCAAGGCTCCCCCTTGTTGCACTAATGCAATCCCTTCCTGGGGAGCTTTCCTGGTAACAAAACGGTTCTTTGAAAACGCAGCCATTAATAAAAAGACTCTACTCCTGGTCTCTGCCTGCCGTCCCTTCCACCACAGGAGTGGCATGGGGGCCGTCACACTGGGGGGAGTTCTGACCTTGGTCGGGGATCAGCCCTGGGGCCGTGGTGACGCGTCTGGGTCACTGGGAGATGGCTGAGCTGTGGGGTGAGTTCAGATGGGGATGGTGTCTCGCACCCCAGCCGGGCAGGCTCTCCAGTGAGGGGGTGTCAGTTTCCTGCCGGCCTCTCGCCCATCACTGTTTGGCATCTCGGGGGCTGTGATTGGCTGGAGCTGGTTCTGGCGGTGGGCACAGCTGCGGGAAGCCCGGCTGTCCCCTTGTCCTGTCCTCCTGCCCACGGCCGGCCGGCTGGCTCCCTCTGGTCATCGGCAGCTGCTGAAGTCTGGACCACAGCAAGGGGCCGCCTTCCTGGGTCCTAGCGATTCTTCCCAAAGGCCTTAGGGATGTGTTTTGGTGGCAGTAGGAATTCAGAGAGGGTGCTGCACCACTGGAGCGGTAGGGTGGCTCTGGACCGTCCCGTGTGTCCTTCCCTGGCCTTTGAGCTCCTCGGGAGCCCTGCCTCCAGCCCTTCGCCCCCACAAAGGATGCCAGGCAGCAGAGCGAGGGCGCGGGTGGCGCCCCGACCTTCTCCCCGTGGCCCAGGCGGGCAGGCCGTGCCACACTCTGTCGCCCCCTCAGCCTGCCCGCCCGTTCTCACCCGCCCTAGGCCAGTCGGTTGTGAACCAGGCTGTGGTGTCTGCCCTTCTGCAGACCCGGCTCAGCTCCCTGCACCCACTTCGGTGTCTTCTGTGTTCTGGGCTGGTTGCAGGCCCAGAGCCGGTGGGCAGGCACCCCGTGGCCGGGAGGGCTGTTCGTGTGAATTCCCTGGGGCTTGAAAAGGAGCACAGCTGGCCTTCCATCAGGCACCTCTCGATGGATATGGAAGGGGCGTGTCGGGGCCTGGGGTCTGCTTGTCTTCCTGTGCACCGAGCCCCCAGATGGTCTCCGTGCAAAATCCAGGTGTGGCGTTGGCACCCCAGCCGTGTGCCGGGCAGTCCGTGGCGGGCGCCACAGGCCTCGGGCTGGTGGGCCACAGGGTTCCCGAGCGGCAGGTCAGGACTGAGAGGGTGAGGCCTCTCCCCGGGTCCAGGGCCCAGGCTGACGCCGGCTGGAGGCCCCTCCGCTCACCGCCTGCACCCCCTAGCCCCTGCCCTCACGTGAGCCCCCAGGGCTGAGCTCAGGTGTTGGATGCCCAGGCTCCCCAGCAGCCCAGCCCGTTCCCAGTCCTCCGTGGTCACTGAAGGACTTGCAAGCAGGTTGCCCCACAGAGACTGCTGTTCTCCGAGCCCTGGGCAGGGGGCAGGGAGGACGGGCACAGGGCCCTGCAGGGGTGTGGTCGCCGGGGCAGACGGAGCAGCTCCACACAGTAAGTAAGAGCATCTCACCAAAAACAGTGCGTTTCTCCAGCCGCCCTGGGACCTGAGCTCAGGTCCTGGGGCAGGAAGGGGCAGCAGTGCAGCTGTTAGCTGTCACTGGGGGTGGACTGTGGCCCGGTGCCACCTCTTAGATCCTCCCCCGTCCCCTTCCGGGGTTGCGACCGGACCCCTGCCAATCGGGTTCTTACTCCTCCCCATCCCCTATGCCTGCTCCATGAAGGTGGAAGGAACACATTTTTAAAAAGGTTGGAGCCTGGGCTTCCCTGGTGGCGCAGTGGTTAAGAATCTGCCTGCCAATGCAGGGGACAAGGGTTCAAGCCCTGGTCCGGGAAGTTCCCACACGCCGCGGAGCAATGAAGCCCGTGCGCCACAACTACTGAGCCTGCGCTCTAGAGCCCAAAAGCCACAACTACTGAGTCCTCGTGCCCCAACTACTGAAGCCCGCGCACCTAGAGCCCGTGCTCCGCAACAAGAGAAGCCACCGCAATGAGAAGCCCACGCACCGCAACGAAGAGTAGCTCCCGCTCACCGCAACTGGAGAAAGCACGCACGCAGCAAGGAAGACCCAATGCAGCCAAAAATAAATAAATAAAACAAATAAATAAATTTTTAAAAATCATATTAAATACCTATTCATGAGATTTTTTAAAATAGTCAGTTAGTTAGTTAATTGTGCCGGGTCTTAGTTGCCACAGGCCAGCTCCTTAGTTGTGGTAATGAGATATTTTATATTCTTTTTTGTTCCTGAACAAAAGCCTCAGAATCCAGTATCTATTTGATAATGCTCACAGCATAGCTCAGCACGGAATAGCCACATTGTTTTTCTTTGGCTGCTATGTACCAAACAGCCTTTTTTACTCTTTTACCAAATGCATGTATTTAATACCTGTTTTAAAAAACATAGGGAGATCTCAAAACTTTAAATTGACTAAGGTAAGATTCTCTCCGTAGTACTACTTATTTGACCAACACCACCTGATAACACTGGTGTGGTGCACTGAGCCTTACTCTAGCATATCGGGATAAACCCTGTTTCGACAAGTGTTCATCCTCCAAGTCTCCAAGGCCTCTCACACACTGCCAGTGAAACTGCTTCTTGCTTGGGAAAGAGTGCCCCAGTTCGTTTCTTTAGAAGCTTGAAGGCTATGTAAGCCCTCCAAAAGGTTAGAGGGCAAAGAACAACTCTAAAATTGGCACATTTGTTTAAAAAAAAAGACCTGTCAATATTACAAGAGCCAGCTTGCTTTCACTTGTGACACGTTTTCTTAGGAGGCAAGGGATGTGGCCATGTGACTTGGACAAGCTGCTTCCCTCTGTCTCAGTGTCCCACCTGTGAGTGGGTAGTCTGACTAAACTTAATTACAGACATCTGAATAAGGATCATGAACAGTGGCATCTAATTTCCAAAATAAAAACAGGAGAATGAGTATGTCTTTTACAACAGGACGTCAAGTCTACCTCAAAGATATTGGTAGCCTTGAGTCCATTGCTTCTCACTGAGTGCAATTGTGCCCCCCAGGGGACATCTGGGAAAGTCTGAAGGTGATTTTGGTTGTCACAACTGGGAGGAGAGAGAGGGAACGTTACGGGCACCTAGTGAATAGAGGTCGGGACCTTGCTAAACACTCTACGATGCACAGGACTCACACACCACAGCAAAGGTTTATCTGGCCCCAAAAGTCAATGCCTTGGTTGAGAAACCCTGCCTCAGAGCAAACCACAGATACTCATCTTTAGCAGGTAACAGGGCATTTACTACCCACTTGTAAACCTACAGACTTCCTGACTTACACAGCTAATCCTGTGGCAGGAATGAAATAGATAGCGTGTGACCATCTGGTATTATCTAGGTTTGCCCCTCAAGTCACATGGGACAGTGCTAGAGACTGACATTTTCTATATTGGAGGTCTTTGGCAAGCCACCAGTTTTCTAACCTAAAAAGCCTAACCTATTATGTGTATTGTAATAATGCTCATTATTACAATACACATAATAACATGACAATTCTGCTTTTATAGAGAAATTATTACATTACACATAATAATTAAGCAGCATTATTACAATACACATAATAACATGACAATTCTGCTTTTATAGAGAAATTAGGTGTGGGAAGGGAGCTTATCTGACATCAGAAGCAAATGCTTTGAACACATCACATCTGCTGGTTCGACTGTCAAATCTTGACAGCTGGAGACGTAGGAAGGTAGACAGGAGAGAACAGACCAAAGTTACGGGCCTGCTGAGTCCTCGGGTCTAACCATAATACACTTCGTACTGTCCTGGGTCCAGGGATGTGTTCTAACACCCTCTCAGTCACTTACAGTCTATAGATAGACCAAGTATAAATTCACAATTACCAGCAAGTGTAACAAGAAAAAAGCAGAGTTAAGAAACTTAAATGCGAGCCCTACCTGGTCTTTTTCTTCTTCATCGACAGAATCATCTGATTTTGCTTTTTCAGAGTCTTCCTCAGGTTTCCATTTGGCAGGGCTGTCACACACAGTAAAGCCAACTGTTAGCTCACCAGACCCTAGACCTCCAGTGGGCACGAAACAACTCACATTCCTCCCTATCAAGAGTACCCTCTCTTTGGAAAGATTCAGGGCATGGTCCCCTCCTCCCTCTGAGAAGCCCTTTTTGCCAGGACATTAAAAGAAGCTTCGAGCTTAATGTTTCTTTGGATGACAGGTTTAGAATACCACCATTTTGCAAACCTTAAGAAATAATGGATCTAGACTTTGATCAATGGCTGCTAGAATCACCGAAGAGACATTACATGCCTCTGATGGACAGCCCCATACCATCAATGAAGTCTCACAAAATAAAGCTGGAATCTGA
Source organism: Eschrichtius robustus (assembly GCF_028021215.1). Classification (NCBI taxonomy): domain Eukaryota; kingdom Metazoa; phylum Chordata; class Mammalia; order Artiodactyla; family Eschrichtiidae; genus Eschrichtius; species Eschrichtius robustus. The sequence goes on along the minus strand of NW_027175690.1, from coordinate 457,122 downwards.
TCAAGACTCTAGACCTAACTACCAGTTTACAGAAAACTGGAGGCAAGGGAACACATTAACCACCAAAACGATGCTGTCAGCCAGACCTAGAAGCTATTAGAAAAAAGACCTATTTTCTTTAAATAAATGGCAAGAAAATAAGGAATCTACCACTTGAAAGGCTTAAGGAGCAAATCAACCAAACTCTGTTACACAAGGGGAAGAATGAACACTGCTATATATTTGTTAGTAAGGAACTGTTACACTTTATAAGGCATGTTTTGTCTTCTTCAAAAGACTGTTTGCTAGATGTTAGCAATTATAGAAAAATATGAATAAAAAACTTGTCAGAGAAAGAGACCTTGTCATCTAGAAATATCGTATTTGTGGATAAGATGACATGTCCGATTTGTTTCAAAGTAATCCAACTGGGAGGATATGGGTGTGTATGGAGTTGTAATCCATTTGGATTAATTTTCACTTGGAGCATATGGGGGTATAGATGAAACAACAGCCAGGAGATGTTAACTGTTGACACTGGGTGATAGGTACACAGGGGTTCATTTTACTATCCTTGGTAATTCTGTGTATGTACATTTGAAGTTTCCTATGTGAAGAGTAAAAATGGATGAGATCTTCAGAAATGCTGTTCATGAATGTCTAATAACAGAATATCAAAAGGAAAACCTAAGCAATGTGGAAGTCAGAATTACTAAGTTACATCCTACTAATTTATATGTGTTTTACCAAAAACAGTTGGGCCCTAAGATGGGGGCTGTCCATTCATTATATACTGACCCTCTTGTGAAATGAGATGTGATGGTGGTCTGCCTGGTAGTTTGCCTTCTAATTCTGGGGCTAGATGAGACTTCAGCTGCTTAAAGAAAAAGAAACAAAAAAGCCACTATGAATAAAGAGTTCACAGCCAAGGTACAGTTCTTCAGCATTACCAAGCTGGTGCAGAGACCAGGTTCTGAGGATTAAGTAACCTTCTTTTCTTATTCTAAGCAACCACCATCTTGATAAACTCATCAAATTAGCACCTGCCAGTTTGCTGGGCCATTTTAACACAAGCTCTTGTATGAGGGGCCCAACCCTGAGACGCACAAGGAAACAGAGCCTCCCTTTATTTCGTCAAAAGATGAAGTGGCCAAGCACCTGACCTGAGCTCAAGTCCCATGCTCTTTTTTTAAAAATTCCAGAAGAGTTACTCTGACTACAAGTGAGGAAGGGGTCTAATAATAAATGTTTAGCTTAAACAGGCATGTAACTTAGAAGTCATAAATATCAGCAGCTCCTGTTATCTTATACCTCATAAATTCAACCGCATTTGGGGATCTAATGTTCTATAACTTGGTTGAAGACAAAAATTTAAAGTATATATCTAAGCTAGTTAGAAGTATACACAAGAGGGAATTCCACGGCGGTCCAGTGGTTAAGACTCAGCACTCTAACTGCCGAGGGCCGGGGTTCGATCCCTGGTTGGATATTGTACAAGCCGAGCAACACAGCCACCGCCCCCCCCCCAAAAAAAAAAGATACACAAAAAACAAGTACTGCCGGTGGAGGGGTTGTGTGTGTGTGTGGGGGGGGGGACAGACAGACCCTATGGCGCCAAGTCTGTCCTCCCCTTAGGTGGTGCCAGATTCCAACGAGGTCAAACGAGTCAAGCGCTCTTACAGTTTGTTTCTCCATCGGACTTGCTTCTCCTGGGCATGCAAAGTTTGGAAACAGGTTTGGCGGACTTCTTTTTCTCTGCTATTTCCACTCTGCGCTCCTCACCACTTGTCTGGCTCCCGTTTTCTAGACAGCCATTCACTTCCCGACTGAAAGCATGAGCTCTGTTTTCCAAGGACAAATCTTTATTTAAAAGGGATCTGACTTTAGCCAGGTAGCCCTCCTACAGCAGGAAAGGATAATTTAAGTAGCAGTGAATGTAAACAAGGGACCATGAGAGAATAAGGAAACACATGCGCTTCCTTTATAACTATCAGGTAACAGGGAGAGGTGGGATTATTCTGCATCCCTGGTCACAGACAAGTTACATGGGAGGAAACGTTTTCTAGCCGGTGGGATGCTGACGACTTACCTCTGATAATTCTTCTTTATGTAATTTGGTTTCCAAGTCACATAACTGATTCTTTATTTCTGTCTGCAGAAATTCATGCAAGAGATTCCATTTCTCCTTCATGCATTCCTAAAGGAAGGATATAGGTTTACAAGTCTCCACATTCCCAAGGTAGGAACCAATGGACTAATACACAAATAGTTACACTGCCTGGTCACATAACAATGACTGAATGGCAGGCAATGCTGAGTCGGCCAAAAAGAAAACGAAATATTCACAAGACATGTTCGTGATGTTTCCGTTAAGATCATATCACACCACCTCCAGAGTGGTGAAAAATGGAAAGATTAGAGGTGAAACAGACACATAATAGAGTACTAGAACAAAACTGATTTTGAAAACCAGTGTGACCTGGACAAGTTATAATCCAGACTTGATGGTACGGAACCCAGACTGGGAAACTCGATGAGTTACCAAAAGCTAACACATAATAGCCTATTAGTACAGCACATTAGACAGAAACATCCATGTTATCCTCAACTTTAGGGAAAAGAGAGCCAATTCCACTTAAATTTGTTTTTATGAACTACATAGTATCTGTCAAATGGTCACATTTGATCACATATTTTGTTAAGGTGGAGATTACTTTACCTTTTCTGTTAACTATCTCCTTCCAAATCTTTGAGCCTGGGGGAAGAAAAGGGAAGAAACAAACGCTTGTTCAGCAACATTGTCTACCTGTAAGAATACCGCAGTTTAAAGAACTTTGGAAATAAGTTTAACATGAATGTTAGAAAACAATACAATGGTTTTTCCCTCCCCCAGTGTCTAGAATGCCCTACTGTAATGCCTGCACATTAAGAAGTTATTTTCAATATGAATGAGGTCCCCCTTTTGGGGGGTGGTTTTCTGATGGTGGTAAGAGATGATACAGGAGCTCTAGAACAACATTCACAACATTCTTTCTTTCTTTTTTTTTTTTTTTTTAACGTTATTTTAAAGACACTGGGAAAGGGGAAGCAGGTCACACAGTTGGGTTCCTTCCCAAGCTAACTGACCTATAGGTGGTCTTCCTCCAGTTGGACCTGACAAGATTTCATAGAAGGGCATACAGAGGTTAGAAAGAGTGGACCAGGGTGACAGGATGTTGTGGGGAACAGCCAGCTAACATTCCCAAAGGCCAGGATGTGGTGGTGGCAGCATTCTGAGGAGGAATATAGGAAAATGGAGGAGTCAAGGCATCTGGGGCAGCAGGGGGTGCCCACACACAAGAGAGATGAAGCTAGAAAAGTTGGCTGGCGCCTCACCCAAGAGCTCACCCTTGTAAATGTTTGTACCTAGTCATTCAGAAGTGCAGAACTGTCATGAGTTTAGCTGGAAAATCATGGTCTGACTTGGTTCTTGAAGATGAGTATCTTGCCTCTTTGGGGAGGAAGGCAGCGAAAAGAAGAAAGGAACAAAACTAGAAGACACCGAGGAAATGGGGAGGCTGCTGTTCCTAGCCTGGGTGCTGACTGTGGGCAGTTGGGTGCGAACAGGTCTAACCAGCTGGGCAAGCGTCCCTCAGTAGAGGGGCAGCACCCTGGGCAGGCACTGGGCCTCCACCATCTACGGATCCTCCCCTCCAGCACCCAGGCTAGGTACTCAGTTACCAGCAGCCCAGAGGGCAGGAACAGAGATCTGCCAGGCTGGCCTTCCCAGAGGGCAAGTGTAAGCAGCACAGCCAGGAATATGAGCGACAGGCTTTGCTGGGTTGTTGGGAAGGAGGGCGACGTCTGGCTCGGCACGGCTGGAGTCAGCGCTAGCCTCCCCTCGGACACGTGCACTGGGCCCCCTGGTCTCAGGCTCACACAGGCCTCCAAAGCCCTTCCCTCAGGATGGCGCTCAGACCCTCCACCCAGCCCACCCTCCCGCCCCAAACACCAGCAGGTCAAGCACCACTCAGAGAAGGGGGCCTTTAAAGGGCTTTAGAAAATCTTAGAATCCGGATATGGAAGCTACTATGTTTCACTTCTGGCTGAGAGCTCTGCTCCCAGAGCACAGGATGGCTGAGGGGGGCGAGATGGGAGGGTCTCGCTGTGACCCCGAGGCACTGCTGGCCTTTTCAGCCACATGCCTGCCTTCCTTGGAAATACATTTCATTAACAGCCAAAGGGAACACCCTGAGAAACAAGAGGAATTATTGGTTCGTTTCAACCCTTAGCAACAGGGAGTTTTCACCACCGTGTATTTTGTCTGCTCTCTGCAATGCACTGGAACTTTCCTTTGGGCTAAACGTGCCTCAGCTGTCCCAGGCACCCGACACAGTTGGCGACTCCGCCTGACCTGGGAGCGCCCTGGGCCCTACGCACAGGGTCCCTCCTTCCTGACGACCCCCTCGTGGGAGTGCTGAGGCCAGTCAGCCCCCAGCTCTGGGGGGTCAGCGTCCCCTCGGAAGTGACTGCGAGTCAAGCTCCCCACCGACCCCCTCCCCCCAGGTCTCCCTCCAGCCAGGGACGCTTCGTGCGCGGTGCCGGTCGCCCCTCCTCAGGGGGGAGGAGACCCGGGCCGACTCCGCTCCACTGACCTGCCGCTGCCCATCCGGGACGTGGCCGAACAGCCGGTGGGTGTCGGGGAAGCCCTGAGGGCGAGCGCCCTCCCGCACCCTCACGACTCGGTGCTGCTCTGGGTGGAGCCCGCGGCCCAGGGGGCAAGAGGTGCGATGGGGGTGGGAAGGAGACGGGGCCATGGGAAGCCCATGCCGGGCCAGGGCGCAGAGGCAGGAGGCGGCGAGGGGGCCCGGCCCAGCTGCGAAGCCCGTGCCTCCACCCCGCCCAGGCCCGAGCGGCCCTCAGACCTCCCTGCTGGCCCCTGGGCTCGGGGTGGGTGACGGGTGCGCTGAAGAAGCCGTCCCGCTCGAGCCGTCCGGAGAGGCCGGCCCAGGGTTTGTGCCTGTTCCCGGCATGGGGCGAGCACCGGGGCCTGAGGGTGTGGAGCCATCTGGCCGCAGGTCACAGGCTTTGCCTGTCGGAAAGGAGGGCTGCGATGGGGCTGTGCCGACGGAAGGGGAGGGTGGAGCCGCCGATAGTCCCCGTTTGCCAGGCAGAACTTCATCGTGGACCCTGTTCTCAGCAGCCGTGCGCAGCAGGGACACCCAGGCCTGGTGAGTCTGCGCCCCACCCAGGGCCGCTGGGTTCCTGAGCAGCAGCCCGGCATCTCCTGCTGAGAAACCCCAGAGACTGTGCTCCGTCCCCCAAGCCCACCGCAGCGCTGCAGAGCCCAAGGGGACTGGGGCTTCACCCCAAACTTGAGGAAGCCACACCTGGGGGCCGCGGCACAAGCGCGGGGCCCACCATCCCCGCAGGAGCAGACCCCGCGGAGGGTCTATGTTTTGGAAGTAAATTTAGAGTAACAAGTTTTAAACACAGAATCTTAGAGCTGGGAAAATCCTTTGTGTCATTCATGTAGCTACATAAGATTTTTTTTTTAATGAGAGGATGGATTTCCTTGAGCAAGAGTGAATTTCCAGGAATGGGTCCCTGGATACCAAGGACTGTTTTGGGGAAGAAAGACGAATCTATTCTGTGAACGCCTTATAGAACTTATTCTATATTGTAGTTCTGTCTGGAAACACATGTACCGTTGATCTTTGTAGCAGCCCTTAACATCCTCAAGAGAAGCTCTCATTTCCCCATTAGTACTTGTTATAGACGGAATATTTGGGTCCCCCCAGCATTCACATGTTGACACCCTACCTCCAATGTGATGGTATTAGAAGGTGGGTCTTTTGGGATTTGATGAGGTCATCGGGATGGAGCCCTCATGATGAGATTCTTCCCCTTGTGAGAGTCATGAGAGAGCTGGCTTTTTCTCTCTGCTCTCTGCCCTGTGAGGACACAATGAGAAGTGGACGGTCTGCAACCCAGAAAAGAATCCTCACCAGAAGGTGATGATCCCGGCACCTAGATCTAGATCTCAGACTTCCAGCCTCCAGGACTGAGAAATACACTCTTGTTGTTTACAAGCCCACACCCCGCCCCGTTTATGGTACTTTGTGACAGCAGCCCAAACTGACTTAGCACTCTTTTCTTCAAGTAAATGGAAGAATTTGTGGAGCCCATCCATTTTATGATACAATTTCCCAAATAACCAAGATTCTCTCTATGCACTCTGATTTGTCAACTTTTTTATTTATCAAAATTGTTATAAAAAAAGTTTCCATATTTTTTCCTAATAAATTGTTTCCAATCCATGTTGTCACTATAATGGTTCTATGATATTAATAATTTGAGCCCTAATACCCTGCTTAAAATAATCATTTATTTGTCTTACGAATAAGTTCAGGGTTCAAATGCAAAAGTTTTAAAAGGATATACTGTGTAAAACATCTATGTCACCCCTCTGAAGGAAAGAAGGAGGGAAGAAAGGAAGGAAGGAAGGAAAAAACATTGAATTTGCCCTCAGTTTAGCTGCCACTTCCTAAGGGAAGCCCTTTCCAACTCCAGACCCCCAGGCATCACAAATAAGCTCTCATGGGACACTGTCCATACTTTTGCACGTCATGTTTCCTGAAAAGCTGATTCTGAGACAAGGACAGACTTTCGGGAAGTTTCTTGGGGTGTGTATTTTGGGATAAACATAGAATTACCGTATGACTCAGCAATTCCACTCCTAAATCATTAAAAACAAACACTCAAACAAATCTGCATACACACATGTTGATAGCAACACTATTCACAATAGAAAAATCATGGAAATAACCCAAATGTCCATCAATGGATGAACGAATAAACAAATTGTGGTATATACCTACAGTGGAATAGTAATTCAGTCATAAAAAGGAATGGAGCAATTAAATATCAAACAATTACACGGCCAAAAACATTCTTTAAAGAAATGAAATACTAATACATATTACAGTGTGGATGACTCTCACAAACATCATGCTAAGTGAAAGATGCCAGACACAAAGGTCACACATTGTATGATTCCATTTATCTGAAATATCGAGAATAAGTAAATCGATAGAGAAAGAAAGCAGATTGGTGGTCTTCAGGGCCTGGCAGAGAGAGCGAAGTAGTATCTTCTTAATGGGTACAGAGTTTCTGTTTGGGGTGATAAAAATGTCTGTGGGAAGAAAAAAATTTTTAATTGGAAAATGATTGATTAAAAACAGAAGTCTGTGGGGTATTTCTTGGTACTGCCTTTCTCAATTTCAACAGTAAATGGTCAAGTACACAGTAAATGGTCAAGTGCAGCAGCCATGGTTTGAGAAAGAAATGATGACCAGGGCTCAGAACACTCACTCAGGGACGAGGGTGAGGGTCACCCCACCAAGTAAGCCATCCATTTTAGCAGAGATAATATCCAAGGATGAGGGGACTTGAGAATGGATAGCACAGGAGGGAGACAATGACTATCAGTTGTGGCCTTGAGGCCACCTACAGTAACAGAGGCTATAGTTCGACCCACTGACCCTCCTTTCACTAGTAGTTCATCTCAACTCACCCTCTCCCCTAAAAACGATCCATGGAAACTATGAAAGAGTTGTTTCCAGAACTTATGCAAAGACGTTGATCCCAGTAAAGGCAACAAAAGCAAAAATAAACAAGTGGGGCTATATCCAACTAAAAAGCACAACAAAGGAAACCAACAACAAAATGAAAAGGCAACCTACCGAATGGGAGAAAATTTTTACATATCATATATCCTATAAGGTGTTAGTATTCAAATTATATGAAGAACTCATACCAAAAAAATAGAAAAAATATCCAACTAAGAAATGGGCAGAGAGTCTGAAAAGACTTTTTTACCAAGAAGGTACAGAGATGGCCAGCAGATAATTAAGAAGACACCTAAAATCACTAATCAGCAGAGAAATGCAAATCAAACCACAAAGAGATGTCACCTCATACCTGTTAGAATGGCTAATATCAAAAAGACAGGAACTAACAAGTGTTGGCAAGGGTGTGGAGAAAAGGGAAGCCTTGTGCACTGTTGGTAGGAATGTAAATTGTTGCAGCCACTATGGAAAACAGTATGGAGGTCCTCAAAAACTTAAAAATAAAAGTATCATACGATCCAGCAATTCCACTACTTGGTATTTGTATGAAGGAAACAGAAACGCTAATTCAAAATGAAATCTGTACCCCCATATTCATTGCAGCATTATTTACAATAGCCAAGACTTGGAAACCCTTGTGTTCATGGATGGATAAATGGATAAAAGACATTTGGCATATATATATGCCAAATTATTTATATATATATATATATATATATAAAATTCAGCCATGAGAAGGAGGCAAATCCTGCCATTTGTGACATGAATGGACCGTGAGGGCGTTATGCTAGGTAAAATATGTCAGACAGAGAAAGAAAAATCCTGTATGATCTCACTTTATATGGAATTTAAAAAAAAGCTCATAGATACATAGACTGGTGGTTACCAGAGGCAGGGAGTGGAGGGTGGGTGAAATGGGTAAAGGTGGTCAATATGTACAAACTGGCAGTTATAAAATAAACAAGTCCTGGGGATGTGGCTATAGTTAATAATACCATATTGCATATTTAAAAGTTGCTAAGAGAGTAGATCTTAAAAGTCCTCATCACAAGAAAAAAAGATTTCTACCATGTATGGTAATGGATGTTAACTAGACATACTGTGGTGATCATTTTTTAAATTGAAGTATAGTGGATTTACAGTATTATACTGTAATAACAATATATTAGAACACAGTGATTCAATATTTTTATAGATTATACTCCATTTAAAGTTATTATAAAACATTGGTTATCCTTATAGCTCATTTATTTTATGCATAGTAGTTTGTGCCTCTTAATCCCCTCCCTTACCCCTATCTTGCCCCTACCCCCTTTCCTCTACCCACTGGTAACCACTGCTTTGACGTCTATATCTGTGAGTTCATTTCCTTTCTGTTACATTTATTCTTTATTTTTTAGGTTCCACATAGGAGTGATAACATACCGTATTTGTCTTTCTGTGTTTGACTTATTTCAGTAAGCATAATAGTGTTGCAGCAAAAATAGAAATGAAGTTTTTCCTCTCCTGAAAATAAGGAAAGTAAAGGGGACAGTGAACAGGCTAGAGAAGACACATAAACTGGCCTGAAAGGGTTAATCGATCCTAGTTTTATTTAAACTGTTACTAATCTGTAGTGTCTGTAACTAGGTTTATCTTTCGCAAAGCTAAATTACATTCTGTTCCTATCACTCCCTAGCTGTCTATGTAAATGACATCCTGCATCTGGTGCTTAAGCTCCCTGCCCTCTCTTGTAGCCAATCACCCTGTGTAGCTGTTTGCATTTCAGGAAACAGATGGCAGGCAGATAAAGCCGAGGCAAATGAACCCAATTACCAGTCCGCCGGACCCAATTACCGGACTGCCTGACGCCAGCGATGCCGGTTTTGAAATAATGCAAGAAGAAGAAGAATGCAGGACTTTTACCACTTTGCTCCTTATTGTGACTCCCTGGACTGCGGTGGCCGCCCGAGGGGCGGGGATGCCAGCTGGGATCTCCAGGCGTGTGTGGGCAACGTGTCTGCAGCCAGCGTCCCCGAGGCCGCGCTCGGCCCATAATCACTCAGTGAAGCTGCGCCGCGACAGCGCGGCCGACTTTTTCTGGCACTGTGAGGACCTGTGCGCATTGCAGGATTCTGTGCCTCTGCCCGCCTTGCGCGCCTCCCTGCGGGAGGGCCTGCTGGACTTCAACGCCGACCGCCTCCGCGGGGTGGACTGGGCGCCGCCCCTGAGCACCCTCTGCCTCCGATCTGTATCCAGAGTTTCTTCCAGCCACGGCTTGGCGAGACAGGTTTGTAGTTCCCGCTTCCAGGGGCTCTCGTGTGGGCGCTGCGAAGCGGGGTTTTAGATGGTGCAAGGTGGAGGTGGGCACTAGAACCGGTGCCCAGTGCCTGGGTGTGCGTGCACTAGATGGGGCGTGCGGCCTAGGACTCCTGCCGGCTCGGTGACCCCGGCCGAGTGCCTTAAGGCTTCTAGGTCTCAGTGTTCTCATCTGTAGCATGGGCTGAACAGGACTCACTCTCTGTGGTGGTTACAAGGTCGCATTCTGTTAATGCTTGTAGACTCTACAATGTAGAACACTTAGCGCAGTTTGGAGCATCGTTACTTGTTCCACAGATGTTACCTGGTCTGTTGAACGACTTTGCCTGGTACACGCCAAAGCGTTTAGGAAATGGATATATCCCAGCTTCATTTCCTTTCCATTAAAACAGGGCTCAGGAAAAAAAAAAATCTTTTTTTCAATAGTCGTATCATATAGTGGAAAGAGCACCGGTGTGAAGGCAGCTTAGGGTTTGAATTCCAGGGCTTATGCTCTCTGTGGCCTGGGCAGGTTACTTTTGAACTGCAATCCCCACACTTGTAAAATGACATGAAAAACCACTCTTTCTGTGGGTTCTTAGAATTAATTAAGCAGGTTATGTGTGTAAAGTATCCTGGCACTTGAATGAGTTGTCAGAACCAAGGGCTGCTGGAGACGATGCTTCTGCCCTAGGTAATCTTCCCTTCTACTGGGCAGCAGGTAAACACAAGCACAGTAGTCAGTGCTGTGGAAGAAGTGAGATCTGGTGCTACAGAGCACAGAATCTTTTTTTTTTTAATTTAATTTTTATTTTATATTGGAGTATAGTTGATTTACAATATTGTGTTAGTTTCAGGTGTACACAAAGTGATTCAAAGTGATTCCGTTATACATATATCCATTCTTTTTCAGATTCTTTTCCCATACAGGTTGTTACAGGATATGGAGTAGAGTTCCTTGTGCTATGCAGTAGGTCCTTGTTGATTATCTATTTTATATAGAGTCGTGAGTATATGTTAATCCCAAACTCCTAATGTATCCCTCCCCCCACCTTTCCCCGTTGCAGAGCACAGAATCTTGGAAGGGAAAGTTCAGGGTAGGCTTCTTGGAGGGGGTGCCATCCTTTCTAAGGATATGTAGAAGCTCCAGGGGTGGCAGGAGGGAGCAATGTGTGTCAAAGTTTGAGAAATATAAGAAAATATGGCAATACTAAGGTACAGGACTGGAACTCCGGGTTTGGGAAAGAAATGAGAGTTGATACTGGAAACCTAGTGGGGTCCAACAGAAAGGGGCCTTGTTTGTCCTGTCAGAAGTTTAGATGTTTATCCTGAAGGCTGTGGGAAACCCTAAAGAACAGTGAGATGGACTTCTGGTTTAGAGACTCACTCGGACCTCCATGTGGAAAGCACTTGATTGGGTGCAGGGTGAATTGTAATCTAAGGGTCCCACTTAAGTTATAAAATGTTGGACTGGATTTTGCAGATCCGAGAGAGAATGGGTGGGGCCTGGTGACCAGTTAGAAAATGGAGGGCAGCAAGTGTGGGTGACAGTTTACAGCTGCATCTTTTTGTGAGATACAGAGCACAGTACGAAGGGATTGGCGGAGGGGAGAGGATCTTACTTCATCTTCAGTGCTTTAGAGGGGCCTGGTAGACAGATCTGGGCCCAAGGTACAGATCTGGGCCTTTTGGGAGGACAGGTGTTTGAAGGCATGGGAGAGACTTAGGTTACCCACAAGAAGATCCAAAGAATCATAGGTCTGAGGGCTTTTTAAATGGGTATATTGAGGATGTTTATAAGCTGAAAGAAAGTAGCCAGCAGAGAAAGGGTGTGAAGATCTAGGAGAGGAAATGATTGTTATTTGTTTTCAAAAAGCTGAATACTTATCGTGTGCCTGGCCCTCTTCTAGGATCTGGGGTTCTCGCCATGTGTTATCTCTTCTGCAAGGACAGTTCAACTCATCCCCGGATGAAGAGAAGTCAGATTATTCTTTGCATCCCATTCAGGTGTAAGAACTGTTCTGTACCTCTGAAGGGACTTTACTTAAGCAGGGTAATAAGTTAGAAATCAAAAGAAATTAGAGCTGGAAGGGACCTTAAAGGCCACTGTACTTAATTTTGCCTAATATTTAACCTTGATTGTAAGAAAAATTTATGGCAGAGCCCATTCTCTTCAGAATTCCTTCACTGAACTTTCTTTATGTTTTTCATCCAGTGGATCTAGCTTGTAGATTTTGGCCTCCTCCTAAATTTGCTTCTTCATCCACATTACATTTTGCCCGGACTATGGCAGAAGCTCCTGGGTGGTTTTGCGGCCCCTGGACTCAGTTCCTCTAAGTTCATCTGCCTACTCGGGTTGAGTGATCTTCTAACATGAAAAGATACGCCTAAAATAATGCTGCTAATGACTTGCCCACACAAAGTTAGTGCATACTAGCCGCCCAGTGTGTGCTCTGCACAGAGGCGTGTAGTCTGAACTGTGCTCTGCCAAGCCTCCTGGGGCTCTTTGGCCCTGAGGAAGGAGAGCTTTTTGTGATCACTCCCTTTATCTAATTGGTCCTTCAGCAGCGGGGCACCTTTTTCTAATCAGCGGAGGCACCCTTACTCAGCCAGTGGTAGCCCCAGGGCTCATCACCTGTGGGATACAAGCCATGCTGTCTCCCAGGCTTGATTCGACCAACATCTCTATTTTCTGTCCCTTCTCACACTTGGACCCCTGGCGTTTAGTTATCCCCACCTGCAGTATTTACAGTGCGCAGCAGGTGTCAGGCTTGAGTGTCTTTGCACCTCCTCCTCCAACTCTGCATAGCCTCATCTTTCTCGATTGTACTTCAGGGTTATCATGAAGCCGTCACTTAGATATAACTTTTTGCCTCCATAGGAACCTCTGTGCATAAAGGTTATGGTTCTTTATCTCATGTGATTGAAATTTTGAGTTTATACATGTCCCTCCTTAATGAGGCTTTAAGGGCAGTGGTCGTTTCTAATCCTTAGCACACAGCAGATGCTGTTTTTTCTTTTTAGATGCTTTTTAACGGTGATAAAATGTATGGTTTAAATCACTCATTTTACAATAATTTTGCTGTAGGTTCTGACAGAAATAAAGTTTCCAGAAGTCGTGTTCCTGCAATAAGAAATAAAGATGTGACCTTCCAGTTGTGTAAAGCTCTTAAATGCTGTGTAAGTGCGTCGGGTGTGCTAAGGAACCTGGAGCTAAATGGGCTAGTTCTGAGAGAGACTAAACTACGTTAACAAAGGTAAGCCTTCATTGTCTCCTGCCAACATTTGATAGTTGCGTTTGTGTCAAACTAAATGGTTAAAATTTTAAACTGTTCCTCCCCATTAAAGGGACTGAATAAATCGGCCACTTTGGGGCACCTGTGTCTTGCGAATTGTCCAATTGGAGATGGAGGTTTAGAAAGTGAGTTTCAGTCTTGTTTAAGCCTCTACCCATCAGACTGGTCTCGTGATTTCCTACACACCATGTTACTTGCTGTCTACCTTTTCTTGGTGTTGTTCATGCCTGGATTGTCTCCTGTACGTGCTCAAACCTTGGTCCATTCTCATTTGTACCGTGGAGGTTTATCTTGCTGGATACTGTCAGAATTAATTTTACTTAAGTTTGTGTTAAGCTGCAAAGCGCACATTTTGTATATTTTCTGTTTTTTGTGTTTGTTTATATTTTTATGGTTTCTCTTCAAGAAATATTATGAGAAGGGAAATAGCAAGATGTAAAGAGCAAAAAAGTCATCATTCTCTTTAAATTGTTAGAACATCTATCTACAATCATAATTATAATGCACTGTGGTATGTGTTAAAATAGGAAATATATGTAATGTCCCGTAGGAGCAGCAAAGTCAGTGGTGTTAGTGGGGGTGTGTCATGGAAATAATCACAAAGCAGGTGACTGTTGGTTGGGGTCCTGGAACATTAGTGTGTGTTCCCTGTGTCCAGTAGTGGCCTGGAGGGGTCAGGAAGCCTGCCTTTCAATTTGAGGGAAGAGAGGGTTTGAGGTCCTCTCTCTCATATTGCTCTAATATACTACATAGCACCTCATAACATACTGGGTTTATAGTTGACATTTAAATCACTGATTGATCATCAAGGTTGGGATGTATGATTGGAAATGAAAATAGGAAGAGTCTTATGCTTTTTAGGTTTTTCCTTTTTTTCCTATGTCTCAAAAGGTACGTAGTACTTTACTGAGTGGTTGGGAATAAAGTTTCCAGTATTCAGTGTATTCAGTTTTAGTATCTAAAAAGAATTAAACTGTTTCTGTAAAGTGGAATAACACTTTGTTACTGACAAGTTTTAGAATGCATCTGTTCATCAATTACCTGTTTGGGAAGATTGTAGTTAATGATTTTAAGAATGTGGCTATAAACTTCCAATTGACCTAAGAAAAGCAAATAAGTTAAGACTGACAAATGTATAGGCTTTTCATCTTATTGTGCGTGTAGTTTTTTTTTTTTTTTTCCTTTCAGTTATTTGTCAAGGTATAAGGAACTCTATCACTCTTAAGACAGTAGACTTCACGGGCTATAATCTGAAATGGCAGGGAGCAGATCACAAGGTCAAGATCTTAAAGGTGATTTTATGTTTAAACTTCCATGAAAACATATGTGATTGAAGCACATTAACATATTGATACAATTGGCAGTTAATTTTTGTCTTTTAATACATGTGAGTGCAGCTTTCATTTTGTTGAAAGAATATGACCAGTTTTCAGTTTGGGATTCTACCATTTAGTAAAGATAGTCCACTTAATTTTAGAAATAAGAGATTTAATATATAATACATAATAATACTTTTATGTATTTTTAGTTACTGAAAACTTTGATTGTGATACTGTGAAGAGAGTATGCCATTATAGTCTTCAAGACTTAAATGAATCAAGTGTTTATTAGCTGCTGTAGTTTATAAAGTCATAAAAATCACTACATCAGCAATTTGTAAATACAGTTTTTAAAATAATGCCTTAACAACTTTACAGTGGTTATAATGACTGTATTTAGGCCTAAAGTTATTTAATAATTTGACATGAAGCCTTTTTAATAGTTTGATGGTGCAGATCAGGGATAGGTAAACTATGGCTGGTGGGCCAGATCCAGCCCGTCGCCTGGTTTTGTAAAGAAAGTGTTTTTGGAACATAGTCGCACCCATTGTTTACATGGTAGTTGTGGCTACTTCCACCCTACACCAGCGGGGCAGAGTAGTTACACCAGAAACTGTAAAACCCAGAAAGCTGGAAATGTTTAGATTTAGATTTGAAAAATTGAAAAATTATTTGAGCCTATACAGGGCAAGTCCATTAACCCCTGGGGTAGAAAACAGTCAAGAACTTGGGTGCCAAAGCCAAATGGCCTAGGTTCAAATTCCCTTTCTCCCTTTTCATAGCATTTGAACATGGGCAAATCACTTAACGTCTATGCCTCATTATGAGGTTTAAATGAACTCATTTGTATAAATAGTGCCTGGCACATACTAAGCACTGTGTAAGTGATTGGTGTTATTTCTGCTTGGAGCTTTTATAAGTTATTGTTAATAGAAAAATGACACTAATGATTTTCCTTTTAGAGTATCAAAGGCACTTTGAGTCTTTTATTTTTTCAAGAATGTAATAAGACTTTTTCCATTTAAAGTCAGTTTTCCCTGTTACCCAAATTTATTTTATGAATATAAAGAATTGAATGTCTTTAAGACAAGACTTGTGGTTAAATGTCAAACCATTATTTTCCCAAGGCACATCAAACTGGCTCTGCATAGTCCAGGCCTCTAAAGTTTGTGTGCATACCCTAGGTAGCATGTGAGATCCATTTTGTAATTATAGTTTTTAAAATAATGCTTGGGACTTCCCTGGCGGTCCAGCAGTTAAGACTCTGCGCTCCCAATGAAGGGGGCCTGGGTTCGATCCCTGCTCAAGGAACTAGATCCCACGTGCCTGCCGTAACTAAGAGCCCACATGCCACAACTAAAAGATCCGGCATGCTGCAACTAAAGACCCGGCACAGCCAAACAAACAAATAAACAAATAAATACATATTTTTTAAAAATAAATAAAATAATGCCTTAGGAGTTAGGAAAAGAAAATATTAGAACCTATTTAGCTTTGTATCATTTAAAAAATATCTGTGTAGTTTATAATGTACATACATTATATGTATAGAACTTCATATATATAATTTGTTAAAAAATAAGATGTATATTAAAAAGTTTTCTTATGGGTTGCCCAGTCAGGTGTTTGGAGACCACTGGAGGACAGAATGATGAAATTTAGAGCCTCAGCAATGATAGAATTTAGAACCAGTTCCCTGACTTAGAAGATAAGAAAAATAATTCATAGACTGTAATTGAGTTGTCCAACTTTACATAACTGTTCAAAAGCAGGTCATCCAGTGGCTGGAATCTAATCACTGACCAACTAGAATCTGGGTCACTGGACTCATAAACCAGAACTGACTGTTTAATTTCTCAGTTTGATTCTCCTGGCATATATGCTTGATATGTGTGTGTGTAAATCTCTGACATAATAAGCCATACTCAGTAGGCACACCCTGTTTCCTTATTCAAGCACCGTAATTTCATCCCATTAAATCTTTGAAGTATCAGACTACCAGAAGGCATGAAGAAACCTGGGCTGAGAGTCTTTGTTCCAGGAGACCTGATCTTGACTGTATGGCTGATTTGAGGCGCATCACTCTGAATTGCAGCACGCTCATTGGTGACCTGGGTGCAAGTGCTTTGGCAGAATCTCTTAGTGAAGATTTGTGGCTCAGAGGTAAATTCTAAAATTGAAAATATTGAATTTTTAATATGATATATGCTTAGCTTTTGGCATGATACTATTGTGATAGGATTTTTTTAAAGCCTCATTTTACTGATAGCTTTTATTTTGCTTTTAAACTTTCTCTAAGAGTTGCATATATTCTTTACAGAAAATACAGAGTAACAAGAGAACAATTACCTATAATCTTAATACCCAGACATAATCACTGTTCATTTTGGTGCATACACTTTCAGTCTTTTATTTTTCTATAAATATATTTGTACACTTAGGGATTACAAAAATAGAATTGTAGTATACTTGCTATTTCATATTCCTGCTTTTTTCACTTAATGATGTATCATGTAGTATTCCATCATATTGATGTCCCATAGTTTAATCAATTCTTTGCAATTAGATTTAGACAGTTTGCTTTTCCCTGTCAGAAACAATGTGAATACGTTTTATATACGTCTCTGTGTCCATTGGGATTACTTCTGTAGAATAAGGTCCTAGAAGTGGAATGACTAAGTGTGACATATTTTTAAGACTTTTTTTTTTAATACTGCAAGTTCTTATTAGTCATCAATTTTATACACATCAGTGTATACATGTCAATCCCAATCGCCCAATTCAGCACAGCACCATCCCCACCCCACCGCGGTTTTCCCCCCTTGGTGTCCATACGTTTGTTCTCTACATCTGTGTCTCAACTTCTGCCCTGCAAACTGGTTTATCTGTACCATTTTTCTAGGTTCCACATGCATGTGTTAATATACGATATTTGTTTTTCTCTTTCTGACTTACTTCACTCTGTATGACAGTCTGTAGATCCATCCACGTCTCAACAAATGACTCGATTTCGTTCCGTTGTATGGCTGAGTAATATTCCATTGTATATATGTACCACATCTTCTTTATCCATTCGTCTCTCAATGGGCATTTAGGTTGCTTCCATGCCCTGGCTATTGTAAATAGCACTGCAATGAACATTGGGGTGCATGTGTCTTTTTGAATTATGGTTTTCTCTGGGTATATGCGCAGTAGTGGGATTGCTGGATCATATGGTAATTCTATATTTAGTTTTTTAAGGAACCTCCATACTGTTCTCCATAGTGGCTGTATCAATTTACATCCCCACCAACAGTGCAAGACGGTTCCCTTTCGTCCACACCCTCTCCAGCATTTGTTGTTTGTAGATTTTCTGATGATGCCCATTCTAACTGGTGTGAGGTGATACCTCATTGTAGTTTTGATTTGCATTTCTCTAATAATTAGTGATGTTGAGCCGCTTTTCATGTGCTTCTTGGCCATCTGTATGTCTTCTTTGGAGAAATGTCTATTTAGGTCTTCTGCCCATTTTTGGATTGGGTTGTTTGTTTCTTTAATATTGAGCTGCATAAGCTGTTTATCTATTTTGGAGATTAATCCTTTGTCCGTTGATTCATTTGCGAATATTTTCTCCCATTCTGAGGGTCGTCTTTTCGTCTTGTTTATGGTTTCCTTTGCTGTGCAAAAGCTTTGAAGTTTCATTAGGTCCCATTTGTTTATTTTTGTTTTTATTTCCATTACTCTAGGAGGTGGATCAAAAAAGATCTTGCTGTGATTTATGTCAAAGAGTGTTCTTCCTATGTTTTCCTCTAAGAGTTTTATAGTGTCCGGTCTTACATTTAGGTCTCGAATCCATTTGGAGTTTATTTTTGTGTATGGTGTTAGGGAGTGTTCTAATTTCATTCTTTTACATGTAGCTGTCCAGTTTTCCCAACACCACTTATTGAAGAGACTGTCTTTTCTCCATTGTCTATCTTTGCCTCCTTTGTCATAGATTAGTTGACCATAGGTGTGTGGGTTTATCTCTGGGCTTTCTATCTTGTTTCATTGATCTATGTTTCTGTTTTTGTGCCAGTACAATATTGTCTTGACTACTGTAGCTTTGTAGTATAGTCTGAAGTCAGGGAGTCTGATTCCTCCAGCTCTGTTTTTTTCCCTCAAGACTGCTTTGGCTCTTCGGGGTCTTTTGTGTCTCCATACAAATCTTAAGATTATTTGTTTTAGTTCTGTAAAAAATGCCATTGGTCATTTGATAGGGATTGCATTGAATCTGTAGATTGCTTTGGGTAGTATAGTCATTTTCACGATATTGATTCTTCCAATCCAAGAATTTGGTGTATCTCTCCATCTGTTGGTATCATCTTTAATTTGTTTCATCAGTGTCTTATAGTTTTCTGCATACAGATCTTTTGTCTCCTTAGGTAGGTTTATTCCTAGGTATTTTATTCTTTTGGTTGCAGTGGTAAATGAGAGTGTTTCCATTATTGCTCTTTCAGATTTTTCATCATTAGTGTATAGGAATGCAAGAGATTTCTGTGCATTAATTTTGTATCCTGCAACTTTACCAAATTCATTGATTAGCTCTAGTAGTTTTCTGGTGGCATCTTTAGGATTCTCTATGTATAGTATCATGTCATCTGCAAACAGTGACAGTTTTACTTCTTCTTTTCCAATTTGTATTCCTTTTATTTCTTTTTCTTCTCTGATTGCCGTGGCTAGGACTTCCAAAACTATGTTGAATAATAGTGGTGAGAGTGGACATCCTTGTCTCGTTCCTGATCTTAGAGGAAATGCTTTCAGTTTTTCATCATTGAGAATGATGTTTGCTGTGGGTTTGTCGTATATGTCCTTTATTATGTTGAGGTAGGTTCCCTCTATACCCACTTTCTGGAGAGTTTTTATCATAAATGGGTGTTGAATTTTGGCAGAAGCTTTTTCTGAATCTATTGAGATGATCATATGGTTTTTATTCTTCAATTTGTTAATATGGTGTATCCCATTGATTGATTTGCGTATATTGAAGAATCCTTGCATCCCTGGCATAAATCCCATTTGATCATGGTGTATGATCCTTTTAATGTGTTGTTGGATTCTGTTTGCTAGTATTTTGTTGAGGATTTTTGCATCTATATTCATCAGTGATATTGGTCTGTAATTTTCTTTTTTTGTAGTATCTTTGTCTGGTTTTGATATCAGGGTGATGGTGGCCTCATAGAATGAGTTTGGGAGTGTTCCTTCCTCTGCAATTTTTTGGAAGAGTTTGAGAAGGATGGGTGTTAGCCCTTCTCTAAATGTTTGATAGAATTCACCTGTGAAGCCATCTGGTCCTGCACTTTTGTTTGTTGGAAGATTTTTAATCACAGTTTCAATTTCATTCCTTGTGATTGGTCTGTTCATATTTTCTGTTTCTTCCTGGTTCAGTCTTGGAAGGTTATACCTTTCTAAGAATTTGTCCATTTCTTCCAGGTTGTCCATTTTATTGGCATAAAGTTGCTTGTAGTAGTCTCTTAGGATGCTCTGTATTTCTGCAGTGTCTATTGTAACTTCTCCTTTTTCATTTCTAATTTTATTGATTTGAGTCCTCTCCCTCTTTTTCTTGATGAGTCTGGCTAATGGTTTATCAATTTTGTTTATCTTCTCAAAGAACCAGCTTTTAGTTTTATTGATCTTTGCTATTGTTTTCTTTGTTTCTATTTCACTTATTTCTGCTCTGATCTTTATGATTTCTTTCCTCCTGCTAACTTTGGGTTTTGTTTGTTCTTCTTTCTCTAGTTCCTTTAGGTGGAAGGTTAGATTGTTTACTTGAGATTTTTCTTGTTTCTTGAGGTAGGCTTGTATAGCTATAAACTTCCCTCTTAGAACTGCTTTTGCTGCATCCCGTAGGTTTTGGATCGTCGTGTTTTCATTGTCATTTGTCTCTAGGTATTTTTTGATTTCCTCTTTGATTTCTGCAGTGATCTCTTGGTTATTTAGTAAAGTATTGTTTAGCCTCCATGTGTTTGTGTGTGTTACGTTTTTTTTCCCCTGTAATTGATTTCTAATCTTATAGTGCTGTAGTCAGAAAAGATGCTTGATATGATTTCAATTTTCTTAACTTTACTGAGGCTTGATTTGTGACCCAAGATGTGATCTATCCTGGAGAGTGTTCCGTGCGCACTTGAGTAGAAAGTTTAATCTGCAGTTTTTGGATGGAATCTCCTATAAATATCAGTTAAATCTATCTGGTCTATTGTGTCATTTAGAGCTTCTGTTTCCTTATTTATTTTCATTTTGGATGATCTGTCCATTGGTGTAAGTGAGGTGTTAAAGTCCCCCACTATTATTGTGTTACTGTCGATTTCCTCTGTTATAGCTTTTAGCAGTTGCCTTATGTATTGAGGTGCTCCTATGTTGGGTGCATATATATTTATAATTGTTATATCTTCTTCTTGGATTGATCCCTCGATCATTATGTAGTGTCCTTCCTTGTCTCTTGTAACATTCTTTATTTTAAAGTCTATTTTATGTGATATGGGTATAGCTACTCCAGCTTTCTTTTGATTTCCATTTGCATGGACTATCTTTTTCCATCCCCTCACTTTCAGTCTGTATGTGTCCCTAGGTCTGAAGTGGGTCTCTTGTAAACAGCATATTTTTGTGTCTTGTTTTTGTATCCATTCAGCAAGCCTGTGTCTTTTGGTTGGAGCATTTAATCCATTCACGTTTAAGGTAATTATCGATATGCATGTTCCTATGACCATTTTCTTAATTGTTTTGGGTTTGTTTTTGTAGATCCTTTTCTTCTCTTGTGTTTGCCACTTAGAGAAGTTCCTGTAGCGTTTGTTGTAGAGCTGGTTTGGTGGTGCTGAATTCTCTTAGCTTTTGCTTGTCTGTAAAGCTTTTGATTTCTGCATCGAATCTGAATGAGATCCTTGCCCGGTAGAGTAATCTTGGTTGTAGGTTCCTCCCTTTCATCACTTTAAGTATATCATGCCACTCCCTTCTGGCTTGTAGAGTTTCTGCTGAGAAATCAGCTGTTAACCTTAAGGGAGTTCCCTTGTATGTTTTTTGTCGTTTTTCCCTCGCTGCTTTCAGTAATTTTTCTTTGTCTTTAATTTTTGCCAGTTTGATTACTATGTGTCTCAGCGTTTTAATCCTTGGGTTTATCCTGTATGGGACTTGCTGCGCTTCCTGGACTTGGGTGGCTATTTCCTTTCCCATGCTAGGGAAGTTTTCGACTATAATCTCTTCAAATATTTTCTCTGGTCCTTTCTGTCTCTCTTCTCCTTCTGGGACCCCTAATGCGAATGTTGTTGCATTTAATGTTGTCCCAGAGATCTCTTAGGCTGTCTTCATTTCTTTTCATTCTTTTTTCTTTAGTCTGTTCTGCAGCAGTGAATTCCACCCTTCTGTCTTCCAGGTCAGTTATCCGTTCTTCTGCCTCAGTTATTCTGCTATTGATTCCTTCTAGTATTGGTTTCATTTCAGTTATTGTATTGTTCAGCTCTGTTTGTTTGTTCTTTAATTCTTCTAGGTCTTTGTTAAACATTTCTTGCATCTTCTCGATCTTTGCCTCTATTGTTTTTCCGAGGTCCTGGATCATCTTCACTATCATTATTCTGAATTCTTTTTCTGGAAGTTTGCCTATCTCCATTTCATTGTGTTGTTTTTCAGGGGTTTTAGCTTGTTCCTTCATCTGGTACCTAGCCCTCTGCCTTTTCATCTTTTCTATCTTTCTGTGAATGTGGTTTTTGTTCCACAGGCTGCAGGATTGTAGTTCTTCTTGCTTCTGCCTTTTTAAGACTTTTGATGCACATTGCCAAATTACCATCCAGAAATGCTATGCCAATTTGTAGTCCACCGCAACAGTGGATGTGAAGCCTGCCTCACACAAACACTGGCTTGTAGCACTTTTAAAAAAGTGTAAAACTACAAAAGTGAGTACCTCTCCCTTTTTCATGCAAGTGGGATTACTCCAAATGTCATAACTTTTTTCAGTTAATTTAGTGTGAGCATCTTAGCAAGTCAGTAAATTTGCATCTACTGCATGATTTTTTGTGACTGTTCAATGTTCCATTATATGAATATGCCACAGTACACATAGCTTATCCATTCTTGTATATAAGCTATGTCCAGTTTTTCAGTTCCAAATAGTATTCTGATATGTATCCTTGCCTATATCTCTGACTATTTCTTTTGGTTAAATACTTAGAAAGAGAGTTGTTGGATCAAAAGGGTGTACACATTTTAAAGGCTTGGCTTAATCTGATAGGAGAATAACCACATTTTGTTTTATTTTGTATTCATTTGATTTACTGGTGGGTTTACTGGCTGTTTGTATTAATTTGGCTACTTGGTTAATTATACCCTGTGTCCATTCTTCTGTAGTGAGAGTTTGTAACGGTTGTATCCTATCCTGTCAAATCCATATTTCTGACTTTTGATTTCTGTGTGTCGTGGGGTGTTGAAAGACTCCAGTTATTTTAATGTGATGGTCCACACAACACTTTAAAAAATGACTCATGATAGTTGCCTTTCATGTAATATGTTTTAATACCTGTGCTTTTGTGATGATCCCTTTTGTTTAAATGAGTAGGTTGTTCCACCTCAGAACTACTAAAATTAATGATCATTTGTTCTAGTTTTTGTCTGACCTTTTACTGAGAGAGTTCTTGACCATCATACTTTCATGATAGGTTTTTAGTATGTATTGTGTATTCACACATTGTTAGAATTTGTTATTATTTGTATCCTCTTAGACTTGTCTTTTTTGTACTAAACTAACAGTTATTACATTTCTTCTCTTTCGTTTTCCCCTTTTAACTAGTTTCAAGTGTGATTTGAAGCTCATGATCATGATCAAAAGAATGCAGTGCATTTCTGAGCTCCACCAGTTTTTGCTTGTGAGGTTTACATGCCACTGCCGCCCTTCCTAATTATGAACTGAGATTCATTTTGTGATGTTTTTTGCTCATAGGTTATATACAATTATGTTTCAGTTCTATAATTGTAAAATATGTTGGATGATTTATTGGTACTAAAGGCAGGGTTATCATTGCACATCCAAAAAGAGGTTTTAGATTGGATTATGCATTGTGTGTGTGCATATACGTTTCTGTTTTTTTCCATACCCAAAATTACAAACCTGCCATGGCTGGTCTTGTGCAGGGCTCTTCCACACGTGAGAAAATGAGTGTTGTCTATATGTGAAATCCGTATAGACTTCGCAAGTGACCTTTTGTCTTTCATCGAAAACACTTGACCTGCAGCAGTGTGGCCTCAGCAGTGAAGGAGTAAAGGCTTTACTAAAGGCCCTTGAAACCAACAGAACTCTGGTCATTCTGGATATAAGAAAAAATCCACTTGTTGGTATGTGGTCACTTTTTTTTTTTTTTAATTGATGAACACATAGCAAAACAAAAAGAGTTTGTCCACGTATTGACAGTTTTTAAAACTTAATGTGTTTAACTTTCCTCATCGTATACAGTTGTCCCTTGAACAACGTGGGGGTCAGGGGTGCCGACCCCTACGCAGTTGAAAATCTGGGTATAAGTTTATAGTCAGTGGTTCTGCATCTGTGGATTCAACCAACCTTGGATCGTGTAGGACGATAGTACATAGTTATTGAAAAATATCCGTGTGTCAATGGACCCACGAGGTTCAAACCCATGTTGTTCAAGCGTCAACTGTACTTTTCTAATGTTGCACTTCCCTTATGTTTTTAGCAGATAATGTACTAATTAAAGGGAGTTATACCTTTAAATTGTTCTTATCTCTACTCTGAATAGAGGTGAGCCTAGATACTAAGCCTGCTTCCACCAAGAGCATTATTTCCTTCTCGTGCAACCTGTGACTTCTTGCAAGGAGTACTTTATTCATTTGTCAGTTTCACAAGTAATTTTTTTAATACCTTCTGTGTGCCAGATACGGCTCAGGCACTAGGGATAAAGCAGTGACCCAGACAGGCAAAAGTCTTGCCCTCATGGAGCTTACATTCTAGTGAAGGAGTTCAGATAGAAATGAGTAAACAGATAAGTAATATAATTTTAGATAGTAGGAAGTGCAAAGATATCTTAATGTAAGGAGAGTGGGGGGGGGGAGCAGGTAGGACTCCATTGGATAGGTTTGTTAGGGGACAGCTTCACTGGAGAAGTGGCATTTGAATAGAGACCTGAATGAAGAGAGGAGCAAGCCATGGAAGATCTGGGGTAAGCACATTTCAGGACAAGGAGGCAATGCGTATGCAGGCATGTAGGCGGGTGGAGTATTTAAGGAAAAGCAAGGAGGCCAACGTGGCCAGAGTACTGAGTGAAGAAGAGTGTGGTATGACATGAGTTCAAGGAGCTAGCCAGGGGTCTGCTCTTGTAAAGTCTTGAAGGCCAGAGTAAAGATGTGGATTATTCTAAATGAGTAGAGGGTTTTGAACTGGAAAAAGGCATGATCCAAATAGTATCTGAATAAGATGACCTGGTATAGAGAATAGACTCGGGGTTGGGGGGGGGATAAAGAAGAGAAACAGGGAGACCAGTTAGTAGACTGTCACAGTGGTCCAAATAAGAGATGTTTATGGCTTAGCTTAGGTTGGAAGTTTGGAGCAAGTGAAAAGTGGTTGAATTCAGGTTGTGTTTTGAGAGTGTAGCTAACAAGAATTGTGGATAGATTAGATGTGAGGTATGAAGGAAATAGTAACAAGGAGACAAGTCATTGATGATTATGTGTGCAACTGGGTAGTATCACTTAGAAAAAGGGGGCTGATGGGAGGAGCAGCTTTTGAGGGAATATCAGGACTTTGGTTTGATATCTTAGATGCCCTTTAGGTATCTAAGTGTCTGGACAGTGCTCAGACTGTACTTTCTATCCAGAGGTATCCAAAGCCACTTTAGATGCAAAATGTTTAAAGTTGACCTTTGCTGCTGCCAAAATAGTAGCCACTGGGGGCAGTCTGCAAGATGGCATCGTAGGTTTCTGAGGAAGAAATTAGAATACACAAAGGGGGAAATAAGTGTATAATTACATAATGAAGATTTCATGTTTAATTTTATGGGAAAAGCAATAATTAGTTGGCTTTTGGTTTTAAATGGAAATAGCCACTCATTGGGAAATAATTACTCTAATTTCAATTTATTTTACTTTAGATCATTCTGTGATGAAAGCAGTTATCAAAAAAGGTCTCCAGAATGGAAGGAGTGCCAAGTCAGAGGTATATAACGTGTTTTAGTTCTCTCAGAAGAATTTCTCTTTAATGGCTTGTTGTTTTTCTTTCTTTCTTAAAAGAAAATTATCAAGGTACTTTCTGCCATCTTAAAACTAAGTTTTTAGTCAAATCAAATGGCTTTTCTGTTTTTGAAAATATTGTGTGATGCTTTAATTTAGGTTCCCAGAAATGCAGATTGAAAACCTTTTATTAACTTAAAGTATCTTAATTTCCAATTAAGATCAAACCCTCATAAGTTACCTGTAACTGAAATGGCATATTTATCATTTCTGTCTCAGTACTAGTGGATAACTTCTCCATCGTGAAGGAACCATCCAAAGCTGCTAGACAGCAAAAGAAAACTATAATTTTGGGAAGTGGTTGAAAAGGAAAAGTTACTATTAGAATTGGTAACTCTTTCTTGTTTTTAATGCTACTAGAACTTACACCCCTTATGTTTTCCGGTGTGCTAAAATTAAAACAGCCAATATTAACCGCATGCATATTAGGAGGCCTAGAATTATTTTGATACTTATGAGAATTTATAGAATATAGATATAATAAATGAATTTAAAGAGATGTTAATATTAACCATATTAACCAACACTATTGTTTGAATTTCATAAAAAGTTCGTTATTTTGAAAATATTTCCTGGTTGATGATTACTTCTGATACTTTGCAATTGAAACTTGGGGTGCACTTTGATGATAATTTTAGTAGTGGTGCTTTTGAGGGATGATTTTTTTTTTTTATATGAAGAATTACCTTTTGTGCTATACGAAACAAAATTTCTTCCCAGTTCCAACGTTCCCATTGTTCCCTGCTTCTTTTTTAGGAATTCTTACCTAAATTTTTGAATCAGATAATATCTTGTTTCTCTCAATGATAAAAAAAACTTGAAATATGTATTACCCTTATAAAAGACTTCTACAGACAAGTTTATTGACCTAGATGGGACATTTTAGAAAAACATTTTCTAAATGTTTACTGTAATGTATATTTAAATTTCCAAATGATAGTTAACCAAGGATTTTACAACTAAGCCTAGAATTTTGTTACCAAATGTAATAAAAAGCTTTTAAAACCCTCTAACAATCAATGGTATAAGTTTCACATTCTCCTGAATATATAAATTTGGTATACTTCACTTCTACTGATAACGTTTGTATTGTTTCTAAGAGACCTTAACTTTTAATTTTCTGGAACATATTATCGTTAGTCACAAATAGTCTTTTTTTTTTTTTTTTTTGGTGATAAGAATGAATAGCAGGAGCAGCATTTGTTAAACCAAATCTAATATGAAACTGACTCTTTCTTGTGAGTAAATTTGAATTTTGAAATAGTAAAACAATAAGGTTTAATATAAAGCAAAATAAATTTTTTATGTTTATGATCTGCCAATTTCCCAGAAAAAGTTTTCTGGTGACTTTAGTTATATACCAGATATATTAAAATCACCAATGGACAGCACATATTTTACTCAGGTGCCATCTGAAAGTTTTAAAAATTTGTTGACATAATATCACTGAACTGTCCACTTTAAAATGGTTGAAATGATAAATTTTCTGTTTTGTGTATTTTACCACAATTTTTTTAAAATGTGTTGTTTCAAGATTTTTAGGTTTTATAAAGGTATTGTATTAGCATAACAATGAAAAATTTAAAAGACCATGTCTAATCTCATTATCCTATCAAGCATTGTTTACATTTTTATTTTCTCTTCCTGTTGTCTATAAACATAATTCCACATAGCTTCAATATAATTTGCCATTCTTATCTTTTCATACTAAATTTACATTTTATGATTCGTAGCTATACTTTTTAACATTGGATTCAGAAGATTTCATTGAGTTGGTCCAGTTTTTAAATTGGTGAAACATTGGAAATAACCTAAAATAAACTATTGTAAACATCTTCATAAATACAACTTTTCTTTTTCTTCTTAAAGATGTATGTTTTTGATTCTCCATTAATCAACTTGCTTGGACAATAGTGTATTAAATAGAAGTTGTTAAGAGTGTTTATGAAGTCAAAAAAAAAGCTTATGATTTATCTGCCAATTGTTATTTCAAGACAGTGATATTTTAATAATCAAATAGTACATACAAAGAAGTTAAGATTTGTGGTATTACACTAATTACATATTATCATTAAAAATTTATATGATATGTAAAGCATTCTTACAATAGCTAAGTTGCCTTTTGCTATAATATTAGAAATGGAAATATATATAAATAAAACATGTATATGTAAAACATATTAGGAATTCTGTAATATTAGTACCTGGTGGTATATAATACGGCATCATGGAATGAGAATAAAACAATTAAAAATTTTTTTTTATTTAGCGTGATTAAAAAAAGTGGACATGTAACTGAAGTATACAAGCTCATTGAGCTATTTTAAGAGTAATTTTATTTCTTGGGCTATTTTTTGTATTTGCCTCAGTTATTTGGAGACATAGAGGTAAGCCAAATCAATAGCTGGGTATATACTTAGATCCAGGTGAGTATAGGGGTAACATAATGGTGTGAATTGTGTCACATTTATATTGTAATTATGTATGCCTAAAAAAGATGGGAACTTTTATTAGAAATTTTTTTTATCTCCTAACACGAAAAGTGTAATTAAAAGAAATTTTAATACAAATGTATTTGCATTAGTTTCTGAAAGTAAAGGAAGGGTATACACATACAAACCACATGCATACAGACATTTTTTTGGGAGGGTAATTAAGTTAAAAAACAAAATAAAATAGCACAAAATGAACTGAGCTCCTATATATTTTTAAGAGGCATGTTAAATGACACAGGATCATGTGGTGATTATCAATAAGCTACACTCTATGAAATAGTTATCCTATATTACCACATACACTCCATC
Organism: Eschrichtius robustus; assembly: GCF_028021215.1. Taxonomy (NCBI): domain Eukaryota; kingdom Metazoa; phylum Chordata; class Mammalia; order Artiodactyla; family Eschrichtiidae; genus Eschrichtius; species Eschrichtius robustus. Next base: position 428,605 of record NW_027175690.1, on the reverse strand, counting down.
CTAATGCTGCTAAAATGTAGTAGAAAGCAGCAGCATAGCACAGGGAGATCAGCTCGTTGCTTTGCGATGACATAGAGGGGTGGGATAGGGAGGGTGGGAGGGAGGTTCAAGAGGGGGGGGATATGGGGACATGTGTATGCATATGGCTGATTCGCTTTGTTGTGCAACAGAAACTAACGCAGAATTGTGAAGCAATTATACTCCAATAAAGATCTATTAAAATAAATAAATTAAATAACATGAAATATAGTAGATTTGAAGGATAAATATAACCATTTTAACCTATGATGTTTGTTTTCAGTAAATTCAAATTAAATATTTAAATGTGAATTTTAATATATGGCTTGTTCTAAATAAAATATTAACACATAGGTCTAGTTTTTGCAACCAAATATTTCATATAAAGATACTTGCCTCTTTACTACTGAAATATAGGATAAGTCTCCACATTTCACTCTTTTATCCAGTGGGTTTCAGTTGTTTTTCTGTGTGTTTTCTATATGAAATCAAAGGAGCAGTGAAGGTTGACAGGCTTATAGGAGAGTAACATTGACTCACCTACCACCCAGCAACTTGCAGTCTTATAACTTTTATTGTTTTTACATAGAAAAATTCATCTTAAATTGAAATTTTGGTCTAATTCTGAAGATTCTGTTTGGCAGAAGTCATGGGTATACCTGTGTTTCGCTATCCTTGAGATTCAGAAATGCCAAAGGTGTTCTAAGATTCAATAAACTTGAGTGTTTCTGTATGATACATAAAATGTATCATACTTTGGGATATTTAAAAAATTTATTTTTCCATTTCTGCACATCTCAATACTTTTCTTTTAGTTAAAATAACTTGTTACTGTAGAGAACTTATATTTTTAAAAAATGCTGGCTTATGTAAAACCTTTTTACAAAACGATCCTTTTTTTAATGGCCTTGGCATCATTGTACAGTGCCTGTTTGATTCCTTTCAAACTGTACACGTTTGAGAGTTGCTCTGTAGACCTTTGGTGCATCTTGATTCCTTCTTTCGTGCTTTGTCAAACATAGAACTGGCTACAAAGAAACCTGTAAGTAACGGAAGGAAACACTCTGCTGGTAAAGAATGTTATGGTCCTGAACCTCTACCACCTGGTGTATCTGGTTTCCTGCCGTGGCGTACTGCAGAACGTGCAAAAAGCAACAGGTAATATGTTTGCATTCCCTGTCTTTACAGTCGTTCAGATTTCTTTATTTTGGAACTTCTATTACGTGGGCGGTCTCTGGTGCTTTCTACAGAGATAAAAAGATAACTCACACATGGCTTCTGCCTAATGAGCCCTCTAAGGAAGAAAAACAAAAAGTAATTGGGAGTTTCAAGTTGTTTCTCAAGTGTCACAACAGAGGTAACCCCGTGGGAGTCATGAGGAGACTAAAATTATCTCCAATTGTGCAGGTGAGAAAAGTTTCACTAAAGGCAGGTGTAGTTGAGCCAAGCCCTACAGCACAGAAGTAGGAATTTGGATATGTACGAATGGGAAAAAGATATTTTAGACATGGGAAGTAGTTTAATGCAGAATGGATGAGAAATCTGCATTAGACCTATTCTAAATCAACTGGCTTATTAACTCAGTAAATCAGATTTAGTGAGTCAAGCTAGCTTTAGCTGATTACTTATCCAAGGGATAGCTGTTCATAGTAATTTTTGTCATAGAACAGTAAATAAAATTGTTGAATTATAGCTTTAGACTTGCTAAGTGAAATAGATTGCTCTAGATGATTTTCAAGTGACTTACTTGGTAGTATTCATGAAATTGGAGGTTAACAATTGCTTAAGAAAACAAAGAGAATTGATTTTAAATAGTACTTGAAGGAGTTACTGTGTAAAGTATCTGTTCAGTAGCTCATGTTAAATGGATGTTTATAATCCCTGTTGGACAACCAACTAATTTTTTGCAAATGGTAACGTGAATTGCTGTTGCATAAACTATAGTGTTGAATCCCCAGTCTTGGCACTTGAGTTTAACAACTCTGTGGTTTCCTATCTTCTTGGTGAGACACTTAATCTCAGGTCCATCCTCCTCACACAGAGTGGTAAATTAGAGAACGATTAATATCACCATTTAAAGAAGTGAGACTGAACTCTCAACCATCCTGAACATAGGAACTGAAGGGGCCTCTTAGCAGTTCAGAGAGTTATCACCAAGCCAGTCGGCTGAATTCTGTTCAGTTTTCTCTGTAGCAGAGCCCTCCACGTCCTTCTTTTGAGCTTATTTATTTTTATACACAATTCTGTATGGATACTGTACGTAATACTAAATAGTTGTATTAACTGGATTTAACTGGTGATGTATTTACATCAAGATCTAACTTGGTTTTGTTGATATCCTTTTAGGGGCTTTCCATTCATCAAACTCGTGATGTATGTAATCAGGTGCAGGTACGTAGCTATCATATTTATGACATGTAGGGGTCGAATTGGGAAAGGTGGGTGGTCATTCTTTTTGCTTTTTAAACTGACAGAGCCTTACAAGAAGCATTTCCCTCTCTGAAGTAAATCCATGTAAAACTTGTCTGGTTGCTCTCCCAATGCAACTGTGTAGTTGTGTGGATTTCGCACACAACTGGCAGCCTTGTGGTTATGTCTGTAAACAAGGAAGCGTGTTCTTCAGTCCGCAAATCAGCTGTTACCCAGTGAAACGAACTTGACTGCCATTTCTGACCCCTCACATGGAGCTGTCATACTCAAGAACGTTCATAGGTTTTCAAGAAATGTTGTTTGCAGGCTATATGTACAATTTCCTGATCTGAAAGCCAATATAAAGCAACATCTCCCAAACCTCTGCTCTGTCACCAAGGCCACACACATTCCCTCGCTTATGGCCTCATGGCAAGCTAATACTGTCAGTATCAGATTCTCCTTCCCAGTGGTCTTGGGAGACTGCATAGTTGCTCTGTGAAAGGCACCACTGCTGAGACTGAGAGAAGAGCACCTTGGGTGTCAGTCCTGCCCTTGCATGCCCAGAGGGAGGGGTGTGTGCCTCGTTCTCCTGTTGGGAATTTCCTATGCTGCAGGTTTGCTGCTTGTTGTGAAAATGATGTCCTAGTGACTTGTCTTCTGCATAGTTATATAATCCCAGCACACTTCTGTATGATCTGTAGACTTTTATGGGGTTGTGGCCAGGTCAGTTTTTAAATGTTTGGAAATGTCCTATGGAACAACATCGCAGTGGCAGTGACGCTTGACAGGAGAATTGTATTACTGTTACCCTAGTTTTGTCCTACGGGTGACGAGAAGATGAAATTTTTGATGGGTCAATTTTAGTTGTGTATGTGTATGTGATTTATTTTTTAAAATTCTAACGTCTGTTATTCACAGCTTAGATATGTTGACTTTCTGATTATTCATCAGTCCCTTTACTGATGTATTTTCCTCCGAAAAACTACATTTTCTTCCAGACTGTTTTTGTCTGATGGTAAAGAATACATTTTTCATTTGCAGTATAAAGTTGATCTGAGAAAAAATGTTTACCTTGGCTCTTCACTTGGCTTCTGTGAAAGAAACTTAATAAAATAATATGGGCAATTCCCATTACTAATCCTAACCATGTACAACAGAGGTCTGTACAGTAACATAGCAAAAATAAGTTACTGTACTTTTACTTAGTCATTGCCTGTTTTAGACTAAGGAGCAGTGAGAGATATTTATAAATAATGATACCTCAGATCACTTTTGTTAAATGTCCTCTAATATTTGGATATTTGGTATCTGGCTTGTGTTATCTTTTATACAATCTTGTCTTCTTTCTTTGCACTTCAGTTTAACAACTCGGTGGTTTCCTATCTTCTTCTTGTGACACTCAGGTCCATCAGAATTTCCTGTGACTGTGACAGTAGAGAGTCCTTCCTCCTCAGAAATCGAAGAGGTCGAAGATTCCTCAGAAAGTGTTCAGGAAGAGCCAGAGAAAATCAGTTTGAAACAAGAAGCATTGCAGGAAAGTTATCACTTTAAAGCTATAGAGGAGATTATTTTTCAAATGGAAGCCTGATTGCAACACTGCACAGCTTGAGTGAGGGTTCTGTTTTCTCCTCCCATCTGCATTGTATCCCCTTGAATGGTTCCTTAAGCTTAGACCAAGGTGAATGGTGGACATTTGAACTCTAAGAAATAAAAATCAAAACATGTCGTTAGTAATATAGTTTCCTTTCCTTAGAACCTTAGGATATTCGATTTAGGGAGAACCTTAGTGATCATAAGATAAAGAAATTGAGTTCTGAATGAATATAGTCAGCTGATTCAGTGCTCTTGTTTTGCAAATGAGAAAATTGACAGTTCTAGTTGAACTCTCTTTTTATAAGAGGAAAATATGGCCTCATTTTAAATAAAAGTAAGGTTGAAAAAAGTTTTGATGTTAATATTCTCCTTTCCTAAAATAAAAAACATCAAGAAGCTACATTATATTCCCTAATAAACCTGACATCTAATGTGATTCCATACTTTTGTTTGTATGGACAGAAAAGAAAAATTGATTTTCATAAGAAACTTTTGCACCTCAAAAATAATATATTTGTTTTATTTCAACTTTAATGCAGAGCTGAACATTTCTAGTAAATAAGGGAATACCATTTGGGGGAACCTTGTCTTTGTGCTACGAAGTCCATGTTTAATTTTTTAAAATTATTTAATATGATTCTCTTTTCGTATGAAACATGAAACTTGACAGGTTTCAGAACTAATTATCCCATTACTGTAGGACTATGGTAATTACTCTTTGATTTTCAAAAGAGAAAGTTAGATTTTTATGTTTTTAATTAAAATTAATGATAATATAGAGAAATTTTAAGAAAACTTAGAAAATTATGAAATGTAACAGTAGGAGAAATCTATAGTTCATGTAGAGTTACCCCCTTTCGTTTTATAAATGAGCACCTACAATTTGTAGCACATAAGTGGTTTCTTAGTAAATTGCAGAGTACAACAAGACCCTAGAGCATCTAAGCCGCATTCCTTGTCATTTTAGATGTGTTGTATTCATTTCCTTCATGAGTAGAACAGGAGATTGTATTTCTAAAAGCAGTGATAGACTGGGGAAGACCAAGAACTTTAAACACTGGGACCACAGAATAGCAGATTCAGAATGCACTGAGAACCCTTGCAGCTCTTCTCCGTTTTGACAAGACACTACAAGGATGGTATCAAAGTGTTTAAGTACATAAGCCAACAACAGTCAAGAGATTTCAACATAGTTTTGAAAGACAGAAGACAAGTGGAAGAGTGTGAAACTGAAGCAGTAGAACAGAGGAAAAGCATCACCTAGAATATGCACAGGGACCACCTGCAACTGAGGAGGATTCTGACCCCACCTGCAGAAGTAGCTTCATGCTTTGATGCACATGTAGGAGAGAGGGTGGAGTTAGTTAAAAGTGTGACTGAAATAGGGGAGCTCATTGAAGGGTTGTGTTTGGAGGAGTGGACTCCCAGCCCCACCCTCACGCTCCTGAAATGAGATGATTTCATTTTGAAAACAGTGAAACTGGGGAGAACTAGGGCAGCTAGTGTGAGTTTTTACACCCTAGAAAAGAGTGTTTTGGGGGGATCCTATTACAGTCACTCCCCACTTCTTCCTGCATAAGAAGCCAATCAATCGTTGACTTCAGGGAGCTTTCTGCGCTCATTCTTAAATAGAAAATAACTGTCATTTGCCTGATAGTTGAGTAAAGCTTACAACATGAGAGAGGGGGGAAAAAGAGTGAAAACACATCCTGGTAGGACCGGGGACAATTTAGGGAACAAAATAATTTAAGCAAAAACCCTAATTAGTATCCTGAGAGAGGTTTAAAAAGAGCTAGCAACTATAAAATAAGACTAGGGTGTTAATTAAAAAGAGAATGGTCAGAAAGCAAGAGAGGTGTCTTGGAAATGAAAATATGGTTGCTGAAACAAATTCAGTAGAAATTTTAAAAATTTCTCAGTATATAAAAAAGAACGACACAATGGAAAATGTGATAGCAATATGTTAGAGAGGCTGCATCTGGGAGATCCAACATGTTACTATTAGAAACTCCAGACCCAGACAAAAAATGGAGGGAAGCTGTCAAAGGGCAACAAAATTCCCCACAGCTGAAAGTAGACATCAGGCCTCAGATTGAAAATAGTTACTCAAGTTTTGAGCAAGATGAACAAGAATAGACTCGTACCTAGGCACCCTTCACTGTGAAACTTTAAAATACTGAAAAAATAAATTAAAATAGAATAAAATACTGAGAGGATACATCCATTCCAGAGAGAAAAATACTGGTCACCTAAAAAAAAAAGTTAAAATCTGACTTTATCATAGTTGTCATCAGAACCATGGATGCTGGAAGGCATTAGAAAGATACCTCCAAACTTTTCCAGCACATAATTTTCACCCTAGGGTTTTGTATCCAGCCAAACTATCAGTCATAAGTGGAGGCTGAATGAGATATTTTGTACACAAAGAAATTTGAAAAATTTACCTCCTGTGCTACACCTTAAGCTATTTATAGAAATAATCCAGCAAAATAAGGCAATAAACCAAGAAAGAAGGTAATAGGGGATTCAGTGCAGAGAGCAGCTAGTCTAGATTGGAGAGGCTTCTATTGATTGTGTGATTGAGAGCTTAGAAACACCTTGAGGCATATTGTACTTACTAGGTATTAGGCACTGTTGGAAGGGAAGAGGGAGAGGAAGAGGAGAAGGAACTTGAACTCCAGAGGAGAAAAGGCTATACTGACATAAACATGAAGCAAACTAAACTATGGTTGATTTTTCACCTACTATTGGTGAGGAAGAGAAGAATCCACTTAAACTTGACACTATAGATGCCCCCGTTTTCAGTGACACACAGGGGTAATGACCACCTATCTAATTTGTTGTCCAAACCAGAACTTGTCCAAACTCCTTACACTTCAATAGTGTAAGGAGGCGCTCTAATGCTGTAACATCAGGACAACAGGTATAAACTGGAACAGCCCACAGCGGCTTGGGGTGTGTGGTCACCCGCACAAGGGCAGTGACACTGACACAGTATGGAATGAGGTGTAGTCTGTACACAGAGTCACAGTACATCTGCAGTGGGCAATATTAATTTAATTGTAATAATGGCAATACTGTCTTGGTTTGCAGCTTTTATTGTCAACTTGCCTGTAATAACAAATAACTAACCTAAACTATACTTAGTATGTATTAGTATTAACTTGGTATGTACTGAAATGTATTGTGTACTAGTATGTACTTAGTATATATTAGGCTCTAAGTGTTTTTGCATATATTAACTCATTTAATCCTCTGAATAGCCTTATGAGGTTGGTGCTAATATCATTCCCACTTCTGAGAAAAGGATGCTAAGACAGGGAAGGAACTTGCCCAGGCTGTACCGAATTTAGGGTTGGATAGAGGCTTTGAGTTTAGGCTCTCTGCCTGTTCTCTTAAACCTTACTCCGTACTGACTCTCAAATAACAGAAGACTTAAATGCACATAGAACAGAATATAAATTTCAACCTTGACAACGTAAAAGCTAGGTTTGGAAGGTAGACAGGAGGTAGAAAAAAGGGAAGATGGTATGAATGTCCTCATTTTACAAAGCGTGATGTTGAGAGAGTTTATAGTGGATCAACAGTGTAGGTTTTTAAGTATATCACTACAAGTCAAAGAGATCATGAGCAGTGGAATAACTAATGATGACATAACTTTACTGAGCAGTGTGGACATAGGAAAGAGTGTAAAGGAACTAAACCCTTACTTAGTAAATTAGAAAGTGAACAGATAATGCCTCAAATTTAGTCAGAAAATAGTCATGTAAGAGTATTACTTGGAAATGGAGAAGAATTCAAAATAACAATAGTTGGACCTCCCTGGTGGCGCAGTGGTTAAGAATCTGCCTGCCAAGGCAGGGGACATGGGTTCGAGCCCTGGTCCAGGAAGATCCCACATGCCACGGAGCAACAAAGCCCGTGCGCCACAAGTACGGAGCCTGCGCTCTAGAGCCTGCGAGCCACAACTACTGAGCCCACGTGCCACAGCTACCGAAACCCACGTGCCTAGATCCTGTGCTCCACGACAAGAGAAGCCACTGCAATGAAGTGTAGCCCCCGCTCGCCGCAACTAGAGAAAGCCTGCACACAGCAACGAAGACCCAACACAGCCAAAAATAAATAAATAATAATTTAAAAAATAAGAATAAAAAATAACAATAGTTGACGTCAACCTCATAAAAAAGGAAATCCAAACAGCCAGTAAACACAGAAAAGTGTACAACTTCATTAAGTAATAAGAGAAAAGTGAGCCAAAACCAATGAAAGTACATGCCAATCAGATTGACAAATACATAAATAAAGTCTGGTAGTATCAGGTACTGTAGACCTGGAGTACTATGGGAATCTTCTACCCTGCTTATACTGGAGTATAAATCAACACAACTACTTTGGAAAGCATTTAGCACTCTCCATCAACTGAAGGTATATAAATAGCCTGTGACCCAGCAGCCCTCACCGCTGCCCTGTGTAAATGCACCAGAATAACCGGTACAGCAGGATTCCTGTCCATGATTTGCATTAGCACAAACTGAAAACAACCCAAATGTCCATTAAGAGTCAAAAATTAAATAAATTATGTGTATTCGTACAGTGGGAAAACTATCAAGCAATAAAATTGAATGAACTAGAGCTACAGGCTGCAATGTGGATGAATTTTTTAAACCAATGTTGAGTGAAAGAAATAAGATAGAAAAGACTTCATATACTATGATCCTCTACATAAAGTTAGATGTTGACAAAACTAAACTCTTTTGTTAGGGATGCATGCAGGTTAAAGGAAATGATTGTTGAGAAATGAGGATGGTGTTTAACTGGGAAGAGGGAAGGAGCTTGTGATGAGAAAACGATATGGGGGGTTTTTGAGATGCTGACAAGTATCAGTACTTTCAGATTCGAGTAGTGGTTATGTAAGTATTCTCTTTTTATTTGTCACATTGACAGTTTTGTCCTGTGCACTTCTCAGTACACATATCGTATTTTACAATTAAAAACCTGCATATAGAATCGGTTGCTTCTTGAGTGCTGGATGTGGGAGTGGGATGAGACTATTTTATTTTAAGCCCTTCACTGCTGCTTGCGTTCACATGTTCATTCATTCAGCATTAATTGAACATATGCTGTGTACCAAGCACTCTTCTAATTTTATATGTGATTTAACTCATGTAATAGTCACAAGAGCTCTGTGATATGGGAGCTTATCTCCGTTTTATAGATGAGGAAGTTGAGGCCTAGAGTTATAGAACTTGTCCAAGGTTATATAGCTGATGGGTAGTGCCAGACCCATTTGCCTCAGAGAATCTGAATTTTTACAATATAATCTAAAAGAGAAATTTAATTACTAATTATAAGCAAAAAAGTTGCACATTAAAGAAGATGACAAGTTTTCATCTATCCAGTTAGAGAAAAACACACAGTCTGTCTTTCACACACGTACATCTTGTATTGGCAGGGATTTTCCTTATTAAGCAATTATTTATTGACCGTCTGCGTTCTGCTAGGCACAGGTGCTGGGGATAAACACTTAATAAAATACACCCCCTATCTTCAAATAACTTGCACTCTAGGTGAGGAAGTAAGCCAACAGTTATAGTAGAGGTTATATACCAAGTGATACATCGCTGATGGCAGTATAAAATCTCAGAACTCTTTTGGAAAGAAGTTTGGAGATAGGTACCTCAGAGCCTTAAAAATATTCATTTGCTTTGATCTCAAACTCATTTTTATGCATTTATTGTAAGAATGTTATTCTCAATATGGAAAAAAGCCTTCATGCATAAAAACGGTTATTTTGTCTTATAATATTGAAAAGTTGGAAAGAATTTAAATGTGTAAAATGGTTAACCAGTAAACCCACTCAGTGGAATATATTGTAGCCCACAGAAAAAAATCAAGGTTATGAATCCCCTGATTATATGAGAAATGATTGATTTCAATGTTAAATGGAGAAAAGTTGAACATAAAATTTGATATCCAATATGATGGGAGCTTTGTCCCAGAAAAATCACCCTAGCCAGTGTACAGAAGGGAGGAAGGAGAGCAGATGACAGGAAGGAAAATTATTCCAAAGCCTTATCATTAGTCTTAAGTAATAGAATATCAAGCAATTTTACTTTCTAACTTTTTTGGTTCCATATTTCCATGTAAGGGACATGAATTATTAATACTTTGTAGGAGGAGGGTACACTTTTTCACAAAAATTTCACACTGTGTTCTAATTCCCTCCATTAGAGGGAGAAACTATTTCATGTAATTGCACTTTGATGTGCTATTTAGAACCAGTCAGGAATTTTAGTCTACTTTCCTCTGACTGTGGTGAGGGTTTTTCGTTTGTTTGCTCATTTGCTTAGAATTTCTTTGAAATCAGTTTTAGAAGATTGATTAAACCATTATACTAAAAGTAGAGGAATTTTGCAATTTTTTTCCCTTTTTCCCCATTGAAAACTTGACTGGCTTTAGTAATGAAACATTAAAGAATTTGAAGTTCTTAGACTCTCAATTTTTTAAACATGTTCTGAATATAAAAATATATGTTCATTAAGCAAATCTTCGAAAACAGTGAACAACTTATTGAAGGAAATAAAAGCCACCTCTGCATGTACACACACCTAATCTGCTCTTTTGTCTTAAAAAAGTATCAAAAATATTTTGCCATGTCACTAAATACTCTTCTACATCAGAGAATTTGATTAAGCTTATGCATCATCTCCCAGGAGAAACGCACAGATATATTTTGAATGTAGAACTCCTGAAGCCCATTCATTAACGCTGGTTGAGACCTCTTGTCATTCTTTTCTTAGTGGCTTCACAGCAGGTTCTTTCATAAGGTGAGCTATTTTTATTGAAACCAATCCCAATTTGGAGGCTCTTAGCTTTCTTCTAGGGTTTGGTTATAAACAATCTTATGACATCATGTTGGTAGATAAATTTTTGCCCACATCTTTGATTTTCTTAGGGTAAACTCCTGACGTAGGATTGTTGTTAGGTACCAAAAGCTACTCTCCAGAAAGTGATACCAGTTCCTCTCCCAATGATGGCATATAATAGAGTTCCTCATTCTTTAAGTGATTGTTCAAAGCAGTTAAAATGTATAAATATACCTTACTGTTTTCATAAGTATGGATATTCTGATTGTTTTTCTCTGCATAAGAAACCACCCCAAAACAGTGGCCCAAAACAATGACAATCATTTATTTTGTCCATGAACCTGGAGGTTGAGTAGAATATTAATGCTTTTACTACACTCTCACTGACTGAAAACAATACCTATTTGACTAGCTCACATTTCTGCAGGTCAGAAGTCCAGGCACAGCGTGACTGGGTTTCCTGCTCAGATACACACTGGAACATGTAGGTTCCCTCCTGAGAGTGTTAAAGCACGTGAAATTTAAGTGTAAACATTGAGCCCCAAACATTGCATGTTCACCATAGTTTGTGTGGGTCACAGAGCTGAAATCAAGATGTCAGTCTGGCTGTGTTAGCATCCAGAGGCTCTGGGAAAGAATGCCTCCAAGCTTCTTCGGCTTGTTGGCATAATTCAGATTCTGCAGTTGCAGGACAGAGGTCCCCATTTCCTTGCTGGCTGTCAGTCGGGGGACAGTCTCAGCTCCTAGAGGCCTCTCACTTGCCTTCCCTGCCACAGCATTGGACTTCTTCAGAGCCAACAATGGAGAGTCTCCCTCTTGTCCCTTTTGTACTTCAATTCAGGAAGAGTTCAAGTCCTTTTCATGGGGTGCCCGAGTAGGTCACATCCACCTAGAATAATCTCCCTATCTTAAAAAATCAACTGATTTTGAATCTTAATTCCGTCTGCAAAATCCCTTCACTACAGCACCTAGATTTAGGGTTTGATTGGATAAGTGGAAGTTTTGTGTACTTTAGTAAGTAGGAGTCTTAGGGGCTCTGTTAGAATTCAGCCTATTGCAAGCAGTGTCCCCACTTCAAGGACCGAAGTGCCTTAGTTCCTAAAACTCCTAAGAGAGTTTATCAGTGTTCATTTTGTTTGATTGACCTTGGTGAATGGGAAGACTACCACCTCCGTGAACAGGAATGGCACCCAGCTTCCTGAGTCCACAGTGTGGCTCTGCTACTTAGTGGTGTCACCTTGGCTGTGCTGCTCTACTTACTCTACTTCTCTGCCTCTGTTTCCCTCATCTGTAAAATAACATGGAGCTAGTGATTGTTCTTTCCTCGTAGGTTTTTTTTTTTTTAAATAAATTAATTTTATTTATTTATTTTTGGCTGCGCTGGGTGTTTGATACTGCTCACGGGCTTTCTCTACTTGCGTCGAGCAGGGGCTACTCTTTGTAGTGGTGTGCGGGCTTCTCATTGCGGTGGTTTATCTTGTTGCGGAGCACGGGCTCTATGTGTGCAAGCTTCAGTGGTTGTGACACGGGAGTTCTAGAGTGTAGGCTCAGTGGTCGTGGCGCACGGGCTTAGTTGCTCCGTGGCACGTGGGATCTTCCCGGACCGGGGCTCGAACCCGTGTCCCCTGCACTGGCAGGCGGATTCTTAACCACTGTGCCACCAGGGAAGCCCCCTCTTAGGGTTTTGATGAGTAGATTATTTAATGCCCAGGGAACTCCAGGAACAGTGCTTGACTGTAAATTGCTTTAAAAGTGATTACTTTTTAAAAAAATGCTTTTGAATCTACAATTATGCAATTCAGGTATATTAAGCATGTTCATTAATAGGACTTCCTACTATAAAGAGACCCACAAATAAAAATAGAAGTTTTCTTTCTTGGTCTTAACTATTTATTTCTGACTTGCTATGTTATACGCATATGCCTTTTATGGTGGGCTGCCACAAATTTATGTTGGAAAAAGTGGAATTTAAATAAATCTTTACTATGCTAATTTGATAGATTTTGATAATTCATTTCACTAGCATGGTATGATATTACCAGTAGCAGACTAAAACCTGAGTTCACTTCTGGCTCTGCCCCTAAATCCTGAAGAGTCCTATAGCTGGAAAGGCTTTTGGATATTATACTATGAATTAGTTATAATATTTACTCTGTTTGTTTAGGAAAAACTGGAGGAGTGCCTAAAGCAGTTAAAGGAGGAAAGAGTAATAAGACTTAAGGCTGATAAATGAGTCAATGAGGCAAACAATTTCTTATACTTTTGAGAGTGTTTTCGTTTTATTTTGATTTGATTTTAAGCCATATACACATAGTTTGTAAACTTTAAAACTGTAATATGTTGCAAATTGGTTGTATCATATGGACTTTTGCATTTACTGTTATTTAGTGATCATATGATCTATATTCCAGAAAGCATGTTTTTAAAAATGTGAAAATCTCGTTTTGTGTGTGTGTGTGTGTGTGTGTGTGTGTGCTTTCATATGACACTAGCTTATTTTCTGTTCATGATTCTTTGATTCAAGAAAGCACTTTTTGTGCATATACTGTATATACAGTAGCATAAAAGACATGATGAGACTCTCCTGGCAATGAATTAGGAAAGTGAATCATTTAAATAAATTTAAGATATTGGAAAACCTGTACGAATGCAATGCAAGATAAAAATATATACTATAAGAATTACATTAGGTAATGTGCATGAAAGCAGGGCATAATCTAAGAAGTTCCATCTTATCATAGGTTGAACATAGGGAGGAATTTTTCAAAGTGCATCCATTGAATTGGCAGACACTCATTCAATAAATGTTGAGCACCTGCTTATATAAGGCAAAAGGGGCATCATGAACATAACAGCCTTTCTGAGAAATACTAGAGTTGAGCTTATAGGGGGTTTTAAGTGCATAGGTGATGAGTGGAAAGGGAAGAGTGCACGGGAGTGAATATTTTCAAGAAGCCAAAGAAAATATTGGTGATCTTACATTTAATAAATTGGGTTGGGTATGATTTAGGACTTTTAAACGTAAGCATTAGATATTTTGCTCACTAAAGTTAATTCTTAACATTCAGCAGAGTTGTAATATGTTTTGTTCAAATCAGATTCTATGATTCACTTTCTAATTTAAGGGAAACTTAAAGCAGGTAATTCTCTAATGTGGAATGAGGCTCCATTATGAATTTATTTTAACCAGTTAGAAATGGGATCTTTTGTGAAAGATCATTAATAAAACGGTAACTTTGGTTTATTTATATACCACCTAAGTGTTATATAGGAAACTTTGTTGGGTGCCTGGGGGTTTTGGTTATTATGTGATATGGTCTCTGTCTTTACTGGTGGAGAGTTAGGTTAATTACAGATTAATTACATTTTGAGTGTTTTAGTTTTGTTCCTTGAAACTAGACAAAACTACTTTTGATGACAATGAGAAAAAATCATGTCAGACATTTTCAGTCTTCTTTTATAGCTGGAACATGAAAATGCCCAGTTAAGAAATATAAATTTCTCTTTGTCTGAAGGCCTTCATGCCCACTCATTGACAAGCATGATCCTGGATGATGAAGGTGTTTTGGGCAGCACTGAGAATTCTTTTCAGAAGTTCCATGCTTTCTTGGATCTCCTTAAAGATGCTGGGTTAGTTCATTTCTCTTCATGGCGTTCTTCTCTTTGCGACTATAACGGTAGTTTGCTGAGGAACTGGAGCAATTTTCATCACTTACATGGCCATATTTAGCCAAATTTAGTGTAATTATAGGTAATATAGTTGACGTTTTAAAATGAGGAATTAAATTTTTTAAGAAATGCAAATAGGGGAGCCTGCTTTGGTAGAGTGGGGAGCCCATTATAAAAGAGTAACCTGTAGACAGAGTAATTAGTAGGTATAGTTTTTTGTAAAGACTAAATTGAAGGCAGTTTTCATTGAAAATATTCAGGAATGGATAAGAATTTTCCTATCTTTCATTTATTTTGCTTGTTTGATAAGTTTGAATTAAAGTTATTTTTGTCTTAGACATAAAAATTATTATTAATCTTCAGGGAAGATATAGGTCAGTGGTTCTCAACTGGGAGCAATTTTGCTGAAAGAGGGAAGTAGAGATTGATAGTTGATGGAGTGGTGTTTTGTCAGTGAATGAATTGGTGTTGGGAAGGAAGGAACAAACACATTCTTGGAAACTGGAGGAAAGGTGGTAAAGAAGTGTGGGAATGGAGGTGTGACAGGCAGTGGACGAGGTGCGTGGTACTTGTTGAAGCTGCTAGTGAGACAGTGGGATGTCTCCTAGAGGATGAATCTGGAAAGGGCTGAGAATTTGGGGGAGAGAGAGGCTTGTAGTCTGGAGTAGGATGTTGGCTTTTAAGATTTTAGAAGTATTTCATGATTGTAGGTCTGGGGAAATCTAAACTGCTCTTATGTGATTATAATAACCTTTGTCTTTTCTCCTTTCCTCCTCTGGTCCAGGCTTGGGCAGCTGGCCACAATGGCTGGTATAGATCAGTCAGATTTTCATTTACTAGGTCGTCCCCAGATGAATTCTACTGTTAGTAGTCCACCTAAAGAAGAAAAGAAGGCACTTGAAGAAGAAAAATCAGAATCAAAGCAGAGTGCCCCAGTACAAACACAGAATCTCCAAGTAAGTGGACAGGACAGCACTTAATGATTCTAAGAGTGATTAGCAAAAAGGAAATGACCAAGTCAGAGAGAAACTAATAATGGTCAGTCTCTAATAGTTCACATGCTCGGGAGCTAGAAGACTGTGGAGTCCTCTCCAAATCTGAGATTAGTAAATGTGGGCCCATTTCATGATACTGTATTGTTGTACATAAGAAAACTGGAAGTTCTGTAGAAAATTTATGAGTTAAAGCAAACTCTCCTTAATGAAGAAAGAAAACATTACAGAAAATATTCCAAATTTTAAATTGAATAAATGTCTATTCTATTCATATTTTATCTAGGTTTCTATTTGTATGCAGTCAGCTTACAATGAAGGAACACTAATGAAGGTACACGTATTGACAGAATTTTTAAAATAAGTAATCTTGACATAGCTAATACGTAAGATATTATAGTGACTCACCTGGTCATGGGAATGGGAGGGGAAACATGTCAGCTTTTCCTCTAGCCTTACTTGGAGCACCCTTCGCCCACCTCAGCCAATCTCAGACTGGTCTTGGGAACTGACAGCTTGAGAACACAGTCTGGTCACAAACTATATACTGTTTACATGCGCCTGGAGGATAGAAAAGAAATTAATTTTCTTACAGAGTAGGGTTTCATTTTTAGTGAGGGAAAGGAAATGGGTAATAACTACCCCAATCACCAAAGTCTGAAAATGTAGCGGACATAGCCTTGGATATATAGCTAGGTTAAGTTGAGAATCACTTGGCAAGATAGAATTAGAAAAAAACTGGCTCTGAAATCTTCTGAATAATCAATTACTGTGTTAATAATAAGATCACAGAATAACATTGAAGTTTTGAACTCTACTTTTTAATGGTTGGCTTTGTTCATCACTGAATTTTTGCCTTGTCTTTTGTCTTTCCCTCCAGTTTCAGAAAATTACAGGTGATGCTGGGCTTCCTTTGCCTCTCGACTCCTTCCATGTCCCAGTCTCTACTCAGGAGGCCTTGGAAACTTCAAAAGACAACCTGGGGGTCCCAGTCACAGAGCAGCGGCAGGAGTCTTTTGAAGATTTCATTGCTAGAACATGTTCTCCTTCAGCAGATGTCATTTCTGGAACTGGAAGTCAAAGAAAAGAAGAGGAATTATCTAGAAATAGCAGGTCTTCTTCAGAGAAAATGAGCAAAGCAGGTGAATATACCAAAAAATACTCTGCTAAGAAACAACCTGGGAAGGACCTGCATTCCTGCTCTGACTCACCTGTAAAGCAGAAAATCAAAGGAATTGGGCAAAATAATTCTTTGCTTAATGAACCAATTAGAAGTGAGTCTTCAAAAAAACACATTTTTGTTAAGAAAGAGAGTAGAATAGTGACTGTTTCATCAAAGACAACTAAAAGTAAACTCAATCTACTAGAACATTCTGAAAGTGATACTCTTGGATCTGATTGTGAATTTCAAGAAAGCATCCATACTCCATCACACCTAACATAGGTCTAAATCTTTTAAAATCTTTTAAAATTATGTTTTTGCCTTCAAATTTTAATAAATTACTTATGTTTTTATTATAGCATATGGTGTTTTAAAATACTTGACTGGAAGCCATTAGAGAAAGATTTATCTATACTTTTTATTAAATTGAAAGTTTTGGTGTATTTTTCCTTGTGACACTTTGCACCATTCATTCAGCTGGTGTTTACTGAGGGCTTCATATGTACCATACTTTTCTGGGTGCTATTGCTTTCAACAGTGAACAAAATAAAGCCTTTACTCTCCTGGACCTAATACTCTGTGGTGGGAGAAAACATAAACAACAAAACAGTGTAAGGGGTAAAAAGAGATGGGAATAATAAATGGAATAGTTTTACCATTTGGTTAAATGTCAAACTATTATAAATTGTATGGCCAGGAGCCATGGACATATTTTAATTCACAATAACCAGAGAGCATCAAACATTTACCAAGGCACTTAACCGTGTTTATGGATTACAGCAACACTATGAGGTAGGGAACTATTACCATCCCCATTTTATAGATGAGGAGTCTGAGGAGACATTATGTGAGTTACCCAGAATTACACAGCTATAAGTAAGTGGTAAACTGGGATGTGACCAGAACCCATGCTCTTTTTTTTTAATGTATGGACTTTTTATTTACTTATTTATTTATTTATGGCTGTGTTGGGTCTTCGTTGCTGCACACGGGCTTTCTCTAGTTGCAGCAAGCGGGGGCCACTCTTCATCGCGGTGCGCGGGCTTCTCACTATCGCGGCCTCTCTTGTTGCGGAGCACAGGCTCCAGACGCGCAGGCTCAGTAATTGTGGCTCACGGGCCCAGTTGCTCTGCAGCATGTGGGATCTTCCCAGACCAGGGATCAAACCTGTGTCCCCTGCATTGGCAGGCAGATTCTCAACAACTGCGCCACCAGGGAAGCCCTAATGTATGGACTTTATTATGTTTCATTTGTTTCTGATTTATGTGATTTTTTTTAAAAAGATTTTTTTTGATGTTGACTATTTTTAAAGTCTTTATTGAATTTGCTACAGTATTGCTTCTGTTTTTTGTTTTGGTTTTTTGGCCGCAAGGCATGTGGGATCTTAGCTCCCCGACCAGAGATCGAACCCTCACCCCCTCCATTGGAAGGCGAAGTCTTAACCGCTGGACCACCAGGGAAGTCCCCCTTATGTGATTATTTTTATGGCACTTTTTTAAAATTTTATTTTTTATTAACATATAGTAGAATTACAGTGCTGTGTTAATTACTGCTGTACAGGAAAGTGACTCAGTTATACATTTATATACATTCTTTTTCATATTCTTTTCCATTACGGTTTATCACAGGATACTGAATATAGTTCCCTGTGCTATACAGTAGGACCTTTTTGGTTTTCTTTAAATACATCCACTTTTTTAAAATAAATGTATTTATTTAATTTTTTATTTTTGGCTGCATTGGGTCTTCGTTGCTACATGTGGGTTTTCTCTAGTTGCCGTGAGCAGGGGCTACTCTTCTTTGCGGTGCGCGGGTTTCTCATTGTGGTGGCTTCTCTTGTTGCGGAGCACGGGCTCTAGGTGCATGGACTTCAGTAGTTGTGGCACACGGGCTTCAGTAATTGTGACTCACAGGCTCTAGAGCACAGGCTCAGTAGTTGTGGCGCACAGGCTTAGTTGGTCTGTGGCATGTGGGATCTTCCCGGACCAGGGCTCGAACCCGTGTCCCCTGTATTGGCCGGCATATTCTTAACCACTGCACCACCAGGGAAGTCACATGTAGGACCTTTTTGTTTATCCATCCTGTATATACACCAGTTTGCATCTGCTAATCCTAAACTCCCAATCCAACCCTCTCCCACGCCCTCCCCCTTGGCAACCACCAGTCTATTCTCTATGTCCTTGGTTATGTTTCTGTTTCACGGATAGGCAGAACCCAGGCTCTTAATTACTTTGTTATCATGTTTCCTTGTTAAGAGAAGAAGGGTTTAAGGAAGGCACCGGGACAGAAGCCAGTGAGCAGTGAGCAGTAGAAGTACAAAACAGTGGGGCTGTCAGAAAGCACACCTGTCTCCTTCCCCCATCTGAGCAGAATTTTTAAACAGCAGAGTATGTAAGAGTATGTGATGACACATCTCTGGATTAAATTATGTCTCCCTGGTAAAACATGCACAGATAAGTCTTTAGTTCAATCAGACTGAAAGGTGAGATCAGAGAAAAGCTAGAGTGTCAGATATCTTCTAAAAGGTCCTGCCTGATTGTTACTAAGAGGACTGCTAGAGTACTAGTTAGTTCATAAGTCATGGATTGAGTGTTAGAGGAGCGAAACAATGAGCAAGATGTAGCGTTTAGCAGTGGAGTGAGAGGGGAAGACGCACAGCAGATGTCTCATCCTGCACGTGACATGCTGTGACGGGCATATTCAGGGCGTTTCGTCAGTGTTTGTGGAAGAAGAGGGGGAGCTGTGAGGCAAAGAAAAGTCATCGAAAGAGGCAGTCCCTAAGCTAAGTCTTAAAGGACTCGTGAAAAACTGGTGAGTCAGCCGGTGAAGGGCAAGGACACTCAAGGCAGAGAGGACAGCGGAAGTCCAGAGCCGTGAGTGCGCGAGGGGTGTGTTACGGGGCCACAGGCACAGGCTCTGGAGCATCAGTGCAGTGTCACCAGGCAGTGGCAAGCGCCCCTAAAGGAGGCAGCGAGAAGGAGGAGAGCGGGTCTTAGCCATCCATGTGCGTGGAGCTGTTTTCCTCAGAAAATAGCTAAGAATGGAAAGGACAAGTTCAGGTGGCATTTTAGACCACTGACGTCAGTATGGATGAGGAATTTGAAGAAGCCTGGAGACAATTATGCCCCACTCTTCTGAGGAGCAGTTTTTTATTTTCGAGTGGGACTTTCATGCTGCCACCTCCTCTCCTGTCCCTACTGAAAGGTTTATAGGCCGGCAGAAGGGAGAACCTAGCTTAAGTAAAGGTACTCAGGTTTCTTTACTGCACAGCTTCTCGGGGCTGCTGTAGGCTAATGTTCATTCTGGATCATCACAGCAGGTGTATGGTACACAGCCATCCTCAAAGTTATTTGACTCTAGAGTCCTTTTTTAATAGAAGTGTGTAACAACTGGTTCCAGCAAACAGCAATTTGGTAACTTCTAGACCAGGTAATAGAAAGGGGTCTGAAATAAGGTATAGATGAAGGGAGGAAAGAAGTTCTAATTTTATTTAGGAAATTACAAGCAAGACTTGATCTTGGGAAGTAAGGAAGAAGTAGGAGGCGGAGGCTGAACCCCCATCTGTGTGACTAAGGTTGGGTGGTGGTATCATTGAGTTTGGAAATAGGGGATAAAGAACTGAATTGGGGAAAAGACTTTAGTTCTGGACATGTAGAATTTTAAAGCACCTGTAGAATTCAGGAGACAAACTGGTAGATAACTGGAACTGCACGTGAAGACATGGAAAGATAAAAATTTGAATGTCATCAGCACTTAGCAGTCATTAAAATCATGAAAATGGATGAGATTTCAGAGAATTGTGAGTACTGACAACGTTTAAGTAATAAGCAGAGAAAGAATTCTGAGAAGGAGAGAGGTGATAGAGTTTCAAGAAGGAGGAAGTAGATGACAGTGTCATCCTTCAGAGAATGTAAGTGTCCATTGGATTTGGGCAGTTAGGTCCCCAGTGACCTTAGAGCAGTTCAGTGAAGTGGTGGACAAGAAAGCCAGATTGCAATAAATTGAGGGTGTAGGGCTGCCTGTGGGGGCCAGGTGGGGCTAGTGAAGACAGTGGGAATAGGCTGCTCTGAAGGAGTTTGGATGAAAAGAGAAAATAATGAGCAAAAAATAATTTTTTAGAATGAGAAGGACTTATATTTTATATGTTGAAATGAAGGAACCGATAAAGGAGATCCTTAAGATGTAGATAATAATTTAGAGAACTGGGGAAACATGGACATATGAATAAGAAAAAAACCTTGCACAGTATATAAAACTCACTTGTATCCTTTGAGTTGGATGGATACTGGTAAGTTTGTGAGGAAATAAAGGTAAGAAGAGATAGAAGTTAAATGAGTTTATACTGATAGCCTCAGTTTTCTTTGACACAGATTTTTCAGAGACACATATATACACATACATAATTACAGTTTTAAAATTCTTTCATAGTTACATGTTTTATTAATCACGTCTGAGAAAAGTCCTTGATTTTCATTTTGTACAGCATTATCTTGTAAGGACAAGATACAGTGACAACTTCCAAGCTTTTTCATATCAGAGCTGAAACTGAAAGTATCTCCACAATTGAATTTTCACTTCTTATTTGTAATCAGTTTATCCTTAGGAGGATACTTCATAGTGTTTGATCACAGATGAGTTTGGGCATTGCTATCACTCAATAATGTTAAGGATCTGTCAGGTTCTCTCCTATACTATATATTAATTTTTTCTCCATTTAGCAAATATTTATTGGCGGCCTGTGGGAATAAGATACACCTAGGTCCTCTTTCCTTGGTATATTCAGAAAAGCCTCTGAAACTAAATTTCCAAGTCAGGCCATACTAAGGCCTGGCATAATAAGTTTTCATCGTTAACAGTTTTTTTGTGTTTGTAGGGTTTTTTTTATTTTTAATGAAGCAAGGATAAGACACTGTCTTAACTCAGTAGTTGTCCATTGATGAATAAGTCAAAGAAGACATAGATGAAGCATGGTATTTTGAATATCCTTTCCACAGAATAGGGCCATCCTGAAACTCTGGTGAGATGCTTATCATTTTCAGATTTTGGAGTGGCAGAGAAAACCCTATTACACCTTGAATTATCTCTAGAAACATGAATTCAGCCAAATAAAAACAGTGCCTCTGCCTACTGAGGTTGTCAGTTTCCATCTTAACAAAAGTGAACATTTCTCCTTTAGATTAAAATCAAGAAAATCCCCTCTGTCCAGGATGCAATACTGGGGTACAAGAAAGAGGAAAACTGAAGGTATTCCCTCTTTACACCTGAACAGTGAATTCATTCTGATATCAAATATTTGTTATGATTCTGCTATGACCAGGTGCTTCATTGTGTTTAGAGATCAAGTTACTGTTCATTCTTAGTAAGTAAGAAAAATCCATGTTTTAGGACTCTGAATAGTAACTTTATATATTTTATATATATATTAAAAATAAATATATATATTATATATAATATATATTCCACCTATTCAACAAAATTGTAATTTTCATCATCTCTTACGAATGATGAACTGTATTTACTCTTTGGAAAGGGCTTATAGAGAATTAAAGTCTTCATATACTTTTTATATAAGACCATGGAAACCAAATTCTCAACTGGGAGCAAACTTAGGTTTTGCTATGAAGGTTTATGCTTGCCTGGCCTTAGAGTGGTAGGCCAGGAACTCAAGGTGGAGTTTTTTTCCTCTAAGTTACTTTCATTGATGCCACCCTGAAAAAATTTGGAGGGAGTATTTTTTGAAATAGCTTTATCTCAGTAACCCTTTAAAAATGCTTCAGGGTATGGGGAACATAACTGTCAAAATGTTCAAGCAACTCTTGTTGATTTAAGTGTAATTGATCAGGAGCAATACAGGAAAGAGCTGGGGACAAAAGACAAAAGGCCCGAGGCTATTTCATGTATAGTTTTTGGCTTATTGTACATAACAGAGAAAGTCTCATACACTCACACAGCCAAGGTCCCCTACTGTTCTCTCATTTTAACATAAATAAAAGAGAGCTAGTTTCTCAATAGCAGCATTCTATCCTTAAGTGGGTACACAGTGATATTCTAATGGTCTCTGGAGCAGGGAATAATTCCGTGGCAGCTCTGACCTCCAGTCACCGGGTTCTCTGTAACCAAGGACTATAATCATTATTTCGATTTCTATTTAGCATCTCAAAATTGAAAGGATTCCATGGACAACAAAACAGTAAGTGATTCATGAAGTGTTTTAGTATGGATAAAATAATAAACTATAAAAATACAAATAATCAGTAAAGCTTTTTCTTTCTGGGGAACTATATTCAGAAATTAATGCAAGCATCTAAGGTGCGCATGTGTGTTTTTTCACCCATGATCATGTTTGTGTGTGTGTGTGTGTGTGTGTGTGTGCATGCATTCCACTGCTACAGGAGACATGCAAAATAATATCAGATTTGCTACTATATGAAGTACTGGTTTCTCCCAAGAACTGTGTGCTCGCAGGGTTTATTCAGGAAGGTGAGTGCCCTACCACCACATCGCAGTCATATCTCATCACCTTTGGCAGGAATAATTTACACTTTAACCTTACATGCAGGCGTATTAAATTAGTATTACTCATCAGAACTTGCTTATTAATAAAACAAGCTGAATTAGCCACTGCAGAATCATATTTGGAAATTCAATGACAATTTTACATTTTTAATAAAGGCTCAGAAATATTATTGCAGAGCAGGTGGTACAGAAAACTGTGGTCAAATTTGACATTCATTAATAATTGAAGTGTGGAACGTGACAGGTGAAAATTGATATTGATTTCTTTCCTCTGATATTTGGAAGAGTTCTAAAAGGTAAATAAAATGAAATAACAAGACATATCAAGTCTCACTGATTTCTTTGATCACCTCCTCCCCACATATCACTCCTTCGCCTACCATATTTTGAATAATTCAATGCCCATAGTCTTTTCAGTTCAGTGCATTATAAAACACACTCAAGCTGGGTTTCAATCATATTAGACTGAAAGCTGAACTTTTTATGAAGGATTATTTAAAACAAAATGCATCTTGAGCCCAACAGCCTTTGAAACCAAACAATCCTGGGAGTTCAGTAAGGAAATGTCAACACTGTGGAGAACTTTTGGATTCAGAAAATTCAGTAATCCTATTTGATGTATGTTAACCATATCAATGTTAACAACCTTCTGCTTGATTTCAGCACTGATTTGAGAGCTGAGTTACTACTGGTCTTGTATTTTAACTAGTGTGAAAGCACTGAGAGAGTTGTTCTTGGGTTGAACTTGACCTGCCTCTGGGAATGCTCTCTGTTCTATCCATCTTGAAAAGCTTTATTCAAGTGCATTTCTCTGCCTTCCTTCTTCTCATCTGCACCCCTTGGGAAAACAAAAGATGCTCAAATATAGATGTTAACACTGCAGATGCTCTGTTTGGCAATGGTGTCTTTCAGCTTCCCAATAAAAAATTATATTGCTGACCACCCATTTGACTGAAAAGTGACTCATTTTACTGACAGATATCTGTATTGAGATGCCAAAAGAAATAGGTCATTTCAAATTTCCTTTTTAATTTGAAGTCATAGCTTTGTGTTGCAACACTGCTTGTTCAAAAGTTAGATCATGAAGTTTCCTTCCTATGACCTCCAAATAATTAATCAAAATGTTCTTCAATCGGCTATATAAAAAGCAAGCAGAATATTCCTAATTATCAATCTTTCTCTTGAGCCATATAGTTCTTGTAATTTCAAGGAAGAGAAACTCAAATGTAAAGTGTTACAATAGCCAAGCATACCAGCACTGTTATCTAACCATTCAGCAATTTTCTCTGCCAAGTCACTTAGACTACTGAGAATGTCTTTTTAATTAATTTTTAAGGTTCTCCTCTTTTGAGTTAAAAAATGGTCACAATTTTATAAGTAAAATTAAAGAAAAAACACAAAATAGACCATCTGAGATATTTCCATTAGGCATTATATATATATATAAATATATATACATATATATACATAATTTTAACATATATACATGTATAAATGCACTGGGATAAATCTCCATCTTCTGTGTCAGTCGGACATAGGTCCATTTTCTTAGGAATAGGGAACTCCTTTCACAATGGAAGTGAGGAAATTGGCTGGACCATCCTTCTTGAATATAATTCCATGAAGCCACCATTGAAGGTTGTCTGGATCTTGGTTCCTTCTAGCAATCCACTACTCCAACAGTGTGTAGTTCATCAAATTCAGGTCTTTCTGAGGCCAGGCTAGAAATACAAAGTGAGGTGGACGACTAAGGTAACTGACCAAAAAGGAGGAGGAAGCGAGCAAAACAATTTCCCAATTTCATTTTTTCCCATATTCTCTGTGCTTTACAAGGGAAAAAAATATTTGTGTCTGAGTTCCTTTCATTCTTAGCCATTGTTGGTTCAAAGTCTGAGAAAAAAAAAAGGTAGGAACAAAAATATGGAGTCCAGAATTCCGTTAGCTCTCTTGCGTGCAATATCACAACTTAAAAGGCCTTCCAAAATGAAGGGATAAACTTTTAAAAATATAGCCCAATCTTTTCAATCTAAACAAGTAAACACTAAAAATATATTTTAGAAATCCAGCAAACACACTAACCACAGTCAAAGCAAAGAAAGGCTTATGGCTTACCAAATGACAGTGGCTGTCTACAAGAGAGATAAAGAGTACTCCAAAATTCTATCTGACCTGGCAGAGCTCAGCACAGCTACTATTCTTCTTTCCTAAAATCAAGGCATAAAGAAATTGAATAAAACTTGCCAAAATGTCACCCGCTGCCTCCAAAAGCAGATTAAAGAAGGGAGTGTCCAGAAATCAGGATGAAGAAAACTACTTAGAGAAGCCCCTTCTCCTATCAGTGGACCACCAGGGTTTATCTGGGTAATAAAATGATAATAGGCCTTTTTGTCATCTTCTTTTTATAATTTATACATTTAAATTTCAGTTAACATTTTAAAAATATCCAATCAGAATGACAGGCATTTTCAGAAGTATCAGTTTTTTTAATCCTCACCCTTTTACAAATGTGAAAACTGAGGCTCAGTATAGCTGTCAAGAAATTTTCCTAAATCATTGAAGCTGTAAATTTGGGACCTAAGTCTAAATCAGTTTCTCATTTTATCTTGGCTAACTTCTTAAAATTCTGTTCAGGGACATGGGGAGGGGGAAGGGTAAGCTGGGACGAAGTGAGAGAGTGGCATGGACATATATACAGTACCAATGTAAACTAGATAGCTAGTGGGAAGTAGCCAAATAGCACAGGGAGATCAGCTCGGGGCTTTGTGACCACCTAGAGGGGTGGGATAGGGAGGGTGGGAGGGAGATGCAAAAAGGAGGGGATATGGGGATATATATATATACGTATAGCTGATGCACTGTTATACAGCAGAGACTAACACAACATGGTAAAGCAATTATACTCCAATAAACATGTTAAAAATATATATATATATGAAAGCTATACTATAAAATAGATACAGTGATAATATATCTGAGAGGTAGAATTTTGGCTGCTTTTTAATCTATTTTTGGATTATTTGATTACATGATTTCTCTATAAAGAATATGAATCCCTTGTGTAATAAAAGTTACTCAAAACCAAAACAAAAAAAAAAACCAATTCTGTTTAGGAAGAGAGGATAGAATGAAGGTTTGAGCATAGAAATCATCTAGAAATCACTGAAGATACTGGGCCTGTAGTGCAGTTTTATTTGTAGTGGGTTTGGCTTACATTCTTATATTTAGCTTTATTTCTATACAACTATCAAAGAAGGAGAAAGAAGTTGGGTAATATTTGCATTTGCAACTAATCAAAGCAGAATTGCTTCTAGATTTAACAAAAAGATCGTTTTGTGATCTCAGATTAACATCTTTATTCTTAAATGGAGCATAAATAACATTTATTGGCTAAGATTATTTGCAATAAACAAGACTGTTTACCGTTTACCACCTAGCAGATGACTATTTGTAAGTCTCACTGAGTGTGCTAAAAGCTTATACTGAGCTCTCATTTTACCAGAGTGAATTTAAATTAACTTCAGCAGCCAGAATTAATGAAACCATGTAAATGATGCAAAGATATTCCACAGGGTATTCTGTTTTAGTTAGAGATAGAAAATGTGAGTCATTAGAGGTTTTTTAAAATGTTGCATTCTATTACTATCTCAGATTTTAAATCTAGGAATATAGATGAAAACTAAAAAATGTTAGCCACCTTAGTTCAGTTTTTAATGTATATCAGCTCTGAATTTATATTGAGTGAATAGTAAAGAGTCTGAATGAAGAACATAATCTGGAGGCATTCAGGTACAAGTCATAAATTTTATTAGAAGTTGAGTATCTGTTAATTAGCAGACAGCTATATAACTTAAGTATAAAGCCACTACAATTCAAACATTGTAGCATTACTACATGAATGAACACATATACAAATTAAACAGAAAAGAATATCCACAAATAGTTCTAAGTATGTCTGGGAAGTTTGATTGTGATAAAGTCAAGTTATAATCTGTAAAATTGATGCCTAGAAAAGTACACACCCATTGAAAACTAAAGTCTGTACCTCACAGTACATACCAAAATAAATTACACCAGTTGCACATGTAAGAAGCTTGCAAGTTGCCATTTTACCCTAACAAGATGCGTCTTTTACAAATGTTTTCTCCTGCTCTGTGGCTTGTCTTTTCACTATCTTAGTGATTTTCACAGAGCAGAAATTTTCTATTTTAATGAAGTCTAGCTTATCAATTCTTTCTTTCATGGATTGTGCCTTTGGTGTTATATTTTAAAAGTCATTGCCATACCCAAGGTCATCTAGGTTTTCTCCTATGTTATCTTCTGGGAGTTTTACAGTTTTGTGTTTTACATTTAGGTCTGTGGTTCATTTTGACTTAATTTTTATGAAGGATATAAAGTCTGTGTCTAGTTTTTTTTTGGTTTTGTTTTTTTTTTTACTATGGACATCCAGTTGTTTCAGCACTATTTGATGAAAAGACTATCTCTGCTCCATTGTATTGCCTTTGTTCTTTTGCCAAAGATCAGTTGACTGTATTTATGTGGGTCTATTTTGGGGCTCTTTATTCTGTTCCATTGATCTATTTGTTCTTTCACCAATACAACCCTGTCTTGATTACTGCACCTTCATAATAAGTCTTCAAGCTGGGTAGTGTCATTCCTTCAACTTTGTCCTTCTTCATTGAGGTCACAGCTAATCTGGGTCTCTTGCCTCTTCATATGGACTTTAGAATCAGGTTGCCAATATCCATAAAATAACTTGCTGGGATTTTGATTGGGATCGCACTGAATTTCTATAGATTAAGTCGGAAAGAACTGACATTTTGATAATACCGAGTCTTCCTATTCATGAACATGCAATATCTCTCCACTTATTTAGTTATTCTTTGACTTCATTCATCACGGTTTTGTAGTTTTCCTCCTATAGAGGTTGTACTTATTTTATTAGATTTATACTGAAGTATTACATTTTTGGCAATGCTAATGTAAATAGTGTGGGGTTTTTTTAAACCTATTCCACTTGCTCATTATTGGTATATAGGAAAGCAATTGCCTTTTGTATATTAACCTTGGATCCTGCAACCTTCCTATAATCACTAATTAGTTACAGGAGTTTTGTGTCAACTCTTTAAGATTTTCTACATAGATGATCATGTCACCTGTGAACAAAGACAACTTTATGTCTTCCTTCTCAATCTGTATACCGTTTATTTCCTTTTCTTGCCTTATTGCATTAGCAAGGACTTGCAGCACAATACTGAAAAGTTATAATAAAGGAGGACATCCTTGCCTTGCGCTTAACCTTAGTGGGAAAGCATTGAGTTTCTCTCCAGTAAGTATGATGTTAGCTATTGGTTTTTTTGTAGATCGTATTTATCAAGTTAAGAAAGTCCCTCTCTATTCCTAGTTTACTGAGAGTTCTTCTCATGAGTGCACGCTGGATTTTGTCAAATGCTTCTTCTGAATGTATTTATATGTTTTTTTTTTTCCTTTTTTGTCTTGGATGGATTATATTAATTAATTTTCAAATGTTGAACCAGCCTTACATACCTGACACAAATCCCGTTTGGTCATGGTATATAATTGTTTTTATACTTTTTTGGCTTCAATTTGCTAACATTTTGTTGAGAATCTCTGACACAATTTTTATCACATTTCTACTATAAAAGGTTTGGGATTCTAACGAATTTAAGCTATTAATTAGTCTTATCAAATTGTGCTTTTTATTCAAAGATACACCATAGCAGAACCCTGAGGGAATGGATGATGAATGGTAAGGCCTGAATTTACACTTCTTTTATTCTTTATACCCTGATCCCGTCTCTCAACAAGTGTTTATGGCTGATGTTTACTTTTTTGGAAATTAGACATAGCTCACTCCATTCATTCATTCAACAGATTCTACAGCAGAAGGGAGGCTTCTAAGGAGATAGGGTGTATTAGTGGGGCTGCAGGTTGTTACAGGGAATCCAAGCAAGGCCTTATAATGGAGACGGTGATATTTCAGAAAAGACCTAAAAAAGTGAGTGGATGAGTACTGTAGATAGTAAAGAGAACAGCAATTCAGGTAAAGGGAAGAGCAAGTGAAAATGTCTGCCTACTATACTTGTTGAACATCAAGGACTAAAGAGTATAAGGTGTTTGGAAAAGAGTGAGCAAGGAGTAGAGGTGGAGGAGATGAGATCAAATATATAATGTGGAGGGTAATCATGTAGCAACTTTCCAGCATTTTAAGAACTTCAGCTTCAACTATGATGAAAGGGAAGACACTGAAGTCACATAATTCTTCTGACTTAGATTCTCAAAGGGTTCTCCGGCCACTGTGTTAAGGACACATTTCAGAGGGATAATAATTAAGATGACAGACAATGAAATCTTAATCCTGAGTGGTAATAGTGGAAAAATCAAGAAATTGTCAAATTCTGGTTCTATCTCAAAGATAGGGTTGACACATTTTGCTTCTGTATTGGATGTGAAAGGAGAGAGAAAGAAAATTCAAAGATGAATCACATTTTGTAACTGAGCACCAGGAAGAATGGAGCTGCCTTTTTCTGTTTTGGAAAGTATACAGGGAAAGCATGAGTGACTAAGTGTGTATTTGATTGCAAGGTATATTAAGTTTGGGATGTCTATTAAATGGCAAAACAGAGATATTCCGTTAGTAAGCAGTCTTGTTAGGTGGACCCAGTCCGTAAAGGACAACCATCAACCTACCTAATCTGCTCAATTTGAAGACCCATAAAGGACTTTGGGGCATTAGTGTGAAGAGGGCTTCCTTTTGCGTTTGTGTGTATGTGTGTTATTTGCTTTGACACTGTGGTTAGGCTAAAGTAGCACTATTCTGGGCTTTCATCTTTGGCAACTTTTTTCTCACCAAGAAGCTTTTTTATTGGGTTGACGCCAAATGAGTATTTGCCTGATTCTTCATGTCCTGATTCTTTAACTATTTTCCTAGTTTGGACAGCCACAAATTTGGTTAGTATTTGTTCATTTCACCCTTCAACGTGGACACACTTGAAGCGAAGTGAACTCCCACCACACTGATGGTAGACTCCATCTGAGCATGCTCAAAAGGGCACAGAAGGTTGTCCACGGGGAGGGTACTATCAGAGGCTGATTGACAGTATCTGTGTTGTAGACCAACTTAAGGGCAAACACATATGGTTCTTACGCTTTCCTGCTCCTGATAATAGGCAATGGCAGGTTCTGGATCACAATGTTTGAACCCAGCAGGAATAGTTTTGCACTCTATGTGGCATGACTATGATAAGGGGTCTATATCTTATCTAGCATGTATCTTCTTTTTTATGCTACACAAATACAAGGTTGTCACTTTCTGAGACAATTAACTTTCTCTGGCTGGGACAGATTCAAAGCAGATGCCAAGTTAGAAACATTTCTGAATTAGGTGATTTGGGTTCCATGCCCAGATTAAAAAAACAAAAACAAAACTGTTTTTCTTCTTGGTTTCACATTTAAACAATATGAGTTAGTCTAAACTATATGACCAAAAAATAGAACTACTAAAATAACAGGCCCTTATCATTATTATTTTGATATAATAAATAATAGAGGGATATTGTTTTACTAATAATTACCAGCATTTAGTAACGACAAGCCAAACATTAAGCCTTTAGGAAATTTGTGAACTCCTTCATTTCTTACAATAACTCTGTCAGATTGGTACCAGTATTTATCACCATTGATGAAGAAACAGGAAGACACTGAGGCACAGAGAGGTTAAATGTAACGTCCATAATTGCCCTAGCTGCTATGCTAGTCTGCTTCATCAACAACTATCACCACTATCACATTTCTTTAATTGGACTTTAGATTCAGATAAACAATTTTTCCTGGTTGCAAGGAAATCATTTAACAAGCCCAGATTGCAATGCTTGAAATGCAAGTCTGAGCCCAAATCTGAGAACCCTAAACCATGTGATCACTAAAAATACTGAGTATCAATTCTGAGCTTTCTAATATGACTTTGCATTTAAAATAACAGGTCCTATTAGGAATAAGTGTACAAATGGCATTCTATGAGGGAAGATATCCAACAGGTGTTTTAAATTCCTTTAGTGGCAGTGAAAAAGTATGAAGGCATTTCCTGCAATACTAAATGAGCTGATTTGCTTTTGGTGGGTAAACACTGAACTTTGTTTACAAAACTTAACCTGAAAGTATTTTCTAAGTAGCCTGCTATTACTCTACTCAAAGTTAGCCTTGTTATCTCCTTTAACAAACAAGAATGCTAAGACAGTCTCAGTTAGTATAGTACGGATAAATCATTTGCAGTCTTGGGGAAACTTGTACCTTAACGAGTGTCTTCAATTTGGGGAAGACATGAATTCACAATTGCCATTCTCTATTCATATTATTGCCATATAAACTAATTCCAGCAAAGAAAGCTATAGTTAGGTAGATCCTTTCATAAAGTGATGCAGTCACTCAGGAATACTTTATAACCTAAACCAACTGGACAGTCAGTAACCAATGAATTATCCTAATGCTGATTCATCTGACAGGTCCTTTATTCCAATGACTTTCACTGCTATCCTTCTCTTTTCTTTTTGGGATTAAGAACTATGCATAAAGTCTTACTTACTCTAAGGTTCACCTTGTACCTCTCTTGTCACACAACTTGTCACTTTCCCCATCATATGGCACCAAAGGCCAAAAAGAAATCTGAGTACTCTGCGGTTGTGGCACAGGTATTTCTAAAGAGATGAACACCTGTTCAAAAATCACTAATCCGAGAATAAATATATGGGGAAATGAACTGGGGACGTGACTGGAATCAACTGAAACTGTGAGAGGCCAGCAGGGCAGATATGTGTGTCTGTATGTGTCCTAAAGAATAATGTTCTCTATGAGAAAAAATGCTTTATTGCCCCAAAATTTAATCCAATTAATATCTGGGAATATATTTCAAGACCACTTGTATATATGTGTATATACATAATGTTAGCATTGTATATTATTTGTGTTATGTTCTCCCTTCTATTCATGGGAATATGTTGCCTTTAACTTTTAACCTTTCTTGTTGATTTTGTACATGGATGAAGGTTCACACAGTAAGATAAATTCAAGGATTTCTTTCTCCAATACTATTGATATGAATTCCTATTACTTAATTTCCTTTTGATAGATTTTCAGATGACAGTCCAAGATAGTTCTGCCAATGGAAATCACAGGACTACCAAATATGGAAAAGACTTTGGAACACTTACAGTGTGTTTTCATGGTCTGCATCAGAATTCTACAGAAGGCTTTTGGCTGAATTGGCAGTGAAATGAGAATGGAAAGTTAGTGTATCAGTTATTTTTCAGTGTGGTATTTTTTCTTTTCTACTATTCTACTATGTATTAGAAATTACGTAAAAATCAGGAGAAGAGAAATGGTTAAGAAAAAATATAATCTGTCACGTTAAAGGAATTCGGCACTTACCTAGACTCACAGGTAACATGAGAGAACATGAGAGCTGGCTTGTGAGAGCTAACCTTGTTCCAATTCCCTCACTGTCTTGATGAAAAGCTTTGAGGCTCAAAGAAGGAAGTGACCCTGCCAGAAGCATACCATGAATCAGTGATGAAAGGGAGACTCCTTGGCTTCTGTAGAGCCATGCCTCTGTGCACAAGGTATTAAAGAAGCATTAATTAAATGCCCCTTTACTTAACAACGTGGAGCTTAATCATAGGGTTTGGGCTTCTTCTCTCTTCTTTTCTTTTGCTTTCTCTTTTACATCCTTGGGGACCTTAGTTTTAAGTTGCTCTCTTGAACTGGATTTACAAGACATTTATTTTCATTAGCCCTTACTTTTTTGCATTGTAGGCTGAATTTTTAAGAAGTTGGGGAAGGATACTGAACTGCCAAAAGTTAACAGATTATTGGCAAAGAAATAAAAATAATTATAATGCCCATTTCCCTGGGTATTCCCTGTGTACTTTAGCGGTAAAAATAGTATTTGTAAAGTGATTTCAAAATGTGCAAATATTACCTGTGGTACATAACCTACTGGTTAAGAGCACTAACTCTGAAATTAATTTGCCTGGATCTTTTTTCCCCAGCTCCACCACTTATTAGTGGTGGGACTTCAGGACTGTTACTTCTTTGTGTTTCACTTCCTCGTTGAAAAACAAGGGCTTAATAACCTCACCCATTTTACAGAGCTGTGGCGTGGAGTTAATACACGTACAGTGGTTAGGAATCCATGCCACTCTTAAGTCTTTAAAATCAATCTTACTATTGTTGTTACTACTATTATTATTTTGTTAGCTGTCCTTGAAAAAGTTTGCCAGCAGTACTCACTTGCTTTTCTTTTTGTTGTATATTCTCTACATCCCACTTAAGCGTTCTACCAAACACGAAAAGGCTCTTTTCAGATATTTTACACCTCTTTACTTGTTTGTCACAGCAAAAGTAAAAGGAGTGTGGCTCCCCTTGATTGAACAAACCAGAACTTTGGTTTTCTCCCATTCATACACATTGGTGAACAGATGTGAAAAAAAGGACTCCATGGGGCTTTCAGTCTGGAGCCAAACATCCAGGTTCTGTGTAACTCGACACTATTATGCACACATGTTGGTCCTTTAGGACCCAAAAGAATCTCAACTAAGCCCATCATTATTTCAGGAATATGAAGAATGCTTTTTGTGAAGTAGTTGAACATAACAGAAATACAAGAAAAGGCAGAGGTGTTTCATATCACAACTTTTTGAAAAATGCTCAGAGCTCTAAGATGTAGCTGACAATTCCCCCATCAGCTAATGCTTTCAAAATTACCATAAATTTCACCATAAATACATTTTTTTCAGCAATGGCAATAACACCGTTACTATACTGCTCAATTCCTCACAGTGTCAGCATTAAGTACATTAAAAGGGTAAGTAAAAATATCTGTCTGATTGCTTCTGACATAACCCCGAGATCTCTTTTATTTCTGTACTCCATCAATTATAATGTGGAACATTAAGACAAATTATTTCTAAACACTAACAAGCAATGTAGCAACAAGTGGCAGACAATCAAGGGGAATTTTGCCATAGCACGGTGCTTATTTTGTTACAAGCAGGAATGCAAACCCAAAGGATGTAATTTAGAGGAAACTCTGTCCTGTCTATTCTCTAGGAACTAAAACAAGGAGACTGAGAGAAGATGATTCTGGGTAAATCAAACCGTTTTCTCCTAATTACGGCTGAATAATAGGGAGCAAACTCCCATGGAAGGCTGTGACCTGCTTGGAAGAAAGCTAGGAGGTTGCCCTGGCTAGGGTCTTTCATATACAGTTATTCAAGCTCAGACTTGATCATCTGTCAGGGATGCTACAGTAGGGAGAGTTTTGCCATAGCTGTGAGACTCAGCAAGATCACTTCCAACTCTAAAACCTACAATTTTAATTTAATCACCAACACCAGCCATCATTAAGAGCGACCTCAAATAACTCCAAATCTGTTCATCTACTCACATATTCTTTACACAGTCAACAGACCTCGAGTGATTACTACATGCCAGACACAGTTCTAAGATACAGAATAAGGGATAAGAAAGGTAACAACCTCTGTCACTGTGGGGCTTGAGTTCTTTGGGAAGAAGTTCATCTAAATACAAAGAGACACCAAAGATAATATTTGTTTTTATTATTATTCTGTGAAAGAAGTAAGGTAATCTGATAAACTGGGACTAAGTTAGGCTAGTAGGACAATCAAGGAAAAAATATTTTTAAGAGATGAGTGTCAAAGAATAGAAAGGAATCATTTATGTACAATTTTTCTGGAAATAATATTTCTAAAACATGGGAACAACAAATACAAGGGCCCTGAGGCAAGATGAAGCTTAACTACAATCGAGGAACAAAAAGAAGCTACAAGGTTATGTCAGGAGATAACCACACAAATTTATACCAGCTGGTCCCTAACTTCAAGTCTACGTGGATATATTCTTAAGGTGAGTTAGACATATATATCATCCAAAAAACGAAAAAAAGTTGACTCCAAAATTACCCTGGAAATTCTGAGTGAGACTCTTTACAAAGGCACAACCATATTAAAGATCACAGCCATCATTCTCCAAACTCCCCTCTGGCCATCACTAGCAGGCATTTGACAGGGGTGTTTAATATCCTCTCTAAAATATTGGGCAGGAAGAACAAACATCCTGGCATGTCTGCACCATGCACCTAGGGTCTCACAATTGAAAAGTAGCTGGATCTCACCCTGCTGATGGCTTTTCCGGGTTTTTTTTTTACCTTTTATTAAGAGTCCCATCTCTTTTAAGAACTGGGATATATTTTTTGAGGGAAATAAACTATAGGAAAATTCAACTGACAGAGATCATACTGTATTTGACTTTTCTGTTCTTTGCTACATTTATTTGTTGAGACAAACATCTGTTCTTAGCCTTTTTGTAATGGCTCTGTTAAATAGAACGGACACACAGTACACTGCACATACTTAAAGAACACAATTTAAGTTCTGAAATATGCATATACCCATGGAACTGTCAACACAATCAAGAAAGGGAACATATCCATCACTTGCAAGTGTTTTTATGCCTCATTCATAAAGCCCCTTTTTTCCCCTCACATTCCACCCCTCCACATCCCCAAGTGACCACTGATATGCTTTCTATCGTTAGAGATGTGTTTGCAGTTTTCTAGAAATTTATATAAATGGATTCACACAGTGAGGACTCTTTTATCTGGCTTCTTTCACTCAATGTAATTATTTTGACAGTAATTCATATTTTTGTGGGTATCAATAGTTTATCACTTTGCTTTGCTGAGTAGTGTTTCACTGTATGAGTATACCACAGTATATTTATTCATTCGCCTGTTGATGGGTGCCCGAGTTTGTTACAATTCTGTCTATTAAAAATAAAGATGCTATGACGATCCACGTACAAGTCTTTGTATGAACATATGCTTTCATTTTTCTTGCATAAATATCTAGGTGCAGAAAGGCTGGATCATACGGTAGGTGTATGTTCAACTTATAAAGAAACAGCCAAACTGTTGACTGAAGTGACTGTACTATTTTCCTTCCCACTAGCAGTGTAAAAGACTTCCAGTTCCTACACTGCCTCACCAATACTTGGTGTACTTGGACTTTTCTAATTTTAGCCATTCAATAGGCGTGTAGTGGTAACTCCTGGGGCTTTCATTTTCATTTAGCTAATAATTGATTACATTGAGCAACTTCGTGTGCTTATTTGCATCCGTACACTTCCTTGGAAGGATCTCTTTTTAAATATTGTTACCCATATTGTTAATTTAAAAATTTTTTCTAATTACTGAGTTTTGAGAGTTCTATACGTGTTAGAGACACAAGTCTTTTCAGGTATATAATTTGTAAGTATTTTCTTCCAACCTGTGGCTTTTCTTTTATTAATAATGGCTTCCAAAGATGAAACCCAATTTATCACTTTTTTTCTTTTATGGATCTTGTTTTTGGTGTCATCTCTAGGAAATCTTTGCTTAAACCAAGGTCAAAAAGATTTTGTCCAAGTTTTAGAGATTTATGTTTTGATCTACATTTAGTTAATTCTTTATATGGTGTGAAGTAGGAATCAAAGTTCATACTTTTGCATATGGCTATCTAGGCACAATATCCATGTACTACGTGCTTCTAGCACCATTTGTCAAGAAGACTATCCTTTCTCCTCAAAATTGGCTTTGCACCTCTGTTGAAAAATCAATTGTCCTTATATGTGTGGATAATGTTTCTGGGATCTACATTCTATTTGACTGACCTATTATGTCTGACTCTTGGTTATAATATATTCTTTCACTGATTTCTTTTCACTTGCTCATGTAAATAGTCTCCCAGTAATATGGCCTTACCATTTGACTGGACATACCTAGGTATACCTGAAATGCATTTGATAAATCGATGGAACTTGCACTCAAACTAGGGTTACTTTCCAAAAACACTTAAAATGTTGAGGTGTAAAAACGATGTATTCTACAGCCTTCCTGCCTCAACCAAGTGTATGTTAACACATCCCCACGAGCTATTTTGCATGTGTATGGGGCTGTAGAGTCTGGGGAGTATGAGAGTGGTATGTGCTGTCTATCCCAAAAGATCATCATACAAGGCAAAGGAAACATTAAGGAAATAGATAAGAATAGTCAAATGCCAAATGTTAAAATATTTCTCATGCGTTTTAAATATTTACATTGAGATAAATAAGCAAATTATTATAAAATAAAATACAAAACTTTAGAGAATATTTCAAAATGCTCTTTTTTGCCAGATGCAACAAGGCACTAGGAATAAATAGAGGAATTTTCTGGAACCAGCTTGTCTTTCCTTTTTTTATCACCATCGAGTGATGGGGTTGTATTTTATTCAGTCTATTGTACATGTGGGTGTGAGTAAGCTGGAACTTGTCTGAAAAAGAGAAATGAGCAAAGAATATATGTTGTCAACTTGTCTAAAACATTTTTTCATGTTCTGACTCATTTTTCTTTTTATTGGCATTTCAAGGGATTTCGTTTTTTAATTTGACTATTAAAAAACCTTGATAACTTCAGTGAAATCCCATGAAGATAATATAAACAACTGTAATGGAAAATGAAAAGATGATAATAGCAACCAGCACTGTGATATTTCTTGTCAGTGTTCTTTACTATTTAGAATAGTAACAAATCCCATATTAATTTGACTTTTTGAACTTTGGCCTTTACTTTGGTGGAAGAAGTTCCTTTCACTTTGCTTATTATCTGTTTGCAGTGAAAAACAATTAATGACCATACTTTGATATGATCATCTTAGAGTTGTATAGAGGGAGGATAGTTATGCAACTATTTATATATCTATGGATTCAAGGAAGTTTAAAGGCTTGATGTTTGAACCTGTGGAATGTAGCCTCCTTTCCCACACAGAAATGAACATATACATGTACTTAACGTAGTTTAAAATAAAGCAACACCTGTTCGTAGAGGCACCTTCTATTCCAGGCATGTTTAGGTATAGGGAAGGGGAACAAGAGCTATAAAACTTAATTCTTGTCTATAAGCAGTTTACAGTTTAGAGGGGTTGAGGGCACTCAATGACTCAACGGGGATGAGCCTGATGCAGGTGGCTACAAGGTCACCCTTGGATAAACTCTGTTTTAGGAAAGAGCAGCCTACTCTTATTCTGTTAAACTCTTTAATGCGGTGTCCAATAAACCTGAATATCAAGCTCAAACACCACTTTAGAAATGTTTCCAGGGGTGCTAACAGCCATCAAGTTAATATGATTCCTACACACTTGACACAACTCACCAGAGGTCTTGAATTCGGTGAGCATATTGACTTCCTTTAAGAAAGATCACCACTGAAACTTCGAATGCTAAGTTCTAAGAGAATGAAGTAAGTAATAAGTGATATTCAGGTTCAGAGGTGGAAGAGAAAAGAGGTCTCACCTTGAGTAGAACATTTTGTTGGATTCTCCAAAGTGGCAAACAATAAGGAGAACACTAACCAACTAAGGCTCTCAATAAGTTTAGAAATAAGATGAAAGCCTAAGATGGAGGTCAAAATGTCCCCTAGATTGAAGTACACACTTAGGCTAAAAGGGAAACTATTGAAAAAGATGTAGAAAATGCTAAGTATTTCACAAAAAAATTATTAGAACAAAAAATCTATTAGAATAAACCAACTTAGCAAAGTTTATTTGCAGAATATGAAATCAATATACACGCATCACTTGCATTTCTGTACATTAACAATGAACAATCTGAAAAAGAAATTAGGAGAACAATTCCATTTACAATACCGTCAAAAAGAATAAAATACTTAGGAAATAAGCTTAACCAAAGACATGAAAGACTTGTACACTGAAAACTACAGCATTATTGAAAGAAATTAAGGAAGACATAAATAAATGGAAAGACATCTCATGTTCATGAACTATTGTTAAAATGTCCATGTTACACAAAGCTATCTACAGATTTAATGCAATGCCTATCAAAATCCCCTATTTTTGCAGAAATA
The DNA here is from genome assembly GCF_028021215.1 of Eschrichtius robustus. Taxonomy (NCBI): domain Eukaryota; kingdom Metazoa; phylum Chordata; class Mammalia; order Artiodactyla; family Eschrichtiidae; genus Eschrichtius; species Eschrichtius robustus. Next base: position 389,407 of record NW_027175690.1, on the reverse strand, counting down.
GAAGAAACTACTCCAAAATTGATATGTAACCACAAAGGACCCTCAATAATCAAAGCAAACTTGAAGACCTCACACTTTCTTTTGAAATGAAGTTTTCTTGTTATTTTGGGTTAAAAATCCAAAGTCCTAAGTGTCCATAAATTATCCTCCTAAATTTATATTTTGGTTCATTCTCAGTGACAGGGCTTTCAGTGCCTGAGTGGCATTGGGGTTCCTTCAATATCTCTAGCTTGGACTCCTGTCACTGACGTGGTGTGGGTATCTCAGAGCCTTGGCTGTTTTACCAGTTGATCAAGTCCCGCATGAACCATGCTCAGAAGGGCCCCACGCTTGCTTGGTGTCATGCTCTGCTATTGCTGTCTTGAAATTCTTACTGATTTTATCTTTGAACTTACGTTTTGTAGGTAAAGTTTATGGGACAATAAAATATATGCATGAGCAGAGGAGACATGTGCAATGTGTGTCTGCCACCATTCCTGCTGCCCCGTTCACATATAATTTTCACCCTGCTTTTGGAGTGCTTTCCATGACACGCTTTTTTGGTACCCATTTGGAGTCTTACTGAGTTCCACCAGAACTCTGTGCTACTGGTCACATCCAAGACTAAGTGAAGGTGTTAACAGCTCTGGGGGGCCACGCTTTCCATTTGAATCTGAACTTACTTCTAACATAGAAAGAAAGTAGTTGTTTTTTAAGAAACAAGAACGTCCAAGGAATCTTATCATATCCTTTCTTACTCGTTTTACTTCCCAATATTAGCCAAACACTTCTGCTGAAAAAGATGACATATATGAAAAAGAGAAGAGAAAACAATCCACAGAACCCATTTAGGGCTCACCCTAATCCAGTATGATGTCATCTTATCTCGATTCTATCTGAAAAAAGAATTTACTTGGGCACATTCACAGGTTCCAGGTGAACATGAATTTGGGGAGGACACTATGCACCCCAGTACAAATACTTTCAACAACACTTTTTCTTTGCAGTTTGAACAAGAGGCACTATATTTTCATTTTGCACTGGAGCCCACACATTATGTCACTTTTTACTGTTAGAGCCCATGTTGGAAAATGGGGCTTCATGACATAGCCAAGTGAGTCTGTCAACTGAATTCTAGAATTATCCAGACTTACCCACTTTGTTGCAGCAAGTTGGTTTCAGGCAAACCCATGTGAAAGGGGCATGTCCACAGTGGAGCAGAGAACTTCACTCTCTATATCGCCAGACTCACTCCCAAGATGAAGAAAAGAAGAGCTTAGCAAAGCATGGCCAGTTATTCTTCCTAACTTTGCCAGTCAAGTAGGTCACCTCACCCAGCCAGTGTCAGTGAATATAAGAGCAGGGAGGTTAAAAGTTATACTAATCAAATTCCCTTCACATGCTGGTACCATTAGGAATGAGAAGGGAAATTGTCACTAATGCTCCCCTGTTTTTTTCAATCTCTTAACCCACTCAACTATGCCTTTAAGCCTATAATTAATGGAATATGGCTCTCCCTTCAGGAAAAATAGACCTTTATCAGGACAGTCCTGCTCACACTTTTATGGGGCTACTCATTTGAGTGGCCTCCGGGAACTGCTGGTGGATGACTTGGAGTTTCATCCCAGAAGTCTCTGATATGGGTGAGAAATTGCATTAATTTAAATTAACTCACATCCAATGATCAGAAACAACTTTTTGTTCTACCAGCCATCCACAGCACAGCTAACCATAAAAATTTGATGAGGTTAAATGACAAAGATTAAATACATAAAAGCATCCAGTAATACAATTCAGAAATCATAGAAATGTTGCAAATTTAAAAGTACACCTTTGCCAGTATCAAATTCTTCACAGAGAAATTAAAAGGGCACACATTAAACGCTCTTATGAATTAAGGTCCCAAAGTATTAAAGCCCAATTTTGAAATCAAGTGTCCTTGGTACTGTGGGTTAAAAATCCAAAGACCTAAATGTCCATAAACCATCCTCCCAAATGTACATTTGGTTCATTCTCAGTGACAGGGCCTTCATTGCCTGAATGGGACTGAGGGTTCCTTCAGTATCTGTAGCTTGGACTTCTGTCACTGACATGGGTGTGGGTCTCTCAGGGCCTTGGCTGTTTTATCAGTTTATCAAGCCTCTCATCAACCATGCTTTTAAAGAGTCTAAAGAGTTACTAAGATACAATTTGACTTTACAGCACTATCCCCAAAATTTAAAAACAATCTCAAAAGCAAGCCAATCCCCCACTCCTAGAAGAGTGAAACTAGGCACATTTTTGTTCCCAGAATCCAGTACAGAATTTGACCAAAGAACATAGCAGAAACTCAATGGCATTTGAGAGAAAGATAAAGTCTCTTTCGTTTTAGCCTCACTAGGATGTCCATTAGTCTATGCCATTTATTTGAAATTTCTGACCTGTGAACTTCTAACCAGGAGGAATCTTTTAGCCTGACGTTGATTTGTCACTATGAATTTGCCATGTGCAGTGCACAGCCCTGAGCATCTGTCACACATGGGCTCTTGAGTTATCTTTCCTCCTTGATGACCTTGTGGTTCACACTGCAGTACTGAACTGGTTATGGCTTCTGTCGAGTGACATTACACCTCCAGTTCTGATGTGTAGATATGACAGTCCTATGCCGCCATGGCCATTTTCACTGCCTCCTGCTATGGAACTGCATAGACCAAAGGCGGCTGCCTTTAAGAGAACATTTCTTTCTCCAACATAATTGACAAATCCAGTGTCAGCTTGGGTCCACATGTAAAGGGAGTCACTTGAGCCTACGGTAGACCACATGTGTCAATGCCGACAAGTTCTACAAAACACGTTTTCCTTACAATTGACTCTTTGTCTCAGTCAAGCCTGCTTGGGAAAAACTGTACCTGAAGAGTAAGGTAAGGTGGACGGCTGCCTGAGACTTTCTTGCCCTGTAAACTCTTGCACACTCTCAAGTCAAGTGCCAGGTAAAGGTCTCTGTATACTAAAAACCCTCCAGGTGCCTTATTCATTCCACTCCAGGTACTGCTCAGTCACCTGCAACTCCCTAATGCCCCTTTTCTTTATGTCAGATCTTTACTTAAGTGGCTCTAAAGAAACAGCCACTCTCCCACGCCATAAGCTGCAGCCATCAGCCAAAATCAAAACATCTTAAGGCTGGTGTAGTGGGTTGGATGGTGGCCCCCAAAAGGATATATCCATGTCCTAATCCTTGACTGTTACCTCATTTGAAAAAAAAGGTTTTGCAAATGTCATTAAGGATCTTAAGATGGGATTTCCATCCTATATTATCTGGATGGGTCCTAAATAGAATGACAATTGCCCTTTTTATACAAGAAGGGCAGAGGGACATTTGAGACAGACAAAAGAGAAGATACAGACACAGAAAGGGGGTGATGTGAAGACAGAGACAAAAACTGAGTGATGTGGCCTCAAGCCAAGGAAGCTGGCAACCACCAGAAGCTGAAAGAGGCAAGGGATAGAATCTCCCCTAGAGCATCTGTAGGGAGAGCAGCCTTGCTGACACCTTGATATCACACTTCTGGACTCTACAACTGTGAGATAGTAAATTTCTATTGTGTTAAGCCTCCAAGTTTATTAGTCTCCTAGCAAGCACGGGACACTTATACAGCATGCATTAAACCTTTTCTAGGCTTCAGCAGTTTACTGCACAAAGCTAAATATTTTCAAACAGTCAAAGGTCTCAACATCCCACCATACATTAAAGACCGAGGCACTAGACTACTTTCCTTGGCAGTACCAAAATATTTTCCACATGGACATTTTCCTCTCCAAAATGTCTGCTCCTTTCTTTTTATTTCTCAGTGTTCCCAGGTAATGCACCAAATGTTAGGGTCTTTTAATTACCTTCCAGCAAGTACAATGCCTTAATTCCATTTGGTTTGGAATAAATTAGGAAATAATATAAAAGAAAAAAGATGGAGGGCCGAATATTCCTGTTACTGTTGATAACCCTGGCTTGAGAATCCAGTTTCAATGAAATGATCACATAACGGAACCTCAGAATTGGGCAGATTTACTAACTAGTAATACACAGAATGAGAGAAACAGAAGACACTCACTCACACTCTCAAGGGAGAGAACAGAATTAGTCAAGGCAAGCATGCTCAATTCTTTTCAAGCTTTCTATATGTCACTTGATCACCCTGGGGCAGAGTCAGTAAAGAAGCAGGGCTGAAATGACCCTAAGAGCTCTCTTGACAGGACTGAAACATCAGGAGCAGGAAAGGAATATTCCCTCACTCCCCACCACCACCACTCCCAGCAGTAAAAAATGATCATCCACATTGACACTGTAAAAGAAATCAGAAACTACGCTAACTCTGATTCACTCTTAGTATACCAACAGCTAATCAGGAGCCTTGTGCAAAAGCATCTTGATTAGTTGCTAATAAAACTCTTTAGAAGCAGACCCCTCCACATGCCTCAAAGGGAAGATGCAGACCTGTATGCTTCAGGATTTTCTCACCAGAACCCCACACAATTTCTTTACTATTCCAGCCGAGTATGGCCTAGCCCTACACTCATACCTGTTTTTCTTGGTTTAGTAATAAAGAAACATAGATGGAAATAAAGAAGAGATATCAGGTAGAAAGATATAAAACAGTGGGGAAAATAATATAAGTAAAGTCAAGTACCACCACCATTTACTAGAAGTGAACTTTCAGCACCAACATTAATATTTTTTCCTGTTATATCTGTAAAGTGATAATAAGTAATATGTACAAAACAATTTTCAATTTAATCAAATCTCATTTTTATAACTAACTACTTCACAACAAGTAACATGCTAAGGCAACATCAATAGATGAAAAACGTAGTCCCTGGCCCCAAGGAATGTTGCCCAGAAGACGACAGAGATATGTAAAAAATACAATTACAATACAGTGTAGCGAGTGCAACAATCAGGCATGCAGAAGTGCAAGGGTAGCAAAAAGGAGCGTGTGATCACAACACTAAAAAGAAGACTGCACAGAAGACATAATATGTAAAGTGAGTTTTGAAAAATGAAGTGGGTTTCCCAGGTGCACCTTAGGGAGAAAGGAATTCTTGGAGGAGGGAAAATGAAGACAGTGAATTGTTCATATAATCCAGAAGTGAAGTAGGCAATGGCAGGAGAAATAATTGGACACAGGCATCATGAATACTTGTGTGTCTGCATTTTAGCAAGTGTGTGTCTGCGTAGAACTGCACTGACTCAGCCCCTCCCTCATTGTGTGACCTTGGTCAAGCTACTTCACCTCTTTGTGTTTCCTCATCTATAAAACGCGGATAATAATAATGCCTACCTCATAAGGTTGTTTAGGAGAATTAAATGAGTTAAAGTATTGCCTGGCACACTATAGTAAATGCTTATACACACATTCCATTAAATATTTAAATTTATTGAAAAAAATAGTTCTATACAAGGTGAGGAGTCAATTCTCTTTCCCCCAGATACCCATACATATACCCACTTTCCTTAATTTCCAGCCACATGGTGATAGAGGGGCACACTCCTACTTTGTGAATTATTCCAAGTTATCTTATGGTCAATGAAATTGATTGGGAAGGATGAAAGTCTTCCAATAGATCACCTTAGTTCAATGCTGTTTTGTTTAATGAGTCAGAAAAACACTCTCTCCTTCTCTCTCTCTCTTTTACCATCGAAGTTTGCAGTTCATCATGTGGAATTAAACATGGACACTTTAGATATACTAGTGAACAAAAATTGTTCAATACTGTGGTCGAGTATGAATGTCAGAAAGGATATATTCTGGTTGGAGAGGCTAAAATCTCCTGCACTATTTTACAATGGTCATCACTGGCTCCTCAGTGTAAAGGTAATCCCAGTTCCCTGGGACAGAATAGCACTAAGCTGATAGAACAACTGTAGAGCGGTTCAGAAGTGATTCTGAGAGAAAGCATCCTCCCAGGCAGAGGCAGAGTTGTCATGAGCATGTGCTTGAGCCTGAGTGAGGTCCACTGGGGTTTAATTCCAAATATCCAAGAAATAGCCCCCTCAGATTCTTATACAGCCTGGAACCTTTCATGAGAAAGTTGACCGATGGGGTTGACCTCTTTATTGGGAGAGCAGCTATTATAGCAGAATAAGGAAAGTGTTCCTAAAGGTTACTTACATCATTTCACTCATAATAACTCTAGGAGCTGAGTTGCTGTCACTGTTTTCATTTTACAAAGGGGAAAACTGAGGCCAGAAGAGGGGTCCTTTAGTGCAGAAATAAAGAGCTCAGAACAACCCCTGGGTTTTCACTCTGGCTCTGCCACTTAAAAGCTGCTGTGCGACTTGGGACAAAGCATTAAGCTTCTCTGTGTCTCAGTTGCCTCATCTCTAAGATGGAGATAGTGCCTCCCTCACAGAGTTGCTGAAAGCTTACATGATATAATGTGTGTAATGTGTTCGGCATGTAGGCGACTGCAGCCAGAGCTCAAATAGTTGCCAGCGTTGGTAGAAGTAGTAGTAGTAGTGGATCAATAGTGTAGAAAGAAAAGATAGAATTCAGCAATATTTTTTTATCCCTTTTTAATGATATTATCAGTGTTAAAATGTGTTCTCTCTGAGACACTCAAGATGCTAAGAAAATGTGTCTTGATTACAGCTCTGTGCCTAAAACCAGAAATAATAAATGGAAAGCTATCTGTGGAGAAGGATCAGTCCTGAAACTGTCACCATCAAGTGTGACCCTGGCTATAAGATGGTTGGTTCCCAGAATATCTCTTGCTCAGAGAAAAAATCTTGGAGTCTGGATGTGCCCAAGTGTGAGAAGGTGAATAATATTCAATGAATTTTATGTTGTATGACACCTCAAAATAAATGATAGGAAAATGGGATGGCTCATAAAATAGGAAAGAAATAATATGTCCTAAAGAACTATCTCAGTTGTGGGGTTAATTTATAAAGTGTTTACTGGCTCTTTCCACCTTATAACAGGTCTTTCCAGGTATGTGAACATGAGAGTCTTATTCACCAGATATCTAGCCTTTGGTTTTTTCTCCAATAAATGATGTGCTTTTGCTCCATTTCTGGTTGGTCAGCTGAACTAACATACTCGTTGTTCTTTTGGATGTTTTTTTGGGATTCCCTTGCTGCTTACACTCTCTCTATGCTTGACACTGATATTGATTATTACTTAAGTACAGATATGGATTCACGTCTCAGGGAAATATTTTGCTAGGATCCAAAGTATTTTTCTGGAGTTTCCTGCCCATCAATAAGTCCTGGGGTTATCCTTCATCTTCCACTCTTCCTTCTGCCACAAGACTTCCTGAAGAAGCACACCCTTTACAAGGATGGGGAAACTTTCTGAAATCACACTATTGGTTTCTTCTTTCAGGTAGGCACTGAAGATTGTGAGATAGTCTTGAAAGGCCAAAAACTCTTACGGTGTCTTTCAAGTCCCCAGGACTCAAAAGCAACCCTGGAGTTACATAAATTGTCTTTGGAGATTGAAAAACTGGAGCGACAAAGAAACAAAGAGAAAATTTCTTGAGGCTTTCTCTTGGATACACACTCAAGAAAGAAGTTTCAGTATCAACATACTTCACTATACAGGAGAGTTCTTGCCACACTTGCACAAAATACAGTATCTTTTACCTTACTAACTTTTACAGTTGTGTCTTTCTTATTATCCTTTGAATAGCTGTAGAATCTGTAGTGATGCTCATTCCTGATGCTGATAATTCATATCGTCTCTCTTTTTGCTTCCTGACCAGTCTGGCTTGGATTTATCAATTTTATTGATACGTATTTTATGGCTTAGAATGTGACACTTGCTAAATGTTCCATGTGTTCTTGTAAAGATTGTGTGTTTTGCTGCTGAGAGGCACTTCCTATAAATGTCAGTTAGGTAAAGTTGGTTGTTAATATGGTTCCAGTCTTCTCTTTCCTTGCTGATTTGCTGTCTACTTTTTCTATCAATTATTGGGAGAAGGGGTATCAAAATTCTCATTGTAGGTTTGTCTATTGTTCCTTGCATCTTTTAGTTTTTGCTTCATGTATTTTGAAGTACTGTTATTAGGGACATAAATGTTTAGAATTTGTATGTATTCTTGATAAATTGATTCTTTTATTATTATGCAATAAACTTCTTTATCTTTCATTATGTTCTTTGTTCTCAAATACATTCAAACATAATTTGTCTGATATTAATATAACCACTTAAACTTTATTTTTCTGTAAATTTCTGGAATAAATTCTGAGAGACAAAAGTGTGTAATTTTCACTAGCTACACTTAAAAAGTAAAAATTTGAAATTAATTTCAGTAATATATTTTATTTAACCCAAGTTTGTGAAATATTCTCATTTTGACATGTAATCAATGTAAAATGTATTTGAAGTGCTCAATAACCACATGTGGCTAATAACTGTCATATTATACAATGCAATTCCAGATTTTCCACAATGTGGATGTTAACAAATATTAAAATAAAATATGTGTTTGTGTTTCATAATTCTAGTGATTGTATTTGACCTTTTTTAAGTATACCTTAGAATCTGGAAGCCATAAAGAAGAAAATTGCAAGAATGCAATGCCAGGTACAAGAGAGGAGGATGTTTACCTGTGAGTAAGTTATGAAATATTACATGATTGCTAATACTTGAAGTTAAGGAGTAATCGAGATTAAAATAACTCAATGCTCTAATTCCTCCAGCTCTTGAAAATTCACACAGTAATGGTGTGTTACCCAGATTTTAAATACTGAGTTCCTGATTCGGAAACCATTTCTATAATTTTGTACAAAAGTGGCAGACTTTTATCCCAAGCCATACGGAACAGCTGTTTTGTGCTATAGACACCAGTGCAGATTTGGGGAACTAGAGATGTTGTAGGAAATGACTCAGGCTTCTGAAGGGTCCTGGTAGGAGTGGGATGAGTATATTGAGTGAGTACACCACCTCTGATCAGACAGCTATTTAGAGGAAGCCTCTTGTGACAGATGGCAAAAAATGGCCACAGGTGTTTTCTGTCCTTGTATCTATATCTTTAATAATCCCTCCCATTGGAGGTAGAGGCTTTCTTCATCCCTTGAGTTTGGGCTGCTTTGTCATTTGCTTTGGCCAATGGGACAAAAAATAGCAAATATGATATAAGCAGAGGCTTGCAAATCATTTTGTGCATTAGGAACCCCCTGTTGCTGTTCTTGGAACACTGTGTCCACCACTGGGTGAATAAGTCCAGGCTAACTTGCTGGCTGTTGTAAGATATATGCTTCTTCTTTGCCTCAGCTGATAGCAGACATGTGAGGCCATGGCAACTAGTCAGTCTCCAGCCAACTCACCAACTGACCACAGGCACATGGGAGCTAGTCTAACTGAAATCAGCTGAGCTTGAGCCATACCAGAAAAACTGCCCAGAAGAATCCTTGCTTATAAATAGTTGTTTTAGGCAACTACATTTTGGGATTGTTTTGCAGAAAAAGCCAATCAAAATACTCTTCTAATGTGCCTGCAGTTTGTTAAGCTAAACCACAGAAAGGATTAAAGTTATCAACTTGGCAGTTATGTCAATTTGTCAACCCAAGGCATCTTGCAGGGCTTATTATATGTGGGACAGATTCAGCTTACAAAGGACTGATCTAGGCTTTGACACATGAAGTAATTCACTTTTTGTTGTTTTGATGAGGTGGCCCTTGGTCTGGCCTTTGTGATAGACTACTCAAGGAAAAACGACAGACCTTGGAGGAAGAGGCCGAAGTACTCACCTGATGCATTCTTTCCAACACATGGGAGTAAACCCCAACTCAGGACTTGAGTGGGGATGGAAAGGAAGGGTGACAGAAGGCTTGTTCTCCTAATGCTGCTACATACCCTCTGATACCAAGAGCTTCTCTCTGTAAGGGTGTGAGAGAAATGCCACAGTGAGAGTGCAGACTTCTCCATGGTCCTAACAAATCAGGCCAAGCAAGGAAGTAGGAAACAAGAAGGGTTTCATAGATGCTACATGCAATACCCTGGGAGAGCAGTGGTTCAGGGTGAGGACAATGAGGGAGATAAGGCTATGTCTCAAAATAACAATTATAGAGAGATTAGCTCAAGATGACAGAGTAGAAGGGTATGTGCTCACCTCTTCTTGTGAGAGCACCAGAATCACAACTAACTGCTGAGCAACCATTGACAGAAAAACGCTGGAACCTACCAAAAATGATACCCTGCATCCCAAGACAAAGGAAAGACCACAGTGAGACAGTAGCAAGGTCAATATCATGATAGAATCAAATCCCATACCCACCAGGTGGGTGACCAACAAACTGGAAAACAATTATACCACAGAAGTTCTCCCACTGGAGTGAAGGTTCTGAGCCCCATGTTGGGTTTCCCAGCCTGGTCTGGCAATGGGAAGAGGAGTCACCAGAGAGTCTGGCTTTGAAGGCCAGCAGGATTTAATTGCAGGACTTCCATAGGACTGGTGGAAACAAAAACTCCACTCTTTGAGGGTACACACAAATACTTGTGTGCACCAGGACCCAGAGGAAAAAAGCAGTGACCCCATAGGAGAGTGGGCCAGACCTACCTGCTAGTATTGGAGGATCTCCTGCAGAGGAAGGAGGCAGCTGTGGCTCACTGTGGGGACAAAGACTCTGGCAGCAGCAGTTCTGGGAAGTACTCATTGCCATGAACCCTCACAGAGGCTGCCATTAGCCCTGCCAAACGGCCTGTAGGCTCCATTGCCAAGTCACCTCAGGCCAAATAATGAACAGGAAGGAACACAGACCCACCCATCAGCAGTCAGGTGGACTGAAGTTTTACTGAGCATGCCTCTGCCCACCAGAGGGACAAGACCCAGCTCTACCCACCACCAGTCCCTCCCATCAAGAAGATTGCACAAACCCTTAGATAACCTCATCCACCAGAGGACAAACAGCAGAAGCAAGAAGAACTACAATCCTTCAGCCTGTGGAATGAAAACCACAATCACAGCAAGTTAGACAAAATGAATTGGCAGAGGATTATGCCCCAGATAAAAGAACAAGATAAAACCCCAGAAAAACTAATTCTTTTTCCAGAAAAAGAATTCAGAATAATGATAGTGAAGATGATCCAGGATCTTGGAGAAAGGATGGAGGCAAGGATCAGGAAGATGCAAGAAATGTTCAATAAAGACCTAGAAGAACTAAAGAACAAACAATCAGTGATGAATAACATAATAACTGAAATGAAAAATAACACTAGAAGGAATCAATAGCAGAATAACTGAGGCAGAAGAACGGATAAGTAACCTGGAAGACAGAATGGTGGAAATCACTGCCACGGAACAGAATAAAGATAAAAGAATGAAAAGAAATGAAGACAGTCTGAGAGACCTCTGGGACAACATTAAACGCACCAACATTCCCATTATAGGGGTCCGAGAAGGAGAATAGAGTGTGAAAGTGCTGAGAAAATATTTGAAGAGTTAATAGCTGAAAACTTCCTCAACATGGCAAAGGAAAGAGTCACCCAAGGCCAGGAAGCACAGAGAGTCCCAGGCAGGAAAAACCCAAGGAGGAACACACCGAGACACATAGTAATCAAATTGACAAAAATTAAAGGCAAAGAAAAACTATTAAAAGCAACAAAGGAAAAATAACAAATAATATACAAGGGAACTTCCATTAGGTTATCAGCTGATTTCTCAGCATAAACTCTACAGGCCAGAAGGAAGTGGCACGATATATTTAAAGCGATGAAAGGGAAGAATCTATAACCAGGAATATTCTACCCATCAAGGCTCTCATTCAAATTTGACAGAGAAATCAAAAGTTTTACAGACAAGCAAGAGTTAAGAGAATTCAGCACCATCAGACCAGCTTTGCAACAAATGCTAAAGGAACTCCTCTAGGCAAGGAAGAGACCACCAACTTAAAACAATCTTGTACACATATAGACTGCTCTATCAAAACCTCATGGGAACAGCAAACCCAAAAACTACAATAGATACACACACAAAAATGAAAAAGCAACCCAAACACATCACTAAAGATGGTCATCAAACCACAAGAGAAAAAAACAAAAGAGGAAGAGAAGAAAAAATAACTACAAAAACAAACCCAAAACAATTAAGAAAATGGCAGTAGGAATATACATATTGACTATTATCTTAAATGTAAATGGATGACCATAAGACATAAACTGGCTGAATGAATACAAAACAAGACCCATATATATGCTGTCTACAAGAGACACACTTCAGACCTAGGGACACATACAGACTGAAAGTGAGGGGATGGAAGAAGCTATTTCATGCAAATGGAAATCAAAGGAAAGCTGGAGTAGCAATACTCATATCAGAAAAAAATAGGCTTTAAAATAAAGATTGTTGCAAGAGACAAAGAAGGACACTACATAATGATCAAGGGATCAATCCAAGAAGAAGATATAACAATTGTAAATATATGCACCCAACATAGGAGTACCTCAATATACAAGGCAAATACTAACAGCCATAAAGGGAGAAATTGACAGTAACACAATAAGAGTGGAGGATTTTAACACCCCACTTTCATCAATGGACAGATCATCCAGGTAGAAAATCAATAAGGAAACACAGACCTTAAATGACACCTTAGACCAGATAGGCTTAAATGATATTTATAGAGTATTCCATCCAAAAGCAGCAGAATACACATTCTTCTCAAGTGCACAGGGAACATTCTCCAGGACTGACCACATGCTGGGTCACAAAGCAAGCCTCTGTAAATTTAAGAAAATTGAAATCATATCAAGCATCTTTTCTGACCACAATGTTATGAGATTAGAAACCAACTACAAGGAAAAAACTGAAAAAAACACAAACACATGGAGGCTAAACAATATGCTACTAAATAACCAATGGATCACTGAAGAAATCAAAAAGGAAATGATAAAATGCCTAGAGACAAATAAAAATGAAAGCACAATGATCCAAAGCCTATGGGATGCAGCAAGAGCAGTGCTAAGAGGGAAGTTTATAGCAATACAATCTTACCTCAGGAAACATGAAAAATCTCAAATAAACAACCTAACACGTAAAGCAACTAGAGAAAGAAGAACAAATAAAACCGAAAGTTAGTAGAAGGAAAAAATCATAAAGATCCGAGCAGAAATAAATGAAATAGAGACAAAAAGAACAATAGCAAAGATCAATGAAACTAAAAGCTGGTTCTTTGTGAAGATAAACAAAATTGATAAACCTTTAGCCAGACACATCAAGAAAAAAAGGAAGAGGACTCAAATCAATAAAATTAGAAATGAAAAAGGAGAACTTACAATGGACACCACAGAAATACAAAACATCATATGAGACTACTACAAACAACTGTATGTCAATAAAATGGACAACCTGGAAGAAATGGACAAATTCTTAGAAAGGTACAATCTCCCAAGACTGAACCAGGAAGAAACAGAAAATATGAACAGACCAATCACGAGCACTGAAATTGAAACTGTGATTAAAAAACTCCCAACAAACAAAAGTCCAGGACCTGATGGCTTCACAGGCAAATTCTATCAAACATTTAGAGAAGAGAAAACACCTATCCTTCTGAAATTGTTCCCAAAAAATTGCAGATGAAGGAAAACCCCCAAACTCATTTCATGAGGACACAATCACCCTGATACCAAAACCCGACAAAGATACCACAAAAAAATGACAGGTCAATATCACTGATGAACATAGATGCAAAAATCCTCAACAAAATACTAGCAATGCAAACCCAACAGTACATTAAAAGGATCATACACCATGATCAAGTAGGATTTATTCCAAGGATGCAAGGATTTTTCCAATATCCGCAAATCAATCAGTGTGATACACCACATCGACAAAATGAAGAATAAAAACAATGTGAACATCTCAATAGCTGCAGAAAAAGCTTTTGACAAAATTCAGCACACATTTATGCTCAAAACTCTCCAGAAAGTGGGCATAGAGAGAACCTACCTCAGCATAATAAAGGCCATATATGACAAACCCACAGCAAACATCATTATCAATGGTGAAAAGCTGAAAACATTTCCTCTAACATCAGGAACAAGACAAGGATGTCCACTCTCACCACTTTTATTCCACATAGTTTTGAAAGTCCCAGTTATGGCAATCAGAGAAGGAAAAGAAATAAAAGGAGTCCAAATTGGAAAAGAAGAAGTTAAACTGTCACTGTTTGCAGATGACATGATACTGTACATAGAAAATCCTAAAGACACTACCAGAAAACTACTAGAGCTCATCCATGAATTTGGTAAAGTTGCAGGCTACAAAATTAATACACAAAAATGTGTCGCATATCTATACACTAACAATGAAAGGTCAGAAGGAGAAATTCAAGAAACAACGCCATTTACCACCGCATCAAAAAGAATAAAATACCTAGAAATAAACTTATCTAAGGAGACAAAAGACCTGTACTCTGAAAACTATAAGACGCTGCTGAAAGAAACTGAAGATGACACAAACAGATGGAGAGACATACTATGTTCTTGGATTGGAAGAATCAATATTGTCAAAATGACTATACTACCCAAGGCAATCTACAGATTCAATGCAATCCCTATCAAATTACCAATGGCATTTTGCACAGAACTAGAAAGAAAAATCTTAAAATTTGTATGGAGACACAAAAGACCCCGAAAGCGATCTTAAGAAAGAAAAAAGGAGGAATCAGACTCCCTGACTTCAGACTATACTACAAAGCTATAGTCATCAAAACAGTAGGGTACTGGCACAAAAACAGACATATAGATCAATGGAACAGGATAGAAAGCACAGAAATAAACCCACACACCTATGGTCAATTAATCTACAATAAATGAGGCGAGACTATACAATGGTGCAAAGACAGTCTCCTTAACAAATGATGCTAGGAAAACTTGACAGCTACATGTAAAAAAATGAAATTAGAGCACTCTTTAACACCATATGCAAAAATAAGATCAAAATGGACTAAAGACCTAAATGTGAGACCACACACTCTAAAACTCTTAGAGGAAAACATAGGCAGAACACTCTCTGACATAAATCACAGCAATATTTTTTTCAATCTGTCTCCCAGAATAATGGAAATAAAAACAAAATTAACAAATGGGACCTAATTAAACTCAAAAGCTTTTGCACATCAAAGGAAACCATAAACAAAATGAAAAGACAACCTGCAGATTGGGAGAAAATATCTACAAATGATGTGACCAACAAGGGATTAGTCTCCAAAATTTACAAATAGCTCATGCAACTTAATATCATCAAAACAAACAACCCAATCAAAAAATGGGCAAGCAACTATACTCCAATAAAGATTAATTTAAAAAAAGTGGCAGAAGACCTAAATAGACATTTCACCAAGGAAGACATACAGATGGCTAAGAGGCACATGAAAAGATGTTCAACGTCGTTAATTATTAGAGAAATGCAAATCAAAATTACAATGAGATATCACCTCACACCAGTCAGAATGGCTATCATCAAAAAATCCACAGACAATAAATGTTGGAGAGGGTGTGGAGAGAAGGGAACCTTCCTACACTGTTGGTGGGAATGTAAATTGGTACAGTCTCTATGGAGAACAGTATGGAGGTTCCTTAAAAAAACTAAAAATAGAGCTACCATATGATCCTGCAATCCCACTCCTGGACATATATCTGGAGAAAAACATCGTCCGAAAAGATAAGTGTACCCCAATGTTCATTACAGCACTGTTTACAATCGCCAAGACATGGAAGTAACCTAAATGTCCATTGACAGAGGAATGGATAAAGAAGTTGTGGCACATATATATATGATGGAATATTACTCAGCCATTAAAAAGAATGAAGTAATGTCATTTGAAGCAACATGGACGGACCTAGAGATTGTCAAACTGATTGAAGTAAGTCAGACAGAGAAAGAGAAATATCATATGATATCACTTATAAGCAGAATCTAAAAAGAAATGATGCAAATGAACTTACTCACAAAACAGAAACAGAGTCAGAGACTTAGAGAACGAATTTATGGTTACCAGTGGGGAAATGTGGGGTAAGGGATAGTTAGGGAGTTTGGGATTGACATGTACACACTGCTATGTTTAAAGTGGATAACCAACAGGGGAACTCTGCTCCTTGTAAAAACCTAAATGGGAAAATAATTTGAAAAAGAATAGATACATGTATATGTATAACTGAATCACTTTGCTGTACACCTGAAAATATCACAACATTGTTAATCAACTATATTCCAATATAAAATAAAACATTTAAAAAAAGCCATAGTCCTATTTAAAAAACAATTGCAAAAATAAACAGATAAATAAAACTCTTCAGTTATAAGGCAAGAAAACCCGCAAAAAAACCAACAATTACATTTTGTCTTCTTCCAATTTCTCTGAGAGAGACTGTGTACTAGATTTGTTGAATAACGAATAATTTTTTGGAGGGAGGTAGCCATGGATAGAGAAAAATTTTATCAGAAAAAGTCAGTCAGACGAGATGTGGACTGCACTTACAAGGATCATATATCTGAAGCACGGGCCTTTGGAAGGGGCCCAGAGTGCCCAGCCCAGCCTTGGGGGAGGAATGAACCAGGGAGTCCACATGATGCCTTCGAAGCTGTGCAGCATAGGAATAAATTTAACCAAGGAGGTGAAAGACCTGTACTCTGAAAACTATAAGACTTTGAGGAAAGAAATGGAAGACAACACAAGTAAGTGGAAGGATATATGGTGCTCATGGATTAGAAGAATCAGTATTAAAATGTCTATACTACCCAAAGCAATCTACAGATTCAATGCAATCCTTATCAAAATAACCATGGCATTTTCACAGAACTAGAACAAATAATTTTAAAAATTGTGTGGAACAACAGAAGACCATGAGTAGCCAAAGTAATCTTGAGAAAGAAGAACAAAACTGGAGGTATCATGCTCCCAGACTTGGAACTATACTACAAAACTGTAGTAATCAAAACAGTATGATCCTGGCACAAAAACAGACCCATGGGTCAATGCAACATAATAGAGTCCAGAAATAAAGCCATGCTCATAGGATCAATTAATCTATGACAAAGGAGGCAAGAATATACAATGGAGAAAAGACAGTCTCTTTAATAAATGGTGTTGGGAAAACTGAACAGCTACATGCAAAAGAATGAAGCTAGACCATTTTCTTATACTATATACCAAAATAAACTCAAGATGGATTAAGGACTGAAATGTAAGACCTGAAACCATAAAATTCCTAGAAGAAAACATAGGCAGTAACCTCTTTGACATCAGTCTTGGCAATTTTTTTTTGTATATGTCTCCTTAAGTAAGGAAAACAAAAGCAAAAATAAGCAAATGGGACTACATCAAACTAAAAACCTTTTGCACAGCAAAGAAAACCACTAACAAAATTAAGAGGCAACCTACTGAATGGGAGAAGATATTTGCAAATGATATATTTGATAAGGGGTTGATATCCAAAATATATAAATAACTCATACAACTCAATTTCAAAAGAACAAAACAGAACAAAAACACCCAATCCGATTAAAAAATGGGCAGAGGACTTGAATAGACATTTTTCCAAAGAAGACATACAAATGGCCAATACGTACATGAAAATGTGCTCAACCTCACTAATCATCAGGGAAATGCAAATGAAAACCACAATGAGATACCACCTCAGACCTCTCAGAATGGCTATTTTAAAAAGAAAAGAAACAAGTGTTGGCAAGGATGTGGAGAAAAGGGAACCCTTGTACACTGTGGGTGGGAATGTAAATTGGTTCAGCCATTATAAAAAACAGTATAGAAGTTCCTTGAAAAATTAAAAATAGAATGACCATACGATTCGGCAATTTCACTTCTGGGTATTTATTCAAAGAAAATGAAAACACTAATTAGAAAAAGATATATGCATCCATATGTTCATTGCAGCAATATTTGCAATAGCCAAGATATGGAAGCAACCTAAGGGTCCATCAAATGATGAATGGATAAAGATGTGAGATATATATATATGTATGTGTGTATATATATATATATATATATATATATATATATATATATATATATATATATATATATATATATATAATATATATAATTAAGCCACAAAAAAGAATGAAATCTTGCCATTGCAGCAACAGGAATGGATCTGCAGCAACAGGAATGGATCTACAGGGTACTATGCTAAGTGAAATAATTCAGACAGAGAAAAACAAATACCATATGCTTTCAGTTATATGTGGAATCTAAAAAACAAGACAAATATAGTCAGTAACACTAATAACTTTGTATGATGACGGATCGTAACTGGTCTTATTGATCATTTCATAATTTATAAAAGTATTAAATCACTATGTTGCACACATGAAACTAATATAATATTGTATGTTAATTATAACTCAATTTTTAAAATCCTTTATAAAAATAGAAGAAGCAGCTGCAAGAATTTGATGTGGTCCTTCCCTGGACCACAGGGAAGTTGGGAGGAGCTAGGTTGGCTTTCATAGCAAATAATCGCCAAATTTCAGGGGCTTTACAAACAAGATTTATTTCTTGCTATCACTGCATACCCATCTTGGGTTGGCAGGGGGAGCTCTGCTCTGGGACCTAGGCAAAAGAAACTTCCGCTGTAGGGGGAAGGAACAGGACAATCACGCTGACTCGTTAAGAGTGCACATTTTACTGGCAGAAGAAAGACACTTTAAGGGACCTTTAAAGGGAAAAAAGAACTATCCTACTCTGTGTCTGGAAGGAGAAGAATCAGAATCATTGGTGAACCACACTAATGACTACCTTAGTAGGACTACAGAAATTTCCAGCAAATTCTGTAAATCACATATGCTCATTCTTTTTGGGTTTCTTGTGCATGCCAATCAAGGGCAATTTCTTAGCTGGTCACACATGAAGCAGAGACAATTTTAACAAAAATAGATGGAGAAGCACAGTCAAAGGGAGTCAGGAGGATGTATGGACAAGAAGATTCAACAGGAAGGGTGTGAACTGCTGTTTAGGCCAAGTTTATCTGTAAAAGCAATAAACTGAAGATAATTCAAATGTTTATCAATAGAGGACTCATTTCAACTATAGTGCACTTATAAACAGTGTACTTTATTCATTCACTTATTCTCCGAATATTCATAGAATGCCAACTATGTGCCAGACACTGTCCCAAGCTATGAAGATAGAACAGTGAATATCAAAAAGCCATTAAAGTTAAATGTAGCTATTAAAAAGAAAGAGGTGTACTTATATGCACTGATGTGGAAAGATATCTAAAATGTATAAAATGAAAAAAGCATGTTGCAGGACAGCATGTATCATAGGATTCCATTTGTGTAAGAAATTCTTATACATCTATATATATTGCATACATATATACACAAACAATCTTATAGTGATTATCTCTGGGGTATGTATTTGGGAGATGGTTAGGAAGAGAAAGCAGTTATTTGACATTTTGTATTTAGGTAATGTGAGCATGTTTATATATATAATATATAACAATAATCATAATTTTTATATAAACTTATAAAATAATAGTAATAGAAAACAGTATAATTCCAAAGACCAACAAAAATTACATTTGTCTGCTAAAGAAAGTAAAGACAAAGAGAAGGCAGTAGCTGAAGCAGGACGTCAGGTTAAGGGATAAATTGCTGATAGACAGAGGTGGCATAGAGGAGACTGGGATGGGAGAGTAGCCCAAGTTTCTCTGTGATAAAGCCATAGAAGACGAGATTCAGAGCTCAGGCAGAGAAAGTAACCTCAGATAGGAGGATGGACATCTCCATTTAATGAGGGGAAAAAGGAAAGAATGGATGGGGATGCTGCTTGGTTGTATGTGAGACGTCCTTTATTACAGCTTCTGTTTTCCCACTGAAGTAAGAAGTAAGCCCACCTCCTCAAACAGAGGGAAGAAGTAGGGAGGTCTGCATTTCAAGAAAGGTAGAGGAGGATTAAAAATATTGTAGAAAATGTAAGAGTGACCTTATTGAAGAGGGAATTTCCAGAGAGTCAGAGTTGAAGGCCCGGGTGAAGTTGGTGTCATAAATTTATAGTGTCACCATTCTGCTTAATTTTATGTTTCTGTTTTTCCCCAGAGCTCTGTTGGCATAGAACAACTGAGCCCTGATTCATTTAAACATGGGATTTTGTCAGATGCATGTGATGAAAGGACAAAGGGGCAAACAGTTTAAGATACTGATAAAAAATTGAAATGTGCACCACTGACTCTCCATCTGAAGAGGGGTTGAGGATGTTGCTAAAAGATCTCAATAGCAGGAGACTATTCAGAATGAACAAACCAGAAAGACAAGAGGTTGTGGTCACAGAATGGCATATTTGAATTCTTCATTCTTTAGGTGAAACAGTTCTGAGTAATGACCAAGTCTAGGATGGCCATTGGAGAGGGTGCTGAATGTCACTGAGTGAGGAGCATGTCACTGCAGATACAGAGCTTGAGGAACTGAGAGGCCAGGTCCTCGCTCAGGTCATTTCCTGACCTTATATCTCCCAATTTGGGAGCCAGGGCCAGGGAGCAGAGGTGGAGATAGAGTGATGGCAGGGAAGGAAGGTGAGGCATATTTGGCAAAGCATAATTCAGGTATTCCTGAGTCCCCTGGACATACTGCTATTTATTGCCACTCAATCCCTGTGTGGTCTCTAATAATGAGATCACTGGTCCCCTGGAGATCAGGGTCCTCTGCCTTAGATCCTGCCTCCTGGGACCTGAAATTCCATCACTGGCCTGATTGATCACTGCTCCAGGTCCTCCAAAGGCGAGGGCTCAGATATTTTGCTACAACTCTGTTTCCTTTATCATGCCATTTACTAGGTCTAGTTTGTGGCCATAGTGTATTTACAATGGGGTACCAAGAGAGGATCAAGCCTACTCCCTCCAGGAGGTAGCAACACTTGAGGACCGATTAGCAGAGGTTCTGCTGGAGATGTTTTCCCTCTCTCACGGGTTCCGCTTTTCACAGCCCTCCCAACCGTCCCAGGGCTGCCCCTATTCCAAACTTCAGAATTTGTACAAGAGCGTAATCTAAAGTCATTGTAAGGCTTGCTATGCAATTTCTATCTTTTGTGAGTAATATGGGTTCTTGGGATGATTAGAAGATATGGTATTTTTAGTGTCCAGCCTGGTGGGGAAGGTGGAAGAAATTAGTGGTTATCCACGTGGAACCTAACGTTCCTGCTGCTAAAGATCACAGAATGGTTCTGAATACTATTTGGGAGCATGTCTAACCAAGGCGTCTTAGCTAATGCTATTATTGCTTTTTTCTACCAAAGTAAAGAGGATCATGGTAAGCCATATTTGATGACTGCTTGCCAGAACCCATCTAGGGATAATCCAAGCAATTAGGGTGCACTTCGAAAATGCTGAGCAGGACCCAGTGGGTCTCTGGTGATGTACTTACTACTGACATCCTTCAATTCACATTAACTTGTGACACGTGCACCCAGGCCAGGAATGCATTTGCCTACCCCTACCCATGTGTCCCAGGAAAACCATCACATTAGATTTCACAGTAGAACAACTACCCCTCCAGCCTACAATACCATTTTAGTGGTGTAGCTACCAGAGATGCACCCAGTAGCCTCAGTACTTGACCACAGTTTGCTATTCAGCTTTGTCATGTGGAAGGCCAAATAGCTGAATGTCTCTTGCAATGTAATTCCTGGCATTCCTGAAGGCCATATCTAATCACAGCTAATCAGAGTAACAGTGGTGGTAATGTCTAAAAAGAATGTCATTCAGATTTATAGGCACTACAGAACATTCTCTCCTAAGTATAGGTAGGTATTCTAGATGTAACTCAGGGTGAAAAGTCTGCTTGTGAGCTTTATACTAAGATCCTATCAGTCAGTTGAAGAATATATATATATATATATACCATAGAGGTATTATCACAAATACACCCTGTGATTATTGATGATTGTTAAAGCTATTGATTGTTTATTAAAATTTTTTTAACATTTAAATAAGTAGAGGAATAGTTTGATAGTTAATATAAATATTGAGAGTACATTATACAGATGACTTTATGGAAAACATAATTTTTCATCCAACAAACATCTCATAAATTAAGTAATTAATATATGGGCAGAATACAAGGCAGAATAATAGATTAAATTGTATCAAAGTGATCCTTTTTATAAAATTGCTTGATACAGTGGCACTCATTGTGTTAAACAAAATGACTTTTAATAGCTGAATTGAATTATTTTATTTCATTTAGTCCACTACATTTTAAAGAGCAAGTTCTATAAGGAGCTCACCAAAACAAATAGAGAGGAGAATGTCAAAGCTGGCCACTTCAAATGTGACAAAAAAAGAAAAATTCTAAATCATATGTAACATTCATGATATATTATCATCAATCTGAATATAATCACTTATTATAAGACGTATGAAGGGGAGAAGAAATTGTTAAGGAAAAATGAAGTAGCCCCCAAATATCTTGCTCTTCTTCTGATGTCAGTTGAAAGTGAAGACCTACGAAGTATCACAAAGAAGTGGTTCAGTAAGCATAGGAGCAATCGAGCAGCTGGCAGTGCTGATAAATTCTTGTTCCTACATGAGAATATCAAACTTAACAAATTTGACTATTAAATATTCATAATGTATTTGAAATAATTATGAAACTGATTTGGGTTAAAGTCTAATTTTTTCCTGCAGCATCCAATGCATTCCATGATACTGCTAGTAAGTGTTCGTCTCCATTTGTTCAAATATTATACTTTAATACTTGGCCATTTGGCATTAGCGCAAAATGTATGTTTGATGTATCCTTAGAGATGCACTTTGCAGAGTGGTACACTTCTAACTTAAAACCAAACTTCCAGCTTTTCCAGGCATAGTTCATTCTGCTTCCAGGGGCCACCTTGCCATTTGTATAACTTCAGATCCCACTGCTCAAAATCTACATCAAAATTCATTTTAAAAGCTCTCTTCAGGGCTCTCCACATCTGTGTTCACTAAACAGGGTCAGACAAAATGTATGAACAGATCCTGGAAAAATAAAGTCTCCTAAAAATATTTCAAACAATAGTTGATGACTATATCCACAAAATTGACCTTTGTAAGTATGACTGATGATAATTTTTAAATAAACAATACTGTAATTTCAAATAAATTGCTGTGCTACGTTCAATGTAATGTTAAGAATACAGAATCTGGAATCCACTGTCAATTCAAATTATGGGTCCTCCATCTACCTGCTGTGTGTCCTAACATTTTTCTGTCTCAATTTCCTTATTCATATAATGAGGATTTAAAAATTATTTACCTTATAGAGTTGTGGCTACTAAAGAAACAAATATTTATAGACCACCTATTCTGCACTTTTATAATGAAGTGAAAAAAGCAGACAAATGTTGCTGCCTTGTGGAATTTATATTCTGGAAAGAAAAAATAGAGAATAAGCACAATAAGCAAGTAAATAGGAAGAAAAATAGGATGATAGATGAGTGGGCACCAGAGTCAAGCAAAATTGATTTCAGGTCATTGAGAGTTTTAAAGTTAAGAAAAGGTAGTTAGTGACAGGTTATAATGGAGGGACAAGGTCCAAGAGGAAGACAGAGAAGGGAAATAAGAGAAGTATGTCCACAAGAGCTAAGAGTGCCATATGAGAATATGGTTATAGACAGGAATAATCTGAAGAGGAATACGTTGGGGTTACATGAATGCCTTCCACCTAGGTCAAGTGGGATGGGAGGTTATCCAAGGGTGGGTCAAGTGACTGGTGTGGAGCTATGCCATCTCTACATTCTCCAACAAGAAGTCATGAGATGGCTGCTGTGGACACTACCTTAGAAACCGAGCAGATGACTCTAGAAAATGCATAACCTCTGTCTCTAAAAGGGGGGAAAAGATGAAGAAAAAACAAAGGATTTATATTACAATTCTAGAAAAAACACAGACACATATTTTTAGTTTTTTGCTCCATAAAAGTGGTTTTCCTTCTAACCCTTCTCTCTCCCTCTTCCATTGGCTCCGACCATCTCTGATAAGGAACTGTAAGATGGCAGTCAGGACAGAGGGGAGAATACACCCAGGGGTTCTGATTGACCTTCCTTGTGTTGCTGTTTTCCTTGGCCTTACTTTCCTGTTGTTACATACTGACCACTACCCACCAGTGTTAGCTCCGATTTCCTTCCTGGATGGTCACCACTATGTTGATTCCACTACAGTACTGCTCTGGTCACAGCTCTCAGTTTCCATCCTGCTAGAGGCTCCTGCTCCATACAGTTTCTCATCAACAACCCCACCACTGAGATCTGCAGTTCTCTTCACTCCAAGTGGATGAACATTTCCACAGGAAGTGTCACATCTTGTAGTCCAATTTAGATAATCCAGCCTCTAAGCAATCATATTTCTTTTGATCCCTGAAAGGGAGCCTAGCTTTTTAAAAACATCTAGCCCCTTCTGTCTATGACCAAATTCTCCTACAGACTGAGTCTGAGTGAGGGATCTTTGTGATATACCCCCTTGTGATAGAACTTGAACTTTCCTCCTACCTATGAGCAATGTTCCGGGCAGTGTTAATCTTTTTTTAATGTAGATAGTAAACCTAGGCATCCAGGAACCTTACTCTCAGTTTCCATCAATTCTTATGGCATTGACCATAAAAGGACTAAATGGTTTGTCTGGATGTCCCAGAGTTCCTACAAAAATATATAAATCAGGTCCCACTATAACTCCCGATACAAAAGATATTTAAGCAACAATCAAAGTCCAATGGGAAATGGATGTTAATTAAGTATGTTAAGGTATGCTAATGACTATGACAAATAAGCTCTTAAATTTCAGTGGTTTAATAAGTTGAAGCTTCTTTCTTCATTTTGTAAATTCCTAAAAGGTCATTCCTGGTCAGCTTTCCTCCAGGCAGTGATTTGGGGACTTGGGCTCTTGCTCTTGTGTCTCCATCATCTTCAATAGGTAGTTTCCAAAGTCACCCTATTTACCTGCATCAAACTGTCAGGAGGGAAAAGAGAGAATATAAAGAAAGTAGGCTCACGTCTTAACCACCTTTTCTTGGAAGAATTATACCTCACCTATGCTCATATTCCCTTGTCTTTAAAGCTGTCTGAGCAGCTGCTTCATAGCTAAAACTGTTTTCTAAGAAAGAGGATTACAGATCTTTGGTGGGCAGTAAGCCTTCTCTGCCACACTTCCAGTGAGTCAGATTTTCATGGTTCTGGATATTTCCTGAGGAGTACTGAAGCCTGGGCCCAAGTGCAAAGTACATAGATGATACTAAAAGTGTTCCAGAGTTGGAAAATGGCAGGGCAGTTATGGCAGAGGGTGGGCAGGACTGCCTACTTGACATCTCCACTTGGAAATCTCATAGGCATCTCAAATTTAATGTGTACCAAGAGGAGTTCTTTACCTCCTCTGTCTCCCATTCCTGACCCGTAGATATTGTTAAAAAGAAACAACAGGCCCCAAATGGAGTCAGCTGTGCTAAGCTCTGTGTCAGTAAACCAAGTCTTAATACTTAACCTAACTGCATTTTCAGCCCCGTCCAGGAATGTGACTTTTAACCAGTTAGTCTTGAATTTCCTGGTCAGTACTAGTGAGGTAATCTGCCTTCCCCCAAAGGAAGGTGACCTTGTCTGAAATAGTCCGTTCTTTTCCTTATGATTTCCTTGTCTCATGCACCTTTTGACTATAAAAGACTTCCATTTTGTACAGCTCCTCAGAGCGTCTTTCTGTTTAATAGATGGGATGCTGCCCGATTCATGAATTGTTGAATAAAGTCAATTAGATCTACAAATTTACTCAGTTGAATTTTGTTAACACTACCGAATCTCTCCCCTTCCCATCATGACTATAATATTATATACGAATGTAATATTATCACTTGCCCAGGGCCCAAGTAAGAATCTCAGGAACCACCCTTGATTTCTTCCCTGCTTTCAGATTCTCAATTTAATCTAGTCTTATATTCTGTTGAGTCTACTTCCAAAGTACATTTCTATCTCTTCCGCCATTTCTCTAGTCCAAACCATCATTATCTCTGATTTATAATAACTACAATAACCTCCTAACTGTTCTTCCTACTTCTACTCTTGCTCTCTTTAACTCATTTTCCACTGAAAAACCCAGAGACCTTTTTAAAATGCAAATTTTATTCTATTAATCTGCTTAAAACTGCTAATGACTTTCCATTGCACCTAGAACATATTTCATAAATTTATTTATTTATTTATTTTTGGCTGTGTTGGGGCTTCGTTGCTGCGTGCGGGCTTTCTCTAGTTGCGGCGAGCAGGGGCTACTCTTCGTTGCGGTGCAAGGGCTTCTCGTTGCAGTGGCTCCTCTTGTTGTGGAGCACAGGCTCTAGGCACATGGGCTTCAGTAGTTGTGGCTCAAGGGCTCTAGAGCGCAGGCTCAGTAGCTGTGGCACACGGGTTTAGTTGCTCCGCTGCATGTGGGATTTTCTGGGACCAGGGCATGAACCCGTGTCCCCTGCACTGTCAGGTGGGTTCTTAACCACTGCACCACCAGGGAAGTCCTAGAACATATTTCAAACACCATAACATGGTCTACAAAATCTTGCATGATTAGAACCCTATCTAGTCCTCCAACCTCATTTGGAGCCACTTTCTTGCTTGCTCCTGCCACACTGGCCTTTCCCCAGATACACCCAACACTTTCCTATCTCAGGCCCTACATTCATGTTATTCCTCCTCATTCATCATACATTAGCTTAAATGCCACTTCCTCAGAGAGCACTTTCATTATCCCCCCAATCTAAAGTGGGCCTCCCCCCATTATTTTCTCTTAGTACTTTTCATAAATCTTAATTTGTTATTTTGTAATTACAAATTTGTTCATTTACTTGTTTAATATGTCTCTCCTGATAGACTGCAAATTCCATGAAGGCCGAGGTCATGTCTATTTTCTTCTTCAATCATATCTCAGCATTTAGTGCATAGAGAATGTTTAAACCATATTTGTTGGAAGAATGAATGAATAGGCGGATTATGGGAAACTATTGAACTACCCGGATTCAGGGTTAAATTGGGAATTGTGCAATTATAACAGACTGAATGAAAAAAATTTTGATTGAAAGATTCTGGTGAGAGTCAAAAGTTGGTTCAGTGGTTATAGGAAAATGGAACATGTGTGGATAAAGATAGAAGACAGCAAGGCAATTGTTCAATAGGAGAGTATGGAGATGGAGTTCAGGGGTTTTGAGATGATTAGGGTCAGAGTGGAGACATGCTGGTGGGAAGTGCAGAGCCGATGAAGATCAGCAGAGCTGGAGAAACAGGAATTGGGGCATAAAGATGTCAAAGAGGCCAAAGCAGTAGATACAAATAGACCTGACACATAAATGTTTTAAAAAGGTTAGCTCACGAAATGAATGATAGTAGCAGGAATTTGGATGGAAAATAAAAATGGGAGAGCAAATATCATCAATAAAAGCCATGTGGGGGAATTCCCTGGTGGTCCAGTGGATAGGACTCTGTGCTTCCACTGCAGGGGGCTCAATCCCTGGTTGGGAAACTAAGATCCTGCATCCCACATATTGTGCAGGGGGGCAGCCAAAAAAACCAAAACCAAAAGAAAACAAAACCATGTAAACAGTGGGTTAACATTCTGGAAGTTAGTAAGTGTAATGATCAAGGGTTGGAAAGACTTCTAATAAAAATAGATTAATGGGTTGAAAGGCAAAAAAGGATAGAAATTTCTCTTCCATCAAAAAACAAGTGGGAGTGGAAGATGGGGATTTCACAAGGAAAGGCAAGCTGGGCATGAAGTAATATCAAGATAGCTACGTTTCTGTTAAGACTGTTAAGATAAGAGGCAATCAAGGTGAGCCTAACAAGGCCAGCTGTGGGTATAGGCCTAGTAGGAAAGTCTGACGATGGAGAGCAGGGTTGGATTATTTTGACGGGAAAGCAGAGGTGATGGTTTTGGTTTGTTTGTTTGTTTTAGGTTGGGTAGTAGAAGTAAATAGCAAGGATGAAGGAAATTGAAGGCTTAAGTAGTAGGCCGGGAACAAAATTCGGCACAAGGGCAGGGAGGAACAAGCTAGAGCACATCTTATTGGTAAAGGGGGCTGAGGTGGGTGGCAGGAAGGTACCAAATTGATAGCTTTATTCATGTAGGCATAGTTTATTCCAAATAAACACTCCTGAATTTAATTAGACATTCAAGAGCTGAGCAAAAAATGTTTTCTAGACCTGTTTCCTTTTCCAATAAATAGAAAGCATTTTGTTTTTGTCTGAATTCATGTTTATGAACTCAGTGGAATCAATAGGTCAGAAGTCCATATCCTGCTTTTCTCAGGCTTCAGAGGCCAAATGATAAAAGTGGAGCCTTTAGTTTCAGCTCATTCACCATTCTTTTTAAAGAAGAGGAAGTTCTGGCCATAAGTCAGCAGGTTCCTTTTCCTATTCATTAGCTTCCTGACATTCATCATGAGGTTAGAATGACTGAACTTATAA
The DNA here is from genome assembly GCF_028021215.1 of Eschrichtius robustus. NCBI lineage: Eukaryota > Metazoa > Chordata > Mammalia > Artiodactyla > Eschrichtiidae > Eschrichtius > Eschrichtius robustus. The sequence continues at coordinate 361,026 of NW_027175690.1, read as the reverse complement.
TGACAAACATTAATGACCAAATATCTAATCCTCTATTTTGGGAACTTGAGCTTGTCCATGGCAAGCCCAGTTTCTCCCAACTATCACCACATATCTTGTCCTTGCAAAGACTCATGCAACCTTATCAAATATATTCAGGGTCTGTGTAGGTTTGGGCAAGCTGATCACATGAGACCAGCGTAAAGGAAAAACTTTATTGATGGAAATCTTATGCAGATAAATCAGTAGTTGTCATTGTATATAAACAGTATAGTGTTGGAAAAGTCATCAAGCCTCTTTGCTTCAATAAACACTCTAATGACATGAACCCAATGATAAGCTACTGGGACAGAAAAAACTTGGTAGTTTTCAATGTTAATTCAGGGGTTGGGGATAGCTTATTTGATTTTTATGGGGGAAGTACAGCTCTTGAACTGCCCCTATCTCCTCACCCACTCTCATTGTATGGACAGGGGAATGCTATATTAATTAATCATTTATGGTATCTTATATTATTGGACTTCTACAGGATGAAGGCATCTTCTGGTGTGTGGGAGTAGGAGTCTCTCACCTAAGGAATGGAGTCCTTCATGGCCATCAATCACTTGACTAAAATAGTGTTTCTCTGGTGTAGGGGTGGAAAGATTTTCCTCTACCCTTCTAGGTTTTTCTGGCTGGTCTGAGAATTAAATTGACGTGAGACAGCTCAATAAGAGAAAATCAAACAAAAGTTTAATAACATGTATACACGGAAGAGACACAGGAAAACTGAGTAACTCATCAAAAGGGCCTAAGCCCTCAATTTAGATGCCATCTTCAGCTAAAGACAAAAGAGAATGTTGGAGGTAGTGGTTTGGGACTTCAAAGGGGACAAAGGCAATTTATATGGAGACAGAAAAGCAAACATTTGATAAACAAATGTTTGCTGGGCTTTGCAGAGACAATGGGACACAGAGTGGACTCTGATCTCTCCCACCACACCTAGCCCATATTCTTTGCAGATATCTCTGGTAATAGCTCTATTCCAAGAACAGGCCCTTTATCTAAATTCTTTTAGGCAGTTAAAGGGGAAGAGGTAACAAGAAAAACTTCCTGAATCTTCTATTTCTTAAAAATAATCAGTCTAAAGTAATCCTCATGCCAAAGAGAACATTTTGGGGTGGCAAATTTTGCTGCCTACAAGGATCAGAACATAGAAGGAGGCCCTGCTGGTGCTGGTAGAGAGGGGAGGCAGAAGCCCTGGGGACGGAGTGGAAACCCATCTCTCTTGATCTTGACCACAATGTAGTCAAGGTATCTAGAAGGTTATCAGCATGTTCAAATGATTTCGTCCATAGGAAGCTGAGCCAGAACTTTGTAAGTCAGAACACAGGTAGAAGGCTATAAATTTGTGTCAGCCATTTAGGGTTAAGTAAAACCGTCTCAGATAGGGTATAAAATAGGACAAGTTCTATAATTCCTGGATGCACACCCGCACATATAAAATTAGAAAATTGTAGTCTATATGCCACAGAGTTTTCATGTATTTTGGGTTCCTTTACTGTTTTGGTTTTAATTGGCATTTAGAAAAGCTTTTGTGAGAGTTCCACTCTGTCTTAGCTGTGCTAAGGGGGAAACAGAGAAATGAGTTTGTGTCCACACTTTGGCCAAAATGAAATGGCACAGAGTTCAAGTAGGGGTCAGTGTAGGGTGATAGAAACAACCCAAAGCTGAGAGCCTAGAGCAGAAGGTAGATTGGTAGGAGCAGAGCCACTTGCCTAGCTGTTGGACTCATTTGAAAATTCTCTTATAAAACGAAAGGTTAGAAGTACTGCATTTCCTTTTACTAATGGATTTGGCAGTTCCTTTCTAGGCAAACCCAGAACTCTAAAGTGAAAATATCATCACAGCCTTAGGCAAGACTTATTACTGACCTTTAGTTGTTTTCATTCCAGGATACTAGATCACTAAACAGCTGGGTGAGATGATCTCTCCCTTTAAAAACAACCCTAAGTGATTTGTGCAGAAATATTTGACCTCTTAGATCTGCAGGAGACATTTATGACAGAGCTGGTCTTATTAATACTTATGGTCAGTAGTTGCTTACCTTAAATTTAAAAATACATTTTTATTTTTCACCTGGACTGGGCTAATGCTGGAATTTCTGTCATTAACAATGCATTTGTGTTGATCATCACTGCTTTTCTGCATCTTCTTAAAAGGATTTTTTCTCACAGAGAAAAGTTATTAAGCTCCACTTGTTTGTAACATGTTTTCTGAAGTCAGGAATAATAGTAAGCAACTGGCCAATTTGTGGTGGAGAATGCAATGGAATCAATCAGGGCAGGGGGCGAGGAGAGGGGGAGATATGGAAATATGAGCACAGGAGGCACACTTAGGACAAATGACCTATGTCTTTTCTGCTTACAGTTGGTCATAGTTGTTTTTTCTGGCCAGATTTCCTTTCAGTTTGTAAATAGGCATGACCTTTAGGATTGTAATCGAAATGTCATAGGGTGAGTATCATTTAACAAACTTTTAATCCCAATTTTCTTCATAATTTATGTAACTTCACTGTATTATCTGTTTTACTTTGTATTCAGTGACACTGTAGCTGGAAAATATGTTCTGTGCCCTCCTTCCTCTGAGGGTTGTTGCCAGGTTGAAGGATGAGAGTGGCGAGAGCAAACTGAGTGTTTTATGTTAAGAATATTACTGGCCAGCCCTTCCCAGATGATGACTGTTTGATTTTACTGCAGTGAGTCTCATGAAGACTGATAGCCAGAACCATACAAACAGCTTACTAGTGCTGTACTTGTTAAAAAACAAAATTCAACTGAGTAAACTTAAAGATCTAATTGACTGTATTAGGTGATTCATGAATCAGGCAGCATCCTATCCAGCAACTGGAAGGGTGCTCTGAGGGGTTGTACAAAACAGAAGGTTTTTATAGGAAAAAAGGTGGGGCAAGGGAGCTATAAGCAAAAGAAAATAATTATTTTTATTCCAGGACATGTTTTTGGGGTGAAGAGATGGGAGGGGTTTTATCATGTAGATTGCTTCTTACTGGGCAGGGTTTGGGGGGGATGGGGAAGTGGAGGATTGGAGGGTGGGGGGATGGGAATGAAGAGGGCCCAGGCAACAGATTACCCCATTGGTGGACCAGAAAATTCCAGAATGGCTGATCAAGATTATATTTCTGGGTAAGGTTGAAACTGCAATTGAGTCAGGTATTAATTCTAAGTTTGGTATCATGGATTTTAGCACCATTGACACCATTTGGGGCCTGTAGTTTTTCTTTTTAACAGACTCTAGGGTGTAAAATGTTGGGGGAATCAATTTAGTCTAATGGGACTGCTGCAAGAGGAGAAGGGGAGAAGAATCCTTTATTCATCAAGCAAATATTTAATGAGTGCTTAATACAGGGTTATTGGAGCATGTGTTACTAGGAAATAAAGGGAAAGTTAAAACAAGGCCTCCTCCCTTTAACAATTCAAACTCCACCTGGAGAGATAAGACGTCAGTAGCAGAATAACTAAGTAGAAGGTCAGAGCTGTTTTGGTTAAATGTCAGTGCCATGTACAGGAATTCAGGGCTGAGACAGAGAGAGAGACCATTTTAGCTGGGAGGCTTTGCGGAGGTCGTGGTATTTCAGCCATGAAATTTACACTTAGTAATTGCCTCTGTCCATTGAGCTTGCCTAAGCATTTTGAATGTTGCAATTTTTCAAGACACATATTAACCAAGTTCAGGATGGAACAGAAGCCACATGGTACTCCCACAGGTCAGTAGGATTGGGAGAAGAGAATTAACCAGAACTGACATGAGTGTTTTACATTTATTGAGTTCTGTTGAGGCTCAGCCTCAGGAGAAAAACGGATTTTTCTTCTGAGAGGGATTCAGAACAAAGCAAAAACCTGTCTTTGTGACTCTGGGAATATAATACAGCTGAAGCTTTTCCATCTCTGCTTTATCCAGCCATGCCTGGAGCTCAGCCAAAGGCATGTGAAGACACTCACAAGTGTCTAGTGCCATAGTTGGGAACTGAGTTCAGACATTTCTCTCCATTCTTTTCAGGATCCTGCCTCATGTGAAGCTGTGACAGGATCAAGCCTGCAAACAAGAACAAAAGTCAAACTCTTCAGATGTTGGAAAAAAATATGCAGAAAAGGAACATTTCTACCACACAAAATTTCAAAATGTGGTGGGCACAGGGATTGGAAATTATAAGGATGTAGAGCATGAAAGGAATTTGAAACACCAGAATGATGACTAGTCCAGTGGGGAATGCCTGTGAATTACCTCTTACTCCTAGGACAATGATTGCAGGTAAGGCTGTCAGATGTATCTTAGTTCTTATCTGTGTACGTGTCTTTTAACTTCCCCTTTAACTTTCTCTTAGCTTTAATAAAGAAACCACATAAAGGTTTGAGTTATTCAGATGGGTGTGATATGTACCCAGCATGGTACATTTTGTAATCATTTTCCCATAAGCAGGGGGAATCTCCCTCTCCACCTTCACCAGCAACTCATATTTCTTTCCCGTGCTGTTACTGGCATGCCCCAGAGGCGTGTGTGTGCCCAGAACTCACCAGCTTTAACATCGACTGAGCCACTATGAGATGCCTGGTTTACAGATTCTAGCCAGAATCTGCCCTCCCTAGAGCTTTGCATTGTAAATATTGTGGTAAGGAATTTCCCAGACACACAGTAAGATGTTTCCAGTTGAGAGAAAAACGTTAACTGAATCAGTGAAATGGAAGGATGTGGCCCTTGGTCAGTAGGGTTTTTGTGGCTCGGAGTCAATATTGAGCAGTTTTCAGCTTTCTAGCAGTAAGACTGCTGATTCCAAAATATAACTTCATAAAATATTTAATACACACACAACATGGGTGTGCATCTCTTTCTTTAAATTCCCTCCTACAGAGTGCTTATTTTTCCTTACTCATCCTCTTTTGGATATAGGGGAGCAAAATTTGCCACCCCAAAATGTGTCTCTTTGGCATGATGATTATTTTAGGCTGATTATTTTTAAGAAACAGAAGACTCAGGAAGTTGTTTGTCTGTTTTACCTCCCCCTTAACTGCCTAAAAGACTTTAGATGAGGAGCCTGAACCAGAAGAGAGCCATCACCAAAGATAACTTTGTTGTACATAAGAAAGACTTCTCCAAGTGGCATGGCAAACATTTGTTTACCAAACTGCATGCTCTTCCCATCTCCCCGTGAACTGTCTTCCTCCCCTTTGAAGTCCCAGATCCCTACCCACATCTCCTTAGCTCAGAATAGCATATAAGCCTCAATTGCCTCATTGTCCTTTGGGGCCTCATATTCTTAAGGAGCCCCTTCTGTACAAGATTAAATTTGATTTTCTCCTGATAATCTGTTTTAATCATTATACCAGCCAGAAGAACCAGGAAGGGTAGAGGGAAATGTTTCCACCATGAATACTGGTGTACCTATTTTAAAAAACTATAAATTAAAAATCAAACCCTCCCCATGAATTAAACATAAAATTCGTAGATTTTTTTTTTTTTAATGGGAAGGATTTTTTTCCCACAGATTTTCATCTGGTTTACAAATGACAAAGGACTTGCTCAGCATAATTGTTGTCTTTGGGTGGGCTGGTCACATTCAGGGATGCCAGAGACAGGAAGAGGATGCTATTTCGGCTCTGAAATATGTTGTATTTTGACTCTGCATCAGCTATGCTTAAATTAACAGGAAAATGAATGTTTTAGTGTCTTTAGCGTCTATAACTTTTTTCCTACTCTAAACAAATAACGCCTCCAGATTTTGCAAAAAATTTCATCTGCAAGGCAGACGTGTTTTTTTGTGGAATGGGGAGAGTTTCCAAAGTCATTTAGTGTCAATAGTATGGATGATAGCATTGGTGTTGTCACCTGGTGTTCGTATAAATTGCATTTCTCTCTTTGGTAAGGACTAGATGGATTTGGGCATTACAAGATGATCTCATCGTCGCATTGTACCATCCTGTGGTCCCAGAGTAATTGCTATATTCCTTCTCCCTAGAAGACATCCCCTTCCAAGAAAAAAATAAGTTCCCTGCCAACTTTCCCATATTTCCAGAAATCTAGGGGGTGGGAGGATTCTATAAACCACAGAACAGTGTATAGGCTATGATGTATCCAAGGACTTTTTAGAAACTGTTAGTTAATACCGGCCTTATATCTTCAGTGGTCTGGAGTAGAGGTCTCTGATCATCAGCTAAATGCCATGATGCTGAAGATTAAGAGGATTCTCACATTTGTGAGGTCAGCAGTTGCATTAACATTGCTGCTTCAATCCCCCTGGACACTTACACAGATACGGTGCATTTGTGTCCATGGCAGGAACTAGAATCCATGTATAAGCCTCAGCTTAACTGAAGACAAAAAAAACTTCTTCTCCCCAGCTCAGGCTACTGCTGAGCAACCTTGGAGCACCCCAAGAGCTGAGGCAGCCAGCTGGGTTAGGCATGCCATTTGGTACATGCACCAAGGGGACTCTGCAGAGCACCGCTGCCTGTAACTCCCAAAGTGAGAGTCCAAGAGGGAAAGGGGAAATAAAGAGATCTCACCTGAAGTACGTTCCAACCAGTCAGAGCTCCCTTTGGAAGAAACAAGTTCAAAATGTCCCTGGGAGTTACTGAAGTAAAAAGAGTAAAAAAGAGTCTAGTGATTACCCCATGAGGGTGTGGCAAACATGAAGGGAAGGTAAAATTTGTGTGAAATGCTCTTAACACAGCCAAGGTCATTGCCCAAATAGGCAGTTATCTGGAGGAAAGTTTTACAAGTGTGGTCTGTTTGTAAATGGGGGATTTAAAGTTTAGCCTTTTAAAAAATTGTTCCCACTGGTGACTGTCTCGTGAGCCAGAAGGAGCGTTGCCAAGCAACAAGAGAAACAAAGGCAAGTTCCAAGTTCATTAAAATCCACAGCTGCAGGGCTTTGCTCTACTGTTCTCCACCCTAGTGGAAGGGACAGACCCAGTCAGAACCGATCCCTTTTCTCTCTCTCTGCCCTCTCCACCCCCTCCTCTGAGCTCCCACAGCTCTCTGTTTACACTATTTTAGCACTGAATACATTTTTGCCTTGTGCCATAGCTTTTAGTACGTCTATATGTTTTCCAATTAGATCACTGGCTTCTTTCAGGCAGGACTTTTGTCCTATTTGTCTTCTTACTAATTTAGTGCCCAAAACTATCTTCCTGTACATAATAAGTTTACAGTAAATTGCATGTTAACTGCATATAATTATCTCTGCCTATTGAATTTCTAGCCTTCTTTTAAGGCCTATCACTAATACTCCCTTTTTCAAGAAGCCTTTTCTTAACTCTGATGTGCTGTCCTTTCCCTCTGACCTCCTATAGAATCTTTCTTGTACCTCTTCTATGAAACTTATTTTGCTTTCTATTAAAGTCATTCCAGTTTGGCTTTAACTGTGTGCTCCTTCGGGGTAGGAACCATGTTTTCCTTGGCTCTGTATCCTTGGATACGAAGACTTGAACACAGCCTTGCTCATTCACTTACTCACTCATTTGGCAAATATAACTGAGCATCAATTATGTGTATTCTGTTCTAGGACTGAGGGTATAAAGCAAATTAAATAGACATGGCTTTTATTCTCATAGAGCTTAAGGTCTCAAAGGAAGAATTTTGACAATTTAATAGGAAATTAAACCTCAGTGCTTTGACGAGGTTTAGAAGCCATGAGATCACTTGACCTGATTCAGGGAATTTGAGATTTCCATGAGGAAGTGATATGCTGAGAATTCAAGAATAAAGAAATTGCATGTGCAAGGGTCAGAAAGTGAGAGAGAGACTGATATATTTAAGGAGACGAAGGATGTTCAGAAGTTCAGATTGGCTCAAATGAAGAATGATTTAAATTTACATCATAATTTTTCCCTCTAGATAACTGAAATCTATAGGGACAAGACATAAAAAGCAGGAACCCAGGTTCATACATATGGCTAAACTAGCAAAAACTCACATAGTCTGACTCCCAGATCAGTTCTCTTTCCTCTAAATATTTCTATTTCTGCATTTCTTTCAATGTCAAGCCTCTTTTTCCTTATCACACTCGTGGAAACCTGTTGATCGGAAGATAAACATATGCAAGCACTTGATGTAGTTTATGTCACCTTAAGTCATTTCATATATTTCTGCATTCTAGTTAAAGTGTTGTCTCTTGACTGTTCATCCTTAAGAGAATTACTTAAGTCCAAGATCACATGTGGAACTTTGCCACAAGTAAGTTGGCAAGTAAGTAAAAATGTGGGGAACAATTTTATAGTCTTTGAGCACATAGACCTGAATGAGACCTGGGCGAAGCTGACTTCAGGAAATCTGCATTTAGAAGGCTTTTGTTTTGCCCATCTACAAAGTTTCAATTGGGAAGGAGGAACTGAGACTATAGGTAGTGTTAACCAAAATTTGAGAAATTTAGACTTGATTGAAATAAAAAGGTGTTGGTTTGGGGTTTGTTGGGACTGCAGGCTGGGAGACTCAGATTCAAGACACACTTGAACTGTGTTCTGCCAGACTACAAAGTAGGGGAGGCTTATAAAAGGCAAAATCTGCAAGGGTACAGTTAGTTATATGGTTTGCTTATCAAGAATTATGATTGGAGCTGGCAAGAATTAAGGGTTGGCATTGGTTGGCATCCAACATGGTTCCAAGGGAAGACTTTGAGATCTTAAGGCTGCAGCTGGCAAGTGTTGTTCTGAATACGGCTGGTGGTGTCCTTGGGTCTGGTACAGTTCAAAGAAAGTTCAAGTTCTCAATGGTGCAGAGATGTGTCTGAGACCAGGTCTCCAATGGTCCTTCAGAGTCCATTTTTGTATGCCTGAAGTGTGATTACTCCATTATAATTTCAATTTGTCATCAGTAAGGTGACCATATAATTTATCATCCCAACTGCAACACTTTGAGAGTAAAATAGAGAACTCATAATATCGATAACCATGCACCAAGAAAACAGGTGCAAACTGGGACTGCCCAGGTAAGTTGGGACATATAATTATTCTATCTATAACCAAAAAAATTCATAGATTTAGATATCTTAATGTTCAGCATTTTTCTTTTCTTTACCCTATTCTAGGTCACATTTTACAGAAGATGCTCTGAAAATAGTTGATGTTCAAAGAATGTTAACTATAACCTAGAAAATGTCCCCTTTCCTCATGCCTAGCAAATTGGATCTCTCATCTCTAATTACAAAATCTCTAAATATTGGCCACTCAAACTTTTAAGAATTTTCATGAGTATGAAATAATAAGCAATACATATACTGGTTTCTCCTACTAGTTCCTGCTGACATTTGGTCTTTGACTCCAGTTTCTGACATAGAGCTTGTAAAAGTCTTGTAATTTCCTGAGTGATAGGAGCAACTGACACAGAGGTCCTGACTCCCTTGGATTGCCTGAATGATAGGAGCATCTTTTGTTCTAATGAGGTGACTCTTGATGGGCTCCTGAATGGGGGCTGGTCACCAAAAAGACCAAGCCATGATTAGAAACTTGGAACTTTTAGCTCCACCCACCATTCTCCAGAGAGAGGAGGGGACTGGAAATTGACTTAATAATCAATCATGCCTACCTGATGAAGTCTCCATAAAAATCCTTACAGTATGGTGTTCAGGGAGCTTCCAGGTTGATGAACACATCTATGTATCAGGCGGGTGGGCCACCACAACTCCACAGGGACAGAAATTCCTGTGCTTGGGCCCTTCCAAACCTTGCCTTAGGTATCTCTTCTTCTGTCTGTTCATTTGTATCCATTAAAATATCTTTTGTGATAAATCGGTAATAGTAAGTAAATTCTTTTCCTGTGTTCTTTGAGCCACTCTAGCAAATTACTGAACCCACAGAGAGGGTCATGGGAACCTCAGATTTGTAGCTAAGTCAGAAGTTGTGGGTAACCACTACTTGATATTGGCATCTGAAGGGGTAGGGACAGTCTTTTGTAATTGAGCCCTTGACCTGTGGATTCTGCATTAACTCCAGGCAGTGTCAGAATTTCTTGGTGTGGAAAACCCACCTATCTGGTGTCAGAAGTGTTATGAGTATGAGTAGAGGAAAACAGTGAGTTTTATCCCAGGCAGTGGGAAAGTGATAAGATCACCTAACATAAGATCTACCCCCTTAGCAAAGTTTTAAGTATATAATACAGTATCATTTACAATAGGCACTATGCTATACACTACATCTCTAGAACTTATTCATCTTGTATAACTGAAACTTTGTACCCTTTGACTACTGCCTTCCTGTTTTCCCCTCCCCCCATCCCCTGGCAACTACCATTCTACTCTCTGCTTTTAAGAGTCTGACTATTTTAGATCCCTCATGTAAGTGGTATCATGTAGTAATTGTTCTTCTGTGTCTCGCTTATTTCCCTTAGCATAATGTCCTCAAGGTTCATCCATAGCAAATGGCAGTGTTTCCTTCTTTTTTAAAGCTGAATAATATTCCATTGCATGTTCAGACATCTATATTGCTTCCATGTCTTGGCTATTGTATATAATGCTTCGATGAACATGGAGAACAGATATCTCTTCAAGATAATGATTTCGTTTCCTTTGGATATATACCTAGATGCAGGATTGCTGGATCACACAGTAACTCTACAGTCATTCTAGGAGGTATGAGGTAATATCTCATCATGGTTTTGATTTGCATTTCTTTGATAATTAGCGGTATTGAGCACCTTTTCATACACCTGTTGGCCGTTTGTATGTTTTCTTTAAAGAAATTTCTATTCAATTCCTTTGTCCATTTTTAAATTGAGTTATTTGATTTTTTACTATTGACTTGAGGGGTTCCTTATTTATTTGGGGTATTAACCCCTTATCAGATATATGGTTTGCAAATATTTTCTCCCCTTTCATAGAAGCCCTTTCATTTTGTTGATGGTTTCCTTTGCTGTGCAGAAGCTTTTTAGTTTGATGCAATACCGCATGTCTATTTTTGCTTTTGTTGCCTTTGCTTTTGGTGTCATATCCAAAATCTTTGCCAAAGTCTTTAATCAATTTTGAATAGATTTTTGTGTATGGTATAAGATAAATTGTCCACCAGTAAAATAATAAAAATACTGGGAAAATGTACATAAAGGATGTTTTATCTTTGCCTTATTTACAATAGTGAAAAACTGGAAACAACCTAAGCATTCAACAATAGGAGAATGATTAATAAGTTACTGACAACTTAGAAATGGACTATATTTTAAAAGTTTTTATTCATATAAGAACGTTCACAATATAATATTAAGTAAAAATAATATGAGAGAAAAAAGTCAGGAAGGAATACACCAAGATACTGAGTGGTGACTTCCGATCGTTCAGTTAGAAGTTTTTTTGTCTTTAATTTATATTTTACTCAGTGTCAATAATATGAAATCTATATTAGTATGTAATATGTGATTTGACACTAATTCTTTTCTCTTTTTTAGAGGTAATTCTGACTAACAGGACAATTGTCAAACTTCTAGAAAGCCAAACACTCATAGATTATGCTTTGTATGCATCTTCATATCTTTTTATAACAAAACTTTGATTGCTTTCTGCCCAGCAGATTAAAAAAAAAGTGGTCAGTATTTGTGTAGGACGTAGAGCAGAAGAAAAAGAAGATAGCAAGTGGGAGAAAGAGAAGTTTGGGCAAGTCCAGGTGTTGTTGTGCATGTGATGTTGTAGCTCTGGCAATCTATTTGGGAATCTGAATCCCCATCAATTCAAAGTTCACTGCACACAGCTTTGCACATAGTAGACAATCAACAAGTATTGAATCAATTAAAAGTGTAGGAGGTTCATATTTCACCTACTCAGACTATTTGTTCTTTAGAGTTTTCTTCAGGTGAAGTTTGCCTGTAATTTAAAAAGCAGCAGCTAAAAAGGAGTTAAAATTGTAGAAAAATCTGAGAAAGGTATAAAGAGTCTTTTCCTGGAGGATTTGCCATTTAAAACTGCAATTGTTTTTATTGCCAGGTATCCTTGGTGGCCAGTGCCTCGTGAAAGCTTAGAAGTTGCAGAAAGCAGGGTTCAAGCGCTCCCTGAGGGCATGGCTTGTAGTTTTCCACTCATTATGGAATCAAACCTTGAAAGCCAGTGCCCAAGCTGAGCCCACTGCACTGCCCCGCCAGAGAGAAAGAAGAGGTAAGAGGATCTGAAAAGTAGAAAATGGAAGACATTTGGACAGTTATTAAATTTAAGGAATCTAATTGTTAAAAAGATTTATGCCTCATTTGGATATGAAGAGAAGAACAGTAGAACATATGGCAGAGCAGTAGCTAGGCTGAGGAAAGGGGTAGAAGATAAGGCTGAATGAAATTTCCTGTGGAGTATCCTTGGAGGTATAAGATGCACGATAGTTTCCTACTTCTCTCACTTTTGGTTTCAATAATATCAAAAGGATCTTTCCTCCTTTACTTCCTCCTGATTTTTCCTGCACTTATCTCCTAGGTCCCTGAGACAAATGCAGTGTTTGTCATAATTATGTCTAACACTTCCAAACCACTTTTAACTTAATCAATCCTGTTTGCATGGAAAGAATAAAGGCCTTGGAGCCAGAAAAAATTGAGTCTGGTTCTCCTCCACTACTTCCTAATTGTGTGTTCTTGGGAAGTTGCTTAACCTCTCTGATTCTCAGTCTCCTTGGATGGAAAAGGAGGATCAATGCTGCCCACTTCTAAGGACTATACAGTAGCCCAGTGCCTGGTGCCATAGTAACCACATAGTGAATTTCAGTTGTTAGTATCTGCTCAACAAAATAATATATTTCAGGCTCTTTATTTACTTAATATATGCTATATACTTAACATATAGGTCCTTGCTTTCAAAATCAAGGTAGAAAAATGCAGTGCAACAAACAAGCCTAGGCAATTTAAAAAAGTGATTGAATAACAGTAAATAACATGGGGATCCAAGGATAAAAGAGATGATAGGGATGAGCCACTCTCCAACCTCCCAGTTCATTTGACCCTCAGTACAGTTCTGTTATGGAGGCAGGGAAGTGATAAATGTGTTTGACAGAATGGAAAACTGAAGCACAGGCAAGTCCCGGCTGCATTTGTGATGGATTAAGAAAATTCTGAAGTTTTTTCCAAGGCTGTATTTCTATTATTCTTTGTCTTTCCTAAAATAAGACTGCTCGTTACTAGGAGATTTGATACTGGCACTCACATTTCTTGATTCTAAGCCCAGGACTTTGTACCTAAACCAGAAGTGCTTGGGAAGTAGGAGAATCTTGCTTCAAAGGAAAATTAAAATTCCAGCTGTGGAGAAATGTCCTTTTTCCTTTTCTACTGACATCATTTTCATATAGGCTTAAAATCTCAATACAATGACTCTGGCAATGTGTGTTTAAGTGTGCTCATGCCTGAATAACAATTTCCATCTTCGGACATCAAAGAACTTTCACTCTGTTGTAATTACACCTTCTTCCTATATGATCATGTTTGTTCAGTTCTCTTTCAAACTCCTCCACACTCAAGCTTTCCCCATACCAAAAGAAACAAAGTTTTCCACCTCTTGGTCTTACTTCCTTTCTTTTTAGTTGTTTACTCTATTAAAATAAGTCAATCTTGCTTTGCAAAAATAAATATTTAAGTTGAAGTTCTATTCTTCTGTCAAAAGACAAAATAGACATCCTAGTAGAAGAACCAACCACATGTTTAGAGTACTAACAGTGGGAACCCAGGATTTATATTTGTGGGTGCATCAGTGTATAAATGAACATATACTATGTTTCTGGTGTACTTTATGGTTGACTTCTTTAGACTCCAATTTGATCTAAAGTCCAAAGTGGCCTCAACTCCCCAAAGACCTTGGGGCTTTATTTTGTTCCAAGAGACAATGCCATAGCAATATCATGTTTGCCTGGTTACAGAGACTTCCACAGAGACCAAGGTATCCCTGGCAAGGTTTAGCAGGCACTGGATTTGAAATAATTACAGCGTCTCTATAATTTGGTTCTGACTGCTTTTGTTCAATGAGTCTGTCAACAAGGATGTATGTTGTACCTCCTTATTATGTGGATAAAGGAAAATATACATGACTAACTTTTTTAAATGGATAAATTACATTTGCATTAAAGGTATAAATTGCTTTTGGGTGTGCTATGTCATCTTTTACAAAATTCATTACTTTATTATAACTATTAGATGATAAGCATCTTGATATGTGGAACTTGTTCTTACTGCCCTCATCAAGGACCTAGAATAGAAATTGGTACAGAAGGGATGCTACATAATGTGTGATCCACATAAATGTTAAGAGCAATATGACATATCTATCAAGATGCTAGATACATGACATAATCCACACTTATTCTGCTAGTCATAAGTAGACCAAGGACTTCAAGTCTAAGAATAAATGGACATTATAGAAGGTCCACTAGAACTCCAAAGGGACTATATGAGAGACTAAGGAAAAGGTGATGAAGTCAGAGATTGCCTGAGTTTGTCAGAAGAAAATACAAAAATACCCAGTACACAACTTAGGCAAAGTCAATATCAAGATGGTCTTTGTTTACATCTTCTTCTTCTTTTCTCTCCTCTGTTACCTCAAATATTTATTGAAATCTTATTATCTCTCGAGCTCTGTGCTAGGTCTTAGATTTCAAGAGCAAGCAAGACAGACATGGCCCCTTCCTTCCTGGACCTGACAGTTGCTCCTTCTCGTCATTTCCACCTATGTATTGCCTGGAAGCTGGGGACTGGATCCCATGGCCAGACCAAAGCCCAAAAGTAGGGAGAGGACTGACTCGCAGCCCTATAGGACAAGGGGCCAAAGCCATTAAATGGGGTCTGGCCATGAGAGCACTTCTTGTGAATACTTTGACCTTTTCCCTTGTTTTCTCTTGGATTATGGTTACATTTATGTTTAGCCAAGAGTTTTGGTTGTTATTGTTTTGATTTGCTTATCTTTTTAATTTCCCTTTACACAGTAGGACCTCTTTACCTACCACCAACTTGTCAGAAAATTTGATGTATCAGGATAACTTTACATGATAATGTTGCAAAGAATAAATGGATGGAGAATTTTTTTAAAAAGTGTGGCCTGTCCTATATTTACCCCTCTGCTGAAATCCAGCATGACTTTGAAGAGGCTGTGTCCATGTGTTCCAGGTGGTGATTGGCAGCAAAGAAAGGTTTTCTCCTGGTGGGTTTAGGAGAGGTGAGGAGAAGCAGACAGTGGAGTGAAGCACCTTCGAAGGGCTCAAGAGACAAAGCCTGCCTTCTCCTGAAACACTGGTGAAGTGAACCTTAAAGTGTGTTTCTCTAATTAGGGAAACTCCTCCACTGAGATTTAGAGAGAGATATGTTGGGGAGAGGGTAGATACTTGAGAAAAGTGGGAAAAGTGTGAAATAGGTGAGATAGAGGATGTCAGAGAGATTTGATGGAGAAACACAGTCCAGATGATTTAGTGGCCATTGGGTTGTCTTTATTTTCTCTAGTAGATTGCCTGAGGATTTAGAAATGGGCTGCACGGGGGTTCATCCCCTTGGTATTTGATCAGGCAGGTACAATGGTAGAACAGGGTAAGAAAGTTAAGGGCATTGAAAAGAAAAATGGAGGAGTGATGGGTCAGAAAATCTCAATCAGAAAGGAAGAAATGAAAATACGAGTTGAGAGAGGGATAGAAAGTAGAGGAATCTATGTATTGGAGGTCTCACTGAGGACAAAGAATGGTAGATTGAGAGTAATTGATTAAAGGTTATGTTCAGAGTCTGATGTCTAACAAAATATTTTTGGAGCTAGAACAATTCTAGGTGAAAAGTTCCAGGGTGTGTCTATGGAAATGGGTGGCTGAAATAGGGGAAGTCATTTAAAATAAGGAAATAAGTGTCTAGGATGTTAAACATGGATATGATGACATCCTGAAAAATGGGTTGATGTTGGATGGAGAGGAAGCCTCTGAGGATGCCAAAGGCTTCCATAAATAAAGAGCAGTGGTGAAGAGAGGTCAGGAGCTGACAGCAAGCAGAAGGCATAGAATAGTTTTGCTCAGTGGAACTGTTTCCATAGAGGCTGGATATTTTTTAAAGAGATGGTGGAAGAGAAAGAATCTGAAATTGACAGTGTGGAACAAAAGTATTATTTACTAATAGAAACCACAGAATTGGCAAGGCTGAGTTGGCATTTTTAACTTTTTCTTTTAGAAAATTTTAAATAGGAAATGAAATAGCATCTTGTAAATGGCATGTATTTTGTTCTCTTGCTTGTATATTTTCTGTGTCATGTTTTCTGCCTCTTGAGTTTATCCTAGTTTAGGCTATCTTAAAACGGATCTGTTCTGCTCTGTGTCTGGTAGAAGAGTTGACTTGTTTGCAAAGTAAACAGCCCTGTAGTATATTATGACAGAGCGCATCATGTACCACACCCAGATCCCTGTGACTCACAATTCCTAGGAAAGATTGAGAGATATTTAATCACTCATTTGCAGCTAAGTGATCTGATACTTTATTATTATAAGTCCATGAGATGGTGGCTACTATGTGCACAGCCCCTGACAAAGAGAGTTAATGAAAGGAAAGAGAATTGAATCAAATCTCTGTCCTTGGCAACTTCACTCATTTATCCATTTATTCACATGTCTATTGAATGTATCTTCTACGTCATACACCGCTAGACAAACATAAAGTTAGTTGCTAGAAACATAAAGGTGTTTAGTTCCTAATCTTTATTCTTGAGAGACCATGGTTTGGTGGCATCAGCAAATATAGTTGACCATATAACAGCATGGGTTTGAACCTTGTGGGTCCAATTATATATGGATTTTTTCAATAAATGCTACAGTACTGGTAGGATACCTTCAAGATGGCAGAGGAGTAAGACGTAGAGATCACCTTCCTCCCCACAAATACATCAGAAATACATCTACATGTGGAACAACTCCTACAGAACACCTACTGAACGCTGGCAGATGACATCAGCCTTCCCAAAAGGCAAGAAACTCCCCACGTACCTGGGTAGGGCAAAAGAAAAAAGAAAAAACAGAGACAAAACAGTGGGGATGGGGCCTGCACCTCTGGGAGGCAGCTGTGAAGGAGGAAAAGTTTCCACACAGTAGGAAGTCCCTTCACTGGAGGAGGCGGGGGTGGGTGGGGGGAAAGCTTTGGAACCACAGAGGAGAGCGCAGCAACAGGGGTGCAGAGGGCAAAGCGGAGAGATTCCCGCACAGAGGATTGGTGCCGACCAGCACTCACCAGCCTGAGAGGCTTGTCTGCTCACCCGCCGGGACAGGTGGGGGCTGGGAGCTGAGGCTCTGGCTTCGGAGGTCAGATCCCAGGGAGAGAACTAGGGTTGGCTGCGTGAACACAGCCTGAAGGGGGTTAGTGCGCCACAGCTAGCCACGGGGGATTCTGGGAAAAAGTCTGGAACTGCTTAAGAGGCAAGAGACCATTGTTTCAGGGTGCACGAGGAGAGAGGATTCAGAGTGAGCTCCAGAGATGGGCGTGAGCTGCAGTTATCAGTGCGGACACCAGAGATGGGCATGAAACGCTAAGGCTGCTGCTGAAGCCACCAGGAAGCCTGTGTGCAAGCACAGGTCACTATTCACACCTCCCCTCCCAGGAGCCTGTACAGCCTGCCGCTGCTAGGGTCCCGTGATCCAGGGACAACTTCCCCGGGAGAACACAAGGCACGCCTCAGGCTGTTCTAACATCATGTTGGCCTCTGCTGCTGCAGGCTCGCTCCACATCCCATACCCCTCTCTCCCCCAGCCTGAGTGAGCCAGAGCCCCTGAATCAGCTGCTACTTTAATCCCGTCCTGTCTGAGTGAAGAACAAACGCCCTCAGGCGACCTACACACAGAGGTGGGGCCACATCCAAAGCTGAACCCCAGGAGCTGTGCGAACAAAGAAGAGAAAGGGAAATTTCTCCCAGCAGCCTCAGGAGCAGCAGATTAAATCTCCACAATCAACTTCATGTACCCTGCATCTGTGGAATACCTGAATAGACAACGAATCATCCCAAAGTGAGGCGGTGGACTTTGGGAGCAACTGTAGACTTGGGGTTTGCTTTCTGCATCTAATTTGTTTCTGGTTTTAGGTTTATCTTAGTTTAGTATTTAGAGTTTATTATCATTGGTAGATTTGTTTATTGATTTGGTTGCTCTCTTCCTTTTTTTTAATATATAGATATATATTTTTTTCCTTTTCCTCTTTTTTGTGAGTGTGTATGTATATGCTTCTTTGTGTGATTTTGTCTGTATAGCTTTGCTTTTACCATTTGTCCTAGGGTTCTGTCTGTCTATTTTTTAAAATATAATTTTTAGTGCTTGTTATCATTGGTGGATTTGTTTTTTGGTTTGATTGCTCTCTTTTTTCTTTCTTTCTTTCTTTTATTAATTTAAATTTTTTTTATTTTTAATAATTTAAAAAAAAATTTTTATTTAAATAACTTTATTTTATTTTATTTATTTCTTTTTTCCTCCCTTTTCTTCTGAGCTGTGTGGCCAACAGGGTTTTGGTGCTCGGCCCAGGTGTCAGGCCTGAGCCTCTTAGGTGGGAGAGCCAAGTTCAGGACACTGGTCCAAAAGAGACCTCCTGGCTCCACATAATATCAAATGGCAAAAGTTCTCCCAGAGATCTCCCTCTCAATGGTAAGACCCAGTTCTATTAAACGACCAGCAAGCTAACAGTGCTGGACACCCTATGCCAAACAACTAGCAAGACAGGAACACAAACCCACCCGTTAGCAGAGAGGCTGCCTAAAATCATAATAAGGCCACAGACACCCCACAACACACCACCAGATGCGGTCCTGCCCACCAGCAAGACAAGATCCAGCCTCATCCATTGGAACACAGTCACCAGTCCCCTCCACCAGGAAGCCTACACAACCCACTGAACCAACCTTAGCCACTGGGGGCAGACACCAAAAAGAACGGGAACTATGAACCTGCAGCCTGCGAAAAAGAGACCCCAAACACAGTAAGTTAAGAAAAATGAGAAGACAGAGAAACACACAGCAGACGAAGGAGCAAGGTAAAAACCCACCAGACCAAACAAATGAAGAGGAAATAAGCAGTCTACCTGAAAAAGAATTCAGAGTATGATAGTAAAGATGATCCAAAACCTTGGAAATAGAATGGAGAAAATACATGAAACGTTTAACGAGGACCTAGAAGAACTAAAGAGCAAACAATGATGAACAACACAATTAATGAAATTAAAACTTCTCTAGAAGGAATCAATAGCAGAATAACTGAGGCAGAAGAACGGATAAGTGACCCAGAAGATAAAAGAGTGGAAATAACTACCACAGAGCAGAATAAAGAAAAAAGAATGAAAAGAATTCAGGACAATCTCAGAGACCGTTGGGACAATATTAAATGCACCAACATTCGAATTATAGGGGTCCCAGAAGAAGAAGAGAGAAAGAAAGGGACTGAGAAAATATTTGAAGAGATTATAGTTGAAAACTTCCCTAATATGGGAAAGGAAATTGTCAATCAAGTCAAGGAAGCACAGAGAGTCCCATACAGGATAAATCCAAGGAGAAGCATGCCAAGACACATATTAATCAAACTATCAAAAATTAAATAAAAGAAAAAATATTAGAAGCAGCAATGGAAAAGCAACAAATAACATACAAGGGAATCCCCATAAGGTTAACAGGAGATCTTTCAGCAGAAACTCTGCAAGCCAGAAGGGAGTGGTAGGACATATTTAAAGTGATGAAATGGAAAAACCTACAACCAAGATTACTCTACCCAACAAGGATCTGATTCAGATTTGAAGGAGAAATTAAAAACTTTACAGGCAAGAAAATCTAAGAGAATTCAGCACCACCAAACCAGCTTTACAACAAATGCTAAAAGAACTTCTCTAGGCAGGAAACACAAGAGAAGGAAAAGACCTACAATAGCAAACCCAAAACAATTAACAAAATGGTAATAGGAACATACATATCACTAATCACCTTAAATGTAAATGGATTAAATGCTCCAACCAAAAGACACAGACTGGCTGAATGGATACAAAAACAAGACCTGTATATATGCTGTCTAGAAGAGACCCACTTCAGACCTAGGGACACATACAGACTGAAAGTAAGGGGATGGAAAAAGATATTCCATGCAAATCAAAAGAAAGCTGGAGTAGCAATTCTCATATCAGACAAAATAGACTTTAAATTAAGACTATTACAAGAGACAAAGAAGGACACCACATAATGATCAAGGGATCAATCCAAGAAGAAGATATAACAATTGTAAATATTTATGCACCCAACATAGGAGCACCTCAATACATAAGGCAAATGCTAACAGCCATAAAAGGGGAAATCGACAGAAACACAAACATAGTAGGGGACTTTAACACCCCACTTTCACCAATGGACAGATCATCCAAAATGAAAATAAATAAGGAAACACAAGCTTTAAATGATACATTAAACAAATGGACTTAATTGATATTTATAGGACATTCCATTCGAAAACAACAGAATACACTTTCTTCACAATGCTCATGGAACATTCTCCAGGATAGATCATAACTTGGGTCACAAATCAAGCCTTGGTAAATTAAAGAAAATTGAAATCGTATCAAGTATCTTTTCAGACCACAACGCTATGAGACTAGATATCAATTACAGGAAAATATCTGTAAAAAATACAAACACATGGAGGCTAAACAATACACTACTAAATAACCAAGAGATCACAGAAGAAATCAAAGAGGAAATCAAAATACCTAGAAACAAATGACAATGAAAACACAACGACCCAAAACCTATGAGATATGGCAAAAGCAGTTCTAAGAGGGAAGTTTATAGCAATACAATCCGACCTCAAGGAACAAAAAAGAACTTAATAAATAACCTAACCTTACATCTAAAGCAATTAGCAAAAGAAGAACAAAACAACCCCAAAGTTAGCAGAAGGAAAGAAATCATAAAGATCAGAGCTGAAATAAATGAAAAAGAAATGAAGGAAACAATAGCAAAGATCACTAAAACTAAAAGCTGGTTCTTTGAGAAGATAAACAAAATGGATAAACCATTAGCCAGACTCATCAAGAAGAAAATGGAGAAGACTCAAATCAATAGAATCAGAAATGAAAAAGGAGAAGTAACAACTGACACTGCAGAAATACAAAGGATCATGAGAGATTGCTACAAGCAACCATATGCCAATGAAATGGACAACGTGGAAGAAATGGACAAATTCTTAGAAAAGCACAACCTTCCAAGACTGAACCAGGAAGAAAAAGAAAATATAAACAGACAAATCCCAAGCACTGAAATTGAGACTGTGATTGAAAATCTTCCAACAAACAAAAGCCCAGGACCAGATGGCTTCACAGGTGAATTCTATCAAACATTTAGAGAAGAGCTAACACCTATCCTTCTCAAACCCTTCCAAAATATAGCAGAGGGAGGAACACTCCCAAACACATTCTACAAGGCCACCATCACCCTGATACCAAAACCAAACAAAGATGTCACAAAGAAAGAACACTACAGGCCAATATCACTGATGAACATAGATGCAAAAATCCTCAACAAACAGAAAAAAGAGCAAACAGAATCCAACAGCACATTAAAAGGATCATACAGCATGATCAAGTGGAGTTTATCCCAGGAATGCAAGGATTCTTCAATATATGCAAATCAATCAACATGATACACCATATTAACAAATTAAAGGAGAAAAACCATATGATCATCTCAATAGATGCAGAAAAAGCCTTCAAGAAAATTCAGCACCATTTGTGATAAAAACGCTCCAGAAAGTAGGCATAAGGGGAACTTACCTCAACATAATAAAGGCCATATATGACAAACCCACAGCCAACATTGTTCTCAATGGTGAAAAACTGAAACCATTTCCACTGAGATCAGGAACAAGACAAAGTTGTCCACTCTCACCATTATTCAACCTAGTTTCAGAAGTTTTAGCCACAGCAATCAGAGCAGAAAAAGAAATAAAAGGAATCCAAATCAGAAAAGAAGAAGCAAAGCTGTCACTGTTTGCACGTGACATGATACTATACATAGAGAATCCTAAAGATACTACTAGAAAATGACTAGAGCTAATCAATGAATTTGGTAAAGTAGCAGGATACAAAATTAATGCACAGAAATCTCTGGCATTCCTATACACTAATGATGGAAAATCTGAAAGAGAAATTAAGGAAACACTCCCATTTACCACTGCAACATAAAGAATAAAATACCTAGGAAAAAAACCTACCTAAGGAGACAAAAGACCTGTATGTCGAAAACAATAAGACACTGATGGAAGAAATTAAAGATGATACAAACAGATGGAGAGATATACCATTTTCTTTGATTGGAAGAATCAACCATGTAAAAATGACTATACTAAACAAGGCAATCTACAGATTCAATGTAATCCCTATCAAACTACCAATGACATTTTTCACAGAACTAGAACAAAAAAATTCACAATTTGTATGGAAAAACAAAAGACGCCAAATAGCCAAAGCAGTCTTGAGAAAGAAAAACAGAGCTGGTGGAATCAGGCCCCTGGACTTCACACTATACTTCAAAGCTACGGTAATCAAGACAGTATGGTACTGGCACAAAAACAGAAATATAGATCAATGGAACATGATAGAAAGCCCAGAGATGATAAACCCACACACAAATGGTCACCTTATTTTTGATAAAGGAGGCAAGAATATACAATGGGGGAAAGACAACCTCTTCAATAAGTGGTGCTGGGAAAACTGGACAGCTACATGTAAAAGAATGAAATTAGAACACTCCCTAATGCCATACACAAAAATAAACTCAAAATGGATTAAAGACCATAGTGTAAGGCTAGACACTATAAAACTCTTAGAGGAAAACATAAGCAGAACACTCCATGACATAAATCACAGCAAGATCCTTTTTGACCCACCTCTAGAGAAATGGAAATAAAAAGAAAAATAAACAAATGGGACCTATTGAAACTTAAAAGCTTTTGCACAGCAAAGGAAAACATAAACAAGATGAAAAGACAACCCTCAGAATGGGAGAAATATTTGCAAATGAAGCAACTGACAAAGGATTAATCTCCAAAATTTACAAGCAACTTATGCAGCTCAATATCAAAAAAACAAAAAACCCAATCCAAAAATGGGCAGAAGACCTAAATAGACATTTCTCCAAAGAAGATATACATATTGTCAACAAACACATGAAAGGATGCTCAACATCACTAATCATTAGAGAAATGCAAATCAAAACTACAATGAGGTATCACCTCACACCGGTCAGAATGGCCATCATCAAAAAATCTACAGGGCTTCCCTGGTGGCGCAGTGGTTGAGAGTCTGCCTGCCAATGCAGGGCACATGAGTTCGAGCCCTGGTCTGGGAAGATCCCACATGCCACGGAGCAGCTAGGCCCGTGAGCCACAATTACTGAGCCTGCGCGTCTGGAGCCTGTGCTCCGCAACAAGAGAGGCCGCGATAGTGAGAGGCCCGCGCACCGCGATGAAGAGTGGCCCCCGCTTGCCACAACTAGAGAAAGCCCTCGCACAGAGACGAAGACCTAACACAGCCAAAAATAAATAAATACATAAAGTAAACAATGCGTTTAAAAAAAATACATTAAAAAAAAAAAAGACTAAAGTTTAAAAAAAAAAAAATCTACAAACAATAAATGCCGCAGAGGGTATGGAGAAAAGGGAACCCTCTTGCACTGTTGGTGGGAATGTAAATTGATACAGCCACTATGGAGAACAGTATGGAGGTTCCTTAAAATCTAAAAATAAAACTACCATACGACCCAGCAATCCCACTACTGGGCATATACCCTGAGAAAACCATAGTTCAAAAAGAGTCATGTACCACAATGTTCATTGCAGCTCTATTTACAATAGCCAGGACATGGAAGCAACCTAAGTGTCCATCAACAGATGAATGGATAAAGAAGATGTGGCACATATATACAATGGAATATTACTCAGCCATAAAAAGAAACAAAATTGAGTTATTTGTAGTGAGGTGGATGGACCTAGAATCTGTCATAGAGAGTGAAGTAAGTCAGAAAGGGGAAAACAAATATCGTATGCTAAGACATATATATGGTATCTAAAAAAAAAAAAAAAAAAAAACAATGTTTCTGAAGAACCTAGGGGCAGAACAGGAATAAAGACGCAGACATAGAGAATGGACTTGAGGACAAGGGGAGGGGGAAGGGTAAGCTGGGACGAAGTGAGAGAGTGACATGGACATATATACACTACCAAATGTAAAATAGATAGCTAGTGGGAAGCAGCCGCATAGCACAGGGAGATCAGCTTGGTGCTCGGTGACCACCTAGAGGGGTGGGATAGGGAGGGTGGGAGGGAGATGCAAGAGGGAGGAGATATGATGGTATATGTATATGTATAGCCGATTCAGTTTGTTATACAGCAGAAACTAACACACCATTGTAAAGCAATTATGCTCCAATAAAGATGTTAAAAATAAAAAAAAAAATACTACAGTAGTACATGATGGTTAAGTCTGCAAATGGTTGAATCCATGAACCCTACAAGGTCTGTCTGGCCATCGTCAGGGTCTGAGCTCTTATCCTGGGAGAGACAGGAAACCACTGGTATGTCTAAGCTGAGAGAGTCTGTGCTTGCTATGCTGAGAACATACTTCTACAGAGTCAGGACAGACCAGGAGACCTGAGAGGAAGCAGTCACCCAAGCTAGAAATGAAGCCTGCTCGGACAAGACTATAAAGGGTGGAGGTGGGGAGATGGAGTCAGATTTGAGATGTATTTGGATGTAGAGACAACAAAATTTGCTGATAGATTCTACGCAGGATGTGCAAAAAAGTGAAGCATCAAATAAGACTCCCAGGATTTTTGGCCTGATCTGGAAGGATGCGGTTGTCATTAACTACGATGGGGAAAACTGTGATGTTGGAGGTGGGATGAAAAATAGGAGCTCGGTTTTTTACCTGGTAGGTTTGAAATGCCCATTAGATCTCCAAGCAGAGTTGTCAATTAGACAATTGGGTAGATATGTTTAGAATTCATGGGAGTGATTCAGACTGGACACATAATTTCAGGAATCATACCATTTAGACTAGATGTCATCAAGGAAGTAAGTGTTGATAGAGAAGGGAACAGGTCAAAGGACTGAGCACTAAATCAATGTCTTTAGGACTGGGGGAAATTCAAAGGAGGCAGCAAAGCCAACTGGGAAGACACAACCAGAGAAATAGAAGAAAAACCAAGAGAATGTGGTATCCCAGAGAAGAAAGTGCATTAAGAAGAAACAAGTGGTCAGCTGTGCCACGTGCTGCTGCCAGTGCCAAGAAACGACCATTAAGAAATGTGAGCATCATTAATGACCTGGATAAAAGCAGTTTTAGTAAAGCGATGGGGGGAGGGGCAAAATCCTCATTGAAATAAGTTCAAGGAGGAGAAAAATTAGACCCAGAAATTACTTACAAATCTTTTGAAGAGCCCTAAGGGAAATAAAAAATGAGGCAGTGGGACTTCCCAGGTGGCACAGTGGTTAAGAACCCACCTGCCAATGGAGGGGGACACAGGTTCGATCCCTGGTCTGGGAAGATCCCACATACCATGGAGCAACTAAGCCCAAGTATGCCACAACTACTGAGCCCACATGCTGCAACTACTGAGCCCGCATGCTGCAACTACTGAAGACTACACACCTAGAGCCCGTGCTCTGCAACAAGAGAACCCTCTGCAATGAGAAGCCCACACACCACAATGAAGAGTAGCCCCTGCTCGACGCAACTAGAGAAAGCCCGCACAGCAACAAAGACCCAACGCAGCCATAGATAGATAGATAGATAGATAAATAAATAAATAAATAAATAAATAAAAATGGGACAGTGGCTGAAGGGAGAAGTGGGTCCAGAGAGGACTTCTGTTTCTTTGAAAATCAGAGAATTAACAGTATGTGTGTATGTTTGCAGGAAAGATCCAATTGAGAGAAAAAACTGATGATGCAGGTGAGAGGGGAGACAATTGCTGGAAGAATGTCCTAGAGTAGGAGAGGTAAAGATGGGATACAGGGCCTGAGTGGAGGCTTGGAGCCTAGACAACAATGCGCACTGAGTCCTGGGTCCAGCATGCAGGCTGCCAGTTTGCAACATTGGCACATTTTATCTGCTTATCCTGAAAATATACTGGACATTGTGGGTCCTTCACAGCAGAAAAGGCTTTCTTTGGAAACATCACCAACGTTCAGATTTTCCTCATTGTAAACATTGCCAAGATAAAGCTGCTGCCCATAATTAGTGGGACTTTGAGGGAATCATGTGCTCTGGAAATAGCTGAATTTGGGTTCGAAATGAAGAAATAAAGCTTGAATTGATTTCAAATTGCATCATCCACACTAGAACTACTTACATTTCTTTTTAACATTTTGGTCTTAGTCCACCAGGAACAGATAGCCACATAATTTCAGCCCCTAGATTAAAACCACTGACATCTCTCCAAGAATCTGATTTGTCTTTTAAATGCATGTTGATATTATCACAGAAAAATTCTAAGTTTGGGGACCTCCTCTTGGAAGCTTGGACTTGTCACATATTTGAAATGATAAAAACTTTATTTCTGAAACAGTACTTCAGTTAGAAGTAAAAACATTAGTGCTCTGTGTGCAGACTGAGCACCTGTGATCCTTGGCAGCCCTTCTGTATTGGCTGCTTTGAGAAGGAAGGCTCTCCTTGGGTCAACATGCCCCATTACTTTATCCATGGTGAATAGCACTTTGTCAAATGATTTTATTAGGAAACGTGACTAGAACCTGAAGATTTTCTTTAATAATTCACAAGTTAATTGGCTTTGGAGGACATGTATTGACACACTTTGTTGCATTTGAGGTAATATTTTGGATAAGAAGAGCCTACTCTCTAAGCCATTTAAAAGGAAACAACTAATCCAGTTTGCCTTACTTGCTGGATGTTTCTGTCCTAAAAACAAAGAAGATTTTTAAACTCTTGCCTCTTTTCTCTATTTTTAATTGATATATCCAGTTTTCTCAAAGTTCCTACCCAGATGCTAAATAAATATTGGCTGATAAAGATGTTTCTGTTCTTTAAGTGATAATAGCATCACACGAAATAGTTAAGCAGTAAAAAAAAAAAAAGATATATACACACAATGACTTCTGGTTTAAAATGATGAAAAATGAATATTCATGTTTATTACTACTCTTTCCCAAAATGCCACTAAAGTGACAGGAAAGGAATTTTTAAAAATAAATTTATTTATTTATGAATGATTTATTTTTGGCTGGGTCGGGTCTTCATTGCTGCGCGCGGGCTTTCTCTAGTTGCCGCGGGCAGGGGCTACTCTTCGTTGCAGTGCGTGGGCTTCTCATTGTGGTGGCTTCTCTTGCTGCGGAGCATGGGCTTTAGGCACGTGGGCTTCAGTAGTTGCAGCACGCGGGCTCAGTAATTGTGGCTCACGGGCTCTAGAGCCCAGGCTCAGTAGTTGTGGCGCACGGGCTTAGTTGCTCCGCGGCATGTGGGATCTTCCCAGACCAGGGATGGAACCCGTGTCCCCTGCATTGGCAGGTGGAATCTTAACCACTGCGCCACCAGGGAAGCTCAGGAAAGGAATTTTTTTTAAGGCAGAAAAACACAAGAGAATGACAATGGGTGAGGAGATGCACACGGGTGTCCGAACGGTAACTAATTTAGCAGAGGGTAGGAAGCTAAAACCTAACTGCCTGCAGAGGGAGAAGCTGGCCTGTTTATGCTGAAGAACCTCACAAAAGCTGAGAAACTGGAGGCACCAAGAACCTCTGAAGATGGGGGAATGAGGGTTTGGACTGAAATTAGGAGAATGGGTTGAAAATATACGTGAAGTATATAGACCTCCAAGGATCCTTCTCATATCCAGAGCATCCAAGTGACTACCTTGGCAGGAGGAAGGGGGTATTAAGTGGAAAAATCAAGGCAGAGTAATTCTCGATTCTAAGATAACAGAAAGCAAAAGAAGAGGGGTAGGAAAGACAAATATTAAGATCCCAGGATGTTAGTAGCCAGGCTTATACCTCTCTGTTCCATCCCAGGCAAGGCTTTGGAGGATTTCTTTCTAGAGAAACAGATAGACCTAAGAGAAAATATTTTCAGACAATAATATATGGAGCTACTTCCTACTCTCAATAACTCTACAGTCAAGCCAACGAGGAAACCAACCTGGACCATACACACACAGAGAATTCTGTACCAACTTTTTGGAGCCTTACTCTTCAATATTAAAGGAAAATTATGAATCATAAGAGAGCTGAGAGGGGCTTCCCTGGTGGCGCAGTGGTTGAGAGTCTGCCTGCTAATTCAGGGGACGCGGGTTCGAGCCCTGGTCTGGGAAGATCCCACATGCCACGGAGCAGCTGGGCCCGTGAGCCACAACTACTGAGCCTGCGCATCTGGAGCCTGTGCCCCGCAACGGGAGGGGCCGCGATAGTGAAAGGCCCGCACACCGCGATGAAGAGCGGTCCCCGCACCGCGATGAAGAGTGGCCCCCACTTGCCGTAACTAGAGAAGGCCCTCGCACGAACCGAAGACCCAACACAGCCAAAAATAAATAAATAAATAAAGTAGCTATAAAATTAAAAAAAAAAAAAGAGAGCTGAGAAAAGCCTCCAGCATGAGAAACAGAGGCCAAAACTAAAAAAACAGAGACAAAAAAAAAAAGCAACTCAGAAGACACATGCAGACAGTGCAAGCAGTGGAAGAGTTACCCACCACCAAAACAAAACAAAACCTGCATAATTAATATCATTATCTATAAAAAAAGATATTATATCTATGAAACGAGAAAAGGATGCTGGTAAAAGCAAAAGAATATTCAGAGACTAAGTAAGAGCTAATGGTAACTGAAAAGATCATAGCAGTAATAAAAGTTCAATAGAAGGACTAAATGATAAAATTGAGGACATCTTTAAGGAAATATAACAAAAGGACAAAGAGATAAAAGATAGAAAAAAAAAGACACAAAGTTTAGAGAACTAATAGGAATCTTAGGACTAATAGTCTAACTAATAGGAGTTCAAGGAAGAGAATACAGAAAAAAATTATCAAAAGAATAATATAAGAATACTTCCCAAAACTGGAGGATATGAATTTCTAAATTGACTTGTCCAGCAGAGTGAATGAAAAAGTCTAATACAAGGCATATTGAGATAAAATTTCAGAGTTCCAAGCTCAAAGAGAAGAAAGTATAGCGTTATAGAGAATAAAACTGGGCCAAACATAAAGAATTTGGAGTCAGAATGACATCTAAATTCTGGAAGTTAGTAATCCTGAAGATAGATGACAATAAAGAAATACCTTCAAAATTCTAAGGAAAAGAAATTTCAACTTAGATTTTAAAAACCTAGACAAACTTTCAGTCAAGTTTGTGGGTAAAACCAAGATTTTTCAAATATTCAAAAAATTTAAAAAGAGAAAATTACTTCCAATACTCCCCCTCCCCCTTTCAGGAAGCTATCAAAATGAGGAGAAACACAAGACAAGAAGACAGAGGTGCAGGAAGCAGGAAATCCAATAACAATAATAACAAAAAAGGCAAAGTTAATTCTCAGAATCATGATAAAAGGAAGTCCCAAGATGACAGAGGTACAGATTGGTATAAGATAATGAAAGACTACAAAAGTTTGTACTCCAAGAGGAAGAAAAAAATGGAACTCATAGTTTATTTAATGTCTGACCATATTTTAGGGAGTTTTACAGTTCTGTGTAGTTAGTGAGAGGTACATAGAAAAACTGAGCAAACAGTAGAATGAGGCAATTATCAATGGAAAGAAATATTTTAAAAATTAATGCAAAAAGAAAAGTTAATGCACTACATACTAATCTGTTAATATTTATAGTACTAATATATAAATACTGAATATTACTTTAAGTAAGGATTGTTATATAACTATATTGAGAGCATGGGAGAGAGACGGGAAGTATGTGGGGAGAGTAGGGGTGTAAGAGAGTTAAATTCTAATCTTCCATAAGAAGAAGTCAACAGATAAGGTCTAAAATTGATAAAGAAATAGTAAGACATGAAGAATAGAGTTATGGAGGTACATACCTGAAGATATAGTTAAAAATGCTGAAAATTGCTACCTTTTAGGAGGATGCTGGGTCAGGGAACTACTGCTTCATGCCCTTAAAAAGTACTGTTTGGATTTTTAAATTGCACATACACACACATATAGCCTAAAATTTATATTAAAAGTCACATATAAAGCCATGTAGGAAAAAAGATTTATTGTTAATATTTAGTAAAATAATGTGTGTACAACACATAATATAGTGTTGATACATCATAGATTATTAATAAATTCCTAAGATTTACCAGTTTGTAATATAAAGGTGGTCTCATTAACAGAATAATCAGCAAATACATGTACATCTTTACTCATCATTCTCTAGTAAAACATTTTTTTACTAAGAGTTGTGGAAGATATAAAGAACTATGAAACATAATCCTCACACTAAAATAATAGCCATGACAGCTAATTTTTAATTGGTGTAAAATGCACACCAAGCATTGTTCCAAGTACTTTAAATTAACTCACTAAATTCTATGAGTTAGATACTATTATTATCTACACTTTATAGATGAGAAAACTGAGGCCCAGTAAAATGAAGTAACTTATCCGGGTCATGGAGCTCGTAAGAGATGGCGCCAAAATTCAAACCCAAGTAGAAGGCTTGAGAGTTGATGTTGTTATCCACTGTGTCACACTGCTTTATGTCCTAGTTGAGAAGAACAAACAGAACTAAATGACCTTATGAGATTTAAAAGAGTTCGACATAATGCTAGAAGAGATGTCTCAAATGCATGTAAGCATATTTTAGGGAAAATAAGTGTATTACTGTAAGATTCAGAGGAGAGTGAGAACCCTTCAGGCTAATGGTCAAGGAAGAATTTACTTGGACCAAGCTGGGCAGGGAGGGCATTCCTTGTGAGTGAGTCAGGATGTGGAGGTGGGAACTGGATGCCAGAGGTCAGCAAGGAAGGTGATTTGACCAGGGCATTGCAAGTTTTGTTCATCTACACACGAGACCAGTGAGAACAAGGCAGGAAGGACCTAATGTCAAATTACAAAGGGCCTTGACGGCAGGCTAAGAAAACTGAACTTGATCCTGTAGAAATGGGTAGTCATCATTGAGCAGGTGGGAGCTTAATCTGGACATGGTACCCATAACCAATGGATAGGAGAAGAGGAAGTGGGAAGAACAGGGAAGGGCTTATTGTGACAGGCTGGATGAGAGTTTTCAAGATCAGACTGGGGTTAGTGAGAGTGCTGAGAAAGGGCTGGATTCTGGATGGGAAAAACCATCAAGACTTGCCAAAAAATGTTGGATTTTGTCTTCTCTACCAAGGAGAAATTTTTTCAAACTAGAAAGGATGGAACTGATATGATTCTAATGGAATTAAATTGCAAGAAGTTCAAGTAAATAAGTTCAGATCACTAGATTCAAACAAGTTACAACCCAGAACAATCAAATACTGAGCGATTATGATCTTGAATCAGTTGATAGGATTTCTTTTAAAATGAGTGTAAGGATTTCTAGAATTAATAGTAATGTATGCTCAATAGAGAAAATAAATTAAAATAGAAAGAAGAAAAAATCAGTAAGCATACCCCACAGATATATCCTTAGCTGACATTTTGGTTTATTTTTTTCAATCTCTTTTATATATAACTTTGTTTTCATGTTGATACATAGTCAGATTGATGATCATAATATGTATAGAATTTATAATTTTTATCTTGCTTGAATAACATTGTAATAAAACATTTCATATTCTGTTACAAATTTATTTGTATATATAACTGAATCACTACATAACATTCAGTATTGTGGGTATACATACCAAAAGGTATATAACCAAATATCATTGGATATTTAAGTACTTTAAAAAAATTTTTTTTTAATATAAGTATAGTATCTTTTTGCTTAAAGTCTTTTTTTCTGAATTGTGAATTACTTCCTTAGGCTAGTTTTCCAGATAAAGATCTTTAGGAGAAACAAGAGAGTATGAAATGAGCAGCCAGTTTAAACATAACTTCTATTTAGGTGGAGGTGAAAGAGTTAAACTGCAAAACCTTAGTGAGACAACAAAATGACCGTTTGTTTTAACCACACTGCTGCCCCTGAAGGACAACTGATAATGACACATGGGAAATAGCTCATAGAAAACATCCAAGTAGGCACAACTATGGTCTGATAATTAACATCAGAAGCACACTCTAGTTGTGCCTATATTTATGTGTTTTTATATTGCATTTACATTTACAGGTATTTACTAAGTTAACTGGGAAAATGAACATAGTACGTTCTTAAGTGTGGGTATAATTATTCTCCTAATTCATCCTACTGTTGTTTAAAAATCCTGAATTCATGGAAACAGTAAAGATTATGGAAAAGAGATATCTGATCCAGTTAGTACTCACTGACGCTTAGAGTGAAAATCATGTGCTTGGAGTGGTGCCTGCAGGAGCTGCCGTTTCATTTTGCAGGACGTATATTGTGACCTGTGAGTGGTGTGATGGACCAAGTGAAAAATCTGTAGTCAGATGATTTGGGTTCAAGTTTCGCCCTGATCATTACCACATGTATGACTTTGGACTAGTTAGGTAATCCTTGAAACTCACTTAGGGGAGGATCATAACACCTATCTCAAGGAGTGGATGGAGGACTAACTGAGATATCAGTGAAGAGCACCCTAGAGGCAACGAGACCCTCCAAGCATCTGAATTGTTGCTGTCATCACATCTGTCCCCCACATTATGCTGGCACAGGGTTTAGTGGGGATTCACTACATGGGAGAGGTCATTGGAGGAGAGCCAGAAACTCTCCTCACTAGCTCTGAGAAATCAAGTTAGTGGCTTGTTCTCACAGCTCCTCAGATGGAACAGTAAGAACAAGCAGGGGTCAAAACTGTACAGTTAATGGAATCTTCCTGGTTTCCCTTTGATGGTAAGTCACGCTGGAAGTTCCCACGGATGTTCTGGTAATGGTGAGCCCTCTGATTTGACCCTGGACCTCTCAGAATATAGTAAACAACCAGGATTATACTACCCAAATCAGAAGATTGATCCAACATGCTTAAAATTTTTTTGTCATGTTGTCAATTTTCTCATATATAATAACTCAGTTTTTTGGAAGTCAGCAGAGGCCACTACTGTTGTTCATTATAGGCTAAGATTATTGCACAACCAAGGTTAACTCTACTTAATTAAAACTGATCTACTAAATTAGGGGGCAAAAAGGGAAGAGGTACATTTGATTGTGCTGTCCTCGATATAATGACTTACTTGGTCCTTTGTTGCTAAAGCCCACCAACTCCAGAACTGAAAACTTTGATCTCATTTTATGGTTCTTAATCAACTTTATGGAGGTGCAATTTACATAAGCCAAATGGAAACATTTAAAGTATTCAGTTTGATGAGTTTTGACAAATGCAAACATGCATAACCACCACCCTGATCGACATACAGAGCATTTTTGTTGCCCTCAGAAGTTCCCTGTTGCCCTTTTACAATCAGTCCTCCTACCCCTTTGCAGTGCCCACTCTAGACAGCCACCAATTTGATTTCTATCACAGTAAATTGATTTTGTATGTTCTAGAACCTCGCACAAATGGAATCATATAGTATGTACTCTTACGTGTCTAGCTTCTCTTGGCTCACCATGTTTTTGAGATTCATTCATGTTGTTGTTTGTATCACTAATTTGTTCCTTTTCAATATTGAGTAAATATGGAAGTACCAATGTATGCAGGCACTACAATTTGTTTATCCATTCCACTGTTGATGGACATTTGAACTGTTTCCAGTTGTGGCTAATTAAGAATAAAGCTGCTAAGAACATTTATGTGCAAGTCTTTTGTAGACATGTTTTTATTTTCCCTGGGTCGATACTTAGAATTGGAATTGCAGGGTCATAAGGTATCTGTTTAACTTTATAAGAAGTGACCAAAGTGTTTCCCAAAGTGGTTGCACTATTTTACATACTCATTAACAGTGTATGAGAATTCCAGGTGTTCTATCCTCACCAATAAAAGGTCTTTTTAAACTTTAATCATTCTCATGGGTGTTTAGTAGTAGCTTATTGCTTTTTTGCTTTTGCTTTTCATTTCCTTGATGAATAATGATATTGAGCTTTTTTTCCCCCTGTGCTTATTTTGGCCATTCCAATACCTTTTTTTTTTTGTAAAATATCTTCAAGTGATGAAAGCAATAGATGGCGAGACACCTAAACCTGGGTGGATAAAGATACCATTCTTTGAATGAAGCAGGTTTGAAGTAGAAAGAGAGGTGATTGATTGGATATAAAACTGAGCTCACTTCCATATAGTTCTCAAATAAACTCAAAATCTTCTTTATAGTTCTTTTATCCTGGAAAATTCTTTCCTCTCTTTTCTACCTAGTGAAGTTCTAATCTGATACAGAGGTCAGGGAAGATTTACCTAAACTATGAATTACGAGGGAGAAATGGCCAAAGGTTGAAATAATGTTTTCAGTCCTCATCTTACTTACTATATCTGCAGTACTTATTAAACAAGTCAATAAATTCCAGGGTCATAAAGAAGATAGACCGGTAAATACAACTTAACTACAATTTATTCAGTGCCTATTCTGTGCATGGAATTGCACTAGGGAATAAAAGATAAAATGATAAATTAGATCTTATACTTGCCCTCAGTAAGTTCAAATCTCCTTGCAGTTTAGACTTGTCCCTCAATTAGCCCATATGTGGCAGAACGGACTAAGAAAGTACCAGCAGGGAGAGGCCAAGTGCTTTGAACCACAAGGATTAATGTGTAGGAGAGGGGAAGAAAGGATACCATGGAAGTCTTAGAGGAGGTGGTAATAGATGGAGACCTTGAGGAAAGAGCATTGACTGATTGCAGTTAATGCTTGTTTGAGGTAAATTGCCTTCTTTATAGCAAACTATTTGGCTTTATACAAAAAAGTGCAATTTATCCCAAGGAAATGCTCATCTTTAGGTAATTGGGTTTTATTTGACAACTAAAAGAGAAGTGGTAGGAAAATATTTACCCACTAATGAATACTTCTGAGAAATATCAAGGAACAGTTAGCTTTAATTATATACAACAAATATAAAGTAATGTGTAGTGGAAGTAGCATAATTTTAAAGCTACTTAGACCTGGATTCAAATCTTGGCTTTGCCGTCTGTATCCTTTGGTCTGATCATTTTCTCCTCTGAGCCTCAGTTTTATCATGTGAAAATGGACGTAATAGTAGTTTACTCATGGCACTGCTGTGATGGTTAAGCAGTGAGGTTAAGCCTCAAACTAAGAGTAGCACATTATGTGATCCTTAAATACAAATTTCTTTCTTCTCTTCTTACCCTTATGCAATTCTAATGAGCTCAGATTGAAGTTCTGCTTTTTAATTTGCAAGATCATAAATCAAGGCAAACAAAACACAGATGGGACTACAGGGGAGGAAGGGAAGGAGGACAATGTTTAAACAAATCTGGATCTTTGTAAATGACCTAATCTTTGCCAAAGAAGAAATTCTACTGGGTGGGAAAAGAATAAGGAGGATAACTGAATGATCTCAACACTATTAGCATCTCCTTTATATTTCTTTTATAGATTTTTCAAACTGTCTGTCATGACATGCTCTTTTTTATAAATTACATGAAAAGTGGGCACATCCTGGTATATGAAGTGTTCATTCATGCCTGTCATTGCCATCAATTGTTGCCAATATTTATTGAGTATTTATTGTGGGTCAAACAATATACCAAATGCTTTACATACATCATCTCATTTGTCCATCACAAAAACCCTATGAGGTAGGCAACATTATCACACCTGAGTTATAAATGAGCAATTTGTGTCACAGAGCGGTTGGATACCAGCCCACACAGAAAGTAAGGGAGCAATAGAGTCAGTATTTGAGACTAAGTCAGTATGACTTCCAAGCCTGCCCACTCAGTCTTTGTGCTATGTTGTCTCCCGTCACACACTCATACACACACGCTAATACACATACACATATACTCACACACACATGAACATACTTACATACCTACACATGGATGTACATATACCACACATACTCACACATCCACATCCTCTCAGATGCACAGCCACACACACATTAATACACATAAATACATGCACATAGACATATACTCAAACACACACACACCTCACACAAGTTTCTGGCTCCTGCCACCACCTCCACTTTGGCAAAAATTCATGCTGTCTCACAAAATTAGGGCTCGGCAAAGAAACATTTGCTTATGTGAGTCAAGCATCACACTTCCATTTGGCTGCTGAGCCCTTCCTCACACACAAGGAAGCCAGAGGCAGGGCAGGATGCCATTGTGCCAGGTGAAAATGTCTCACGGTATTAGGCCACTTTTACTGGGTACTGCTAAACCTGTACCCAGTGGAAAAAAAGAAAGCTATATCTGATGTAGTAGACTGATGCCCTTTATAAGAAATGGAAGTCTGCTCATTTGTTTTCACTTACTTTTTAAGAATACACTTTACTTATTCTGCACAGCACAGCTGCTCTGGTTTGCAGCTGCATGATAAAATACCTCAATAAAAAGTTTTTGTTTGTGTTGGCCATCTTAAGACTGTTTGGGGATAATTCTAGGCTGAGTTATGAATGCAAATATGAAACAGACCGATTTCCTAGAATTGAGGAACTGAAAGACACTGAAAGACTGGGGTACTTTGGTACTAGGTCTGACGTCGTGGTCAGGGAGGTTTCCCAGAGGAGGTGATGCTGAGCAGTGTAACAGAGAGTTAAGATCCTAAGCCCCAGCTCCACCCCTCATAAGCCAAGTGATTTGAGGCTAGTTACTTCCCTAAACACCAACTGTCTCACTTATAACTAGGGTGATAATATTTGGCTCATGGTTTTGTGTCTCTAGGCTTTCGGGAAATTACGTTTTCCTCTTCTCTTTCCACTATCCTCTCCTTCCCCTTTATTACTTGTACTCTAATGTGGGGGGTGGCAGGGAGGGCAGGTAGCAAGGCTCACTCCTCTGGCCTCTTTGAGTTTCTGTTTACACTCCTTCCCTTGGTTACCTCGCCTTCAAGCCATGTCTCATCCACGCTCCAGCCTAATCTCTCCTACATTTTCATCTCATGCTGTACATCTCCAAATGGACACCGTGCCCAGGCATTTTGTATTCAACAAGTGCTCAGCCAAATTTTTATTTCTTCCCTAAATTACCTCTTGACTTTGGAATAGATAATTCTTTCAAATAGGGCCTCTAGTCTCACAGACACCAAACCACTGAGCCGGCTTTAACGCTTTTTTTCCTTGTTTCTTATCAGTCACCAAATTCTGAGTTCTTCCATTGAAATGTATTTGGTTGGAGCAAACATAGAAACTGAAATGGCTATAATAATTGTGTCAGTGGTTTTTCAGAGGAACAAGATTGTTTCCTTAATATAGATTTATTATTTTAAAATTAAAGATGTTTCTGTCCTCCAATATGAAGTCACTGGACCATTGCATAGTGAGCTAAATTGAGTCTTTACTCACAGTCATTCCCACTGCAACATCTTATACACAACTGCCAAATTAACCTCATACTTCCTGCTTAAAATCTTCAACTGGCCTCCAATGCTTCTGAATAGCATAAAATGTGGAAGCCTTCTGTTTAAGGCTCTCTCAAGTCTGTTGCCAGCCTATCTTTCAGCCTTTTTTTCCATTAGTCCAATTCAGTTCCCCAAGCTCTCCCTAAAGGAAACTCCTTACTATTCGTGGAATCAAATGAGCTTTTCCTGACCCCAAACCTTTGCTCATACCATTCTTATCTTTTCTCATATTTTCCCTATTGCATTGATATTCATTTGTCATATTTAGCTGAATCACTAGGCCGTTAGCCTCCTCCACCCCAATTGACATGTTCCTTTTTCTCTTTTCTGAACCCCCATACTACATTGATTGTGGCATGCTCACAGTATTTATCATGTAAAAACTCTCTCCTAGGTTACAGATTCTGGAACACAAGTATTGGCCCTTTTTTAGTGTGCTTCTGAGTGGCCCTCAATTTATTAAAAACCTTTGATGTAGTCATTGGATGGTTCCTGGGACAGCGGTGGGAGCCGTGTTTCCTAACCTCTGCCAAAATCATAGATCTATTTTCTATTTTGTTGAATGTTTTTCAATTTAATTATATAAACATTGTTTTGGAATTGGAGAGCTCTATAGAGACTATTTTAGTCCCAAACTCTTTCTTAATCAATGGGTACATGAGTCCCTGAGAATACATAGCTGGTTTTTGGTAGGTCAAGTATTAAGGCTCAGCACCACTGCTGACACCAAATGCAGCTGGGTCTCAAATCACCTCCCCAAATTGCCTAATTCAGTGTCCTCCACACAGAAGAAACCTTTGCTGACTGATTCCAACAAAAAGAATGTAGTGTGGTAGGGTAAGATAGGTAAGTGTACTTTTGGGAATCAGACAAACTGGATTTAGATTCTGGCCTGGTCACTTAGTAGCTGCACAGATGTGGGTAAATTGCTTACTTACACAGCTTGTTTCCTCATCTATAAAATGTGGACAGTTATCTCCACTTCATGAAGTTGTATTGGAAAAATTGTATATAATGTATATGAAGTGACTGGAACACAACAAATTGAGGCCAAAACAATCTTCAGTAAATTATGTTTGTATATTTAATTTTTCTTAATCATGTATAGATTTTTGTCATAGAACCTTTTTCTAAATTGAATAAATGGATACTGGATTTCTTTTTTTTTTCTTTTTGCAACATTCTGAGGAAATGTTGAAATTTCCTGGGAGTGGTATTACTAAAAGTGTTACTAAAGAGTCCACCCAGTTATTGCTCATAAAAGTTCCTTTAAATAATGTATTATCAACTAAGTAGTTTGGAAGGTAAATGCTTAGAGCATTTAGTGTGGCTAAGCTGGGTGAGAGACATATTTTTTTTTTTTTTTTAATATTTGCAGACCTCATTGTTTTCTTTGGATAAAAAGCTATTATATTCACTTAATAAAAACTTAGAGAGCTCTAAGTTAAGTCTTAGGCCTCAAAGTGAAGTCTTCTAACAGTTCCATAACTGGACTTGGCCTTCAACTATTTTTTATGATGCCACCTTGCCTTTCACACCAATTCTGTGAGCTCAAGCAGGAATGTACACTACCTGCCTATGATGGTGTGGCAGAAGGGAGTGGTAGTTAAGGTCATGGGAGGCTCTTTGGAAGAATAAATGAAGACCTGGTATTACTTCTAAAACACTGCTGGGCCCTGATATACTTTGTGTTTTTATTTCAAATATGGGAGTAAAAATAAGGTGTTTTAATATCAAATATGAAGATCATATTAGATGGTTTTAAAAGCACCTCCCCTACCCCCCTTCTAAACTCTAGAATGTTTTAATACTGATAGGTCATGAAAGCCTATAGGAGTTCCTTTCCTGGAATCCGTACAGGACTGGTTCCAGCACTGGGTGACACAAGATTCCGTTCAGTACAGTAAGCATGAGTTAGAGAAAATGCTGTCATCAAAACTGTTGTTTTCCTCCTTATAAAGCTCATACAAACCAATAACGAGTGATCAGGAAGCATTTTGGAAAGGATAGGAGGCATGGATTCCACAGCTGGTCTGTGGACCAAGGCATAATTCCAAGTTAGGGATTCCATTTAATTAGGTAAAGTGTTTGAGGGCATAGGAAACCTAGGCTAGGACTCTGCTAACCAGATCAGGTAAATTACTTAAGGGAAACATGTACTTTGAGTCACTCTCCTTGAAGATGAGTAAGTGGCCTTCTCATCAGTGTCCTTTAGTGTTTTTGACAGAGACAGTCCTGGGCTGGGTGGATCTTCACTCTGACCAGCACCATATAGCTCTGTGGTTCTCAACCTGGCTGCAAAGTAGAATTACCTGGAGCGCTTTAAATAATCCTGATGCCCGGTCCTATCTCCAGAGATTCTAATTTAACTTGTCAGGTTTAGCTTGACATCTGGATTTTAAAAACACCGCCTCCCCTGCCCCCCCCCCCCATACACCCCATGCGATTCTAAGGTATGGCCAGCCTGGCAAACCCCTGGCATATACTTAAGGCCTTCTAACAAACCTTCCTCTTAAAATCCACCATCCTACCATTTAGCTTTTTAGCTTTATGGCGCTCGGTTTTTGTTTTGTCATCTTTCTCCCGGCCCGACACACAGGCATACTCCACAGGATGGTGACTTTCTATCTGCAGTCACACTACAATAGTCCCTAAGTAGAATTCAAGAGGTGTCCTTGGTATATAAGAAGAACCCTGGAGACGAAAGCGATTCTCATGCAAACATGGTAAAAACAATGCTCACTCCCTGCTGTGTTTCTTGACCTGTTTTCTGGGGTCGTTTCCCACTTGCTGTTTTCGTATTACAGAGTTTCCTAGGAGACAGCACACTGTGGTGTTTATTCTTCCATCCTCCTGTTGGCATTTGACAGACCTCCTAGTTGAAGACACCACTTCCCTGGGTGGGCCCTATTTCTCAGCTCCGGGAGCAAACAAATTCCACCGCACCTACAGCTCAGCTTTGCAGCACTCAAGTGCGCTTAATTTCCACTTAAGCTAATTCAGATTGCCGGGGAGCAAAGCCTGCGCCACTTAACCATTCTGCTCTCTCTTCCGTTCCCCCCATTTTTTTGTTTACTTAAGAAAGCAGATATTTACATTTCCACTTGGCGGCTCATTGCAGCCCCCCCGCCCCTCCCCCCCCCCCCCGCAGCGTCCAGCGCCGGAGAGCTCCTCTCCTTGCCCAGGATCCCTCTTTCCTCTGCTTGGGTCCCCTGAGGCCAGTGACGATGGAGCCCCCGCCCTTACCCGGCCCAGCACCTGGTGTGAGCAAAGCCCTTCTCCACCCACCTCTTTTGGAGATTCAGAGCCCTGGCCCCGCCCAAGGCGCTAATTTAACTCGAATTGCAGAACTACCGGGCGCTGCTCCTACTTCCAGCTCCTGGCTCGAGCCTGCTTGGTCTTAACCTCAGAGACCGCGGAGAACCCGAAGCCGGATCCCCGTCCCCGCGCGCTATGAGTCCCGCGCGGCGGAGCGCCCCCGCCGTGCTGCGCCTACTGGGCAGGCTGGCCCCGCCGCTGCTGCTGCTTCTCCTGCGTCCTCCGGCTGCGTCGGGTGAGTGGGGGTCGGGGACCCCCCCACGGGGACCCCCCACCCCACCCCTCAGGCTAAACCTTTAGGCAGTGTGGGAGGGGCAGGGCCCGTCTCTACAACAACCGAAAAGTCGGCGGACCAGGGTAGCTGAGGAGTGTCGGTATCCCTAATTGTTCCCGTAATCCTCTACCTTTAAGGATCAGCGCTCCTACTGGCACGATCCCTGGGGACGGGAAGAAGCTCTCCGCTGCTAGCCGGCAGTTAGGAAGCTTGCTGTGCTGGACCCCAGCTGGCAGGGTTTTAGGAGTGAGGCGTGGAGGGTAGAGGGAGCAAACACCCGGAAGCCGAAAGGTAGGGCTCGAATAGAGTGAATCCTCAGCATCTCCTTAAGGGTGGAAGGCCAAATAGTTGACCACTCTCACCTCTCAACAGGGTCCAGTCGTGTACAGACGTGGCGCTACAAGTTTGCGCGTCATCTCCTCCAGGTGTAACGTTCCAAGGGGGCGTCTGTCTTTATTGTGTGCCTAGCAACATTATGTATGTGAAAGTCTAAAACACTATATATATTTTATATATGTATATATATGTGTGTGTGTGTGTGTGTGTGTATATATATATATATATATGTATATATTAGATAACTAAGGGCAGGAATTTATTTTCGACTATTTTAGTTTTGAATTAATTGACAGACAGGAAGCCTAGCAAGTTCTCGGTATGTCAACTGAGCATTGGATGGAAATGTTATGTGGGCATATAAAGCCATTGCTGCTTCCCTTATTCGTCTTGGGAAAGGAATGCTGCAATGAATTGAAAAGTGGTATTTCCTTCAGTTCTGTTTTTTCCTCCCTAGGTGACTGCGGCCTTCCCCCAGATGTACCTAATGCCCAACCAGCTTTGGGAGCTCTTACAAGTTTTCTCAAACAAAGCACAGTAACATACAAATGCAACGAAGGCTTTGTAAAAGTTCCTGGCAAGGCAGACTCAGTGGTCTGTCTGAATAATAAATGGTCAGAGGTTGCAGAATTTTGTAATCGTAAGTTTTTCATTTCATTTTAGAAAAGTTATGGGAATGGAATGTTTCTTAAGTTTAATTTTATCCCTCTTTGCAGTGACTGGTAATTGATAGTTTTCTAGCATTATTAATCGCCAGGTTATACCTGTTGGCACTTCACAATCTAGCTAATTGACGGCATTGCTTTCTGGAATAGGTCCTGCCCTTCGTTAACTTTTTTTTTTTTTTTTCCCTTAACACTGTAACTCTTGAACTGATTAATAGCAAA
This sequence comes from Eschrichtius robustus, assembly GCF_028021215.1. Taxonomy (NCBI): domain Eukaryota; kingdom Metazoa; phylum Chordata; class Mammalia; order Artiodactyla; family Eschrichtiidae; genus Eschrichtius; species Eschrichtius robustus. Next base: position 318,712 of record NW_027175690.1, on the reverse strand, counting down.
AATAAACAATAGGTACTGTTTAGGGAGTAAATTATATATAACTACGTTTGGCAATTACCTTGAGACACATAACAGAGATCCTCTGTTTTCTTAAATTTCATTTTGTAAAGTAGGACTTACCCAATACAACTCTGTAGTGATATTTTTTTAAATTCTCAATTTTTATCTCAAAATCTATCATTATAGGCATAGCCCTAGATTAGCTTTGACATATACAAGTAAAGATAAAGGTAAGACTTGATTCCTGCCTTTGAACAACTTGGAGCAATGGAAGCTACAGTAAAGATAGAAACTGCCACAAGTATTTTTTGAAATCAGGTGTGAGATCAGCTTTAACTTTTTATCTATCCATGATACAAGGCAGGAGGTTGAAGTACATAAGTCTTTGCACATGTATCATGTTTTAGAGTTTATGACTCTTCTGCATATAGTACTTCATCTAATCCTTCCGACAACTCCCTGAGGTGAGTTAGGGACTTATCCACATTTTACAGTTGAGAAAGCAGCCCCCAGTTAAACAACTTCCTTGAGATCAGGAGCTCCCTTATGCAGGGTGGAAACTTGAGTCTTTTGACTATAAATCCAGTGCCCCTTCCACTATACCATGCCACTATAAATTCACATTTGCCTGGATGTTTACAGTTTGTAAATACTTTCAGGTACACCATTGGCTCATCTGATCCTTGTCCCCATAGGTTGTTCTGAGGATTAAATGAGTTTATATGTGTAAAACATTTAGAAGCACTCAATAAATATTAGCTATTATTGTTAACTATTATCGTTGTCTAGGACACTAGCCCAGGGATCTGGAAATACCAGTTCTCATCTACCCCTGTGCTACATGGGGCAGGGTAAGGGAACTGGCATTAATTGAGTCAGTTCCAGAACTATGCCAGGTAACTTAAATGAGTCATATTTTCTAAATTGTGGGCATAGTGACTTCTATGTACCAAATCTACTTCACAGGCCTCTAGTAACTAGGAAATGAAAATTTATATGTGAATATGCTTGATACACTGTCAATGCCATAGTGACATTAATATAAATACCAAATATGTACAAAGAAGTATAGAAAAAGGAGTGATATAGGACCAGATAATTAAACATAGGTTATAAAATAAAGTGATATTAATTTTTTTGTTGTTGCTTTTGTTAATAATTTTAGGTAGCTGTGATGTTCCAAGCAGGCTACTTTTTGCATCTCTCAAAAAGTCTTATACCAAACAGAATTATTTCCCAGAAGGTTCCACTGTAGAATATGATTGCCGTTTGGGCTACATAAGGGACCATTCTCTCTCAGGAAAACTAACTTGCCTTCAGAATTTTACGTGGTCCAAACCTGATGAATTTTGTAAAAGTGAGTATAATTTTTAAAGAGTATTCTTAATCATATGGTGTTTGGGGAAAATAGTGTTTCTTCCTTCACTCATAGTGGAAGTCTATGTGTACATGTTATTATTTAGAATGATTCTTAAATGAACCATTGGAACCATTTTATTTTAAATTAGGGAAACTAAATACTTGTGAGCTACAAATATTACTTTACTCACTGATTTCACATTTAATTAGTTTAAGGTTACCTAAAATGAAATAGTGTATAGTCTAAATATGTTGCTTTCTTGAAACTGATAAAATGAAGGTGTGATTTAAATAGTCTAAAGATAAGTAATATCAATGGTTCAGATGATGAATTTGCATAGATGTGTCTGAAAATTTAATTAAAAAAATCAATTTGTATTCTCTTCTAGAAAAATCATGTGCTAACCCTAGAGAAATAAAAAATGGTCATGTCAATATAACACATGACCTATTATTTGGATCGTCCATCCATTTTTCATGTAATACAGGGTAAGTTTGGATATATGAAACAGTATATTTAACAAATGGAAAAACAAATTAGGATTTAAGATAGAAGCTTTTAGATTTGTGGCCAGTGTTTACAAGCTAGTAGCAATAAAACCACCCCTCTGTTCAAAGATCCTTTATCATGAACTCATCACAGTTAAATTTAGTAAAATGGGGCAAGAAAGGAAGATTTCTTATAATACCACCAAATTCTCTCAATGGTTAGATTTCAGTACATATGTGATTCATTATAAAATTTTAAGAGTGATTTGTATAGGACAAAACTTGTGATAAGTTGATGATCCTTGGAGAAATTAAATCCTTTCAGTGTTAAATATGAAACCAATCTTTACCTAAATAATGAATTTGCATTTGCTTTTTCTGTATGCGAACAATCTGTTATAAAATATCATGGGTTAAAAACAATTATTCCTAGTGTGAAAATATCATTCTGACCTAAGATCTTTTATAAGTTCTCTATGCAGGGAAAAGGAACTTACTCATTGAGTATTGTCAATGTCTCAGGTGCTGCTAAAACCTGTATACTCATTCTCTCATTTAATATCTGCAAATTGAATTATGATATTTTATTCTGTATGTGTATCCCTGTTCTTTATAAAACTATCAGTATCACTTGTCTCCTGTACTAAACATAGATGTTTGGATCACTAGTATCATTAATATTAAATCTGGGGGTACTTTGAACCCTTTAAACCCATTCTATTATTCTATGGCATCTGTAGTGATCTTTTAGAACTCAGAAATATAAAATATTTAAGCATCTGTATCTTTTAAAAATGTTTTAAAACACTTTACTATTTTCTAACATGTGCCCTACCCAAATCAAAAATATTTTGCCTTATACATTTTTATTCTTCTTTTTCTTTTTAGTCGGTGAATATTTTTATTAAACTCTACTATGTAAGAGAAGCCTGGGGAGAGCTGCCGGGAGGCAGGCCCGGCAGCTGAGGCTTCTAGAGTAGAGACTCCTGGAAGCACATGGGTTTTCAGTTTCCTTCTGCTTGAGACGCTGCCTGGCAGCCCCAGGTTCCCAGGTTTTGTCCAGAATGAGTTTGTTCCTGCCACCTTCTCAGACAGAAATCTGGGTCTCTGGGCCAGTCCTGAAATGAGGCCCCTGAGTGGCTTTGGAACAGGTCCGCAACCTCCACTGAACTGATGGTCCATTTGCTTTGAAGTCACCTCTGCTTCAGCCCACAGCTGGGTCTTTTCCTGCCACATTTTATTAGGAAGATAAAACTATGTACAGGCCACGTCGGTGTCGGGGGTGAGGGGCTCACTGGAATTTCTACAAGGAGGCCCACAGCTGGAAGAAGTTCTCTTGTCCACCTGGTGCCTGGAAAACGGCCAGGTGCGGCCCACTACTCAATTCCTTCTTGCTTGTCTTTGATGGCCACCTGGAATCACTCTTCCAGCAGGGAGAGCTCACTAATGAGATCTGTGATGGCATTGGCGAAGGCCTCCTGGGGGCTGTAGTCCCTCTGCATGCAGATGATGATCTTGTGTTCCAAGGTGGGGGGAAGGGTGTGCTTTGTAGCCAGCAAACAGCACCTGTGGGTCCATAAGCAGCTGCGATTTAATGATGTTTCCTAGAGTGGTCTTCCTTGTTGACGGTGAACAAACAGGCATTGGGTACCTTGGTGTCCTTGTTAATGGTGATCTTCTTTTTGCCCTCAAAGAGCAAGAACGACTCGAAAGTGGGAGGGGCATTCACCCTAGCGTCGCAGCCGCCTCCAAAGCCGCCCTTTTTTATTCTTTAACGTCACCCTTTTAGATATAATTTTTTCTTTTCCTTTAAACTGCCACATGGACTTTTATCAACTATTGTTTTGTCTCTATCTACTGGTGTCATAAATATTTTAAGATGATATTCTGGAGAATTTAAGGGAAGTCAAATATGTGTGAATGGAACTTAACTTTTTTTCTTCCCTCATTGTTTTAGGTACAAATTAGTTGGTGCAACTTCTAGTTACTGTTCTCTTGCGGGAAGTACTGTTGAGTGGAGTGATCCGTTTCCAGAATGCCAAGGTAAGACTGAAAAATTCTAAGCACTCAGGTGTGGGACTGAATAATTAATAATAAATTGCTTTCTGCTCTTTAAGAATAACCCACAGTATGTATTTGTAGTGCCCTCACCTTCCAATGTGTGTGTGTTTTATCTAATTTAAAGATCTCTATTAGTAATGCTTCTTAATTTATTAACTGTGCAGATAAAGGATTAAAAACAAACTAAGGTTTATATTGTGCTTGGTCATCTTACCATTCCTTCTAACAGTCAAGTAAAATAAGTATGGGTTTTTTTCCCCCATAATTTTTAATTTTATGGATTAAAATACTGTTGACCAGAGGGTGTGTATGACTTGATCCTGTATGCCAAAATAAGTGGCAAAAGAAGGCATTTAACCCAGATCTCTTGATTTCAAACCCATAAGTCTTCTAACACCTAGTGTTACCTATGTGTTCCTTTAGGATTATTAACTGAGGTAGTTATGTAGAAGTGTTTTAAAGTGGTATTTTATCATTAGAGAAATAACCTTATATAATAAAGAAGAAGTATGGTTTCTGCACTTGAAAATCTTATCTTCTCAAGGGGGGAATAGGACACAGAGATAATTTCCTAAATGGATATATCAAGTTAAATGTATGTGCATTAGAGACATGTGTCTACCTGAAAATTGAGAGGAGTAAATATATGTAATATTCTAAAAAGTAGGCTTTATTTCTCTCATTGTCATTAAAGTTATTGCTAAGTGCAAGTTTTGGGGGTTATTAGGAGCAGGAAACTAGAGTAGATGCAGTGTAATTTATCAAGAATTTATTGACTGACACTCTATGGTAGGGAATGTGTGGAGTCAACTGATATGAAGACAAATAAAATGAAGCCTTGCCAACCAGGAGTTTACTCCAGCCACACCCATCTGGCGCCCTGCCCTCCTATAGCTACTATTTCTCCCTTTTTCTCATTATTATTTTCAAATATCCATCATTACTACCCACCATCACCTTTCCTATTTCCACCATCCAGTAAGGGATGCTGTAAATGATACTGAACCAAATATGGAAAGCAAGCAGGAGCTGGACCGTATCTTTTTCTAACACAGGCAACAACTTGTCACAAAGCCTGGACAAGCGGTCTCCCAGTTGAGGCCAATATCTTTACAAGCAATTGCTGTCATGAGTGTCAGAAATGTGGACACCAAGCACGTATTCCAGCACAGAAGAGCTTTTGCACTGCAAACCCACTTTCTTTTTGTGCTTGCCCACGGCTAGGCCGGGTCCTACTCTCTGTCTGGTATCTTCAACTCTGTGGTGAACATACTGATGTTCATACTTTCCTCTTTGATTCTTTTATCTGTCTCTGCAACTCAGCAACCACTGACATCTGAACCCTGCAGGAAAGAGCCCTTTTTCCTCAGCAACCCCAGTGTCTTCAATTATCCCTATTAAAGCCCTACTTCTCCTAGGGTTGATTTTCCACATAACTTTTCTGTTTTGACAATACCAAAAACATCAAGTGGAAAGTATAAATTCTTAAGCAATGAGCTGTTTTACCTCAAGTATGCATCCCTGGCCTCTATGAACACATGAGACAGCATTGATGTCCATGTGTGGATGTGGATATGGAGGTGTGGATATAAAGAATGAATGAACAATGGACATATTCAAAAATTATCCTTGGTTATACATCAATCAAGAGTGATAGTTGTTCACGTCTGAACAAAGCTTCAGTATCAGAAAGATCTGTTTTCCTCTCTCTCTGCCAGTATTTTCTTTTTCAAAAATAATTTTAGTAGACTGCTAGTACATGCTAGCCTGGAATCAATCCCTGCTATATAATATCTGTCGTCCCGGGCCCCTCTCTTTATCTTCTCACTTCTAATCACTAAATCATTTTCCTTTACTCCTTAATCTATTTCTCAAACCTGTGTTTTATCTTCCACCTATAACACTTTTAATATAGTTTATAGTCCATTATCTGGACTATTGCAATAAGGGCCACGCCTAACATTTTCAGGGCCCAGGACAAGGGTATAAATGGAAGTCGCTGGCCTAAGACCCAGCCTTTCTCATGTCAGCGCCCCCTTCTTGCACTGTGAGGGGTCTCTGATGCGTGTAAATGGATAGCTCGGCCTACACACCCAAGTCACGTCCCCTGTAACCCTTATCCCCACTCCACTGAACTTTGGCCTAAAGGTGAACACATCCACAGTATAGACCATCCTCAAGAATATGGACCAGGAGAAGACTTGAAAGGGGTGTTGGCACAGGGAGTTCTGGGTGCCAGTTCCTGGAGCATGATTTAGAATGGGGTGGGGGAGGAGCTCTCATTGAACATATCCCCCTCAGCCTGCAGATTCCCCATCTAGTAGAGAGAGGCCCAGCCAGAGGAGGGCCAGAGCATGGCCTTTTAAGATGTGGGAGCTAAGGCAGGAGTCCCATTTGCTCAAGTTCAAAAGTGATACTGATTGCAGTGGCCTCCAGCCTCCATTCTTACACTCCATTAATGTTTCATCTATACTCTACCCAGTGATCCATCTAAAACACGAATGTGACTTGTCTCTTTCCTTCTTAAAGCTTATTAGTGTCTCTTCATCGTGTACAAAGTCTAAACTCCTTCATATAGTGTACAAGGCTAGACATGGTCTACCTGCTTCTCCATGCTTATGTCTTGCCCTCATCCATTGCAAACTTCTGTAGCTGTCCAGATACCTCAGACTTCTTCATGCCCCCCATCATTCCTTGTGACACTGCCTCTGCCTGGAATGTCCTTCAGCCCCTTTTTTGCTTAGGTTTTTTTTTTTTTTTTCTTAAGGGTCTATTCTTGTAGTTCTCTTAGAAGATTTCCCTGACCCCCCAGGCTGGTTAACTGTCCCTCTTCTCTCTTTCCACACCACTGTGCATGCTTTTGTGATAATCCTCACCATTTTGTATTGAAATGATCTCTTTGAATGTCTTTTTCCACTGTATTTTAAGACAGAAGAACTGTATCTTATTCGGTTTTGCACTTCTATTTATAGAACAATGCCGGGTATGTATTAGGTGCTCAGAAAATGTTGGAACTGAACTGATGGTAATATGTGTTGTCATCGCCCACCCAGCCCAGTGTAAATCAGATTAACTTGTTCTTGTTCCTTGCTTTGATCAATGGCCTAAAAGTAATTCGTAAATTGCTAGTATTCTCTGGGTACTTAAGAGTATTTGTGTAATATAATTTGATGTTCACATGTGATCACATTGCTTTCCTGCTTAGGAAAAAAAAGAGAGAAAGAAAAACAACTTCATGGCTCCAGAGAATGTGGAACCATTTAATTTTTTATCAGGGTAACTGCCAGGGAGAGGCTTCTTTTTATAATATAACAAGCAATACTCTGCTTGTATTTGTTTTACAAATTCAGCTGCTTAGTAAGATTTACTTTAAATAAAAGGCCAAGAGTTAACACATGCTTAAAAAATTTTACCCTGAAAGTCAAAGTCTAATCCTGACATTTAAAATCTTTTGCTCTATCCAAAATTCCTGTTTCCCAAGCTTGCCACTTACATTCCCAACTCCTTTCATTTGGCATCGTTTCTCCTTGGAATGAAAAGCAGAGCCCTCTTCTCTGCTCTAAGAAGAAGGGTACATCTTAGGTTTAAACTCAAGTCCATTTACTCCCTAAATGGAAATCTCTGGCTTGCTTTCATCTCACCTCTGAGATGAAATGTTTAATTTAGAAGAATAAGTTTTTTCTGTAAATAAAATCTTTAACAAATTTTAGTCTTACTTGTTTATAAAAATACTTTGCCAGTTTAATTAATTTAAAATATGTTGGGATTTTTTTAAAGAAATTTTATGTCCAGAACCACCAGAAGTTGACCATGGAATGATTGAAGAGAAACAAAACAGTTATGCATATAGACACTCTGTAACATATAAATGTATGAAAGGCTTCACCCTGCATGGAGAGAGCTCTATCTATTGTACTGTAAAAGATGACCAAGGAGAGTGGAGTGGCCCCCCACCTGAATGCAAAGGTAATCAGTTTGCAGAGTTATATTTCTGATTTATTCTTGCCCTTAGGTCTATATATGGGCATCTGAGAATCTATGAACTCCCTGAGAAATGAATGTAAAATGTTATACGTATGCGTATTTGCATTCTTCTGGGGGATACAGTTTTTCATCAGACTCTACAAGGGGTCTATGACTTCCAAAAAGGACGAACCACTGATGTGGAGAACATATGGTAACATATAAATAAATAAATATACACATGACCTTTATGAATATGTATATACACACACACACACATACACATTATATGTCTCAAGTTTATAGTGAATTAGCTTAAATTTGCTGTTTCTTACCATGTTACTTTCAGTAAGTTAATATAGATATCTCTTTGTTTATACAAAGAGTGTATAAAGTGGTTTATTTTATTTAATTGGGAGAGAATCTTAGATTGAACTAAGGGATCTAGATAATGATTATATATGTGTGACAACGCAGAGAAACTCTTGCCTACCTGTTGACTTCATTGAATTATATTATATTTGTTTTCTGCCTCCAGAATTTCTGTCTTATTGAGAATGCTCTCTTCTTCATCTTTCTAGACCTCTTCTTCCCTCAGTGCTTTTTGATACTTAGGCTGTACTCTCAGAATCTTTAGAACTGCTTTTTAAGTATATTTTTGAAGAGATATTTAGAAGATCAATGAAGCTGGGTTATAACATTGCACAGGACCAGGAGGTGGCATTTATTTAAGCAGTGTCATATTTGAATGCCAATATAATTCAAGCAAATACTACTTTTATAATTATACTTGAATTCTATTAGCATGAATTTTTAAATACTATTGCTTGTTAATAATAGTTTTTTCATATAAATGGTATACATAAATATAGTGAAGTAATATTAAAACAATGTCGATGATTGTATAAAATGAGAAGTAAAAGTCTCCTCCAGTCCTACTCTCAGAAGTAGCCACTGTTTACAAATTTTTGTGTTTTATTCTAGAAAATAAATATACATACACATATTTCTTTTTTTAAATCATATTCATTGTATGGATATATTATTTATTTAACCAGTCTCCTATTGAAGGGAATTTAGTTTTTGTTCTAGTTTTTTAAAAAATTATTTTACAAAAGGTGCTACAGTAAATATTATTGTATATCTGTTCATTGTACATGTGTGCAAGTACATTTTTTACAATAAATTCCTTGCAGTGTAATTACTGTATATCAAAGGTATATGCAACTAAACTTTTGAAACATTAACAATATTGTTTCCAAAGAAACTGTACCAATTTACTGTCCCACCAATACTGTATCCTTGTTCTCTGCACCATTAATGAAAATGGTTATTATGATATGAAGATGTGATAGTATAAGTGGTGAAAATTTCATTTAATTGAATTCATTTAATTGTGAGTAAATTTTGATATTTTAAAATTTAGCCATTTGATCCACTTCATGTTTACTTTCCCCTGTTTTATTAAATCATCAGTTATTTAGAGCTTACAGCTCTATGGTAATGCCCAAGGAAGTCATGGCAGGCCAGTGCTCCCATGACAATAACTACAAAACCTGGGTAGATTTTTTTTTTTTAGATCATATTTTAAAGGCATAGGTTGTTCCCTCAGGGGAACAACTAGGGCTGAATGAACTAAAATTCCTGGGGGTAGGGAGTGAAGGCAAACCATTCTGAGGCCCATCTGGGCTGAGGATCCATCTTGACCCAGATAAAAGACCATTGCCAGGAAAGAGAGACTCTAGCAAAGCTTTCAATAGTTGTGGTGAGCTAGGATAATGCACTGGAAATTGGAAGTCCTCAAATGCTGACCCAGTTTTTCCCAAGAGCCATTTGCTGATTTCTGGGAGTGCAGGTGAGACTGGGGAGCTAGACCCCAAGCTTATGGTATTTGGACAACAAACCCATCACAGGAAGAGGCTTGTATCAAGCATACAGCCAGTGTCCTCCTTACGACATTTAAGCTCATTTTGAAGCTGTGTGGGGAAGGAGCCTACGTTGCTGGACTGGGGCACTGCTGAAGGACAGACTTGGCTCTCCTGCAGTCTCTCAGGGCTGAGGAAACAAAGATCCACCAGGCTGTCAAATCAAAAACCCAGAAGGTCCACTTCCAAGGAGCAGAGACAAGAGCAGAAGTAGACTGAGTCTTACAGAATCAGTCCCTCATAGGCTGAGTCCCTCATAGGCTGAGGATGTGATCACTTCAAACCAATCTGCCTATCAGAAAAGGAGACCCTCCCTTTGGTGGATCATATCATCTGAATTGTATGGCATATAATAAAAAATTATTAGATATGGAAAGAAGCAAGAAATTATAACCAAATTAGGAGAAATGAAAATCAAATAAAAAAGATCTGGATAATTGAGTCAGCAGACAAGGACTTTAAAATAAGTGATTAATATATTTAAGATGCTAATGGAAAAGATAAATAGAGAACTTCAACAGAGAATTGGAATCTATAAAAATAGTGTAAAATAGACATTCTGCAATGGGAAAATATAATATCTAAAATTAAGAGCGCAATAGATAGGTTTAACAGTGATTTGGATGTAGCAGGAGACAGTATTGGGAACTGAAAGAAAGGTTAATTAAAACTGGAGAACAAAGAGAAAAATGAATGTAAAATATAGATCAAATTTAAGAGACATTTGAGACATGTTAAACTCTTCTAACATATGATAAAAAAGAGGGGAGAGAGAGAGAGAGGGAGGGAAAAAGAAGAAATACTCTGAGATAATGACTGAGAATTTTCCCAAACTGATGAAATACATCAACCAACAGATTCCAAAAGCTCTCAAGACTCTAAGCAGAATAAAACCAAAACCACTTCCAGGCACCTCATAGCAAAACTTTGGCAACTTAAAGCAATGATAAAAGCACTAAGAGACATTGTTTTCAATTCTCGTTTTACAAATGAGAAAACAAGCTTAGAGAAGTTGACAACAGTCTCTAGTATGTGGTCAAACAGGCTTAGGCACTGCTCACTACTGCCTTATGATGGAGATTGCATAAGCAACCCAAAGTCAAACAGGCACTGATCTAAAATTTTAATGTTAGATTTGTGACTCTCAGAATAGGATCTTCACAGAATTTTCACTTCAGATATTTATTATCTCACCTAAAATCCAAAGAGGAACTAAACTAACCTATGTAAAGTTGGTAACCAACACAAGAGGAGAAAAAGGGCGTTATTTTTTTCTAATTGAATTTATTGCTTTAAAAAAGAAGTGAAACAAAACAAGTTCCCAAGGTCACTAACATGTCCTGAAAGCTTTGGAAAAAGTAACTATGTTGTGATTATCTTTGTTGGTTCAAGGTAGCATCCTGCCGTTCTTTGGTCTTGGCATGAGGGAAAGAAGACAATTTATGAGAAAAAGTATCTTTATTTGGGTTGTGTCACAGAATGAGATCACTGCCAACTCTGACTTTGGTTTCCTTTTTCACATAGAAAACAGTTTTAAGAACCTCAACACTACTTGGGTGTAAATTCACTTTAGTTGCCTAAAGGTATAATTTATTTCAAAGCAAAGACAATATAGCATTTCAGTTCTTTGGGAAATACATGAGAATACTTGGTTTCCTAAAAATCATATTTAGTTGTTTGTGGGGAAAGAGAAGAGTCATAGAGCAAACAATTGGTTCCTAAATTTTAACTTGGACAGCATTATTTAGCTAATTTTTTAAATAACATTTTTCCTCCACAGAAACTTTTCAAATTTACAAAGTCACACCAGCAGTTCAGAAACCCACCAGAGTACATGTTCCAGCTACAAAGGTCCCACCAACTCCTCAGAAACCCAGCACTGTAAATGTTTCAGGTACAGAAGCCCCACCAACTCCTCAGAAACCCACCACTGTAAATGTTTCAGCTACAGAAGCCCCACCAACTCCTCAGAAACTCATCAAAATAAATTCTTCAGCTACAAAGTCCCCAATAGTTTCTCAGAAACCCACCACTGTAAATGTTTCAGCTACAGAAGCCCCACCAACTCCTCAGAAACTCATCAAAATAAATTCTTCAGCTACGAAGTCCCCACTAGTTTCTCAGAAACCCACCACTGTAAAAGTTTCAGCTACAGAAGCCCCACCAACTCCTCAGAAACTCATCAAAATAAATTCTTCAGCTACAAAGTCCCCACTAGTTTCTCAGAAACCCACCACTGTAAATGTTCCAGCTACAGAAGTCTCATCAGCTCCTCAGAAACCTTCCACAGCAAATGATTCAGCCACAACAGCCCCAAATTCCCCCATATCAAACACTGTCTCTACAGCAGCTCAGAATCCCATCATGGCAAATGCTTCTGCATCACAGGCCACACCAACAACCCAAAGATTCACCATGGCAAAATCTTCACTTACACAGAATCTTAGAGCAACACAAAAGTCCACTGCTGTACATACCCCAGTGACCAAGAGTCTCCATGCAACACAAAGATTGACCTCTGCTCATGTTACAGCAACAAGGAGTCCAGCTGTTCCCAGGGCAACAACACGTTTTCATGCAACAAGCCCACCTAAAGGAGGAGGAAGCTCTCCTTCAGGTCAGTTGGCTACTCTGTTCAGGTTTCCAAGTATGGATTTTATGTGCTATGGTGGAAATTTCAAATTGATTGGGATTATAAGATTATATAGTCTCTGGTTTATTGTAGGCAGAGTTTCTTCATACTGATGTTCTGACTTTCTTCAGAGGCAGACTTGGATTGTGCTAGGGCACACATTTAAGAAAGAAACATTTTGCAGTAATATAGACAAATGTTGTGGCTCCATAAAAGCAATGCTAAATTAAGGTCGGTGAAGAAATTCTGTTTTTTATGTTAGCTTTAGGGAGTCACTGAATTCCTCAAGACCCCTCAAAGAACCAAATAGTATAATCCTTAAGGTTTATTTCTGGGTCTGATTCATTGACAGAGACCCATCCCTCAAGCATGCTAAAGGAACTCTCCAGATTCCCTAGAGTTGCTAATTTGGTAAAGCACCTTAATAGTGTCTTCTAAGTAATTAAAAACAAGAGTTCTTTGAAATAGTTCATATTAACTCTTTAAATGACAGTTTTCATGAAAGCAGAGTAAAATATGCTGTAGATTTCAGAAAAACCTGTTGAGTGAATGAAACCCCTCTTACTAATTAATGCTGTTTCAGACCACCTGGTCTGTGTAAAATATACATATAAGGCTTAATAACTTTTCTAAAGCAAATACTGGTATAACCACCACATATGTCAAGAAATAGAGCATCGGTAGCCCCTCACTTTCCAGATGCCCTGTCGATTCTGAACTCTATTCTCTGACTTCTCCAACCAGTGAGACTGTGGCTTTCTGCTCCCTGCACCAAGTGGCCTAGGGATTTCCCCCTGCTGCATCCATGCAAATCTCACTCCCTGCAGCTTACCCCCTGCCTGAGCTCTTCAGCTTTGATTAGTTTCTGTCTGAGTTACTTTGCTCTTCCATGCCTTCAAATCATTGTTATTGTTGTTTTTTTAATATTTTGTCCAGATTTCATAATTGCCATGCTCAAGTTCATTTGGCTATTATCCAGAATCTTTAAGAACTTAAAACATTACAGGTATTATTGTTGAAATTTCCTTTGTATGTTTCTTTTTTCCTTTAGGTAAAAGGCCAAATACCCACAAATACACAAACTCTCACTCCATTGAGTTCCCTTCTTTAAAAGGGGAACTTCAATTCCTGCCTTCTTTCTTAAAAAAATTTTTATTGAAGTATAGTTGATTTACAATGTTGTGTTAATTTCTTCTGTACAGCAAAGTGACTCAGTTATATATATATATATATATATATATATGCATATATATATCTTTTTCATATTCTTTTCCATTATGGTTTGTCACAGAACCTGCCTGCTTTTGATCACTCTTCAGTGGCATCAGATAGTTGTGTTTTTTAGAATCGTGTTTTATACATTATGACCATACTTTCATAATGATTTCATACATTTAATAATCGTTATCTTGAGGCCTATTTTGCCATTACCTGAATATTTTTAGGAACTTAAACATTACAGATCTTACTGTTAAAGTTTCCTTGCACATTTCCCTGCTCCCATTTCTCTTGCTCTAAGGCAATCACTGCAAGCTTCCTCTCTGTGTTTTTATTCTTATGCTACATGTATGTCACCATAAGTAGTATATATTATTGTTTTTTTTTTAAATTTTTATTTTATATTGGAGTATAGTTGATTTACAGTGTTGTGTTAGTTTCAGGTGCAAAGTGATTCAGTTATATACATACATATATCTATTCTTTTTCAGATTCCTTTCCCATATAGGTTATTATAGAGTACTGAGTAGAGTTCCCTGTGCTATACAGTAGGTCCTTGTTGATTATCTATTTTATATATAGTAGTGTGTATATGTTAATCTCAACTTCCTAATTTATCCCTCCCCCCAAACCTTTCCCCTTTGGTAACCATAAGTTTTATGTTCTAAGTCTGTGAGTTTGTTTCTGTTTTGTAAATAAGTTCATTTGTATCATTTTTTTAGATTCCACATATAAGTGATATCATGCGATAGTTCTCTTTCTCTGTCTGATTTACTTCGCTCAGTATGACAATCTCTAGGTCCATCCATATTGCTGCAAATGGCATTATTTCATTCTTTTTTATGGCTGGGTAATATTCCATTATATATATGTACCACATCTTCTTTATCCATCCATCTTTTTTTTTTTTTTTTTTTAATATAAATTTATTTTATTTATTTTTGGCTGTGTTGGGTCTTCGTTGCTGTGCGCGGGCTTTCCCCAGCTGCAGCGAGCGGGGGCCACTCCTCATCACAGTGCGCGGGCCTCTCACTATCGTGGCCTCTCTTGTTGCGGAGCACAGGCTCCAGACGTGCAGGCTCAGCAGTTGTGGCGCACAGGCCTAGCTGCTCCGCGGCACGTGGGATCCTCCCGGACCAGGGCCCGAACCCGTGTCCCCTGCATTGGCAGGCAGACTCCCAACCACTGCGCCACCAGGGAAGCCCCATCCATCTTTTGATGGACCTTTAGGTTGCTTCCATGTCTTGGCTGCAAATAGTGCTGCAGTGAACATTGGGGTGCATGTATCTTTTCGAATTAGAGTTTTCATCTTTTCTGGATCTAGACCCAGGATTGCTGGATCATATGGTAACTCTGTTTTTAGTTTTTTAAGGAACCTCCATACTGTTCTCCAGAGTGGCTGTACCAATTTACATTCCCACCAACAGTGTAGAAGGGTTCCCTTTTCTCCACACCCTCTCCAGCATTTATCGTTTGTAGATTTTTTGATGATGGCCATTCTGACTGGTGTGAGGTAATACCTCATTGTGCAAGTTTCCTCTCTGTTTTTGTTCTTATGCTACATGTACATCACCATAAGTAGTACATATTATTGTTTTGTATATTTTTTATAATTTAAACAGTATGTCATATATTTCATTACTTAACTTGACTTCTTGCACTCAACGTTGCTTTTGTGGCTTATATTGATATACTTAGATTCAGTTCATTAATTTTAACACATATGTGGTTACTGACTTCTTAAAATTTTATGGCATCTCTGGGCCTAAAAGTTTTAGGTTGAATACATCCAATTTTTAATAGGGCAAGGCAAAGAGAAACAAGTTTCACTTTATATTAATTTGTTATAGAGCTAACTTTGTAATATTTTTTTCTGCAAGAGTACAAGATAATTTAACAAATTTAACCTAAACCTGAGTCAATTATTATGATAAAAATGCAAACAAATATTTGGGATCAAATTTCTCTCATATACAATTAATTTACCCTTTAAATATCATTTACTTTTTTTGCTCTTATTGAAAAAATAATAGTAGCTACTACTTACTGAGTGTGTTCCATAGTGTCATGTACCATGCACCTTCCATTTGTTAGTATTAATCCTTACAATAACCTTGACTTGCCATCAAGTCATACAACCAAATTTACATGGTGTTTGTTTCAGTATTCAATAACTCTTTATCGTATTTTATGTTTATTGTGTTGACTCTGTTTAATAGAGATAGCACTGCTTTATATGTTACTTGATTAAGTTAATAACGTATAATTGTTTTCATCAATTTATTTAAAATTATTTCTTTTAGTTATGAAAATCTGAGTTACTTTTGAACTTTCAAGTACAGTTGTTGATAAATTTATATATTTGTTAAATTGCTAGCAAATCAATGCTTTAAAATATTTTTATTTTTGTAATTCTTTCCCTTTTTTTTTCTTTAGTTGCTAGCATCATTGCATCGGGTAAGTGTGGCTCTCTGGCAGTTAACAGAACTTGTCCTCGCTTTCGGACGTGTAATCTATGTTCCTGGAAAATTATATTGTCTTTTAAGTGTCTTAGGAATACTATTAAAATACAGTGTTTATGGGTGCCAAAGAGAAAACAGGTAAATGCATTTTATCGATGTGTTTTGTACTACCATCAGGTACTTGGTATGTTCCTAAGTATTCCCCACCATGTTCTTGTTCCAAGGATTTTAGGACAACTTCAAATCATTTGGCCAATTGATCAAGTATTATTGCGTGCCTGTTGTCTCAATACATCTCATTCTAGTGGCTAAAGAACCACAAGAGGAGAGAGTTATCAATACAGTTTCTATCCTCAAGTATTTTATAATTAATCATAAACTACTCCTTGACCATTTCTAGATGTCTGTCTTATCCCAAGTAAAACAAAGGGTCTTACCTTTGGTTATATCCTCTTTATTTTCCCTTCCCTGTCAATGGTTTAAAGTTATCTTTAAAAAGTATTCTGTTGCTATAGGCATGAGGCCAAAAACATACCTGTGTTGCAGCATTTGGTCTAGTCCTTGGTTTTCTAGCACTTGGTCTAGTCCTTTTCTTGTTCGTAAATAAATTATTTGATGTTATGCATTAACAAGAAGATTAATAAACTCCTAAAGAAGATGGTAAAAGAAATGTTTGTTAAGAAGCAATACAGATAAATAGGCATATATTGATAAGTAATGTCTAATGGAAAATATAAAAAAGTGAATTTTTTGATCTATGTGTTAATAAGCTGAAGTCTCCTATCTTATGCATGCATGAATTAGCCAAGGGACTATACAACTGAAAGCAGGTACTTGTTTTATTATTTTCATTGTTATTTATTATAGTTTTTATATTTTAAATGAACCTCTTTTAAGCTAAAAGATTTATCTTGAAAGATTCCAACAGTTGGAATTCACTTTGTTCATTCTATATTTTAAACAACAATAAATGTATTCTAAATGAAAATCTCATGATTTAATGATTTGATGACATTTTTAATAGATGAGCTTAAAAATTTAATAGGTGAGCTTTTTCTTACAAGCTCAGTGACATTCAATGAAGGTTTGAGGTGCTTATTATTTTCTCTGAAATTCTTTAAGTGTATACTGTGTGTTTTCCCAGAAACCTTCCCTTAGGGTTAGGTTTAATTCCAACATGTGCTCAAAAATAAAGAGGAACTCCTTCGCTCTTAGATATATGACAATATTTTTCTTTAGGATCCTATACTTGTAAAATATAAACCTGAAAATTATTGATATTTTTACTTCTTAAATGTATTCTGTGAATGAGGTCACTTTTCTCATTTTAAAGATAAACTCTATTGCAAGGAAATTGCTTTTATTGATTGCACTGCAGTGCACATGAATGATACAAATGATATTAGAACTTTGCAAGTATTTAATATTTTTCCTATTTAATTCTGCTAAGAAGTAGAGACTGACGGCTCTTCCCAGAACTTTCTTATCTGCTATGTCAGTGAAGCTTGCATTTTGATTTTTAAAGCTATTCTCTGCTGGCTCTGTATCAGTGTTTTTCAAAAAAAAATTTTTTTCATTATTACCCTCTCCCCCTCAAGGAGCTTTTAAGGCATTTTTTCTTAATCATCCCTGTGAAATATTAATACTACAGATGTAATATAAATCTATTTATGTACTGTATGCACATCTGTACTTTATACATAAAAAAGTGAGATTTTTTTTTTCCCCTCTAGGGATGATAGCAACCCCATTGAGAATACATGCTCTATATAGTTGTGGGGTTTTTGTTTTTGTTTTTGTCAACAATATCATATAAAAGAAAGACTTGTGCTTTGGAGTCAGTCAGACCTTGGTTTCAATCCTCTTTTGGATTTTTTTTTTCATTTAGTAATAATTCAACCCAAGTGATTTACTTAATCTCTCTGACTCCCAATTTTCTCATTTATGAGATGGTGATAATGATTCCTATTTAAAGTCTTGGAAGCTTAATGAGATAACGGGTGTGAAAACTACTAGCATAGTGCTAAAAATTGAATAAATCCTAGCTCTAAGAATTCATTTTTATTTTATCACTATTTTCCTAAGATGGATTTCTGATAATTTTATCATTCTCTCTGGCCACACCAAAGAATAAGAACAGTCCTTTATTAGAGCAATATTTGTGTGTTTGGTGTGTGACAAGGACTGTACTGAAATATGCCTATGTATTATTTCATTTACTTCTCACAACAATCCTATAATGTAGCTATGTCCCACTTTTTAGCTGAGATAACTGTGGCTTTGCAAGATTCTTAACTTGCTCAAGGTCACACGGCTATTAGGCTCTTAAATAGACGCAGATGACTAGCTTCTTCAGCACTAAGTACTTGAAAGGATAGAAAAATTCTTCTCCTAGAGCTGCACAACTCAAATTTGACAATTAAGATAGTCCTGATTCTTTACAAGTATTGCTTTTTTTCCCTCCATTGCTGAAATCCTATACTGTGACATTCATAAATCCCTTGTGAGAAATAATAGGTCAATTGGAGGAATATTAAAGAAAAAATTAGAGAATGCTCAGTGAAATATCTAAAATACTCTTTCTTTTAAATATCACATGCTTATTGACATATTTTTATGTTAAATAGGATTATAAGGAAGAACAAAACCTATTCATAGCTTTCTTAGTTTTTCATAGTATATAGACTGTATTTCCACTTTATGAGATGTATAAGTGAGACCTTTCGAAATGACTGGATGAATCCACATTTCTTCAGAAAAGGAGACAAGCCTCATCTGATAATACCAGATCTTGTAGTTAGGTTCTGACTTGGGTTGTTCGGGAATGGAAATGATACTCTATATATTAATGTAATACCCATCTAATACAAATTTTGTTTGAGTAATCTCAGGTATTTTTATTGAGAATATTGTGAACAGTTAAAATCATGCCGTGAACCAGGGGTTAGGTTAGAAATAAGTTTTCTCTGGTGATAAACTGTTTGTCTTATTCATTTTCAGTCTCAGTTTTCTAATCTGCGAAAAGAATATCATGCAATGCAATTTAATAAATATTTACTGAACACTCTTTACTATTTACAAGTACCATGCCAGTTATGGGAGATAATGAGATAATAGGTGACAAACTGCCTTGCAGTGTTTTAAGTACTAGGTAAATATGATTCTACATAATGGGGAACATTACTAAACTACTCCTTTCACTCCTTTTGCATTTTCTAAAATTATGTAATTTTCCTACCTATGATCTCTTCAATGAATAATTAAAGACATTGGAATCATAATCATAATTTCATTTATAATTTTATATATATTTTATAGTTTCATGTAGCTCAAGTTGTGCCAATCTTAAATTAACACTGATTCACCTTTGGGTGAATGTTAAGGTCACTGCCTTTATACTTTAAAGTTTTCTTTGTTTCTAATTTGCAAAATAATACTCTCATTAATTATTAATTATTGCAGAATCATTTATTTAGAATTATATTTCTCAATTTCTGTAGTTTGCACTGGTTTTCTGTTAAAACATCAACCTCCACACACTTTCTTCCTGAATCACTTATATGGACTGATAAGTGTTCTAAGAATATTCCTAACTTATGTCATCCAGACATTCTGGATCACTTTAAAATTTTCTATTTTCATTTATCATTCAAACTGAAAATGGGTTTTTTCTGCATCATTTGAAAATGGTAGGATTAATGGGAAGTGGTGAAAGGAAAAGAAACCCCAAATTTTTGAGGAGCCGTGATTTATTTTATGAGTACAGTCTTTTCAAACTAATGCTATGGTGCTAAGGGATCAAATAAAGAAATTGATTGGGTAAAATAGTGTAAAACCTGTGGTGGAAACAGCTGTTTTTAAAATTATGTATCGACATGGCCATTCAGTTGTGCGACATCTGTAGTATTTTGCTGATTTGGAACCAGATACACTTGTTAGTCATATTACCTTCAGTTGCTTTTCAAGTGTCATCTATAATTTTCTTTGTAGTACGGATCAAAAGAGTAGAGTTCAAGGATTTAGAGGGTGGAGTGGGGAGGTAAAGGGAGACCCAAGGTGGTGAGGGGAAAGGGCAATGGGTGGTTTTAAGAAGAATGTTTATGTGTAAAAGTCAAGGTATAAAAGTTTTTTGCTGTTATTCAACTTATTTAACCAATTATTTTCTGTTGCTCAACTCAAAATAGTGCATTTAATCTTGAAAGTAAATATTAGTTTTCCTAAAAGAAATTTTATCTGCAACAGACTAAACACTGAAAAGCATTTCGATAGGCAAAGTATGTTTTACTCTCGGTGCTCAGATGATGATACCTTTCCTATGATGGAGAAATACCTACATCTCTGTTACCTTTATGAACTAAGTAAATGGCCTTCCCATTAACCACATATGGACGCTTCACCTTTCTGAGGCTCAATTTAATTATCTACAAAATGAGCGTGAACTCCAAGATGCCTTCTAGTGCTGAAATTATATAATACAGTCATCATATTTAAATCAATGATCAAATCATTTAAAATTAAGCATGGTGGGATTGAAACACTTTAGAATTCTCTCAAACCTGTCAAATTTTATTTGAGCATTGTGATAATTCATTCTAAATATTTCATCTTTCCTTGAAAGAAAACAGGATAAATAACATGCAGTTTTTACTGTCAGACTTGTGACATAAGCTAGCAAGCAAAATATAATTCATGTCTCCTATTTTTTCTTTAACTTGCCTCATAATCAATAT
The DNA here is from genome assembly GCF_028021215.1 of Eschrichtius robustus. Lineage (NCBI taxonomy): Eukaryota > Metazoa > Chordata > Mammalia > Artiodactyla > Eschrichtiidae > Eschrichtius > Eschrichtius robustus. The sequence goes on along the minus strand of NW_027175690.1, from coordinate 297,873 downwards.
GTTTGTCACTGTGAACTACTGTATATATAATTGTTCATGTTTCTATATTAACTGTCTTATCAAATTTTTTCCCCCTCAAGGATGTGTTGCTGGTACTATAATAATTGGTACCATAATTCTAGTCAAAATTTTCTGGGGCAGTGGAAAATCAGGGTGAGCAGAAATTCTGATGATTTTTAAAAATTTATTCTTAGCTTCTTTCCAGTAAAACTTGACACTATGCCAGTAGATAACTTTCTTAGCTTAATTGCATTTTTTTGATATGCTGTCTCTTTATTCCTTTTGTCTATGATTACTATCCTGGATGAACAGACTTTTTGTCTTAAAAAATTTTTAGATTTCTCATTATATATGAGGACATTGATTTGAAAGCCAAAGTCTCATTGCAATCTATTAATCAACTCACCTTTTTCTCTACTCAGTACAATTTATGAGAGTACCTGTGTGTTGTACAGAAGTGAAAAAATTTAGAAAGAGAAACTCTAACATATTGTTAAATTGCCTGTGACTAGGCCTATTAATAAATTGCATTTATTAACAGATGCCAGTCTAGCCAAAATCAGCCCAGTGGTTAAGAGGGCAGGCTCTGGAACCTGACTGCTTGATTCCAATTCCGGGTCTACTATTTAAATGCCATGTGACTGTGAGCAGCTTAACCTCTCTATGCCTCAATTTTCTCGTTTGTAAAAATGGGGGAAATATAGTACCTACTTCATGGGATTGTAGTATCTATTTCATGGGATCAAATGAATTGCCATCTGTAAAGAGGTTAGAACCTTACTTGGCACATGGTAAGCACTCAGGTGATAAAACAACAACACACAGAAAAAAAAAATCAGTATTTGAAACATCTGATCTGCATTGAATTTACATGTGTTAAGTATAAAGTCATGGTTGGCTCTGATGTATCCTGTAGACAGAGTATTATTTAAATTGAGTCTCTTATGTTTTGTAGATTTTGTTGCTCAGAAAACTAATTCTGGAGTTCATATAAACTTGAATTCTTTCTGAAGTGCCCTAATACCTATTTTTTCATTACTTAATTAAGAACAACTATATTTTAATGCTGTCACTAAATTGCCTATTTAAATTCTTTGGCTGATGTGAGGTATCTACTATTTACCCTCCATGGCTCTTTCCCTTCTCTTTAACAATATTATTTAAGCCTATTATAACCTAAAGTATGTAAACGTTCTTTAAATCACTAAATGGTTCAGTCTTTTACTAAAAATATTTGACCATTAGGTCCTGGGTTTTTTTTTTTTTTTTTAATAGCTTTTACAGATATTTGTTTACTGCCAATAAAATATTCTAGATGCTATAAGAGCAAATGTAGTAAAATATAACTTTCTCTTCAGATTTTTCAGAAACTTTTAAAGAATGTGGTTTAGAGCCCAGCATAAATGAACAGAATTCTAAGTCATATAAAGTGAGTTAGGTTGGTACAGAAGTCTCAGCAAAACTACTCTGGAAAAAAGAATAAACCACCAATCTTCTCTACTTCCTTACATTTGGTCCAGCTCTCCTTTTGAATTGGAGCATTATTAATTTACTTCTAAAACCATTGCTCTGGGGCTTGGTAGATGAGGGGGGTGGAATGTGATGAGTTGGCTCCCTCTTGGCTCTCTCTTGGCTATCATTAGTTTCTTTAGATACTTTGGTAAAATAATAGACCATCATATTTTTAATAGAATGAAAAGTGCTGAAATGTAGAAGGAAGGAATATTTGTTTTATATTTTATTGGGGTTTTGCAGTAAACCTAATCTATTTCTGAATCAGAGGAAATTCATGCAAACCTCTAAGAAAGAATTTGCCTTTTTTAATGTGCACTTAAAAACACTCCACTTGCCTTATTTTGGAAGTATAAGATGTTGAGGGTAAGAGCTAACTTTATACATTCCTGGTTATTCTCTCAATTTCATACTGATTTAATTAAAATTTGATCTTAATGAGACAGGAGAAAAAGTTAATGCATGTGAAGGTGTAATGTACCTTCACCTGGTGATCCTTTGTGTTTGCCTATCAAAGGATTTATTTACGTCTTTTAGAAGTGTTGGATATATATGGTAAATTTTAGTTTATGAAAAGAATGTGATTGTAAGCAAATGCTGATACTGCTTTTTGAGTGAACTTAAACTTTTATAATTCAATCAGTATTTTCCTTCTCTACTATTCAGCTCTTACTACACACATGAGAACAACAAAGCACTTAATGTTAAGTTTCATAATTTAACTGTGACTGGTGATGCTACGGAAGTAAGACCTTCTAGTAATTTACAACAGGTATATGGTTCAATAAAATCAATTTCTGTATCTTGGAAAATGTCCATTAACACAATTAGCTTGATATCTATCTGTGACTATTAAAGAACAATAGAGGCTTAAACCTTTGTTATTGTCAGAATTGTTTTTCTTTGTTGAACGAGTGACTAACACATTGAATCTTTCATTAATATGACATGTCTTCAGTCTTCCACTCTTCAGCAGTATACTCATTATCTCATCCTGTGCTTTGTACTCAGTTTATTGAAATGATTGGATGCTCACAATGCTACAAATATCTGGAAAAAACAAAAGGTTGATACATTAGGGCTTACAAATAGGAATGCCTTCATTGTGACTACTTGCATCATGAGATGATTGGCCCATATTGTATTTGCTTCTCCGTCTTGCTTGGTGACTTTTAAAGTTTCCAGTGTTTAAGAAATATTAAATCTATTTTAACCTGTCTTTTCTAAGTCAAGTTTACAGATCTTATCTGTTTTACGTTGTTAGGCAAAATTATCACACAAAACTAACTTAATATGTATGTACCCGTGAAACCTTCTAGGTGTCTTCTTTTGATTAAACTTTCTTCTATGCCAGGGAGTTTTCACTGACTTTTAATCTGAAAGTATCTTAGTTGAATCCAGCTTGGCCACTTAATCTCAAGAAACTAAAAACTTAAGTGTCATGTTTTAGTTGGTATTGCTATAGCTACCGAACTCTATACTGTGCTGGCCAAGGTTGTCCATACTCTATAACTTACTAATTTTGCATTTGTTTTGCACCCCAAATTACCCAACTAATTCTTTTTCATGGTTTATCACATAGTAACTAAAAAATTAATGTTTATCACCAGTAAATACAATTATTTTGATTTAAACTTTTTTTTAACTTTCAGGACATATATGTATGACATTGACAGTTTTGCTTATGATGCTAGTAACCATTGGCTAACTGAGCCAAAGAAGAGTTGAGAAGAAAGTGCACATGAGTACACAGAATATTTCTAGTTTTGTAGAACTTTCTGGTGGAGTGGACACAGTATATGTGGTAGTGTTCTTCGTTTTGCGTGTTATCTTGTCTTTAAGATGCATAAGAATGTCCACGAAGCAAGGAAAAACGAATCTGTCCTGGAATCACGTTCTCAGCACTCCTAAGACTCTTGAAAATAGAAGAACTCACAAGATTGAGAGTGATTACTTTCATAAAAGTGTGGGAAAGTGGAGAGATTTGTTGATACTTAGAATGTGAGCAAGAAGAAAAGGAAAAAAGTGAATTTTTTTTCACCAAATGTGTAATGTTATTTTTACTTACAAAGGACACAACAAATTAAAAACATTAATTGGATATTGAAAACAAATAAACCACTCTCTTCTAAGGAAAATTGCCCAAGAGTGATGAAACATTATAAAATAATCCTTCCTGACAAAAAGGCATTTTCATCTTTTCTTTTTCCATTAAAATGAGTCTGAATCAGTTGGCAAAATTTTTTAAAGGAAAAGCATGCCGATCACCCAAGAATGTTGAGTTTCTTGGGTTATTTGGTGACAAAGGAGGAATACAGAATGAAGGAATAATTCTTCCTTTGTCATACAAGCACAGATAGTGAATTAGCTCCTTATTTGTCAGATAGATCAGCTATAATTTTGTTCTTAAGACAATTAAAAAAAAAAAAAAAACAGCCCCGTGAAAGGGTGAAAGGTGTCTTTATTGACTTAATGTCTTTAAAGGTCTCCAGATATATTATAATATTAATATAAGAAAAGATTCTATATTTCTGAAGTGAGATGTTCATATTCAAATTGTAAATCTTATTCTTTTGTAATATTAAACTTAATTTATATTTATTTAGATTTTACATGTATACCAAAAAAGTTCAAGAAGATACGTAAAGAAAAATTTGTTTTCCCTAAATAGAAATAATTGATCACATTTTTGTCTCAGGTGGTATTTGACATTTATTTTCTTAAATGTAAATAATTTACTTATAAATAAGAGAGTCCCTTCCTGCCTTTCATAAGTAGTTTAGAACGCTGCCCTTTGGTTATCCTAGTGTGAATCATTTTCAGTTACTTTTAATGTATCACTTGTTATTGACTTACCAAACGGCAATCACATCAATTTCTAGATACTTAATATGCTCTTGTCATCTTGCCAATTACATGTTGTGTTGGAATAGACTAGAATATATACATAACTAAATTTAACAATAATTATTTTGTCATATTGCTTCATCTACTTTGTTGTTAAAGTATTTTAAAATAAATTCCATTAGCATCATGGCATTTCACTATAAATACTTAAATATGTATTTCTAACAATAGACTTTTTTTCCTACCTAACCACTATCATCACAACTAACAAGATTAATGGTAATTTCCTAATAGTTTCTAATTTTAGGAAATTCTTTTAACTTCCTTAAGAGTTCTGCAAATAGGTGCACATCCATCTATTAATTCATTCGTTTGTTAATTAGGAGGGCCTACTCTGCTTACTCTGTGACAATCTGCTGCTTCCTGGGGTAGTAGCAAGGATAACACTGATTCAGTTACTCAGAAAAATACATGAGAGCCCACTATGTGCGGATTATAGTGCTAGGTGCTGAAGCTACCAAATGACTACCACACAGTATCTACCCACACGTTGCTTATAAGACCAAAATGATAACACCTATTGAGAGAAAGAATGTAGAGTTGTAAGTGTTACACTTTTACAGAATATACAGAGTGCCTAAGTTGTCTTTGCTAAGTGGTTGAGTGGTGGGCTGAGAGCCATTCAGGACAGGATGAAAATTGACAAAGGACAAGTAGATGAGATTCACATGGCAGGATTGGGGACTGCAGATAGTGCAGCAAGCTCAAAGTAGGAAAGGCTTGGAGAGAGGACTATGGTATGTCATGTGTTTAGTGTAAAAGTAAAATTATAAATTCCAAATAGTTTATTCTGCTGTGATTAAATTAAAAGTTGGAATCAATGGTCAAAATTTATGGTAGCAAGAATTTTAGATATTGGGAAGCATTGAACTTTGACAATAAAATACATTGAGTTAGCCTTTGTATCTTATTACTTAGATAAGGGTAAAAGCTGAAAAAATATCTAACAACCAGTTACCTTGAAGAAAATAATAATAGGAACAGGTATGTTAGGGGTAGTGGGATTTTCTTGTAGGACTTGTTATTTGTATCCTGTTATGAATAGTTCTATATTTTCCCAAGGTAAGCTCTCCTATAATATTATACTTTATTTAAAAAAAAATTATTTATTTGGCTGTTCTGGGTCTTAGTTGCAGCATGCGGAATCTTCATTGCCTTGCGTGGGATCTTTAGTTGCTGCATGCAGGATCTTTTAGTTGCGGCATGCAGGATCTTAGTTGCAGCATTCAGGATCTGGTTCCCTGACCAGGGATTGAACCTAGGCCCCCTGAACTGGGAGCGTGGAGTCTTGATCACCAGGGAAGTCCCCTAAATATTATACTTTAATTGCCAAGATTGTATTGCCTTTACTCTAGAGACTGATAATTATTTGTTGTAAGAAATTATACTTGCTCACCACAGAAATTTGCATTTTATAATTGTTAACCCACAATTACTATCAAATTTCTTGGAACACTTAAACATTAGTAGTTTTTGTCTTATCACACCCTGAGACTGTTTTTTGGTTAATGCCCAAAGTGGAAATGCCTCATTTTCCACCCACCCACCTTGAGTATTCCCTCCACCCCCTTGCCTAAATTAAAAGCAGCCTCTTCCCTAAAGTTGATGCTTCCTTTGCAGCCCATTCCAGTGGTGGCTGGTTCATTTTCAGGCTTCAGATGCCTCAGTGTTGAGAGGTGGTGGTGGTGTTTTCCTGGCTTCCCCTTGTCACTACTTGCATCTCAGGTCTCCTATACATTCTTTAAAAAGAGTAATTGTTCTTTTACTCCGGTAGGGTAATTAATTTACTAAAATGTTAAAATTTTTTCCCTGTAGTTTTTCCTCTCCCAATTCCAAGCAGCTAGCCAAATTTTGGTCTTCCTTGCCATGGGAACCTCATGACAAAATGGAAGCAGAAAACTTAAAGAAGTTTAAAGACGGCTCTCTTCCTTGTTTTTTGTTTTTTCTCTGAAATCCTATGCTTTCATCATAGACTAAGCTGTGGAGAGGGAGGTAGAAGCAGAACCAGGAAGAGAGAAGATTCCTGTAAACAACAAAGAAGACAGATGTTGCTCACAATCTCAAAGTCTCCAAGCCAAGCATCCTGAGGGTTTCTGGGGTGGGGAGGTAAGGACCCAGAAATGAGTGATGGGAATGCATCTTTTGAAGTTGCATATTTTGAAGTTAAGTTTAGCAGGATTTGCTAAAGCATTAGGTGTGCAGTTAAAAAGAAAGGAGTCAAGGATGACACCAAGATTTTTAGCCTGAGCAACAAGAAGGAAGAGGTTGCCACTTACAGAGCAGGGGAAGACTTTGTAACAGAAAGATCAGTTTGTTTTTTTGTTTTTAGACATGGTAAATTTGAGATACCTTTCAGACATCAAAGTGGACATGTTGTATAAATAGTCAAAAATACAAGTCTGGAGCTCAGAGAAGGTGTCCAGGCTTGATATATTTGGGAGTCGTCAATAGGAGAACATGTGTCAGGGAACCCAAGAAAGAAAGATGAAGACGAATATTCAACTTTCAGGTTTATAATATGGAGGCTATTGGTGGCCTTGTCCAAAATTCTTTCAGTACAGTGGTTGTGGGTAAATGCCTAGATTGAAAGAGAAATCTTACTGACACTACATTAGTCAACTGATCAAAAGTAACATTACCAATAATGGGACAAATAACATGAAGTTGATCCTGATAGAACACCTTGAGAAGAACTCAGCATCATTTGGGTGTGGTATTCCTGCTAAAAATATATAATCTAGATCAAGTTATAAGAAAACATCAGAAAAAACAGTTTGAGGGCCATTCTGCAAAATAGCTAGCCTGTATACTTCCAAAGTGTTAAGGTCACGAAAATCAAGTCCAAAAAAAAAAGGAGATGATAAAGATAAGTGCAAAAATCTTTGAGATAGAAAGCAGAAAAATAATAGGAAAAAAATGAAATCAAAAGTTAGGTCTTTAAAAAAAATCAATATAACTGATAAAATTCCATTTTGGCTGATAAAGAGTAAAAGCAGAAGACAAAAATTACCAGTATCATAATGTAATAGAATACATCACTCACTACAGAGCGTGGTCATTAAAAGAAAAATAAGATAATACCAATAAATTCAACTTTATACCAATAAATTCAACAAAAAAAAAATGGATGAAATGAACAAATTAGTTGAAAGACACAAATTATAAAGCCTGACCCAATAAGAATACAAAATTTGAATAGCCCTATATTAATTCAGGAAACTTGAGTTTTCATTTAAAATCTTTCCAAAAAGAAAATCTTATGCCCAGATGGCTTCACTGGTAAATTCTAACATTTAAGGAAGAAATTATACCAATCCTACACAAACTCTTTCAGAAAATAGAGGGAGAGAGAATACTCCCAAACTCATTTTATAAGGCCAAAGACATCAGAAAAAAGAACTATGCACCAATATCCCTCATGAAAATAGACACAAATATCCTTAACAAAATTTTAGCAAAACAAACCCAACAATATATAAAAGAATATGGTGCATCATGATCAAATCGAGTTTATCCCAGGAGTAAAAGGTTGATTTAACATCCAAAAATCAACCAGTGTAATTCACCATATTAATAAAATAAAGAAAAAACCATATGATCATTTCAATAGATGCAGAAGAAGTTTGATAAAGTGCAACACCAATTCATGATAAAATCTCTCAGCAAGCTAAGAAAAGGGAAATTTCTTAATCTAATTAAGGACATCTTTAACAAACCGACAACTTTCATTGTACTAAACAGTGAAAGACTCAATGCTTTCTACCTAAGAAAAGGAACAAAGAATGGATATCTGCGCTACTACTTCTATTCAATATTTTACTGGAGGTTTTAACTAGTGCCATAAGGCAAGGAAAAGAAATGAAAGTCAATGAATTGGAAAGGTAGAAGTAAAGTTGTCTTTATTGGCAAATGATATGATTACATAGAAAATACTAGAACTAATAAATGAATTTAGTAAGGTCACAGGATACAATGTTAATATACAAACAATTATAATTTTATGTACAAGTAATGAACAATTAGAAAAAGAAAATTTAAAAATAATCCATTTCCATTAGCATCCCAAACATGAAATATTTAGAAATACATTTTACAAAACATATGAAAGAACTCTACAGAGAACACTATAACACTTTGCTGAGAGAAATTATAGGTCTGAACAAATGATATATCATTTTCATGAATTGGAAGACACAATTATAAGATGTCAGTTCTTCACACATCAATCTATAATTCCAGCAGGGATTTTAAGAAACTGATCCTAAATCTATATTAGAAATATACATTTCCTCTCTTAACCCTCTTTCAAAGTGTTATTCTTAAAAACAGGTCAGAAACCAAAGAACTGTATTTCTCAGTTTCCACTGAAGCTGGGAGTCTGGAGGCAAATGACATCTACCATGTAAAAGCAGTATTTGGGGGTCAGAATGAAGGCATAGGCCAAATTCCTGCTGCTTCTACTTCTAGAAAGCTAAGAGCGGACAGAGGTAAATGTTTGTGGTGGCCATTTTCCACTTTCCTTATCTAGTCACAAACTTCATGGGAATAAAACTCTGTTGTGAAAGATAGTGGTATAGCAGCAGCTTCCTGAGCTCCAGCTCATGACTTCAGTGATGTGGCTTTGAAGTCAATAGTCCAAAAATGGTTCTCTGACTTCTAGCCTTCCCAGCTTTTTTTTTTTTTTTAAAGAAACAAAGGGATTTCTGTTTTCTGCACTGAAATGTGGCTAATCCAATGTTCCACAAGTCTTAACTATTTTATATTAATCTGTTTCTTCTTTGCTATGAAATATGGTCTTCCAATCCACTGATTCTCTCTTAAACTGTGTCCACCATAGAGGTAATACAATTAATTGAGATTGCAATTTGAAATGATTCCATTATCCATTTCCAAGTTTTCTAGTTGTTTTATATCTAACAGTCTGTGCTTCATACCTGCCCTATTTTAGTTTAGTTATTAATGCATGTTTATACTTCATTAATTTCCCAAAATACTTATTTTGGTGTTTTTATCATAGTTCTTTATTTTAAAAAATTTCACCCATAGCGAATTCCTGTCTAAATGTTGATTTCCATTGGCTGTTTCCTATAACATTACATTTTTTAACATATGTTACACTTGTGATTTGCAATTTTTTAAAAAAGATAGCCTCCCTTGATCTAACAGCAAGAAGGAGTTTCTCTCTCTAAATTTCTGAACACTCTTTTTATGGAAAGTTAAAATGCATTTACTTTTACTATTTTTTTACTTTTTAGTTGAAGTTCACAGCATGTATAACACCTTAAAATACAATTTATAAAAGTTGTTAGATAAATTGAAACAACAACAAATTCTGCATACTACATTACAACATATCCAATGTCCTTCTAGATAAATACTAAATTTGATATGTTACTCTATTTTTTTAAATTAAAGTTTTTATTTTGAGATCATTGTAGATTGACAAGTTTTTTGAAGAAATAACACAGAGAGACCCCCTGTTCCCTTTACCCATTTTCCTCCAATGGTCACGTATTGCAGAACTATTGTACAATATCACAACCAAGATATTAACATACAATCTAATACATCTTATTCAGATTCTTCAGTTTTACTTGTACTAATTTGTTTGCATATTTATTTAGTTCTGTGCAACTTTATCATATGTGTAGGTTCACATCTTTAACACCACAATCTAGATACAGTACAAGTTTCATCACTACAATGATCCCTCCTGTTGTCCTTTTACAACCACACCCATCTCCCTCCTGCTACCCCTCCCTGCCTCCTCATCCCTGACCCATGACAACCACTAATTTACTTTCCATTCTACAACTTTCTCATTTCAAGAATGTTATATAATGGAGTCACACAGCATGTAACCTTTTGAGATTGGCTTTTTCATCTGAGCACTTTCTAGAACTGCAGTCTATGTTTGAAGACTGCTTCTAGTACTTTGTCAAGTTACTTAAACATTCCATGCCTGAGTTTTCTCACCTGTACAATGGGCACAACAATTTCTACCTCATAAAGTTGTCTGTAGCATGGAGTATTATCTGTCCCAAGGCAAGTTGGTCCCACCATTGTTGTTGTTCACTTGACTCATTTGCCACGTTGGATTGTGGGCATCTTTTGACCCCCTGCTACAACCCCTCTAGGAAGACCCTGGCCATTACTGTCTTCTGAGTCATTGTTTGGGAGATACCAGAGACTGGGTTGGCCTGGAAAAGACTCTTGAACTGAAAAGTTTATTGCTATTTAGAAGAAAGCACTAGAAGAATATGGCTCCTTCATGGAGCTGGCCATGTCTTGCTAGGGAATACTCTCAGAGGAAGGGATGCCATGGAACACTTTCAGAGGAAAGGATGTTGGGAACATCCGTCAGAGAGTTGCTAGGAACTTTCCATCAGAGAAAGGATGCTAGGAACAATCTCAGAGGAAGGGATGCTGGGAACAGGCTGCCAGAGAGGCAGCAATTTTTTAAAAGTGGATATTTGTTTTTGTTTCATTCTCTTATAGATTGTATTAATGTTATAATTCTCACCCCTTCCATTTCACAGGTTTTACTTGGACACCTTTTGCTAGGTGACTTCTCAGTATAAGAGGCATAATAAACTTCCCCACTCCACTGATGTTGAGATAGACTATATGACTTGCTTTAGCCAATGGAATGTTATCAAACATAATGGAAGTAGAGGCTTTAAATGTCTTACTTGATTTGGCATGGCCTCTTCTGATCCTGTAAGCAACCGTGAGAGGAGTGTGCACCAGTTGTCTGCATGAGAGAAGGCATGGGAAAGAAACCTGAGCCAGACCTGAAGCTAATCCTAGCAAAACCCCTTCCAACCTCCTGCTGATTTCCAAACCTAAGAGAGAGGAAAATATTTGCTTTTGTAAGCCACTAAGGTTTTACAGTTATTATTACAGCAAATATTGACTAAGAAATTTATACTTAGAAGTGAAAAATCCTAAAATGTGTATCTATTAAAGGAGGCTGGAAAAATGGCAACCCTGCAGTGGTGAAACATTAGATATCACTCTTGCCTGAGATACTTTGGAAGGCAGATATATACCCATTGAAATTGTGGCCCTGAGCAAAGAGGTTTCGCGGCAGAATTTTAATAGTATAAATGCTTCCTATTTTTACGTTTGATAAGAGACAAGGGATAAACTCAGAATATAACTGACCAGTGTGCACATAGAACTGGAAAAGAATATAGAGAGCCCAGAATGTCCAAAACTTTCAGGGTAGGAAAATGGAACTAGTTCTCCTCTCCAAATAACAATAATAGAAGCTAAAATTAAGAAAAGCTTGGATTTAGAGTCAATCTAAGACATAGTCACTGGGCAAAGACTAACTCAAGGGTGATGTCGTCACACTTTGTTAAGACCTCTGAAAGGATTAAGGTAGTGGCTAGCAGATGGTTTTAGCTTTTTGAAAGGAGTCTGATGGCATGGACACAAAGAAACCTGGTTCACCCAAAGTGGAGATGATTAAGAATAGATATTTCAAAAAGAATCATGGAAACCTTTGTCACACTGGTGTTCCATACTGTCCATTAGATCAATCTATAAATATGTAAAGTGGTGCTGGAGTGAGATTTCTTGTGTTAAATGATCTTTCACGGCACTTCCAACTCTGCTGGCCCAACTCTGCTGATATCTACCTGTGGAATATCAGTAAGGGCTTAGGAATCCTGTATGTTCTGATTTCTACATTGCTCTAGGTCTCATTGTAGCCAACACCATTTGTCACTAGTATTGTGGATCTGCCCCAGGGAGGTTCTTCCTTGTTCATTTTCTTCCATGGCCACTCCAAAATGACCATGAATGGAGGTTAGGGGCTATGTTTTCTTTGGGGGATGTACAGCTTTCATAGCTCACTTACTGCACATGAAATTTGGGGCACCCAAAGTTTGAACAGTTGAAAGCTTTCCAAGTCCAGGTTCTTCATTTGACTATATAATTCCCTCAAAAACTCAGTAGGCTTCTGATCTATTTGCTTCTAGTGTGCACCATGGGACAGTTGCCACAGCCAAGTAATTTACTAGAATTCTCAAGCCTAAGTTGTTTCTTTGCCTCCTAGCCACCACGTCATTCTTTCACTTGTTTCTCCAGGTTCTCATTCGGAAGGGTTTATTTCCTTGTGTACTTGGTTGCCTTTGATTTTGCTGCTCATTCCTCTTTGTAAAATTACTTATTAGGATTCCCCAAAGCAAAGAGTGGAGATACTTCCCTCCAGGGATAATTTAGTTTTTCATCTACCATTTTATTTGGCAATATCGTTAAATTACGTTTAGAGCATGGGGTTTCCTGACACACCCAGGTCATGGGAACTTGGGCTGTGAATCCTCACAATGACTGGGCAGTGGCCACAAATTCTCGGGGTTAAGTTTTTATATTTCTATTCCTTTTTAATTTATTCTGCTTCATGCAATGCTATGGCAACCTTCCCTCCAGTCTTCTGGAGTTGGGTTCAGAAAAGGCAGTTTTACTTTTGGTTCATTCGAAGCCTGAGGGTAGAGTACTTTTCATGTCCATTGCAATGCTGGGACCACCTCTGAAAAAACTCTCCACCTTGGATGGGTCCTAGGCATTGACTTCTGTTCCTCTTACTCCATGAAATTAAAAATGATAAACATAAATTTCCTGGTATCAGTAAATTACCCTAGGGCAAATTTAATTTTGTTACTGGTATTTCCCCTGTCTTTTCTGGGTTCAGTTTTTCTCCTAGAATTTTCTCTAGTAATTTCCACTCTATTTTGTTGGCTCATCATGGTTTTTAAGGTAATTTTTAATTTTTTTAAAGCAGTTATCTTGGTTGCTTTTTAGAGGGTGATTAGTCCAAATGACTTAGGTCACCATTATGGAAAAATAGAATTCCTAAGCACAGTATATAATTTTGTCACATAAACCTATGAAAGATGAAATGCTGAAAGGTTAAAAAAAGGATATGTCAGTATGATACAATATATGTAAATTTAAAATAATAAGTCAAAGAAAAATATATGTGTAGTTCATGAATACTTTCACATATATAAAAATCTTTAAAACTAGACTCCAAGGGTAAGGACTTATGATGTAAGGAACACAAAGGAGAAATAGAAAGAAATATATGGCTATTGTGACATTTGCTTGTAATTCTAGATTTTTCCTGGTAGGCAAGAACCTGATTTCCTGTGGCCATGATAATTTATTGATTACAAGTATTCTGTATTGTGAATAAAAGAGTCGAGGGTAGGGGCAAGATGGCGGAAGATAAGACGCAGAGATCACCTTCCTTCCCACAGATACAGTAGAAATACATCTACACGTGGAACTGCTCCTACAGAACACCCACTGAACGCTGGCAGAAGACGTCAGACCTCCCAAAAGGCAAGAAAATCCCCACATACTTGGGTAGGGTAAAAGAAAAAAGAAATAACAGAGACAAAAGAATAGGGACGGGACCTGCACCAGTGGGAGGGAGCCGTGAAGGAGGAAAGGTTTCCAGGCACTAGGAAGCCCCTTCGCGGGCGGAGACTGTGGGTGGCAGGGGGGGAAGCTTCGGAGCCATGGAGGAGAGCGCAGCAACAGGGGTGCGGAGGGCAAAGCGGAGAGATTCCCACACGGAGGATCGGTGCTGAGTAGCACTCACCAGCCCGAGAGGCTTGTCTGCTCAGCCGCTGGGGCGGGCGGGGGCTGGGAGCTGAGGCTTGGGCTTCGGTGCTAGCCGGGAGGGAGTCTGGGAAAAAGTCTGCAGCTGCCAAAGAGGCAAGAGACTTTTTCTTGCCTCTTTGTTTCATGGTGCGCAAGGAGAGGGGATTCAGAGCGCCGCCTAAACGAGCTCCAGAGACGGCCGCGAGCCGCGGCTACCAGCGCGGATCCCACAGCAACAGGGGCACAGAGGGAAAAATGGAGAGATTCCCGCACAGAAGCTCGGCGCCGAGCAGCACTCACCAGCCTGAGAGGCTTGTCTGCTCACCCGCCGGGGCGGGCGGGGGCTGGGAGCCAAGGCTCGGGCTTCGGTCGGATCGCAGGGAGAGGACTGGGGCTGGCGGCGTGAACACAGCCTGAAGGGGTTGGCGCACCGCGGCTAGCCGGGAGGGAGCCCGAGAGGAGGTCTGCAGCCGCCGAAGAGGCAAGAGACTTTTTCTTGCCTCTTTGTTTCGCGGCGCGCAAGGAGAGGGGATTCAGAGCACCGCCTAGACAAACTCCAGAGACGGGAGCAAGCCGCGGCTATCAGCGCAGACCCCAGAGGCAGGTGCGAGCCGCGGCTAACAGCGCGGACCCCAGAGACAGGCGCAAGCCGCTGTTATCAGCACGGACCCCAGAGACGGGCAGGAGACACTAAGGCTGCTGCTGCCACCACCAAGAAGCCTGTGTGTGAGCACAGGTCACTCTCCACACCGCCCCTCCCGGGAGCCGGTGCAGCTCGCCACTGCCAGCCTCCCGTGATCCGGGAACAACTTCCCCGGGAGAACGCACGGCACGCCTCAGGCTGCTGCAACGTCAGGCTGGCCTCTGCCGCAGCAGGCTCGCCCCGCCTCCTCTGTACCGCTCCCTCCCCCCGCCTGAGTGAGCCAGAGCCCCCGAAGCAGCTGCTCCTTTAACCCCGTTCTGTCTGGGCGGGGAACGGACGCCCTCAGGTGACCTACATACAGAGGCGGGTCCAAATCCAAAGCTGAACCCTGGGAGCTGTACGAACAAAGAAGAGAAAGGAAAATCTCTCCCAGCAGCCTCAGAAGCAGCGGATTAAAACTCCACAAACAACTTGATGTGCCTGCATCTGTTGAATACCTGAATAGACAACGAATCATCCCAAATTCAAGAGGTGGACTTTGGGAGCAGGATATATTAATTTTTCCCCTTTTCCTTTTTTTGTGAGTGTATATGTGTATGCTTCTGGGTGAGATTTTGTGTGTATAGCTTTGCTTTCACCATTAGTCCTAGGGTTAGGTCCGTCCGTTTTTTTTTTTTTTTACTTAAAAAAATTTTTTTCCTAATATTTGTTTTCTTAATAATTTTTTCCTTATTTTCTATTTTTAGAAATTAAAAAAAATTTTTAATAAGTTTTTTCATATTTTTTATTTTAAAAAATTAAAAAAAATTTTCTTAATAAATTTTTTTCTTAATAATTTTTTTCTTATTTTTTACTATAAAAATTAATAAATCTATTTTTAAAAATTAAAAAAAATTTTTTTCTGAATACATTTACTCTTAATAATTTTTTTTCTTATTTTTTATTATAATAGCTTTATTTTATTTTATCCTCTTTCTTTCTTTCTATTTTTTTCTCCCTTATATTCTGAGCTGTGTGGATGAAAGGCTCTTGGTGCTCCAGCCAGGCATCAGGGCTGTGCCTCTGAGGTGGGAGAGCCAACTTCAGGACACTGGTCCACAAGAGACCTCCCAGCTCCACGTAATACCAAACTGCGAAAATCTCTCAGATATCTCCATCTCAACATCAAGACCCAGCTTCACTCAACGACCAGCAAGCTACAGTGCTGGACACCCTATGCCAAACAACTAGCAAGACAGGAACACAGCCACATCCATTAGCAGAGAGGCTGCCTAAAATCATAATAAGGCCACAGACACCCCAAAACACACCACCAGACATGGACGTGCCCACCAGAAAGACAAGATCCAACCTCATCCACCAGAACACAGGCAATAGTCCCCTCCACCAGGAAGGCTACACAACCCACTGAACCAACCTTAGCCACTGGGGACAGATACCAAAAACAACGGGAGCTACGAACCTGCAGCCTGTGAAAAGGAGACCCCAAACACAGTAAGATAAGCAAAATGAGAAGACAAAAAAACACACAGCAGGTGAAGGAGCAGGGTCAAAACACTCCAGACCTAACAAATGAAGAGGAAATAGGCAGTCTACCTGAAAAAGAATTCAGAATAATGATAGTAAGGATGATCCAAAATCTTGGAAATAGAATAGACAAAATGCAAGAAACATTTAACAAGGACGTAGAAGAACTAAAAAGGAACCAAGCAACGATGAAAAACACAATAAATGGAATTAAAAATACTCTAGACGGGATCAATAGCAGAATAACTGAGGCAGAAGAACGGATAAGTGACCTGGAAGACAGAATGGTGGAAATAACTACTGCAGAGCAGAATAAAGAAAAAAGAATGAAAAGAACTGAGGACAGTCTCAGAGACCTCTGGGACAACATTAAACGCACCAACATTCGAATTATAGGGGTCCCAGAAGAAGAAGAGAAAAAGAAAGGGACTGAGAAAATATTTGAAGAGATTATAGTTGAAACCTTCCCTAATATGGGAAAGGAAATAGTTAATCAAGTCCTGGAAGCACAGAGAGTCCCATACAGGATAAATCCAAGGAGAAAAATGCCAAGACACATATTAATCAAACTATCAAAAATTAAATATAAAGAAAACATATTAAAAGCAGCAAGGGAAAAACAACAAATAACACACAAGGGAATCCACATAAGGTTAACAGCTGATCTTTCAGCAGAAACTCTACAAGCCAGAAGGGAGTGGCAGGATATACTTAAAGCCATGAAGGAGAAAAACCGACAACCAAGGTTACTCTACCCAGCAAGGATCTCATTCAGATTTGATGGAGAAGTTAAAACCTTTACAGACAAGCAAAAGCTGAGAGAGTTCAGCACCACCAAACCAGCTTTACAACAAATGCTAAAGGAACTTCTCTAGGCAAGAAACACAAGAGAAGGAAAACACCTACAATAACAAACCCAAAACATTTAAGAAAATGGAAATAGGAACATAAATATCAATAATTACCTTAAAAGTAAATGGCTTAAATGCTCCCACCAAAAGACACAGACTGGCTGAATGGATACAAAAACAAGACCCGTATATATGCTGTCTACAAGAGACCCACTTCAGACCTAGAGACACATACAGACTGAAAGTGAGGGGATGGAAAAAGATATTCCATGCAAATGGAAATCAAAAGAAAGCTGGAGTAGCAATTCTCATATCAGACAAAATAGACTTTAAAATAAAGACTATTACAGGAGACAAAGAAGGACACTATATAATGATCAAGGGATCGATCCAACAGGGAGGTATAACAATTGTAAATATTTATGCACCCAACATAGGAGCACCTCAATACATAAGGCAAATACTAACAGCCATAAAAGGAGAAATCGACAGCAACACAATCATAGTAGGGGACTTTAACACCCCACTTTCACCAATGGACAGATCATCCAAAATGAAAATAAATAAGGAAACACAAGCTTTAAATGATACATTAAACAAGATGGACTTAATTGATATTTATAGGACATTCCATCCAAAAACAACAGAATATACTTTCTTCTCAAGTGCTCATGGAAGATTCTCCAGGATAGATCATATCTTGGGTCACAAATCAAGCCTTGGTAAATTTAAGAAAATTGAAATCGTATCAAGTTTCTTTTCCCACCACAACGCTATGAGACTAGATATCAATTACAGGAAAAGATCTGTAAAAAATACAAACACATGGAGGCTACACAATACACTACTTAATAACGAAGTGATCACTGAAGAAATCAAAGGGGAAATCAAAACAACCTAGAAACAAATGACAATGGAGACACGACGACCCAAAACCTATGGGATGCAGCAAAAGCATTTCTAAGAGGGAAGTTTATAGCAATACAAGCCTACATCAAGAAACAGGAAACATCTCGAATAAACAACCTAACCTTGCACCTAAAGCAATTAGAGAAAGAAGAGCAAAAAAACCCCAAAGCTAGCAGAAAGTAAGAAATCATAAAGATCAGATCAGAAATAAATGAAAAAGAAATGAAGGAAACAATAGCAAAAATCAATGAAACTAAAAGCTGGTTCTTCGAGAAGATAAACAAAATTGACAAACCATTAGCCAGACTCATCAAGAGAAAAAGGGAGAAGACTCAAATCAATAGAATTAGAAATGGAAAAGGAGAAGTAACCACTGACACTGCAGAAATACAAACGATCATGAGAGATTACTACAAGCAACTCTATGCCAATAAAATGGACAACCTGGAAGAAATGGACAGATTCTTAGAAATGCACAACTTGCCGAGACTGAACCAGGAAGAAATAGAAAATATGAACAGACCAATCACAAGCACTGAAATTGAAACTGTGATTAAAAATTTTCCAACAAACAAAAGCCCAGGACCAGATGGCTTCACAGGCGAATTCTATCAAACATTTAGCGAAGAGCTAACACCTATCCTTCTCAAACTCTTCCAAAATATTGCAGAGGGAGGAACACTCCCCAACTCATTCTACGAGGCCACCATCACCCTGATACCAAAACCAGACAAAGATGTCACAAAGAAAGAAAACTACAGGCCAATATCACTGATGAACATAGATGCAAAAATCCTCAACAAAATACTAGCAAACAGAATCCAACAGCACATTAAAAGGATTCTACACCATGATCAAGTGGGGTTTATTCCAGGAATGCAAGGATTCTTCAATATACGCAAATCAATCAACGTGATACACCATATTAACAAATTGAAGGAGAAAAACCATATGATCATCTCAATAGATGCAGAGAAAGCTTTCGACAAAATTCAACACCCATTTATAATAAAAGCCCTGCAGAAAGTAGGCATAGAGGGAACTTTCCTCAACATAATAATAGCCATATATGACAAACCCACAGCCAACATTGTTCTCAATGGTGAAAAACTGAAACCATTTCCACTAAGATCAGGAACAAGACAAGGTTGCCCACTCTCACCACTATTATTCAACATAGTTTTGGAAATGTTAGCCACAGCAATCAGAGAAGAAAAAGAAATAAAAGGAATCCAAATCGGAAAAGAAGAAGTAAAGCTGTCACTGTTTGCAGATGACATGATACTATACATAGAGAAACCTAAAACTGCCACCAGAAAACTACTAGAGCTAATAAATGAATTTGGTAAAGTAGCAGGATACAAAATTAATGCACAGAAATCCCTTGCATTCCTATATACTAATGATGAAAAATCTGAAAGTGAAATTAAGAAAACACTCCCGTTTACCATTGCAACAAAAAGAATAAAATACCTAGGAATAAACCTACCTAAGGAGACAAAAGACCTGTATGCAGAAAATTATAGGACACTAATGAAAGAAATTAAAGATGATACAAATAGATGGAGAGATATACCATGTTCTTGGATTGGAAGAATCAACATTGTGAAAATGACTCTACTACCCAAAGCAATCTACAGATTCAATGCAATCCCCATCAAACTACCACAGGCATTTTTCACAGAACTAGAACAAAAAATCTCACAATTTGTATGGAAACACAAAAGACCCCGAATAGCCAAAGCAATCTTGAGAACGAAAAATGGAGCTGGAGGAATCAGGCTCCCTGACTTCAGACTATATTACAAAGCTACAGTAATCAAGACAGTTTGGTACTGGCACAAAAACAGAAACATAGACCAATGGAACAGGATAGAAAGCCCAGAGATAAACCCACGCACATATGGTCACCTTATCTTTGATAAAGGAGGCAAGCATATAAGTGGAGAAAAGACAGTCTCTTCAATAAGTGGTGCTGGGAAAATTGGACAGGTACATGTGAAAGTATGAAATTAGAACACTCCCTGACACCATACACAAAAATAAACTCAAAATGGATTAAAGACCTAAGTGTAAAGCCAGACACTATCAAACTCTTAGAGGAAAACATAGGCAGAACACTCTATGACATAAATCGCAGCAAGATCCTTTTTGACCCAGCTCCTAGAGAAATGGAAATAAAAACACAAATAAACAAATGGGACCTAATGAAACTTAAAAGCTTTTGCACAGCAAAGGAAACCATAAACAAGACCAAAAGACAACCATCAGAATGGGAGAAAATATTTGCAAATGAAGCAACTGACAAAGGATTAATCTCCAAGATTTACAAGCAGCTCATGCAGCTCAATAACAAAAAAACAAACAACCCAATCCAAAAATGGGCCCAAGACCTAAATAGACATTTCTCCAAAGAAGATATACAGATGGCCAACAGACACATGAAAGAATGCTCAACATCCTTAATCATTAGAGAAATGCAAATCAAAACTACAATGAGGTATCATCTCACACCGGTCAGAATGGCCATCATCAAAAAATCTAGAAACAATAAATGCTGGAGAGGGTGTGGAGAAAAAGGAACACTCTTGCACTGTTGGTGGGAATGTAAATTGGTACAGCCACTATGGAGAACAGTATGGAGATTCCTTAAAAAACTAAAAATAGAACTACCATACGACCCAGCAATCCCACTACTGGGCATATACCCGGAGAAAACCATAATTCAAAAAGAGTCATGTACCAAAATGTTCATTGCAGCTCTATTTACAATAGCCAGGACATGGAAGCAACCTAAGTGTCCATCATCGGATGAATGGATAAAGAAGATGTGGCACATATATACAATGGAATATTACTCAGCCATAAAAAGAAATGAAATGGAGGTATTTGTAATGAGGTGGATGGAGTTAGAGTCTGTCATACAGAGTGAAGTAAGTCAGAAAGAGAAAAACAAATACAGTATGCTAACACATATATATGGAATCCAAGGGAAAAAAAAAAAAGGTCATGAAGAACCTAGTGGCAAGATGGGAATAAAGACACAGACCTACTAAAGAATGGACTTGAGGATATGGGGAGGGGGAGGGGTGAGATGTGACAGGGTGAGAGAGTGTCATGGACATATATACACTATCAAATGTAAAATAGATAGCTAGTGGGAAGCAGCCGCATAGCACAGGGAGATCAGCTCGGTGCTTTGTGACCACCTAGAGGGGTGGGATAGGGAGGGCGGGAGGGAGGGAGATGCAAGAGGGAAGAGATATGGGAACATATGTATATGTATAACTGATTCACTTTGTTTTAAAGCAGTAACTAACACACCATTGTAAAGCAATTATACTTCAATAAAGATGTAAAAAAAAAAAAAAAGAGTCAATGCTTTGATGTCATTTCTCTAATTTCATTTTTTGTTTTCAAATTCACATATCTCATGAGAGGGAAAAGGGGATATAAGAATTTATTTTTGCAAGTTAACACTCCTTTTAATAAAATATTAATTTCAGTACACAATTTTATTTTAGTTTTTTTAATTTCAATTGTATGCTAGAAATCCTTATTCATAATGGAGGCATGTGTCTCTCTGAGCTCATTATGTGCAAGATGCGCTTTGTTCATTCCTTCATTCAGTGAACCTATTGTTGATTAGTTACTATGTAACCAAATACTGTGAAGAATAGAAAGAAACAGAGTGGGAGAGAGATAAAACCAGGATGATAGAAGAAAGACTTGAGCTTTTGTATCATAGAATGCAACCAGTAGTTTTAATGGTAGTGCAATTTGTTCATGCTAAACACTTTTATAGCTAAGAATACAATTTTATTTCAATCTCAGAATTAGTTCAGCTGCACGTAAAATAAAACAAAAATAACAATGGCTTAACTGTGACAGAAATTCATGTATTTCTTAGATAAACTGACTTCCAGCAAACTGACTTCCAGGTTGAACTCAAACCTGGTACCAAAATCATTAGAGACCGCAGTTTTTTTTGCCTTGTTTCTCTGTCATTCTCAAACTTAATTTCCACTTATGATCCAAGATGGCTGGTGAAAATCCAAAGATTATGTCTGCATTGCAAAGACAAGAAATTAAGAAAGAACAGAAAAGGTACACACCTCTTCCTTTTAAGGTCACATTCTGGAATTAACACATACCAGTTCTCCTTATACGCAATTGACTTCTACTTAGTCACAAGTTTGGTAGATACATTGTCTATTGCAGGTGGCTCTGTACTGATGCAAAAGTAGAGAATTCTACTCAAAAGAAAGAGGAGGTAAATGGTTATCGCATCCGTCCTGTATCCAGTTGTTTTCACGAGTGTTTTGAACTTTAGAATCACGTATTTTCTTGAAAGCTCTATTAGTGCTACGCTATTATTTTACTGTGTTTAGAGTTGCAAAGGGGTAATTTGTTTTGAAATTTGATTATTGGAGGATAACCCAATCAGTTTGCCTGGATGTTTATAGTATGTTTTTTTTACTCAGCAAATTTGAAAATAACGTCACCGTATGTGGTTTATTTTCATTAAGCTTTCCTAAAACACAATGTCCATTACTAATTTTCATAATAAGGAAGTGGAATTAGATATAAAGTTCACAGTGGTGATAAATTTGTTACAGAATGTGGAAGAATAATCTCTGTGCCATGGAGCTCTTTACTGAGTTTGGATGAATATTTCCAAGATCTTTGATTTTCTTCTAATCTTGGCCAGGCAAGTCGTCTTCCTTTTCTATACACAGTTCTTCTCCAAAGAGAATAAAATTAGTTGATTCTGTTTCCATTCCAAAAATTATACTTAAGTTCAAGATTTGTGAGAACACAAATGTACACCTATGTGACATAGATAAGAGTTTTGTGGATTGCAAAATACTTTAATGATACATTTACAGACATTTTAAAGATTTATACCCATCCATTATATATGGGTATATTTCTACCTTAAATCTGAGTCAAGCTTTATTTTCTCATTTTGAAGGGGGAGTCATCATATACTTGCCATTATGTATGACAATCTGTAGCTATGCTTCATTCTCACCCATCTGATAATACAGAATTTTTAGGGTCTTGTCCTTTTTTTTTCATTGTTTTAATGGGAATTTGGTAGGGGATTGTGAGGCTTCTGAAGTCTTGATACCACTTTACCTGGTGATCAAATAATTTTTTCTCTTTTAAATAAATTTAAATTTTATTAATAAACTTAGCAGTTACATATGGTAGTAAAAAGTAGTGTTTTTTAAATTAATTAATTAATTTTTATTTATTAATTTATTTTGTTGCACCGGATCTTAGTTGCAGCCCACTGGCTCCTTAGTTGCAGCATGTGGGCTCCTTAATTGTGGCAGGCGGGCTTCTTAGTTGTGGCATGTGAACTCTTAGTTGCGGCATGCATGGGATCTAGTTCCCTGACCAGGGATTGAACTCTGGCCTCTTGCATTGGGAGTGCAGAAGTCCCAAAAGTAGTGTTAATACTTGAAATTATTTATTCTTTAGGAGATATGCATCACTGACATATGCATTCCTCAGATCCTTGTTATAATGTCACCACTGTGACCCTTTCACTGACGTCTACTGCTTATACATGAAGAACATAAACCAATCATCAAGGTTTATAAAAATTAATAATTTACTAAAGATACATTATCCTCTCCTGTTATCCAAGTGTAAGTTTGTAAAAATGTAATATTTTACCTTGTGTAACACAATTAGAGAAAACTTGATATTTGTCATTAATGAAACTATACAATATATTTTACATAATTAAATATTTGTGGAAAGAACACTGTCATATAACTGTATGTGATGGACAAAATATCACCCTTGCACAATCACACAATGGCATGATTGCTTTCTTTCTGCTCCAGACTCACTAAAATATAAGCTTTATGGGGGCATTGTACTGTTTTTCATTATATGTCCATTGCATAGATGGAGCCTGACACGTATTATCACTCAACACACATCAGCTTAAAAAATGAACTCTTTGGAAATGCAAATTTGAAATTTTAGGAAAAGATTTCAGTAAAGTATAAATGACTAAAATTGACCCAAGAGGACAGAATGCCTCAAAAATGCCAAAAAATTAATCAGAAACATTGTTAAAGATCTGTAATTTCAAAAGGCACCAGTTTCAAGACTGGATCGTTTTTTAAGTGAGTTTTTATAAGATATTCATTCTATTATTCAAAATATTCCAATCATATAAATTTGGAAAGCTTATCATTTCATTTTATAAAGTTAACAAAAGACAACCAACACATCATTAATATTGCATGAAAAAAATCCCTGCAATTGTAATTTTACTTATGAATAAAAATGCAAAACATTATTAAAATAGAATAAACATTATTAATATAAGTACAAAATGGTATAAATACAGATGAAATTAGCATATTTAATTCTACACTGTATTAAAAGAAAGCTCAATCATGATCAAACATGGATTATTCTGGGGCATCAAGGATGGTTCAATAATATGAAATCTCTCAAAACAAACCACTGGAAAATCTGGGGATTTGGAGACCTTCACTGGGCTTTCTCCCTCTTCCTTCCCAACTCCAACCTAGTTGCCTCGCTTGAGCCAATGGCTACTGTAAGCTCCAAACAGTTAATTATTTTCTGAACTTGTGATTGCTTGAGGTTTTAGCTAGAGATATATTATAAACCTTTATTCCCTGTCTTGAGCAAGGTATTGAAGAAGATATTTGGTGCCTTGAGACAAAGGAACAAAAGCCATAAAACCCAAGGAAAAATGTGATGTTCAGTGATCTAATGCAGGGGTCCCCAAGCCCTGGGCCCCTGACCATTACCAGTCCACACAGCAGGAGGTGAGCGGCGGATGGGCTAGCGAAGCTTCATCTGTATTTACAACCACTCCCCATCGTTCACATTACTGCCAGAGCTCTGCCTCCTGTCAGCATTATGGTGAGTTGTATAATTATTTCATTATATATTACAGTGTAATAGTAACAGAAATAAAGTGCACAATAAATGTAATGTGCTTAAATCACCCTGAAACCATCCCCCCCCCATCTGTGGAAAAATTGTCTTCCATGAAACCAGTCCCTGGTGCCAAAAAGGTTGGGGACCGCTGATCTAATGAACTTCCTTAGGAAGACTGATATTTACTCCATGTGATTTTTCTAGACTCTTTAGATCCCCAAAAGGTCAAGAAGGCACTAAGGAGGTAGGCTGAATCTTCCCTGACTCTCAATAAATATAGACTCTTTTGGAATGTAAGTTTTAAATACTGACTTTGTGAGACTTTAAGGATTGAGGAAATCTGCAAAAGAACAAAGTAACATTATTCCCAAAAGTCTCATCAGCAGAGAAGGACAGAGAATAAAAGAAGGAAGAAGAAAGAAAAAGAAGTGTTCCAGAGATCTCATCTAGTTTATGTAAGAAGAAATTTGGGCTAATGCAGCTGTATGGAGAAAGATACAAATCATATATTTCTGATCTTCAGAGCATCACGTGAACAATGAAAGGGATGAAAACACACAACTAATCTTTGAAAGAACAAGTGAGATGAATTTATACAAAAAAAAAAAAAAAGAAAGAAAAGAAAAGAAAAAGTTAAAAAAGGAAATAATGAAATAAAATAGGTAACAACAAAAATAAGTTACAGGCATTATATAAAATGTGAATGGACTATCTTATCCTTCCATTAAAGCACAAAGACTGATGGTCTGGGCTAGAAAACAAAACTTGTCTACCAGGGACATGGTTAAATCAGTAAAGAAAGGTGGAATATAAAAAGATGGGCAAATATAAAATATCGATATAATAGGAACATTTTATGAAAAAAACACTCATAAATATGTAGATATCAAACTACATAGCAGCTGTCTAAATATATAAACAAAATTATTAGTAATTCACTAAATTTGATAAAATACAATTATAATGAGATTTCAATATACCTCTGCCAGAATCAGATATAATAGACAGAAAGAGACCAAGGGCATAGAAAAAGAACCTTATATCACTCAAAGAGAGAATGTGATGGTTTTCCTTTACTCTAAGACACTTTGATGCTGGTGTTTTCTTGACTTCTTGATCTTAGCAGAATGTGTGAACTGAGCGTTTTACACAATTGCATCACCATTGCTATGGGCTGACAGCCATAAGGAGTTGCACCTCAGTTCCAGAGAGGTAAAAATGTGAGAGAAAATATGTTTCAGAATAAAAAAATGTTTTTGTTTTTCATATGTCCATAAAACTTTTGTACATGGACATCATATAGTTGGTCACGAAGTGTGTTAACTTTTTAAAAAGGTTACAATAATAAATATGAAATGATAAGAAGAAAGAAGGTGATCAGCAAAATCTTTACCTGGAAATAAAGAAACACACTCTTAGATCACCCTTATATTAAAGATAAAATTGAAAAATGAACAATTTAAAAAACAGTGAAAAGAAGAACAATTTTCACCAAACCATGTAGAACACAGAGAAAACTGTTTTTGCAGGCCTTTGTTATTAAGAAAAAGGATAGATTAAAGTTAAAGTTGGTGAACGTTTGGTAATGCGGGGAGAGTGGCTCACCTGGAGAGGGCATGGAAGCTCCTTACCCTTTCACCATCCCTTGTCCATGCTTCTCTCCCATCGAGCTGTTCCTGAGTTATACCCTCCTATAATAAACCAGTAATCTACTAAGTAACACTGCTAGAGGTGAAGCAGGATGAAAGTGGAAAGCAAAGTAACAATTACTATATCCCAATACAGGAAACTGTGAAAAAACAAAAAGACTTTAGTAGCCACCATGATCTCCATCATGCTAAAAACTGAGGGAAGAGCATCTCAGGCAGGGGACATAACAAACATTGTGGTAGGCTGTGTGAGACAACAGCCTGCTCCTCCCACCTTATATTTTGACAAATAGCTGGCCTCATTTAAAGATGGACAGGATCTCCCTAGCAGTCCAGTGGTTAAGACTCCATGCTTCCACTGCAGGGGGTGTAGGTTCGATCCCTGGTCAGGGAATTAAGATCCTGCACACCGCGCGGTGCGGCCGAAACTAGGAAAAAAAAAAAAAAAAGATTAGTAAAGATGGAAAGGAAAAGCAAGCAACCTAAGCCCTCCAACTCCATCAAAGAAAGATCAAGAAAATAGTGGAAAAGTTCAGATAAATATAATTCTTTTGAATCTTAAAGAAATTATAACGTGATCTCTGAAAGAGAGCTCAAAAAAGAGATTTTTAAGCCAAGAGACAACATTTACAGAGAATGATATAAGCAAAATGACAGAGCTTTGGGTAAAAAAGGAGATAAATAGAAATGAAAGCTTCTTTAGTCATAATAAAAAGTGGACTAAACACAATGAAAAATACAGTCATAATTGTAATAGTAGCTAGACTTGAAAAGGCATGTAAAACAACATAAAAAGGTCATAAAAAAGGTACTGTGATTGAAAAACAGTACGTGAGAGATGATAGACATGAAAGACAAAAAGAGATCTAACATATGCATACTTGTTGTTGCAGAAGAAGAAACAGAACAGGAGTAAACTTTTTTCCAAAGGTTTAACAGGAAAAAAAGAAACCCTAAAATAAAAACTAGTCTGAAAATCAAAAGGGCAAACTGTGTCCCAGGAAGAATATTATAAGCCTAATCAATTCCATGAGACATTCTGGTAAAATGATTTCAAGTTAAGATGAACATTTTAGGCAATTAGGAAGAAAAGCAAATTATGTATAAGGAGGAAAATCAGGCTGGCTTCAAACTTCTTCACAGCTACCCTTTACACCAGAAAAGAGTAGCCTAGAAGTTCTAAGAGAAAAAAGTATTGTTATGGGTTGAAATGTGTTCCCTTATAACTTATATATTGAAGTCCTAAACCCCAGTACCTCAGTGTGACCTTATTTAGAGGTAAGGTCATTACGGTGGAACCTAATCCAGTATGACTGGTGTGCTAAATCAAAATGCAAAGTTTAGACACAGCAACAGGAGAGAAGACACAGGGAGAAGCTGGCCATCTACAAGCCAAGAAGAGAGGCCTGGAAGAGATTCTTCCCTCACAGTCCTCAGATAAAATCTATCTTGCCAACACCTTGATCCTGGACTTCTAGGCTCCAGAACTATAAGACAATAAATTTCTGTTGTTTAAGCCTAAATAAACAAACAAACAAACAAACTCAGAATTCCTCTGTAAAAATTAAACAAAGGACAGCAAACTAAACCAGAAGTTAACAGGAGAAGGAATTAATAAAGAAAGTATAACATTTTAGTGAAGATAGATATAAAGCAATATTAAATAAAAACTATGGCCTCAATCTAAGAACAATAGAAAACTTTAAGGTAAAGATTAGAATCCTAAGAGTTACACAATGAATACAGACATTTTTGACAATGGGAAAATTAAAATAGATTTAATGAACAAACTCAATAGAAAAACAATAGGGGATAATTCTTTGTTACATAAATGATGTATAAATGGTTAGTGTCTATAAGCCAGGAAAAGCTTGTAGAAATTGACAAGGAAATGACATGAAACCCAATGGAATGGAAAAGCATACAAATAGGAAATCTTTAGCAAAGCAAATTAAATTGATCAAGAACACATGAAAAGATGCTCAAATTCACTAGTAGTCAAAGTAAAGAAAATTAGAATAACAACACTTCATACCTACGGGATTGGCAAAAATAAGAAGTGACATGATAACTACTTTGGCAAGGGTGTGAGGAATTAGAATAAACACTAGAAATGAAGGCACATTTTAAATTTACAAATTACATGAGAACATACCTAGACAATCCAATTAAACTTTACTAAAGTATATTGGATTAAATAATGGACTTGATATTAGGTAAATATTGACAATAACAAGTTATTAATAGATGTGAAAATGCAAAAATAATGCCACACATAAGAGTGGCAATTATTCTAAAATATCTAAGAATGTGGGTACCCAGAAAGATTCAGGACTATGTGAAGCAACTGTTAACATTTCATTAAAAATTATAAAAAATTGAAAAAATGAAGATAAATCATTCCCTCCACAAAACTATCTAAAAATTAAGAAGTCTTCACAAATTTAAAAGTAAAATAAATGCAATCCCAAATAAATTTTCAATGAAGTTTTTGTTGAACTGGACTGGAAAAGATAATCAAGCTTTGTATGTGTGAAATAAATTATTGTATTATTAATCATCTGAGGAAAATTTATTATTTCAGGAAAAGTATCAAAATCAGCTTTTTAATAATAAGCTTTACCAGATAAGGTTGTTATTTTTAACTCCAAGAAATTATACTAAATTTTGTTATTTCTCCAAACAAAGTAACTTTTAGAAATGAAGCTAGTAAGTACATTGCTGAGTCATTACATAAATTGATGTAATTTATGAACTAACATTAATTTTCAATTTACATTGGCATATGACATTGTACCCAGATATTGTAATTGGAGTAATACGTTAGAGCTACTTAATTTGTAATATGGTCTAAGATTCACAGGACACAATTTAGAAAGATACTGGTTATGTAAATTATTAATTAGTTTAGTTGAGCACTTATGGTAACATCTACGGAAATTCAGATAGTATTATAGATAACTTATCAAAGATCTATAAGCTTTATTTAATTTAGCCTTTTTTTAATTAAAGAAAAAAGCCTTGGCATATACTAAAATCAGGACCAACTATACAATTTGCAGAGCCCTGGGGAAAATGAAAATTCAGAGCTTCTTGTTCAAAAGTTATTAAGAATTCCAGGATGGTTATAGCAGAGCATTAAACCAAGTGTGAGACCCTTCTGAGCACACTTCCCTGTGCAACTGTATAGGTTGCATGTCAACGAAGCCAGCACTGAGTAAAATGCCATGTTTGCATGATTTTACACTGTGAAGCATCAGAGAGAAGATATGTAGCTTTTTTTTCTTATTCCAAATTCACAAAATAATTTATTTATCGAAGAGTTTACCTTTAGTGTATTAATGAACTTGGATCATAATTCTTGCTTTAAAACACTTATTTCAGAAGTTTTCAAAGCCTTTAAATACATAAATTTAGGTTAAAATTTAACTTCTTTTCTTTTACAGAAAAAAAGGATATTTTCCCCTTAGACATTTTCATGGTTGAACATTTATTGGCTATTGTCTTTTTGATATCTTTATCTTTTTAATCTTGTTACTATGTACAGACAATGAAGCCATTAAAACAAAATTAGATTTCCCTTTTCCTTATTCAGATACTTTTTAAAAAATAGAAGAAGTTTTAATTCTAGAAAACAACTTTTTGATTTGCCATTTAGATATTTTATGCATACTCTGGGTATTTTCCTTTTTTCTTGTCAAAGGTGTGTTATCTACCTTTAGCTAGATACCGTTAACTAAAAGGTTTAACACTCAATTGAATAACAACTTTTTTGAATAAATTTGGAAGGTATGATTTCCAAGGAGAAAGCAGCTTCGAGATAAAATTCTCTGATTATTAAATTCATTATCCTATTTCATATATGAAGATTACAGTGACCAGGTGATTGCAGAACCTTGACTATTCCCCAGTATGTGAGTTTTCTTATAGGAATGTAACATAGAAAGACTAAGAAAGTCTTGCCTAATTTCTTTATTTTTTCTTTATTTAAAAAAATTTTTTTATGCAACAGGTTCTTATTAGTCATCCATTTCAGACACATCAGTGTATACATGTCAATCCCAATCTCCCAATTCGTCACCCCCCCCACCACTGCTTTCTCCCCTTAGTGTCCATACATTTGTTCTCTACGTCTGTGTCTCTATTTCTGCCCTGCAAACTGGCTCACCTGTACCATTTTTCTAGGTTCCACACATATGCGTTAATATACGATATTTGTTTTTCTCTTTCTGACTTACTTCACTCTGTGTGACAGTCTCTAGATTCATCCATGTCTCTACAAATG
This sequence comes from Eschrichtius robustus, assembly GCF_028021215.1. Classification (NCBI taxonomy): domain Eukaryota; kingdom Metazoa; phylum Chordata; class Mammalia; order Artiodactyla; family Eschrichtiidae; genus Eschrichtius; species Eschrichtius robustus. Next base: position 267,033 of record NW_027175690.1, on the reverse strand, counting down.
ACCCAATTTCCTTCCTTTTTATGGCTGAGTAATATTCCATTGTATATATGTACCACATCTTCTTTATCCATTCATCTGTCAATGGGCATTTAGGTTGCTTCCATGACCTAGCTATTGTAAATAGCACAGAAATGAACATTGCGGTGCATGTGTCTTTTTGAATTATGGTTTTCTATGGGTATATGCCTAGTAGTGGGACTGCTGGGTCATATGGTAATTCTATTTTTAGTTTTTTAAGGAACCTCTATACTGTTCTCCATACTGGCTGTATCAACTTACATTCCCACCAACAGTGCAAGAGGGTTCCCTTTTCTCTACACCCTCTCCAGCATTTGTTGTTTGTAGATTTTCTGATGAAGCCCATTCTAACTGGTGTGAGGTGATACCTCATTATAGTTTTGATTTGCACTTCTCTAATAATTAGTGATGTTGAGCAGCTTTTCATTTGCTTCTTGACCATCTGTATGTCCTCTTTGGAGAAATGTCTATTTAGGTCTTCTGCCCATTTTTGGATTGGGTTGTTTGTTTTTTTAATACTGAGCTGCATGAGCTGTTTGTATATTTTGGAGATTAATCCTTTGTCCGTTGATTCGTTTGCAAACATTTTTCCAATTCTGAGGGTTGTCTTTTCATCTTGTTTGTAGTTTCCTTTGCTTTGCAAAAGCTTTTAAGTTTTAATTGGGTCCCATTTGTTTATTTTTGTTTTTATTTCCATTACTCTAGGAGGTGGATCAAAAAAGATCTTGCTGTGATTTATGTCAAAGAGTGTTCTTCCTATGTTTTCCTCTAAGAGTTTTATAGTGTCTGGTCCCACATTTAGGTCTCTAATCCATTTTGAGTTTATTTTTGTGTATGGTGTTAGGGAGTGTTCTAATTTCATTCTTTTACATGTAGCTGTCCAGTTTTCCCAGCACCACTTTATTGAAGAGACTGTCTTTTCTCCATTGTGTATCCTTGCCTCCTTTCTCATAGAGTAGTTGACCATAGGTGCGTGGGTTTATCTCTGGGCTTTCTATCCTGTTGCATTGGTTTATATTTCTGTTTTTGTGCCAGTACCATATTGTCTTGATTACTGTAGCTTTGTAGTATAGTCTGAAGTCAGGGAGTCTGATTCCTCCAGCTCCATTTTTTTCCCTCAAGACTGCTTTGGCTATTCGGGGTCTTTTGCGTCTCCATACAAATTTTAAGATTCTTTGCTCTAGTTCTGTAAAAAATGCCATTGGTCATTTGATAGGGATTGCATTGAATCTGTAGACTGCTTTGGGTAGTATAGTCATTTTCACAGTATTGATTCTTCCAATCCAAGAACGTGGAATATCTCTCCATCTGTTGGTATCATCTTTAATTTCTTTCAACCGTGTCTTATAGTTTTCTGCATACAGGTCTTTTGTCTCCCTGGGTAGGTTTATTCCTAGGTATTTTATTCTTTTTGTTGCAATGGTAAATGGGAGTGTTTCCTTAATTTCTCTTTCAGATTTTTCATCATTACTGTATAGGAATGCAAGAGATTTCTGTGCATTAATTTTGTATCCTGCAACTTTACCAAATTCATTGATTAGCTCTAGTAGTTTTCTGGTGGCATCTTTAGGATTCTCTATGTATAGTATCATGTCATCTGCAAACAGTGACAGTTTTACTTCTTCTTTTCCAATTTGTATTCGTTTTATTTCTTTTTCTTCTCTGATTGCCGTGGCTAAGACTTCCAAAACTATGTTGAATACGAGTGGCGAGAGTGGCTATCCTTGTCTTGTTCCTGATCTTAGAGGAAATGCTTTCAGTTTTTCACAATTGAGAATGATGTTTGCTGTGGGTTTGTTTTATATGGCCTTTATTGTGTTGAGGTAGGTTCCTTCTATGCCCACTTTCTGGAGAGTTTTTATCATAAATGGGTGTTGAATTTGGTCAAAAGCTTTTTCTTCACCTATGGAGATGATCATATGGTTTTTCTTCTTCAGTTTGTCAATATGGTGTATCACATTGATTGATTTGTGTATATTGTAGAATCCTTGCATTCCTGTGATAAATCCCACTTGATCATGGTGTATGATCTTTTTAATGTGTTGTTGCATTCTGTTTTCTAGTATATTGTTGAGGATTTTTGCATCTATGTTCATCAGTGATATTGGCCTGTAATTTTCTTTTTTTGTGGTATCTTTGTCTGGTTTTGGTATCAGGGTGATGGTGGCCTCATAGAATGAGTTTGGGAGTTTTCCTTCCTCTGCAATTTTTTGGAAGAGTTTGAGAAGGATGGGTGTTAGCCCTTCTCTAAATGTTTGATAGAATTCACCTGTGAAGCCATCTGGTCCTGGACTTTTGTTTGTTGGAAGATTTTAAATCATAGTTTCAATTTCAGTGCTTGTGATTGGTGTGTTCATATTTTCTATTTCTTCCTGGTTCATTCGTGGAAGGTTATACCTTTCTAAGAATTTGTCCATTTCTTCCAGGTTGTCCATTTTACTGGCATATAGTTGTTTGTAGTAATCTCTTATAATCCTTTGTATTTCTGCAGTGTCAGTTGTGATTTCTCCTTTTTCATTTCTAATTTTATTGATTTGAGTCCTCTCCTTCTTTTTCTTGATGAGTCTGGCTAATGGTTTATCGGTTTTGTTTATCTCCTCAAAGAATCAGCTTTTAGTTTTATTGATCTTTGCTTTTGTTTTCTTTGTTTATATTTCATTTATTTCTGCTCTGATCTTTATGATTTCTTTCTTTCTGCTAACTTTGGGTTTTGTTTGTTCTTCTTTCTCTATTGCCTTTAGGTGTAAGGTTAGATTGTTTATTTGAGATTTTTCTGGTTTCTTGAGGTAGGCTTGTATAGCTATAAACTTCCCTCTTGGAACTGCTTTTGCTGCATCCCATAGGTTTTGGATCATCGTGTTTTCATTGTCATTTGTCTCTAGGTATTTTTTGATTTCTTCAGTGATCTCTTGGTTATTTTTTAACGTAGTGTTTAGCCTCCACGTGTTTGTGTTTTTTACCTTTTTCCCCTTGTAATTCATTTCTAATCTCATAACGTTGTGGTCAGAAAAGATGCTTGATATGATTTCAATTTTCTTAAATTTACTGAGGCTTTATTTGTGACCCAAGATGTGATCTATCTTGGAGAATGTTCTCTGCGCACGTGAGAAGAAAGTGCAATCTGCGGTATTTGGAAGGAATGTCCTATAAATATCAATTAAATCTATCTGGTCTGTTGTGTCATTTAAAGCTTGTGTTTCCTTATTAATTTTCTGTTTAGATGATCTGTCCATTGGTGTAAGTGAGGTGTTAAAGTCCCCCACTATTATTGTGTTACTGTCGATTTCCTCTGTTATAGCTTTTAGCAGTTGCCTTATGTATTGAGGTGCTCCTATGTTGGGTGCATATATTTTATAATTGTTCTATCTTCTTCTTGGATTGATCCCTTGATCATTATGTTGTGGCTTTTCTTGTCTATTATAACATTCTTTATTTTAAGTCTACTTTATCTGATATGACTATTGCTACTCCAGCTTTCTTTTGATTTCCATTTGCATGGAATATCTTTTTCCATCCCCTCACTTTCAGACTGAATGTGTCCCTCAGTCTGAAGTGGGTCTCTTGTAGACAGCATATATATGGGTCTTGTTTTTGTATCCATTCAGCAAGCCTGTGTCTTTTGGTTGGAGCACTTAAGCCATTCATGTTTAAGGTAATTATCGATATGTATGTTCCTATGACCATTTTCTTAATTGTTTTGGGTTTGTTTTTGTAGATCCTTTTCTTTTCTTGTGTTTCCCACTTAGAGAAGTTCCTTTAGCATTTGTTGTAGAGCTGGTTTGGTGGTGCTGAATTCTCTTAGCTTTTGCTTGTCTGTAAAGCTTTTGATTTCTCCATCAAATCTGAATGAGATCATTGCCGGGTAGAGTAATCTTGGTTGTAGGTTCTTCCCTTTCATCACTTTAAGTATATCATGCCACTCCCTTCTGGCTTGTAGAGTTTCTGCTGAGAAATCAGCTGTTAACCTTATGGGAGTTCCTTTGTGTGTTATTTGTCGTTTTTCCCTTGCTTCTTTCAATAATTTTTCTTTGTCTTTAATTTTTGCCAATTTAATTACTATGTGTCTCAGCGTGTTTCTCTTTGGGTTTATACTGTATGGGACTCTCTGCGCTTCCTGGACTTGGGTGGCTATTTCCTTTCCCATGTTAGGGAAGTTTTTAACTATAATCTCTTCAAATATTTTCTCGGGTCCTTTCTCTCTCTCTTCTCCTTCTGGGACCCCTATAATGCAAATGTTGTTGCGTTTAATATTGTCCCAGAGGTCTCTTAGGCTGTCTTCATTTCTTTTCATTCTTTTTTCTTTATTCTGTTCCGCAGCTGTGAATTCCACCATTCTGTCTTCCAGGTCACTTATCCATTCTTCTGCCTCAGTTATTCTGCTATTGATTCCTTCTAGTGTTTTTTCATTTCAGTTATTGTGTTGTTCATCTCTGTTTGTTTGTTCTTTAATTCTTCTAGATCTTTGTTAAACATTTCTTGCATCTTCTCGATCTTTGCCTCCATTCTTTTTCTGAGGTCTTGGATCATCTTCACTATCATTATTCTGAATTCTTTTTCTGGAAGGTTGTGTATGTCCACTTCATTTAATTGTTTTTCTGGCATTTTATCTTGTTCCTTCATCTGGTACAGAGCCCTCTGCCTTTTCATCTTGTCTATGTTTCTTTGAATATGGTTTTTGTTCCACAGGCTGCAGGATTGTAGTTCTTCTTGCTGTCTGCCCTCTGGTGGATGAGGCAATCTAAGAGGCTTGTGCAAGTTTCCTGATGGGAGGGACTGGTGGTGGGTAGAGCTGGCTGTTGCTTTGGTGGGCAGAGCTCAGTAAAACTTTAATGCATTTGTCTGCTGATGGGTGGGGTTTGGTTCCCTCCCTGTTTGTTGTTTGGCCTGAGGCGACCCAACACTGGAGCCTACCTGGGGTGTTTGGTGGAGCTAATGGCAGACTCTGGGAGGGCTCATGCCAAGGAGTTCTTCCCAGAACTTCTGCTGCCAGTGTCCTTGTCCTCACGGTGACACACAGCCACCCCACGCCTCTGCAGGAGACCCTCCAATGCTAGCAGGGAGGTCTGGTTCAGTCTCTTATGGGGTCACTGCTCATTCCCCTGGGTCCTGATGAGCACACTACTTTGTGTGTGCCCTCCAGGAGTGGAGTCTCTGTTTCCCTCAGTCCTGTCAAAGTCCTGCAATTGAATCCCGCTAGCCTTCAAAGTCTGATTCTCTAGGAATTCCTCCTCCCATTGCTGGATCCCTAGATTGGGAAGCCTGACGTGGGGCTCAGAACCTTCACTACAGTGGTATAAGTGTTCTCCAGTTTGTGAGTCACCCACCCAGCAGTTATGGGATTTGATTTTATTGTGATTGCACCCCTCCTACCATCTCATTGTGGCTTCTCTTTTGTCTTTGGATGTGGGGTATCTTTTTTGGTGAGTTCCGGTGTCTTCCTCTCGTTGATTGTTCAGCAGTTAGTTGTGATTATGGTGTTCTTGTAAGAGGGAATGAGAGCACGTCCTTCTACTCTGCCATCTTGAACAAATCTCCCTAATTTCTTAATTTCTTATTTTTTTCAAGTTTTTATAGTCATCTTAGTTTATAACTTAGTTTACAGTTATAAATGTTTATGTAATATATATAATAAATATCTATAAAGTTATATGTAACTTAGTTTATAGTTATCTTTAGATAACTACTTAGTGACTTTTAATACCAATTAAAATAGAGATTCTGTTGTTTAAGGGAATATTTTGTCTTTAAATTTCAGAATTATTTAAAACACACATACCAGTCTAGATAAAATGAAATCTTCCAGTCAAAACCTGTAAACTGGAATTATTTCATTTCTTGAGAAACACAGACAGCCATAGTGCTTCATCATCAAAGGCAGGAATCTCTTTTTTGGTGTTCTGGGAATCTCCCATTCCTCAGGGTGGATTTGGTTTTGCTGGGAATAAAAGATATACAACTGTTGGAAGGAGTGATGCTTTTTAAGAAAAAGGATACAAAACTGTGAATTCAAATGTAGTTACTACCACCTTGGAAAGGGTCATGCAAGGAAAGACCCCTGAGCATTAGCGTAATTGATGAAAATAGTCCATAAACAATCTATAATAAAAATAGAAAAGAGTTTTATTTGAGCCAAACTGAGGACTATAGCCTGGAAGACAGCCTCTCAGATAACTCTGAGGAACTGCTCCAGAGAAGCATGGTTTTTAGCAGTTTTGTATCTTGTCAGAACAAAGAACATTACACAAGTCAGGGATACATTCCTTCAAGGTTTCAAAAACAAAAAACAGAAACAAAAAAACAGAACAGATCAGTATGTACACACAGCAAGTCAATACGGCCTTGGCACCTGGAAAGGGAGTCTTATCATTGAAGGAGTACTTGCCTTGGCATCCCAGGAAAAAGGGCATTTAACCTTTAACATGGACATTATTTCTGGTCAATGTGCCTTTTTCCTAATAATTAAAGCAGATTACAATACATGTTTGATAGGCCACAACCTGGCTGTTTTAGTTGGCATAAAATTCAAGTTAACTCACGTATAATCCAGAATGTCTTCCCCATACCTCAATATGTGAAAATATCTTTTATCAGCTTCAAGCATAAGTCTTCCTCTGGCCACTCCCCATCTCCATTCATGTTGGCTTTCACAAAGGGTAGAGAGGAAATGACCCTTACACAGTGACTACACTTTTTTTCCACAGAAAAGCAAGAACTGTATATATTCAGAACAAGTTTAGGTAAGCAGATAAAAGGTCATCTTTCTGCTTGCCTGCTTGACACAGGTTCAAGAGTGAAGCACACATTCAGAAGAAAAAATACACACAGCTTTCCTTTTACGCAGCTCCCCTGAGCTTCCACTTCTGCTAACCAGATCTTCACCTGCGTTGCATTCTCACTCTCCAGACGGTGGCAGTTTCTTGTGGTGAGGAACAGCCTCCTACTAAAGATAGGAGTTCACCAGAGCTTCAGCTCTGTACTCCTAGTCTACCTGTAGTGCTAGAAAACTTTGTCTCCTGAAGCTATAGGTCTCACAAAGGAACAAACTTCTTGCCCTGAAGTAGATAATTCTAACCTAATCAGCTCTCAAACACAGAAATATCTATTCCTAAAAGACAGACATTAAACACTCTTTCTCTTATCCTGATGCTAGCAGATCTCTTTCACTTTGTTGGGGAGAAAGAAAATTTTCTCCATCCTTCTACTTTTTTCTGGCTGGTCTAAGAATTAAATTGACATGAGACAGATTAACAGGAGAAAATCACACAAAAGTTTAGTAGCATATATACCTGGGAGAGACCCAGAAAAACTGAGTAACTCACTAAAATGCCTGACCCTCATCTTAAATACCATCTTCAGCTAAAGGTCAAAGAGGATGTTGGGGTAGGGGTTTGGGGCTTCAAGGGGGGAGTGGGGAGGGAAGGCAATTTAGTGGGGATGGAAAAGCAAATGTTTGCTGGGCCAGGCAAAGATAATGGGACACAGAGAGGAATTTTAACAAACAGACGTTGCTAGGTTCCTCCCTGTCTATCATGCCTAGTACATACCATAGTTATCTATGGTAATAGCTCCCTTCCTGGAACAGGCCCTCTATCTACATTCTTTTAAGCAGTTAAGGGGAAGGTCAAAATTCTTCCTGAGACTTTTGGGCCTCAAAAACAATCAGCCTAGATTAATCCTTATGCCAAAGAGACAATTTGGGGTAGTGAACTTTGCTCCCCTAGGACTTCATTAAGTAAAGCAATAAATTAATTAACAATTACATGCTGAATCCATCTATACTGTGGTTCCCTACAAGTAAAATGGGCAGAAGCTACAAAAATACAATCTCTCAGTGCTTCTGCTTTCCCACAGCATGGTATCCATAGATTTTCTCAGCAGATACCTCATTTAAGGTGGTTCAGAAGAGTTTACAGTGAAAAGGTAGAGGAAGGCAGGTTCTTTTAAAAGCATTCCCACTGGGTTTTGTCCTCTGCTTCAAAATACCAATTGTTATTTTTTAATGGAAACAAGACAAAGACTTTTAAAAATCTGTGTTTGAATAAAGAATCTAAAGCTATAGTCTCCCAGGCCTTCCCTAAGTCACAAAAGCCTGGCTCAAGAATTAACGATTCAAGGGATGTGAACATGTAGTGACAAAAATAACAGTTGGGCCAGGAGAATTAATGCTAAAACCCCCACCAAATGGATGATGTTAACTACTTGATGACCATGAGCAAGTAGTCCTCAGACCTACTAGAGCCTGAAGATTGATAATGTTAATGCCTGTGACACTATTCTGTCACTTCACTATCAGCCAAACACAGAATTGTGCACAAGCTAATCACACACCCTCTGACTCCCTTCCCTCAGCTTGCCTTTAAAAATGTTTTCTTAAAACCCATCGGGAGTTTGAGGTTTTGAGCTGCCCAGACTCCTTGCCTGGCACTTTGCAATAAATGTTTCACTTCCCTTCACCACAACCTGGTGTCAGTATATTGGCTTTACTTCATACAGGCAAGAGGACACCAAGATTGGTTCTGTAACATAAGGGCTTTCCTATGGTTCCACAAAAAAGAGGTAGAAATGGGATACTTTATAGCAGTGCTACTTATCATCATGCTCTGCTGCCTCTAAAAGTAACTCCTAGTTTCTACCCTCTTTTTTCTCTACAGAAGTTCAAAGTTGTGGCCACTATCAAGATTTTAAATTCATTTTAAAAGAGAAAGAAAACAATAATTATTATCTAAATATTGGCATGGGTAGTCAATATTTTATTTGTTCTAGTCCAATAATATCATCTCATAAATTATGACTAAAATAAATTAGCAAAAACTACAATCCACTTAAGTATCTTTTTAGTTGGTAATAGATCTTGGTAATTTAGCATATTTGTGAATTAGGTACCATCTTAAAAATGACGAAGCTTACAGTCTTTTAAATTATCACACACACATATTTTAAACATTTTCCTGACCAACTTTTAAACATGTATGTATCTTCCAACAGAAGTTTTAAAATTATATATTTTTGTCCACTATACCGTCCACTTGTCCCTGGAAAAATAGATACATAGATCTTAAGAAGCAAACAAGATTAGTGCATTCTGTTTAAGAATATATCATGATTATTTCTTTCACCAATAGCTTTCACTTTTCATAATTTTATATATTTCATTGTATATGTGTATTTCTATTGAATTAATCTTTCATTTTAATAACGTATTTTTCTCATAAGGAGAAAGAAATTCTTAACATTGCTTTTATGCATTTAAGCTAAGTCTCATAAGAATTCATTTCAGATGCTTAACTATTCTCATTACAAATTTGTATCAAAGTGAATAGAAAAAGCATGAATGACTTCTGAACTGCTTTCGCACCTCTAGCATTATTAGAGCCTGCCCACCAATGTATGACTCTTTGAGGTTTCATTATTTATATATTCCATCACTTTATTTTCTTATTTATTTTTTTTATTGTCTATTTGATGTGTAGAAGTGAATACAAGTTTATTGAGAAATGATTTGAAGAGATTCGCTTGATTTAAATCTTGTATTAGATCATTTCAAGATAATTAAATTTGTTGTCTTTTAGTGGCAAATTCAAACATCTGGAAATTTTCTCAAATTTTGGCTAATAAGTTCCAGACATTTTCCCTAGCATTATACTGGTATTATCTGTCCAGATTTTAGTGAATTTTCAAATAGATGTTTCTAATGGAAACCATTTTTATCAAGAAATAAATATAAAATTTTATGTTATGTTAATTCTAATTCTACCAAAATTATTAAATTATAAGGAATTTTACATTTGAAGTAATTAAATAAAATACAAATTATATTTATGTCAAATAAAATTTAGGAATAGACTCGGTTCTACGAGGGATCTTAATATATGATTAAGGTATCATATATTATGGTGTGGAAAATGTGGTTTATTAAATTAATAATGCTGCAACAATGGTCGACTGATCGAAACAATAATGTTGCTTTGTAATTTTTCCTAAGATTTATATTCTCATTTTAGTAGAATATGTGCTGTGATAAGTGTTCCATAAACCTGGGTAGCAATGATAAGATCATATCAATATTTTTTTTGAAACTGTATTAAACATTTTACCTGAAAATGCTTCAGTATTTTTTCTATTTAGTCATAGAGTTATGATGGTTTATTTTAACTTGTTTCATTTATTTTATCCACATACTGAAATAAAGTATTTTTTCAGAAATTTTGTTATTTCAAATATTTTAAGGTAGAATTTATTTAATATGTGTTTTTAATTTTTCTTTTTGATGATCACAACTTTTCTCTGAGCATGAGTTTTAACAGAACATTTTAGTCCCGTTTTGATGAAATATATGAGTATTTCATTTTTAAAGACAAAACTTTTGAGTGACATTTTCTCTCACTTCTTTTCCTCCAAAGAGCCTTCACACAAGATGCTAGTTTTATTCTGTAGATTTCAGTCTTAATGACTGTCCTGTACTGGTTTTATATAATTTCAAATCCACTTATTTATAACTTAAGTGGAGTTGTTTTAATCCACTTGTTTATGACAAATACAAAAAAAAGTCGTTTTTAGAAGTAAAGTTGTTTTGTTATAAGCATGAGGTCAGGATGTCATCATCCTTTCTGTTGTCGTTGATAAGCACTTGCAGGTCAGATGTTGAGGGGCCCCTCTGGGGGCTTAAGAAGAAAGTGTGGGGAAGCAACTTTGACGAGGGTACATTTAGACTGAAGATACAGAGATTTTGTGAGGAGTATCCTAAACTTTGGGTCAGGACAAAGCTACCCTTTGCTGATCTAGCTCTCTGAAGATCTTGAGACATTTGCTTCTGCTGTGACCAGGCTACTTTTGGTGGGCAGTGGTAGTAAACCATGCAACCGTTTCAGGGAGAGAAAGGACATCTGTTCCTGCCCGGCGAGGCACTTAGGCAGTGGCTCAAGCCCTGTGACAGGTCCCAGTGAAAACCCTGGAAGCAACTTAGGGGGCCTGCCAACACTGGCGCGTCGGTTCCCTAGCAACAGTGCTCTAGCAACAAAGGACTTTTATTTTTGCTCTGGCCGCTGGACGTCGGTTCTCGGTTAGAAACCAAAACTCTCGAACTAAATTTGGACTTTATTCCTCTCATCTCCCCTTGCCTGGAACAATAGTGTGATGAATTTATCATTGGTTTGGAGTATGTTATTTCTTGATTGACTTATTATTGTATGCTACTGGCTTGTGAAATTCCCGCAGTGAACCTGTGTTAAACTATTGGCAAAAAAACGATCTCAGTCTCTGAGCATAATTTGCCTCTCACCCAAACAAAACAGAGACCTTTTATGATCTGCCTGCCTGCCCCTCTGTTCTACCCACACCTTTCACTTCTCTCTGTCTCTTAATTTATGCTGCATCAAAAGCACACTTTCACATCCCCCACGCACTGTTCCATACAACTTATCATTCTTTGTTATTGTAATTGTATGTTTTGCTTAATTTTATGTCTTATCACTCAACTGTAAACTCCATGAAAGCAGGAACCATATTTATACTACTGAGCATTGCATTTCCACCCCTTTCAATGTACTGGTCCATTAAAGGTGCTTAATATATATTTATTTAAGAAAAATAAGCAAATAATGACAAAATGAACATATATATATATATTTGTGATGTGATATTTATCCTGCTTTATTGTTGACTGAAAATGATAGTTTTATGGTTGAAATTATTAGTCTATTTAAATTCTTACAATGGTAAGAATAACTATTTTATAAGCTAGTTTTGTGAGTTATAAACTATTTTATAAGCTAGTTTTGTTAGTTATAAACAGTTATAGGTTCTGAATTCTACTGCTGGTTTCCTGATAAATGTTTCTTGCTTTATTTTTAGGGTTATCATGCTTCTTTTACAATTTTTTCCTCAGATTTCCTCTCTTCCTCTGCTAGTATTAAGTGTTAATCTAGAGGGCAGAATCAATCAAACAATTGATGAGGATTCAAATGAAGTGCTCACAGAGCTATTAAAGAAGACATTTTTGTTTCTTCCTAGCTTTTAGAAATATTCTACTTTAGAAGATGAGATAGTTCTCATTAAAAATATCACTGAGATGCACTTTATAAATTACATTTAAAGGAACACAACATAATAAGAATGTTCAAAGCCCATTTGAAACTTCTGTGGAGGTTTTATCTCAAACTCTCTTTCCTTTTATCACATAGTGGCAAATAATCCTCCAGCTTTACAGCAGATTTCCTATAGATGTCCTAGTATACCCATTACTTTTATATTTAATAAAAAACCAAATAGAATCAATTGCTAATATTTTCTTTTTACACATAATGCTTGTATATTTACAAAATTATCAGACAGTGACAAAGGATTCTGTAAGGCAGTGGTCCCCAACTTTTTTGGCACCAGGGACCTGTTTTGTGGAAGACAATTTTTCCACAGACTGGGGGCGGGGGAGGGATATGGTTCAGGCAGTAATGCGAGCAATAGGGAGTGGCGAGTGGCAGATGAAGCTTCACTCACTCGCCCACCGTTCACCTCCTGCTGTGCAGCCCGGGTTCTAAGGTTTCTAACAGGCCGAGGATCGGTAGCCTGGTAGAGGTCCATGGCCTGGGAGTTGGGGACCCCTGCTGTAAGGTACTCAGTAATTCCATAAGTTGGCTGTTATGAAACCCACCGCGTCAGAAATACTGATGCCTTGTTATAGATTCAGATAACTTGAATTAGATTTTCCAGTGGTGGTGAGGAACAGAATCTGAATTTGTAAAAGATCACAGGTGACTCTTACACATAGCCAAGTATAAGAACCACTGTTTTAGACATAAGTATTAATATATGTACAGAATGAGTAGCTAGATGTTTAAGTGTCTTCTGTTAAAGTCTGAAATATTCTGGTACATACACCAAGGGTCCATCTACCCCAGTCTCTGGGTACAAGATGCTGAATTATAGTACATTAGTATTTATGAAGTTACTATAATTGAGTTTGAAACCAAATTTATTTAATTTATATTTTTCTAGATTATTTCCCTTATGAGTTTCCTATTTCTCTAGTTTCTGCAGAATTCTTTCTCGCCAAACTTTTGCAATTTTGTTTTTAACTTGGATACTCCTAGCTAAGTGGCATAGAAGAAAATATCATCTTAAGCAAATTCATTCAATAAACCACAATCAAAATTTGAGTAAAATGTCACTTTAATTGAAATAGGCTATTTTCTAAAATCTTACATTTATTAGTTTGCTTAAAATCTTAATGAAATAATAAATAAAAATAGTATTTCAATCATATAGTTTTTAATATTTAAAAACCCAAGAAGAAATTACATCAGAAATTTACATATAACACCAATGCTTTACAATTATTGGGTTTTATTTTTCCTGACTTCTTCTTATAATAAAAGAAGCTTAATAGGTGATTTTGATTGTTTTAGTTGTGGTTTTGTTAAGACCCATTTTTGGTAAGTTACAGAAATCAACTCAATGAAACTTAAAAACAATTGAGCTCATGTGTGTGAGGGGATATTGTAAGGGTTAGGGGTCACATGGACCCCATTGACAATCATATAGCTGTCTTCAAACAGTGGGATCTGGTACTGGAAAAGCAGCCAGAGCTCTCTCTCCAACTCTCCTGTGTGCCTGCTTTTTTTTTTTTTTTTTTTGTCTTAGCACAGATCCTCCTGCTACTTTGCCCATATATGGCAGGAGACACAACAACCAACAGTTCCCAGGTTTGGCATTTGTTTCAGGAGACACACCCAGACTGAAGGTGGAATCTCTTCGACCCAACCAAATTTTAGGGAACAGATGCAGGCACTGGTCAGTCAAGGGCCAATCAACCCTTAGGTCAGTCTCTTTGGCCAGAGACATGAGGTCGTGATGCAACAATATTTCATCACAACATCCAACCTGGTGACTTTGCGGATCAGCTATGTCAGTTTCCAGGGAAGAGGATTGCTGGGCAGAAGATGTAATAGGTGTCATTTCCAAAGCCAACTTAATGCATGTGGATAAAGGGTATTTTTTTTTTTTTAAGTTTCAGGCACTATTTCATTATTTAATGCACACATTGATGCTGAATTAACTTTTAGACATAAAACTTTAACCATGTTACATTTACTTTCAGAATATTCAATGATTTGAAGAAGATTTCTCTCCATCTGTTTACTCCTAGATTCTCCACAATTTTTTATTGCCGAATATGCCTACTATGCTATTCTTGGGTAATTTCATATCTCCTAGTGGCAGAAAAAGATGGCAACATTGTTACTACTCCCAGTGCAATGGCTCTTTAGAACCTGTTTATATTGATATAGATCTTCTTATCCCTGTGTTTCCCTAATATCATTTATTCATTGTTAATTATATCATTATTCATTACATTGGTTATCCATTGTACTATCCATGATGTAGACTTAAAACCTAAAAGTTGAGAGTTATGTTTTATTCAGCAGGAATTTTAAGACTTCAAGCCTGGGAGGCAGTATCTCAAGTAACCCTGAGAGAACTGCTCCGAGGAGGCCAATGGGGGGAACTAGATTATATAGTTTTGCAACAAAGGGCAGGTAGTGAGGAACATCAAAAGATTATTGTAAATTAAAGAAAACCAGATATCCCAAGTTAAGGAATTTAGTGCTTTTCTATGTATGGGAAGATGCAAGAGTCTGGGCTCACCAAAATCATTCCTTTGATATGCACCTCAAATATCTGGGGCCAGTATCCTATATTTTCACATCCTGAGTTTCCTCAGGGCTCACTGTAGGAAGTGGCTGAAGTCTGATGGCTGCTAGATGGCAGGTATTCTTTCCTTCCTGAGTTTCTGCTCACGTTGGAGGGCTGCAATTGCTGATGACTGTGACATCCTTTATTTACTGATATGGCGGGAAATATTCCATTTCTCAATGAACACTGGCTTTCAATGACTTTCCAAGGTCATCAACCTTATAATATTGGCTTCATTGATGATAACTACAAATGCAAGTGTTATCCAGCCAGGAAAAATGTAAATAATACTTCATTTTCTAGTTGTGCTATATTTAGCATTTGGAATTTATTATATGTCTTAGCCTTGGACTTTTTACGCCATAATCACTGCGTTCTTAGAATGGGATCTTTTTTAATGTGGACTGCATCCCTGCCTTCCATCAGCTGGAGTGGGAGAAGTGAAAAAGCAGCCTATTCCTATAAGAATGCCTATCTCTTCTCCAGAATGGCCTAAGACTGTCCAAGGATAGCACAATATCTCTATATGGGTTGGATGCAAGAGAGAGAATTGAGAAGAAGATCTCATTGGCTTTGTGGAGCAATAATCTAGAAAGTTCTGAGGGAAAGATGGAAGTGGCCACCCCTGAATAATGCCTTACACATGGACCAGTGGAGGAAGTGGGTGACTGTTCTGGATGCCATAAAGGGGGGAACAGAGGATAAAGGACATTGGCTACCACTCTCACCACCCTCAGGTGCCATATTCCAGAGGTTGGAACAAATAGGTGAGAGCTGTCACAGGGTCCCATACACATTCATAAGCTGCAGGGTTGGTGGTAGTTGGTAGCCCAGAACTCTAAACTGGAAATATATAAATAATCTCCAATAGATCTAATACAAAAAATAACACAGGCTCAGCTTCTTTAATGCAGTGTTATTGAAAAAAATAGTTACATAAAAACTATACCAAAAATAATTGGATCTTTACTGATTAAGGAGGAGTTGCAGGATTTAGTAGCATCTCAATGGTCATTTCCCTGTGGGAGTGTCAAATGATCACTTGTAAGATGGCTGCTATGGACTGGTTTTGTCCTCACCAAATTCCCAACCCCAAATGAGATGATATTTACAGATAGGGCCTTTGGGAGGTAATGAGGTTGAGATGAGGTCATGAAGGCAGAGCCCTCATGTGCGATTAGTATCCTTACAATATGAAACCCCAGAGAGCATGAACCTCCCTCTCTCTCTCTCTTTCTGCTTCCCTCACTCCCTCTTTACTGTATGAGGACACAGTGAGAAGGTGGCCATCTACAAGCCAGGAAGAGGGCCCTCACCAAAAACTGACCATGCTGGATGGCACTCTGACTTTGGCTTCTACCTTCTAGAAAGGTAAGAAAATTAATTTCTGTTGTTTAAGCAACTCAGTCTATGGCATTTTGTTATGGCAGCTCAAGCTAATACAACGGCTAAGTATAGTATTTACTGTTTATACTGTATTAGTTTATAGACGACTAGATAAATTCACTTTAAGTATATTTTAAAAGGGCATTTTATATATTAATTTTTAAACTGAAAAGTACAGTTGACCCTTAAACAACATGAGTTTGAACTGTGTGGGTCCACTTATGTGTGTGTTTTTTTCACAAAATACATACTATCATGCTACACGATCTGCAGTTGTTTGAATCCTTGGGTGCAGAACCTCAGATCCGGAGGGTTGGCTGTAAAGTTATATAAGGATTTTCAAGTGCGTGGAGGATCCCCAAGTTGTTCAAGGGTCAACTGTATGTTGAGATCCTTAGCAGTGTTACTTTGTGCAAGGTATTTAACCTCTCTGTTCCCTCATCTAGAAATCTTATAGTAGAACCTCACAGGATTTTTATGAGTATTAAATTTGTCAATATTTGTAGACTGCTTAAAATAGTGCCTGGGACATAATAAGCTATAACTATATCAAAATAAATATAATAAAAATAAAGCACATTTCTAAAGTTATTTATATGTATGTTACTTGATTAAATGTTATCTTTTTACTGCAGAAAAGTTTAGGCCTAATGCCTCCAATGTTTTTCTCCTTTGGCCTTTTCATGACTATTAATTACTGGATTGCTGCTAATTAATATGTTGTTTTCTTTATGTTGTAATTCAGCAATGACACAGAGGCCTTTAACTATAGATTTCCCTCTTCCTCATCTTTCTTAAAGGATAGAAAGCATTTATACTAGGACAGAAAAACATTCTCATTAATAATTTAGGTTTTTCTACACAGCTATGTGTATGTATTTTATTTCTCCTTTCATCAAAGTGTACTATTTCTTTAGCCAGTGATGCTATAACACCATTTAATAAGTCAGTATTTTTACTTGGAAGGCAACATTTTCAAATAGAGAAAATATTTTAAGACTTGCTCGTCTGAGTACTAATTTCTTGATCCTATATAAATAATGGCTGTCTTTGCAAACACAGTGGCTGCAATGCATGTACTTAACATTTTCATCTCTTCTACAGAGGGTTTTGCTGTAGTTTTATTGCTGTAGTTTTAGAGATAGCACGTTTAAAATATTAGGAATGTTATCTTGATTTTTAAATTTTTTTTGAATTTTAGGGACTCCTCCCAGATTTACATATGCATTTAGTCCTCTTTTTTATACTAATACTATGGAAATTCCATCGTATTCAAGAGGCATTATTGCCTTTCTATTAAAGAAATAGGCATATAAGCTGATCTTGATCAACTTTCCCTGGGTCGTATTCAGAATACATCAGGGTTATCTTCAATATACTCTTTTCACTTCTCAGGAAATATGCAGATCCTGAAACTAATCTGTTTCTAAAAGACTAGAGCCCCTATTTAGAAATCATGAATTTCACTTGGATACCCCATTCCCCACCTTTTAATTCAGGGAAGAAAAAACAATCATCTTCAGTGATAGAATTCCATCAAATGCTTGTGCAAAGTGGAGGTTATGGTTATCCTTTTGCCCAAAGAAAAAAAGGGAAAGAGATAACAAACTCTGAAACTGGGCAAGTAGAGGCTGGCGTTGCAGAGGACTGTTCTATCCACAGGTTCCTAATCACTGCCAGGAGTGAGCTTTGGGGAACTAGAACATAACACTTGATATTTATCCACCAGGGGGTGGCAGTGTCCTGCTACTAAGCAAAGTATCTGGGGATGTCAGAGGTTAGTCTACAGAGCTCCAGAGCTCCACTGCTGTCCACTCACACTGCAAAAACAAAACCTCTG
Source organism: Eschrichtius robustus (assembly GCF_028021215.1). Lineage (NCBI taxonomy): Eukaryota > Metazoa > Chordata > Mammalia > Artiodactyla > Eschrichtiidae > Eschrichtius > Eschrichtius robustus. The sequence continues at coordinate 249,101 of NW_027175690.1, read as the reverse complement.
TTCTGGGCCCTCACTTTGCCCAAAGAAACCTGTTGCCTGCCTTTAATCAGACTAGGGTTCAAATCAGGTGAACTATCCCACCAGAAATGCAAAACTTAGGAATTTAATAACCCATCCTCAAGTTCGAAGGCTTGTAGACTTCATCATGTCATTAAAAAAAAAAAAAAAAAATCCAACTGGATCCAAACTCAGTAACAAACAGCAACAGGGAGCGATGGAAGCAGACAGCCTTCCCTCTGAGCCCCAGATGGAGGTTGATCTTACCTTTGTCAGCATACACCCCACCTCAGCTTAATCACTCAACCCTCAAACAGTTGGTAATTTAAAAGAGACATAGACTCTTAATTCTCTTCTTGAATGAGGAATTCAACAAAACTCTGGATTTTACTTTGTCTTTTGAATAATAGGAATAAACAAAATTTCAAAGCTCTTCCTTAAAAATAAGACTCACGGGCTTCCCTGGTGGCGCAGTGGTTGAGAATCTGCCTGCCAATGCAGGGGACACGGGTTCGAGCCCTGGTCTGGGAAGATCCCACATGCCGTGGAGCAACTAGGCCCGTGAGCCACAATTACTGAGCCTGCGCATCTGGAGCCTGTGCTCCGCAACAAGAGAGGCCGCGATAGTGAGAGGCCGCGATGAAGAGTAGCCCCCACTTGCCGCAACTGGAGAAAGCCCTCGCACAGAAACAAAGACCCAACACAGCCATAAATAAATAAATAAAATTAAAAAAAAAAAAAAAGGACTCACAAGTACCTATATCTTTGATAAAACAGATACATGAATTTGAATATTATAACCAGGGCTAACATTATTAAAATAACCAATCAGAAGCCCATACTTTCAGGGGATATGTTACAAACCATAGGATGACTTTTATATAATATGGTTCTGAGAGTCTTTGTAGGAGAGCTGATGGGAAATACATTTTAACCAGGTTGGCTTCCAGTTAAGCAGCCAGTCCAGGCTTTCCCCTACTGAAAGTCCCACTCAGAGAAAAAGGCCTTTCACTAAGTTTAGGTAATTTGTGATAGGACAGTATGCCACACTGCTCCCAAGAAAACAGAATTATTTGCTGAAGGGGAGAAAAAAAAAAAAAAACCCAATGTAAATCAAGACAAAAGAACTATTCATTGTAGAAAAATTATTGAGACAAAAAGCACTGTGTTGTCTTTAGGTTTTAGGAAAACTAGGAATCATCTAGACTTATAATTTCTGATAAATTTATAATTTATCTTTTTTGATGCCTCAGAAAGAGGAACAAGTGAAATTATTTATCTTCATCATCAGAAGTACAGGAATTATACTGAATTTGAGAATTATTGTAATTTTCACAAGTCATTGTTTTATATCTTTATGTAATTATTTAAAACAAGATTTTTCAAATTATCATATTGTATAGCTAATGCATATGTTCTTTTCCATATGCAGTTATTAGAGGGTGATGTCCTTTTTTCCTTCTTTTGAAGAGGAAAGTGAATTTTGTCAGTTATGATTATGTCTCCATCTAGTGGTGGAAATATATTTCAAGTACTTGGACAATAAGGAAACATCTTATCCTTATTTCCTATATTTCCACACTGTGAGACATCTGCAGTGCTGAATAAATAAGAATTACTGTGGTTGTTATTGGGTACATATCATTAGGGTCTCCACAATTTCTCTTGCTGTTATAAGGGAGGAAATACTATTTTCTGCTGAGTGATATCTTTATTTAAATTTTACTTTCTTCCATTCAAATAGTAGCATCAAGTTTTTGAAATATTCACAAGGTGTTTCCCTAAAATATGTAAAATTCTAATCTAAAAACATATAGTAAAGATGCTGGCACTTCTTATTTATGTGATGAAGTCAATTAGGTATATGGCCATTGTATCAGCTCTGCCTTGTCCTAACCTTTAGAGCTAAGGTTTGTTATTAACACTTTTCTTAAAAATAAAAAGTTCCAGGTATAAAATTTAAATACTTTTGTAATGACTCTCCCTCATTTACCAACTGAATCTTTCTGAGCCTTCATTTCTTTACCCATAACAATGTAAATAAACACTTGACAAACCTACAGTACTTCCTGCATTTACACACACGTCCTCAACCCTTCCTACAACTTTGCCAGGGGGGTAGGAAAGGTGTTTATGACTCTGTCTTATGATGAAGAAAATGTGGTGCAAAGAGGTCTTATAACTTATCCAACCTCAATAAACAGGTAATGGCAGAGATGGAAATTTATGGTAGATTTCCAGATTCAAAATTCAGTACTTTTTACAAGACCTCTCCCCACTTGACAATTATAATGACTAAGTGAAATAATATTCATACAAATGCTTAAGCCCAATAGGAACATAAGTTATTGTAAAATTACATAATAAAGAGAATGATGAGGTCCCTGAATGTAAGAAGGTTATGGGCAGATAAGATAGAAAAATACTTCATAAAAGTATATATGTCAAGTTGAATTGAACTGACCATTAAAATTAAAAAATCTCCAGAAATTTGAGAAGCTTTTAATACATATAATTTATACAAATATATATTTTTCTACCACCCCACTCTTTTCCTATAACCATCTTCTTAAAATTCTGTTGCGTGGATTACTGGTAGGTTAAGATTTCTGCCATAAATTGGAAGAGTGACTAGGAGAAGATGCTATATAGCTCAGTAGATATTTGTTTATAATAGAAAAAAGAAAGAAAGAAAGAACAAAAGAAAGAACAAAAGAAAGAAAGAAGGAAGAAAGAAAGAAAAGAAAGAAAGAAGAGAAGAGAAAAAGAAAAAGAAAAAGAAAAGGAAACAAGCTAAGTGTTGATTGTATATATAAGGCACTGTATGTAAGAAGTGTGCATGTGGGGACTGGAGGCTGGCTGTAGAGAAGAGTAAGGTCAGGTTCTTTCTCTTGAAAAAGTTCTTGTTTCCTTCCTCCTATACTTCCCTTTCACATTTCACTCTATTCCCATCAAGGGAATTGTGACTTATATACAAGTATGTGACAATAGAAATGGAGGAGAGAGATAAAAGCTGAGTCACATCTTTTTCTGTTCCCATCAAGTTTCATGGGAACAACTAGTCTGAACAGCTAGTCTCCAAATTCACTTGGAGGTCCTTGTACTTAGTGGTACCTTAGGAACCTGCTGTATGTGGTTGTAGAAAAGTAGATTCTGAGTACATACTCCACGTAGAAGGGTAACTGAATTGCAACCTCAATTTCTCTTAACTTCTGCCTCCTGGCCCCCTCCTTCCCACCCCTTGTTCCTTTTAGAGATAATGAGATGCAAAACCCAAAGATCCAATCTCAAGCTCAGTCCTTCTTGTCAGCCATTTCTGAAAACAGAGGGGACTGGAATTACTTGTGGCCCTAATAATCCAACCAGGCATGCTCAAAGCCAATCACAGATTTTTATTTTAGGACTAAAATTGAGTTTGGAAACCTAGACTTTCCTCCTTCCTATCACAGGTAATAAGTACAGGCTAGCTCACATTTTTTCTGCCCTTGGAAAGGTCCCATTATGTCTGGACAAATGACTTCTCAACCAGAAGTTAATATTATCTTGTCTTTCACACATAGGCCAACTCGGAGCATGTTCTCCAGCCCAGAGGAGCTGTTGGTTGTATCTGGAAAGGACATTAACTAGGTGTCAGGAAATCTGGTTCCAGCCCCAGCTGTCCCTGACTTGTGCTCACCTACCTTTCCGGACCTTAATGCCTTCTCTTGCAAATTGAATGAGTTAAACTAAAGACTCTCAAAACTTTCTTCGAGCATTAGTAAGCTGATTCTAGTGTTTAATAGAGAGCTGGAAATGAATCCCTGCCTGACATTTGCTTCAAAAGCCCCTGGTACTGGAGTGAGTCAATTCTCTTAGCAATCCTTGCAGAGAATCTGCTGTAAAAATAACTGAAGCAAGCTTGGTATGAGTTCTTCCAAAACAGGATCCTTCCTTTCCTTTACGTTTAACATTTTATTTGTCAGCAAAGTTAACCTAATTTTTATAAGTTTATAATCTATTATAAACTTCATAAGTTTATAATCTATTTTTATAAGTGCCAAAAGGATAGACTCAAGTTCAGGGATGTCTTTATCTGACTTTGGAGAATCACTGTCATCATTGCTGCTTTTCCTCTTTCTTAATAAACTCTAAATTAAATTTTAAAATTACATGTAAATCACAGATATTTGATTGCATTTAGCTTTTTTCCAATATCAGCTGAATTTTTTCTTTAAGGGCTCTTCTAGATTCCCTCTCTGAAAGAGGAGTCACCTGTGGAATGAAACATGGCCCTCTGCTCTCAATTTGGCAACAGGCCCATCAAGTCTGTCATGCTTAGTACTGGGGCTGCCTCGCTCCTAAAACCTGCCCTTACTCCTTACTACTTGCCCCTCGAGGGATCCTGGATCCTTCTGGATGGAGAGAGGTTTCCTAAGATCCTGATATAGGAATCAGGCACGCAAATAAATCACACCCCTGCTGTGCTCCTAAAGTTTCTCAAATTCCTATCATGCCCCCTGCCCCCAATTCTCTCTGTATCCTCTTTAGGTAAATTGTCTAAAAAATTATCCAGAGTCCCAAATTTTCCAAATGATTCATTTTTTTGCAGAAAGCAGCAAAAAGTTCCTTCTTCCTTAAGGGAAGTCTGGAGCAACTCAATTGCATTAGTTACCAGCTAAGTGTCTCTAGGGATTTTCTTTAAGCAAAGAGGAATGGGGTACCTCTAACTACTGAAGTCTCCAGCTAGGAGGTCAACTGGAGGCCCTTTCAGTCCTGCACTGCATAAGCCCTCTGGGAGACCCCACCCCTTGTGGAGCTACAGGCAAGTGTGAGACTTCAAAGCTCCTACAGCTCTTGCCTCCTCCTCACAGAAGAGTCCCCTGCCTCTGCATCCCATTCTGCTCTGGCTCCAGATCCTGAGGCTGTCCCTGAGTGGTCCAATGACAGGTTCCCAAGGGTGCCACCACTCCTTCCTGATCCCCCACCCCCATTTGCAAAGTTTTGTTTCTTATGCTGTTTACTAGATGTTTATTTTATCATTCTCTATGTATCTTTGTATATCTGAATTACTTAATGATAATCAAAAAAATTTCAGAGGATTGGATCTATTTTGTCACCTTCTACCTTAGTGAATTGAAACATTGCTTCTATGAGGAGATACTATTTCTTACTGAGCTTTTTCTAGTGCTATATTTTCTTACCAGCTTAATAGAGAAAACTTTAAAAATAGCTACTAGTTTAGGGATCATTTATGTACTTAACTAATTAACAGGAATCTTGAGTCAAATAAAAACAATAAAATTTCATTTTAAAGAAATTGAACTTAATACATACAAGTTTTTAATAAACTTTTAGAAAGCTCTCTTGTGTTCTTTTCAATAGATACTTATTCCACACTGTATTCGGCGGGTGTTGCATTAGGAGTCTTAGAGTGTACAAATTGAAATAACATGCTCCATGCCATTTAAGTAACTTATAATCAAATAAGGAGATAATAAATTCATGCACTAGCATCTAACATTATTTTTGGAACAAAGCATGGGATAAATATACTTTCATCAAGAGTTAAAAGCTATGATTCTGGAAATTGAGAGGGGGTATGATGCTCTTCTTAATACTCCGCGTACATCAAGGTGATATGGTAGATGGGACTGACTTTTGCACCTTCTCATCCCATACAAAATAATTAGAAAAACTGGGTACAATAAGTGCAAATTAGCTTTGAAAATACATAGCTGAACTTGGAGTTAAGAACGAGAGATCCCTAGGTAGAAGAAATGAATAGAATATTCAAAATCAATGTAGTGAGCAAGAGCTAAACCCAGTGACCCATAGAGGAGATAGAATGAAGTAAATCCCTATGGGGACCATGGTTTTAACACTTACCAGGATTCTGGACTTGAGCCCAAAATCCCAGACAACACTGGCACCTAGAACTGGGCCCTTTCATACATCTGAGAGCCAGTCTATAAAATGGAAAGTAGAATACCCTGCCCACCAAGTGAGTGAGGCAGCAAAGAAGCAAAAGGGAGGAAAAAAAGAAATAGAAAACCTGCCTCTAAACCTTAGAGTGCCGTATGAATTTGCATTTTCTTGTCTATATGGAAAACCCCAACTGATAAATTCTTATAAACACTGAAACCCGTGGGGCCTTGGCAAAGTCAAATATGCTCCTGTCCCACAGGGAAACCACAAAGTAGTACACTGCATTACTGTGGAAACAACTCCCACTGAAGAAGAGTTCCTAGTAAAAATGTATGACTCACTAGAGGAGACAAAGAACTAGGGGTGAGGGTGGTGGGGGGGGGGAGGGAGAGAGGGAAAGCAAGAGAGAGAGAGAGAGAGAGAGAAAGAGAGAGAGAGAGAGCGAGAGAGAGCAATGAACTAGAGAAATCCCATGTATTGTCTATCCCAGATAATAGAAAAATGTGAGCATGCCCTAAGCTAAGAATATTTATGATGTTCAATGAGAGGTAAGGAGTAGAAATTGTATTGCAAGAACAAGACATAATGAAGAGGATCAGACATGTTTAAAAAAGAGCAAAACAGAAATTCTAAAAATTAAAAATATAATAATTCGTACTTCCATATCTGGCCAGAGAGAATAACTAGTACCAGACTTACGCTGCTACATAAACAACAAGTAAGTTGAATAAAATATAGAGAACAATTGTTTTTAGACATTAAATTACAGCCTGAGAAAACAGGAACAAATTAGCTGACCCCTACAATTGCTCTGGCTTCTATGTGGTGACATATTTTGGATCACAACAGAGAGAGGGAACGCCCAAGCAGAGCACAGTTAGCTCAGAGAATTTAAGAGAAGAAGTCAGGGTTCAGGGAGGTTGAAGTGACAGGATTTTTCTGAGAAGAGTGAAGAGAGCACACACAGAAAGAGCTCCATAAATTCCCTAAGCATCACCTTGCATCAGACATTGTAGAAGAAGCAACATAGGACTGTGATCCTTGAGAGAAGGGAAAGGGACAAGGTGAGCTTCCCCACAGGAACAGCTTGCTACCTGGAGATGGTTGCCAGGCTACAGTACTGGGAGCCAGCAGTCTCACTGGTTGACAGGCAGAGACTGGAGTTTGGTGTGGGCAAGGCAGCTAGGATTTGCAGGGTCAAGTATCAGACAGAAAAAGAGCTGCAAAGAAATCTACAGAGGGGTACTCTCAAGTATTTGGCTGAGTGCTAGCTACACATGTATAACAAATTATCTGAGACCAGAGAAACAACACCAGAAAGACAAAGGCAGAACATTCTCGAAGCTCAACAGACTGGGGATAATTTGTGTTCTCACTGGAAAAACCTCAACACATGGGCCATCAGGTAGAAACCTGAAAGTGTATTATTGCCTTACCGTTAAGGACAAATTAACTTGAGTAAAGACTGTTCTGAATCAAGTTAACAAACTTTAGGAACAGGGAAAAAAAGAAAAACCAAAAAACTAATGTTTCTTTTTAGGATTTTTTTTATTGTGGTAAAATATACATGACACAAGATTTACCATTTTAACCACATTTAAGTGTACAATTCAGTGGCATTGTACACACACATTCACCATATTGTGTGACTGTTACCAAACTCAGGTTCAGCTGCTTGCCACTCAAAAGCCAATAATCAAGGGGCAAGTGTTGGTAGAAAGGAAAGTTGTTTTATTCAGAAAAGCTGGCAACCTAGGGAGTAGGTGGACTCATGTCCCTAGACCAAAGATTCTGCTCAACCATGACCATTTTTAAAGGGAAGGAGGGGGAAGAATCTCAGTGAATCATCAAGGCAGGCGGTCAAGATCTGCATCATCTTCCATTGTGTACAGGCTGGCTGACTCCTCATGATCTTTCTTCAGATGTCTCATCTGAGTGGTCTGCCTGCAGGATTGCTAAGGTGGCTGCTGGGGGTAGAGAGAACTACTTAATTCTTCATTCCTACTTCTTTTAATCTAGGGAAAAAATCAGCAGGTTAGGAAAAGTATTGTGTGCATTTAGTAGAGCATAAGTCAGGAGTTAGGGTAAATGTTACCTATTGATCTCAGGGTTTTTTTTTTAAATGCTTTTAAAATTTTTTTATTGGAGTATAGTTGATTTACAATGTTGTGTTAGTTTCTGCTGTATAGCAAAGTGAATCAGTTATACATATACTTTTTAAAATATTCTTTCCTATATAGGTCATTACAGAGTATTGAGTAGAGTTCCCTGTGCTATACAGTAGGTCTTTATTAGTTATCTGTTTTATATATAGTAGTGTGTATATGTCAATCCCAGTTTTATAATTAAGGTTTAAGGGGAACAGAAATGGAAAATGTCAACATGGGTCTGTAGCATCTCTTTGCTGACAGTTTCAGTTGCCCACTTACATACATGGGCAGAGCAAGCTACAATTATTTTGATGCCCACAAAAATATAGATTATTATGAACAATAAGGTTAATTTCATTCTCTTGAGGTCAGTTCTTGGCATTTTGCTAGCCATAGATGGAGTGGCTTATGTCATGGTTAGAGTCTGGTCATCATGCAGTTAGCTTTTTTCATCTTATGGCAGTTACAGTATCTGTAAAACAACTCAAGAATGTGCAGAGTCTGTGACTCTATTGTCCTAATTATTAACTGCTTGAGCCTGCTGTTTTGTGAGTCTGGGGGGCCTGGGAGACTTCAGCTTTTCTACAAACAAGAGACAGGGGATATAGAGGGATCTTTTTACTTGGGGAAGGAGCTGCACGTTTCTGCTCAGTTCCATAACTATCACCACTATCCATTTTTAGAAAATATTCATCATCCCAAACTGAAACTCTGTACCCATTAAACAATAACTCCCCATTCTCCCTTCCCTCTAGCCCTTGGTAACCTCTATTCTATATTCTGTCTCTATGAAGTTGCCTATTCTAGGTACATCATATAAGTGGAATCATACAGTATTTGTCTTCTCATGTGTAGCATTTTCACTTAGCATAATGTCTTCAAGGTTCATCCATTGTGGCATGTTTCGGAATTCCATTCTTTCTTAAGGCTGTATAATACTCTGTTGTATGTATACACTGCTTTTTAAAAATATCATTTTCTGTTAATGACCATTTGGATTGTTTCCACATTTTGGCTATGGTGAATAATACTGCAATAAACATTGGTGTACAAATGTATATTGGAGTTCCTGTTTTCAATTTTTTGGGGGGTGTGTCCCTAGAAGTGGAATTTCTACATCCTATGATAATTCTATGTTTACTTTTTTGAGGAACTGCCAAACTGTTTTCCACAGGGGCTGTACCATTTTTCATCATCATCAGCAATGCATAAGGGTTCCGTTTTCTTCACATTCTTCTTAAAAACTACTTAAGTCAATTTAATTTTTAAATCTTCCCATCGCAGCTGGTTGAAAATTCCTCTTCATTTCTTCCTGTACCCTCCACACCCACCCCAGGGCTGTATTGAAGTCCAAGGGAGACAGGGTGTAGGGGTTTGGGCCCTTATGTCACTGAAATGTTCTTTGCTGCTGACTGATACCTTCAAGGTTGGCAGCTTTCTGTCACTTCCACCACCTTTACGACATGGGGCATTCTTGGAAGGCAGGGAATCCCAGGGTCTATAAGTTCTTCTCCCTATATATAGCATGCAGACATTTCCCTCTGAGGTCGCACAAGACCCCAGCATTATCAGAAAGCCCATCGTGGTGCCTGGTACTCTGAAATGCACAGATCCTCTCTTTCAATCTCTAGACTTCATTTTGCTCTCTGGGAGCAAGTTTCATCCCCTCCTTTTGTTTCTTCCAAATCCCCAGTTTCTCTTAAAAAATTTGCAAACTTTACACCTTCAAATGAAAGACCGGAAATCCTGCATATAACTTCTGCTTTCCTGCCAACCACATACTTTCCCAGAAGCAAAGAAACCCAGGGTCAGTCCGTTACCTGATCAATTGAATAGGGGAAGGAAATAGGGAGATTTGGGGGATGGGGGCATCATTAATACTTCAAAGTATTATCCAGACAAATAAACATTTAGATTTAAAACAAAAATAAACACTTATACATACTCATGGAGAAAATTTGAGAAATTCAGTAAATAGAAAGAAAAAATACAAATTATTTATAATCATAGCACCTAAAGTTAACATTTTGAAAAATAATCTTCCAATCTTTTCTCTAAACATAGAAATGTGCTTTACAATTTTAAGTTCATACAGTATATATGTTACCTTTCAACATATTAGTCACCGTTTCTTAAATAAATAAATAAAATACGTTAAGCTTCTATTTCACATGATTTCCAGAAATCTAGTGCCCTATCTACTAGTTCTGAGATTTCTGAATGACAGAGAACCTGCTTCTGGTCATTTATTTTTCACCCACTATTTCTGGTTTTATCTAAACACTATGTGTTGTCCAATATGATAACCACTACCCACATGTGGCTACTTACATTTAAATTAGTTAAATTTAAATAAACTGAAATTTCAGTTCCCCAGTCACACTAGCCACATTGCAAATATTCAATAAGCACATGTGGCTAGTGGCTATTGTATTAACACAGACCTAGAGCATTTCATCACTGCGGAAAGTTTTATCGGACAGCACTGCTCAGGATCAACTAACTCATCTGACTTCTCCCCTGCAACTGCTACCATTTCCTCTCATCACCTAGCTCTCACTCCCACATTCCCCAGAACACCAAAAACACATTGCTGCTGGATGTAAAAAAAAAAAAAAAAAGTATATTTATAAAAGTTTAGTAATTTCAGAGGAATACTATTGCAAAAGATAAGAAAATAACTTAAAACCAAATAATGGGTGTCACTGTTGCTCAAGTTCACTAACCTGCAGGCCCAGTGTATAAATCCAGGCAACTAGTTAACCAACCAACTAGTTAATCAGTTCTGCAACTGATGGGTAAATCATCATCATCTTTTAATCCAAATGTTAACTGGTTTTGAGTATTTATTATTCTCTTCTAATTAAAAACTGTATGTAAATATAAATATATACGATGTAAAGTTAAAAATTAAGATCGGGACTTCCCTGGTGGCGCAGTCGCTAAGAATCCACCTGCCAATGCAGGGGGCACAGGTTCGAGCCCTATTCCGGGAAGATCCCACATGCCGCAGAGCAACTAAGCCTGTGCGCCACAACTACTGAGCCTACACTCTAGAGCCCGCTAGCCACAACTCGCCACAACTAATGAAGCCCGCGTGCCTAGAGCCCGTGCTCCACAACAAGAGAAGCCACCATAATGAGAAGCCCGTGCACCACAACGAAGAGTAGCCCCCACTCCCCACAGCTAGAGAAAGCCCGCGTGCAACAGTGAAGACCCATAGCAGCCAAAAATAAATAAATAAAATAAATAAATTTATTAAAAAAATTAAGATCAAGTATTCTTATGAAATTAGATGTTCATTTTTATTACAAAAGCAACTTTTCCTTAGTCCCTGGCCTGCTGCTATTGTGCTGACCTTCTTTTTCCTTCTCCTCTCTTTCCTGAGTAAGTGCTCCAACTTTCTTTTAGGCTGCCAATGCACAAACTTAAAACTCCTGTTACATAATATGCTGAACAATTTAGCTCCTGATTTCTAAACCTCTACATATATAGACTGGCCCATGGCCTTCTCTTTCAGACCCAGAGAGTCTCCTTTATCAAAATTTCCTAAGCAAAAGAGTAGTTGTTCCCTAAGAATTTTGCCATTCTTCTAAAATGCTGAAGCAGCCACTGGGAAATTTGTTTTTATAACTGACAATTTTTCTTTCTGCTTCATGCTGCTTGTTTCACTTCTCAATATTTCATAAGTATTTTCATAATTATTTTGGTAGATGTCTGTAATATTCCTTGGCTATATCCTTTACTTAGCTATCTGTTGTTGGATACTTAGGTATTTTATTGGCTTGTTTTAATCTTATTACACATGCAGAAATTAGTAAATTTTGCACATACTTATGATGATTTCTCTGACCTAGGTTTTTAGAAGGAGAATTATTTGATCCAGAATAATTTAGCAAATATTCACTACCCTCCCACTGTAGATGAGTTTACAGCCCTATGCTCCACACCACCCACCCCACCTCCATTGATGTTGGGTTTGGCCAAGCTACTTGCTTTGGCCAATGAAACTTTAGTACATGTGACACAAGCAGAAACCTTAAATGTGTTTCAGCAGTTGGGTTTGCCCTCTTGCACTTCAATAATCTGCCATGAAAAGAGCACACTCTGTGTAGCAACTGACCTTCATACTTGGCCCTTGAATCCAGCCCATAGCTTAGTACCAGCCCAGCTGACTCCTTCTAAAGCAGAGCCAGCCGGCTGAGCCCATCCTAGATCAACCAAACTACAGTCTACCTGCAGAAGCATGAGCATGAGAAAAAAATACTGTTTAAAATGGCAATGACTTTTAGGATAGGTAGTTACATATCATTTATTGCAGTGTTAACCAACTAATGTACTTTTCTTATTATGGTTTGCATTCAGTAACAAGGTTTCCAAAATGTTCTAGAGTCAGGAGTTCTAGCTGGAACTTACAGCTCTGATTCTAGAAAACTCAAAGGACAAAACCTTTACCATGACTAAAGAACTTTTTATTATACAACCAAGACCAAAATATAAACTAATCTTACCTAAACGAGACTAACATATTATAACTCAAGACATTAACTTTATAGTTCCAAAATCTTGTGGAATTCAGCTTTTAAACCCCAGGCAAGAGTCACTGTGATGATTTTCAAATGCATATTCTTAAAGGTTTTACCACTGGGGCACAATAGTAACTGTCCACAAGGTAATACCTGGGTAACTTTGCTGCAGGCTCCAGCTGCTCAGCATACACTGACCAAAACTAAACAACTCCAAGCTTAGGAGATCTATAAACAAACATAACATGTGCCTCTTGCAACTATGAAGGAAATAAATATATTTCTATTTTTTCATTAGCCCATGGATCTAATTTTAATGGAAATGAAGGAACTCTAAGGACTGTATCGTCCATTGATTGATTCTAAATGCACTGAAGAGCATGAAGGAAGAAAATGATAAGTTAAAGGTTTTACATTCTCAATTCAAGGTTAATATAGGAACATGAAAAATATTTTGAATGCCATGAAAAATGTTATCTTTTATAGCCAAAGAGTCAAAATTTCTGAAAAACAAACCTACAATCAAATTCTAAGGGTAGCCAAGTTACAGTGTAATAAGAAACATTTATTTTGAAGAAGTTCTAATGAAATTCCCAGAGAAATTATACATGATGATTCTCATCAAGACCCACCTCTATCAGCCCTCATTTCTTCTAGACCTATAACCATTTCTAAATTCTATGAGTTCTCAGGGCTTGGGTAAATGTGTGACCTGGGAGGAGGTACCATATGCATGGAAAGAATTTCAAGTTTTTTCTAATTTATATTCACAGACACCTGGGAAATATGAATGGGAGTGTGTCCTAACACTGTTGGTTCAGGGTGGAAAAAATATAATGTAATATTTTGCCAGATTTCACATTGATGCACTAACAAGAAATGCTGAATTTGACGTATTCACCTAGGCAACTGGGAGTGGCTCTAACAGTTTGCTCCATTGGTTGACTTAAACCTAGACTCAAAGGTGGCCTATGCTGGATAAAATTGAAATGCTAGAATTTCCTTGGTCTATTGTAGAGGAAGGTGTCTAAACACTAAGGACATTTCTGCTTCCAACAAAGACAGAAGAATAGGAACCGGATTTACCCTTCCATCTCTGACAATCAAAAATGGATAAAATATATAAAATAATAATTTGGAAGACATTGGATATCACAGAACAAAGAACAGTGATCCCTGTGAGGTGGAGCGCAATGAACTCCATGAGTTGAGGAGATAATATCGAGTTTCAGGAGACCATGGGACCAAGGATGGTAGAGTTCATAGGACAGAGACAAAGAGGAGAGAAATACACAAAAAGAGAACTCTAGATATCTTAAGAGGGTCACCTTGAGTGTTCAGCTGAGTAACAATCAATATATGCATGTGAGAAAAGTACCTGTCTCCAAGGAAAAATCCACCCCCCAAAATTAGCTGTAACAGGGCCTGCTGTTCACAAAAGGACAGGAACAGTGTCTGTTCTCAAAGGCTTGAATTTTGAACCTCAAAATTCATGGGGCATTATGTAAAGTACCAGAGTGCTTTTAGCCCTGAATTGAGCACTGCTCTGGTCCCATCTAAAAAAACCTTAAAAATAAGATGCAAAAGCATCAAATGGTTTTTAAGTAAGTGAATTGCACCCAAGAACAAAGCTCAAGAATATAAAGAAGTACAAAAATATCTGCCACCCAACAAGGTAAAATTCATGATTTCTAGCATCTAATAAAAAATTACCAGCTATGCAAAAAGCAAGAAAAACAGTCCATAACAAAGAAACAAATCAACTAATTGAAACATACACAGAATTGATGCAGATGTTAGAATGAGCAGACAAGGACAGTAAAACAGTTATTATAATAGCCGTATTTCATATGTACTAAAAGTTAAACAAAGGTATGGAAGGTATTTTTTTAAAAAGACCCAAGCTGAACTGCTGGAGGTGAAAACTATATCTGAAATGAAAAATATAGTGGATAAGATTAACAGTAGATTAAACATTGCAGAAGTGATTAGTAAATATGAAGACAGCAATCACAGCTATCCTAATGAAATACAGAAAAAGGAATAAAAGGGGGACAGAGTATGTTTAAGCTGTGGGATAACTTCAAGTGACCTAATATACATGTAATTTGAGTCTTCAAAGAGGAGAGGAAAGGAGGACAGAAAAGAAATATTTGAAGAAATAATAGTCAGAAATTTTACTAATTTTATGAAAAACATAATGCATATATCAGATAAGCTCAATGAATCCCAAGCACAAGAAATATGGGGAAGAAAACCACACCAAGGCACATCATAATCAAATTACTCAAAACCAATTATAAAAAGAAAATCTTAAAAGTAGTCAGAGACAAACACCTTATGTACAGAGAAATCATGGTAAGGCTGACAGCAGATTTACTGTCAGAGACAATGCAAGCAAGAATATGGCACAGCAATGTCTTTGAAATACTGAAAGAAAAACCATCAATCTAGATTTCTATACCCAGTGAAAATATAGTGAAAAATAAAAGCTTTTTCAGACATACAGAAGCTGCAAAAATTCATCACCAGCAGACTTACACTACAAGAAATATGAAAAGAAATTCTTTAGGCAGAAGGAAAATAGCAAATGGAAATATTGACCTATACAAAGGAATGAAAAGCACCAGAATGGTAATACATTTGTAAATATGTCAGTTTTCTCCTATTATTCAAATACTAAGGGATATTGGAATTCTGAAATGGATTATGTACAAGCTATTCATCTGTCACCTATTACATCCCATGGGAGAATCCAGAGGAAAATACTTTCCCAAGAGTTTGAGAAATACATTGGTGAGAGGAATTTCAAGATTCTTTAAGTCCTCTGTACTACATTTTCTTCGACAGCCGGAGATGACAGTAGGAAATTCTGCCATTTTTCAATGGCAGCATCCTGAAGTGTCTCTTTGAATTCAGTGGGGGTAATTGAATCCTGAAGTGGTAAGGACCAAGTGGTATCTCTTATTCAACAGAGACAAGGTGGTTATTATAATTAAAATCAATGTCAAAGCTGTAATAAGAATGGTTGACCCACAGATGTCCTTGGCTTTGGCTAATTGATTAAGGTTGTCCCTTTAACTGATATAGGTGAATGATGAGTGGAGTTTTTGACTCAGGTCTATTTCAAAGGGAGCTCATGTGGTCCCTGGACACATTTCATAGATATTTTCCAATTCTTGAATGCATAGTTGCAATACACATACTCAACAACTGGCAGAATCCAAATATTGTTTCTTTAATTGGCATATTGAGGGTTATTCTGAAAAGAAAACCAGAGAAATGACTAGTGGAAACCCCTAGAACTACTACTATTATCAAAAGAGTAAACCAAAGCAATCTCACTTTCCTTGAAGAAATTGCAGAGATTAATGCAACCATCAGAGAATTGAAAGAACTGGAGATTATGATTTCTTCATCATCATTCAACTCACCTGTTTGGCCTATGCAGAAGAGAAATGGTCATGAAAAGGATATTGGTTTATTATTAACTTAATAAGATGATGACTCCAGTTGATGGTGCCAGTCAACACAGTCCATCCTATCTGCTATGTAGTTGTTGATCCAGAAAATATTTTTCTTTTTACCTGTTAGTAAAAACCACCAGAAGTAGTTTGCTTTCACCTGGAAATGCCATCGATACACCTTTTCTGTTCTACTTATTATTACATCAACTCTCAATCCTTCTGTCTTAACCTAGTCCGTAGGGATCTTGATCATCTCTCCATTCCAAAGAATATTACAGCCCTGTGGCATAACTTAGGAACAAAGAGAAAGCTAGGAGGATAGTGGTAGAAGGCAAGGCTCGGAAGATTGGCAAGGGCCAGACAATTCAGCTTCTTTTAGAGGATTTCAAGAATGTTAAGGATTTTGGTCTTTAGATTAAACACAATGGGAAGTCTTTAAAGATTTTAAAGCTTGAGGGATTGATAAAAGATGGCAACATTCTTTTAAAATTGTTATTCAATAACAATAAGAAACTTATTCTAGCTGAGAAGAACATGAGAATTGCATTTTGAAGAGACCACTCAGTATCTTGTCAAAAATGGATTAGAATGGTGAAGCACAGGAACTGAGGGGAAATTAATTAAATGACTAGTATGTTAATTCAGGTTAGAGATGGTGGTGGCTTAGAATATGGTGACAGAAGATATGGAAAATGTGAATTGATAGAAAAGAATAAAGAATAGATGAATCTCAAAGAAGGATTAACTTTTGGAGTGTGAAAAGAGTCCAGTATCATGGATGAATCTGAGATTTTTAAGTTATGCATCTGTCTGTTTTGTGTAACTATTCAATGACATTAGAAATATTGCAGAGAAAAATAAACTTTGGAAGGAGTTTGGTGTTTGACATACTGAGACTGAAGCATACATATGGAGATGTGAAATAAGATATATAGTAGGCTTATTAGGTTTAGTAGACTCTTAGGCTTAGAGAGAGATGTGAACTATATTTAGAATTGTTAAAGTTATGTACATACACTTGGTAATAGATGTATTTGCCTGTAGATATGTAATAGAATGTGAAGAGAGACCAGGCTTGAGTCTTGAGAAAGTCCAACATTTAATTAACAAGTAGAGGAGGAATAATCTGCAGAAATTTTTTTTTTTTAATTATAGAAAGTTAGTATGGCCAGAGAGCTAGGTAGAAAACCAGTAAATAATACTACCCATGGAAACCAGCGGGATTGTTCCAAGAAGAAAAGTGAGGTTAATAATGTCAAAATCTGCCAAGAACTGAAAAGTGTCCATTGGGTTTGGTAGTATGGAGGTGATTGCTAACCTCAGAGGCCAAATTAAAGAAGATTGAACATCAGTCAAAGTGTTGAAAAGAACAGGGAATCTATAACTCTTTTAAGAGGTTAAAACATTTGGCTCTGAAAGTGAGGAGAAAGGTGGAAAGTGAGGTGATAGCCAGAATGGGGTCTGAGTATTGAGGTAAAAAATAGACTTTAAAACATATTTATGCATGTTTAAATGTCATTGGGAATGATCCAATGTTAGGAATCACTTTAACATGCAGAAAAGAGAGAGGAATTATTTGGTTGTGTAATGTTTATGAAAAATCAGGAAAGAGTAGAATCCAAGACTCAGGTGAAAAGATTGACCTTAAATAGGAGTAGAGACAAGAGAGAAGGAAAAGATGAGTGCAGATGGAGGTTCATAGAACTGGTAGCAGGAAATTGGGAAAATGTATTTCTGATGGCTTCCAAGTGAGAAAGCAGGAAAGAGGCAGTATGTTTGGAAGGGTGAGGGGTATAAAGAAGATACAAAGTAATCACTGAGAAAGTGAATTAAGAAGAAAAAAATAATTGTAAGGTTGCTATGCAAGGTGGAAAACCGATTTGAAATTGGTTACCCTAAATTTATCTGCCATTGCAACCTGCAGTTGAAGGAGAACATTCAGAGAAAGAGGAAAATAGGGCTGATCCAGGTTTGGGGCTTTCTAAACACTTAAAATAAGAAAGCGAAGAGGCAAAGGAGCATTTGTTATTGGCAGGAGTGCTATTGAATTTGAGCTTTGTAATCTCTAGACTGATTAAGGAACTGGAGAAAGAGTGGGCAAGTGGATTAGGAGAATAGGGAAGGGCAACAGAAAGTCCTGATGAGGTCAAACAAAGGTCAAGAGTGAAATAAGTAAGCTGAATATAGAGGAGATTATGGACAGAGAACAGGATGTTCGAATTAGCAATTTTGTGTGCAATATTGAGGTGCAGTATTATGATGTAACAAGGTCTAGTGTATTACCAAGGAAGTAATTTGTTGGGAGAATCTACTTGAAACCACACTAAATTTTAACCTCACTCTTCAAAGTCAATATAATGACAATTATCATTTTTAACCCTGACATTTGGGGTTTATATTATAAAAATATAATAAATCCACTAGGGATAGCTCTGCATGGTCAATCTCTGAATCCATTCTCATAGACTTCATTTACATGTCTTCACCTGCTAGCAACTGTAAAATTTTATATTTAGAGGGCATACTTCCTCTCCATGGCATTCAAATTTCTCTTACCCATTTACCAGAGTTTCCTAAGTCTGTGGTTTCACAACCTTGGCTGATCATCAGTATCACCTGTGGAGTTTTTTAAATTCATAAATTCCCAGCCTGCCCAAGGTTAACCAGATTCAGTAGTTCTCAGGTGGGGTGTGGGAATCTGTATATTAAACAAAAGCTACCCAAGTAATTCTGACAATTCGCCAGGGATGGCAACCATTGCCCTGTGGGATGGGGGAAGTATTCTGCCTCTGACTTATCAACTCCTCAATACAAACTTCTGGAGCTAGACATGTCAAGGGAACCAGGTGGAATTCCACAGACTTTAAAATAATGGAGCCAAAATTTACATTTCATGGAGCTAATTTATGTATTTTGAATAATTTAAAATATTAAGACATTCTGTAATTTTGCCTTCTGGTTGTCTTTAAGTAAGGGGAAGGGGATATTTCACAATTTCTCTATTATAAGAGTAATACCCAGATAATAATTTTATTGTAACATTACTGTATAATAACAGTGTGATAGACTTTACTGTAAAATGGTATAATTATTTGTGATATCGATTTCAAAGTTTTCTTTTTTAAAATATTCCCCTCCATATCTGATTTTTGGAGACTGAAAAAGGAGAGAGGACTTGGGAAGCTGTTGTAGAAGACTACATTAGAGATAATGGTGATGGAATCTACAAAAGTAGCAAAATGAATCCAAAGAAGACAAAAAGTTGAAAGTGATTTATGAGCTAGTATAGAGACAATTTGGGATTAGGGATAGTTCATTCAGATTTCTACTGGAGTTCTAAAACTAACTTTGTATGAGTTATATCTTTAAGTGCCACAAAGTAGAAAGCGTCTTTATTTTGGTTTAAAGATTGTACCTTTGTCTTATTTCAAATTACACGATTATTCCTAATATTAGCTTATTTTTTTAACCAAAAACAGAGACTTAAAACCAACTTTCAAAGTTGCCACAAACACTCTTAACTCTTCCAATTTAAGAAGGACCAGAAAAAGAAGAATTGAGAAACAAGTGCAATGTACCTTGGTTCCTATTTCCTATGGGAAGTCTTATGAGAGTTTAAGCTAAAACCCGTGGGGGAAAGGAGGAAGTGAACTTAATTATGCAAGTCAGATCACCAGAGAACAGCTAGAATAAAACAGTAACAAGACTCACCAACTCCAGGTGGAGGAAATTAAACCCTTTTAAAGTCCACATGTAAGGAAATAGAGTTCAACACTACAGGGAAGCATATGCATGATCTATGAGGTTGTGCTTAAGTTAAACTCATTTTATTTTTACCTTAATCCTTACAAAATTATTATTCCTTTCAATTGATAGTTCATTCTAAACAGAAGCATGACTTTGGCTCTCTGGGTGACTTGGAAGAATTACTTATGGCTTGTGTATAAAATGTGTGATTGATATGAAGTAAGAATGAACAGCCAGAGCTAGTTGAAAGGATGAGGATCCAAAATAATATTGACCTAGGAATAGTTTAGGCCAAATGAAGCATGAAGAATATTGTAAATATAACTATAAATACTGGTACTTAATTTTTAAAGCATCTCCAAATGTTCAAATGTATAAGTTCAGTATGGGAACTAACATGACTTAAGAGCAGCACATATTAACTTCAGGATTGTATCCAACTGCGAGTGAAGACAATGGTACTAGAACTTGAATCCATAATATCATTAATTAAAGAAGCAAAATACTTGCCTTATATAAGAGAAAGACATAGCTGGTGTCAAATATGTGAAGTAGCATTAGATTCATTCTGTGTAGTTCCAAGTGGCAGGACTCAGAAAGGCCAATGGGTGAAAAGAGCAAGTAAGCAAATTTTGTCTGTCTGCCAAAATAAGTAAGAAGAGAATGGCTTAACAAATTTCAAGCCAAGAGGGAACTAGTAAAGCTTTTTGGGGATAATACTAACACAGAAAGTCTTGCATAAGGTATAAGAATAAAACGTTCAGCGGCCTTCAAAAATTGTTCAAATATTGGTGCTAAACTGACTACATGCAAACAATCACCTGGGAGATCATTAAAAACAAAAGTTCTAGATTCTTCACCTGGGGCTTCTAAGTTATTTGGACTTAATTGGATTGTGGCACAGGAATCCGGATCTTTAACATGCTCTTGGGTGATTGTGATGAACAGCCATGTTTGGAAACCACTGAATCATATTTTTTCCAAAAGTCTATTTCAGCTCTTAAATTCTATAATTCCAAATACTTAAAAAAGATCATACTATTGGCCAAATGATCTAATGAGATATTCAGTGAGGTTAAGATTTAATTTATATTTATTAATTTGTCATTGGTTAACATATATGAATGTCCTAAATAAACATGACCTGAAAGAGAATTTGGAAGAATTAAGAAGCAAAACCAAACACTAGTTTTTTTTTTGCTATCTAGTCATTCCACTAGATCATTTAAGAACATAGATGTTTGTTAGATGTCGTGGAAGCCTTGGAGTCAAATATAATACTCCTTTGCAATCCTGCAGAAAGCACCAGTCTTTCTTAGTTTGATGTAGGGGTTTTCCAAAAGGGAGCAAGGGATCTTTTGTCCAAATAGTCAACTGTATTGTCTACTATCGCTGCTCATTTAAAAAACATATTAGAAAGAAAGCTGTTATGATTAAAAGTTTCACAAAGCACAAATGTTCTTTAGTCAGCATGAACATAAGCCAGTAACACTTAGAAATTGTTTCTGCAATATCTGTTTTCTACTCCTGGATTCTTGTCCCACTGTGTGTACTCAAACATGTGGCAACCAGGACCTTGGACAGTAATTTGTTTCCTCAGAACAAGGATACCTGAACTGAAAAGGCTGGGATAAAAGCAGAGTCTTATGGGTGAGGCCGTAGACCTATTTTCAATAGTTCAGTCCTGAAAGTGCTAAGAGACTTAAAAATCATAACACACAAGAGTTGAAACAGCCCTTAAACAGTATAGAGTGCAACCCCCTTTAAAAACAAGAAAACAGATCCAGAGAAGGACTGTGACTTGACCTAATTCTTTCCCTTAGATAGTAATAGAACTGGGACTGGAATCTGAATCTCCAGTCTCAGGCCTGTTGAAAAATAAAATCCAAGATGCCACTCTGAGGAAAAGGAGCCCCATATAAATGGAGAAGTCGTGATGGGAGATGTAATTAACACTTGATATGCTCTGTGCTGACAACCAGAACTGGATAGTGATTTGCTCTGCATGCAGAAGGCAGGTAAATAGGATGACAATAAGGGGCAATCAATAATTGTGGTAATTTAAAAGCCAGCCAAAGAAAAGAACTGCAGGCTAAATTCAGGTTATTGGGATGAAAATTTAATCTGGGATCTCTGGATTAGCATTTATAAAATATTCATAAATAGAACATGAGAAATAGAAAGAGAACCAGAAACGTAAGAGTACAAAGAATACAATCCTGCAAAGAAAGAGAATTAGATGCATACAACACACTGTGGATTCTTTGGGGCTGGAGTGGGAGAGATAACATCTAGAGAGAAAGCATTGGAGTTCCCTGTACCACCACAGTAGTATCACACCATTCACACTAAAATACAGTTCTAGAGCAATTTTAAAATTAAAAATGAGGTAAATGTTAGAAGGATCTTCAAATAAATTAGTGTCTAGGCGGGAATATTAAGAAAGAATATTCTAGAAGGAAGTTAGGATTTTGATTCACCTATCAAATTGGAAAACAATCAGGTATTATAAAATGAGACTTTGTAGAAATGCTACAAACCTAAAACTTAACCAGCTCTCATTCAATCTTTTTGGATAGGAGTGTGGAGTCATAGTTAAATTGGATAAATGGTTAAGTAAATTTTGGAATATGTTTGGTGAATATTATGTGACTATTAAAGTGACACATATGAAAATTTTAGAAATAATTCTTTTAAATGTAAGGCCTAGGATAAGTGAAACATATATCACAGGTTTATTGTGAGGATTAAAATAAATAATTGATGATAGTAATTTTAAACAGTAAAATGGCATTAAATATAAAATATCATTATTATGACTACAGGAAAAATATTTTGCATTTGGATAAAGATTTTAAAAGACCATAGAATATATATAGCTGTTTTTTTAAGAAGAATGGTCCTAATTTTTCATAAAATTGTTCAAATAATAAGCTTTTGTTTTAAACAGTTAAATTAAATTCTTTACCAAAAGTGAGAACTCACATATAATGTAAACTTCAGGGGCTTCATAGATGGAAATTAATGGATAAAATTTAGTTTTATCAAACCATAAAAGCTTTAGGAGGAAACACTCAAAGAAATCATGTACTGCACTTATAATGATCTTATCGAAAGTGAAGGAATTGTAGAATTTTTTAGTGAAACATTTTCACAGTATAGAATTAGAAAGTGGACCAGATAGCTAATGACTGGGACAACAAAGTTGACCCCCAAACTCCAAACTGGTTTGGAAAATCTGCCAAATAAATGACAAGATCCAGAGTTTTGTGTGGGATAAATGGCAACTTCCCAAACAGGTGGTGTCAGAATCACAAGGAAAGAAGTCTGTATGCATTCTTGATTTAGCTAAAAGAAGTCTTCTGTCCTCATCTCACCTGAATCCTACCACAGTTAGCACTCAAACAGAAGTATCTGGATTGTCTTAATTCTACCATAAAAACCCTATGCAGCTTGGAGATGACTAAGGACATTCTCTTTTTAAAAATGCTTCTCTAAGTCACAGACATCTTGATGTTTCAAGTTTTTAAAATTACCTGCTTCTTTCATTAGCCCTCATCTTGATTTGTGTTGCCCCAGAAGCAAATCTGAGTACAAGTAGTCTGAAAGGGAGGCAACTCCAGGAAATACTAATAGGAGTATGAGAAGATGAGACATGGAAGGAAGAAACCAAAAGGGAGCATTATCACACTCCAGTCCACTGGGGAACTCCAACAGTGAAGAACCCACCTCAAATTTATCCCAACCGAGGGGCAGAGAGGGTGGGATGCTTCTCCATCAACTCCCAATTTGTCATTAGTTGAGAATTGCTTAGGGGAACATGGCTTTCAAACAGTTCTGACTTGCCCTCTTTGGGCCCAATATTCCTTCATAGTGAGAAAAAAGTCCATAGACAGAGGATCCCAGTGTTTACAGTAAACAGCCTTAGGTGTGTAGAGGTAAAACAACAAGGGGACCTCTAGCTATAGCATCATCTGCTACAGACCTTTTCATATAGGACAAAAGATATCCCTCAAGAAGAGTCTCTGTGCTTCTGCCCTTCTCTCTATATATGAATTTACTCAGAGACCTAATTGTTACTTATCACTTTACACCTTTTCTGTGTTGCAAAATTTTAATCTGTATTTCACATTCTGTCTTTCCCTCAAACCCTGGTTCCACATCCCTGGCTGTTGATAGCATAAATACATTTGGATATCACCATCAACAAGTATCCACAAATATTTTCTGAGCCCTAGCTATGGTGCCAGGCATTGCCTAGGTAGTGGGGATATGCCAATAAATAAACTAAATTTGTCTTCGCAGATTTTAAAGCCTGAAGATGAAGAGAGGTATATAGTCAAACAAACAGGTGATTTTAGGGTGTGAAAAGCCCTGGGATACGGGACAGTCCAGAGTGCTGTGGGAGATGCTGGAGGGGCATACGCCTGGGTGTGAGGAGTCAGGAATGCTCCTTGGAAGAAGTAAGGCCTGAATTGAGACCAAAGGATGAGTAGAAGTTAATGATCCTTGTCAAGGCTGTTTTCCCAAGACTCAGCTCAGGGCCTAGAGCAAATTCCCAATTAATGTTTGCCAAATGTGTGAATAAGGAAAAAACACTTCAGGCAGAGATAAAAATATATAGGGGACTCAGTGTTTTCAGAGAAGTCACTTTACATTTGGGCAAATGGTAGTAACATTGTATGGATAGAAAAGGGATGAATCTCCATCTGAGATGAATAACACTGATAATAAAAGAAAACTATTCATTCCAATAGATAGAAATGTGATTGCAAACTTTTAAAAGTGCATTTCCTTCCTATGCATTATGCACTTCCTTCTAGCTCCAATAACATTGAGAATAGTTAAGCAGTAAAAGAGAAGGATCCCCAGGGGATGTGAGCTCTAAGTTTGAAAGCTGAGAGATGAGTAGTTGTCCAAAAGAGGGAAAGTGGTAATAATTGTGGAAAAGGAGTTGGAAAAATATCCTAGGCAAGGGAATACCTTGTTCAAGGATGAAAGCTCAGAGATTTGGCAACTTAAGGTGGTAAGGCAAGTGATTCAGTAGTGTGGAAGTGAAGACAAGAGCAAAAAGCCCAAAGGACCCTACTCATAAGTCTTACAGGTCTTGTTAAAATATTTGGACTTTACTTGAGGAAAATGATGAGTCAAAGATTTTATATGGAGCCATGTGATCAGTTAGAAGGAAAGAGTGAGGTGTTGAGAAAATCTGACTGGATGGCCACCCAGACAAGGTTTCTCATGGTTACTATTTGTATCTCCACATTCCAAGGTCTAATCTTTGACTTCAGAGTTTCAGATATTGGCTTTCATCAGCATAAGGAGAATGGATTGTTCCTTGGTGGATAGTCTCACACTAACAGAACTTCCAAGGAACTTTTTCTATCAATTATATAAATTTTCCAGTGACCAGTATATTCACGTCTCCTACACGGAATATCACCTCCTTTCTCTGTATCTAAGTCTGGACCTCAGAAAGTTACTTCATAATTTAGAATCAGAGAAAAGAGACAAGTCAAATATATTGAGGGATATTTTACCCCAGCCTGCAGCTCTCAACCCTGACTGTACATTAGAATAATTCAGGGAGGTTTTTTTTTTTAAATTATTGATGTCCCTTTTAGCCCAATTAAATCAGAATCTCCAAGAGTGAGCCCCAATTTACTTTTGTAAACCTCTCACATGATTCTAATGCACAGCCATTGACCTAGGCCCTGGTATAACTTGATGAGACAACTCCTGTACTGAGTAGATGTTCACACCCTGCCAAATTCAGTGTTTGCTCACTGGACAAGACAGGATACATACTGACAACTTGTCTCTGACCCCAGGTTTTCTAGCTTCTGTTGCAAACCACCTCTGTTCCATTGACATATACTTTCTTTTTCACTTTAAAATATTTCAAACATAGACTAGAATAGAAAATAGAATAATGAATAACTGTGAATCCAAAACCAAACTTTGTCAAATCTAACTATTTTGTACATTTGCTTCAGATTTTTTGTAAAATTACAGATATGAATTTTAGTCCCCTATACACCCTTGTCCAATCCAATTTTCCTCCTTCTCTGCTTAGAGGTAACCATGATCGTTAAAGTGGTATTCATTATTTCTAAGCATATCCTTTTACCAAAAATGGATGCATTTTTAAACGGATGCAAAAAAAAGAACTGTTTTGTGTACTTGTAATTTTTATATAAATGGCATCATCCTTCATGTAGCCTGCAATTTTCCATCATTGATCAAGAGTATGTTTTGGAGAATTATTTATTTTAATACATTTAACTTCAATTCAACCATTTTCACTGATGTATAAACTATATGAATTTATATAAATGTAGCTTCCATGCTAGAGTTTCTCTTGGGTATATATCTAGAAGTGGAATTACTGGGTCAATATATATATATGCACCTTTAACTTTCCTTGATGTAACTAAATTATTCTCCAAAGAAGTTCTAATTTAGTCACCGACCAGCCGGGTATGAAAGTTCCATTTGCATCACAGCCTTATCAATGCTAGATATTGTTGCCAATACCAACTTTAAAATTTTGCCAATCTAATAAGTGTAAAATAATATGGGTTTTAATTTGTAATTCCTTTATTACTAGTGAGATTGATCATCTTTTCATATATATTGGCTATACAGTTTTCCTTTGTTAGGAAACAAGAGTCAAATATTTTTATCCAGCATAGAAAAACTTAATGATATTCTTTAGGAGAAAATATTTCAAAAATATGTTCATCAGTGGAAGTGTAGAATAAAATACCCATTTGGTCATGAATTATTACAAATAACAGAATTATAGGAGAAATATATAAATAGTATATTGTCGTATAAAAGCAGAAAGTGGAACAATATGTAATTAAATGCTTTATGAAAGAAAAGGATAGGTATAATACAATGGAAATTATTTAAAGGAAGAATTCCTCTATCTCATTGGCAAAGAAGATTGACCTTTCATTGGTTTTATGAACCCCACATTTTATCTACCAGAAAATTCAGTCTCATTATGGATCAGGTAAATACAGGGGATGTGCACTATCACTTTCAACAAGACGTAGTGCTTCCTAGAAAGGAGAGGAGGTTTCAGTAATACTGAAATCTTTTGGGAGCTAAAACATGTGTAGGTTCATTTTGTTATTCATAGATATTTAAAGCTATCCTTTGGGATCATTTCTAATAACACAAGAATGAGATTTTTGCCTGTTTTGTCTAGCAATTAGAATAATGCCTGGCCCACACCATTTGTTCAATAAGCATTTGTTGGATGGATGAGTGAAAGAATGACAAAGTAAATGAATAAATTGATGCTAACTTGTAAAGATATCATTGTCCTTGCCTGTGATTTCTTTCCAAAAATAAATTCTATCTCTATGTCAGAACCCACAGGAACATGGCTTTTTAATGGCAGCAGAAGGGAACTGTATGTGATAGTGGGGTTGACCAGTTTTCTTGGAGACTCGGCATTTAAAACTCTTAAACCTCTAAGGACTTATAGCCCCTTCAACTATCAGAAAAGCCAAGATAAGTACAAGATAAACTGAATTACACTTAACATGAAGATAGCGTTTGTATGTAGATTTTTCACAAAACAGAAGTCTCTTTAGGAAGTCTTACTATAGAGAAGCAATGGCCACTATGTTTTCAAAGAAACTGCAGCCTAGATACTAGCAGCCTTATTCTCCACCACTGTCCACACCCCTGGAAAGGTAAATGCTACGGCACCATTGTTATCCTTTCATTTTATCAATTCTACAGCAAAACATTAAGTTCCTTGATAACTACTCAAAATTCTTCAAGACTTTCTCTTCTGTAATATGTTAATACTGGTAGAAATAGTTCATAAACAGTAAATACAAACAGTAAATACAATAAATACAGACCCAGGAGAAAAGAACTGAAAGCATGTTAGCCATGAGAAAAGATGTTATGGAAGGAAGAAACCATGTGAGGTATTATTACATGTTGAAACTAGGGAACCAACTTCTGACTCAGTGGAAGAAGTGTCTTTATTTTTCCAAACAGACTTCAATGAAGTGGGAGAATCATGACAAAATTTACTCACAATCAAATGAATTTTTAAGAGTTGAAGAAATTAATGTTATAGGTTAAAGGTTAATGTTAAAGGTCCAAGGAGAGAGTGATGCAATGCAGGAGCAATTCTGAATGAATGCAATAGAAGGGAGAGATAAACAAGCAAACAAGCAACCACCACCACAACAAAACCATTTACTGAGGCTTAAAACAGTTCCAGCATGTGATTGTGCAGTTTGCTCCACTCAAAGCTAAAGTAGAGGCTGAAGTCTGGTCCAAGCCACGTTCCCCAGCACAGGGCTCTTTTTGCCTAGAGTGGTACAAAATATGTTAACACATTTTCATGACTGCTGTTAAACTTTCAAAATCACCAACCAAAGAAGTAGCAAAGGATCCCAAGAGGAAAAACTGCATGTCTAATCACTTTGCACAAGCTCATATTTTATCACTTATTCTACTTCTCAAAGTGTTTTGGAAAGTAAAATTTTAGATGTATGATTTACAGTAGACCAGGGAATTATTATCTATAACTTAAGGTGGCTGAAAATATCCAAGATGCTAAAAGATAAATGGTTACTAAGAGGAGGAGGGAATATGCCTAGATGCAGTTTTGTTCATTAATATTTTCATGCAGTATTTAATATTGTTGCATGAACTGTCCTCTAAAACTTCTGAAGGAAGAAAAATTTTATTTTCTTTTATTTGCTCTATATACAGTGGAACTTGAAATGACTACTAATTACCAGTTAAAATTATAGGTTAACTGGCAAGAATTTATAGACTTTCTGGGAGATTTACAGTTTGGGGAATGACAGATTGTCTAAGTTTCCTATTTGCTGTCACTGCTGATTTTATGGATCTTTGTTCAATAAAAACCAGAATCAAAAGTGAGATTGTATACATTGTGTGCTTTAGTATATTGACTCTATTGTCTTGTGATTACAAGTTGTAGACCCTTTATGAACTTTGACTTTTTCATCTACTTGCTATATGTGCAGGTGTTAGCTATCTATTTCTACCAAATATGTATAAAAATGCCATAATCCCAAATTGTTTTGTATTACCCAATGATCTAAGAAGTTTAAAAAGGAATTTTTCATAATCTCTAGGTCCATGCCAATGGCATTATTTCATTCTTTTTTATGGCTAATATTCCATTGATATACGTACCACATCTTCATTATCCATTCCTCTGTTGATGGATATTTATGCTGCCTCCATGTCTTGGTTATTATAAATAGTGCTTCAATGAACATTGGGATGCATGTATCTTTTTGAAATATGTTTTTTTCTGGATATATGCCCAGTAGTGGGATTTCTGGATCATATGGCAGTTCTATTTTTAGTTTTTTAAGGAATCTCCGTACTGTTCTCCATAGTGGCTATATCAAATTACATTCACCAACAGTGCAAGAAGGTCCCCTTTTCTCCACACCCTCTTCAGCATTTATTGTTTGTAGACTTTTTCATGATGACCATTCTGACTGGTGTGTGGTAATACCTCATTGTAGTTTTGATTTGCATTTCTCTAATAATTAACAATGTTGAGCATATTTTCATGTGCTTTTTGGCCATCTGTATGTCTTCCTTGGAAAAATGTCTGTTTAGGTCTTCTGCCAATTTTTTAATTGGGTTGTTTGTTTTTTGATACTGAGCTGTATGAGCTGTTTGTATATTTTGGAGATTAATCTCTTGTCAGTTGCTTCATTTGCAAATATTTTCTCCCATTCTGTGAGTTATCTTTCCATTTTGTTTATGACTTCCTTTTCTATACAAAAGCTTTTAAGTTTAATTTGGTCCCATTTCTTTATTTTTGTTTTTATTTTCATTACTCTAGATAGTGGATCCAAAAAGATATTTCTGCAATTTATGTCAAAGAGTATTCTGCCTATGTTTTCCTCTAAGAGTTTTATAGTATCCGGTCTTACATTTATGTCTTTAGTCTATTTTGAGTTTATTTTTGTGTGTGGTCTTAGAGGATGTTTTAGTTTCATCCTTTTACATGTAGCTGTCTACTTTTCCCAGCACCATTTATTGAAGGGACTGTCTTTTCTCCATTGTATATTCTTGCCTCCTTTGTTGTAGATTAATTGACCATAGGTGCGTAGGTTTATTTTTGGGCTTTCTATTCTGTTCCATTGATCTATATTTCTGTTTTTGTACCAGTACCATACTGTTTTGATTACTGTAGCTTTGCCATTTGCAGCAACATGGATGGACCTAGAGATTATCATACTAAGTGAAATAAGTCAGACAGAGAAAGACAAATATCACATGATATCACTTATACGTGAAACCTAAAGAAATGATGCAAATGAATTTGTTTACAAAACAGAAACAGACTCACAGACTTCAAAAGCAAACTTATGGTTACCGAAGGGGAAAGGTTGGGGGAGGGATAAATTAGGAGTTTTGGATTAACACATACACAGTATTACATATAAAATAATCAACAAGGACCTACTGTATAACACAGGGAACTCTACTCAATAATCTGTCATAACCTATATAGTAAATGAATCTGAAAAAGAATGGATATATGTATATGTATAACTGAATCACTTTGCTGTATACCTGAAACTAACACAACATTGTAAATCAAATTTACTCCAATATAAAATAAAATTAAATTAAAAAGGAGATCTTTCAAATTGTTTATAAAATTAAGGTTTTATCATGTTTATTGTTGCTGTTGCTTTTTATTGTTTTTGAGTTTAGAGGCATTGCTTTTATTTTAATTTTCAGATCCTATGAACTCAAGTGAACATACTGATTTAGAGCTTTTACAGAGGTGTTAAAATTGCTGTAATAAGCTTATCAACTTTTTATGTATATCAGTATTTTTGTCATGAACAAATTAAAATTTTCACTGGGTTAGTTATACTATTTGTCATATTAATTACTAATTTTACAGATTATAGATTTTGATGGAAATTCAAAACTACTTCACTTGATTACTCTTTGTCTTATTTCCAAAGTTAAGAATAATTCCTTCTACTTCCTCTTAATACACAAACTGAACTCCAACTTATAAAAATTTGCTTAGAATACCAAATACTCTTGGGCTTATAAAGATGCCTTTTTAAACTCATACTTTGTTCTTTGTTCTTTGTAAGCTTGTATATATATTTCAACTAACTACTGATAAACTGTATAATTTGGCACTGTCTTTCCTCAATCTTCAAATCTTCAACAAAAAGTTTAAAAAATATACTTGATTGCTGACTGAATTAGGGAAAGTGATTTTTTGAAAAATAAAATTATGTCTTAAGTGTTTGGAATTTAAATTAGTGTTATCAGTAAATTAGTCTGTTAAAGTTCTTTTTAAAGTGAACTCTCTGCAAGGAACATCAACTGAGGATTTCTTCACATGTCAGGCAGAAATGGGAGACAATGAGCGGTGAGAGTCCTGTGTGTCTTCTTGAAACCAAAGATCTTTGTTTAAATGAAAATTTGGATAAACCCCAAGTAAGAGAAACAAAGGAACCATTAAGAAGGTTGGAGAAGTCTGGAAGGAGTGTGAAAGGACACCTTCCTCCACTACTTACTGTCCCCTCGCTGCTCTTCTTAATCAGGGCTCCTCAGGAGGCAAGATAGGATGCCAAAAAGGACAGCAGTCAGTCTCCTTTCATAGGGCCTTCACGAGGAACATTCAGGGGTTCTGCACTTCTGAAAACTGTAATTGGTCAAGCCTTTGCTTCAGTAACCTATAAACACAGGATCACAGGATATAAGTTAAATATAGAAAAATATGATATGCAAATTCATGAGTTTTGCAGGTAGGTAGATCCAAATGGTAGCAAAATCTCTTCTGCCTTGACTTTAAAGGAATGAAAACAGAAATGGTGATGAAATGAATGTCTATAAAGAGTTAGGTAGCCTGCAAAGCCCCTGTAAATGTCCCTGTCCCCTAGCCTCCTGACCTCCCCACACCATTATCACCACTAGCACCACTACCTGGCCTCAAGGTTCTGAATTAGAAATTGATGTTTGACCACTTTCATGGACTGTTCATTCATTGATTAACATTATGTGATAGAAGTATTCTGAAGCAACTTAGTATAGGAGGCGCTTGTTTTAAACTGACCACTCACTGAAATAATCAAGCAGTTTGGGAGGGGGAAGGAATTGTCCTAGCCAGAATCTAGGCACTGATTCTACTCAGTCTGAAACTACATTCATTCTGCTTTCCAAAAAGGAAAGAACATTCTTCCTTATGTGACTCCTGAATGAACTTATTTAACTATTGAGGTCCAGCATTCCACACACCCAAGCCAGTGTGGAAACTCCCCAAAGGAGCAGTTCCTCTTCTGCTTTTTAAATGAATTGACCATATCTTTTTTCCCCAAGAAATCCCTAGGGATTCTTTCTTTCTTTCACACATTACTTTTTGTTGTATTCAAGAGACCACATTCCAAGCAATGTTAATGTTAATGTTAATTAATTAGATGGTAAAAACATTGCAGTTCTTTTAAAACTCCATATTAATGTCATGATAGGATTAGTGTCATGATAGATTTTTTTTTAACACTATTTATTTTAAGTTGGGAAAAATTAAATTTCATGGAGAATGATTTTCCTCTCTTGTAGTTATCTGGGTGCTCTCTACCATGCCTATACACCCAGTATACATATGTGTTCTTGGCAATACCCCAGGAGGTTTGCGTCCCAGATCCTGTCACCACTGAACATCACAATATGCAGATGTGGTAGCCCCACTCTTATAATGGCAATTGCTCCATGCTGGAACCAGGTGCCCATCCACAACCTATGGTAACCTAAGCGTAAATATAATTTTGTCATAGGAAAGGGGGACTGGAGATTGTTTATGATGACTTGAAATCAATCTCCTTTATAATTCATCAGAAGTTTGAAAGTTCCAAAACTGATCATAGTCATAGATAAATATCTTTGGGTAAATCACAGACTGGGAGGCATTTTGCGAGGGAGTTCTGGGTTGATTTATTCAACAAACTTAGCATGACTTCTTGATCCATCTGCAGTAATGACCCTATAGATTTCTCTATTGTGGATTTTCATATGAATGGATCATATAATGTGTGAAATTTTGTGACTGGTTTCTTTTGCTTAGCATGTTTTCAAGGTTCATCCAACTTGTAACATGTATCAGTACTTCATTCTTTTTATGGCAGAATAATATTCCATTGTATGGGTTGCTTATCCATTCATCAGTTGATTGACATTTGGATTATTCCCACCTTGTGGCTATTAAGAACAATGCTACTGTAAACATTCGTTTACAAGTTTTATTATGAACACATGTTTTCATTTTCTAGGGTATTTACCAAGGAGTGGAATTGCTGGGCTTAATCATTTGAGAAATTCCCAAACTGTTTTCCAAATAACTGCACAATTTTATATTCCCACCAGTGGTGTAAGAGAGTTCTGATTTCTCCATATTTTTAAAACACTTTTGTTATCTGATTTTGTTATTTTAGTCATCCTTGTGAGCCTTGATTTCTGTTCTCCGTGGCTCAAGAAACTTTCAGAATCAAAGCTCAAATTCTCCCACACCTAACTGGCTTCCCTCTTTCTCTTTTATTTTGCCCTGATAATTTCACTTACATATTCTGATTACATATACTATGGTTTTTCTAAATAGATAAATAGATCCATATCCATACATATACACACACACACTCTAGCACTTAGAATTGTTTTCAGTAGAATGATTTGTCTAATTTACCTAGGACATAATATAACTGAAAGTAGAACTTTGTTATTTTGTCCATTTTTTATTGGGACTTTTTTATGATTGATATGTAGGAGTTCTTTACATATTCTGCATAATAATCTTAATTTTAGTTATATGTGTTGTAAATGTCTTATGTAGTTTATCTTAATTTACTCTTAATACTGTCTTTTAATGAACAAAATTCTTAATTTTAATATAGTTGAATTCATCAATCTTTTCCTTTAGGGTTTTCATTTGTATGTCTATTATAAGAAATACTTCTTTACCCCAAGGTCATAAAAATACTGCCATATATTTTCTTTTAAATGTTTTAATGTCTTTCACATTTAAGCCTTTATCCATTTGGAATAGATTTAGTCTGTGAGGTTGGGATTCAATTTCATTATTTCATTATGTGTAACTGACTGTCCTAACAGTATTTATTGAACAGTCCCATCTTTCACCAGTGATCTACAGTGCCACCTGTGTCATATAGCTCTCTTCTATATATGACGTCTTTTTCTTTTTTTCTCATTAATTTGTCTGTGTATTTATAAATACCACACTGTCCTAAATATTAAGAATTTATGTCTTGATACCTAATAGAACAAGTTTCACCAAGTGCTACATTAACTGTTTCTGTCATTTTGCTTTTCTTATATATTTTAGAATTACATTACCAAATTCCTTGAAAACTGTTGTTAACTTTTGACTATAATTGCATTTAATCTATAGATCAGTTTGTAGAGAGCTGATACATTTTCTTTATCAAGTTTTCCTACCCATGGATGGGCTTACTTATCCACTTATTTAGGGCATATTCAACTTCTCTGAATAACATTCTATAATTTTCTTCAAAAAGATTCTTCACATATTTTGCTAAACGTAGTAAGCGTCTTGTCTTCTTTGGATTTAAAATGGGATACTTCTAATAGTTCACCATAAAAGATGGTATTAACTGTAGGTTTTTTGCAAATACCTTTATCTGGCTAAGGGAGTTCCTCTCAATTCTGATTTATTTAAGAGGGTTTTAAAATATATATATAACTTAAATTTTATTAAATACTTTGATTGTGAGTTTATATTTGGTTGATCTTAATCTCTGAAAAATCTGATAGCCTCCATCAAGTATGCTTCCTCTGAAGGAATGTGTTTCCTTCAGTCAGAAGCTGGAGGAACACAATAACCCCCTTTTAGGTTACTCAGCTTAATTCAAGAATTTTAGATGGGGCCTTCCCTGGTGGTCCAGTGGTTAAGAATCGGCCTTCCAGTGCAGGGGACATGGGTTAGATCCCTGGTTGGGGAATTAAGATCCCACATACCGCGGGGCAACTAAGCTCGTGTGCTGCAACTACTGAGCCCACGCTCTCTGGAGCCTGTGTGCCACAAGTAGAGAGGAAAGCACGCCACAACAAAAGATCCAGCATGCCACAGTGAAAATCCCGCATGCCGCGACTAAGACCCATTGCAGCCAAATAAATAAATAAATAAATAAACATTTTTAAAAAAAGAATATTAGATCAAATTATCTACCTTGTGCAAATCCCTACACTCAAACCTTAGTCTCTTGATTTCAGTAAAACTTGACATTTGCTCTCAGGGAACCTGCCTTTTGTGAATGCCTATAATTCACTGTTACAGTTTCAGTTCCATTTAGATTTTTTAAATTGGCCCCACAGGCAAAAACATATGTATTCTGGATTTTGTTTATTAATAATAATTAGAAAATCCTCCCAATGCATACCTAGTGTCTTAACTGTAGTACAGGAGGAAAACCCTGTGCAGCATCCTCATTCCTCCATTGGATTCATATATTTTTTAAATTCAACAAATTTCTATTGAGTGTCCACTATGTACCAGACAATATTCTTGGAACTAGGGGGTTTGGTCATGGAAAAACAGAGAGACAAAAGAAATCCTGCCTTCATGGGTCTTACATTATAAACACAGATAAACAAGATCATTGTAAAATATATAAAGCATTCAATAGGGTTAAGTACTAAGGAGAAAAAATAAATAAATCAAAGGGAATATGAATGGAAAAGTAGGTAAAAAAGTGAGATAGGCTATCCAGGGAAGACCAGACTGAGAAGGTGTCTTAGAGTAAGACTAGAAAGAAATGAGGCAGCTGGCCATTGGGATATTCAGGAGAAGAGTCTTCTGGGCAGAGAACACAAGACACTCTGTCGTCACAGGACCTTAGTTAGAGCATGAAGCGTCTATTCTAGAACAGCAGAAGTCTTTGCGATCAGAGGGGAGAAAGAAAGGGAAGTTAGCAGAAGATGTACTCAAAGAGGTTAAAGGGAACCAGATCATATAGGGCCATATCGTTTTTACTTTGAATGAGACAGGAAATTATTGGAGGGTTTGGAGCAGGAAGAAGTAATTTTTTTTCTGCCAAAGGTTTAAATAGAATCACTGCAAAACACTAGACACTCGGCACACTTACCAGCTGAGAACTTGGGTTTTGGTGTTGGTGAGAGGTGTTTATTTGCAAAAGAATATACTTTGGAAATCCAGGAATGAGCACAAGAGTAAACACCAAATTTATCATGGATTTACCTGTAAAATCAAGAAAATGATACAAGTGCAAGAACACATAGATGAATTACTTTATAACCTGGGTGTATTGTACATAAAGCTTTCTCACTATGGCTCATAATCCAGATACAATAAAAGAAAAGATTGATCAACTTGACTACATAAAAGTAAAAGAAAATGTTTACAAGGCAAAACCAACATAAACAGACATCACTTGCACACCCCTCAGAAGGGCAAAAATTAGGAAGCTGGATAATGTCTAAGACTGGCAGGGATATGGAGACAGAAGAAGCCTGATTCAGCTGTTGGTAGGACTGCAGACCAATGCAGGGGGGCCAATGGTAGCAGTGTGTATGGTCAAATAATACAGGCACACTGTAACCCAGTAACTCTGCTCCGAGGTAAATTTCCCAATGAAATTCTTTTATAATTCCATATGGTACATATATAAGGATGTTCCTAATGGCATCGTAATAGCAGAGAGTTAAAGGCAGTCTAGGTGCCCAACATCACAGGGAGTAGGTAAGTGAAATGTGGTACATGCAGCAGTCAGAAGTAACAGATTAGATGCACATTTAGCAAAATAGGTGGATATTAAAAACATAGTGTTGATTGAAGAAAATAAATAGAACAAGGCCTATAGGATGATAGCATCTATGTAAATTAAAAGCAGATACCCATAAAACTATATATTTTGCGAGAACATATGCAAATAAAGGGATACACATCAAACACATTAGAATGGTTATTTATGGAGAGGAAGAAGAAGCATGAGAGTGAAGAAGGGAAATAAAAGCAAATGTCCCGGAGTCTTCTGAGGCTCACCTATAGGTAATTCTCCTTTCCTCCTAAATGTATGGGAGGATAGCACTTCCCTGCCCCCCTCCACCCTTTACTTGGGCAATGTCATGGGGTTAGTTCTATCTTAAGAATTGTAGGTGGAATTCATGTGTGCCAGTTCTAGACCAGAGCATTTAATTTCCGGAGGGAGATCATCAAGTGCTCTAGTCCCCTACTGCAAATAATCATGAAAGCACACATTGAGAAGAAACTTCCATCAGCCTGGATCTCTGAGTGAATACAAGGAGCTGAGCACTCCTCCAGCTCCTAACCCACTAACATGCATTGGACAGGTAGTTTTAGTGAAAGATATACTTTTGCTGTTTTAAAATTCTGGGATTTGGGGGTGTTTGTTACTACAGCATAGTCCTAGCCTATTCTGATTAATACAGGGAATAATCAATTAAATAAAATCAGAGAAGGGTCTTTCAGGGACCAATGATGCTGAAGAGCATGACTAACTCAAATGTATACACCTGAGCTTTCCCCTACCCCACCCCAAGTGAGATGGAGAAAGAAGACAAGGTAATTGCCTAAGATCACACTGCCTTGAATTAGGGCATGATAAAAACCCTCAAAAGAATGAACAAGAATAAATGCTTCACCAGCCTAGAATTCAATGAAGTTTTCACAGAGTTCCCTGTGCCATTTCCAGAGACAGGATGGAGACTTGTAGGCTGAGGAGTATCGCTACTGGTTTTCTCAAGGATGAAAATCCATCTTATCCTACAAGGGCTGAAGAGTGAATCCAAGTTAGCCTGAAGTTTCACCCCATTCAACCGTAAAAAAATAAATAAACAAAGTCAAAATATTACTGACTAACTGGGAGAAAATATCTGCAAAAACTGATAGAAAAGTGGACAAAAGCATAAACAGAGAATTCACAAAAGAACAAAAAATTAAAATTGCTATTAAACCTATCAAGATATGTTCATACTCATAAAAAGAGAAATGCAAATTCAGAGTACACTGAGATACAATTTCTCACCCATTAGTTCGGCTAAAATTAAAAACTATGATGACAACATATTTGTTTAATGAGACTGTGGGGAAATAGAGTGCTCTTATGCAACCCAGGTAGAAATGTAAATTGATACAACTCTTATTGAGAGAATTTGGCAATATCTAACAAAACAAAATATTTGTTTTCTTTTTAAACCAAGAATCCCACTTCGAGGAATTTGCACTGAAGATGAACTCCCAATAGTAGAAAAATAAATATGTACAAAGTTATTTTTTATAGCATTATACAGAATTGCAAAACATTAAATACAACCTAAATGCCTATATATAGGAAAATGCTTGAATAAACTATGGTGATCTACATGAGGTCCTGTAAGCTATGAAAGAATGAGGAATATCTCTGAACTTATGAATTCCAGCATATCTCTTAAGTGGGGGGAAAAGTGCCTAAACTATGCTTTTTTTATGTAATAAAGAGAGATAAGAAGACATACGCGGTCTGCCCATTTGGGCAAAATTTAAAAGATAGATAAGCCAGAAACTGCTGAAATTGGGTACCCATAAAAAGTGGGTGGAAAGGAAGAGGACAGAGTAGAAGTGGTGGACAAAAGGAACATGTCGCTTATCATATCTTTTTATATAGTTCTGACATTTAAAACTATATTAATGTTTACTGATACAAAAAATAAAAAAATAAAAAAGGATGTGGAAAAAACTAAAATGGAATACAAAGAAAAACAAATACATCTATCTGTATAACATACCCACACTGCAGGGAGGAGGTAATTAATCTACGCAATTTTTGGACAAAGCAATGTTATTTTTATGCTCTCAGGCTAAAGGCAAAACAAAAAAATTTTAAACTATAGGTTTGATTTCCACCATGGTATAGGATTAGCAATTCCAAAACTTCTTTCTGTGTATTCTAAGACTGAATAAATAAGTTAATAGATTGTGGATAATGTGAACTAGGTATCTCACTGTTGGAAAGGGAGTTAGTTACAAATAAGGAAAGAGGGAAGGTTAAAATAACATCCATGGTATTGGCCTTGAGTGTGAAGAACTGATAAGAATTCATGACTTAGACATAAATATGAATAGAAATAGATTTAAATAGGTATAGGGATATATATACAAACATATATTTCCCAGCTCTGCTTTCTGAGAGAGTCTAGAAGCAATGTTACTCCAATGGCAATGAACACACTTAGTATCCAGATCATGGTTTTCAAATACCTTTCCCTACTAAAGGAACCAGATTCTGGTTCCTTTAGAATCTGGAGAAATGGCAAGTTCTAGTGCTGGGTCTGGAAAAACACAAGGTGAGCCTGGGACATCTTGTTTTTCCAGAAAAGAAATGTTCAAAGAATGAGGACAACCAGTCAAAGTGACACAGGAGCTACTTTGAGGGCTCCCCCAGCCATATCAAGGGCAATCAAAATAAATAATGATAGTAATAGATTATGACTCATTAAATAAATGAAGTCTATATTGATATAGATATTGAGTCTGTGTTGATACAAATAAATGGGAGAGAAGGGAAATCTTTTCTTTATAGTACAATGTCAACAATAAATATAGAAGTAATGACTGAATGAGAAAAAAATACAGTTTGGCAACCATCATGGTAATAATCGATTCAGGCAAGAATCATAAAAATACTAAAACTAAAATTAGTGGGTGAAAATTTGATGAAAAATGAGATATCTACATAGTTTTAAAGAATCTCTTCATAAAATGCTTATTCATTACAAAAGGAAAATATTAACTTTACACTAGAACAACTGATCAGACACCACTTTAACTAAGTGATCAAAATTAACACCATCAGTAACAAGACAAATAGATAATATATACCTCCTGATATAATGTACTGAAAAGGACATACTACCCCTTCTGTGATGTTCCTGAAAAAAAATGCATAATCAGAATCTAATCTGATGAAGAAACATCAGACAAAACCAAATTGAGGCAAGTGCTCGCCAGCCTCCAGGATGGCTCTGAGTGATCCCTGCTTCCTGTTATTCTCATCCATGTATAATGCCTTCTCACACTGAAAAGGGCTTATCTGTGTGTCTGTATTAGTCAAGGTTCTCCACAGAGAAAGAGATATAGAGACAGAGACACAGAGACTCATACACACAGAGGGAGAGAGGCAGAGACAGAAAAAGTGACAAAGAAAGAGAGTCAGAGGCAGAAACAGAGATTTATAATAAATAACTGGCTCACACAATTATGGAGGCTCATAATCCCCAAGATCTGCAAGGTGAGTTGGCAAGCTAGCGACCCACAAGAGCCAACAGTGTAGCTCTAGTCCAAAGGCCAGCAGGCTTGAACCTCTGGAAGAGCTGATTTTCAGTTCGAGTCTGAAGGCAACAAAAAAGCCAATGTCCCAGTCTGAGGGTAGTCACACAGGAGGAATTCTCTCTTACTCAAGGAATGGTCAGCCTTTTCTTCTATTCAGACCTTTAACTGATTGGATAAGGCACATTAGGCAGGACAATGTGCTTTACTTAGTCTACTGATATTACATGTTAATTTCAAGGATTCCAGTCCAAGATCATGACCTGGGAAGCTCCTGAACTTACCTCCTCCCATGGACATGCCAAAACACTCATCTCCCTGTCTTTCTCTGAAAGAGGTCTATTTCCATATCTTAAAAGATATAGCCTGAAGGTCAAGCTTCTATTTTAACACATATCTCGAGGTGGATTGCAATCCTCTCCAGAGACCGGGGACACTTGCAGGCACTATCTTCATGTTC
Organism: Eschrichtius robustus; assembly: GCF_028021215.1. Classification (NCBI taxonomy): domain Eukaryota; kingdom Metazoa; phylum Chordata; class Mammalia; order Artiodactyla; family Eschrichtiidae; genus Eschrichtius; species Eschrichtius robustus. The sequence goes on along the minus strand of NW_027175690.1, from coordinate 208,470 downwards.
TCCCCGTGACCAGCACCAGGTTGCCGGCGTCACCCTGGAAGGAGCTTATGTACACATCTGGCATCCTGGCTTTTGCTACGGCCATCCAGGGGATGTACCTCTTGGATAGCCTGGTTCTGGTGGCCAGCGCTGCTTGAGGTCCAGTTCAACAGGACTGTAATGAACAAAGAAACACTTCTTAATCAGCTATCCCTACCCCAACCCTCCAGGCTTAGTCCACAAGGAGCAGACAGAAATGGCCATCTCCTAGTCTTTCCCTAAAAGAGGTCTATTTGCCTGCTTTAAAAGGTGCTGCCCAGTGTCAGGCTTCTAATATAGCAGACATCTATTAGACTGTGATCCTCCCTGGAGACCAGGGACGTTAGCAAGTGTCATCTCCATGTTCTCCCTCTGGCTTGCTTCAGGTCACCAGTGACTACCTGGAATGAGTTTAAACACATGTCTGTCACCCTGGATTTTGTGGCTGCCACCCAGGGGCCTTTTATCACCTGCTTCTGGTGGAAAGCAGGGCTTGTGTTCATGTTACCACAGGCTGTAGCAAACAATGAAACAGTTCTTAACCAGCTATCTCCCCAGGGCTCAGTGCAGGGGGAGCAGACAGAAATGCCCAGCTCCCAGTCTTCCCTTGAAAGAGGTCTACATACACACTTTAACAGCTGATTCCTGAGGTTCCAGCTTCCAATCAGCATGCTTCTAGGTGCTGACTGAGATCCTTCCCTTTGGGACACTGACAGATCTTGACACACCCACATCTATTGGGAGCCTCTGAGAACAAAGAGGTGGCTTGGGCAAAAAGTTTGAGAAACAACCAAGAGCTAGGGCTGGCATGAACAATATGATTCATTTTCTACATAAAACCACTCTGTCAAGACTGGAAGAGGTACCTGTTTTCTCTAATGCACAGAAATCAACAGAGAGAATAAAGAAGACAAAGGAACAGGAATATTTTATAAACAAAAGAATAAGATAAAACTCCAGAAACAGACCTTAATGAAAGGGATATAAGTGATTTACCTGGAAAAGAGTTAAAAATAACGATCATAAAGATGCTCGCTGAGATCAGAAGAACAATGCCTGAACAAAGTGAGAATCTCAACAAAGAAAGAGAAAATATATGAAAGAACAAAACAAAAATCACAGAGTTGAAGAATACAATAACTGATATGAAAAATTCAACAGAGTGGTTCAACATCAGGCTAGATCAAGCAGAAGAAAGGATCAGTAAACTAAAAGCAATTCATGCAATGAGTAAAGAGAAAAAAGAATGGGAAAGAACAAAGAAAAATTAAGGGATCTGTGGAACACCATCAAGTGGATCAATATTCACATTATAGGTGTCCCAGAAAGGAAAAAGTGGGAGAAAGGGACAGAAAGCTTATTCAAAGAAATGATAGCTGAAAACTTCCCTAACCTGGGGAAGAAAACCGACATCCAGATCCAGGGATCCCAGAGAGTTCCAGTTAGATTAATCCAAAGAGACTTATACCAAAATACATCATAACTGAATGGTCAAAAGTTAAAGACAAGGAGAAACACTTAAAAGCAGAAAGAGAAAAGCAATGTATTATGTATAAGGGAACCCTCGTAAGACTAGCAGCAGATTTTTCAGCAGAAACTTTGCAGGCCAGAAAGGAATGGCATGATATATTCAATGGCTGATTAAGAATATTGTGTCCAACAAAGTTGTCCTTGAGAATTTAAGGAGAAATGAAAAGTTTTCCAGATAAGTAAAAGTGGAAGAAATTCATCACCACAAGAACAGCGTTATAAGAAATGTTAAAGGGACTTTCTCAACCTGAAATAAAAGGGTGCAAATTAGTAACAGAAAAACATATAAAGGTATCAATCTCACTGGAAAAGATAAATATCTAATTAAATTCAGAATACTCTAATGTTGTAATGGTGGTGGATAAATCACTTATAAATCTAGTATGAAGGTTAAAAGATAAAAGTAGTATAAATAACTATAACTACAATAATTTGTTAATGGATATAAAAGGTGTGAATTGTGATATCAAAAACAAAACATATGGGTGGGAGAGTGTGAAAATATAGAGCCTTAGTACATGCTCAATCTTAAACTGTTATGAGTTTAAAATAGGCTATTATAAATACAAGATGTTTTATACAAGCCTTGTGGTAACCACAGCACAAATACCTATAACAGATGTACAAAAGGTAAAGAGAAAGAAATCTAAGCATAACACTACAGAAAGCCATCAAATCACAAAGGAAGAGATACAGAGAAGAAAGGCACAAAGGAATTACAAAACAGTCAGAAAATAATTAAAATGACAATAGTAAGTCCATACTTAACAATAATTACTTTAAATGTAAATTGACTAAATTCTTCAATCAAAAGACATAGAGTGTCTGAATGGGGAAAAAAAAAAGAGCCAACTCTATGCTGCCTACAAGAGACTCATATCAGCTTTAAGGGCACATACACAGTGAAGGAAATGAATGAAAAAAAATATTCCATGCAAATGGAAACTAAAAGAAAGCAGGGGTAGCTATACTTATATTAGACAAAATATATTTTTAGTCAGAGACTGTAAAAAGAGACAGATGGTCAATATATAATGATAAAGAGTTCAATCCAACAAGAGAACATAATATTTGTAAATATTTATGTCCCTAACATAGGAGCACCAGAATATATAAAGCAAAGATTAACAGAGCTGAAGGGAGAAACAAACAATACAGTAATGGTAGGGGATTTCAAAACTGCACTTTCAGCAGTGTATAAATCATCCAGACAGAAAATCAGCAAAGAAACATTATACTTAAACGACGTTAGACCTGATGGACTCAACGGAAATTTATATTACATTCCATGTAACAGCAGCAGAATACACTTTCTTCTCAAGATGGAACATCTCCCAGGATAGATCATATGTAGGCCAAGAACAAGTTAATAAATTTAAGAAGATTGAATTGATATCAAACATCTTTTCTGACCACAAAGACATGAAACCAGAAATCAATTACAAGAAGAAAAACTGAAAATTCCATAGGTATGTGTAAATTAAACATGCTACTGAACAACCAGTGGGTCAAAGAAAAAATCAAAATGGAAATTAAAAAATATCTTGAGGCAAATGAAAATGGAAATCAAAATACCAAAACTTATAGGATGCAGTAAGTGCAGTTCTGAGAGGGAAGTTCATAGTGATAAATGCCTATATCAAGAAGAAAGATCTCAAATAAACAATCTAACCTACACATCAACGAATTAGAAAAAGAACAAACACAGCTCAAAGTCAGCAGAAGGAAGGCAATAATAAATATCAGAAAGGAAATAAATAAAAGAGAGACAAAACAAAAACTAGAAAAGATCATTGAAACCAATAACTGTTTTCTGAAAAGATTAAAAAAATTGATAAGCCTTTAGCCAGGCTCATAAAGAAAATAGAGAGGACCCAAATAAATAAAATAAGAAATGAAAGTGGAGAAATAATAACGAATACCACAGAGATACAAATATCATAAGAGAATACTACAAAGAGTTATATGCCAACAAATTGGACAACTTAGAAGTTGACACATTTTTAGAAACATACAACCTTCCAAAACTGAATCAGAAAGAAACAGAAAATCTGAACATGCCAATCGCTAGTGGTGAAATTGAATTTGTAATTTAAAATAACTTCCAGCAGACGGCTTCACAGGGGAATGCTACCAAATATATAAATACCTACCCTCCTCAAAATATTCCAAAAAATTGCAGAGGACAGGGCACTCCCAAGTTCATTCTATGAGGTCACCATGACCCTGATACCAAAACCAGACAAAGACACCACAAAAAAGAAAATTACAGGCAATATCTTTGATGAATATAGATGAGAAAATCTCAGCAAAATATTAGCAAACCGAACTCAACAATATATAAAAAGGATCATACACCATTATCAAGTGGGATTTATTTCAGGGATGCAAGGATGCTTCAATATTCATAAATCAGTCAATGTGATACACCACATTAACACAAGGAAGAATAATCACATTATCACCACAATAGATGCAGAAAAAGCATCTGACAAAATTTAACTTCCATTCATGACAAAAACTCTCATCAAAGTTGGTATAGAGGTATATATCTCATATATGTTGGTATATATTTCAACATAATAAAGGTCATTTATGGCAAACCCACAGCTAACTTCATACTCAATTGTGAAATTGAAAGTATTTCCTCTAAAATTGGGAACAAGACAAGGATGCCCACTCTTGCCACTCCTATTTAAACATATTATTTGTTTAGCAACAGCTACAGCAATCAGACAAGAAAAAGAAATAAAAGGCATCCAAATTGGAAGGGAAAAAGTAAAACTGTCACTATTTGCAGATGACATGATACTTTATATAGAAAACTCTAACATCTCCACCAAAAACTATTAGCGCTAATAAATGAATTTGGTAGAGTTTCAGAATACAAGATTTATATACAGAAATTTGTTGCTTTTCTATATACTAATAATGAACTATCAGAAAAAATAAGGAAACAATCCCATTTACAATTGCAAGAAAAAGAATAAAATAGCCAGGAATAATCTTAACCAAGGAGGAGGAAGACCCATACTCTAAGAACAATAAAACATTCATGAAGAAATTTGAAAATGATACAAGGAAATGGAAAGATGTCCCATGTTCTTGGATTAAAAGAATTAATATTGTTAAAATGTCCATGCTACCCAGAGTAATCTACAGATTGAATGTAATCCCTATCAAAATACCCATGACATTTTTCACAGAACTAGAAAAAAAATCTTAAAAAAAAATTATATGCCAAATCTTGAGAAAAAAGAACAAAGCTGGAGGTCTCATGCTCCCTGACTTCAGACTATACTAAAAAGCTACAGTAATCAAAACTGCATGGTACTGGCACTAAAACAGACACATAGGTCAGTGGAACAGAATACAGAGTCCAGAAATAAACCCACACACATATGGTCAATTAATCTACAACAAAGGAAGCAAGAATATACAATGGGGAAAAGACAGTCTTTTCAACAAGTGTGTTGGGAAAATTGGACAGCTACCTATAAAACAATGAGAATAGAACATTTCCTGACCCCATATACGAAATATACTCAAAGTGGATTAAACACCTAAATGTAAGACCTAAAACCATAAAACTAGAAGAAAACATAGGCAGAACACTCTTTGACATAAATTGGAGTGATATGTTTTTTGGATCTGTCTCCTAAGACAAAAGAAATAAAAGCAAAAATAAACAAATGAGACCTAATTAAACCTTTTGCACAGCAAAAAAAAAAAAAAAAAATCGACAAAATGAAAGGACAGCCTACTGAATGGGATAAAATATTTGCAAATAATATGACCAATAAGAAGTTAATATCCAAAATATATAAACAATTTATACAACACGATATTAAAAAAAAAAACCCAATCACAAAATGGGCAGAAGACCTGAATAGACATTTTGCCAAAGAAGATGTACAGATGGCCAACAGGCACATGATAAGATGCTCAACATCACTAATCATCAGAGAAATGCACATCAAAACCACAATGAGAAATCACCTCACACCTGTCAAAAAATCTACAAGTAACAAAGGTTGGCAATTATGTGGAGAAAAGGGAACCCTAGTAAACTGTTGAGATTGTAAATTGGTGCAGCCACTGTGGAAAACAGTACGGAGATTCCTCAAAAAACTAAAAATAGAATTGCCATATGATTTAGCAATTCCACTGTTGGGTATCGATGTGAAGAAAATGAACACACTAATTAAAAAAGATACATGCACCCCAATGTTCATAGCAGCATTATTTACAATAGCCAAGATATGGAAGTGCCTATCAACAGATTAATGGATATCATTTCAAACATTTAATGCCATAAATTTCTCTATACATGCTGCTCTAGTTCCATCCTACAAATTTTTGTATATTATGCTTTTATTATCATTCAGTTTGAAAATTTTAAATTTCTCTTGAGATTTTTTTCTTTGACACATGGGTTATTTATAAGTATTTTTTATAGGTATCTAAACATTTGGAGATTTTCTGGGTATCTAATATTTATTGATTTCCAGTTTAATTTCATTGTGATCAGAGAATATATTTTATAAGGTATCAATTATTTGACTTTTTGAGACCTACTTTATGGATAAACATGTGGTTTATCTTGGCAAGTGGTACATGTATGCTGAAAAAAAAGAATTGATTCATTGCAGTTGGGTTATTTAGCAGTTGTTTGGTGTTGTGTTCTTTGTTTTCACTTTTGTGCTTTTCATTAAATGCATGCACATTTAGAATGTTTGTTTTCCTGAAGATTGTTTCTTTTAATATTATGTATTGTCCCTCTTATGCTCTTGTAAAATTCTTTGCCTTGAAATCTACTTTGTCTGATATTAATGTAGACATGCCAGTTTTCTTGTGGTTACTGTTTGCATGTTATAACTTTTCAATTATTTTACCTATCTTTGTCTTTATAATGCATTTCTTGCAGAAAACATATGGATTTGCAATAAACTGATTTTCTAAGAAAAAATAACAGATGAATGGATAAAGAAGCTGAGTAATATGCAATGGAATATTACTCAACCATAAAGAAGAATGAAATTCAGTCATTTGCAGCAATGTGGATGGACCTAGAGGGTATTATGCTTAGTGAAACAAGTCACACAGAGAAAGACAATTACCCTATGTCATCACTTATATGTGGAATCTAAAAAATGAAACTAATGTATATAACAAAACAGAAACAGACTCATACATATACAGAACAAAATAATGGTTACCAGTGGGGAGAGGGTGGGGGGGGGAGGGGTGAGATAGGGGTATGGGATTAAGAGACACAAACTATCACGTACAAAATAAATAACCTACGAGGATACATTGTATAGCACAGGAAAATGTAGCCATTATTTTGTAATAACTTTAAACGGAATATAATCTATAAAAATATTGAATCACTATGCCATACACCTGAAACTAATATAATATTGTAAATCAACTATACTTCAATAAAAATAAAATAGAATAAAGTAAAATGAAAAATAACTTTACAAGACACACAAAAATGCAAAGATATTCTGTGCTCATGAATTACAAGACTTAATATTGCTACAATATCCATACTACCAAAAGTGATCCACAGATTCAATGCAATCCTAATTAAAATTCCAATGGTAGTTTCAACATAAATAGCAAAAATAATCCTAAAATTCGTATGAAGCCACAAAATACCCCTAATAGCCAAAGCAATCTTGAGAAAGAAAAACAAAGCTGGAGGCATCACACTTCCTAATTTCAAACTATAAAGAGAAAAATTCAGCTTTTTTCTTTCCTGTGTAGGGAAAAACCCAATTCTTCCCAACTATGTTTTTCTTTCCTGTGTGTCTCCTTTACTTTTAATAGAACACTCCTTCTGACACTTCTGGTGACCAAATGTGTGGAGGATTTTCCTCACATCAAGCAATTCTCTGCAACACCTGCTGAGGTCCTACACTACAATTCTGACACTACCTACACAGAGATTGCATTAGATCTCACAGGTTAGGGGCTCAGTACCACAAAACTGCCCCCTCACCTCAATTCAGAGGCCAGTCAGAAGCCCAGTTTATTTCCTGTGGCCGTGACCAACTGACTATAGATTGGAGGTTACAAAGACCCCCTCCTTGAGTTTGATCAATTTGCTAGAGCAGCTCACAAAACTAAGGGAAACACTTCCTTACATTTACCAGTTTATTAAAGGATATAATAGAAGATACAGATAAACAGCCAGATGAAGAGATACATAGGGCAAGGTCTGGGAAGGTCCCAAGTGCAGGAGCTTCTGTCCACATGGAGTTGGAGTGTGTCACCCTCCTGGTGTGGATGTGTTCATCAGCCTGGAAGCTCTGTAATGTCATGCTATTGGGATTTTATGAAGGCTTCCTCATGTAGCTATGGTTAATTATTAACTCCATGTCCATCCTCTCTGGAGGATGCGAGGGGAGGCAAAACTTCCAAGCTTCTAATCATGGCTTGGTCTTTCTGGTGACCAGCCTCAATCCGGAGCCCACCCAGAGTCATCTCAAGGGAACAAAAGATGTTCCTCGTGCTCTTATCATGGGAATTTACTAGGGTTTTATGAGCCCTGTGTCAGGGATGGTGTCAAAGACAAATATCAGAACAAGAGATCTTCCTAGTACTCTTAACAGTTAGACAATTTCAAGGGTTTTAGGAGGTCTGTGCCAAGAACAGGGGGCAGAGACCAACATATATATTTTATAGTATCTCCTATGAACTATATTACAAAGCTATAAAAATCAAAACAGTACAGTATTTGCAGAAAAACAAACATAGAGTAATGGAATAGAATAGAGCACTCAGAAATATACCCACACATATATGCTTAATTAATTTACAACAAAGGAGCCAAGAATGTACAATGGGGAGAGGACAGTCTCTTCAATAAAGGTTGTTGGTAAAACTGAACAGCCACATGCAAAAGAATGAAACTGAACCCCTATCTTACACCATACACAAAAATCAACTCAAAATGGATTAAAGACGTGAACATAAGACCTGAAACAATTAAATTCCTAGAAGAAAGCATAGGGGCTCAGCTCCTTGACATTGGTCTTGGCAATTTTTTTTTTTTTATTTGACACCAAAAGCAAAGGCAACATAAGCAAAAATAAACAACTATGACCACATCAAACTAAAAAGCTTCTGCATAGCAAACATGAAAAAATGCTCAATATCATTAACTGTCAAAGAAATGCAAACCAAAACCAAAATGAGGTATCACCTCACACCTGTTAGAATGGTTATTATCAAAAAAGATAAGGGAAAGCAAATATTGGAGAGGATGTGGATAAAAAGGAACTCATATAAATTATAAACTGGTGCACCTACTATGGAAAAAGAGTAGTTCCTCAAAAAATGAAAAATAGAACTGCTATATAATCCAGCAATTTCACTTCTGGGTATATATCAGAAGGAAAAGAATCACTATCTTGAAGAGATGGATGAATGAATAAGGAAAATGTGCCATATATATATATATATATATATATTCAGCCATAAAAAAGAATGAATCTTGCCATTTTTGATACCATGGATGAACTTTGAAGGCATTATACTAAGTGAAACAAGTCAAGCAGGGAGAGACAAATACTGTATGATCTCATTTATATGTGGAATCTAAAAAAACTGAACTCATAAAAACAGAACAGACTGGTGGTTGCCAGAGGTGGGGGGGTGGGAATCGGAGGAAATGAGTGAAAGTGATTAAAAGGCACAAACTTCCAGTTATAAGATAACTAAGTTCTGGGTATACAATGTACAGCAGAATGACTATAGTTAACAATACTGTATTGTATATTTGAAAGTTGCTGAGAGAATAGATCTTAAAAGTTATTATAAGAAAAAAATTGTAACTATGTGAGGAGATGGATGTTAACTAAACTTACTGTGCTAGTCATTTGCAATATGTACATATATCAAATCATTATGCTGTATACCTTAAACTAATACAATGTTGTATATCAACTATATCTCAATAAAACTGGAAAGAATTAAAATAAATATATCAGTTACCCAAAAAAATTAATCTCATCCATAAACACCCTTACAGAAACTCTCAGAATAATTTTTGACCATATATCTGGGCACTCATAGCCCAGTCAAGTTGACATAAAATTAACCATCACAGTATCCAACAGGATATTGTGGAAGTAATACAGTGTGAGTTCTGAGAATAGGTTTTAAATGACACTGCGGCTTCTGCCTTTCTCTCTTGTTCTACAGGAAGCCAGCTGCCATGTCACAAGACACTCAAATAGTCTTAGGGCAAGGTCCTCCTGGTGAGGATATCCGGCCTCCAGTCCACAACCATGACAGTGAGTCATCTTAGACTTGGATCCTCCAGTCCCAGTCAAACTTTCAGATGACTGCAATTCTGGCCAATGTCTGCACTGCAACCTCCTGAAAGATCCCAAGCCAGAACCACCTTGCTTAGCTGCTTTTAAATTCCTGACACCCAGAAACTGTGTGAGATAATACTTGTTTATTCTTGCTTTAAATTAATAAGTTTAGGGTAATTTGTTCCTATGTAATAGATAACTGATTTAAAAGTCATTCTACAAAAATAATTGCTGTGTACTCTTCAAAAATGTCAAGGTCAGGAAAACAGAAAAGACTTAGAATCTTTACCAGATTAAATGAGAAAAAGGACAATCAAGTGCAATGCATGATCCTAGAATGATCCTGGGCCAGACAAAAAAGGGGGGGGGGGTGTGTTCGTGTGTGTGCACGTGCGGGCACCCGCCCGCCCGCACGTGTTTGCTATAATAAGAAATATTAGCTGATTGGAGAAATCTGTACAATCTGTCCCTTATGTAATATGTTAATTTCCTCTTTTTGATCATTGTACTGAAATTGTGTAAGACTATGCTTTTGTTTTTAGGAAATACATACTAAAGTATTTAGAGGGGTATCATGCTTGTAACTCATCTCAAAGAGTTCCAAAGTAAAAAATTATATAATTATACTTATATACACATATAAAGTATATGTGTATATATCTAGATCTCTCTCTATATAGCTATACCATAGCTATTTATCTAGAAATAGAGATGGAGAATGATAAAGAAAATACAGTAAAATGTTAACATTTGGAGAATCTGAGTGATGGGTGTATAGAGATTCTTTGTATTATTTTTGCAACTTTTCTGTAGTAATTACTTCAAAATAAAAAGAAAAGAACAGCAGAGCTGGTTACTGTTCCTAAGTTTCCTTTGCAAATAAACGGTTTTCAAACGGAGGGTTAATAACTTTTGAAATGAACTTAGCGAATCCAAACCAGAATTTTCAAGAGAGAGAGTGGAGGGGAGTGAAGGGGAAGGGAGGGAATGGGAGGAAAGGGGAGGAGAGGAAAGGAGAGGAGATGATAATAGAATAGAACAGAATAGAATAGAACGGGAGCGAGCGTTGTAGATTAGTAAAGCCAGTACTATTTTGTTTCAGTTCTCCAGAGAGACAAAAGTGGATGCACTGGGTGGCGTGGTCAAAAACGTTGGAAAGCCACTGCACTGACGAGTAGAATCTGAGCCAAAGACTGAATCAGAGTTCTTCCGCCCACCCGCCCCCGGCCAACCCCTCGCCCCCTCTGCAGCCCTCACCGCGTGGTCCCGCCCCCAGCAGCCAGCAGGTGTGCGCTCAAGCTAGCACGTGGTGCCAGACACTACTTAAGGGCCCACCTTCCCCTGCTTGCAGCTGCCCCCTTCTCCAGCCCTGTCATTCCGGAGCTGCCGGAGGCTCGCGGGTCTCAGACGCATCCAGCCGCTGGGGCTGCAGCCTTGGCATGGGCGCCGCGGGTCCGCTCTGGGTTTTCTTGGCTCTCGCCGTGCCAGGGGTCCTCGGTGAGCTGGGAATGGGAGCTCGGAGGTAGGGACGCGTCTGGGGCCGGGACGGCCTCTGTGCCGCGATGCAAAGGAGACAGTCAAAAGTTAGAAGGCGGGGCAGTCTTGCATGCCTCGCTCGCTTTGGGGGACCCCGAGATCTCTTGGTCCTGAATGTCCTTGCTCGCTCCTCCTGGGCTGGGACCACCAGAATTGCAGGCTGCATCAGAGACGCACTATGTGATCTGCCCAGTGTGGCTTGTGGCGTGGCGTGCCCGCTCTGTGCTCTCCGGGCTCCCCGCCCCCGGGACTCAGCATGTGCTCAGCGCTCTGGGTCTGGAGGTCTGCGAGCTCTAACGCCCGGACACATATCCGAAACCTACTCGTGCTGAGTGCATGCGACTCGGTTGCATGCTCCGCTAGGCGCGGGAGTTTCTGCGCACACTGAACTCCCTCCTGCCTGGTAAAAGCAGCACAGCCTCCTGCTGCCTTCCCAGAATAAGAATAATGTCTGATCCCCAGGCGTGGTTCTAAACGATAAACATCTGGAGTTATTTAGAAAAGTTGATACGTGAATAAAAATTGCAGTTCTTTGTGTTATTTACCTTCTGTAATGGCAAGGGCTCCAGAAGGTGTCATTAAACGTTTATTATAATTTTCTTCCTCCAGATTGGCTTAATTTTAAAGAAGAATTGTAATTTTTTAAGATTGGAGTCTCTAGGTGATAAGATAGGTATAACTTTTTAATAATTTTCAGAGTACATTGGATTCCCAGTTTATTAAGAAGTTTACTGTGTACAGACCTCAATACCTGCGTGACTTTTGGCAAGTCATTTCGCTCCCTAGCCTCAGTTTCTTCATCGGTAAAATGAAACTAGAGATAGGCAGCCCTACACTTACTCGGCTGCCCTGAATATCAGATGAAATTAGGCAAATGAAAGTTAAATGTTGGATGTTACTACTAGATGCCAGTAATAAGACGACTGTCTGGACCTGTTTTGATGGAGTCAGCATTTAAGCTTGACCACTCCCAGCTTGTTAAGGGATAGTGCATACGTTTGTTCTATCACAGTTCACTTTGTCTGCTTCCTGACATTCAACTTTATCCTGACCCTTAACTGAACATTTCCCCAAACCATGATCTTCATCTCTCTCTCTCCTACATATTAACTCTTTGAACAAACGCACTTTCACAGCATTCTCTAACACCTCCCATGTGTCACAGTTCCCGACCTGACTTCTTGCCAGCATTCCATTCCTTTTTCTAAATTTCAGAGAGGATATTATCAATTGAAAATCAACTTCTTTTCCAGCCCTGTCAATTCATTGTACCCTACAAGGATGCCAGAGCATCGCCTTCCAGTACCAGAGCAGGACCATCCTTTCGGTCATTTAACTCCAGACGCACGAAAGGCCAGGTCTACCTTTCTGTCGACTGTCACAGCTAACGTGCTTCTGTTGTTTGTCTTATTCTTACACCAATATTTTAATCATATTTATTATGATTACCTTTGTAACAACCTCCTCTCTTACAGGTTATTCTGATACTAGTCTTTAACTTTTCCAATGGTGAAAACTAAAATTTAAAAACTTTTTTTTTCATTATTCCACTCCCTTGCTCAAAAATCTAAAAGGGCTTCCTACTGCCTGTGGAATTAAAAAAAAAAAAATCTGTCTTCAGCCTTTCAAGCCTTTGGTATTTGGATCTCACCTAAGCATGCCCCTCCTGATTCCCCACTGCTTCCTATCACAAATGCACCGCTCATCTTCTTGCCTGACCGACACCCCAAGGTCCTTTGCTCAGGCTATACCCACGCCCCCTCCTGACTTTTGCAGGATGGTTTGATTTGCATATATTGTGGAATGATTACCATAGTAAGTTTAGTTAACATCCATCACCTCATATAGATACAATACAAAGAAAAGAAAATTTTTCTCCTTGTGATGAGAACTCTTAGGATCTACTCTATTAACAATTTTCCTACGTATCGTAAAACCATGTTAACTATAGTTATCATGTTGGACTCACTAGTACTTATTTTTCTTATAACTGGAAGTTTGAATCTTTTGACCACCTTCCTCCAATTCTCTCTCCTCCCACTCCCTGCCTCCAATAACCACAAATCTGATCTCTTTTTTCTGAATTTTGTCTTTTTGTTTTTAGATTCCACGTAAAAGTGAGATCATACATTACTTGTATGTCTCTGTGTGACTTATTTCACTTAGTATAATGCCTTCAAGGTCCATCCATGTTGTTGCAAGTGGTAGGATTCCCTTGTTTTTTTAATGGCTGAATAATATTCCATTGTATATATTCATCCACAACTTCTTTATCCATTCATCTATTGATGGACACTTAGGCTGTTTCCATGAGTTGGCTATGTTTCCATTTGTAAATAATGTCACTGTGAACATGGGGGTGTAGTTATCTTTTCAAGTTAGTATTTTCATTTCCTTTGTATATATCCCCAGATGTGGAATTGCTGGATCATATGGTAGTTCTATCGTTAATTTTTTGAGGAATCGTGGTGCCTTTTTAAAATACAGGTTTCTGGGTTCCATCTCACCTTCCAGAGATTCATATGTTTGTGGGGGGTGGGGGGTGGCCCAGGAAGCTGAGATTTAACAAGCGCTCTGGAAAATTCTGAAGCAAGTATCTTAAAGAGCAAATTTCCCTCTCAGAGTGTTTTCATTTTTCTCCTTTTATCTATTTGCATAAACCAATTCAAATTTCCTGCGCTGTTAAATTTCACTCTTGCCTTGACTGACTGCCTCACCTTAACCAACACTAAGAAAATAAAATCATTAAGTAGGAATTCCCTTATTTTCCAATCATCTACCTCCATCTGAGATCAGATTTTTTCTCTCCTCTGGTTAAAACATGCCAAGGGCTACCCATCACATTAGGACAAAATCCATGCTCCTTAACCTCAACTCCAGGCCTCTGCTTCTCTGAAGTTCTCTGTACTCCTCCCTCACTGACTCTTCTCCAGCCACACTGGCCTTCTTTCTATTCCTTAAATGGAGTCATGTTTGTTTAACAGGTGCACTAGGTGTTCCTCTCTTAAAATGCTCTTCTATGGGTCATCCCTTACCTGTCTCCTCAACATTCAGGTCTCAGCTCCACTGACACTTTTCTGTGATGCTCTGACTCTTACCTGAAGTAGTCTATACCCCAGGTCACTCTCTATCACATAACCATGTTTTATTTTCCACAGAGCACCTATCATCATATAAAACCTTCTTATTTATTTACTTGTTTGTTCCCTCACTGGTATACAAGTGCCATGAGATCAAGGCCTTTATCTGTCTTTATTGCCTGATGAATCTCAGTACATGGTATTACCATCAACCAAGAGCTCAAGTCAAAAGCCTAGAAGCCATTACTGAATCCTCCCATTCCCTTAGCCCCACATTTAAGTACAACAGAGTCACCCACTTCTCACTGTCTCCTTGTGCTCAAGCTTCATTTTTTTGGTCTAAGCTACTATAATACCTTCCAGACTACACTCCCTACTTCTGAAAGTAAAAGTCCAGTCCATTCGCCATCCAATTGCTAGACTATGTTTTTAAAAAGTTAAATCAGGCCATGTGACTCTCTTGCTTGAACTCTCCAGTGACTCCTACCCAGAATAACACGGGGACATCCTCCTGTGGACTAAGAAGCCCTGTGTAATCCTTCCTTCTGGGCTTTTTAACTCGATTCCATTTCACTCTGATCACTAAGTTCCAGCCACACTTGCATTTTGTTTTATCCCTAAAGCATAGTAAATCCATCCCTGCTGTTAGGCTTCTGCCTAACATGCTTTTACCCAGCACTTTACCTGTCTGGCTGGCACCTTCTTATCCTTCAGTCATAACTCAAATGTCTCCTCTTCATAAGCCTTCTTTAACCATCATAACTGAAGTCATATGCCATCCTGTCCCCTCTTTTTTCCAGTGCATTACATTTTGATACATCACTCTGTTTATTTCCTTTACCTACGATCTATTTATTTATTGGTATTTATTTATGGTCTCTCTCCCTCTATTGGAATATAAATTCCATGAATGTGAGAGCCTTGTGTCTAATGTTCACTGATGCATATTCTGTGCTTAAGACAGTATCTTGGTTGATATGCACACCCATCATTCAAAAATGATCAGATAGCCAGGAAACCCAGAGTTATGTTATGTGATCATAATAATTCTCATTATCAATAATAATTTTTCCTTCTACCTGCTGTGTGACCTAAATTTCAGGGTTATTTTGATCATCTTGTATATTTGTTCTTCATTCATTTCAAATGGATTTCTAAGCCAGTCCAGGTAAATCCCCTTAGACACAGATAAAGAGTTAAATGTATTTCTGTTCTCTAGAAAGGCCTTTGCCTAGTTAGTTTTAATATGGTTCAAGGGATGTGTATGTCAATGTTTTGTCACTATATTCTATTTTATATCCAGTCATGATCTACACTGATGTTTACTCCTGATTTTAAAAAGATGTGAAGAGAAAAAAAAAATGTGAAGAGGGTCCAATGACCCTTAAGAGAATTAATGTTACTTGATGGTTCATAGGCTAACTTTCCCTTTTCTGATACGAAAGAGAACATGATTGCTGGAAATTCTGTCCTGTGACCTGGGATTTTGGCAAAATCATTACTAATAAGAGCTGGCATCCCCCAAGAGACAGGTGTCCCTAAGTCTCATTGAAGATAAAAATTTCCCATTGTTTCTCATCCAGAAAGTATGATTCTTATCTCCTTTCACCTTCTACTTTTTTTGCTTCAAGATCTTGGTTACTTCTCAGTCCATGTCATCACTAATGATTAAATCTTGTAAACTCAAATTGGTTTTCAGATTGTGGAAAATTATTTAGGATTGCCCTTATCCACATTGGATAATTACAGGTTAAATCATTTGATTAGGGTGAATTGGTACAAATAACGGCAGGGTCGTGAAGTTGGTCTTCATTGAGGTCAAACCCTGACTTTCCCTATAGAGTCTTGCTGTTTTGCGAAAGTATGCATTTGGAAACATTTGTAGGTGTTAATGGAGGACACCAAAGGAGTTGAGGAAAGAAATAGGAGACCTACAGTGGGATCTGGGTCCCAAGAGTAATGGCTATTCTTAGATCCTGTCCATATGACTTCTCCAACAGAAGTGTTGGGCTACAAAAAGGTTGGGTCTGGCCACAACTTTGGGAGTTCTGTGTTTGCCTTTGTGTCAGTTAGTCCATGTTTGTTCTTTGACTTGCACCTGTATCAGTTTCAGATTTGTTTGAAAAAGGAGATTTATAAATTTGATATTCAAATATATCACCATTCTGGAGTTGAAACTTGAACTCTCTTTCATACCTAGAAAAATTCTTTTCCAGGTACATCCTCAAGTATCTGGGTGTTACAGTTTCTTACCCATCTCCTAGAATAAGGTTTGTTTCATCTTCATCATCATAATCATCATCATAATTATTTTAAGTCAAAGAGAAGTGTCTTGAAAAAACTGGCTCCTTTTATCTGGTACCCATCAGGAAGTATTTACTAAACTCTTTTGGGGGTATATTACTCTACTAAGTTAATGGAATAAAATAATGAAGAATAAAAACAACCCTATTTTCTTCTTGCTAGGACCTAAGGGTTTAATGACTAAGATAGTAATGTTAATTCATTAAAGTAATTTTAGAGGATCATACATGTGATGAGCTTTCAAGGTCTGATATACTTGATATACTTGTTTCCTGTGCTATCCCAGAAAAGTTTTTACTTATAAGGTTTTAGTTTTTATTTATGAGGTTGTAAGAAGATAGAACAACTCCAGGGTCTTTATGGAATTTTATTAAAAAATGATTTTCTCCAGCTCTTCTTCTGAAGTCTATCCTAAAAAGCCTTTGAACTCCCGAGCTTATTTCTCTGTATATGCATTCATACTGCAAGATATATCTTCTTTGACCCAGGAAATATTGACATCTTGGGTTTACTGTCTAAAGATCAAAGTTATTGTAACTGGTGACAAAACAAGCTGAATAGAGATTTTAGCCTCTCTTAGTTTTGATATTCCTGTGGTCTTTGTCTTTAGGTCAGTGTAAGTTCCTGCCAAGGTATCCTTTTGCTAAGCCTAAAATTCAGAGTGATCAGTCTGAGTTTGCTGTTGGGACAACTTGGGAATATGAATGCCTTCCTGGGTATGTCAAGAGGTCATTCTTTATCACCTGCCTAGAGACCTCCAAGTGGTCAGATGCTCAGCCAATCTGTAAACGTGAGTAATCAGTAATAGAAGAATCTTTGGGTCTATAGCATGTCTCTATGGGCTAACCTATTATTTTCAAGATAAAAGATGAGAAAGTAAGTAATCTCAAATGAAGGGGGCTGCTAGGTTCTCCATGTTTTCTTTTACTCCTAAGGGTATTAAGTATCATGTATTGGGGTTAAGTCACACAGCTGGCCAACCCTGTTTATCCTATAATCTTCATGACCTTGTTCTATGGTCTCTGTACTGTGTTACAGTGATCTTAGAAGTTAGTATACAAGGAATATTAGTTTCACCTCATATTAGTTTTCACCCAACTCAATTCAAGAAATATTTTTGAGTAACCACTGGGTATGAAGCATTAGGCTAGATGGTGGGGCTTGGAAGAGACGTAAAAATTAACCTGCTAGTCTCTGTCATTGAGGAAGTCCTATAGTATTTGTAAAGACTGGTTTTTGAACAAATACTGTACTATGGTGTAATTGCTTTTATTTATAGAGATAAAATTTTATGATATCATAGAGAAGTAAATAATAAGTGTTATCTAGGAGAATAGAGAAATCTAGGCACTACAGACAGAGGAAACAGCATATGCCAACGCATAAAGGTATGGAAGAACATGACGTCTCTGGAAAATAGGAAAATTCAGAGTGGTTAGAATATAAGGTGCCTGGTGAGGAATAGTAGTTGATTAAGTGGATTGGAGTTTAAGTGTGGTAGGCCATGCATTCTTTTCCAATAAACAATGGTAAGTCAGTGTAAGTTTTTGAATGTGGGGAGTGGCATGACCACCTTTATACTTCTGAAAGATAATGTGTGCAGCAGCATAGAAGATGTGCTGGACCAATGGCGACCAGCATTAGAAAAGTAAATTTTATTACTCGATGATCCAATGAGAGATTATAGTGGTGGCAAAATAGTTGGTTTGGAGAGAGATTTCTGGAATCCAGTCATGAAAACTTGGTGATCTATTGAATTAAGGGCAGGGGGTAGAGAAAATGAGTTACAGATAGGAAATGATGACTGTGAGGTTTTTTTTTGTTTGTTTGTTTGTTTGTTTTAAGCCATAGGACTTGGTAGATGTTGCCATCAACTGACAGAGTATAAAAAGGGGAAATAGAGATTATAAATTATGGTTGACTACAAATAATGTTTGCATCCATGCTCAGAAATATAGACTACATGCATTAAACAAATAGTGTTATGGAGTTGACTGATCCTTTGGAAGATAGAAGTTCTGTAAATGCCCCAAATTTCTTTGAATAAACATAAGTAAACTACTCAGCAAGTCCAGTCAGGTTGGAATTTAATGTAAAACACAAAACATCCCCCAAATCCCAGTCCCAAATCCTGTTTTGTCTTGTTTTCCCTTATAGGTAAATCATGTGTAAGTCCTAGAGAACTCCTCCATGGCTTTGTCCTTGCACCCAGGGGTATCGTGTTTGGGTCAACAATTACATATTCTTGTGATAAAGGGTGAGTCACCAGGAGACATCTCCAGAGTACATGGATATTGGAACACTAGTTTCAACCAGAAATCACCCATCTTCCAAAAGAGAGCTGAGTAATTGCCACCCACCCTTAACCATAGATAAGTAAAAAGAGAATCACTTCTCTGATCTGCTCCAGAGGCAACTCTTCAGGATTACCCACTAGAGAGGATCCCTAGAAGAGAAAAAAGTTTGGGCTATTCTTCTTCCAATTTTAAATCTTCAGTGTTACTGACCAGGAGGTCAAATTTCATTTGTCTTTAGATTGTTGAATCTTTTGTATGAGTCCTTAATCTGTCACCATTATTTGTCATATATGATATTCTATTCTTTGCCATTCTTTCAGTGGAAAAAGAACTAAGCTTTCCTAAAATGTCCAGCTGGGAGATGATCACTCATCTCTTTGTCTTTAGATATCGACTCATTGGTGACTCCTCTGCCACATGTATTATCTCAGACAATATTGTAACCTGGGATAAGGACATGCCTTTTTGTGAATGTGAGTAGAATTTTCCCTTTATTGCACCTAGGTAATTCCTCTTGTCACCCTCCAAAGGGAAAGTGAGCATCTACACATCAAAATAAGTACTCAGGTGGGTTACACTTGGCTTGAGTAGTTCTGGACACAGATCTGTGGTTTATCTTCTTCTATGCCCCCAATCCCATTACACTTTGCTTTGCTTACTGTCCTTTGATGGTACATTATCTCATAGTGAATAAGTGCTCAAATCTAAAATATGCCACAAGATTACACACTGCCAATTTTATTCCATGCAAAATGTACACCACCCTAGGTGCCTTTTGTAACAGTTTATCTGTACTCTGGGGGTCAGGACTGGTGACCAGATCATATTTTTGTGGGTTTTTATCAGGCCAGTTCCATGTATCTTCCTACCTTGCTACTTCCCATTTAGAACCATCTTTGAGATGAGGATACAGAATTTCAATAATAGGGGTTAATTGTAGGCTAAGTGGAAGTTTGGTTTGCAAGAGTTAAGACAAAATTCCCAGAAGGTATAACATTTAAATGCCTTCTCTCTTTTCCTATCTACCCCATCCTCCCCAAGCTATTCCTTGTGAGTCACCCCCAGCCATCTCCAATGGAGACTTTTACAGCAGCAGTAGAGAGGACTTTTACTATGGAATGGTGGTTACTTATAAGTGCCATGTTGGACCGAATGGGAAAAAGCTGTTTGACCTCGTGGGTGAGAAGTCAATATATTGCACCAGCAAAGACAATCGAGTTGGCATCTGGAGCAGCCCTCCCCCTCGGTGTATTCATGTAGTCAAATGCCCAATTCCAGAAGTTGAAAATGGAATTACGGAATCTGGATTTAGACGCTCATTTTCCTTAAATGACTCTGTGATGTTTAAGTGTAAGCCTGGCTTTACCATGAAAGGCAGCAACACAGTATGGTGCCAACCAAACAGCAAATGGAACCCTCCACTGCCAAGGTGCTTCAAGGGTGAGTTGGGCTGAAACTTTGGGGATCTAGAAATAAATTGAGACTTTGGGAGGAATAGATATATGGTACCTATGAGAAGAGGAAGATAAAGACAGTGAGTGTATGTAGTTGGGTATCCTGGTTAAAGAATTTAAAAGTAAACTTTGAAAGTAGTATCTAAATGTAGAAGAGTTGGGAAATTTACTATATTCTGGGACAGTGCTAGATATGCATTAATGTAGGGGAAATTAGAAGACACTTAAAAAAAAAAAAAACAGGTAGTACCAGAGCTAATGATCAGAGATTTTTATATGATTAAAATCATATGTGATTGCCAAAAAACACATGAGATTGCCAACAAACACATGAAAGAATGCTCAATATCATTAACCTTTAGAGAAATGCAAATCAAAACTACAATGAGATATCATCTCACACCAGTCAGAATGGCCATCATCAAAAAATCTACAAACAATAAATGCTGGAGAGGGTGTGGAGAGAAGGGAACCCTCTTGCACTGTTGGTGGGAATGTAAATTGATACAGCCACTATGGAGAACAGTATGGAGGTTCCTTAAAAAACTAAAAATAGAACTACCATGTGACCCAGCAATTCTACTACTGGGCATACACCCTGAGAAAACCATAATTCAAAAAGAGTCATGTACCAAAATGTTCATTGCAGCTCTATTTACAATAGCCAGGACATGGAAGCAACCTAAGTGTCCATCAACAGATGAATGGATAAAGAAGATGTGGCACATATATACAATGGAATATTACTCAGTCATAAAAAGAAACGAAATTGAGTTATTTGTAGTGAGGTGGATGGACCTAGAGTCTATCATAGAGAGTGAAGTAGGTCAGAAAGAGAAAAACAAATACCGTATGCTAACACATATATATGGAATCTAAAAAAAAAAATGGTCATGAAGAACCTAGAGGCAAGACGGGAATAAAGACACAGACCTACTAGAGAATGGACTTGAGGATACAGGGAGGGGGAAGGGTAAGCTGGGACAAAGTGAGAGAGTGGCATGGACATATATACACTACCAAAAGTAAAATAGATAGCTAGTGGGAGGCAGATGCATAGCACAGGGAGATCAGCTCAGTGCTTTGTGACCACCTAGAGGGGTGGGATAGGGAGGGTGGGAGGGAGGGAGGTGCAAGAGGGAAGAGATATGGGGACATATGTATACGTATAACTGATTCACTTTGTTATAAAGCAGAAACTAACACACCATTGAAAAGCAATTATACTCCAATAAAGATGTTAAAAAAATCATATGTGATTAGATTTTATTTAAATGAGGATAAAATAAACTCTCAATCCTATTGGCCAGGCCAATGGGGGAAATGGGCTGATCAGAATTTGATTCAAATTACTATAGGTATTATACATTCTCCTATTGAAAAATGTAGGCTTTATGGAATAAGGCTAGAGTTAAGATCAAGTCACTTCCCCCATTCCCCCTTTTTCCCCTACTCTTATTGAGAAGTGCCTGACTTATTAAAAACCTGGCAACATTGGGAGCCCCCCCAACAAGGCTCAGAAACTTCATCAGTGGTTTGGGAAGCAGGAAGAAAGAGGAGATTTTTGGTGGTAAAAATGCATTATAATAGTTTGATTCCTTTGGCTACAACATTAGTGAGAGAGTATATCCATTTAAATGAAATGGGAAAATGATGAATGGGAATAATGTTTCTTGGCATAGATCAAGGTACAGAAGGAAGATAGATGCAAGGCTGATCGTGTCTAAAATATGAAACACATGTTAGCCCCACTGCAGCTCACCCAAAAGAGTGTCTGCCTTATACTTTGGAGAATTGACATGACCACCTTCATCCGACTCCTGCCAACCTCAAGTTGGCTTAGGTTGTAGAGAAGAAAGTTCTTATTTCAGAAATAAAAGGACTCTGGTCCTGTTCTTTTCTCAGGGTGTCTACCACCTCCACATATCTACCATGGTAATTATAACAAATTGGATGAGGAATTCTTTGCAGTTGGACAGGAAGTGTCCTACAGCTGTGAGCCTGGCTATACTCTCATTGGAACTAACCCTATGCAGTGTACATCCTTGGGAACCTGGAGCCATCCAGCCCCCAAATGTGAAGGTGCCTAAAGGTCTATTCCATCTCAAGGAAACTTAGCTGTTTCCTGACTCTTCATGTGCCAGCCTTGTCTCTTTTTTCCTAGCAAAATCATGTGATGCCATTCCAAACCAACTTCTCAACGGTCATGTGGTAGCTCCTCCTAATCTCCGGCTTGGGGCAGAGGTTGCATTTGTTTGTGATAAGGGGTGAGTGCAAGGTGATGGGGCCTGACTTGGGGCCTATGATCCATAGCTAAGCATTGCAAAGTGTGATCTTTAAAGGTAGTTAAAATTTTTTTCTCTCCTTTTCTTTACCCTTTATGATTAAGAATTCTGTTATTAAGCAAATTCCATTGATTTTCCCCAAATGTGTAAATTGTGCATGGCCAGCCAAAGCTGAGAATTATCCTTTCATCATTTGCAAAAGCAAAGTTTGGGCTCTGAAGTTAAGGCTTCTATTTTGGAGTCTGAATAGATGTTGGGGGTTCAGTAAGATGGACTCTTTAAAGTGAGCTTAGGGAACAAAGTCTCTGATGTTTTCTTTACTAGGAACTTAGGTTATTTCCTTCTAATTGTCAAGAAAATCTTGACATTTGGATGCCAAAGAGGAAAGAGAGAATTCAAGAAAAGAACAGATCATTAGGACTGTTTTCTCTGTGTTTTCAGCTGGTCTGAAGGCCTCACATAGCTTAGCTGATTCACAATCTTAGACATTTTCCTTAAGCCAGAAATGCTTACAAAAATAGAGGCTATTAATACCATATACTTGAGAGAAGTGATGAATTCCATGCAACCGAGAATTAGTTTGTTCTGGTGATGATTTGCTACCCCTTATTGTTTAAGGTACCGGTTACATGGCCAATCTTCTAGTCAGTGTGTCTCAGAAGGAATGAGAGTACTCTGGAATAATAAGTTTCCTGTCTGTGAACGTGAGTAGAAAGCAAAAATAATCAAGTATGGATCGTGCCTCTTGATTTTTGGTGTATTCTCATGCATTTATCAATTATAAAATCTTATCAATATGAACATATATATGCCACTCTTCTATATGTTCTAGAATGCAGACAAAAACTAAATTTATTCAGTTGACTACATATGGTATTGAGTATTCTATGTGTATAAGGATAAAGGCTCTCAAAAATTACCCCTACTGAAAATGAATAGCACTGATGTGCTGAAATGGTTTGGCTGTGTCTTCTTATGCCATTTCCTCATCTGATGAGCAATTCTTGGAGCTAAATGGAAATCAACCAGAAGTTTTGGAGGTTGGCAAGTTTTCCTTTATTCTAAGACTCACTCAGGAAAGGTGTGCATATACCAATGCAGCTATAAACAATTAATATTCTTCATGTCTATTAGGACAAATAAATAAAAGATATGAGGTCACTATTCCAAACCTCTGATCACTTCCTGTGGGTCTTTCAAATGGGACCAGCATCAAAGGATGACAAATGACTTGCAGTGAGGCTGCAGTATCTTTTGTAACGGGACAGAATGTGGTCTCACTACTTATAGCCCCAGCTGTGTTTTTGAAACAGGCACTGCATAATTAGTATGTTCCAGGTATTGTACTTGCCCCTTTCAGGTACTTTTATGTCACTGGATTCTCATTACAACCTTGAATTATACTAGACTAGGAAACCGAGGCTTAAAGAGGGTGAGACTTGCCTAAGGTCACACAGCTATTGAATGACTGTGGGGATTTGAAACCAGGACTAATGAGCCCAGATTTCATTAGTCCATGGTGCCTCTCCACGTGTGATTAGTATGTCATTAATATATTATTTTCATGGACTGTTTGCCTTTTGTTTCATTATTAAAGTTGATTAGACACAGAACTATTCAATAAATTCTGTTTCATTGTTATTGTTTGGTCAAGATGGCTTATAGTCCTATATTGCTTTGTTTGCTGAGGATCAAGAGAAAGGTAAGAATTTAGGAACTTGGGGACAGGCAGGGACTATGAGTAAGAAATAAACTATACAAATTTCTAAGCCTATTTCTGAAAAAGTGACATGACCTATATTTGGACTTTTATCTAAATTTGAATCTTATTGTCATGATCAGTATGACCACATATTTTCTTTTCTACTTTGCAGGGATTTTTTGTGACCCTCCTCCTCCTATCAAAAATGGGCGGAATAGTTATCATTCTGGTTCCATAGCTGTTAACGCTGTGGTGAGGTACAGTTGTTTGGGTGCCTTCCGCCTCATTGGAGAAAGTATTCTTTTTTGTATAACTAAAGACAAAGTGAATGGAATCTGGGATAAAGCTGCTCCTATATGTGAATATTACAATAAAAATTCTATTTGCTCTGAGCCCATAGTACCAGGTGGATACAGAAATAAAATGTCTAGACCACCATACAGACATGGTGATTCTGTGACATTTACCTGTAATACCAACTTCACCATGAAAGGAAACAAAACTGTTTGGTGCCAAGCAAATAAAACATGGGGGCCAACACCACTACCAACCTGTGAAAGTGGTGAGTAGAATGAAAATAAAACTGATTCAGGAGCTTGGAGCCTCGCATTTCTGTACAGATTAAGTTTGGTATCATTCTGAAGGAAGAACAGTGTGGATGTGTGAGTGGTAAGGGTGGAGGGAGGAAGCAACGGAAAGGGTGAAAATTATGGTTTCCTGGCTTTTCCTTGGTTGTAGAGGGATATAAATATTCATTCAACAAACATCAGTAGAGCAAAGAATTTTAAAGTATAATGGGAAAATCTAACTAAACACACCTAATAATTGAATGGAATAAGTCCCACAAGGATGGGGGCCAGAATTTGTTTGGACTGCGGGAATTGGGTTTCACAGTTTTCAACTGCATATCTGGGTTATTGTTAAAATGAGAAGAAATGTGGGCTCTAATAGCAAAAACACAATGAGTGGATTTAAAATTGATCTACAAAAGCTGTTAGTATAGTCTGGCAGAAATGATGTGCTGCTCTCTTTGGCCTCTATAAATACTTTCTGAGTGATCCACTATTTTTCAAACTCATGTCCTAAGCCATAACATTTCAAATCAAGTAACTTTGAAAATAAGAAGTACTGTAAACTCTTCCTTTCCTTATTATTTGGTGTGGTTTATGTTGCTGCTGAACTCTAAATCTGAATTTCAGTGATGTAATTATGGGAACTGGCAATACTTGACAAAAATTATACCATCGAAATAAGGTATTTATTTTCTTAATAAAGAACAATATTGATAAATTCTAAATTGATTAAAGAGTTGAAAAAATTACTATTAGAAAAATATGATTCTATCTATCTGTAAACAGATATATAATCTTGGAGGAAGGGAAGATCTGAAGATAGTCTCAAATGGGGTGACCATGAAAAACAATTAAAGATTATAGATAGGATTAAAGATTATAAAGATTTAGATAGGCCTATATGTAATGACATGGAAAGATATAGATTATTAAGCAAATAAAGCAGGGCCTAGAATAATACGTATTGAGTATACATACACACCCAAAATATGTGTATAGATATATCACGTATAGGATCCAAAAACACTATATTACTAGTATCTGGCAGGATAACCCCATAAATAACAACATGCTACTTTTGGAGCAGAAAATAGGCTTAAGGGTAGAATGAGAGTACGAGTGAAAATGGACTTTTTTTTGGTAATTGAAGTTTTTCACACTGCAAATGTGATTCATAAAGTGTAACTAAAAATAAAAAATAATGTACTATTTGCGGTATAAAATGGATATAATTAAACCATACCTGTTTGATCTTTAAAAGACTGAGTCGAAAATTAATGACAACTGCTTAGCATAGACCATGTATCATTTATTTGGATGTATGTACTAAGTCAAAATACAGACTGTGAAGGAGCTATCTGATGACCTTTTTCCTAATGTGTGTGTGTAAAGATATCCCCCTGGAGTGTCCATCACTTCCCACAATCGCCAATGGGCATCACACAGGGGAGAGTGTTGATTCCTTTGCCCCAGGATTGTCTGTGACCTACAGCTGTGAACCTGGTTACTTGCTTCTTGGAGAAAAGACCATTCGCTGTTTGTCTTCGGGAGACTGGAGTGCTGTCACTCCCACATGTAAAGGTACCCTAAATTTACAATCAATGTTAAGAATTTGGGCTATTATGTTACTTGCCACACTTTGCTCATCTTTGGCTTGTTTTCTTAGAGGCACAGTGTGAACCTCCAGGACCATTTCTCAATGGGCAGTTAAAGAGGCCCACAAGTCTTCGGGTTGGTGCAACTGTGAACTTTTCCTGTAGTGAAGGGTGAGTGTCTAGAGAGCCTATGAGATTTAATTCATTTGACTTATGTGTGCATGGTGTGAACTGTGAAACCTGCAGAAGGCTTCTCTGTGACGGTCGATGGACAGCTTAAGGTTGTGAGAGATAATGCCAATAAAAGGAGTTGGTGCCCACAAATTAAGTGAATTTGGATTTTAAATAGAGGGTTTTGTTCTGCCTAATAGTTCTGAATGACCTCCCTTTGTCTCCAGGTATCGATTACAAGGCCAACCTTCTAGCCAGTGTGTAATTGTTGGACAGCGTACTTTTTGGACCAAGATGCCAGTATGTGAAGGTATGTTAAGTGACTGTGGTTTGCAACTAGTTCCTTGGCCAGAGGTTCAACAGGACACCACATTCTCAGCTTAACTGAAAGCGTTTCCTCCAGTTGTTACTATACAGGATCTTATAGAACAAGGATCTCCCCCAGAGATCTTTAGATCTTTAAGGGATATGTTCTTCACTGAAACATCCTTGAATTACCTCTTTGTCCTTTGCTTACTCAAGTAAAACAGGGTTTCTAAGCTTTTCTTTCTCTGAAAGCTATGTACATTTGCCAGCCAGGCCATGCACATAAAGGAGATTATATACTTGGTAAAAGAAATCAAAGGATCAGCAAAGTAGATATATTAAGGAATAAAGCTTTAAATCATACTTTCTGAATTATATTGCTATAGCCGCTTTGACAGATTCATTACAGATTCCAATATTACTGTCCCTGAACCCAGGATGTGAGAGTGGCATGTAGCAATACCCGAGACATTCTTTGTTTGTAGTACAGTTGGAATCTTGTCATCTCTCTCTGTAATTTCCTAGAAATTCTTTGCCCACCACCTCCTTCTATTCTCAATGGAAGACATACGGGCAGCTCTTCAGTGAATGTTCGGTATGGAAGCACAGTCACTTATACCTGTGACCGGGGCCCAGAGCAAGGAGTGAACTTCATCCTCACTGGGGAGAGAACTATCCATTGTACCACTGATAGTCAGAAGACTGGGACCTGGAGCGGCCCTGCCCCACGCTGTGAACTTTCTGTTTCTGAGGTTCGGTGTCCACCTCCCCAGATCCTAAGAGGCCAAATATCATCCGGGCAGAAAGATCAATATTCCTATAATGACACTGTGGTATTTGCTTGCGTATTTGGCTTCACCATGAAGGGCAGCAAGGGAATCCGATGTAATGCCCAAGGCACATGGGAACCATCGGTACCAGTCTGTGAAAAGGGTGAGTATTCCAATGCTTGGAACAGGTGCCACTGATTCATCCTTCTGAAGCATTAGAGAAGGGGTTATGGAGTTCAGCAGGGCCTTGTCCAACTTCCAGTCCCCTCAATTTTACAAAATATAGTGAAGATAAATTATATAGAAGGCTTTTTAAACACTGTCTCCCATTCATTTTGTAGGATTATCCTTGGGGGGAAAAATCATTAGGGACCACTAAGTTGCCTATTTCTTTAAAGGGAAAACAACTGGGAAAAAAATGTTTGTCTTAACAGTGATTTCTTAAAAGGAAAGTGATTTTGACTTCAGCAAAATAACCCTACAGATAGGTCAGAATCTCCCATTTGAAATGTACAAGATGATTCCTTGTACAACAGAGGAATTGGAGCACCCAGTGGGAATGGAAAAAAAAAAATCTGCAGCTGCCTAAATGCAGAAAAAAAATTGACAACCACTGGTCTAAAATTATCCAAAATTGGGCTGCAAGATTACTTCTGTACTGTACAGCTGCCACCAGAGTGGAATTGTAGCATAAATGTCACTTTCTTTGGCTCAGTTTCTTTCTATCATTGTTTACATAAGAAAAATTCTGTGTCTTTCCTTTAGATTGTCAAGCTCCTCCTAAAATCCTCCATGGGCAAAAGGAATATAGACACATGATTCGCTTTGACCCTGGAACATCCATAAAATATAGCTGCGACCCTGGCTATGTGCTGGTGGGAGAAGAATCCATACATTGTACCTCTGAGGGAGTGTGGATACCCACTGCCCCCACATGCAAAGGTTCCAGGCTTTGAATGTCGATGTTTTTTGGTTTTGAGATTGCCTTGAGTTGACTTCTCATTCTCCTCTCTTTTTTTAGTGGCAGAATGTGAACCTATAGGAAAACAAGTCTTTAAAAAACCCAAGAACCAACTTATCAGACCAGATGTCAACTCTTCTTGTGACGAAGGGTTAGTGAGGACTGTCTCAGTCTGAACTAGGTCTGGCTTATCAGTTACATTGCAAGCTCTGTGTAGGAGTTAATCTCAAAGACCCCCCCCCCCGTCACGTGTTCATGGAAGTGTGATCACTCTATTTTTCCATTAATGGAAACTATGCTGTGCAATGGGTGGGTTGTGTTGATGCTGGCTACGTTTTTGTTCCTATTGATTCCTGTACTGAAAGTAATGTGTCTGCTATTGAGTCAATAGCTCTTGCTTAGGTTAGTGGTCACCAGACGGCAAAATGTCATGACTCTTTGTCCCTAGGTACCGGCTAGGCGAGAGTGTTTATCAGCAGTGTCAAGGCACAATTCCTTGGTTTATGGAGATTCGTCTCTGTAAAGGTGAGTAGAAAAATAACAAAGGATCTTGAATAATGTGAGATCTATAAATATGAATAACAGAGGGTCTAGAATCCTGTGAGATTTCTGTTTTAGGCATGTTATGGGAATAAAAATATTAGATTCTGTTCTATTCACTTTGTCAACAGTTATAGTTGCACAGTTTTGCTTTCTTTTACTTCAAAGCCTAGCAATCACTTAATTTAAATGCATTTAGTTACTGATTCTCTTTTGTGATATGGGATAATAAGAGTAATGAGGTCAGTGAGTATATGAGCCACCATCCTTAATTTTGGGTACACTGTAGTTTAGTGGAGAGAAAGGGAACTGGTGTGGGATCTGAACTCGGATTCTATTTCTACTGCTTATTAACCGGGGGCAATTTATGTAACTTCTCTGAACTCTAGCCTCTTATCTGTAACATTAGCATCAGACTGCAGACCTCAAAGTTATTATAATTAAATGGTACTATCCCATCCCTCCTTTGCAGATGAGACAATTGCCTGTCAAAAAGTAGATGTTCAATCAACAATAAATATTCTTGGCTAGCCTATCATATCACCACAGCAAAACGATGTACCATCTCAAAAAAGTTTAATTCTATTCCCCTGTGCCTTTTATTGACCTATTGGTTATTAAAAAAAGAATTCTTCTCTTAATTAATAATTTGCTATCAGACTTTACTGCCTCACAATATGATATTGATCTACATCTTCACTTTTAACACATTACAAAAATCTTTCCTATGAAATCTTTTAAACTGAATTTTGCATAATAATGAGCTTTGATAGAATGCATATCATCACATCTCACCCATATGCTTCAAGAAACCTGATAACAAAAGATTCATAACCAGCCTCATTTCTCTTCTTTGGTGTTTAATACTGGAACAGAATTGTACAGTAACTTTTCATCTCTCCAGATATCACCTGCCCACCACCCCCTGTTATCTACAATGGAGTACACACAGGGAGTTCCTCAGATGTCCTATATGGTACCACAGTCACTTACACATGTAACCCCGGGCCAGAGAGAGGAGTGAAGTTCAACCTCATTGGGGAGAGCACCATCCGTTGTACAAGCAACGATCAAGAGATGGGCATCTGGAGTGGACCCGCTCCTCTCTGTAAACTTTCCCTCCCTGCTGTTCAGTGCTCACATGTCCACGTTGCAAATGGATACAAGATATCTAGCAAGGAAGCCCCATATTTCTACAATGACAGTGTGATATTCAAGTGTAATAATGGATTTACTTTGAAGGGCAGCAGTCAGGTTCGTTGCAAAGCCAATAACACCTGGGATCCTGAAATACCAGTTTGTGAAAAAGGTAAAAACTCAGTGGAGAGAAAAATGAGGTATTCACTTGTTTATTCTTGTTTGTTATCTCCCACCCAAAGCTAGAGTTATGGAAAAAAGCAAGGGGGCATAGATTACTGTCCCAATTCTTCCATTCTGTAACAAAACAGTTTATGTGTGCTGTTGTATATATTCTTTGTGCAAATGCTCCCTTGGATCTGGGATACAGTCAGGGTAAATAATTGAGAGGATCTTTTTTAAGGTTCCAGGTTCCTTCAAAAGAGCAGAAAGCACTCAGTAATGAATAAGAGCTTGATGATCTTTGGCTTAAAAGTTTCAGACTGTCTATTGTCAAATGTTGTATACTTAGTGTTCTTGAGTTTTTGTTGGTATTTATGTGGGAAGTTTTTTCTTTAGGCTGTCAGCCACCTTCTGGGCTCCACCATGGTCGGCATACAGGTGGAAATAGGGTCCTCTTTGTCTCTGGGATGACTGTAGACTACACCTGTGATCCTGGCTACTTGCTTGTGGGAAACAGATCCATTCACTGTATGCCTTCAGGAAATTGGAGTCCTTCTGCCCCTCGGTGTGAAGGTACTTTCAGTTCCTGAGTTGTCTTTCTCTTTTATATCAGGCATGTATAAGTAATTCCAACTTTGCTCCTCTAGAAGCACCATGCCAACCTTTGAAGGAAGGTCTTCAAGAGCTTCCACTTGGTTCACCTGTGGTACCAGTTAATATGTCCTGCCAAGATGGGTAAGTATGATTCATTCTCAGAAAGGGTCTCCACCTTGCTTTGTGCATTAATTCTAGCCTCAGTTTGTCTTGGTGACTCCCTCTAGAGGTTCCTCGTTGTCACACTAACAGAGATTGTGAGGTTCCAAAGGTCTAAGTAGCATCTCTAACTTTTCAGTCCTTTCTTGACATGGAAATGGCTTTGTTGGGAGTAACTCTAAGTCTAAAGTAGTTTGCTTACTTGAAGGGCCAGGAGTTTTGACTCCTTTCTGCCAAATTTCTTATTTAGAAGTGCCTCTGTATTAGTGGTTTGAAGAGGCTAGGTTTCAGAGATGTGATTTTTAGGAAGAGAAAACGTATTATAATCTCTCTCTAGGTACCAGTTGACTGGACATGCTTATCGGAAATGTCAAGGTGATAAGAATAGGGTTTGGTTCCAAAAGATTCCACTTTGTAAAGGTAAGTTTAAAAAAAAAGTTGTCAGTGGGTTGTAGGGGTTTAAAGAGAACAGGTCACTACAGAACTAATCTATACCTTAACAGTCGATGTGTTCTAGCTCAGTGTACATAAGAAACATGTTTTAGTGTTTGGATGGTACTAGCATTGGGAAACAAAATTGTCAAGTAGGAAATGAATACAGTTGGCCCTCTGTATCTGAAGGTTTCAAATCCATGGAGTCAATCGACTGCAGATCAAAAATATTTTTTTAAAAATCCTGAAAGCTTCCAAAAGCTAAACTTGAATTTGCTATGTGCTGGCTACTATTTACCTAGCATTTACATTTTACTTACAACTATTTACACAGCGTTGACATTGTATTAGGTATTATAAGTCATCTAGAGATGATTTAAAGTATATAGGAGGTTGGGCGTAGGTTATATGCAAACACTATGCTATTTTATATAAGGGGCTTGAGCATCCTCAGAATTTGGTATTGATGGGGGATTCTGGAACCAATCCCCTGTGGATACTGAGGAATGACTGTATTTGCCATATACCTGCTAATTGCTCAAAATTTAAAAAATAACAAAAAGAGACTATTTCTCTATTTCATGAGAACATAGCTGTATTTATTCCTTTCTTAATACTTTACTGTATTTTCTGAATCATTTTTGGAATGAGTGTGTATTATTCATGTAGTCAAAAATTTAATAAAGCTTTTTAAAAGAAAGCATAATCCAGCATCTAAAATTTAAATAACTTAATAGCTATGTGCACTACATGCAGTTGCATAGTTTTATTATTTAGTTTTATAGTATCTGATTGAAAACTGTCCACCATGGTGTACTAGCTGAAGTAGACTTTCCTAATCTCTTCTGCAGTTATCCACTGTCAACCTCCACCAGTGATTAACAATGGGAGGCACAGGGATGTGATGGCAGAACACTTTCTGTATGGAAATGAAATCTCTTATGAATGTGACCAAGGATTCTATCTTCTGGGAGAGAAAAGTATACGGTGCCTAAGTGATTCTAAAGGACGTGGATCTTGGAGTGGACCTCCCCCACAGTGCATAAAATCTCCTCCTGTGACTCACTGCCCTAATCCAGAGGTCCTACATGGATACAAGCTAAATAAAACTCGTTCTTCATATTCCCACAATGACATAGTACATGTTGCCTGTGATCCCGGCTTCATCATGAATGGGAGTCACTTGATTAGGTGTCATACTGACAACAAATGGGTGCCAGCTGTACCAACTTGTATCAAAAAGGGTAAGATATTTTCAGGACTAAAATATGAGATGTTGCACAGAATAAAGAAAAAGGGTTTTGAATCTGCACTTGCCATTCTGCCTAAAGAAAAGCAAATAAAAGCTAAGGCAGTCATATTATTTTACAAAATACCTGCCTTGCCTTATCTTCTCAGCTCATTCTTTTTTTCCCTTTTCTTTCTAAGCTTGTTGAAAAAAGGTACATGAAAGGATAATGGTTAACTTCGAAACTGATGGAGTCTCCCAAGTTTATTATTTTTATTACTTTAGAATGGGGAAAATGCACATACCATTTTGGGCAAATGTTTGGCAGTAATATTGCTTGATAATTTGATATGTAAGGCTGTGATACAAGCCAGAAAGGGATCTTTGAGTATTCTGGAGAGTGGAGCTGGCCTTAAAACTCACTGAATTGTCTTGTAATTTTAGTTATCATCGGTAGTTGTATCCCTATCAGTGGCTATCTACAACAGAGGCTGCCAACTGGTGACCAAGAACTGAGTTCAAAACTGTTTTCTTTGGCTAGCACAGTAGTCTTATTTTAAGTGAAACCCATCTCCACCACCCAAGGCAAACAGTGAACCTGTGATACAGTGAGGGCCCCCTCTGCTTTCCTGCAAGGTACCAGTATCTTGAATTGGGCAGTGGCTGCCATTTTTAGAAGGACAGGTGCTCTGTGACTTACCATATCTGGTGGCTTCACTTCCTGGCTCCTGTAGATATTTGAGGGTGTGACCGTTGACTACAGCCTTTTTACCATTTAAAGAGAAAAGAAAAGATTACTATTCTCTGATAGATTACAATTGTGTGCTGTAACCACTGATGTTTCATTGTCTTCCATTTGACATTTGTCTTCAGATCATATATGATATAGGTAGGAAATGCAAATCTCTGTTCTGTACTGTTTGGTTTGGGCTAAATGAATATTTTTGGATACTGACTAGTTGGCTTGTTGCCTGCCTTCTTTCTGTATTGCTATCACCCATTTGCTGGCTATGTGTTCCTCTGTGCTAAATTAAAGATCTTTTTAAATTGGTGTCTAAGCTTTCTTAGGATGTCAACATCCATTTAAGATCCCCCACGGAAATCATACTGGTGGAGACATAGCTCGATTTTCTCCCGGAATGTCAATCCTGTATAGCTGCAACCAAGGCTACCTGCTTGTAGGAGATGCACTCCTTCTTTGCACACATGAGGGAACCTGGAACGGACCTGTCCCTTATTGCAAAGGTGTGTTGTTTATTTGTTTTCTTATTTTTTAAATAAAATTTGTCCGAAATAGATATATTCAGTTAGGTACTTTCAACTTAAAATAGCCAAATAAATGCATTAATTGGATCATTTAATTAAATGCATTTAATTGGATTAATAGATGAAGTCATCTAAATACTGCAAAATAAGAAAAGTGTCTGAGGCTCTATCTGAGCTATCACTTATGTAGTCATTTATATATGGAAAGTTGAAGTCTTTATGTAAATCAAACAACTAAAGTACAGATTGAATTTACACTGTGGTTACAGTTATTATAAGTGTGCATTTGACAAAATACTCATAAAAAGTAAAGTTATCTTTTGAGTATGTTTCCTCTAAGTGGTGGTAGGATTATAGGTATATTTTTATAAAAGTTTCAGAATGTCATCTTCATTATCATAAGCAGTGCATATGAAATATGAGTAATGAATTAATACTGAATATTAGTTAAGCACTTCTTACCATATGCCAGATACTGTGCACAGCACTTTGCATGCATTATCTCATTTAATCCTCGTGAGAACCATATCAGTGATTGGTGCCATTATCCCTGTATTATAGATGAGGTCCCAGTAGAATGGAGAGATTTGTAACTTACACAAAGTCCCACAGCTAGAAAATCCTAGAGTCAGGTTCAAATCCAAAATCTCACACTATTGGCCCCTACACTGAAAAGATGAAAGAAGAAATGAGGAAGCATTTACATGTAAGAAGAATTGGAGAATAAGAGTCAAAGTTGATGAAACAAAAATTCAGAAGTCTTAATGTTACTCATTCAGCCCTCATCATTTCTCTAAGAAGCCACAAAAATTATTCAACATTATTGGTTTAGAAACTAAAGCACAAAAAAGGAAAGTAATCTGGTATGATTACCTGTACGTTCCTGAGGTAGATGGCTGACACTAAAAGGCTATGCCTAGGACATCATTTTGTGTTATTTCAGTGAAGTTTTACTAACTGAGAATAAACTAAATTGGTTTCATAAACCTTTCCATTAAGGGCAGTATCTACGTTCTTGGTAAAATGTCAAAATATGACTCAGCTTCAATTAGATTCCTTTAATTTCAGAGGTGAACTGTAGCTTCCCAGAGCATATAAATGGAATCCAGAGTGGGCTGGAGCCTGGAAAAATGTATCAGTATGGAGCTGTCATCACTTTAGAATGTGAAGATGGGTATACCCTAGAAGGCAGTCCCCAGAGCCAGTGTCAGGAAGATCACGGATGGAACCCTCCCCTGGCTGTTTGCAAATCCCCAAGTAAGTACAAAGGGCTTCACTGCAGCTCCTACTTGTTTCGCTGGAAAGAAGAGAGTGAGTGGTATCCCTCAATGTTAGGGACTCCTGGGTTTTAAACTGACATAGGTCTGTGACCAGTGGTATAGTAACAGATGAATTTGAAGTTGGTGGTCTACTGTAGTAAAAGTGAGACTTTCAGAGAATGGGGAAAGTAAAGAAAGGAAATAAAGAGAGGAGAGCACTAATTTAAAAGGTGCAAAACTAACAACCTTATAGAGTTGTCCTTTGGTATCCTCAGGGGGATTGGTTCCAGGACCCCCTTGAATACCAAAATCTGCAGATACTCAAGTCCCTTATAAAAAATGGCATAGTACTTGCATATAACCTGTGCATATCCTCCTGTATACTTTAAATCATTTCTAGATTACTTATAATACCTAATATAATGTAAATGTTATGTAAATGGTTGTTGGGCTCGCAGTGTGAGTTTTGCTTTTTGGAACTTTCTGAAATTTTTTGCTTTTTCGAATATTTTTGATCTGTGGTTGGTTGAATCCACAGATACAGAGGACAGACTGTATTTTGAAAGGACTTGCTGCTGAGACTTCTGTTATTGCTGAATCTTGATTTATAAGTGCTTAGCAATATGACAGGGGCCTCCAAAAATATGTTAACCAACCTGTTGTAACAGTTAATGTTTGCATTCTGACCTGAGAAATCCCTGATTATAAAGTTGAGTTTATTGGTTTTTTTCATGAATGAACTACCCCTACTTAATTAACGTGGAAACAAAATTTAAAGGCCAATGAAGTTGTTACATAAGAAATGAAGAAAGAGTGGGTAGGGACTTCCCTGGTGGTGCAGTGGTTAAGAATCCACCTGCCAATGCAGGGGACACAGGTTCGAGTCCTCGTCTGGGAAGATCCCACACACCACGGAACAACTAAGCCCGTGCTCCACAACTACTGAGCCTGTGTTATGGAGCCCGCGAGCCACAACTACTGAAGCCCATGCGCCTAGAGTCCATGCTCTGCAACAAGAGAAGCCACTGCAATGAGAAGCCTGCGCACCACCACGAAGAGTAGCCCCCGCTCGCCTCAACTAGAGAAAACCTGCATGCAGCGACGAAGACCCAATGCAGCCATAAATAAATAAATAAATACATATATTTATTTAAAAAAAAAAAAAAAGAGAAAGAAAGAGTGGGTATAATTCAGGGTTCCAATACCTCTTTTTAAGTAGACTTAGAGAGGAGGGAGCTGAGATTAATTTCTGGGACATTACCATGGGACTTAGAACTATGTGGAACCATGCAACTAGACTAATATTTTCATGATTTTGTATTCTCCTTAGGCTCACTTGTTCCTCTTATTTGCGGTAAGTTTTCTTAAATACTCGAAGAAAACTTCTAATGGTGATTTATAAAAATGTATGTAACATTTGAGGCCATATATCCTGACTGTTAATTTTTTTTTTCACTTTAACTCATAAGAAGTTATCTTCTTTTTAGTGTTTTAAGGATCTTTTAATGTGTACTTCACATCACAAACTGTCACTTTTGGATAGAATGTAATAAATGACTTGAACAGCTATTCCCAGTTTTTAAATTGAAAGTTAAGTTTACCAAAAATTTAGTTTAACTCTTGGTCTTTTGCATGATTTGGTTACTATCAAAATAGACTGGCTTATTCTGCAGTAACAAAATATATTTCACAACTGAGAGTTTAATGTTGCTATGCAAAGTCATGGGATCCTGGTGTCCTGAGCTCCTAATTTCACCCCAGTGACAAGAATATTACTGATAAAACTGAAAAGAACAGAAAAGCTCAACAGAAACTTGACTGGAACCCTGTGGTCAAATGCTTGGTCCTTTAGATTAAATATGGACTGGATTGAATCCAAAACGTTAGGCCCACATATGATGATTTAGGAATTCAGTATTTATATGGTTGAAGAAGAACAAGTAGAAAAGTCACATAACATTTTCCCCACCACTAGGAATAGGCCCACAGTCACTTCAAATCAAGGTAGGTCACATTTTTCTAGCATTTGATACTCTGTTTTGTTTTCTAGGTTTTTCTGCAGGGGTAGTAGCTCTTTTCTGCTTGGGTGCTATCACCTTACGCATGATATTAAAACACAGAGAAAGGTAAGTTCAACGCATGCTTGACCAAAACGCACAAAAGGTTTTGACTTCTTGCCTGAAACTAAACACAGAAGGACAAGTTAAATGAAATAAATACTGCAATGGGATAACTGGAATAAGGTATCTTGTGTTAAATAGAAGGCCCTTTCTGTAAGAACTTAAAAGATAACAAACTAATTTTATTTGAATGGTGTTTATTCAGATCAGATTATGTTTATTTATATGTAATAAAAAATCTAGAAAATAGAAAAAAATCCCAGTCATAACAACTGCAGATATTTGGTACGTTCCTATACAGGTATGATCATTTTCCTTATATTATTTCTCTTTTTCCTTTTAAAACTGAAATTTTGGCCTTATAGTCTCCTGCCTTAATTTTTTTTTTTCATTTAGCCTCAGGTACAGATTTTTTTTTTTATTAAATCATGTTTTCTTTTTACCTACTTAATTGCATATTTTTCTGTTATATGTATCTATATTGTTGAAATTTTAGGTTGCTTCCACATTTATTTTGATAATAAATAAAGATATGAGAAACACCTTTAAAGAAACTTTTTCCACATCTCCTTATTTCCTTAGCCTAGATTCCTAGAATTGCTAGGGATAAGTGTATGAACATTTAGATGCTTAGTAAATATAGCCAAATGACTTTCTAGAAGGTTAGTTCTAACTTGATCATATGTCAAATAATTAATCTATCTGGATGTATTGTGTTTCTGGATTCTTTTGTTGTTGTTGTTGTATTGATCTGTCTATTCTATCACAAACCACTTTGTGTTTAAATAGTATAGCTTTCTACTATTATAATATCTGATAAAGCAAGAATCCCCTCACTATAATTTTTTAAGCTTTTCCTCTCTCTTCTGTTTGTTCTTACAGGAGTTTTAGATGATTTGTCATTTTCTAAAAACAGATATGTTGTGATTGCATTTAAGTTTATAGATTAACTGTTGAGAACTGGCACATTTTCTGTAATGCATTCCCATTCAGAAATTTACTAGGCCTTTCTATCTGTTCAAGTAATGTTTTCTCTCGCTTGGTTGTTTTCATGACTCCTTAAATATACGACTAGGTTTCTATATTTTGTTATGTTTTATTATCCAGAAATTAGACACACTTTTACATTTTATTTTTAATTTATTCTTTTTAAAAAACATTTGTATCCATAAAGTAATGTTGCCATAGTGGGTCATGTGATATTTGGTGAGGACACAATCAAATGAGCAGTGCTTGGGAATTTTGATTAGAAAAGTTTCCATAGTGGAGAAGATATTTCAGGTGCACCTCAAGAGAGTGTAAACAAGGGGAGAAAGGTATTCCAGGTAGAAGGAGCAGTTTGAGCAAAGACCCAGAGGCTTGTCATTCCATCATATATTATGAGAACTACATAAGCAGTTGACATGACTGGGAAAATAGTATGTGTGATGGTGATTGAAGGTGAAGGTGGCATAGGTTTATGTGGAGGAGTGACATAAAAGACCCCTCTGACCACATACATCTTGTGGAAATTACAGAATATTATGATAGGTGCAAAGGATACATTTTTAGCAAATGATATCATCAGGTATCAGCCTGGAAATGTTCCGTGTGCTCAGGTTCTTAAGTCTCCATACATGCTAGTGTTAGGGAGGATAATCATGTGAAGTCTTACCAAATCTCAGGTAACTTCCAGTGGGGGATGATCAAGTCATGTCACCCTAAAAATGTCACCCACAAACTCCAGCAAAATTACTTTAACATGCCAAGTCACTTGGATCTATCTAAATGATCTGATTACACTGTTCACAGTTCTATAATGCCTAGTGCAGGCATCAGACATGAAGGGGTTACATTGAAACTATGTAATAGTGGCATCTTTGAACCTGAATAGTTTGCCCTAAGCCTGGGAGGGCCTGAGCACAGTTGGTCTTGCAAGGGTTTACATTTGAGATGTACTTTAGGCAGTAGTGTTTATCAGAGTATGTATCACATAACCCTGGTTTTGTGAATGATTTCAGGAGAAACAGTGTTCTCTGACCAAAAAAGATTGGGAAATACTTCATACTACATTTTTCTCATGGAGATTCACAATGACCATGAGAATATTTAAAGTTCTACAATAAAGATGCCTGTTTAATTTTTTAAAAACTAATCTCTCAAACTAGTTGGACTGCAGAACTTTTTTTTTTTCTCATATAAGGCTTTTAACATCCCATTGAACTAATGTTTAATTTAACAGTCTTGGGGAAATCTGGAAAGATGGTCAAGAGCTAGATCATCAAAAGCCTTGCATGTGATGACAAGGAATTGGTGTTTATCCTGTAGAATCTTAAGTGAAGCAATACGTTCAGATTTGCATTTTCAAAAGAAGGGGCGGTACTGGGCTGTCAACAAAAGCAGCAGTGGTGGGGCTCAAGAGGATGGAATAGATGTAAGAAATGCCTTCACTATGAAGAAGATAGGCTTTCCAGGATTTAGTGAATTGATGAATGTGGGGAGAAGGGGACACAAAGAATGAGTCAAGCAGATGTCACTGGGTGGGCCCAACGGTTCATCAAAAGAAGAGAGGGACATGTTTGTGGGGAAAGATGATGAGTTCAGTTCTGACCTGCTACTTCCAGGCACCCATGAGGTAGGACTCAAGAGAGAGGACTGGACTCAGGTAGATGACATTTAAATCACAATTGAAGCCTTGGTACTAAACAGAACATAGAAGATTAAAATAGGGATGAGAACAGATCTCAAAAGGACAGTAATGCTTAAGAGGCAGGAGGGGAAGGAACAGTCAGAAGTAAGATGAAAGGGGAAAATAGTTTCACAGAATTCAAGACAGAAAAAGGTCTCAAGAAAACAAAACTAGGGATGTCATTTGCATGGCTTTCCTCACAGGAAGTTAGAAGATAATTTTAGCCAAGTGTAATTTAAATAGAAGTTTAAGTAAAATAGAAATGTGGTCTCTATCTCCTTCCTTCCTGCTACTAAGTTTGCTATCAGAGCATTACATGTGTAGGAAAATTTGCAAACTTTGGGAATGCCTACAAGCTCAAATAATTCATAATGTTCCAGTCTGATTATTAAGGTTATTAACATGTTTTTATCAAATACTATATGTAAGTGCCTCAGTTGATATGAACCAAACGTATATGTTAAACTAAATTCTTAAGCATCACTCACTTGTTTTATTTCCATTTTCTAACTGACTTCAATTTAGTTTCTGATACTTGATGTAGACATTTGAGTTGCCTTGAATACTTTTTGTAAGTAAGATGAGTAATGAATCATTCGAAAATTGATGTCTAGTAACAAAATTAAATATTTTTAAAAGTCATCCAAACATGTGAAGAAGAGAGTATGTTATTTTTTTTTCTTGTCTTCTAAGATATTTTAATAAAACCTAAATCTCACATTAACCTAAAAGTTACCATTTTATAATAATTTTAATGTACCTTCCCCTTAAATATGTAAGTTGACCTCTTAAATGTGATAGTGAGTGACAGGCTGTAAGTACTCTCAACAGTAATCTTTTTTCCCCAATAATTTTGTATTACTTTATCTCAGAGTTCTACATGATAGTACAATCACATTTTATTGTCCTTTGCTAATTTTGGCAAAGAGTTTTAGAAGCACAGCAAAGTACATGTGTTTTCAGAGAATAAAAGTAAAAATGTCTTCAAAATCATTTAAAGCTTTTAGCGCTGCATGACTATGTAAGGATTTTGAATTAAACATCAAATCTAAAAAATTTCTTTTTAAGTTAGATTGGAAGATTGGTTCTCCAAAGGTAAATTTATGATCATATTATAAAATGAAAGCTTATGACTTTTTTTCAATCTGGGAGTCATAGTTATTAGTCATTAAGAGTCCTGCCTAATATCAACTTCTGTCTTGGATACTTAGCAGCTTAGCAAGTTATTTTTATGGGTCTTTCCAAAAAATGGGGGTTACTTCATAGGATATTTAAGACAATAAAATGAAATCATCCATGAAAAGTACTTACTTGGTGTTGGGAATTATGGAAAGGAAACAACTTTTACACCTTTATAATAATCATGGCCAATGAGTAAAGAATTTCTTTTTTCTTTTTTCTTCCATTTAGCAATTACTATACAAATACAAGCCGTAAAGAAGACATTCATTTAGAAACACTGGAAGTATATTCTGTTGATCCATACAACCTAGCAAACTAATCAGAAGAAAAACTGGTATCTAATGAAATTTTAAATATTCTTATTAATTTATGTCAAAATTTCCTTCAATTTAAATTTATCAATAAGCATAGTACTAAATATATATGGTTCTGTTGCACATCTTTACTAATCATGCACAAAAATTGTTAGCTTATCTATTTCACATTGCCAACTATGTCCCTGTTTTTGTTAAAATTTATTCATCTATTCAACAAATATTTAAATAAATAGCAAAATAATTAAGAATAAGATAAATAAGAACATGATTAAGTATTGTGGAGAAAAAGAAAGCAGGAAAGGGGATAGATAGGCCAGGGTAGTTGGAAGAGAAGTCCTCACTAAGAAAATGACATTTGAGCAAAGACTAATGTGAAGTAAGGAGCTAGCCTTGTAAAGGAAAGAGCATTCCAGGAAGAAAGAACAGTAAGTGCAAAGATCATAATAAGGTGGAGTGTTCCTGCCGCAGTGTGGCCTTGCATGGACTGACCAAGGGAGAGAGCAGCAGAGACAAAACCAGAGAGGTACAGGAGGAGGGTGAGGATGGTCGACCCTACAGAGTATGCTAGGTCATCGTAATGAGCTTAGTGTTTATTCTGAGATGGGAACAACTGGAGGGTTTTAAGCAGAGAAGCAAATGATCACTTTAACTGCTGTGTTAAGAAGAGAGTGTATGTAGCCACGGGTGGAAGATGGGGAATCCCTGTGGACCCTATCACAGAACTCCAATAAATTGTGAGGGGCCACCAACAAGCTGGTGAGAAGAATTCAGATTCTGCATGCATTTCTGAGATAGCGACAGTAGAGTTTGCTGACAGTTTGTATCAGGATATGAGAGAAAGGGAGGAGTCGATGATGATGCCTGGGTTTTTTGGCCTGAGTAACTGGAAGGACAGAATTGCCATTAATTAAGACAACTGAGAATGGAAAGCAAGACTGGGAAGAAAAATGAGTTCCACCTTGGAGATGTTAAGTGTTAGATATCTAATAGATATCCACGTACAAGTGTCGAAGAGGTAGCTGGATGTACAGGTCAGCGCTTAGGGAATAGGACCAGGCTTGGCATACAAATTTGGGCCTTGTCAGTGTATGGATGTACAGAATAATGAAACCGAGTAAGATCAGCAAGGGGGTGAAAGAGGCTAGCGAAGAGGAAAGGTCCAAGTGCTGAGCCCTGGATCCTCCAACATTAGGAGCCATGGAGTGGGGAGGAGCCAACACAGGGGTGAAGAAGCAGCTCTGATTCAGGAGAGAACCCCAGAGTGTGGTGTTCTAGAGTCATGCAAAGAGAGAACTTTAATGAGGATGGAGTGACAGACCCTGTCAAATGCTGCTGAGAGATCGAGAAAGATTAGTCGTGAAAACTGACCATTGTGTTTAGCAGCACAAGATTTGCTGGTGAACTTGACAAGTGCAGTTTTGGTGTAGAGGAAAGAGGCAAATTAGAGCTGATTGAAGTGGCCTTAAGAGAGAGTGAAAGGAGAGAAATTGGAGATATTAACTCTTTCAAGGAGTTTTTCTATAAAGAGGAGCAGATAAGTAGAGTAATGGCAAGAATAAGAAGTAAAGGGAAGTATTTTTAAGAGTGGAGGAATAGCTGTTATTCCTGTAAGCTGAAGAGAATATTTAGTAGGAAGGGGGAAAATGATGGCAGGAAAGAAAAGGAAGAATTGCTGGAGCAACATCTGGGTAAGGAGTGGGATCCAGGACTTAAGCAGAGGAGTAGACCTTAGATAGGTGCATGGCCTTAATAACAGGAGGGAAGGTAGAATATATGGGTGCAGATGAAGGTAGGTGGGGAGGTGTGATGGTGAAAGCACATGTGGAAGTTCTCTTCTGATGCTTCTGTTTTTTCAGTGAATAAAAAGAAAAATGATCAGCTGAGAGGGAGATTAGGAAAGGAGATGTTAGAGATTTAAGGAGAAACGAGAAGGTATTAAATAGTCACCATGAGAGTTGAAACCTGAGTGATAGGGAGTATAGAAAGGTTGACAGGCAACATGAAGAGTCCCCCTGAGGTTCCCAGGAGAAAAAGGGGGTGAACATTTGACAGTTTGCTAAGCCCAGGCTGTACGCTGAGGCTCTTTCATGCCTTATCTCATTTAGCCCTCACTATAACTTTAAAAGGTGTGTATTATTCCAAGATAATACCTAGGTGAGCATATAATATCCCAGCTGAGAAAACCAAGGCGAAAAGGCTCTCTTGGCCAAAGACTTGGGGGTCAGTATTTAGCAAAGGTAGAATTCAAGCTCCAATCTGACTTCAAGCTGCTTTCTCCTACATAATCTATAAGATATAAAATAAAGATACCACCTCTGCCCTCTTGGAACTTATTTTAGTAACAAAAATAAGACATATACATATCATAGTGTAAGATTAAGTGCTATAAACAAGATACAGAACAATTGCTGTGGCAGTTGAGGAAGAAAAGCTTCCTTGTTGCTAGTGAGTCATAGCCAAAGGGAAGAAGAGAACAGGAGAGACTACCAGAGTGATATCTAAATCCAAAGCCATGGGGGCCCAAAGTAAAGTTATTACCTAAATGTTTGTTGAATGAATATTTGAATGAGTGAGAATGAAACCATTGCTTCAATTTCTCCCTCATTTATTTTTATTCATATTTATCAGTATACAATTTAATTATTATTTGCTTTACTTCATGTTATATGAAGAAGGACCACCTAATTGAATGATACCTTCTCATAGGCTTGATGCTCCATTATTTATAGCACTTGTAATTGGTATATATAGAGAGAATGTTAACGCTCATATTTAAACTTTGAGTTATACCACTGCCTTTCATGCTGTCTCCTAAATAGAAATTCATCTATTTCAGTATGCCTTGCTGCTTGGAACCCAACTGAACATCGGTTGGAGAGAAACCTA
The DNA here is from genome assembly GCF_028021215.1 of Eschrichtius robustus. NCBI lineage: Eukaryota > Metazoa > Chordata > Mammalia > Artiodactyla > Eschrichtiidae > Eschrichtius > Eschrichtius robustus. The sequence goes on along the minus strand of NW_027175690.1, from coordinate 163,606 downwards.
ATATCAGCAAGTCTATTGGTATGGTCTCAACATCAGTGAGATTATTTCATAAGTTTTAACTCCTACATGCACTTAGCCTCAAGCAAAACAAGAAAGTTTGCTTGATGATAAAGATGGGAGCCCAGTTTTACTGCTACGTGCTCTTCAAGGACTTTTTGAAGCCTCACCTGTGACATACTTGGAGCCAGGCTATGGATATAAACAGTTACATAGCTCTGAAAATTGTCACATTTTTTAGGAAGGCACTAAAAAGAGCTGTCCTCATGTCTAGACTCTTCTTTTTATAATCAGCGTACTTACTGTTACCATATACTTTTGGTTATAGTGTAGTTTTAATTATTTAAGCAAAGTATGAAGCATATCCTGTGGTTATGATGGGCATACATTTTTTTGGGAAGTCTGATTTTATTTTAATAGGAGTATCTTTCTCTGATATAGTTAAACGTTTCACTTTTATTTCTGCTTGGTTTAAGTTTTTCTCATCGTATATACTTTACCTTTGCATAATCACTCAGTAATTCCAATTTGCACAATTTTTTTAAATCATGGGAGTCAAGTTTTAATTCTGAAGTTTAATTCTGAAGTAACTGTAGTTGCCTGTAAAATGTCATTTGATAATGTGTACATTCATCATTCAAATAAATGTTGTCTTTAAAGAAAAACACTTGCCTTATGTGATTTTTTTTTTTTTTCTGGAGTCAATGAACTCTTGAATAACAGACATAGTCTTACGGTTTTTAGAGTTCCTGATTTAACGTTTATGCATTCTGGATCCCACCACTTCATCATGTTAGCCAAACTCTCAACCCCCAAACTCAGTTCCCTCATCCTCAAGACTTATCCAGCCAATACTTTCCCCCAGGTCACTCATTCTCTCCTTCCACACTCTAAATCCAGCTGTCAGTTTTCTCTGTTCCAGCATTTCAATTATTGAGAAAATAAAATCTTGCTCATTGGCTACCACAGACTTACTCTCCCCATTTTCTCTTAGACTGTGTATGCTGTTTGACATCTTTTTTTTTAAATTGTGGTTTAAAAAAACATGTAACATAAAATTTACGATCTTAACCATTTTTAGTGTACAGTTCAGAAGTATAGAAGTAAGTATATTCACATTGCTATGCAACAGATCTCCAGAACTCTTTCATCTTACAAAACTGAAGCTCTTTATCCATTAAACAGTAACTCCACGTTCCCTTCATCCTTCAGCCCCTGCCAACCACCATTCTACTTTCCATTTCTATGAATTTGACTACTTTAGATACCTCATATAAGTGGAACCATACAGTATTTGTCTTTTTGTGACAGGTTTATTTCACTTAGTATAGTGTCTTCAAGGTCCATCTATGTTGTAGCATGTGTCAGAATTTTTCTTCAGACTGAAAAATATTTCACTGTATGTATATACAATATTTTTTTATCCATTCATCCATCAGTGGACATTTAGGTTGTAATGCTGCTATGAACATGGGTGTGTGGATATCTCTTCCAGACATTGTTTTCAGTTCTTTTGGATATGTACCCAGAAGTAGTATGCTGTTTGGTATCTTATTCATTCACAGTCAGTACCGTTTTCATTTCTACAACTCATCTGTTCATGCACCTCAAGCCATCTGCTCTATTATACCTTCATCTCTACTCTATTCTCCTTCCTTATCATAGCAGAGGATGAAAATATCACAGGATAACTCTATTTCCTTTCCCTTCACCTCCAAGCTTATCTATACCCACTCATCCTTATTCTCATTTCCACCTACCACTTTTTACAGACTATACAGTTCTCTTCTCATCCCTTTCTGTTTCTTCCAGGATATTGCTCCCTCAGTAATACCATCTCTCATCACTGGCTTCTTCTTTCCACCTACAAATATGTTCAAGCCAGTACCCATTCAGCTGTAAGTGACAGAAATCCATCTCACACTGGCTTAAACCAAAAAGGAATTTTATTATGTCACATAAGAGAAAAGGTCAAGCGTGCAGCTGGCTTCAGTCAAAATGGGAATTAACTATTCAAATCATATCCTCAGGACTCTGTTCCATTCCCTGGTTCTGTTTTTTCTTGCTGGACTCATTCTCTGATAGACACTCCCTAAAAACTGGCAAAATGTTTGTTGACGATGCCAAGCGCACATCTCGTCAGCTTAGCATTCCAGCACAGCGAACTTCTCTTGTCCAATAGCTCCTGCAAAAGTGCATTAATTACCTCTGATTTGTCCAACTAGGGTCACATGTCCCCATTTCAACCACTTACTAGGATGAGAGCAGTGAAATAAGCAGATGACAAGGCCTAGGCTGCTTGTCCAGGCTTAGAGCTACGGATAGGATTGATCTACCTCAGTTGTTCTCAAGTGGGGCACTCACACCTCTTCCCCACAGAGGACATTTGGCAATGTCTATAGACATTTGTGATTGTTACAGCTGGAGGAGGGGAGTGCTACTGGCATCTAGTGGGTAGAAGTCAGAGATGCTGCTAAACATCTTACAGTGCACAGGACAGCCCCCAAAACAAAGAATTGTCTGTTCAACGTGTCAATAGTGTTGTATTTGAGAAACCGTGGCCCACCTGAACCACATGGAACTGTGGAAAAGAGGAAAAATCAGGGGCCTAATTCCAGAAGAAGGGGCCCAGTTAAAGCAACAAATATCCACCGCCAAACCTGAAAACAAATCCTCCCCAAACCATCCATGCTTTCTCTCTTAAACTATCTCCCTTCTCTTTACCACCAAATTTTCTGAAAAAGGGGTTGACCTTAGCTGATTTACTCATTTCATTTATTCACTTAAAAAACAATTGTAGAAATCATTCTTGTGTGCTAAGCAATGTTTTAGGTTGTGGGATATAGCAGTGATAAATGGACATGTTCTCTCATGTAGCTTTTATTCTAGTGAAGAAAGGCAGACAACAAGCAGATTGTCAGATGGAAATAAAATGAAAAAGTAAGTAAAATTTTAAAAATTATATGAAGCAGAGAAAGAGGAAAGGAAGTTCTGAATGGACATGCAATTGTAAATAGTGGTCAGAGAAGGCTTCACTGAGAAGATCACATTTAAGCAAAAAAACTCAAGGAGATGACGGAGGTAGCCATGCAGATAGATATCTGGTCAGAAAGTGTTCCAAGCAAAAGAAACATTAGGTGAAAACAAAAAAACAGCAGAACAAACAAAAACAAAAAACAAACAAACCAACCAAAAAAAATCAAAGAGGGACTATGTCTGCTGCATTTGGAGAAATTTGTTTGCATGCTTATGGTAAAATCCAGTAGAAAGGGGGGAAATAATGATTCTGGAGAAAGAGGGGAATTCCTGGAGTGATGTCTTTGAGCAAGTAAGAACAAATTGAATCTAGTGCACTAGTGGAGAAGTTAGCCTTTGATAAGGGTGTGAACAATATAACCATACTAAGAGGAGATAAGGAAACTATATAAACCAGATAGAGGTATTGGGATTAAGTAATGAGAGAAGTTTGTGGAAGTTTTCTTTGATTTTTTTCTATTTTTTCTGGAAAAAAAAAAGAAGTGAAGCTATAAACAGAGACTAAGAATGATGGAGGAGAAGTCAGAGTTCAATGTCAAAATAAAAAATTTGAAATAGTCACTTGGAAGAATGAGAGAGTAAATGGACTAGGTAACTATAGTAAGAACACCAGGCAGCATTACAAAGGTCCATTTGAAATGAGTTGTCATTGAACAGACTAGTTCTCATGGATATGTGTTTTTCTCCAACCACGTTCAGTTTCATGGGTACAGGGGCAAAATTATGGAGAAATGAATCTAACCAAGACTGTTCATTTAATAAATATGATAAAGTGGGAGAAGGGTAAGGAAGCCGAGGTTGTATGCAAGATAGTGATTATAATGATCGACCATGGAATTTAACCTGGTAAGGATGAAAGTGAGGACACTAAGGGGGTTTGAGATTGAAAGATGGTGGTAAGATCAGTGGACTGTAGGTACTGAGAGATACAAAGATTGTTGGGATCAGGGTACTAGAGGTGAAATAGAAGGATAGGATTGGTGGTTAGACAGTGGGATGGCCAAAATTATGAAGGGATCATAGTAATTGTTGGTGACAGGGTCTAAGGTATGGCCATGGGCATAAGTGGCAGAGTAGAAGGAAGAACAAGATCGTTGGCAGAGAAGAGGTCAAGGTGCCGAAAGGCCAGGTATTTGGAAAATACCATCACTGTGAATATCAAATCACTGAGGACTATGACAGGAGTAACAATAGAGGAGTTTGCCATGAGCTAGGAGCTAAAACCTTCAAGATATGAGGGAAAAAAGCAGATGTTAGGAGATTAGTGTAAAAAGAAGTGGTAATGAGTGGCATATTCTGATAGCATGTGAGGTAAGCCTGGGGAATTGAATCTTCTATTCCGTTTTCCACGGCCTACCATGATCTGGCTTCTTTTTCCATTGCTCTGTTGAGAATATCTTGAAAGGATAATATCAAATCCTTGATAGAGTGGTATTAAAGTATTAAAAAGGAGGTGTGGTAAGTGATGTGATCAAAGTAGATGTTTCTTGCAGTAGAGTCTTGGGAGAGAGTCTAATGGAAACGAATGGAAAATTAAGAACATATCTGGCCTTTGGGACACTGCCCTTTCTCAACTAGTGAGGGTAGGAAGTGAGACTTGAATAAAAGGGACAAATGAAGTAAGACAGTATTCTGGACTGTTTGTGTGAGCTATGACTGTACATGTTGAGTGATATAGGTTTGCTGGACTGTGTGTACATGGGTTTCCAACAGTGAAAGTACACTGAGTAGAGATAGTTTTCAACCTTGAGTGTCTTTACTCCACCATGAATCATATCTATGCATGGAGGAGAAAAGAGCTAGCATATTTACTGAAATATCTGCTACAATATCTTTTCAACCCTCATCCATCTCTCCTCTCTACAGCATTTGATATTTGGAATTACTCCACTCTCCATACGACTTGTTCCAACTCTTGCTTTAGAAATGAGTGGCTCTTGTTTCTACTAATTTTTAAATCTGGAGTTCTTGTCTTAGGAACCACAGACCTCCAAAAATTCGTGGCTAGAACTGTATTTCAGTATAACCAGTTTTCTTTGTAATCCTATGTACTTTATTTTTTACATCTAAAAAATAATTCTGAGAAGAACAAAAATGTTAAAAACCTCTGGTTGATAAGTCAGACAGAAAAAGACAAATGCTGTATGTTATCATTTGTATGTGGAATCTAAAAAATAAAACAAAAGAATTAATATAGGGCTTCCCTGGTGGTGCAGTGGTTAAGAACCCGCCTGCCAATGCAGGGGACACGTGTTTGCGCCCTGGTCCCAGAAGATCCCACATGTCGCAGAGCAACTAAGCCCATGCGCCACAATTACTGAGCCTGTGCTCTAGAGCCCTCGAGCCACAACTACTGAGCCCACATGCCACAACTACTGAAGCCTGCATGCCTAGAGCCCATGCTCTGCAACAAGAGAAACCACGGCAGTGAGAAGCCCACGTACCGCAACGGAGAGTAGCCCCCACTTACTGCAACTAGAGAAAGCCCGTGTGCAGCAATGAAGACCCAACACAGCCAAAAATAAAAACAAATAAATGAATTAATTTTTAAAAAATGAATGAATATAACAGAACAGAAACAGACTCACAGATATAAGGAACAAACTAGTGGTTACCAGTAGGGAGAGGGAGGGGGTGAGGGACAAGATAGGGGTAGGGGACTAAGAGGTACAAACTACTATGTATTAATAAATAAGGTACAAGGGTATATCATACAGCACAGGGAATATAGCCAATATTTTATAATAACTTTAAATGGAATATAATCAATAAAAATTTTGAATCACTATGTTGTACAACTGAAACTAATATTGTACATCAACTATACTTCAACAAAAAATTTTTAAAACCTCTAGATGAATCCTTATCTTTCTATTGTTTATTGTACATGTTCTCCCTTAGCAGACCCAACAATTCCTGAGATTTTTAACCCTCTTCCACCCATTTCCTTTTCAGAAGTCCTCTTTATGGGCCTTACTAGAAGTCGAGCTTCATAATCAACAAACTACCTATATTCCCAAACTTTTCCTAGAACATTCCCACACCTCCTGGCTGTCACGAAACTCCATTTGTCCCATGACCATAACTTTCTCAGTTAAAAATCCAAATAGCGTTTGACATTCTCCCTTGATCAGGCTACCCTCCCTCCTCCATATTAATTTCCTGTTACTGCTATAACAAATTACCTTGAATCTTAAAACAACACAGATTTTTGTTTTAACAATTCTGGAGGTCAGAAGTCTAAAATGAGTATTACAGGGCAGGACCAAGGTGTTGGTGGGACTGACTCCTTCTGAAAGCTCCAGAAAAGAATCTGTTCCTTGCCTCTTCCAGCTTCTAGAGGTAGCTGGCATTCCTTGGCTTATGGCAGCATCACTCCAATCTCTGCTTCAGACATTGCCTTTTCCCACTTGTTCTGTTGCCTTCCTCTTATGATGCCCACCCAGATAATACAGGATAATCTCCCCACCTCAAACTCCTTAATTTAATCACACCTGCAAAATCCCTCTTGCCACATAAGGTGACATATCACACGTCGTGGGGAATAGGATGGGGACATCTTGGGGGCCATTATTCTGCCTACCACACACCCCCATTTCTCTCATCTTTGAATTCTTACCTTTCCCTCCCCCATACTTCTTATTTCAATAAATAGCACTACCATTCATTTTGAATCCTCGGGCTAACTATTGATTCCCTTCTTTTTCTCACTACTAACTTTAAGAAAGAAATTAACCAAAATCCAATGCTTGAGCAAATTTTGTTCATCTCCAATATCTTTCTTAATTGTCTACTTTATCCCCAGTCACAGTTGCCACCAAATCCCACCCAGATGATGGCAAAAGCCTCCTTGCTGGTCTCTGCTATTGCCTTATTCCTATCCAGTCTCTATACTATAGACAGAATCATACTTTTTAAAATGCAAATTTGATTTAGTCACTCTCTTTTAAAAAATCTTTCAGTGGCTTAGTGTATCTCAATTCAACATAAAGAAATTGGTTCTTCATATTCCCTGTACACTGTGCATGCTGCCTGCAACTGTTGCTTCAACAGAGAGAGCAGGCATTTCTTTAGGTGACCTACCCACGTGGATTCTTGAGAAGGGGAAAAGTCGTGCAGGGGTGTATAAAAGCGAACTTGTGAGAATCCACCGCCTTTGTCTGGAACTGCCCATCCTCCCACGCGGAATATATCAAGGAGCTGAAAGCGCTGCCAGATTTTCCTCCTGTATCTGGATCTCTAAGCTGGTCTTTGGGAGTGATACTTGTTAGAAGCAATGCAAACTGGGAGTAAACAAGACCTTGCTCACCAAGGGGAAGTTGTGGTCAAAAGGTTTTTGTCCCGGAACCTCCGCCACGCTTCCCAGACCCTGGGAGCGGAACCGGGTGTGTGGTACTTCTCTCGGCTGCACTTTCCCCTGACTTCGATTTTCTCCGAGATCGCATCTGGTTACTAGAGGCCCTTGGGGAGGATGCGAGCCACTTCTCCGAGGAGCCAGGAGCCTCTCCTGCCGCCAGCGCTGCCTACCTCCTGTCCCGGAGGAGCCCTCCTGGCGGTTCTGGTGCTGCTCGCGCTGCCGGCGGCCTGGGGTGAGATGCGGGCGGGCGTGGGAGCGGGCGCGGCGGGCACTACCTCGTTGGCCCTCGCGTCCGAAGTGTCTCTTAACATGCGTTAAGCGCGCGAGAAGGCAAGTCGGCTCCGGGATTCCCTCTGTGTCCCGGGACCCTGGTGGCACTGGTCGAATTCCTCTCTTCGGGGGCCTTCTGTTGTGCTCAGCGCAGACGATGAACAGGTGCTGCACGGAATTGCTTGCCTTTGTGTTAATACAGAGACTGGCTTATAGCAGTGTGGCGCTGATCACAGGGAAAGAAAGGGGGGTTGGAAATTCGACAAACTTGGGTTCTAATCCTAGAAACATATTAATTGTGAGGAAAGTTACTACACGTGTTTCGTCGTCTGTCAATGCGAATACTGATCTCTGTACCTCATGGGGTTGGTACCTAAATGGCATAAGGCGTGTCAAAGGTCTAACACAGGGCCTGCCACTTGATTTCTATCGTCATTACTTCAGCTCTTTGTTCACGAGGGTGTTTGGACAAGCAGTCCAGGGGTTGCAGTTATCACCCGAAAAGTGCCCTGCATCTGGCTATATTCACCCCACCCACACCCCAAACAACCACTGCCATCATTACAGATCCCAGGTGCTTGGGGTTAGAAGAGCTAGCTAAGCCGCAGAACCCTCAGTGTAACGGTTACCAGTAGAAGGAAAGTGTAGAGATGTTTACATATTGTCCCATTTTAGTCAATTGTTTAGAACAAAACTATCATGAAAATTTTGACGTGGCATCCTCCCTTCCTTCCGTTAGCTTCAAACAGGTAAACAGAGATTAGAGCCCTTCTCTTCTTATTTTTTACTTTCCTAGAAGTCTTCTTAGTTGCTTAGACTTGTGTCAACATCTTGGTTGAAGTGACAGTCTTTTTTTGTCCAGCCTCTTGACAACGCAGTTTGTTCTTTGCTGTCACTAGATGTTTTGCATTCATTATTTGATTGTGCCTTCTCTTCTAATAGGAAAAGGGAAACCAAGTTTCCAAAGAAATTGTTATTAATATCTTATCTCCTTAGATGTCATAAAAGAACCTGTTCAGTGAAGAAATGAGATAAAACCTAAAGCTTTATTTTCAGAGGCAAAGCATGCCAAGTAAATTAAGCAATCTGTGCTTATAATTTTTGTGGACTTTGTGGGTATCTGGCCCCCTTCTTACTGGAATGTTGTTGTAGCCTGTCCGTGTTTATTAAATTACTATTATAGTACAATCCCAGACAATATTTTTTTTCAATGTCAATTTATCTCTTTATTTTTAATGTAACATTTGTTCAATTTATGGAGCTAATTTTTTTAACATCTTTATTAGAGTATAATTGCTTTACAATGTTGTGTTAGTTTCTGCTGCATAACAAAGTGAATCAGCTATATGTATACATATACCCTCATATCCCCTTCCTCTTGCATCTCCCTCCCACCCTCCCTATCTCATCCCTCTAGGTGGTCACAAAGCTCCGAACTGATCTCCCTGTGCGAGGCAGCTTCTTCCCACTAGCTATCTATTTTACATTTGGTAGTGTATATATGTCAGTGCTACTCTCTCACTTCGTCCCAGCTTACCCTTCCCCCTCCCCGCCAGACACTATTAATTACAAAAAAAAATTTCCTAAGGTCATCATAATAACTTCAAAATGTGAAACAGCCTAAACTAAACTATCTAGTAATTTACTTGCCAAAGTAATTTAGCTAAAGAAAATGCTGATGGAATGCTGACAGTGTGCACAGCACTTTGGAGTTTGAAAGAAATGTAAGAGAGAGCTATGCCTCCAAGGTGTATGCATACAGGGTGGTATGGTGGTGGGTTTTTATGAAATCTCCTTAATTAGGAGGCCAGGGTTTTGGTTTGTCCAGCCTCTGCTACTTACTAGCTGGGAGCCTTGAACCCAGCAAGTCAATTAACATTCCTGATCTTGAGGGTCCACACATATAAAATAAACATAATTGACATTCTGCTATCTGAGAGGGTTATTGTAAAAATCAGATAAGGTAGTGTACGTGACAGGGTTTTATAACCTGAAAATCCCCATGGGGATCTACAAAACCATGACTAGGAAGTCACACAAGAGCCTGAAGGCCATGGGGTGATTGAAAAGGGAGACAGCTCCAGTGATCTTCACCTGAGTGGAAGCAGCATGGCTTTAACAGCACTAGAGGAGTGAATCCCCCCCAAAAAAGATTGTAAAGCATGTTTCACAGATATATTTATTTTACATAAAAGTTAGCACACTAGTTAAGCATTACTAGGACCACTTTGAACATAGAGCAGACTCTGGCACCCTCACTGGGTCCTCGGGTCAGATCTCACTGTTACCCTGGTGTGGAAAGATGCAAGGTAGAAAGGAGGGGCATTCCAGTTGGCTTTCTGTAATTTGTGACCTATTTCAGTTTACATATGCTCAGATGAGTAGATTTATGTTACCTAGCTTTATCTAATATAACCTTCACAATGGGACAAGTAACTTCAAAATTTTCCTGCATAGAAACAATAATTCTAATAGGGCCAACTCAAGCAAACAATTGAACGGCATAGCTGACAATCTCCTCCACACACACAGCCATTAAGAGGAAGAAACCCTGTCGGTTTAATCATAACTGACCAAAAGTTGACAAAAACAAAAAAATATCTAGAAAGTATCAAGAAGACAAGTTGAAATGTAGCTTTATATTCACTACTGTTAACAGAGAAACTTACTGTGATTCCATTTGTTCCAATATGATCATATTAAGTCATCATGATTAACAAAGCATTTAAAATGTTTTTCATCTGTTTCATATTCTTTAAAGTTCAATTTATATATAATATATATTGGTATATACCTAAAATTATTAAATATACATGTTTAAATATATTTAACATTTAAATATACATAATAAAACATGTTACATATAAATTAACAATATAATTATGTTATATTCTGTAATATAACATACTGTTTTATATACATAAATTGTTATATTTATATTATAAAACATATGCTATATTTATGCTCTTATATAATATAGCATGTATGATTACATTGTATATTGCAAACATATAATTATATATAATAGCTTTATTAAGTTATGTAATATATATTATAATGTAATATCTAATATTAACTTCTTATAGTTTGTATAGATTATATATAATATATATTAACCTATATAATAATGTGCATATTAAATATTATATATTATTTAATACCAACTATACCAAAGTATATATTATATTATGCCATATAGAAAATCTAATGTATATTATACATTATAACAAAGTATGTAGTACATAATATTATATAATATATAATACACCAAATATATAACATTTAATATATATCACAAAATATATAAATATATTTAAATATTTAAATATAAAATATATAAAAAATTTAAAAGTGCATGCTCTTTTTTTCTTTAACTTACAGAGTCACTTAAGCAAAACATTCTCAGGTCCCTTCAATAAAGAGCAGAATATGCAGTATGGGGAGCAGAGCATACTCCAGGTTGTCAGCTCATGTTTGAACAGACATGGAAGAAATAATGGATAGTTTGTACTTATAGTATAGAATAAATCAACCTGCCTTGAGTAGAAGTTTTGAGTCAGGTGTATTTCAAAGTGGACTGTGTCATCCAAGACAAAAATCACAATGAGATGACACTATACATCCACCAGAATGGCTAAAATTTTAAAAACTGACCATGCCAAATATTGGATATAAGGTGAAGTAACTAGAATTATCATGCATTGCTCATTGGTAAAATGATACAACCACTTTGGAAACAGAGTTTTGGCAGTTTCTTAAAAGGTTAAACACACATGTATCTAAGCATTTCACTCCTAGGTATTTACTCAAGAGAAATGAAAGCATATGTCCTCATAAAGACTTGTTCATGAATTTTTATAGCGGCTTTATTTGTAACAGCCAACAACTGGAAACAATTCAAAAGTCCTTCAACAGCTGAAAGGGTAAACTAAATTAAGGTGTATTTTTGCAACTGAATGTTATTCAGCAAACAAAACAAAACAAAACCATGCAAATTTTTATATGCAACACCTGGATTATTCTCAAAATAATTATGCTATGTGAAAGCTAGACAAAAATAAAAAGTACAAACTGAGTGATTCAGTTTATATGAAATTCTAGAAGTCAGATCAATCTGTGTAAGAGGAAGCAGGTTGGAGGTTGACTAGAGAAGGAGATAGAGAGATGGATGGATTACAAAGAAACATTAGGAAACTGTAGGGAGTGTGATGGAAATGTTTGTTGTCTTGATTATGGTGATCATTTCATGGTGCATACATATGTCAAGAGTCATCAAATTGTACACTTACTGTATTTAATATATCTTAATAAAGCTATACAAAAAGTTTTTTTGTAAACTCTTGTAGATCTTGAGTTTACAGAGTTCATATTAATATAGTTATCATAGGAAGCAGCCATAATTTGAGGGATTGGCAATGAAGGAGGAAAAAGAGACTAGATCAAACTTTCTCAGGTGAAGTTTCATATATTCCTTTTTATTTGGGATATTATCCAAATTTGAATTTTTAATTATTCTATATACTATACCCAGAACTCAGGTAAGAATTTTAGGTAATTAAAGGAAAGTAATGCCATTCCAAGAACTATCCATTCCATTTGCTTTTTTGTTTTAGATCTCTGTCTTCTCCTTGTGAGCTTTGCTGTGACATTCAGCCTCTCCTAGTAAAACTTTTGGCACCAGAAGGTCCATTTGGAATCTCTTCCCTTGTCCAGCATCAATGGATGAGACGAATATCAAAATTACACTCATCCCACATATCAACTAAAGAAAGGGTGAAGGCGTAATATTTGAAATCACAGGAGTTGTTTTTTATTTGGTAGCTTTTTCCTGTTTGTCACGGTGGTTCTCAAAGTGCTGTTGTCTATCAAAATCACCTGTGAAGCTTTTTAAAAAGATAGTTTCGTGGGCTGTAACCCACAACCACTAAATTAGAGCTTTTAGGGATATAGCCCAGACTCTTGATTTTTTAAAGTTTTGTAGGTAATTCATCATTCATCTATTCATTGCAACAAATATGCACAGACTACTTATAATTGAGTGCTAGGCACCTGGACTAGGTATTAGTTTAGAGGAGCAAAAATCATGGGGTTTCTTTGCCTTCATATTATGCATGTCTAATATGCATGTCTAATACCTATTGAGAGAAATAGATATTTTTAAAAGCACATAAATATAAAAAGCACAACTTATAGTAAGTGATATAAAAGGAAAAGTAAAGGGTCCAATTAGAAATTATTATGGGGGTGGGCAGAGGGAAGTAGTCCAGATTCAAAATCCCTGGGAGGGTCAGGGAAGGCTTCAAAAGGGAAGCAGCATTTTAGCAGAGACCTGGAAGAAGAGTGAAAGTCAGAATGAAGATAAAAGTAATCACATGGAGGGAATATCACAGAAAGAAGAAAGAACATATATCTTAAAGAAGGGGGAGAATGGGTTGTGGCGGGGAAGGACTACAGCTCAGTCAGAGGAGACAGTGGTACAAGATGAGGAAAGAAACACAGGCAAGGGCACTCATGCTTAACAACTGCTGGTTTAATAAAGAGAATGTGTAGTGATAGATATAAGACTGTCTAATATTAGGAAAAAATAAGTAAGAAATATGAGCTTTCTTGGGTCACCATCCTTTGCTTAAGTAGGGTACACAGATTAAGTCCCCTAATTCTGATTAAAGCCATTAAACAGGAAGAAGCAACTTAGCAACTCTGCAGGCCTAATGGATAGTTGGATCCAGTTTCTTCAGGAATTCTCATGTCTGTCAGTGGTCCGGTGGGAACCATGATAGAACTCATGGGTTGCAGAGATTAAATCCCAGTCTGAATCTGGGACACACTCATTCAGGAGAACTTCTGAGATCACTGGTCACTGAGGTCCTTCAGGGCTTTTCCAACTAGATAAGTTTATTCTAAACTAGCTCTGTACACCTAGGTAGAAAATAAGCTCTTGGAAGCAAAGTGAGCATGCCCACTTTTGCAGAATATTCGAATCTACCTGTTAGCATCTACCTTTCTCTATGGATGATAACTATAACGACAATTTATTAAGTGCTTTCTATGTATAAGATGCTACTAAATGCTTTGCATCTTTGACCCTCTCAGCGAAAGTACTAGGTAAATATTATTATCACTTTTATGAAAGTGAAACTGAGGCTCAGAGAAATTTAAGCAGCTCATCTAAGACCCCACAGCTAGTAAGTAGAAGACATTGGATTCAAGGCCAGGTCTCTACAAATTCAAACGTTTTAACACCATGTGCCATTATCTTTTGTGTTAGTTTCTTATTGCTGTTATAACAAATTACCACAAACTCAGTGGCTTAAAACAACAGAAATTTATTCTCTTAAAGTTCTGGAGGTCAAAATCTACAATGGGTCCATAGGGTTGTGTTCTTTCTGGATGCTCAAGTGGAGTGTAGGTTTCCTTGCTCTTTCTACCTTCCAGAGGCAGCATACATCCTTTGGCTCATGGTCCCCTTTCTCTACTTTCAAAGTCAGCAGTGCACCATTTTCAAATCTTCTTCGGTCTCCTTTGATCCTTTGCTTCTTTCCTATAAGGACCTTTGTGATTAAATTTAGGGTCCATCCAAATAATGCAGGATGATCTTCCCATTTCAAGGTTTTTAAGCGAATCACATCTGCAAAGCGCTGTTGCCATCTTATGTAACATTCACAGTTTCCAAGGATTAGGGCATGGATGTTTTGGGAGCTCATTATCTAGCCTACCACATATTTCCACACAGATTTTCAAAATTTTAGCTGAGCCTGCTGAGGGAATCCATTGTCATTAGGATCCAGGTTAGCAGCAAATGGTTACAGCCCAGCAAACAGCCTGCAGTGTGTACGTTGATTATGACTAGTGTTAGTTTTAAAATGTATGTAGAATTTAAGTACATGATAATGATAGAACAAAAGAGAGGAGGGAAGTAAATGGAGTTAGCATTTTCTATGATTCTTGCATTGTTGGGGAAGATATAATTGTTAATTACCTGTTACTATGTTAAGGATGCACATTATCTTTAAAGGAACAATAAAAGTAGATTATTATTATGTTCATAATAATCTAATAAAAATAAATAAGTAAAATAATAAGTATAATTGATAATCAATAAGAAGGCAAAATAGAAGAGAATAAAGCACATAGAAAACATAGGATAAATAAAAAACAAATAGTAAGATGATTGATTGAATCCCAAAGACATCAACAATTACATTAAATATAAACAGACAATTCCACTTTAAATACAAAGATTGTCATACTACTGCATTTCCCAAACTGTGGGTTGAGGTGCCCTGGGGGCCTTCATAAATTCACAGGAGACCTAAGGAATATTCTAAATTTTCAGTGGAAACACAGCAATATTTGATAGCTCTCACGTATTTTGCAAACTGCTAGCTCAGAGTAGCTCCCAGTTGCATTAGGTTGCAGAAAGTTCCGCTTGGTGACATCAAATCTTTGCAAAGCTGGATTTTCAGCAGTGACTGTGATAAAGAAAAAGTACCAAATGAAAATTAATGGTATAGGAAATTAAGTGGCAGTTTACAATCTGATTCCAAGGTTTGAGAAGTTGAGCAGTGTCTAACATTCTATTATTAAGAATTATGGTGGGCACAAGACTTATTAAGCTGTTTGGGTCCAGTTATTTAATAAATAAAACTGTTAAGTATTTCTTTTTTGGCTAGGAATGACGTGAAAGAATTACTAAGACCTCAAGAGCACTGTGAACTTAGTTTGGGAACCTCTATCATAATTAATTAAAAATAAAAACTACAGGGAATTCCCTGGTTGCCAAGTGGTTAGCACTCCATGCTTTCACTGCCAGGGCCCAGGTTCAATCCCTGGTCAGGGAACTAAGATCCTGCAAGCTGTGCTGTGCAGCCTAAATAAATAAATATATAAATAAAAGAATAAATAAAAGTAAAAATAAAAACTATGTGTTCCATACAAAACAAATAATATACATGTTCAGAGACAGAATGAATGAATATAAAAAGATGGAAAACACATTATGCAAAAATGAACCAAAAGAAAGCTGATTTGACAAATGTGGCATTATGACAATCTTTGTCTTTAAATTATCATTGTGTGTTTATATTTAAAATAGTTATAGATATATTGAGGACTAAATCTACAAACTTGTTATTTGTTTCTTAATTGCCTTATAAATAAAGCAGACAAAATAGAATTTGAGGCAAGATTCATTACTAGAGATAAAGAGAGATATGTTCTAATTATAAAAGAGTCTATCTACTAGAAAATATAATTTTAAAATATATAAAGGTACATTACTGTACCTAAATAAAAATGTTAAAAATATGTATATATTAATATATAAAAGTAAAAAAATGGACAGAGTTAGAAAAAGAAATAAGACAAATGTACAATAGATGGAACATTATCTGGTAGAATAAGCAGACCCCCAACAAATCAGTAAGTGTGTAGAAGATTTAAACAAATATTAACAGATTGTGCCTCACTGATATACCCAGGGCACTGCACCCTCTACGACAGACACATATTTTTTACAAATACATACACATACAGTTATCTCAGTTGATCATACGCTGAGCCATAAAACAAACTCAATCTCAAAACTTGATAATAAATATACAGCTAGAAACATTCCTCAAATGGTTGTAAATTCTGAAAAACATTTCTAAGTAAACCATGGGTCATTGAAGAAACTACAATGGTCATTATCAAATATTTTAAACTGAAAAAAAAAAGAAAATACGACACATTAAAACTTGTGGAATACAGCTAAATCTATGCTTAGAATAAAAATAATAGTCTGAAGCTTTTTTTAGACTATCATAAGCTGAAAATAAAAAAATTCTAAGTAATTATCTCAAGAAATTCATTTTTTAAAAAAGAACACCAAATAAACTCAAGAAACTTTTAGTAAAAATAAAATGAAGATAAACATAAATCAACAAAGCCAAAAGCTGGTTCTTTGAAGACTAAAAAAATTGACCAGTTAATTGATTGGTTTCGATCTATCCTCCATTATTTGAATTAATTAGTAGGGAGTGTGGGGAGGAACAACAGATTTAAAAAAAAAAAAAAAAAAAGAGATTTTTAAAACTAAAGTAAAATGGTATATTTCCAGCAGATATTTCTTCTTGATTACATATTGATTGACTCTAAATGGTATTTTTATTACTTTAACTTAAACCTATGAGGTCTTAAGGGGTAGTAGCTGAGTCTAATATTTAAAATATGCATTTAAAAATATGCTTTCATAGTTGTTGAGCTTTGTCTACAAATCATGTGCTGAAATTTCTTTTTGCTGACTTGGCAACAGACTTCCAACAGTGGTTACTGCTACAACTATGAAACATATTGGAGAAAAAAAGAGAAAGTAGCATAGAAATTTCTCCACTAGCTTTTTTTTTAAACTCAAACACAAATTGTTTACTTTATTTCTTTAACAATAAAACAGTAATAATGACACAATAATTTAGTTGTAACAAAGCCCTCAACAGAGCAAAATAAGAACAAAGGTAATTAAGGAGGCAGAGCTTCAGCTCAAGTTACTTGTCTCCTTTAAACAGGAAAAACTATCATTAGTCTAGTGGTTCTCGAACAGGCCTGCTCATTTGAGGAATGGGAGGAAGGAGAACTGGTGCTTAAAAGAAATAGCTACACCCAAAGCCCACCTCAGAACAATTACATGAGAATCTCTCAGGAGTGGGGCCCATTCAAAACTTTTTGAAGTGTTGTCAGCGTTTACAACTACAAGTCTAAAGTAATAAGCATTAAACACCATACCCTCAAAGCAATCCAAAACCAAGAAATTAAAAAAAAAAGAAAAAGAAAAAGAAATATGATAAATTTCTTTCCTCTTATCCTGGGAAAAGGGGGAAGGAAGCACCTACTCATTTCTCTTTCTTTTTTATCCAATTTTGATTGCCCAAAGTCAAGTTTAACAAATGTTAAATATTGGAACTTATGCAAATATCCTACCCAATTAAAATTTTCACTACTTTACATCTAGAAAGCTCTTTTAAAACAATACAAGGGGGAAGGAGCTTCAAGATGGCAGAAGAGTAAGACGTGGAGAGACCTCCCTCCCTACAAATACATCAGAAATACATCTACATGTGGAACAACTCCTACAGAACACCTACTGAACGCTGGCAGAAGACCTCAGAACTCCCAAAAAGGGTCTCTGTGCTCCAACCGAGTGTCAGGGCTGTGCCTCTGAAGTGGGAGAGTCAAGTTCAGGACATTGGTCCACCAGAGACCTCCCAGATCCATGTAATATCAAACGGTGAAAAACTCCCAGAGATCTCCATCTCAACACCAAGACGTAACTCCACTAAACGACCAGCAAGCTAAAGTGCTGGACACCCTATGCCAAACAACTAGCAAGACAGGAATACAACCCCACCCATTAGCAGAGAGGCTGCCTAAATTCGTACTAAGTTCACAGACACCCCAAAACGCACACCAGATGTGGACCTGCCCACCAGAAAGACAAGATCCAGACTCATCCACCAGAACACAGGCACTAGTCCCCTCCACCAGGAAGCCTACACAACCCACTGAACCAACATTAGCCACTGGGGACAGACACCAAAAACAACGAGAACTATGAACCTGCAGCCTGCAAAAAGGACACCCCAAACACAGTAAGTTAAGCAAAATAAGAAGACAGAGAAACACACAGCAGATGAAGGAGCAAGGTAAAAACCCACCAGACCTAACAAATGAAGAGGAAATAGGCAGTCTACCTGAAAAACTATTCAGAATAATGATAGTAAAGATGATCCAAAATCTTGGAAATAGAATGGAGAAAATAAAAGAAACGTTAACAAGGACCTAGAAGGACTAAGGAGCAAACAAACAATAATGAACAACACAATAAATGAAATTTAAAATTCTCTAGAAAGAATCAATAGCAGAATAACTGAGGCAGAAGAATGGATAAGTGACCCAGAAGATAAACGAGTGGAAATAACTACTGTACAGCAGAATAAAGAAAAAAGAATGAAAAGAATTGAGGACAGTCTCAGAGACCTATGGGACAATATTAAACACACCAACATTTGAATTATAGGGGTCCCAGAAGAAGAAGAGAAAAAGAAAGGGACTGAGAAAATATTTGAAGAGATTATAGTTGAAAACTTCCCTAATATGAGAAAGGAAATTGTTAATCAAGTCCAGGAAGCACAGAGAGTCCCATACATGATAAATCAAGGAGAAACATGCCAAGACACATATTAATCAAACTATCAAATATTAAAACAAAGAAAAAATATTAAAAGCAGCATGGGCAAAACAACAAATAACATACAAGAGAATCCCCATAAGGTTAACAGCTGATCTTTCAGCAGAAACTCTGCAAGCCAGAAGGGAGTGGCAGGACATATTTAAAGTGATGAAAGGGAAAAACCTACAACCAAGATTACTCTACCTAGCAAGGATCTCATTCACATTAAATGAGAAGAGAAATTAAAATATTTACAGACAAGCAAAAGCTAACAGAAGTCAGCACCACCAAACCAGCTTTACAACAAATGCTAAAAGAACTTCTCTAGGCAGGAAACACAAGAGAAGGAAAAGACCTACAACAACAAACCAAAAACAATTAAGAAAATGGTAATAGGAACATACATATCAATAATTACCTTAAATGTAAATGGATTAAATGCTCCAACCAAAAGACATAGACTGGCTGAATAGATACAAAAACAAGACCCGTATATATGCTGTCTACAAGAGACCCACTTCAGACCTAGGGACACATACAGACTGAAAGTGAGGGGATGGAAAACGATATTCCATGCAAACGGAAATCAAAAGAAAGCTGGAGTAGCAATTCTTATATCAGACAAAATAGACTTTAAAACAAAGACTATTACAAGAGGCAAAGAAGGACACTACATAATGATCAAGGGATCAATCCAAGAAGATGATGTAACAATTGTAAATATTTAGGCACCCAACATAGGAGCACTTCAATACATAAGGCAAATGCTAACAGCCATAAAAGAGGAAATCGACAGTAACACAATCATAGTAGGGGACTTTAACACCTCACTTTCACCAATGGACAGATCATCCAAAATGAAAATAAATAAGGAAACACAAGCTTTAAATGATACATTAAACAAGATGGACTTAATTGATATTTATAGGACATTCCATCCAAAAACAACAGAATACACTTTCTTCTCAAGTGCTCATGGAACATTCTCCAGGATAGATCAAATCATGGGTCGCAAATCAAACATTGGTAAATTTAAGAAAATTGAAATCGTATCAAGTATATTTCCCGACAACAACGCTATGAGACTAGATATCAATTACAGGAAAATATCTGTAAAAAACACTAACACATGGAGGCTAAACAATACACTACTTAATAACCAAGAGATCACTGAAGAAATCAAAGAAGAAATAAAAAAAACCTAGAAACAAATGAAAATGAAAACACGACGACCCAAAACCTATGGGCTTCAGCAAAAGCAGTTCTAAGAGGGAAGTTTATAGCAATACAATCCTACCTTAAGAAACAAGAAACTTCTCAAATAAACAACCTAACCTTACACCTAAAGCAATTAGAGAAAGAAGAACAAGAAAACCCCAAAGTTAGCAGAAGGAAAGAAATCATAAAGATCAGATCAGAAATACATGAAAAAGAAATGAAGGAAACAATAGCAAAGATCAATAAAACTAAAAGCTGGTTCTTTGAGAAGATAAAAAAAAATTGATAAACCATTAGCCAGACTCATCAAGAAAAAAAGGGAGAAGACTCAAATCAATAGAATTAGAAATGAAAAAGGAGAAGTAACAACTGACACTGCAGAAATACAAAGGATCATGAGAGATTAATACAAACAACTCTATGCCAATAAAATGGACAACCTGGAAGAAATGGACAAATTCTTAGAAAAGCACAACCTTCCGAGACTGAACCAGGAAGAAATAGAAAATACAAACAGACCAATCACAAGCAGTGCAATTGAAACTGTGATTAAAAATCTCCCAACAAACAAAAGCCCAGGCCCAGATGGCTTCAGAGGCGAATTCTATCAAACACTTAGAGAAGAGCTAACACCTATCCTTCTCAAACTCTTCCAAAATATAGCAGAGGGAGGAACAATACCAAACTCATTCTATGAAGCCACCATCACCCTGATACCAAAACCGGACAAAGATGTCACAAAGAAAGAAAACTACAGGCCAATATCACTGATGAACATAGACGCAAAAATCCTCAACAAAATACTAGCAAACAGAATCCAACAGCACATTAAAAGGATCATACACCATGATCAACTCGGGATTATCCCAGGAATGCAAGTATATTTCAATATACGCAGTCAATCAATGTGATACACCATATTAACAAAATGAAAAATATAAGCCATATGGTCATCTCAATAGATGCAGAAAAAGCTTTCGACAAAATTCAACACCCATTGATGATAAAAACCCTCCAGAAAGTAGGCACAGAGGGAACTTACCTCAACATAATGAAGGCCATATAGGAAAAACCCACAGCCAACATTGTTCTCAATGGTGAAAAACTGTAA
This sequence comes from Eschrichtius robustus, assembly GCF_028021215.1. Classification (NCBI taxonomy): domain Eukaryota; kingdom Metazoa; phylum Chordata; class Mammalia; order Artiodactyla; family Eschrichtiidae; genus Eschrichtius; species Eschrichtius robustus. Next base: position 142,411 of record NW_027175690.1, on the reverse strand, counting down.
CCATTTCCACTAAGATCAGGAACAAGACGAGGTTGTCCACTCTCACCACTATTATTCAACATAGTTTTGGAAGTTTTAGCCACAGCAATCAGAGAAGAAAAAGAAATAAAATAATCCAAATTGGAAAAGAAGTAAAGCTGTCACTGTTTGCAGATGACATGATACTATACATAGAGAATCCTAAAGATGCTACCAGAAAACTACTAGAGCTAATCAATGAATTTGGTAAAGTAGCAGGATACAAAATTAATGCACAGAAATCTCTTGCATTCCTATACACTAATGATGAAAAATCTGAAAGTGAAATTAAGAAAACACTTCCATTTACCATTTCAACAAAAAGAATAAAATACCTAGGAATAAACCTACCTAAGGAGACAAAAGACCTGTATGCAGAAAACTATAAGACACTGATGAAAGAAATTAAAGATGATAGAAATAGATGGAGAGATATACCATGTTCTTGGAGTGGAAGAATCAACATTGTGAAAATGACTATATTGCTCAAAGCAATCTACAGATTCAATGCAATCCCTATCATACTACTACAGGCATTTTTCACAGAACTAGAACAAGAAATTTCACGATTTGTATGGAAACACAAAAGACCCCGAATAGCCAAAGCAATCTTGAGAAAGAAAAGCGGAGCTGGAGGAATCGGGCTCCCTGACTTCAGACTATACTACAAAGCTACAGTAATCAAGGCAGTATGGTACTGGCACAAAAACAGAAATATAGATCAATGGAACAGGATAGAAAGCCCAGAGATAAGGCCACGCACGTATGGTCACCTTATCTTTGATAAAGGAGGCAAGAATATTCAATGGAGAAAAGGCAGCCTCTTCAATAAGTGGTGCTGGGAAAACTGGACAGCTATATGTAAAAGAAAGAAAATAGAACACTCCCTAACACCATACACAAAAATAAGCTCAAAGTGGATTAAAGACCTAAATGTAAGGCCAGACACTATAAAACTCTTAGAGGAAAACCTAGGCAGAACACTCTATGACATAAATCACAGCAAGATCCTTTTTGATCCACCTCCTAGAGAAATGGAAAGAAAAAGAAAAATAAACAAATGGGACCTAATGAAACTTAAAAGCTTTTGCACAGCAAAGGAAGCCTTAAACAAGATGAAAAGACAACCCTCAGAATGGGAGAAAATATTTGTAAATGAAGCAACTGACAAAGGATTAATCTGCAAAATTTACAAGCAGCTCATGCAACTCAATATCAAAAAAACAAACAACCCAATCCAAAAATGGGCAGAAGACTTAATAGACATTTTTCCAAAGAAGATATACAGATTGCCAGCAAAAACATGAAAGAATGCTCAACGTCATTAATCATTAGAGAAATGCAAATCAAAACTACAATGAGATATCATCTCACACCAGTCAGAATTGCCATCATCAAAAACTCTACAAACAATAAATGCTGGAGAGGGTGTGGAGAAAAGGGAACACTCTTGCACTGTTGGTGGGATGTAAATTGATACAGCCACTCTGGAGAACAGTATGGAGGTTCCTGAAAAAACTAAAAAGAGAACTACCTTACCACCCAGCAATCCCACTGCTGGGCATATACCCTGAGAACACCATAATTCAAAAAGAGTCATGTACCACAATGCTCATTGTAGCTCTATTTACAATAGCCAGAACATGGAAGCAACCAAAGTGTCCATCATCAGATGAATGCATAAAGAAGATGTGGCACATATATACAATGGAATATTACTCAGCCATAAAAAGAAATGAAATGGAGTTATTTGTAGTGAAGTGGATGGAGCTAGAGTCTATCATACAGAGTGAAGTAAGTCAGAAAGAGAAAAACATATACTGTATGCTAACACATATATATGGAATCCAAAAAAAAAAAATGGTCATGAAGAACCTAGGGGCAAGATGGGAATAAAGACGCAGACCTACTAGAGAATTGACTTGAGGACACGGGGAAGGGGGAAGGCTAAGCTGGGACAAAGTGAGAGAGTGGCATGGATATATATACACTACCAAATGTAAAATAGATAGCTAGTAGGAAGCAGCCGCATAGCACAGGGAGATTAGCTCGGTGCTTTGTGACCACCTAGAGGGGTGGGATAGGGAGGGTGGGAGTCAGGCAGACATAAGAGGGAAGAGATATGGGGACATATGTATATGTATAACTGATTCACTTTGTTATAAAGCAGAAACTAACACACCATTGTAAAGCAATTATACTCCAATAAAGATGTTAAAAATTTTTAAAAATTAAAAAATTAAATTAAATTAAATTAAATTTAAAAAAATAAAATAAAATAGATCATGGATAAGGACCTACTGTATAGCACAGGGAGCTCTACTTAATACTCTGTAATGACCTATATGGGCAAAGAATCTAGAAAAGAGTGGATATATGTATATGTATAACTGTTTCACTTTGCTGTACAGCAGAAACTAAAACAACACTGTAAATCAACTATACCAATAACAATTTAAAAAATAATAATAATCATAAACTAAGGGAAGGAAAAAAAAAAAACAATACCAGGGGGAATTCCCTGGTGCTGCAGTGGTTAAGAATCCCCCTGCCAATGCAGGGGACACGGGTTCGAGCCCTGGTCTGGGAAGATCCCACATGCCGCAGAGCAACTGAGCCCGTGCACCACAACTACTGAGCCTGCGCTCTAGAGCCTGTGAGCCACAACTACTGAGCCGTGTGTCACAACTACTGAAGCCCTTGCGCCTAGAGCCCGTGCTCTGCAACAAGAGGAGCCACCACAATGAGAAGCCGTGTACCGCAAAGAAGAGTAGCCACCGCTCATCGCAAGTAGAGAAAACCTGCGTGCAGCCAAAATAAATAAATAAAACAAAACAAAACAAAAACAATACCAGGTTTCAGAAAGAATCCCTCACATTTTAAGTTTGCATAGATGTTTAAGTCAGCTATTTGTTCAACGAAGAAGAGTCGATGAAATGTATTAGAAAGCATTTTATTAATAAGTTATTATAAAACAATATTCATTTCATGTAGCACAAATTAACTTTTTGGTGCAACAAGAGGAATATCTGAATGTTTCCCGTCTATTTCTAAAACTGTCAGAATTCCTTTGTATAAGATTGATATCTTCAAATTTAGAACCTAAACATAAATTTTTCTTAAGAATGCATACATAAAATACTTCTTCTGTAACTGCACTATATCCTTGACAAATCCCTATTGGGAGGTACAGTAGTGGCTGCAGGCATTTATCTTTAAAACAATTTTTCCTCATTTTTCAGGTTTGGGAATGATATCACATCAAGTATGGAAAATAACTTTTTTCCTTAAGAAGACATAAATTCACTTAGAGATGTCTCCTCAAATTCAGAAAAACCCATTTCTTCAGCTCCTTCTGTCAGGACTCCATATTAATCTCAACCACTGCATTCTTGGCCGGAAGTGTTGTTTTTGTCGGGTTGTCTTCACTTACATCTTCAATGTCTGCCAGATCATTAGGTGGTAAAGGATCCCTCCAGCACTGGAAGCTGTTTTACTGCCAAAATTCTTCATTGAGCTGGCGCAGCGCGGCCCCCCAGTCTCCCCGCAGGGACTCTGCGCGACCCGCCCCGTCGTCGCCACCGCCCCTCCCCTGGCCCGCGGGGCCGCACGGGCGGCTGCGGCAGCGGCGGATCGCCACTCTCCAGGCCGCGACCCTCAAGCTCCGCGCCGTCCGGGGCGACAGTGTCCCCGCTGTCGCGGCGCTTGCTGGGCGAAACCGAAGCCTCAGTCATACCCCCCGCGTCGATTTTACGCTTTCGGGGCAGCTCCGGGATGCTGAGGGGCTGCCCGGAATGCGAAACCCTCGGCGGCGGGATCCAAAGCCGTAGCCGCGCCGGCTCCTCAGGAAAGTCGCGGAGCAGGAGCCGCTTCCAGGGCACGTGGAACGTCAGGGGCTCGGCAGCACGCTGCTTGCCCCTGGGCCCCGAAGGCTCGGGCGGAGCCCGCCCGGCGCGGGTGGCCGAGCTCCCGTAGCTGTGGGAGCGGAGGGCCTCTCCACTAACTTTGACGTCCCTGTGGTCTTGCTCTCCAGGTCAGTGCCAATCCCCGGTGCGCCTTACATTCGCCATGCCTACAGAACCGATTGACAAAGATGAGTTTCCTGTTGGGACATCTGTGAAGTATAAATGCCGCCTTGGTTACTACGGAAGAGTGTTCTCTATCACCTGCCTGCAAAACTCTGTCTGGTCAAGCCCTGAAAACAACTGTAGGCGTAAGTAACTCTGGACTGAGGACTCCTCTGTGTCAATAATCCTTAAGATCTGATCAGTCGTTCAAATTTTGAAACAAAGACACGTGTCTTGGTAACTTTGCCTAAGGTATAAAAAGATGTGAGAGTTATTCTTGTAGGTCATATCTTCCTACTGCTTTGAGTTCCTAGCACTTTCATTACAAGTTCATTTCATGAGAAATGACCATCACAAGGCACGATTGAGGGAAAATCTCCATTCACTAGGGGTGTCCCATTTTTACAACTGAAACTAAGTAATGAATGACTCAGGAAAGGAAAGAAAAGTGTAGGTGGGGAGAGAATCCCAAACTTCAAGACTTTTGATGTACACTGGTTGAATTACAGAGTAAGCATTTTAGTAATAAAGCAAAGTTTACATCTTTCTAAGAGGCAAAAAATATGGGGATGAGATCTGGAAGGGAGGTCTTTTTGAAAGTGGTGCTTAGTAGGTGGCTGATCCTGAGGCAGTCTTGTGAGTTTCCTCAAGGTGGCAAATCTATGGAACTACAAGAGCTATGGCCAGTTTGGGACCTTATGTATTAACAGACGTTCAGAGTATTCTACACCCAGTCCCCACATTCTGCTTCTTTCCCATAGGTAAATCATGTGGATCTCTTCCAGAGCTCATAAATGGCAAAATGGACATCAACAAAGACACCCAGTTTGGATCAACTGTTAATTATTTTTGTAATGAAGGGTGAGTTGGCAGTAGCTTTGTTTGGGATGACAGTTCTAGAATTGTAACACTAGTCTCTAAACAGTAGTCTCAGAAAGGAAAGTCAAACTACCTGTCCATTTAAAACATAGCAATAATATTTCTAAGTAGAAGTTGTGCCTTGAATCCAGGCATTTAACTACCCTTGCAATGACTAAACAAATATTTGAAAAAATAGGAAAAAACCTGTATCCATGCTAGAAATTGGAGGGGTGAGGGTAGTGTTTTCACACCAAATTAATGCACCTAAAGCCAAGTGAAGCATTTACTAGATGAGAAGGACCAGCATTCTAAAGAAGTAAGTGGAACAAACACACATATATTCTTAACTCAAAGCAATAAGAGCTAGAAATGTTGGACTCAGGAAAAAGTAGGAAAGAGTTGTTTATTTGGGATGATGGAGTAGATGTGGTGGATGGGTAAATCTTAATTGTTATAGCACCTCTCCAGAAGTGTACACAATACAGGAATCTTGCTGTGGGCATACTCTTGGCTTATCCTTAGGGGAGACAACCAATTTAGAAAAGAAATAGGTACACCTTATATCTTAACTTTTGTTCTGTTTTTATTACTTATTATTACTTACAATACATGCAAAATAACATAAGTGAAACATAAAAATAGTAATAACAATAAAATTAATTTCAGTGCATATGCCACCCACCTTAAAAACCGTCACTAGTACCTTTGATGCTGACTATGTGCTTTTCCCAATTTCCATTCCTTCACCTCCAAAACTTCTCCAGAAGTAACCACCATCCTGAATTTTGTCGATCCCTTGCATTTCTTTTCCATTTTCTCCCATACATAGTCCTAATCATTATATTTTTAGTTATACATATTTTGAACTTTATATAAATGACATGATTTTATATGAACATCTTTGCAAATTGCTTTTGATTTAATAGTTTGTTTCTGACATTCATTCATGTTGTTGTTGTTAATTCATTTTCATTTAGGATAGTGTTCTCTTGTCTGGATACAGAAGAATTTATTTCTTTTTTTTGTTGTCGTTAGATATTTGGATTATTTCTAGTTTGTTTTGCTTTGTTTTGTTTTCGCTATTATAAGCATCCCTGATATAAAGATACTCATACATGTCTCCTAGTACATATGGGCAAAAGTTTCTCTAGGACAGTGGTTTTCAAACTTATTTTACCATGATCAACAATTAAGAAATATATTTCTACAGCACATACACACACACATAAACAGACACACATGTATACCACATCACATACACATTTATATAAATTAAAATTGTCACACAAATATTTACCATTATACTGGAAATTCTAGCCAGGAAATTAGTCAAGAAAAAGAAATAAAAGGCATCCAGATTGGAAAGGAGAATTAAAACAGTCTCTGTTTGGAATTAAAACAGTCTCTGTTTGGAGGCCAGATCAAGAGGGTGGAGTAGAAAAATCCTAGCCTTCTCCCACAGACATACGAAAACTACAGCTACATATAGAATAACTATCTCTGAAAGTGACCTGAAGACTAGAAGAACAGATTTTCTACAACTAAGGATATAAAGAAAAGGCCACATTGAGATGAAGAGGAGGGGAAGAGATGTGGTCTGGTCAGAACACCTCCCCCCCAATGCAGTGACCCACAAGCCAGAAGAAAATCACAACCATGGGGGTCCCCCCTGAGGAGTGAGGGGTCCAAGACCCACACTGGGCTCCCCAGCCTGGGGCACCTGCACCGGGAAGACAAACCACCATAGTGTCTGGCTTTGAAAACCAGCAGGCTTATCTTTCAGGGGAGCCAGAGGACAGCGGGAGACTGCTCTTGAAGGGCTCACTTGCTCTGAGTCCCAGCACAGACAGAGCAGCAACTTTAAAAATGCCTTGGCTTTATGAGGAGGAGATTTATTGATTAATTCTGGGGCAGGTACCAGGGGATGGAAGTGCTGGTAGGTGCCATTTTTTTTCTCTCCTTACACCTAGCTGGCCCAGTACTGGTAGGTGCCTTTCTGTCACTCTTCATCAACATAGGTAACACTACGTGCCCCACCCCAATGTTCCCCTAAGTACCTGCCCAACCCAACCCACCTGCCTCAACCAGTCCCTCTAAAGAAGCTCCCACCCCATCCTACCTGGTACATGGTTCTGCCCAGGACCAGTGATCCTCCAAAGTGGCTCACATTCTGGGGGACCTAGCCCTTCCTACCAGCAAGCCCACAGAAGTTGCAACCAGGCCTCACAGACAGCTGGGCTGGGGATCAGCCCTGCCTACCAGAGTGTCTTGTAGAAGTCATGGCCTAAACACAACAGGAGGATGCAGGCAGCCCATGCAGGGGATAGCCTTGAGCACCTGGCTTGGGTGACCAGGGGGGATTATGCCACTGGGCTCTACATAAAACTATCTACATAAGGCCACTCTTTTAAAGTTGGGAGATGTAGCTGATGTACCTAATGTATAAAAACAAACACCGAGAGTTAGGCAAAATAGGAGACAAAGGAATACCTTCCCAGTGAAAGAACAAGATAAAACCCCAGAAAAAGAACTATACAAGATGGAGATAAGCAATTTATAAGATAAAACGTTCAAAGTAATAGTCATAAAGATGCTCATCAAACTCAGGAGAAGAATGGATGAACACAGTAAGAACGTCAACAAAGAGATAGAGAATACAAAGGAGAACCAATCAGAACTGAAGAATACAATAAATGAAATGAAAAATACATTAGAGGGAATCAATTACAGAATAGAGGATACAGAAGAACAGATCAGTGATCTGGAAGACAGAGTAGTGGAAATCACCCAATTGGAACAGCAAAAAGAAAAAAAAAGGAATTAAAAAATGAAGATAGCCTTAGGAACCTCTGAGACTACATCAAGCATACTAACATTTTCATTAGAGGGGGCCCAGAAGGAGAAAAGAGAAAGAAAGGGACAGAAAGCCTATTTGAAAAGATAATAGCTGGAAACTTCCCTAACCTGGCAAAGGAAACAGACATTAAAATCCAGGAAGCACAGAGAGTCCCAAACAAGATGAAGCCAAAGAGACCCACACGAAGACACATTACAATTAAAATGTCAAAAGTTAAAGATAAAGAGAGAATCTTAAAAGGAACAAGAAAGAAAAAAGTTATGTACAAGGAAACCTCCATAAGACTATCAACTGATTTTTAGGCAGAAACTTTACAGGCCAGAAGGGACTGGCACAATATTTTCAAAGTGCTGAAAGGAAAAAAACTTATAAGAATACCCAGCAAAGTTATCATTCAGAATTGAAAGAGAGCTGGAGCCTCCCAGACAAGCAAAAGCTAAAAGTTCATCACCACTAAACCAGCTTTACAGGAAATGTTAAAGGAACTTCTTCGAATGGAAAAGAAAAGGCCATAACTAGAAACAAAAAAAACTATGAAAGGAAAAATATCTCACTAGTAAAGGCAAACACAGAGTTAACGTAGTGGATCTACCACTTATAAAGCTAGTATGAAGTTTAAAAGACAAAGGTAGTAAAATCCATCTAAATCTAAAATAATTAGTTAAGCAATACACAGAATGAAAGGATGTAAAATATGATGTCAAAAACATAAAATGGGGGAAGGAGTAAAAATGCAGTGCTTTTAGAATGTGCTCCAACTTAAGCAACCATCAAATTAAAATAGGCTGCTATATACATAGGTTGCTATATGTAAATCTCATGGTAACTACAAACCAAAAACCTATAGCACAAAATATAAAGAGAAAAGAATACAGACATAAAGCTAGAGAGAGTCATCCAATCACACAGGAAGAGAACAAGAGAAGAAGAAAGGGACAGAGCAGAACTACAAAAACAACCATAAAACAATTAACAATATGGCAAAAAGTACTTACCTATCAGTAATTACTTTACATGTAAATGAACGAAATACTCTAATCAAAAGATACAATGTTCTTGGATTGGAAGAATCAATATTGTGAAAATGACTATACTACCCAAAGCAATCTAAAGATTCAATGCAATCCCTATCAAATTACAAATGGCATTTTTCACAGAACTAGAACAAAAAATTTAACAATTTGTATGGAAACACAAAAGACCCCAAATAGCCAAAGCAATCTTGAGAAAGAAAAACAGAGCTGGAGGAATCAGGCTTCCTGATTTCAGACTATAATACAAAGCTATAGTAATCAAGACAATATGGTACTGGCACAAGAACAGAAATATAGATCAATGGTACAGGATAGAAAGCCCAGAGATAAAGCCATACAGCTATGTTCACCTAATCTATGACAAAGGAGGCAAGAATATACAATGGAGAAAAGACAGTCTCTTCATTAAGTGGTGCTGGGAAAAGAATGAAATTAGAAGACTCCCTAACACCACACGCAAAAATAAACTCAAAATGGGTTAAAGACCTAAATGTAAGGCCAGAAACTATAAAACTCTTAGAGGAAAACAGGCAGAACACTCTTTGACATAAATCACAGCAAGATCTTTTATGACCCACATCCTAGAGAAATGAAAATAAAACCAAAAATATACAAATGGGACCAAATGAAACTTAAAAGCTTTTGCACAGCAAAGTAAACCATAAACAAGATGAAAAGACAACCCTCAGAATAGGAGAAAATATTTTCAAATGAAGCAACCGACAAAGGATTAATCTCCAAAATATACAAGCAGCTGATGCAGCTCAATACCAAAAAAAACAAACAACCCAATCCAAAAATGGGCAGAAGACCTAAACAGACATTTCTCCAAAGAAGACACACAGATGGCCAAGACGCACATGAAAAGCTGCTCAACATCACTAATTATTAGAGAAATGCAAATCAAAACTACAATGAGGTATCACCTCACACCAGTCAGAATGGTCATCATCAAAAAATCTATAAACAATAAATGCTGGAGAGGGTGTGGAGAAAAGGGAACCCTCTTGCACTGTTGGTGGGAATGTAAATTGATACAGCCACTATGGAGAACAGTATGGAGGTTCCTTAACAAAACTAAAAATAGAACTACCATATGATCCAGCAATCGCACTAAGGGGCATATACCCTGAGAAAACCATAATTCAAAAAGACACATGCACCCCAATATTCATTGCAACACTATCTACAATACCAGGACATGGAAACACCATAAATGTCCATCGACCGATGAATGGATAAAGAAGATGTGGTACATATATACAATGGAATATTACTCAGCCATAAAAAGGAATGAAATTGGGTCATTTATAGAGATATGCATAGACCTAGAGTCTCTCATACAAAGTGAAGTAAGTCAGAAAGAGAAAAACAAATATTGTATATTAACGCATATATGTGGACTCTAGAAAAATGGTACAGGTACATATTTGCAGAGCAGGAATAGAGACGTAGACATAGAGAACAGACGTGTTGACATGGGGGGAAGGGGAGGTGGGATGAATTTGGGAGATTGGGACTGACATATATACACTACCATGTGTAAAATAGATAGCTAGTTGGAAACTGCGGTATGGCACAGGGAGCTCAGCTCGGTGCTCTGTGGTGACCTAGATGGGTGGGATGGAGGGCGGTGGGAGGGAGGTCTGAGAGGGAGGGGATATGTGTATACATATAGCTGATTCACTTTGTTGTACAGCAGAAACCAATGCAACATTGTAAAGCAACTATACCCCAATTAAAAAAAAAGATACAGGATGGCTGAATGGATTAAGAAAACAAGACCCATATATATGCTGTCTACAAAGAGACTCACTTCAAATCTAAAGACACACACAGACTGAAAGTGAAAGCATAGAAAAAGATATTCCACACAAATGTAAACAAAAAGAAAGCTGGAACAGCAAGACTTATATTAGACAAAATACACTTTAAAACAAAGACTGTAACAAAAGACAAAGAAGGACATAACATAATGATAAAGGGATAAATCCAAGAAGAGGACATAACATAAATAGATCTATGTACAATAGTCAAGATATGGAAGCAACCTAAGTGTCATTGATAGGTAAATGGATAAAGAAGATAGAGTATATATACAAAACAATATCACTCAGCCATAAAAAAGAATGAAATCTTGTCATTTGTGACAACATGAACGGACCTAGAGGGCATTATGTTAAGTGAAATAAGTTAGACAAAGAAAGACAAATATGATTTCACTTATATGTGGAATCTAAAAAACAAAACAAATGAACAAACAAAACAAAGCAAAGCAGAAATGGACTCACAGATACAGAGAACAAACTGGTGGTCATCAAAGGGAAGGGGAATAGGGGGTTGGGTGAAACAGGTGAAGGAGATCAAGAGGTATAAACTTCCAGTTATAAAGTAAATAAATCACAGGATGTAATGTACAGCATAGAGAATATAGGCAGTAATATTGTAATAACTTTGCATTATGACAGATGGTTACTAGGCTTATTGTGGTGATCAATTCAATATATACATATATATACATATATATGTATATATATAATATGTCAAATCACCATATTGTACATCTGAAATTAATACAATATTGTATGCCAACTATAGTTCAATCAAAAAAAGAAAAAGAAAACAACCTCTCTGTTTGCAAATTACATATCTGGTATAGAAAATACTAAGGAATGTACACACAGACACACACACACACACACAAACATATTATAGCTAATAAATAGTTCATCAAGATTTCAGGATACAAGTTATCAGATGATTTAGTTTTAACGTGGGTGTTTCATTGATGTAAAGGAAGATTATTTTTAGAGAAGGACTTAAGAACATAATTATATCTAAAATCACAGAGTATAAAAAGAAATCTTGAAATTAAGAAAATTTTAAAGTGCTAGACTTATAGTCAGTGTCTCATTCTTGACCTCAAAAAATGGAGAAAACAAATTCATATGTATTTTTAATGGATGTTACCCTGGTCGGGTAAAAAATAATTTCCAACTGAACAAAAGTAGACAAATTAATCCATGTAGCAAAATAGAGGGAAGAAAATGTTATACTTTCTTCATATAAGTTGGGGTCACAATTGGGGTATTTTTGTTTTTTCCTTTTAGAAATTTATTTTATAAAAATGAGATCATGTTCATTGTAATCAGGATGTAAAAGAAATTTATTGATTTTCTACATGAAGATTTTCTACCTAGTATATCTATTACTTTGCTTGAATAACCTATAGAATTTAAAAGTACATTCTCTCACCGTAGAGAACAAAGTTGAAAACCAATCTATTAAAAGGGCTTCGGTTTATATTATTCAAATCTTCAACATCTTTACTTCAAAGCATATTATTAAGTTAAAGTAATTTTAAGTATATTATAATGGTATATTATAAAATACAGAGCTCAAAAGAGTAGAATAGGAAGTCCAGAAACAGACCCAAATTTGTAAAAGAGGGTATTATATGAAGGTATCACGCAGCATTTCAAAGCAGTAAGCAAACTAGTATTTTTTATTTATGTTAAATAATTAGCACATTTTATGCACCACAATAAATTTCATATTGACCAAAGAATTACATGTTATATGTGACACCTAAATAAAATAAAATAAAAAATAATAAATATGTATCAGATTTAGGAACATTCCAAGTCAATGGGTTCATTTCAAGCAAAGGCAGAATCCACAGAGAGGTTAATAGAATTGACACATATACAAATACTAAAAACAAATAAAGTACAAATGAAAAACCACAAAAATATATAAATAGCCCTTACAAACAAAATATGAACACCTAAATAGAGAAATGATCAAAAGATACAAAGTGGCAATTAACAAAAGAAAAAGGTACAAATTGTAAATACATGTGGAAGTGTCTGGCCTTGCTATTAATAAAATTAATACAAATGAAAATAACAATAATATGCTACTTTGACCACTTATTCAATCCAAAAGTATTTATTCAGAGCCCACAAATACTAAGAATAGGTACTATTCTGGAAGCTGGAGATATAGCAAGAAACAAAACACACAAAAATCCCTCTGTATAGCTGGTAGTTTTGAAGTTCAGGGTAATGGGCATTGACATAATCTCCTAGTAGCAGTATAAATTGATACAAATTTATACCATTTAACACAATTTAGGCAATGCACTTTTGCCAAGAAGTCAAACTTAACAGTCTTCCTTTTTGAAGTCTTTTAGACTCTAAAGGCTTGGAAAGGTTGGAATGGAAAACATCTTAATGTTCAACAACAGGGGATTATTTGAGTAAATTAGGGTCCATTCATGTGATGGAATATTATTCTGCCAATAAAAATATTGGGGATTGATTATAATATATTTGCTGGGGTTTGAGGGATTCCAATAAACAATACATGTGTCTTCACCACCAAATTTCTGGACCAGCTGAGGAATCAGACAGATGAAGATCAAATTATATCTTTATTGCTGAAAGAGATTAGTAGAGAATATAACTTTAGGTCAGGGCTAAATGACCTAATTTTTAAAATCCCATTATTAAATGTAATTACCTGTTCTCAGACACAGCTGGACAACTGTAAGCTTCCTGCATCCATCCCATCCCCACGCCCACTCACCACAGGAGTAGGAGAGGCCCCTTAGCACATAGCAGAGAATAAACTAGAATACATCCTCTCTGCAGGCATGAAGAGTGGGAATGCAGAATTTTGAGATGAATTGCCCTATTCCTTCTCCCAAACTCACCAGTCTGAGAACTCATGATGGTTAGGTAGGGGTAAACAGAGAACCCAGGACTGTCAATCTCAATAAGCCCCCAAAAGGAAACCTGAAAAGCAAATGTAGGTGTCCTACCCAACAATATTGTATATAATGAAAACAGTTTTAGGATAGATGTTATATTTAAAGAAGGTGAGACCCCAAAGGGCCTGTTCTGTGCAAGGCAAGGAGAGGAAGTTGCTTGTTTTTCCAGAGAAGAAGGAGAAAGACAAGTGAGGGATGGAATAAAATGCCTAATGGCATTCACTTCCCAGTGTAACACTCCCTAAAACTTCCCCCAAATGCAACAACAAATGCTTTGAGCAAGTGGATTTGGGGGAGAAACCCACAAAAATCCTGGGCATTGCTGCTAGATAAAATGTTGTGCAGAGCCCAAAGCCAGCAGGGAGGGACACAGGAAAGTGAAAGCAGAGAGAAGTATGGGGAAATTAGCCCTAAGACACACAGTAATCATGTGTGTGGAAGAGGACTCTCACACAGCTGTGAAATATAGGTCCTGGCCAGTTTAACCACACCTACTTGACAGCTGACATCCATGTTACATGTATATCTCTTCATGTAAGAAACTGAAAGAATTTTCTGTAAGTTCTTGACCCAGAGTATGGTGCACAGACCAGCAAGGTCAGCATCTCCTGGGAGCTTGTTAGAAATGCAGAATTTTCATACCCACTGAATCAGAATCATATTTTCACAAGACGCCCTGGTGATTTCTATGCAAATAAAACTTTGGAGAAGCACTTCTCTAAACCATTAACTATATTCCATTACTGGAATTTTCTGTATCTTTCACTTTTTTTCTACAATGACTGAGTATTAACTTTTATAATCGGCTTTTAAACAGCTGTTACTGAACTTCCAGTTCCAGATTCACTTTTCCCTGCTTCTCTCTCTATATATAACTAAATACCCTAGAAGTTGTTCAACATACAACCATAAAAGGACCACAAAAGGTAGAAAGAAAGTGGACTGGCTAGGGACCCCAGAACTTAAAGAATGACCCTGCAGTGAGTTCCCTGGGTTTTCTTTTTATCTCTCAGGATGGGTGCTATAGAAGACTGTAAGCCAGAACAGTCAACAAGCAGAGAGAGAGAGAAGCCTACTCTCCTGTTAAAGGACTGGGGAAGGGAAAGCTCAGCAAGGATGTAGTAGGGAGACCCACACTTAGTGATAGTGGTGGCCGAATCTGCCTAAATTAGCAGCATAGGGAGAAATTGGGGATGAGGGAAGTCTATCCTTCCCATGTCACACACCCATGGGAAGCAGCAGGTCCCAGTCCACCAGCAGCTGTATCAATAGCGGAACCTGGGTGCGCTGACATATCTCATGCCCCAGCATGTGAGCCTTATTCTGCCTGCAATGGCAGCATCAGCAGAGCCTGGTTGGTGAGACCTAGACTTCAAGATAGCATCAGGAGGGCTCCTCCACTCACACCAGACATGGGATTGGTAACTTATTTGTCTGGCTTCTTGGAGGCACCTCTGTGCATTTGTCCTGAAGTGGTCTTATGGATGTCTTTCAGAAAATGGTTATTTTATATGATTTGTCATGGAATTTGTTCTAATAAATCATTCTTCTATCATGTGGCAACATGCAAAAAAATAAAACAAAACAAAACGTTTCAGAAGAATTGCTGACTCAAGTTAGAACTTGCTTCACCATTTTTATCCCAATCCTTACGATTAAAACATCAAAAAGAGCACTTTAAGAAATAATCTTTATGAAGTCAAAAACCAGAGGAGTCTCCATGATTCTCCACTCCTATGGCAAACAGGAAGGAAGAGGTGCACACATAGTGGAAAGACTGCAGCTTTCCTTTACTCCATTTGTTGTCTATTTGTGTGTATGTGTGTTTGCAGTGCAATTTAGAATATTTTCATTTTTGATGGTGTACTGGAAGGCATTAAAAACCTGAAAACAATACTGAAGGCATTAATAAATACAACATAACCACTGCTTCAATGTAACAGTGCTTCAGGTTTCTTCAAGAACATCCACAGCTCTTTTCATTTGATCTCCATTTGACCCATTTTGATGTTTGAATAAAGTTTGTGCTGCCATAGTTTCTTATATATTCATAAGGCAGTGTTCTCAGCTATACCAAATAACACTTGACGGTTATTTGACACTATTCGTCTTAACCTGTAGTAGTATCAAGTTCGGCCTTACTCTCCACCAATTTTCATGAATGGTTCAGCCCAACATGCCATGACTATAGAAAATTTCAGCTGAAGTAAAAATAAATGTCATCAGTTTTTCCAAATTGTATAGCAAACTTTGAACAGCTTGTGGCATACTAATTGAGAATTTCTGCCTTTAACATTTATAATATGAAATAAGTGTTCAACTGTGTTTGTCTTGCTTGGATTTCCTTTGGTTATAGTTTGATTAATCTTATTTATCTTAGATGTATATAAAAAAATGTGCCTTAACCTAATAAAGGAGAGAGATCTCATCTAATTTAGAAGGCATGAAGAAGATAATTTTAAAGTCCAAATAAAGACACAAAAGTTGGGAAAGCAATAGTACTTTGACAAATGGAAATTGTCCTTCTGAATTCTCCCAGATTGTAATCTCTTGTAAGCAGCAATTTAAGCAGGATTAAGTGTTTATTTAGAATATAACATTCATTATTCTTTGCCTCTAGATACCGACTCATCGGTCAATCCTCTGCTGCATGCATCATCTCTGGCAACTCTGTCATCTGGGATAATGACCCACCTATTTGTGAGAGTGAGTTGGAATATTATTTTCTATCACCTTTACCAATAAGTTCTCACTTTCCCCCTGGAGTTATAAAAATCTTGATTGATTTTTTTCATTCTGTCATTCAGATGGCTGAAGACAGCTATAATGGTCTCAAAAATACATGTGGGGTCCTGGCAACTGTTTTCTTAAGTTCTTCTTTATCCTGGGTTGTGCCTTTTCTGAACCTGGGGACTTAAATGCATAAAAGTCTTCAAACTTTATTTTTACCTCAGTTAATTTGGAATTATGTTGGTTCTGCCATCCCCAGTATAATAACCATCCTGCTTAGAAAATTAGTAAAGATTTTTAAAGTGATACTCTTTGAGGTTTGATGAAGCTGTGGAGGAATTCACACTTTCATGTGCCAATGGTTCAACACACTCTCTTGAAAGTCATTATGTAATATAAGCCTCAAAATTGGGCTTATATTTTGACCCGCTTCTTAGAATTTATACTTAGGAAATAAACAGATTGTAAACTTTTTATTGCAGCATACTTTATAATGGCAAACATGTTAAACTAACCTAAATGCACTGCATGGTTCCTAATATGGTTTGCAAATAACCTATTGGAAGCAAAAAGACATGTTAAAAGTGACTACTGAGAATTCCCTAAGAAGCATAAAATAGCCATGCAGAATTAGAAGAAATACATCCATACATTGGAAATTTATTCAGCCATAAAAAGATATTATGGAAAAACACTTAATATTTATAAAGATGATTGTTATATATATTTCTGTGAAGAAAATCAGATGACAAAATGGTATGTTTTATACACAATTTATACAAGACTATACAAGATCTCATTATATTAAAAATAATACACCTTGACATATTTCCATATTTTTGTCTCTATCTATAATTTTGTAACCTTTTCTGTATCCAACCCTGGCAAATGGCTTTAAGCCTCCTTGGTAAAGGGTAGGGAGGAAACTTACAGTATACATTTTGGCTGTGCAGCAGTTGCTTCCTCTTCCTCAAGAAGAGCCAGTCTCCTGTTTTATTGAAGCTGCTCTGGGTCTCTAAACTGGTTCTCAAGTCTTAGAATTGGTTGATAAATAACCACAACTCTCTTCTGTAGTGATTCAAGTCAGACCTGTTCACTAGACCTAGATCTTCTCTGCTAATACAAATCAACTAAAACTTTAGACCACTATCCATCTGCTTCAGTTTTAGCGATTCCATGATCAATGAGCCAATGACAAAGATCTTTGCAGGAAAATCATTCTGATTTCTGCTTCAGTTGTCTCTGACAGTTAAGTGCTACCACTTGGCCTCTGTGACCCTGAGGTCCTTTCATCCCCATTGGATTCAGGTAACCCCATTTAATAGCTACCATTCCCACTGTCATTCCTGGCCTATGGAGAATAACCATCACAGAGTTCTTCAAGGATGCTGAAACTTCTGCATAAATGTATTTCTCAAAGCCTTGGGTAAAAGGTCTCACTTTCAACCTATGTGCACCATGGAGATAATTAGGGAGTAGATGAACAGGTCTTACATAATAAATCCACTCTAGCATTCCTAAGTCCCTAGGCCACAGGATGTTTTCCTCTGCAGTACACTAATAATCTTCTGCTTTTGAACTTCATTCTGTTAGGCCACACTCAAACTAACACATTGAATTCAGAATCTCAATTCTTTTGCTGTATTTTATACTTTCTCACAGGTCATAAGTTTTATTTCCCCAGATCTCCCTGGTCCTGTCAGGGCTTGAATCTGGTTAGAGGACTAGAAACAATGCAAGGTGGTAGGGATAGGTCCTGAGGAAAATCAGCAGTCCCTGCAATTTGGGTGGCCAGACTTAGTAAATAAAAATGCAAGATGCCCAATTAAATTTGAATTCAGAGAAGCAACAAATATTTCTGTAGAATAAATGTGTGCCATGCAATATTTGGGATATACTTAGAAATTTTCTTTTTTTTCTGAAATTCAAATTTAACTGAGCATTCTGTATTTTCCACAGCAGTCCTATCAGGACAGCTACTTCATGAGAGTCGTTAGTTTCTTCAGGCAAGAGGATGCTTTTCTCCTCAGACCAGGGAGGAAGGCTCTCCTTCTGGCAAAGCAGGCTTGGCAGAATTTCTTTTTTTCTTCTTTGCCATCTGTGTATCTTCTTCCTTTTTTTTTTTTTTTTTTTTTGTATTTAGAATTATTTACTTTTCTTTGTGGTTACAATTTTTTTTAACATCTTTATTGGGGTATAATTGCTTTATAATGTTGTGTTAGTTTCTGCTGTATAAAAAAGCAAATCAACTGTCTGCATACATATATCCCCATATCCCCTCCCTCTTGCATCTCAATCCCACCCTCCCTATGCCACCCCTCTAGGTGGTCACAAAGCACTGAGCTGACCTCCCTGTGCTATGCATCTGTTTCCCACTAGCTATCTATTTTATATTTGGTAGTGTATATATGTCAATGCTACTCTCTCACTTCATCCCAGCTTACCCTTCCCACTTACCGTGTACTCAAGTGCATTCTCTACGTCTCTGTCTTTATTCCTGTCCTGCTCCTAGGTTCTTCAGAACCTTTTTTTTTTTTTTTAGATTCCATATATATGTGTTAGCATACAGTATTTGTTTTTCTGTTTCTCACTTACACCACTCTGTATGACAGACTCTAGGTCCATCCACCTCACTACAAATAACTCAATTTCATTTCTTTTCATGGCTGAGTAATATTCCATTGTATATATGTGCCACATGTTCTTTATTCATTCATCTGTTGGTGGACACTTAGGTTGTTTCCATGTCCCAGCTATTGTAAATAGAGCTGCAGTGAACATTGTGGTAAATGACTCTTTTTGAATTATGGTGTTCTCAGGGTATATGCCCCTTAGTGCGATTGCTGGATCATATGGTAGTTCTATTTTTAGTTTTGTTAAGGAACCTCCATACTGTTCTCCATAGTGGCTGTATCAATTTACATTCCCACCAACAGTGCAAGAGGGTTCCCTTTTCTCCACACCCTCTCCAGCATTTATTGTTTATAGATTTTTTGATGATGACCATTCTGACTGGTGTGAGGTGATACCTCATTGTCGTTTTGATTTGCATTTCTCTAATGATTAGTGATGTTGAGCATCCTTTCATGTGTTTGTTGGCAATCTGTATCTCTTCTTTGGAAAAATGTCTATTTAGGTCTTCTGCCCATTTTTGGATTGGGTTGTTTGTTTTTCTGATATTGACCTGCATGAGCTGTTTGTATATTTTGGAGATTAATCCTTTGTCAGTTGCTTCATTTGCAAATATTTTCTCCCATTCTGAGGGTTGTCTTTTCATCTTGTTTAAGGTTTCTTTTGCTGTGCAAAAGCTTTTAAGTTTCATTAGGTCCCATTTGTTTATTTTTCTTTTTATTTCCATTTCTCTAGCAGGTGGGTCAAAAAGGATATTGCTGTGATTTATGTCATAGAGTGTTCTCCCTATGTTTTCAGTTAGGAGTTTTATAGTGTCTGGCCTTACATTTAAGTCTTTAATCCATTTTGAGTTTACTTTTGTGTATGGTGTTAGGGACTGTTCTAATTTCATTCTTTTACATGTAGCTGTCCAGTTTTCCCAGCACCATTTATTGAAGAGGCTGTCTTTTCCCCATTGTATATTCTTGCCTCCTTTATCAAAAATGAGGTGACCATATGTGTGTGGGTTTATGTCTGGGCTCTCCGTCCTGTTCCATTGATCTATATTTCTGTTTTTGTGCCGGTACCATACTATCTTGATTACTGGAGCTTTGTAGAATAGTCTGAAATCAGGGAGCCTGATTCCTCCACCTCCGTTTTTTTGTTTTTTTTTTTTTCTCACGATTGCTTTGGCTATTCGGAGTCCTTTGTGTTTCCATACAAATTGTGTAATTTTTTGTTCTACTTCTGTGAAAAATGCCATTGGTAGTTTGATAGGGATTGCATTGAATCTGTAGATTGCTTTGGGTAGTAGAGTCATTTTCACAATGCTGATTCTTCCAGTCCAAGAACATGGTATATCTCTCCATCTGTTTGTATCATCTTTAATTTCTTTCATCAGTGTCATAGTTTTCTGCATACAGGTCTTTTGTTTCCTTAGGTAGGTTTATTCCTAGGTATTTTATTCTTTTTGTTGCAGTGATAAATGGGAGTGTTTCCTTAATTTCTCTTTCAGATTTTTCATCATTAGTGTATAGGAATGCCAGAGATTTCTGTGCATTAATTTTGTATCCTGCTACTTTACCAACTTCATTGATTAGCTCTAGTAGTTTTCTGGTAGCATCTTTAGGATTCTCTATGTATAGTATCATGTCATCTGCAAACAGTGACCATTTTACTTCTTCTTTTCTGATTTGGATTCCTTTTGTTTCTTTTTCTTCTCTGATTGCTGTGGCTAAAACTTCCAAAACTATGTTGAATAATAGTGGTGAGAGTGGGCAACATTGTCTTGTTCCTGATCTTAGAGGAAATGGTTTCAGTTTTTCACCATTGAGAACGATGCTGGCTGTTGGTTTGTCATATATGGCTTTTATTATGTTGAGGTAAGTTCCCTGTATGCCTACTTTCTGGAGGGTTTTTATCATAAATTGGTGTTGAATTTTGTTGAAAGCTTTTTCTGCATCTATTGAGATGATCATATGGTTTTTATCCTTAAGTTTGTTAATATGGTGTGTCACGTTGATTGATTTGTGTATATTGAAGAATCCTTGCATTCCTGGGATAAACCCCACTTGATCATGGTGTATGATCCTTTTAATGTGCTGTTGGATTCTGTTTGCTGGTATGTTGTTGAGGATTTTTGCATCTATGCTCATCAGTGATATTGGCCTGTAGATTTCTTTCTTTGTGACATCTTTGTCTGGTTTTGTATCAGGGTGATGGTGGCCTCGTACAATGAGTTTGGGATTGTTCCTCCCTCTGCTATATTTTGGAAGAGTTTGAGAAGGATAGGTGTTAGCTCTTCTCTAAATGTTTGATGAATTCGCCTGTGAATCCATCTGGTCCTGGGCTTTTGTTTGTTGGAAGATTTTTAATCACGTCTCAATTTCAGTACTTGTGATTGGTCTGCTTATATCTTCTCTTTCTTCCTGGTTCAGTCTCGGAAGGTTGTGCTTTTCTAAGAATTTGTCCATTTCTTCCAGGTTGTCCATTTTATTGGCATAGAGTTGCTTGAAGTAATCTCTAATGATCCTTTGTATTTCTGCAGTGTCAGTTGTTACTTTTCCTTTTTCATTTCTAATTCTATTGATTTGAGTCTTCTCCCTTTTGTTTTTGATGAGTCTGGCTAATGGTTTATTTTGTGTATCTTCTCAAAGAACCAGCTTTTAGTTTAATTGATCTTTGCTATTGTTTCCTTCATTTCTTTTTCATGTATTTCTGATCTGATCTTTATGATTTCTTTCCTTCTGCTAACTGTGGGGTTTTTTTTGTTTTTCTTTCTCTAATTGCTTTAGGTGTAAGGTTAGGTTGTTTATTTAAGACGTTTCTTGTTTCTTGAGGTAGGATTGTGTTGCTATAAACTTCCCTCTTAGAACTGCTTTTGCTGTATCACATAGGTTTTGGGTCATCGTGTTTTCATTGTCGTTTGTTTCTAGATATTTTGATTTCCTCTTTGATTTCTTCAGTGATCTCTTGGTTATTTAGTAGTGTATTGTTTAGCCTCCATGTGTTTGTATTTTTTACAGATTTTTTTTCCTGTAATTGATATCTAGTCTCATAGCATTGTGCTTGGAAAAGATACTTGATGCGATTTCAATATTCTTAAATTTACCAAGGCTTGATTTGTGCCCCAAGATATGATCTATCCTGTAGAATGATCCATGAGCACTCGAGAAGAAAGTGTATTCTGTTGTTTTTGAATGGAATGTCCTATAAATATCAATTAAGTCCATCTTGTTTAATGTATCATTTAAAGCTTGTGTTTCCTTATGTATTTTCATTTTGGATGATCTGTCCATTGGTGAAAGTGAGGTGTTAAAGTCCCCTACTATGATTGTGTTACTGTCGATTTCCCCTTTTATGGCTGTTAGTATTTGCCTTATGTATTGAGGTGCTCCTATGTTGGGTGCCTAAATATTTACAATTGTTATATCTTCCTCTTGGATCGATCCCTTGATCATTATATAGTGTCCTTCTTTGCCTCTTGTAATAGTCTTTGTTTTAAAGTCTATTTTGTCTGATATAAGAATTGCTACTCCAGCTTTCTTTTGATTTCCGTTTGCATGGAATATCGTTTTCCATCCCCTCACTTTCAGTCTGTATGTGTCCCTAGGTCTGAAGTGGGTCTCTTGTAGACAGCATATATATGGGTCTTGTTTTTGTATCCATTCAGCCAGTCTATGTCTTTTGGTTGGAGCATTTAATCCATTTACATTTAAGGTGATTAGTGATATGTATGTTCCTATTACCTTTTTCTTAATTGTTTTGGGTTTGTTGTTGTAGGTCTTTTCCTTCTCTTGTGTTTCTTGCCTAGAGAAGTTCTTTTAGCATTTGTTGTAAAGCTGGTTTGGTGGTGCTGACTTCTGTTAGCTTTTGCTTGTCTGTAAATATTTTAATTTCTCTTCTCATTTAATTTGAATGAGATCCTTGCTAGGTAGAGTAATCTTGGTTGTAGGTTTTTCCCTTTCATCACTTTAAATATGTCCTGCCACTCCCTTCTGGCTTGCAGAGTTTCTGCTGAAAGATCAGCTGTTTACCTTATGGGGGTTCCCTTGTGTGTTATTTGTTGCTTTTCCTTTGCTGCTTTTAATATTTTTTCTTTGTATTTAATTTTTGATAGTTTGATTAATATGTGTGTTGGCGTGTTTCACCTTGGATTTATCCTGTATGGGGCTTTCTGTGCTTCCTAGACTTGATTGACTATTTCCTTTCACATGTTAGGGAAGTTTTCAACTATAATATCTTCAAATATATTCTCCGTCCGTTTCTTTTTCTCTTCTTCTTCTGGGACCCCTAATTCGAATGTTGGTGTGTTTAATGTTGTCCCAGAGGTCTCTGAGACTGTCCTCAATTCTTTTCATTTTGTTTTCTTTATTCTGCTCTGTGGTAGTTATTTTCACTATTTTATCTTCCAGGTCACTTATCCATTTTTCTGCCTCAGTTATTCTGCTACTGATTCCTTCTTGAGAATTTTTAATTTCATTTATTGTGTTGTTCATCATTGTTTGTTTGCTCTTTAGTTCTTCTAGGTCCTTGTTAGATGCGTCTTGTATTTTCTCCATTCTATTTCCAAGGTTTTGGATCATCTTTACTATTGTTACTCTGAATTCTTTTTCAGGTAGACTGCCTATTTCCTCTTCATTTGTTTAGTCTCGTGAGTTTTTACCTTGCACCTTCATCTGCTGCATATTTCTCTGTCTTCTCATTTTGTTTAAGTTACTGTGTTTGGGGTCTCCTTTTTGCAGGCTTCAGGTTCGTAGTTCCCATTGTTTTTGGTGTCTGCCCCCAGTGGGTGAGGTTGGTTCAGTGGCTTGTGTAGGCTTTTTGGTGGAGGGGACTGGTGCCTGTGTTCTGGTGGGGAGGCTGGATCTTGCCTTTCTCGTGGGCAGGGCCACGTCCTGTGGTGCGTTTTGGGGTGTCTGTGAACTTAATATGAATTTAGGCAGCCTCTCTGCTAATGGGTGGGGTTGTATTCCTGTCTTGCTAGTTGATTGGCATGGGGCATCTAGCACTGGAGCTTGCTGGCCGTTCGGTGGTGTTGCGTCTTACTGTTGAGATGGAGATCTGTGTGAGAGCTCTCGCCAATTGATATTATGTGGGGTGGGAGGTCTATGGTTGCCCAATATCCTGAACTTGGCTCTTCAACCACAGAGGCTCAGGCCTGATGCCAGGCCGGAGCACCAAGGCCCTGTCAGCCACACGGCTCAGAAGAAAAGGGAGAAAAAAAGAAAGAAAAAACAATTTAAGAAAAAAAAAATTATTAAAATTTTAAAAATAATAATAATAATTAAAAAAAGAAGAGAGCAACGAAACCAATAAACAAATCCACCAATGATACCAAGTGCTAAAAACCATACTAAGATAAACATAAAAATCAGAAACAAATCAGTCAAAGACAGCAAACCCCAAGTCTACAGTTGCTCCCAAAGTCCACCACCTCAATTTTGGGATGATTCATTGTCCATTCAGGTATTCCACAGATGCAGGGTACCTCAAGTTGATTGTGGGGATTTAATCCGCTGCTGCTGAGGCTGCACAGAGCAATTTCCCTTTCTCTTCTTTGTTCACACAGCTCCTGGAGTTCAGCTTTGGTTTTGCCCCTACCTCTACGTGTAGGTTGCCCTCAGGCATCTGTTCCTGCCCAGACGGGACAGGGTTTAAGCGGAAGCCGATTAGGGGGCACTGGCTCACTGAGGCTGGAGGGGGGAGGGAGGGGTACAGTAGTTATAATTGGAATGCCTGGCAAGCCTCTGGCGGCAGAAGCCAGCGTGGTGTTGCAACAACCTGAGGCGCACTGTGTGTTCTCCTGGGGAAGTTGTCTCTCGATCACAGGACCCTGGCAGTGGCGTGTTGCACAGGCTCCCAGTGGGATGTGGATAGTGACCTGTGCTTGCATACAGGATTCTTGGTGACTGCAGCAGCAGTGTTAGCATTTCATGCCCGTCTCTGGGGTCTGAGCTGATAGCCCTGGCTCATGCCTGTCTCTGGAGCTCATTTAGGTGGTGCTCTGCCTTCTGTGGGCAGAGAGGGAAGGAATCCCCTCTCCTTGTGTACCCTGAAACAATGGTGTCTTGCCCCTTAGGCAGGTCTAGACTTTTTTCCACACTCCCTCCTGGCTAGCTGTGGCACACTGGCCCACATCAGGCTGTGTTCACGCAGCCATCCCCAGTCCTCTCCCTGGGATCTGACCTCCGAAGCTCGAGCCTCAGCTCCCAGCCCCAACCCACCCTGGCAGGTGAGCAGACAAGCCTCTCAGGCTGGTGAGTGCTGGTCAGCACTGATCCTCTGTGTGGGAATCTCTCCGCTTTGCCCTCTACACCCCTGTTGCTGCACTCTCTTCCGTGGCTCTGAAGCTTCCCCCATGCCCCACTCCCATCTCCACCAGTGAAGGGGCTTTCTAGTGTGTGGAAACTTTTCCTTCTTCACAGCTCCCTCCCAGAAGTACAAGTCCCATCCCTATTGTTTTGTCTCTGTTTTTTTTCTTTTTTCTTTTGCCCAACCCAGGTGCATGGGGATTTTCTTGCCTTTTGGGAAGTCTGAGGTCTTCTGCCAGATCTTCAGTAGGTGTTCTGTAGGAGTGGTTCCACATGTAGATGTATTTTTGATGTATTTGTACAGAGGAAGGTGTTTTCCACGTCTTACTTCTCTGCCATCTTGAAGATCCTCTCTCGGAAGAATTTCCTGGTTCAAGATATTGTGTTTCATTAGAAATTTTTCCATATATCTCCATCTCAATTTTCAGAGTTTTTCTTTTTCTAATCAATGCCCAAACTTTAGCATAAGAGACTCTGAAATTGTGAATTCAATTTGCGTTGTAGTTCAGCCACAGGATTAGGTGGTGTGTTTGTTTTTCAGGAATCTTGGCCCTGTGGCCACAGGATACAAGTGTTTCTTTTAGGACAGATGTAGAAGCTTCCAGATCCAGACCTTGAGCAGGAATTTAAAGATTTGTACTCACAATTTTCTTTCTCTTAAGTTCTCTGGTGCACTTAGAAGTATGCAACCAACTCCATTATTTGCCTTCCTTAAAATGTTCTAGGACAGCAACCACTTGGTCACCCAAAACTTTGCTTCTATTGATTGTAGATGTCTATGGGTGTTAACTGAGGTTATCTTCTTTCTCTACATGCCATAAACTACTTGTGTGCCCTTTTTCATGGGCCACGTTAATTCCTTTAAATCCAATCGTATCAAAGAACCAATCCCAGACTCTTCTGTTACTCTGGGATAAATTTTGGTCCAAATATGGAAGCAGAACTACTATTGGTATTATGAAATAAGAGATTTATTATGCAATTAAACTTTATCCAATTGCATGTGGAGCTGCTCTACAAAGATCAGAAAAATCACTAACTAGCTGTCTTGGAGTTGGGGCTTTCAGGAAGCTAAGCACATCTGACTGCTGGGGTAGAACTGGGAAGAGGGCTGGTGTTAGAAATCTATAAAAGTGTTTTGCTCTTCATGACTACTGCTTCTGTAAGCTCACAGTGAAGCATCTGAGAGTGGGTTGGAATCACTGTAGGTAAGCAGGACCAGCAGTTAAGTACAGCTGGATGCAGAAATAAGGAGAGCAAGAACAAATGGGAACCTGTCCGTTTGTTTAGTGCATTTGTCCCCTTGCCACCTCTAACCAGGGATGACCTTCAGAGTGGAACGGCTGTTGCTTCATTTCTACCTTGCATTTCATGCCAATTTCTCAAACTCTAACCCCAACCTAGAACCATACAGGCAAAGTAAGTCTGGGAAAACTAGTTCCAATTTAGCCTGGCTGACATTGTACAAAAACAGTAGATAACTACAAACTTTCTGTCTCCCTCCCTCTTCCTCCTCTTACTCCTGCTTCTTTCTTTTCTTTCTCTATCCCTTCCTTCCTCCTTCTATCTTTCTTTCTGGGTTTTTTTGTTTTTTGTTTTTTCCACGCCACATGATTTCCAGGATCTTAGTTCCCCAACCAGGGATTGAACCTGGGCCCATGGCAGTGAAAGCACTGAGTCCTAACCACTGGACCACCAGGGAACTCTCTCTTCATTCCTTCCTCCCTCCTTCCCTCCCTCCCTCCTTCCCTCCCTCCCTTCCTTCCTTCCTTCCTCTCTTTCTTTCTTCCTTTCTTTCTTTCACTAGGTAGACCACCAGTGTAACATTTCACCTTGGGGGCTAGAAGGCATCCTTGTTTTGTTCCCCATCTCAAAGGGAAAGATTCAATCAAATATTTCACTATTAATCTGGTATTTGTTGTAAGTATTTTTGTAGATACCCATTTTTAGATTAAGGAAGTTCCCTTTTGCTCTTCATTGCTAAGAAATTTTGAAAGACAAACTGATTCAAATTCCAATTTTACATTCTTGAAATAGATCAGCTTGGTCATAATATTTTATAATTTTTATTTGTTGTTTAATATGCTTTTGTTTGAGATATAATTCACATACCATAAAATTACCCTTTTAAAGTATACAGTTCAATGATTTTTGGTATATTCATACTTGTGTAACCAGCACCACTAATTTTAGAACACTTTTATTACTCCATTCTTAATACTTTTTAGAGAGATTAGACTGTAATTTTCTTTCTTGTAATGTTTTTATCAGATTTTAGTATCAAATTTATGATAGTCTCATAAAGCCAGCTGGTAGTGTTCCATATATCTGTTTCCCTGTAAGGGTTTAGGTGAGATTGGCATTAATTCTTTTTTAGATATTTGAAAGAATTCAACAATAAAGCCTTGTGGCCTGGAATTTGCTTTGTTAGATGGTCTTTTTTTCCCAACAATTTATTCACACTGTGCAGACTTTTTATTGAAGTTTAACATATATAGTAAAGTGCACAATCTTAATCATTCAGTTCATGGAATTTTTACAAAGTGAACGCACCCATGTAAATAGCACTCAGATAAGGTATAGAACATTATCACCACCTCAGACTCCCCATCTTGCCCTTTCTCAGTTATTATCTTCCCAAAGTAACTATTATTCTGTCTTCTATCACCAAAGATTAACTCTGCCTCTTCCTGAATTTTATATTAAAGGAACAAAAAAATGTGTATTCCTGTGTCCAGCTTCTGCTCAGTGTTATACTTAGGAGACTCATCCATGTTGTTGTATGTAGGATTAATTGGACCTTTTCTATTGCTATACTGTATTTAATTAATTTGTAAATTCAGCTGTTTAAATATCAGCAGTATTTCTTACAGGTACATATGCAAATCTATAGAAATTTGGGAATCTTTATACATATGCAAATCTATACATATTTATGTACATGCAAATCTATATAAATTGTTTATATTTCTATAAGTGGAATTGCTGGCTATAAATGTATTCAGTTTTAATAGATACTGCCAAAAGATTTTATAAAATGGTTGTACAAATTTACACTTCCACCAGAAGCATATGAAAGGTCCAGCTGCTCCACATGCTTGGAAACTTGTTATTGATCAATTGTTTAAATATTAGCTATTCTGGTGGCTCACTGTGGTTTTTAATTGGCATTTTCCTAATGACTGATGCTGAGCACCTTTTCATACGCTTATGAATGCCTGTTTAAAACTTTTCCCCAATGTTTACCTGTTTGTGTGTCTCTTTATTGTTCTGTAGAAGTTCTTTACATATTCTCAGATTTTCCAATAAATGTAACACAAAAATTTTCTTCCAGGCTAAAACTTGTCTTTTTGCTGTCTTAATGATGTCCTTGGTAATAGAAATACATTTTAATAATGTCTAATTCATGAGTCTTTTCCTTTCTAGTTACTGCTTTCTCTGTTCTACTTTAAAAAAATCTTTGCCTATCATTTTATTTTTCATGTTTAAGTCTGTGATTCATCTCAAATTTATTTTTTGTATGGTGTGGAGTATGGTCAAAGTATTCTATTTTTGGGTTTTTTTCCCTGTTGGATAGATAATTAATCTAATAACATTTATTTAAAAAGACCATTCCATGTATACCACAATGCCCATAAGTCAGGTGATGTGATATGTGAATCTCATTCCAGAGAGGTTCTGTTCCTTTGGTTTATTTACTACACTGTTTTCATTTCATTTCATAGCATTATATTAAGACTGATATCTGGTGGCTCGTATCCTCTAACCATTTACTTTCAAATTTACATGGTAACTCTTGGCCCTTTGCATTTCCATATAAAATTTAGAATCAGCTTGTCAGTTTACACACACACACAAAAAGAAATCCTGCTTGAATTTGTATTGAGCTTCTATTGACTCAGTAGATCAATTTGTGGACCATTAACATATTTACATTTTTGAGTTTTAAATTCATGAACATCCCTCCATTTTTGAAGTCTTCTTTAATTTCTCTTAATATTTTCCAGTTTACATTATAGAAGTCTCAAATATCATTTATTAGATTTATTCCTAGATATCGTTTTCAAAATTTTATTTTCTAATTGTTTATTTCTTAGACATACAATCATTTGACCTTGAATCCAGCAATTTTGCTAAATTTTCTTTTAAATTCAATAGTTTATCTGCCTATTCTTTTTGACATGCTGCATAAACAATCATGTTATTTGTGAATAATTATCATATTTTTAAATCTTTCCTTTCCTGTATCTTTTATTTATTTATTTTATTTTATTGCATTGGCTAGAAACTCCAGTACAATGTCGAATGGAAGAGATAATATTGGTTTTACATAGTCATTATAAAGCATGATATTTCCTGTAAATTTTTGGCAGATATCCTTATCAGATTAAGGAAATTCCTTTTGCTATCTAATTTGCTGAAAGACTCATCATGAATATGTGTTCTAATTTATCACTCTGCATCTATTGAGATAATCATATCTGTTTCTCCTTTACTTTGTTGATGTTTTGTATTACATTGATTGATCTTTGGAAAGCTAACCAGCTTTGAATTACTAGAATAAATCCATCTTGGTCATGATGTGTTATATATGATTATCTTGTGTGTGGTGTATGTGTTTGTGTGTGTGTGATTGCTAATACATTTTATTCAAGTATTGTAAGATTGGTTTAATATTTAAAAATTAGTCAAAGTCATATTTTGACCATTATACCATCCTCTGTAAGTAATGCTCTGTTCAGTTTCTTAATATTTTGTTTAGAAAATTTGCATTTATGTTCTCAAGAGATGTTGAACTCTAATTTATTTTTTTCTTTTAATGCCCTTGTCAGGTTTGGGCATCAAGATTATGCTAGTCTTATAAAATGTTTTGGAAAGTATTCATTCTTTTCTATTCTCTGGAATTATTTATGTAACATTAATATTATTTTTCTTTATATCTTTGCAGTAATTCAGCAGTAAAGCAATCTGGATGTGACATTTTGTTGTTAGGTTTTTAATTACTGATTTAATTTCTTCAATAGCTATAAATATTTTTTAAGATTTTTTAATATCTTATTTAATAAGTTTTAGTATGTTGTGCTTTTTAAGGAATGTATTTCATTTACATTTGCTAAGGTATTGGTATAATGTTGTTCATTATATCCTCTTATTATATTTTAACGTGTATGGGGTCTGTAGTGATATCTCTATTTTAATTCTTGATAATGGTAACATTTTAAAATTTCTTCCTCTGGATTACTTTTACTAGGCGTTTATAAATTTTACTAAGATTTTTTGAAAAACAACTTTTAACTTAATTTTCTGTAGTGTATAACTAGTTTCTATTTTATTGATTTCTGATTTATTATTTCCTTTCTGATACTTTCTTTGAGCTTAATTTGGTGTTCTCTGTTCATTAATTCTTAATATGGAAGCTTAGATAATTTTGTTTCAGCTTTTATTTTTTCTAACAGATATATTTAAACCTGTAAATTTTTCTCCAAAAGTGCTGTATTTGCTTCCCACAATCTTTATATTTTCATTATCACTATACAGAAAAATTGTCTAATTTTCCCTTTGATATCTTCTTCTAGCCATAGTTTATTTTAAAGTGTGTTACTTAATTTTCAAACACTTGGAGATTTTTTAGTTATCATTCTTTTGTTTTAATCCTTTGAAACTTATTGAAACATGTTTTATAGCCCAGAATATGGAGTTTTGGTAAAATGTTACATATGCCCTTGAAAAGAAGGTGTAGTTGTTTTATGTCATTTTCTACAAATGTCTCTTAGGAAAATATGATTTACTGTGTTTTTTTTCCTCCACTTGTTCCCCCAGTTATTGATGGGAATGTGTAAAATACCTGTGTTAGTTTCCTAGGGCTGCCATAACAAATTACCACAAATGTAGTAGCTTTAAACAATAGAAATTTATTCTCTCATAGTTCAGAGGCCAGCAGTCCAAAATTAAGGTGTCAGCAAGGCTGGTTCCTTTTCCTGGGAGAAAGAATCTGTCCTATGCCTCTCTCCTACCCCTGGTGGCTGCTGCAATCCTTGGCATTCCTTGGCTTATAGATGCATCACTCCAATATCTGCCTCCATTGCACATTGCCTTCTCCTCTGTGTGTGTCCCCTTCCCTTCTGTCTCTTACAAACACTCTGGTCTTTAGATTGAAGATCTACTCTGTTAATCCAAGATGATCTCATCTCAGGATCCTTAACTTAATTATATCTTCAAAGACTCTTTTCCAAATAAGTTCACGTTCACAGGTACCATGCGTTAGGACATGGAATACCTTTTTAGGGAATCACCATTTAAACCACTACAATCACCAAATATGACTGGATTTGTCTATCTCTCCTATCAGCTCTAGCGATTTTTCTTTATGTAATTTAAAAGCTATGTTATTACATGCATGAAATTTTTGAGTTATTATATTTTCCTGCTTAATTGACTCTTTTATCATAATGAAATGTCCCTCTTTACCTTTCATAATATTTCTTGCCTTAAAATCTCTTTTGTATGATATCAACATAGATACACCAGCCTTCTTTTTTTGTTTTCTCTTTTTGTATTACATATGTTTCAAATCTTTTACTTTCATCCATTCTTTGTCCTATATTTAAGATTTACCTGGAAATTCCCTGGCAGTCCAGTGGTTAAGACTCTGTGCTTTCACTGCCGAGAGACTGGGTTCAATCCCTGGTCAGGGAACTAAAATTCCACAAGCCGCCCAGCACATCCAAAAAATAAATAAAAATAAAATAAAATTTATCTCTTGTAAACATCATATACTCAGATTTTGTTGTTTCATTCAGTGTGAAAATCTTTGCTTTTAATTAGAATGTTTAGGACATTTCAGATTAATATAGTTACTGATATAGTTAGGTTTAAACTAACTATAGTTATAGGTTAGTTAGTTATAGGTTTCTCACATTTTAAAATTAATCAAGTATTTTTATTATTCTATTTTTTTCTCCTCAAGAACATTTTAGTTGTACTTTATTTTCTTATTAATGCTATCCTAGAGACTCCAATATAGATCCTTGATTTATTATAATCTAATTTATTATAATTATAACCTATTATAATTGTATAATCTAATTTATTATAAATAATGCCTTTTACCACTTCCCAAACAATGCAAGAACCATAGCAGTTTAACTCCATTTATGCTCTCCTGCCATTTTCTACTGTTTTTTTTAACATATATTATATATCTCACAAGACAGTATAGTTGCTGTTTTTATAAAAATGGTATTTATTTATATTTATCTACACATTAACTCTTTCTGTTACACTTCCTCCATATTGCAGTTCTATCAGTTCTATGTGACACTATTTTCCTTCAGCCTAAACAATTCTTTCTAAGCATTTTTGTATTGTAGGTCTTCTGGCAATAAATGCTTTAAACAGTTTTCTAAGTGTGGTTCCTCTGTTACTCTTTTGTCTATTTATGATCCTTTTGTCTCTCTGTGTTCTGTCCTGGATATTTTTTTCTGTCCTAGTTTCCAATTCATTGATTTTTCTTCAACTGTGTCTAAACTGCAACTAATCTTATCCAAATTCTTAATTTCAGTATCAAATGCCCCCTCCTGGTTCAACTAACCTTCCCAGGGGGGAAAGTAGCCCAAATGCTTGGCTCTCACCTGGATTTTAACCTTCTATGAAACCAGTTTGTTAGCACCCTGATGCATTCTGATATGTTTTATATTTTACCCAGCATTTCTAGTTTTTCTCTGGGGGTGAGATGGGTGGAGTGATGTTTGATTTGAATTATTGAGATTACTATTACCAGAAGCAGAAGCTTCCTAAAGAATTTTCATTTTTAATTTTAAGTCTTTTGGAATTTTGGTTGATGTTATTTAGTTCCAGTTATATAGTGTTAGAACAATACAGTTTTTTCTAACTATGTCCTACTATGTACTAGTCTTACTTCTACATTTTAAAATGTATTTTGCTTTTTTTTTGGTGGAGTACTATATGATCACTTTTACGTGGGTATAATATTATGATATCAAACTTAGGCTTGATAAAATGGGTTGCTAAGTTCTCTCCTTTACCTCTTGTGAAACACCTGAAATTACGGTTAAAAGTATATATTACTTGAAACTGTGATAGAACTTATAGGTGAAATTTTTTCTTCTATTTTTACAAGTTTCTTGGTCTATTCTAGCTTTCTATATCTACTTTAATGAATATTAGTAATTTATATTTCCATTTATATCGTTTAGATTTTCAAAATGTTTAACATCCGGTAGTCTACAGTTTCATAAATATTCTCATGTTTACCCAGATATACTCAAATTCTACTTAGGTATGCCCACCTAAATTACAACTTCATAAAAACTTACACATTAGCAAAGATTAAAAGCAAAAAATGAAGGTAAAAATAGTTACAGTTTAGTGACACATTTGATTTCTCTCACTAGTTATTTTAATTCACTGCTTTCCCTTTTCCCAGGCATTCCTTGTGGGCCACCCCCAGCCATCGCCAATGGAGATTTCATTAGCACCAACAGAGAATACTTTCAATACGGAACAGTGGTGACCTATCGCTGCAATCTTGGAGAGAGAAGAAAGAAGCTGTTTGACCTCGTGGGTGAGCCGTCAATATATTGCACCAGTGAAGACAATCAAGTTGGCATCTGGAGTGGCCCTCCCCCTCAGTGCATTACACCTAATAAATGCACACCTCCAGTCATTGAAAATGGAATAAGGATGTCTGAGAACAAAAGCTTATTTTCTTTACGTGAAAGCGTGAGGTTTAGGTGTCAGCCCGGCTTTGCCATGAAAGGACCCTCCACTGTTGAATGCCAGGCCCAAAACAAGTGGGGGCCGCAGTTGCCCAGCTGCTCTAGGGGTGAGTCTGACTGAGGCTTTGAAGGGGCCTACAAATGATGTGAGTTGTAGGAGGATCAGGAGTTTAGTGTCGGTTCTGGGGGGACGATGTGTGGTGAGCAATGTGGATGGGTAAGTTTTCTTGGGAGGAAGCATTAAATAAAGCAGGTGTGTGTATATGTGTGTGTGCATGTGTATGTGTTCAAACTCAGAAGCAAAGATAAATCTGGGCAAAGAATGTAAAATTTCCTTGGGATGTCACTACTGACATCATCATCTTTCAGTTCTTTCTTTTTTTCAGTTAAAATAATCTTTTTTTAAAAAAATTTATGAGTTACTCTTGAGTATTGTAACTGCTAATACATAATGACTGATTCTTCTTGTTAAGCACCGCTATATAGTCTATGGATTCACTTAATTTTTTTTTTTTTTATTAAATTTATTTATTTATTTTTTGGCTGCATTGGGTCTTCTTTGCTGCACGCAGGCTTTCTCTAGTTGCGGTGAGAAGAGGCTACTCTTCGTTGTGGTGCGCGGGCTTCTCATTGCGGTGGCTTCTCTTGTTGTGGAGCATGGGCACTAGGCACGCGGGCTTCACTAGTTGTGGTGCGCAGGTTCAGTAGTAGTGGCTCACGGGCTGTAGATTGCAGGCTCCGTAGTTGTGGCGCATGGGCTTACTTGCTCCGCGGCATGTGGGATCTTTCTGGACCAGGGCTCGAACCTGTGTCCCCTGCATTGGCAGGCGGATTCTTAACCACTGTGCCACCAGGGAAGCCCCACTTAATTCTTAAAACAAAGACATGAGGTAGTTACTATTCTTTCCGTGTTTTACAGAGAAAATGAGTCTTAGGTTAGATAACTGTCCAAGATTAAATAGATGCTAACTCTGTGAAGACAAGAACCCAAGCCTACCTGACTCCAGAGCCAGGGAAATAAAAAGCTACTCTAGATATTTCAAGGAGTGAGGGATTTAGTGCAGGTAAGAGAATATAAAGATGTTAAAAGGGCAGGAAGAGCAAAAGGAGGAAGGCAGTGTTACCAGAGCTCAGGGGGCTGCCATTCCTCCTGGGCTAGAGCACAGGGACCTGCACTCACTGAGCAGGTATTTCCTCCAGCTGCTCATGCTGCAGAAGCTGCTGCTGCTGCCAGAACATAGCTGAGGTTGCTGGAGCCTGCAGTCATTGACATTGATAGAGTTAATGTTGCTGCTACTAAGGAAGAGCCATCAATTGCCACTTCCTGAGCCTCCTTTACAAGAAGAATGACTTCTATCATCTTCCTACCTTTTAATTTAGTATATGTGCCTCCAATTGTCAGAGCTTAACCAGGACCCAGCTGGCAAGGAAGATAAGCAGTTGTACTTTCAGGCTTCTAGCCCCAGCAGTCAAAGGAGAATGCAGAAGTGTAAGGCTGGGAGTCAACAGAGATTTAACCAGCACAGCACTTAAATTATCACATCACAGTGCGCTTATTAATCAAGGAAAACAGGGGGGTGATGAGCCCTGAAATTGGGTGTTACAGCATCAGAGTATTTACAAAACCCTTAAGGGGGTCATTTATTCTAGTCCAATGCCCCATTTTATACTTGAGAAAGCTAAAGTCCAGAGAGAGAGAAACTGACCTGATCTAAGCCAAAATGAAATGATTTTTCATGTTACTACAGTTTTATATAATTTAGGAGATTCAAGTGCATTCTGATTCTGAGTTCAAACCAACTGTATAAAGAGACAGAGGCTCAGTTACAACATATGGTATGGAATATGCACTCTCATTGTGAGGGCTGTAGGTTTCTTAGAAGATTTCATTCAATGGTTTCCCATCTTCTCATTGGAATGAAGTGAATGGTTAAGCAGGACCTGGCCCTGGAGAGTGCAGAAAGGAGACTTATCTTCTCCACCAACCCATGTCAGGTGGCGTGACCACTGGAGAGAAGCTGGAAAGAGATGAGAAGAGATGTATGAATCTTGTTTGTCACAGCAGAGTGTGATAGGTGATTGGGAAATCTGTTGGATGAGATTTGGGCTCAAGCATTCCTTATTGCCAAAAAGGTGGATATAAATTGGTGATGCCAATAAAAATAAAAATATAAAAATAAAAATCCATCAATCTAACAACTGCATACTAAGTGAACAGTAACAGGAAGAATTGTGGAGGGGAACTGTTTGTTGTGTCATCTTGGGTGTGTACTTTAGATGGAAAACCATGAACCGAAGATGTCTCAGTTCTAGTCACTGTCCTGCAGTGTATCAGTTCTATGACTTTTCGTAAGACTCTCTCTCTCTCTCTCTCTCTCGGTCTCTGTCTTTGTTTCTCTCTCTCTCTGTTCAATTTTGCCATCAATAAAACGAGAGGGTGTTAGTCTACCAGATTTTTAAAAACAAATAGATTTATGATTATGATTCTCTTAGCCAGTTTACCACTGAGGAAAAGTCATTTTCACACAGTTAACAGCACTTTGGTTCTCTTTCCCTAGTATGTCAGCCACCTCCAAAAGTCCTGCATGGTAAACACACCCCAAGCCACAAGAACAACTTTTCTCCTGGGCAGGAAGTGTTCTACAGCTGTGAGCCCGGCTATGATCTCAGAGGGGCTGCTTCTCTGCATTGTACGCCCCAGGGAGACTGGAGCCCGTCAGCCCCCAAATGTGCAGGTGCCTATACTGTCATCTGGTTTGTGGATCAGTCTCTTTGTCCCTCACAGGAATATCTCACTCCTGT
The DNA here is from genome assembly GCF_028021215.1 of Eschrichtius robustus. Taxonomy (NCBI): domain Eukaryota; kingdom Metazoa; phylum Chordata; class Mammalia; order Artiodactyla; family Eschrichtiidae; genus Eschrichtius; species Eschrichtius robustus. Next base: position 105,606 of record NW_027175690.1, on the reverse strand, counting down.
GTGTGTGTGTGTGTTTTTTTTCCTAGTGAAATCATGTGCTGACTTCCTGGACCAGTTACCTAATGGACATATACTCTTTCCACTTAATTTTCAGCTTGGAGCCAAAGTATCCTTCGCTTGTGATGAAGGGTGAGTGTGAGTTTGCCTGGCCTGCTGAACACTGAAATTGAGATTAATTCAAAAAGGGAAGGTTTAGTGTGATTTTTAAAATAGGAAATACTCAGGGATGTTAAATTTGGGGAGTGTATATGGGAAGTTAAGAGTAAGGAACAGGTGGAACTAATAACAAGATATGAAGGAAAAACTGAAACGTATATTAAATGGCATGCTTAAACACAAATACAACTAATGTTTAAGAGTATACATAGGTGACACATTAAGGGAAAAAATCATATTTTCCAAGCATAAAAGAAAACGAGTAATTTGGAGAGTTCCAGAAAAAGTTTGATATGTGACAAAAATCTTATTAAAAATAAGATCATTTAGGAATTATTTCAGAAAATTTTTTAACCATCAAAAGTGAATTTTGTAATAAGAGAGAAAGTATAAGAATAAGCATTTTTAATCCAATCATATATCACCTGGTTGATAACAGGCCAAGGGCTCTGAAATGGTATTATGGTGGCTGATATTAAAGTTCTAAGTAAGGTCATTCACTTGACCTTACACGGCATGCACATCTCTACATGGGAAGTTTCAAGCATGGGCAACAAAGTACCTGATCTCGAAATGTTCCAAAGAATCCTTGACAGGCACCAAATAAAATTTAGGAGCCATCAGGGTCCAACATACATTGAGAAATTTGGAGCATTTTGTACAAGAGTCATTTCCAATCTCCTTTCGTTTTCCCCCCCAGAATATTCACGCTTACTCTTCCGTAGCCCAGCGTGCTGTTGTGAGCCTTCTGCATAACCATCACAAATATAGAGACAAAAGAACAATCTTTGTTCTCTTTCCAGTTGTTCTCTGCTTGTCCAACCCAAACTGGGAGCTGTTTTACTAGCTGTTCCAGTGTCATCACTTGGAGGATGTTTTATTCCAATAATGACTATGAGTAGATTTATCAGCTTTACCATGGGATGCTCAGTGAGAGACTGATTTCTCTGAGCCTAGGTCCAGGATCATGGAGATGGCAGCTATGCTACAACTGCCTTCTTCAACTTAGGCTGGGACTATATTATGTGACCAAGTGACTGTGCTTTGCCGTTCTCCCTCACTGGAAGCTGTGACTTTTCCAGATTGATGTGGCCTCTGAACCTCTGCCACCTGCTGGTTTCAGATCCTCAAAATGCTGAGATTTTTGCAAATGGAATGGCATTTTGGCTGAAGCAGCTCACATATTCACTACCATTTTCTTCCTTAGATTCCAATTAAAAGGCAGTTCTGCTAGTTACTGTGTCTTGGTTGGAATGGAAAGCCTTTGGAACAGCAGCGTTCCTGTGTGTGAACGTGAGTAGAAGGGATAACACTTCAGACCAATCTCTCCCTTTAATCTGTTTGGTAATTTGACCCATGGCCTCCCCAGCCGTGGTTCTTCTATTTTCTAATCTGAATTATTGATAAATAGTTGCTTATTTTAATAATATTTTATTGTGGATCAATTTGTTGTGATGCACTTTCTTGTGATCAGAACCATCTGATCAGTCTCTTTGTTTTACATGATAAATCCTGCTGTAGTTTGCCTCTGAATCAGCAGAGATTAGCTAATGTGAAGCTTTGACAAATTTCTTTCTTTCTTTCTTTCTTTTTTCCTTCCTTCCTTCTTTCTTTTTCTTTTTTATGCCGTCAAGGTGCAGTCACTCTACAATATTCCTATTTGCTAATATACAAATATGAAACATTCATTCATTCATTCATCCAATTATTTATTGAGCACATACTATGTGCTTGATGTTCTTCCAGGCACTGGTGTTATAGCAGTGAACAAGATGAACAAATTCCCTGTCCCATGTTATATATACTCAAGTGGGGAGATGTACAAGAAAGAAAATAAACAAATTAAATCTTACGGAGATGATAGGTCAGAGCAATGCAGAAATGAGGGGAAAGTGGGGAACAGCATTACACAGGGTGAGCAGTTTAAGACTCCTTAAACTCTCAAAACTTGTATCTAAATAAATTATGCTGAAAGATTCAGAAATAATAAGCTGATTAAAAAATGAGTCTCCTATATGCAATGCCACCACTGATTTCTCCTAGTCTACCCATTTGTATTTTCCCCAATAGAAGATAGGACTTTGCCTCATCACTTGATCCTAAAGATTGGAAAATATACAAATTTTAAAATAATCCAAATTTTACTAAAATGTTTATGTTGCAAGAAATCTGCTTAGTTATCCTATGATGCATTTTATAGTAAAGCTTTATAAAAAAAACATAACTTCTGTATAGATCCTGTCATCCAAGAAACCCAACTTTCATTGAAGTAACATGACAAATGGCTGTCCATTGGCATGGGTTAGAGCTCAGTTATTGATTGTACTATTTCTCTTATTTTTCACGACTCTTTCTAATTTAAGCAGCTTCTTCCAAATCCCAAGCCTAATAAGAAACACTAAATAGAAGTAAGGAAATGACTGTTTAAACAGACAAACAGATACCAGAAAGAAGTAACAATTTGAAGCCTGACGGAAAGTAAAGAAATAAAAATAATAATAAGCAATCCCATGCATCAAAAACAACAACAACAACAAAACAGTCTGGATCATTTAGAGTTTTTACAATGAACCATATATGTTTCAATTCATTGTGACAGCACTACTGTCATAATTGATTGATGGTCACTATGGGTAAGTTATTAAGGAAAGGTTTCATATGATTAGGTGATTAGTACATATGGAATACATTGTAGAAATATTTCCTGAGAATGTAAGTTCCCTGGAGGACAGAGACTTTATCTGTGCTCGTCACCATTTTATCCAGCCGGCCCTGACAAGTGGCTGACACAGAATAAGTGCCCAATTAATATGTGTTGATTAAATGAATGAGTTACTCTCCAGTAGATTCTTTTTCTTCTTTAAAAGTTTTGGTGCGTAATTTAAGGTGTAAAGTTTCTATCATCCAGAAAACTTAAAAGTCTGGAAGATTCAGGATAGGCAAATTCTTTTGTACTTTTTCAATTTAAAAAATGGGATTGAAATCTCACTTCATTTAGTCCATTTGCTGTTTTTAGGTAGTACCAACCATAACACCCAATGACTATAGAGTACCTCCTCTGGTGAAAACTCATCAGTGAAACTTAGAGCTTTTGCCTTCTTTCCAGAAATCTTGTGTCCAAATCCTCCTGATATCCTTAATGGGAGACACACAGGAAAACCTCTGGAAGTCTTTCCTTTTGGAAAAGAAGTAACTTACACGTGTGACCCGCACCCAGAGAGAGGGATGATCTTCAGCCTCACTGGGGAGAGCACCATCCGCTGTACCAGTGACAGTCAAGGGAACGGAATTTGGAGCAGCCTCGCCCCTCGCTGTGGACTTCCGGGTTAGTGCGTGCTACCCCACATTCCAAATGGATTCAGAATATCTAAACCAGACTCTCCAAATTCCGTAATTACAATGTGGTGTTTATTTGTGCACTCGATACAATTAAATGCCAAATCAATAATAAATGGTTTTAAGATACATCAACATGTAAGATTCTGATGATCTTTGCTTCTAGAGGGCTGGTGAAAAGAGAGGGAGGAAGTGGGTGGCGGTTCTAGTTCTAATTAGAATTAGAAGGAAAATGTTTTCAAAGCATAGGAATTGAAAGCAAATGCCTATGAACCTTAACTAGCATAAGTTGTACCATCTTCACAGGTTTTGGAGAGAAGCACAGATCAGCAGAGAACAAAGCCTGGCAAAATCGCGTTTAATTACCTATTTGGCCAGAGACCACTGTGTGTTCTCTCTGAAAACTGGGCTGCATTGTAGACAAAACACAAAGATTCTTTTAGCCAGTATGGGCTGAGTTCTAAGTTAAGATAAGGCTTACTTGCTCCTTAGCCCCGCACTAATTTCAGCTGTTGAAGTTTTCCCTCTTTGGTGGAAAGAAAAAGCAAAGCAATGTGAACTCAAGGGAAAAATGCAAAATAGAGTGTGTATTTCTAAGGTCTGGAGAAGGTATCCTAAGGTAACCAATACCACTATGACACCCACACTCAGGAAGTGAAGACGGAAGGGGAAAGTAAATTGTCGAAGTGACCCTAGTCCCAGCATAACATACTGACTGCTGAGGAACTCGGAAATAAAAGAGCAGTTCTGAAAGGAAAGGGACCAAGAACGGACATTCAGAAGTCATTTTTGCCCTCACTCTCCTTCTGTAACACCATGGCTTCAGCTTGGGGTGTCCCTATGAGCCTGTTTACAAATACAGAGACCTAGTTCAGATTCACTGAATCGGCAGTGAAAGGCGATCTTCCCCTAAGTTCTATGACTTTTTTCACCAGTACCCTATCCTGAGATGGTAGTCCTAGTTTTATCAGCTAGATTTTTTAGACTGGAGACCTGCCAGACTATCTTCATGTGTGATTTGGCCTTAGGTAGTAGATTTTAGTCATAAGGGGGACTCCTTGAACAAGAAGCTAGTATAGCTAATATTCAAGCTATAAAATAAAGAAAGAAACAGGCAATATAGATGGATGTATTTCCTGTGAAGCCTGAAAATAAGCCAAATTTTCATATTGAGAAAAATCATTTAATTATATGTTAAAGAAATGAGAAATTGGTTTGCAAGTCTTCATACAGAGAATTATCTGGGTGCAGAATTGGCTCTAGCATAGCTTTTACTATTTGAAAAAATAATTGAAAGGGAGGTGGAGGACAGCTGGAATAGAAACTAAAAGAGAAGTTATTGTCAAAACCAAGTGGAAACGATTTCTATTTTTCCAAACATATACACTTTTTTGATTTCATACTACTTGAATCCAAAGTGAGTTTTTACTTCTCAAACCTAGAGCTTTAGGTGTAGGGGCTTAGAGCTAAAGCTAGAATTTGATTCAACATACACTTCAAACAATGTTTCTGTTTTTGTTTTGGTGTTGTTTTTATTTTGAGGAGATGCTGTTTATTTCCTTGTTGTGTTGAAATGGCCAGCTTAGGAATCAGACCTAGAAAGTTGGTGGCTGCTTCCTAGTTTCAAGAAACATCTTGAGTTCTCCATTCTTGCTTGTAAGCATGGGTTTTGATGCACTGAAGTATAAAGGAACCAGACCAGGTGTAACCTAGGCAGAAACACTCCTCTGTCTCCCTAAAAATGTGAAAAATTGAATTGGAACTGTCTTTTACAGTAAATGATATGAGTAAAATGCCCAGATAGCAAAATAGCCTTCTGGATAGTATATTTTCTAATGGGCACATGCTAATGGAACTTTCCCTTCAAAGATTACAAGGAAATTATCTTTCCACAACTAAAAGTTTCTTTTGTTCTGATATTAAATCTAACAAGAAAGAGAAAAGGAAGGATGGCATTGGGTATCTTTCTTTTAACTCTGATGTTCTTGATTTTTTGGTCTCTAGGTCACTGTAACACCCCAGATCATTTTCAATTTGCCAAGTTGAAAATCCAGACCAATGAATCTGAGTTTCCCATTGGGACATCTTTAAAGTATGAATGCCGCCCTGAGTACCACAGGAAGGCATTCTCTATCACGTGTCTACAAAACCTCACGTGGTCAAGTGCCAAAGATGTCTGCAAACGTGAGTAAGCCCTGCATTGGAGCGTTCCTATGTTTGTCAAAGTATCTATAGGATCTTATTTAATTTCTCCAAATTTTAGAGATAAGAAAACTTTGGGAAACATGTCCACATAGGTGGAGGTAAGAGTTGGTCTTGTAGGTCATCCCTAATTATTGGTTGAAAAGCTTATCTCCTGAGAATGTTTCAAGGAATATTTGCAGGAGAACTCCATTTTTTTATGGGGAAGTGAATAATGAATTACTCCAGATCAGGAAAAACTTTTGTAAGGAGACATAAACTGTTTGAATAACCAGGTAATAAAAAATTTTATACTGGTGGGATATAAGGCCACAAATGACCTTTATATTTTGATAAGAGATTTGAGACAAAGATAAGAGAGATTTAGAGGGGAGGTCTCTTTGAAAGTGGTGCTTAGTGGGTGGCTGATCCTGAGGCAGTCTGGTGAGGTTCCTCAAGGTGGCAAACTCTGTAGAACCATCAGAATTGCATACGCTCTTCAGAAAGCTACAGTCAGGTGGGGACTAACTTGTTATACACTAACAAAAGTTCAAATTACTCTTCCTGGCTCCAAAATTCTCTTTCTTTCCCAAGGTAAATCATGTAAAACTCCTCCAGATCCTGTGAATGGTGTGGTGCACATAGATACAGACACCCAGTTCGGATCCAGAATCAATTTTTCTTGTAATAGAGGGTGAGTAGGCAGGAACATCTCTTGGTTCAAGAGTTCCAGGACAGCGATACTACCTTCTGGTCATATCTTGGAAAAGAGGACTAGGCTATTACCATCTGTTCTCAAGAAGCTTGAACATAGGTGTTTAACTCCTAATTGAAATGGACAAAGGTATGATAAGATTTGAGGGGAAATCTGTCTCCTTGCTGGAAACCAGGGCAGTACATACAAGAAAAGTGAGGTATTCACCGGGTAGAAAGGAAGAAGATTGGGGGAGGGCATAGTCAAACCATACAAACAGCCCTTGCCCAGAGCAGACATTGCTGAAAGAAAGGGAAGGCCGCGGAGCCACTGTGTAGAAAGCAGATCTTATAAGGTAACTGCACTATTCGTTTGCTAGGGCTGCCATAACAAAGTAAGACAAACTGAGTATCTCAGAACAGCAACAAAAATTTATTCTCTCAAGGTTCTGGAGGTTAGAGGTCCAAAATCAAGGTGTCAGCAGGACATGTTCCCTCCAAAGCCTCTGAGGGAGGAGCCCTCCTTGCCTCTTCCAGATTATGGTAACCTCAGGGCCTCCTTGGCATGTGGCGCATCACTCCCGTTTTTGCCTCTGTCTTCCCATAGCCATCTTCACTCTGTGTCTGTGTCTTCACATGGCACTCTCCTCTCTGTGTGGGTCTATGTCCAAAGTTCTCTCTTTTTATAAGGACTCCAGTCATATTGGATTAGGGCCCACCCTAATGACCTCATCTTAACATGATTATATCTGCAAAGGCCCTATTTCCAAATAAGGTCACATTCATGGGGATTGGGGGCTAGGGCTTTGACATACTTTTTGGGGAACACTGTTCAACCCATAACAGAGTCCCCTGTGAAAATGTCAGATATAAAGTGTTTACTGGGCAGCAGTCACACTTTTGGTGCTTAACCTTGCTCAGTCTCAACCTCACTCCCAGTGGGAGCAGCTGAACCAGTTAGAGAATATGGGCTAAATTTGCACTGCCATGATAAACACTGAAAAGGAACTTGTGGCCTTCAGCATATTTGCTAACCAAGGCCTTACAGATCATAGTACCTACAATCTGACAAAGTGAAATTAGAGTAAAGCTAAACACTTCTGTCTTTCTCCGAGCATTTTTAAGTACAATCTATAAATTCTCTGTCTGTACCCTCTTTATATTGTATTATGGAATAAGAGTGAACCTCTCAATGGCATAAAGTAGAAAACCATTGAGCTTATGATATGTTACAGGAAATTTATGTAAAAAGAGCAATCTGAAAAATCAGAAGACATGTCCTCTTACAAAATAGAGTTACTTCCAAGAAATACGAGAAACTTTTAGAAAAATCTCCTGTTTACGTCTTTAACAAGATTCAGTTGCACGCTGTTTCTGTGAAACTAGTTAGGAAATAGAGAATGTCTGCGTATGAATGAAAAGCATAATTGTCAAACTAAAGAAAAATTCTGTGATAAACACACTGAATATTGTAGAAAATTAAAGCAGAGGGTAAGAAGACAAATTAATCAAATTCTCCCAGAATTAAGTGGAAAAGGATGAAGAAGAAGAGAAAAGAGAAGATATGTATACAAGAGTACTGGGATTCAAATTACATGTAACAAAAATTCCAGAAGGGAAAACAATAAGCCCATATTTAGCCATCACTAGGGAATCATCTGTATTTCAGGGATTATGAAAAAAACCTCAAGAATGCAGAAAGGAAATTAATAAACTATAATAGCTGTGAAAGAAATTAATTTGTATTGATATCACATTGATCCTTCACACCACTAAATTGCAGAAGATGGAGTTTCTAATGAGCTAAGCTAGTATTCACATCTAGAGGCTACAGATGTACAGTAAAGGATAAGCAAGGACCTAAAAATCACACCTGTGTACTTTGCAGGAAGCATACTTCCTGGGAGAAGGAAAAAGATAAACTCAGGCAATCCATAAGTATTTTCTTAAAGGATAATGATAAATTCTGGTGAGGTAGAAAATTGCCAAAAATCAAACAAAAGAAAAACAAATTTTAAAAAAAGTTCAAATATTTTCAACAAAGTTATAAAACTTAATACAATGACAGAACTAATTGTTAAAAAGTGAAACTTGACAATGTAATCATACTCTAATAACAATTTCAGAAGTCATAAAATATATCCATAAAACTAGAAAATGGAAGAAAGCAAAAAAAAAAACCCATAATCTAGACTTTTATTACATAGGAGATGGGTAGACTGTATATATTTTGACACCAAAATTGAGAAAATATATTTGAATACCTGTGTTGTGTATGTATTGGGTTGGCCAAAAAGTTCGCTTAGGTTTTTCCATAGGATGTAGCGGAAAACCCCGAACGAACTTTTTGGCCAACCCAATATATAACACATGAAATGAAATTTCGAAGGAACAAAAATCAGTTATTTAGCTTCCAAATTATTAGAGCAACTAAAAGAGGTTCACCTATCTGGTTCATGTAGCAAATGAGAGGGAAGAAAAAGGAATAGCATGGACTGTACCCATCTCATTCACCAGAAATAAGCCCCCTTATATTTGGGGCAGATCTCTTGTATTCACTGCTATGTGCTTACCATTGAACATTATGAAGGAACATTATGAAGTGATGACAAAAGCAAGATCAACCATACTATTTAGTTCAGTAAATTTGAATGGTTTAATATCCCTGTTGAAAAAGAGAAGTTTCCAAATAGGATGAAAAGCATCACAAATCTTGTTGTATTTACAAGAAACATGCCTAAACTAAAATGACATAGCAGTGTTAATATACAATATGTATATTTATGTATATCAGGAAAATGCAAAAAGAAAATTAAGTAACAATAATAATATAAGAAAAAACAGATTTTTAAGAAGAAAATTTTCAGGCAGCTCTACAAAAGTATTGTTTTATTTAGGTCCTGGGTACAATCCAAAATGAAACCAAGAAATTAAGAAGCAGAGTGAGCCATGAGGAATTAGAGAGGAAATATTCCTTCCAACAGTGAGAGGATAGAAAAAGAGAAATAAGAAAAGCCAGATAAAATAGGTGGAGTTTAGGCTAGTCCTTGAACTTCTTTCAGATTTGCCATGCATGTATGCATGCTGAGGAAGTTGATGGGATGTGTACAGCAGGCTTATTCTTCATTTTTGGTTTCAGGTATCAACTCATTGGTCACTCAGCTGCTGAATGTATTATCTCAGGCAATACTGTCTTTTGGGATTCAGAGCCACCAATTTGTGAACGTGAGTTGAAATCTCTAGCCCCATTTATTCCATGCTCAATCCTAGAGTTGGCCCCTAGAATTACAAAGAATAAATTTCATCCCTTTTGGCAATAGTATCCTTCTGATATTTGAAGAAAACACTCCTACCCTTAAAGGTGCTCACAATGTTCCAAGCTTCTAGTTCCTCCTGATTTTTCCTTATCCTAGGGTATAATTTATTTTAAACAATAGTTTTGAACTCATTTAGAAGAGCACCCGAATTCTTCTTTTGTTGGTTGAACACCTTCCAGTTTGAAGACTGCTCTCTTTAGTGAAGTAAATGAATACAAGGTTAGTGAAAGTGCCCTCCTTCCTCTCTGTCAACTCTTAATACCAGGTCATCTGTTCAAGCCGTGGGCCCTCCCTGCTCTCTTATTCTTTGTCTGAACAGTGACATGCCATCTTTCCCATGAGTTGTTTGGAATATGAACGTTCTACACTTCAGGGCACAGAGAAAGGAGCAGTTGCAAATTAAAAAAGAACATAAAGATATAACCCTGGGTTTGGTGATAATGTAAAAAAATCAGCTCGGTACTTTGTGACCACCCAGAGAGGTGGGATAGGGAGGGTTGGAGGGAGATGCAAGAGGGAGGGGATATGGGGATATATGTATACGTATAGCTGATTCACTTTGTTATACAGCAGCAGCTAACACAACAATGTAAAGCAATTATACTCCAATAAAGATGTTAAAAAAAAAAAAAAAAAGAAAAAAACACTCTCTAACTCAACTGGTAGTAGGATAAGTGGTAACGAATTTTCTAACAGGCCAGTACACAGTATGTATGAAAAACCTTAACTGTACGCAAGCCTTTAATCCAGAAATTCTACAGTTCATGACTTTAAAAAGTCACCATGGGTTTTTGCGAGGATTGGTGTACAGATGTTACCTATATTATTATTTTATGATAGTGAAAAAGTCAAAAGAATCTAAATATTGTGCATATTTCCAAACAGTGTTCTGGAAATAATCTACTAAATAATCTAATAAATAATAATCTAATAAAGGTACACGGAATGTGTTCTAAAAAAAAAGTTTAAAATATGCCAGAATACATTAGACAAGAGAGGGAACACTTTCAAATGGAATCAGTTAGTATGTTTGTACTCTGAAATATTACTTAGGCAACAAAGATATTTTAGAAAAAAAATGTGTGTGTGTGTGTGTGTATTAAAGATTGCACATTAAATAGTTAATAGTGATTCCTTCTAGATAAAGGGCTTAAAGGTGATTTTTATTTATATTTTATATATTTTCTACAATAAATAGGCATCTTCTTAAATATTTTCTTAAGCAAAAATAAATAAATAAATAAATAAGTGTCTACTTTGATATTCATGCCAAAAATGATATAAATATTTTATATGCTCAGGAATGATTTAAACTGCCTAGGAATTATCTGTTACTTGCATATTAGATTAAATTTGTCGATAAAATTATCTGTGCTTCATACCTTTTTAGCAGTATTGTTTTTGATATATTTTTTTCCACTTCTTCTATATGCTACCTTTTCTTGAGTCAGTCTTGGCAAAGTATATTTTTATTTCGAACATCCTCATTTTCAAGATTATTAGCATAGAGTAGACACGTATTCAGCTATTTTTATTACTTCTGAATCTGCGATTGTTATGTTTGTTGTGTGTAATATTGTGTATTTGTTTATTTTTTATTAGTTGTACCAGAGCTTTTGGTTTTTATTTATTTGATAGACTATATTGTATGCTATACCATATTAATAACCAATAGAATAAATCCAAATGCCCTCTACAGAGAAAGAATTGAATTAAAAATAGTTAAATAACATATAAATTCTCACTTAAAATGAGAAGTATGTGGACTATAATAATATATGGATACATTTACTGAAATAGCATTAATTGAGAAGAGCAGAGGTCATAATATTGTGGCTATCTAATCTGCGATCATGTAAAAACATGTCTGTACATTAGCAAACATTAGACAAGAGCAGAAGTGTTCTGAATAGTGACATTCTGATCATTTTTTAAACTTGTTACCAAAATTCATAATTGAATATAACGTTAAGAAATTGAGGTTTTAACTTGCTGTCCCTTTTCCCAGGCATTCGTTGTGGGCCACCCCCAGCCATCGCCAATGGAGATTTCATTAGCCCCAACAGAGAATACTTTCAATACGGAACAGTGGTGACCTATCGCTGCAATCTTGGAGAGAGAAGGCAGAAGCTGTTTGACATCGTGGGTGAGCCGTCAATATATTGCACCAGTGAAGACAATCAAGTTGGCATCTGGAGTGGCCCTCCCCCTCAGTGCATTACACCTAATAAATGCACACCTCCAGTCATTGAAAATGGAATAAGGATGTCTGAGAACAAAAGCTTATTTTCTTTACGTGAAAGCGTGAGGTTTAGGTGTCAGCCCGGCTTTGCCATGAAAGGACCCTCCACTGTTGAATGCCAGGCCCAAAACAAGTGGGGGCCGCAGTTGCCCAGCTGCTCTAGGGGTGAGTCTGACTGAGGCTTTGAAGGGGCCTACAAATGATGTGAGTTGTAGGAGGATCAGGAGTTTAGTGTCGGTTCTGGGGGGACGATGTGTGGTGAGCAGTGTGAGTAAATTTGGGGCGAGGAAGCACAAAATTAAGAAAATGTGTCTTTGCACTTGTGTGTAAGTGCCTTCATTTTGAGAAGAAAGAGTTTAATTATTCAAGGAAGGAGACATTTGGGACTCTCATATTGAGGAATTCTCAAGGCAAACTACCAGCTCCAATATCTCTCAGTTGTATTCAAGAATGATGTGGACTTTCTGGTCAGCTGTATAATAATCTTGTCTACTCTTTACAACACTCCTTTGAAATAGTGCTATCCTTATATCCATATGACAGTGAAGTTAGCTTGGTCTTTCAGAGGTTAAATAAGTTGTCTAAATTATGTGCTACTAAGTGGCATACCCAGGAATAGAATGCAGTGTGTCAGCCCCTAAAGCTGAATGCTCTGGTTCTTGACATACTTTTATCAGCATCTATCACAGAAAGAAACTGGCTTATGAAGAAAGATATCATAGCCTCAGAATAGTGACAAAGACTTTAGAGTTTGTTTTGGTCCACCTCCTACATTTTATCATTAGAAATCTGAAATTGAAAGTGCGGGTAACTTGCTCAAAGCCAAACAGATTTTTCGTTCATCTTTAGTTAGATACAGGTTAAGTTGAAGTTCAAATGAGTTCTGATGCCCCTAGCACACACCAAAAGGACTGTGAATGGAGGCAGCCACACCTTGAGTTGAATATTCTCTAAGAAATATGTCCTCTCATTACAAGGACTGGCTTATTTAGGGGATTTTGTTCTCAGTGGCTGGTCTTGTCTTCTTATGCCACAATAGCTGGCATAAGAAGGACTGTAGAAATGGATTGGTAAATATTGTGGTTGATACTAGGGACAGAGAGGGAGCTTACAGTTTTTCCACCAACCCATATCAGCCTTGTACAACCAATGAGAGGGCAGCTGGGAGGACAAACAGATACAGTATGGATTATTACTACACTTTGATCATAGAAGTGTGAAAAAAACAGATAAGGGGAAACCTGTTACAGGTTTAGGCTCAGGTAACCTTCTCATTACCTGAAAGATGAGGCTGTAAATTTTATTGCCTTTCTAGCAAATATGTGAGCGGGGTAGCCCACCAGTACTAGTGACTCTATACTAGAGAGCCAGCAGTGGAAGAAGAGACACCGTGCCTGGTGGACTAATGAATGTATTTTAGAACTTGTGCTGGGAAGGACTGGGTTCTAATTCTCTACCTCTTACTAGCTGTGAGGTTTTTGGCTACATGTCTTCCCTATCCTTAACTTGCACATTAGTAAAACAAGGGGATTGGAGTATCATTTGACTTCCTTTGTTATACCTGTACCCCCTTAATTATGATTCTCTAACTCCTTGGAAGGGTTATAATTTAGCAAAAGGTATTTCCCTATAACTGACAGGTACTTTACTGTTCTTTACCCAGTATGTCAGCCACCTCCAGAAGTCCTACATGGTAAACACACTCCAAGCCACAAGAACAACTTTTCCTCTGGGCAGGAAGTGTTCTACAGCTGTGAGCCCGGCTATGATCTCAGAGGGGCTGCTTCTCTGCACTGTACGCCCCAGGGAGACTGGAGCCCGGAAGCTCCCAGATGTGCAGGTGCCTATACTCTCTTCTGGTTTGCAGATCAATCTCTTTGTCCCTTACATGGCAGTCTTACTCTTGGTTTTTTTTTCCTAGTGAAATCATGTGCTGACTTCCTGGACCAACTTCCTAATGGACATGTGCTCTTTCCACTTAATTTCCACCTTGGGGCAAAAGTGTCCTTCATTTGTGATGAGGGGTGAGTGTGAACTGCAAAAGAGACCAGGGCCATATTGCCGGATGCTGATATGCTGATGCCCTGGGTTTTATCCAAAAAGGGGGCTGACTAATGGAGAAAAAGTACTAAAAGAGACTAATATCTCAAACAGTGATTGGGAAGTATGGTAAGAACCAGATGGACCATGAACAGATGCTTAAAAAGGAAAAGTGGTAAATATACTGAACAGCAGAAACATAACAACAGAACATGAATATTTAGGTGGAATATAAAGTGTTTGGATAAAATGGATAAATAGTAATTTGTAGGCATGAAGAGATAAATATTCCAGAGGTTAAGAAGTTCGATATATATATATATATATGTACATATATATGAAAGAAAGTTATTTATAAGACAGATGACATGCAAGGATTGTGTCAGGAAATTTTTAAACCAATCATTAGTGGCATTTGGAATAGGAATGAAAGAGTAAGCAGAAGTATTTTTAATCTATAATAATTACATATCATCTAATTAGTATTAGGCTGTGTTGAAAGAGCATGAAGACTGCTGTTCATATTTCAAGTAACATCATTAACTCTTTGTGAGAACCTAAATGATCTTGATATTATGTTCCAACACAATTTGCAGGTAAAAAGCATGGACAATAGAGCAGCTGTTCTCAGTATATTCCAAGGACTCTTGACAAGCATCAATTACCAGTCACCCAATAAAGACCCAGAGGCAATTCAGGAGCCACTGGTCTGACAATAAACCAGATGTTTTAGGATGATTGTTCTCCAAGGAATCCTCTCTCCTCACCGTTTCTTCTTTTTCCTAGATAATTTGGCTTTACTCTTCAGTAATCCAGATATGTCAGAAGTCTCATTCAGGAACATGCCAAATGTATTGGCAAAAGGAACAGTCTCTGATATCTTTCCTCATGTTCTCTGATTTGCTTAAATCGGGAGTTGTTTTCCTCCTGGTCTACTAAAAGAGGAAAATGCCACACTTTGCATTAGAGGACAAAATTTCTCCTAATGACAAAAGGGGGCTTGTCAGAGAGCAGTCAGGGTAAGATGGTCTCCTGAAAGTCCAGGACCAGACTAAGGAAATGCCTGTCTATGTTTTTTGTACATTCTTTAGTTCAGGCAAGTCTGATTACTGAGCTTTGACAGGTGTTATTGCTTTGTCCTCACTGGAAGCAACAATTTTTTTAAATGTTTTGGTTTCTGAGCCTCTATCAGCTGAGAAACAAAATGGGCTGAGCTTTTTCTTTCACCTGGGATTTAACTTAGGAATTAAATTGTGTTTTAGCAGAAGGGAAGTAGCTGAGATCTGTCAGTGGATGGAAGAGAGAAATGGTGTGCTCATCCAGTCACTACTGCTTTGTTCCTTAGGTTCCAGTTAAAGGGAAGTTCAGCCAGTTACTGTATCTTGGTTGGAACGAAAAGCCTTTGGAATAACAGTGTTCCTGTGTGTGAACGTAAGTAGAAAGAATATCTGTTCAGGTCTGCATCTTTCTCCTTTTTTTTTCATTTTCTTATTGCATTTTACCACATGAAATTATCTAATGTCTTCCCCTCTGTTTATTTTGTTTTTGATAGAAATATTTATTGTTGAAATAGTTACAAAAAATGTTTTTTAAGGAAATAAACCTGAACATCATGGGCTTTGGGTGTCATTCTATAAATATTTATAAACATACTATGTGCTATAAATGGGAAGAAATGCTTCACAGATGGGGAGAAATTTATGGCCTGAAGCTTTGTCAAATTTTCCCTTTTCCTTCTTAAAAATGATCGTCACACTTCAGCATTTTTTATCCTTTCTTCAATCATCCATCCATCATATACACATTCTTTCAATAGATTTTTTTTGAGTAACTACTATGTGCCAACCAGTCTTCTAGATACTAGGAATATGCCTGTAAACAAGACAGACTAGGTCCCTGCTCCAATGTTGTTTATATTCTTGTGCAGGGAGAAAGGCAAAAAAATAAATATATAACAAGTAAACAAGCAAACACATAAATAGACAATTTCAAATAATACTAAGTGTTATTAAGAAAAAAACAGGGTAATGCATAAAATAGTTGTGTAAAGGGGAAAAAGGAATTCCAGAAAAAAATTGTTTCCATTTAAAATAAAATGATTAAGGAAGAAAAAGAGAAAATAACATTTGAGCATTGATGGAAATTGATTGATTACCAATGTGCAAAGATAGAGGAAGAACTTTCCGTGCAGATGGAGCAGAAACTACAAAGGTCCAAGGCAGAAGTGTTCCTGGCATTTTCTTTGAAAAGCCTGCTCCTGACATTTCTCAGAAGCCAATATGGCTGATGTTCAGTGAGCAAATACAGAAGTATACAGAAACAATAAAAGAGAGTAGTAACTCTATACTCTGTAAGAATTTAGGTTTTCACTCTAAGCAAGATGAAAAGCCATTGGAGTATTATGAGTAGAAAAGTAACATGATCTAACTTATTTTTAATGATTTCACTCTGGCTACTCTAGAGAGAGCTGAGTTAAAAGGGTATCTCTTAGCTTGAGATTCCCCAAAAAACAGTGCCAGAGACAAAGCTTGAGTTATAATGCTCTGCTGGAGGGTATAGTCCCAGGGCAGCAAGAGTGAAGGAAAACAAAAAGGGAGGTGGAGAGGAAAGAAAAGCAGATAAATAAAAGAGACTGTGTTATTGAAGTGGCCATAAGCTTCACAAGAAAGACGGCTTGTTGTTTGGCCGTATAGGACATCTCCAGAGAGATTCTGTGGAACCAGAACTGACCATTAGAAGAGAAAGAACAAACGACTTATCTGCTCGGTCTTTCCTGTCTCTCATCTTCTGTTTATTCCAAGGCTATTAAGTCCTTGGATTTCATGTTGTATTATTTCTCTCCCTGATCAGACTCTGGGGACACTAGAGCCCATGACCTGTTGCCTGGTACTCCACCTAAGCCAGGAAGTGATAGAAAGAGCCAGAGTGGACATGGATCCAGTCACGTTGGCCTCGATTTAAAACTACTGTGACCTCCACTGCAGTGGTACAGCAGAGGCTGTGCAGAAGCCCATCTCACCCTTGGGGGAGCTGAGACAGCCAGTGTTGTCAGGAAATGAGGTAGCAGTGGTATCAGCACTCTCAATTGAGAAAGCAACTGAAGGCCCAAAAGATACCTGTAGCCAAGAAAAGCTGAGGGTAGAGCTGAGGATACAAGCTGGGAGGCTATTGCAAAAATCTAACCAGAGATGTTGGCCCAGGTTAACACTGAGAGAGGTGATAAACAGTATTCAAATTCTGGATATATTCTGAAGGTAGAAATGACAGGATTTGCTGATGGTTTAGATATAGAGTTTAAAATAGAGATTAAATGAGATCACCCAGAGAGTGAATGGGACCAGAGAATAGATGCGTGGTCTGAGCCTTGTAAATTCAACATTAAGATGTTGGAAAGATTAGAAGGAATCAGAAAAGGAGATTAAGAAGAAGCAGCCAGTGCGTTGAGAGAAAAATCAGGAGGATGAGGTATCTTGGAAGACAAGTGGAGAACTTTGTTTAAGGAGATGAGACTCAGAAACTGCATTATATTCTTCAGAGAGGTCAAATAAGATGAGGACAGAAAATTATCATTGGGTTTAGCGACTTGGAGGTAATGAATGACCTCGATAAAAGCAGTTCAGTAGAGTTGTGGGGGCAAATGCCTGATTGGAATGAGTTCAAGGGAGAATGAAGGGGAGGAAGGGCAGACCATAGACAACATCTTAGAGGACTTCTAATGTAAAGGGGGTAGAGAAAAGGGACTACAGCTGCAAAGGGAAGTGGGATTAGGGAGCTTTTTCTTTTTTAATGACAGAAATGTAACCTGTTAAATAGAGAAACACTACTAATATATCCAATCTGTACATTTATTTCTTCACTAAATCACCAGGATGTTGCTTCATCTTCTGATTGTAATGACTGAAAGATATATATTTATTTTTTCAAATGAATACTTTGCTTTAATGTTATTTGAACATATTGTACTGATTTATATAATGAAACCATAGTTACATCTTTCATGTTTGAAAGTCGGCTATTTGAAAATCTTAATGTAATTAAGAAACATGAAAGAAAGAAAGAAAATTATTCCCATGAACTCAAGGATATACCTAAAATCACTTAATAGAGTGTAAACATTCGTTAAGCTATTCCACCCTTTGAATAGTTAGTTTATCCATACTTCTTTCAAGCTGCAGTATCCTCTTCCTAAATACAGATCAAATCAGAAGGGGAAAGGAGCATCTCTCAAAAGATAACGCTCAAAAGAAGAAATGTGTGTCTCTTCAATGAGAAAAACAAACTGTAAAACCTATAAGTATCTCAAAAGTCAAAACATTTCTGAGCCTTTGGAGCATGCACTGGAGTATGGAGAATGTTTCTTTTCACTGTGGCAGCATTTCTGTAACCATTCATTTTGCTTTTGAGAATAACAGCCTCAGGGTATCAAGAAAAGATTAAATCATGGATAGACAAATAGTAAATGTATATATTTGGAATATATTTGGAAAAAATTCTCTAGGATAAAGATCCTTGATGTTAAAAGATCTCATCTATTTTGTGCTTAAAATAGTACTTTCTGTATAGTAGGTGCTCAAAAAAAAAAAAAAACCTTCTTGGTGAATTAATGGATGATTTCCTTGTTAAATGGATGTGGTTAAGAAGATTTTTGTTTATTTAAGTCTCAATTATCCAGAAGGCTTAACTTACTGAAGAGTTCAGGATGCTTAAGTTCCTTTTAGACTTTTATAATAAAAATTGATTTTGATGTAACTTCATTTAGCTGCATCTCGGCAGTGTCCTAATATATTTATTTTGTAGTTTGTACTCTTCCTAAGAGTTTAATTGTTGTTGAACTGGCAACACAGTCACAGAATCCCACAATTGTGGAATCGACCCAGATTAAAATTTAAGCATTTTAATGTAATTTTTAGCTCTTTTAGAAATCTTTTGTCCAAATCCGCTGGCTCTCCTTGATGGGAACCACACAGGAACTTCTCTGGGAGGCATTTCCTGTGGAAAAGAAATATCTTGCACATGTGACCCCCACCCAGACAGAGGGATGACTTTCAATCTCTTTAGGAAGAGCACCATCCACTGCACAAGTGACAGTCAAGGGAATGAGGTTTGGAGGACCCCTGACCCTCACTGTGAACTTTCTGGTTCTGTTGGTCAGTGCCCACTCCTATATACCCTAAATGGGTTCAGAACACCTGGACCACATCCTTTATATTTCTATAATGAGATGTGGTGTTTTCTTGTGAGTTTAACTTTGTCATAAGTGGAAGTGTCGAAATTACATGCCATAGCTAAAACAGATATTTCCAGCAGTGCCAAGATGTTTGACTAGGTAAGATGCTAATCATTCTACTTGCTGGTGGAGTGGTGAGGAGAGTGGGGCAAGAGAAGAATGGAAGCTGGGATAGAGTGAGGGTGTGGCACCAACCTTGGAATACTGCATCATTGGCAGGGGAGCCCTGAGATAGAAGAGCAATCCAGTGAGAAAAGGCTACACATGATGAGAGGCATTTAACCTTTCCTTGATCTTCCTCACCCTCCAACTGGGT
Source organism: Eschrichtius robustus (assembly GCF_028021215.1). Lineage (NCBI taxonomy): Eukaryota > Metazoa > Chordata > Mammalia > Artiodactyla > Eschrichtiidae > Eschrichtius > Eschrichtius robustus. Next base: position 86,098 of record NW_027175690.1, on the reverse strand, counting down.
GGTATATATCAGAATCCAGTGAGATTTCTTTAAATGCAGATGCCTAGGTCCCCAGCCAGGCTTATTGAATGGGCAAATAGAAGCAGTCTCCACCAAAGAGGAGATAGTTGAGTTCAGACTCTATTTCAAATTATGCAGCACACAGTATACCCTCTCATAAAGAAGACCTAGCTTCTTAGAGGAAGCTACTGAATGACTTAGTCTATTTTGTCCTTGTCCTTGAATGTCTGCATCAGAATGAGAAGAGTGGTCTATTAGTATCCTAGGGCTGCCATAAACCATGAACTAGGTAGCTTAAAACAACAGAAATTAGTTCTCTCACAGGTCTAGGGGTTGGAAGTCTGAAATCAAGGTGTTGGCAGGGCTGCACTCTCTCCTATGGCTCTAAAAGGAGGGTCCTTCTTGCAGCTTCTGGTGGCTCCTAGCATTACTTGGCTTGTGGACACATCACTTAAATCCCTGCCTCTGTCTTCACATGGCCTTCTCCCCAGTATCTCTGTGTCTCAAATCTCCACTTCCACTCTCTTAAAAGCACAGGGAGCTCAGCTTGGTGCTCTGTGATGAGGTGGAATGAGGTGCTCTGTGATGCTCTAGATGGGTGGGATGGGGGGGTGGGAGGGAGGTGCAAGAGGAAGGGGATATATGTATACATATAGCTGATTCATTTTGTTGTACATCAGAAACTAACACAACATTGTAAAGCAATTATCCTCCAATAAAAAAATAAAGGCAAAAAAAAAAAAGGACATCAGCAGTCACTAGAGTTAGGGTTCACTCTGGTAATCCAGGATAATTCATCTCAAGATCATTACCTTAATTGTATCTGAAATGACCCTTATTCCAAATGAGTTCCCATTCTAATGTTTTAGATGATTGTATCTTTTGGGGGACATCATTCACCCCACTACAAGTGGTGACTGCTATTTAGTACCAGAGAGGCAGCTTATGGTAGGCATCCTGAGACTGAGGTAGGGAGGAATAAGTGAAAAGAGACAGTAAATATGTCTTAATATACATGAGTATGTTAACACCAGTAAATGAGGATGTAATGGTTAACTTAACTCTAGATAAAGGCACCCTGATAGGAGGCCTGGCACGTGAAACTATTGGCTAAAACTCTTGCTTTGAACAGAAAGGCCAAAAAGGTGAATAGTCTTCCAAACAGTAAAAATTTCCTGATGGGTAGATGCTATTGTAGAGCACCATCCTAAGGTAACTTCAGGGGTTACCTTAGGGGAAGAAACTCTTTTGCCATTATTATGTCTCTGTTTCTGTGATCCCATCTATCAGCTCAGTTGGAGAGAAAGAGGAGATAGGGTGGAAGTCTCTCTGCTCACTTTGATATTTCTGTGGTTTTGGTCTTCAAGTATTGTAAAGCCCCTAAACAGTTTCCATTTACAAAGCCTACAACCCTGACTGATGAGTATGAGTTTCCAGTTGGGACATCTTTGAATTATGAATGCTTCCTTGGGTATTTTGAAAATATGTTCTCTATCACCTGCCTAGAAAACTCGGTCTTGTCAAGTGTCAAGATATTTAGAGATATGAGTAACCCCTTCCTGGGAGCCAATTCATGTATATCAAAGAATCTGTGAGATCTGATTTAATTTGTTCAAATTTTGAAGGTGAGACATCTAAGTTTGCCCAAGGTATTTAAATGGAGGGTGGACTTGTAAGTCATCCCTTCTTATTACCTTGCATTTCTACACCTTGACTAGATATTCATTTCATAGGAATGGCTCTCACAAGAGGAATTGGAGGAAAATTTTCCATTCACTGGGGGTACCCTTGGTGGCTAAAACCATGAAATGAATAAAACAGGGGCACAAGAAAATTATGTGGGTCACAGTGAATTGCGCTTGGCTAACTAAGATAGGAGGAAAATCCCAAATTTAAGGCCTTTGATTTAGGCTGATGGGATGGAAAACCACAAATGACCTTTATTGGGTGATTTGATGGGATTATTTAACCACAAATGACCTTTATTGGGTGATGCTCATTGATCTTTTTAAAAGCAGGTGCCCTATAGCTACTTGTATGGTGAGTTTTCTCAAAGTGGTCAATTCTGTAGAACAATCAGAAGTATACAGGCTGTTCAGTATGCTACACTCCAGTCTGAATTTAAAAACAAATGTAAATTGAACTGTACACCTCATCCCGAATTCTGCTTCTTTTCTGTAGGAAAATCATGTGGAAAACCTCCAGAACCCTTCAATGGCATGGCGCATATAAACACAGATACCCAGTTTGGATCAACAGTTAATTATTCATGTAATAAAGGGTGAGTTGGGAGCACTATCTTTGGAATGTGAGTTGCAGAACAGCAATGCCAACCTTCCACCCAGTCAAAGACATGCAAACCAGACTACTGACGTACGTACTTCAAAAAGTAAGCAATAGGACTTCTGGGTAGAGATGGTAGCTTGAACAACATAGGCATGTGACCAAGGAATCTAAAAAAAGAAGGCGCAATGTGTACCTGTATTAAAACTAGGGGAGGGCACCATGCCTCTGCTGAAGGTAGTCCATGAGAAAGATATTCACTGGATAAAAAGGACCAGCTTGTCAAATAAACAAAAGGAAAAATGCTGGTTGAACCATGCAAACATCCTTAACAGGTTAGTGGGTGCATAGCTGATTAGAGGACCCTGGGGCAGGGTTTGGGAGGATAAATATTAAAGGTAACAGCAGCTCTGGGAAATGTAAGTGTTAAAGTGCACACAGAGTGGGGACCTTAAGGGAGTTCTTGCGCTTGACTTTTCCCTGGAATGGGGAAACATCCTAGAAGCCATTGCCTCAACTTAGAGGGAGCAATTAAAGAATGTTTACTAATTTTCATTTGGCACAATAACTTAGAGGGAAAAAAGATATCTATATTAAATCTTCCTGCAAAAACTGTCCCTAGTCATCAGCCCCATGCTATTCTGCCCAGGCTATTATACCTATGATCCAGCAAGTTTAAACTAGGGTAAATCAATATTCACCCCTTCTCACTTTGTCTGAGCTTGGGAGACTTAAAAACTTCCATACAATCTCATCACCAGTCCCTTCTCAACTCCCCTTAGGAATAAGCCTAAAGCTCTCTCTGTAGTGAGCAAGCCAAAACATCATTAAATATAAGGTAAGATACAGCAATTGAAAATAAAAAGACCAATTTGAGAAATCAGAGAAAATATTCCTCTATAAATCAGAGTATTCCAATAAACATGGGAATAAGCTACAAAATAGGATATTAGAAATCTCTCATGTGTGTTTATAACATAGAATCTATGAAAGGCATTTATAAGATTTAATGATCTGATATTAGGAAAATTTACCTATGGATAAAGCACACAGGAATTTAAAAAGCAACAATAATCAGGAGATTGAATCCAGGAAAAAAACAAAGAGATTATTAGAAAATAAGATTAAATTCTCCAGAATTAATCCAGGACAAAACTGGAAATTATACACATATTCACTCACACACAATCTAGATATGAGAAAAACAAAAGAAAGCAGAAAACAGTGAAGCATTAATTAGCACATAATGGAAGATAGTTTCTCAGACCAGAATAAAAAAGACTAGATTGTTTGAATCTTTAAGGCTTACTAAACAAATGCAAGGTTAATGGTAAGAGGCACTGCCCCTACATGAAGGAAATTTATGAAATTCAGATACTGAATAAAAATACTGCAACTATCGAGAGATAAAATAAACAGAAAAAGAAGAACTTCATATTGGCATCAAAAGTCTCTTCCACACACTAAATTGCAGAAATTAGTGTTTGAGAGAAAATATTATGCCATAAAATATCTGTGCTCAGCCAAGCTATCATTTATCTCCAAGGCACAGATATATAGTCTTACATGAGTAAGAACCCAAAACATATGCCAATTAGATATGCTTCCTGAAAAAAGAATAATTCTCACAAAAATATGAGTAAATTTTTAAAAGAAGAAATCAAAGACATAGTAGTGAGTCACAAAACTATTTAAACAGAGTTAAAATTGTTATTTTTAATATGGTTGTGAAACTAAATATAATGGCAGAACTAATTCTTAAAAGAGAACTCATGTATGAAAGGAAGTATAGTAAACTTGATATAAAATAGTAGATTTTTATCACAACAACTAGGAAGTTGGTGATGCAGTAAAATAAATATATATATATATATATGCTTAACTTATAATACATACGGATAAGTACATATTCTTGACATGATAAAGAAAGAAGATATTATTCCATACTAGTATAAAATCAAAATATATAAATTCAAAATCGCAATGGCAATCAAAAAAGCACAACCACTTGGTCCATATGACAAAAGAGGGGTAAGAAAAGGAAGAACTAGAAAGCTTTCTATCTCTCTTGCTGGAAACAGCATCAGCAGAGCAAGAATGGAGCTGGTTTTATACAGTACTGAGTTCCAATCCTGGGAATTGTTAAATAAATAAAAGGAAAGAACACTATAAGCAAGATAAAATGTGTAAGTTATTACAATACCTGTGAATGGCTTAAATTCCCCTTTTGAAGAACAATGCCTTCTAAATATAGTCAATAAAAACTTCAAACTACATGATAATTAAAAGACACATTTCTAAAATAAAATAATAGAAAAATTCAATTTATAATTGTATCAAACAATAAAATCCTTAGACATAAATTTAACCAAGGAGACATAAGACTTATACACTTAATACTATAAAACATTGCTGAAAGAAATTAAAGAAGACTTAATAAATGGAAATACATTCATATTCTTGGATTGGAAGACTTAGTATTGGTAAGATGAAAATACTGCCTAAAGTGATATACAGATTCAATGCAATACCTACAAAAATCCCAACAGTATTTTTTGCAGAAATGGAAAACCATCCTAAATTTTGTATGGAATTTCAAGGGACCCAAAAAACCCAAACAGTCTTGAAAAGAACAAAGTTGGTTGACTCACACTTTTTATTTCAACACTTACTACAAAGCTATAGTCATTAAAATAGTATGTTACTGACATAAAGTTAGACACACAGACCAATGGAGTAACTGATAGCCCAGAAATAAAGCTGCATATTTATGGTCAATTGATTTTCAGCAAGAGTGCAAGGACCACTCACTGCGGAAAGAACTCTCTCTTCAACAATGGTCCTGGGAAAATTGGATATTCACATGCAAAACAATGAAGCCACCTTACACCATATACAAAACTAAATCAAAATGGATCAAAGACTTGAAGTTAAAAGTTAAAATTATAAAATTCTTAGAGGAAAATATAGGGACAAATCTTCATGACCGTGAATTTGGCAATAGTTTCTTAAATATGACACCAAAAGTACAGGCAACAAAAGCAGACATAGACAAATTGGGTTTCATTAAAATTAAGAACATTTTTGCATCAAGACACTATCAAGTTCATTCAGTTTACTATAACAAAATATCACAGGCTAGGTAGTTTATAAACAACAGAACTTTATTTCTCACCATTCCAGGAACTGGAAGTCTGAGGTCAGGGTGTTGGCAGGGTCAACAAAGGTCTTCTTCTAGGTGTATACTTCTCGTGTGTCCTCACATGGTGGAGGGGTTAGGAAGCTCTGTGGGGTCTCTTTTATAAGAGCATTACTCCCACCCATGAGGACTTCACCTTTATGACATACCTCCTAAAGGCCCTACTTATTAATGCCATCACTTTTGGAGGTTAGGATTTCAACATATGAATTTTGGGGAGACATAAACATTCAGACCATAGCATACACTATCAAGAGATTGAAAAGACAACTCATAGAATGAGAAAAAATATTTGCAAATCATATATCTGACAAAATTAAATATACAGAATATATAAAGAACGCTACAACTCCACAAGAAAAAGACTACCCAATTTAAAATGGGCCAAGGACTTGAGTAAGACATTTCTCCAAAGGAGGTATACAAATGGCCAATAAACACATAAAAAATGCTAAACATTATTAATCATTATATAAATGCAAATTAAACCCATTCATACCTCTTAATATGACTTTAATAGTAATTATTAATAAACAGAAAATAAAAAGTGTTGGTGAGAATGTGTAGAAATTGGAATCCTTGTACATTGCTGGTGAGAATGTAAAATGATGCAGCCACTATAGAAATTGTTAGGTATCTACACATGAACTATTTTGCAGCAATCAAAAAGACTTAATTAGATCTTATATTCAGTGATCTGGATGGATGATCATGATGTGATATGGACTGAGAAAACAATTTGTAGAGTTTGTTTTCAACTTGGAAAAATAATGACAAATTTTGAAGAGATACTCTATATGCATATATATGTTTGAATGTGCTTGGAGAAAGTAGGGTTATCTGAAATACATGGTATTCTAAGCAAAATCATATGTTGTAATTTTCTGTTGTTAAGTTACTGAAAAGAAATAAATTAAACTTAAATAAACAAATAGCCAAGGAGCAGATGTTAACCTGGACGAATAAAATGTAGATTGCTTTGACAAAGGGATGGCAAACTTTTTCTGTCAAGACCCAGATAGTAAATACTTTCAGCTTTGTGGGCCATATAATCTCTAACTACTCACCTCTGCAGTTGCAGTGGGATAGTAGCCCTAGACAGTGAATGAATGAATGTGTGATACAGCATACATGGGGCCTGCAGAACTCAGTTTGCCAACCTATGGTTAGATGAAAGAGCATTATTTTTCCTCAATTTCTTTTATTATTCCAAGCCAAGGAGGTTCTAAAAAGAAGTAAAAAGATAAATTGATAAAATAATAATAATAGTTGAAAACATCAGATTGGGTAAGCAAAGGTACAAAAAATAAGACATTGATGGATGAGGCTGCTTTGGTACATGTGTGTTGAATTTTGTACCTTACAGAGAATGTAAGCTCTTTCTAGGAACCATTTATAAGAGTTGATAGCATATCACTCCACAGGGTGTACCTCAATAGATTTGAACATAGGAGAAACTAAAACAGCTACATACTCTTATTATAATAAAAATAACACTAGGAATTAATGACAAAAGAATAAATAAAAGTTCAAGTTTTGGATCTTAGTCAAAGAGAGAATTAAAACAGACATTACAGATTACATATCAAATAACAATAAGGAATGATTATTGAGTGCATGAGCCCTGAGAACTCTTCTAGTGCTTTACATGAATTAACTTAATCTTGAAAATGACTCTGAAGTGAATATTACACATAGCCCCATTTTACAGAAGAGAGAAACTAAGACAGAGGGATGAACCAATTTACCAAAACTCACAGGACAGAGGTTGAGGTTAGAATTTGAATATTGCCAGTCTGCCTCAACAGCCCATATTGGTAAACCTTACATTATTCAGCCTGTTCATTATGAATGCTGCTGCAAATATTACTCATGAAAATTTCTGGGATGCTGATGCCAAAACTGTCCTTAGAGAAATAGTCAATACTTTTGTTATCTGACAAAAAGTTTTCAAATAAATGAACAAAACATTTTACCTAAGAATTTTTAAATGACTAGAACATGAACATATAAAAGAAGCTGGACTAAGAAATTAATAAAGAAAGGAAATTTAAAAAAAGGAAAAAGGGAAACGATAAGTAAAAATCTCAGAGTAGTTTCTTAAAGTGGCCAATTAAACAAACAAATCTGCAAATACACGTGAATGAGAAAGGAGATATCGTAGATATTGAAGGGATTCAATCAATACTAAATAAAAATAGTATATCCTCTCTATCCTAATGAAATTGAAAACATCCATGAAATGTGCCATTTTGTAGGAAAAATACAATTTCCAGGATGTACTTAAAAATACATAAATCAGCTGATAAACCTGTATCTACTTGAGTCTCTGTTGTCAGTCTTTTTGGATATATAGCTAGGATTGGAATTGCTAGACCATATGTTAATTATATATTAACTTTTTGAGGAATAGCCAAACTGTTTTCTACAGTGGCTGCACCATTTTACATTCCCACCAACAATTACAAGCATTCCATTTTATCCACATCTTCACCAATGCTTTCATTTTCCATTTTTAAAAAGTTATTATTAAAAAAAGCTCAAAAAAGTTATTATTATAGCCATCCTGGAAGGTCTGAAGTGGGTTTGACTTGGATTTCCCTAATGACTAATAATGGTTAGTATCTTTTCATGTGTATATCTTTTGTACATTTGTATATCTTCTTTAGAAAAATGTCCATTCAAGTTATTTGCCCATTTTTCAATTGGGTTGTTTGTCTTTTTGTTGTTGTGTTACAGGAGTTCTTTATATATTCTGTATATTAAACACTTCTCAGATAAATGATTTCCAAATATTTTCTTTTATCCTGTGGATTATCTTTTCACTCTCTTGATAGTGTCTTTGATGTTGACTGGGGCTGCAGTCATCTGAAGGACTGATGGGGCTGAGAAATCTGAGAATGTTTGGAGGGGTTTGGAGGGGTTTGGAGGGCAGATGGGAATCTGTACTTTACAAATGTAGAATTGGTGCTTGTGTCCAATTTAACCAGCTCTTCCTTCTAAAGGTAGCTAAGCCCAGTTAACATCTGGGTTACACATATATTTTTAGATAAAAAGGCTAGAAGGATTCATAGCAAAATATTAGCTACTACGAGTGGTGCTATCTTGGATGGTGATATTTTTGATCTTTGGGTTATTCACAACTTCCAAATATGTCTACAATGAATGTATGTTAACTTTTATAAGCCAATAAAATTCAATTTTAAATTTCTTTTTTTTTTTTAAAAAAAAGAGGACTGCTGAAAATCATATCTGTGAGCTACTTTTAGTAATTTGCAGCCTACTGAATGTCTCCATAGATTCCCTCCACTGCTAAATAGTTCAAAGTACATGAACAAATAGGAAAAGATAAAGATGACACCATCCTAGCCCTTGATTCTCCCATCCCTGACCTTACTTAATGGGCTCTCCAATGCCTCAGCATGCTTCTCCACAGTATGTATGATGCTTATAGGGAAAGGAATCTCATGGCTCTTGAACAACAATTTAGAGTTGTTCTATACAGAAAACTATACAGATTTCTAATGCTCAGGGGAACTGAGTGGGCTCCAGTAAAAGAAATTCACAGAGATGGGAAATCCATCCAGGAAAAAAATTACAACATAATCACTACTACAGCATACTAGTGTCTTACAATATGTTCAAAAATATTCACTGCTTTTTACAGTCATACAGAGGCTGGAACCTGCTTCACATTTTTACTCCAAAGCTCTAGTTTAGTCATAGTGAGTACATTAAGAGCAGCCTTTATAAGGTCAAAAGTCAGAGGATACCCGTGACCCTCTGCTCCTAAGGCAACATTTAAATGTATGATAGGAGACAGGCGGAAGGAAACACACATGTAGTACAGGGATGATTATCCTCTTTCCTTACTAAAGTGGTTCTCAAAATGTTTGTTTGCAGACGTTTTGAAGATTAAATATTTGTTGGCACACTTAAAAGATTTTAGAACACAGCTCATAAAAAACAAGGTAACAATAAGTAAAATTTAATCACTACCTAAATATAAAAGTGACTTACCGTGTCTACCAAAATATTCACTGTCATTGCTCTACCAACGTGGTTCCCACCATCTTTTTGTTACTGTTTTGGGAAGAGCTGGTATACCAGTTAAGATTAGATTAAGTTGTAAAAGACAGAAAAAACACAAAATAACAGGAGCTTGAACAAGATAGCAGTTTACTTATCTCTCATGTTAAGAACCATGGCGGCCCAGGGCTCATACAGTGGCTCCAAGATCCACAGAAACCTGGGATCCTTCCATTAGAGAGTCCATCTCAACTCATGGTCCAAACTTCATTTAGCAAAGAGCAAGAATGGAGGAAGGGAACACTTATCCCTGTGAAGACACTTTCCAGACACTCCATTTACATCCCTCTAGCCAGAACATAGTCACACGGCTGTAAGGGAAGCTGAGAAATGAAGCCGTTATTGAAAGTGGCCAATGGTCCAGTTAAAAATACAGGGTCATGTTACTAATGAAGAAAAGAAAAGTGGATACTGGAGATTCCAGTAGTCTCTGCTACAAATGGGTACTGCCCTGATCACATGTCCTAGGTAATCAAAAGACAGATTTCTTAACTGTTCCAGTAACTACCTCACTGTTATGTGACTTTGCATTACACCCATCACCTTTTACTTTATTAAGTTTAGCCCTGCTGTACATTGGAACATATGAATAGCTTGGCTGAGTATCTTTTGTGACATTTCTCACAGTAACAACATAGAGATGTAATAAATAAAAAATAAATGATGAAGTTTCAAATTTTGTGACCTACTTTGAATGATTTTATGACACAGTGGGTGAGTACCCCTGCTTTCTACATTTCAAAGGTCAAATGGTTAGCTGTTTCCTCTGACTCTCATTTACTAAGTCTTCAGGGTAAAGCCTTCATTCTTTCCTTCACTCAATAGATATTTTTGAGCACCACATGCTTGAAAGTCTCTAGGCTAGGTGCTGAAGAGTGTATATATTTCAGTAAGACATCTTCCCTCCTAATCAAGCACTTATAATTTCTTATCTGAAAGTACAAATGGATAAAATAATTCTGAGGTACCTTTAAGCCAAGTACAGAAGTATCCCATGAATAATAACGGGAATATTGCAATGAGTTGTGAGGGGACTAGGAATGGAGATGGATTAAAAAGGTAAGAATTTTAGCTTGCCCTGAAGAATAAAGACTAATTTGTAGGTGGAGATGTGGTTTCTTTCTTGAGGTCTCTCATGTTTTAATCTGTCCTGTAATTTGTAACATCCTCCTGCTATTGTTTTCTCATGGTGATTTAAGTGGGAAATCTGTGTAGAGTCTAATCATTTTTCATTCTTTGCTTCTAGGTATCGACTCATTGGTTCCCCTTCTGCTACTTGTCTCCTTTCAGGCATTGATGTCACTTGGGATAAGAAGGCACCTATTTGTGAGAGTGAGTTGAATTATTTTTTCCCATAATTCCCTCCATTTTATCCTTATTTATCCCTGGAATTATGAAGAAGGAATTGAATCCTTCTTGCACAGAGTTGTCTCTCAGTTGTGTGAAACTTGGAGTCATGTGCTGCATGGTCCTCCTGGTTTTTCTTTACTTTAGGAGGTAATTTATCTGAAACTGTGGATTTAAACTCAGGTAAAATTGCCCCACTTTCCTACTTTGATAATAAACTCTCAGTATAATGATCATTCTCCTTAGTGACTAAACTTAAAAGATACTAAAGAAAATTAATTTTGTCTCTACAACCTCTTAATATCACATTATAAGCCCAGGAAGTAGATTACTCCCTTCCTTATCATTCTTACTCTGAAGCATAAAAGATCTTACAATCCTTAGCAATTTTCCCAAGCCTCGGGTTATTCTGCTTTTTATTCTTCCCTCAAATTCTTCCAAGCTCATGCCCTAGTTGTATTTGTTCTTGATTAGTTGGCCATTCATCTTTTCAATGGAATATTGTAAAGTGAATCTCCAAAATTTTGAGGACGATAGAAGAATGATTGCAAATTGGTAAAGTATTAAGGCTGTGAAGAAATCAGTATCACATGCAGAATTGATGGCAGTAAAAGTGGGCACAAACTTCTGGAAGGCTAATGAACAATATATACTAAAGCCTTAAATGCAAATACCCTTTGACCTAGCGATTCCATTTCCCAGAATTTATCCCAAGATAATAATCATCATGGACTTTTCCCGTGATTTTCATCCAAAGACACTCAATGCAACAATATTTATGGTAGTGGAAAATGTTAGAAATCATGGTTTGTAAATAGCTGATGGAAGACATAAGGCCTATTAAAAATGGTTATGATAAGTTTTTAAGAAAGGTAAAAAGTATACCATGAAGAATTAGAGATTGAGATGCCACATCCAAGTGACAATAGATAGTATATTTATATATCTACATCCTAGAATATTATTCAGCCACCAAATATACCATAGAAACTATAACCATAGACACACATGCACGTGCACACACATATCTGAAACAATATACATTAAATTATTAAGAATATTTATTTTTGGACCTTATCATTTTTTGTTTGTCCACATTTTATAAATTTCCTACAATGAATATGTTCATTATATTCACAGGTATTCCTCCAAAAAATACTGTCCTTTTCCCACTGGGTTATTTTCCCTCCGGAAAATAACATTGGCTTTTAGATATCCAAAGACATAAATGAGAAACTATAAAAGGTACCTTCTTTACTTGCCAAAAAATATTAAATTCTCTGAAAAAAATTCAAATTAGCAAGGTATTATCATTTACTATATACAATTTTCAAGGTCTGGCACCTTTTGTAGGAGGTTATCTTTAATGAAAAATGTTTCCACTTCTACTATATTTATAGGTCAATAAACATTTAACTGAGTCAATATTGGTCATGTGTGTACATGTGAACGTATGAATAGTCAATTATACCAGTATGTTTTAAATTACTATGTTGTGATAGAACATAGTAGTCATTTAGCATTTTATTACCCCAAATCTGTGATTATTTCCTCATGTCTTATCTTTTATATTTTCTTTTCAACCTTTTTTTTGAAATATATTAGACATATAGCTTTATGTAAATTTAAGATGTACATTCGTATATTGTAATATGATTGTCATCATAGGAATAATTATCACCTCCATCACGTTACATAATTATTCTTTATTTTTAGTAGTTGGAATAATTAGTTTCTAGTCTCTCAGCAAGTTTTATGATTATAGTATAATGTCGTTGTGTATATTCATTGATCTGTGCATCTCTAGGGCATATTTCTACTTGTTGTAAGCTTATACTCTTAGACAGCATCCATCCTGTCCTCCCATCCCCTGGTAATCACCATTTTATTCTGTTTTTAAAACTTGGCTTTTTTACATTCCACATATAAGTGGTATCTTACAGTTCTTGTCTTCCTCTGTCTGACTTATCTCATTTAGCATAACGTGCTAAAATTCCATCCATGTTGTCACAAATCTCACTTAGCCTAATGTGCTAAAAGTCCATCCATGTTGTCACAAACGGTAGGATGTCCATCTTTCAATATTTCATTGTATATGTACCACATTTTCTTTATCCATTCATCTATTGATGGACACTTAGGTTGTTTCCATATCTTTGCTATTGTAACTAATGCCATCATGAACATGGGAGTGCATACACCTTCTTGAGTTAGTGTTTTTATTTTCTTTGGATAAATACTCAGAGGTGGAATTCCTGGATCTATTTTAAGATTTTTTTAGGAACCTCCATATGTTTTCCATAGTGGCCACACCAATTTACATTCCTACCGCATTTGCACAAGTGTTCCCTTTTCTCCACATCCTCATCACCACTAGTCATCTCTTGTCTTCTTGATGACAGCCATTCTAACAGATGTGAGGTGATATCCCATTGTGGTTTTAATCTGCATTTCCCTGATGATTAGTGATGTTGACCATCTTTTTATGTACCTGTTGACCATTTGTATGTTTTCTTTTGAAAATTGTTTAGTTGTGCCCATTTTTCAATCAGATTTTTTGTTTTTTGTTATTAAGTTGTATGAGTTCTTTATATATTAAACCCCTTATCCAATACATGGTTTGCAAAAATTTCCCCCCATTCTGTAGGTTTCCTTTTAATTTTGCTAATTGTTTCTTTTGCTGCACAAAAGCTTTTAAGTTTTAAGTTTGATGATTTTTCCTTTTGTTGTTTGTGCTTTTATTGGTATTGTATTGAAAAAGTCATCACCATGACTAATGTTAAGAGCCTCTTCCCTACACTTTCTTCTAAGAGTCTTATAATATCAGGTCTTATATTTAAATCTTTGATCCACTTCAAGATACTTTTTGTGAGTGATATAATATAGGGATCCAATTTCATTGCTCTGCATGTGTTCATCCAGTTTTCCCAGCACCAATTGTTGAAGAGACTATCCTTTTCCCATTGGGTGCTCTTGCCTCCCTTATCAAATATTCATTGACTGTATAAGCAGGGGATTAATTCCGGGCTTTCTATTCTGTTCCATTGGTCTATGTGTTTATTTTTGTACTAGTACTGTACTGTTTTTTATTATTGTAGTTTTGTAGTGTAGTTTGAAATCAGGAATTGTAATACCTCCAGTTTTGTTCTTTTTCATCAGTACTGCTTTGGCTCTTCAAATTCTTCTGTGGTTCCATATACATTTTAAGACTTTTTTTCTATTTCTGTGAAGAGTGCCATTGGTATTTTGATGTGGATTGCATTAAATCTATATAGGGGTTTGAATAATATAGACATTTTAACAATATTAATTCTTTTGACCCATGAACATGGGGTATCTTTCCATTAGTTTGCATCTTGTTCTATTTGTTTCAGCAAAGTCTTGTGAGTTTTGTTGTGCAGATCTTTCAGTTCCTTGGTTAAATTTATTCCTAAGTATTTTATTCTTTTTCATGCTATTGTGAATGGAAAAGTTTTCTTTATTCTTATTCAAATGTTTCATCCTTTGTGTATAAAAATGCAACTGATTTATCTATATTGATTTTGTATCTTGCAACTTTACTGAAATAATTGATTAGTTCCAACAGTGTTTGGGTTGAGCATTTCAGATTTTCTATATACAGAATCATATCATCTGAAAGTAGCAACAGTTTTACTTCTTCCTTCTTGATTTGGATGCCTTTTATTTCCCTATCTTGCATATTCACTCTAGCTAGGACTTCCAGTATTATACTGAATAAGAGTTGTAAGAGTGGGCATCCTTGTATTGTCCCTGATCTTAGAGGAAAAGCTTCCAAGTTTTTCTCCATTTTGTATAATGTTAGCTGTGGATTTGTTATGGCTGGCCTTTCTTATATTAAGATATATTCCTCTATACCCAATCTGCCAAGATTTTTTATCATGGAAGAATGTCATTTTGTCAAATGCTTTTTCTGCATGTATTGACATGATCATATAAGTTTTTATCTTTAATTTTATTAATGTGATGTATTACATTTATTGATTTGGGTATGTTGAACCATCCTTGCATCTCCCAGGGGTAAATCCCGCTTGGTTGTGGTGTATAATCCTTTTTATGTGTTCTTGAATTTGT
Source organism: Eschrichtius robustus (assembly GCF_028021215.1). Lineage (NCBI taxonomy): Eukaryota > Metazoa > Chordata > Mammalia > Artiodactyla > Eschrichtiidae > Eschrichtius > Eschrichtius robustus. The sequence continues at coordinate 71,088 of NW_027175690.1, read as the reverse complement.
TTTGCTAATTTTTTGTTGAGAATTTTTGGACTTATATTTATCAGAGATATTGGTCTATAGTTTTCTTTTCTTGTGTTGTCCCTGTCTGGCTTTGTTACCAAAGTAATCTAATGCTGGTCTCATAGAATGAATATGGAAGTATTCCCACCTCTGTAATTTTTTGGAAGAATTTGAGGAAAATTGGTATTAATTATTCTTTAAATTTTGGTAGAATTCACCAGTGAATCCATCTGGCCCTACGGTTTTCTATGTTGGGAGGTTTTCGATTACTGATCCAAACTTTGCTCATTATTGGTCTGTGCAGATTTTCTGTTTCTTCCTGATTCAGTCTTGGTAGGTTTTGTGTTTCTAGAAATTTATCCATTTTTTCTAGGTTATCTAATTTTTTGGCATATAATTTTTCATAAAAGTCTCTTATAGTCCTATGTATTTCTGTAGTATCAGTTGTAATATCTTCTTTTTAATTTTTAATTTTATCTATTTGAGTTTTCTTTTTTCATAGTTAGCCTGGCTAACGGTTTTCCAATTTTGTTTATCTTTTTGTAGAGCCAGGCTTTAGTTTCATTGATCCTTTCTATTGTTTATCTGGTGTCTATTTCATTTACTTCTTCAGAGATCTTTATTATGTCCTTCTTTCTGCTAACTCTGGGCTTAATTTGTTCTTCTTTTTTTTAATTCTTCAAGATGTAAAGTTAAGTTGACTGTTTGAGATCTTTCTAATTTCTTAGGATATGCGTTTATCACTGTAAACGTTCCTCTCAGAATTGCTTTGCTGCATTCCATAAATTTTGATTTGTCTTATTTCCATTTTCATTTGTTTTGAGATAATTTTCTAATTCCCTTTTGATTTCTTCTTTAACCCAATGGTTGTTCAGAAGTGTATTTTTTAGTTTCCACATATTTGTAGATTTTCCAGCTTTCCTCTTGTTGTTGATTTCTAGTTTTATACAATTGTGGTCAGAAAAGATAATTGGTGTCATTTCAATCTCCTTAAATTTGCTAAGATTTGTTTTGTGCTTTCTCATATGATCTATCCTGGAAAATGTCCCATGTGCACTCGAGAACAATGTTTATTCTGCTGCTGTTGGATGGAATGTTTTATAAATGTATGTTAAGTCCATTTGTTCTAGAGTACGGTTCAATTCCAATGTTTCCTTGTTGATTTTCTGGATGATCTATCCATTGCTGAGAGTAGGTATTGAAGTCTCCTACTATGATTGTATTGTTGTCTATTTCTCCCTTTAGATCTCTTAGCATTTGCCTAATATATTACAGTGCTCTGATGTTGGGTACATATGTATTCATGATTGTTATATATTCTTGATGTTCTGACATTTTTATCATTATATAATAACCTTCTTTGTCTCTTGTTATCATTTTTGACTTGAAGTCTATTTTGTCTGACATAAGTATGAATATGCCCTCTTTCTTTTGTTTTACACTTGCATGGAATATCCTCTTCCATACCTTCACTTTAAGCTTATGTGTTCTTTAGAGCTGAAATGAGTTTCTTGTAATCAGCATACACTTGGGCTTTGTTGTTGTATTTTTAAATCTATCCAGCCACTCTGTGACTTTTGATTGATGAATTCAATCAATTTATATTTAGAGTGATTATTGATATGTAAGAACTTACTACTGCTGTCTTATCATTTTTTTGTTTCTCCTTTGTTTCTTTTTCCCTCTGTTTCTGTCTACCTTTGTAAAGTGGTGGTTTTCCATGGTGATTTTCTCAGTCTCCCCTTGTTTTGTTTCATGACTTCTAGAATTTTGATTTGTAATTACTGTATGGCTTACATAAAACATCACATAGATAAAATCGTCCTTTTTATGATGATAGGAATTTATCTTAATTCACCTATAAAATTTCCACCATTTTAGTCCTCCCTTTTTGTATTTTTGATGTCACATTTTATCTTTTTTTAAGCTATAAACTTGTTGAGAAATTATAGTAGCTATAGTTTTTTTTAGTTGAAAGCTATAGTTTTTTTTAATACTCTTTTCCTTAAACCTTTATACTATAATTAAGTGATTGGCCCACTGTTCTAATATTGAAGTACTGTTTTCTAATTCTGACTGTTTATTTTTCACCTTTGCTAGAGTACTGTGTACTTTCATTTGCTTTTATGTCACAAAGTAGCATCTTTTCATTTCAGCTTGAAGAACTTTCAGCATTTCTTGCAAAGCAAGTCTCATGATGGTAAACATTCTCAGTTTTTGTTTGCCCAGTAAACCTTTACTTCTGCTTCATAGCTGAAGAATAACTTTGCTGGATAAAGTATTCTTGACTGGCAAATTTTATCTTTCAGCACATTGAATGTGTCATTCCACTCCATCTGTCCTGTAGAGTTTCTGCTGAGAAATCTGCTAGTAGCCTCACGGCTACTTTGTAAGTTACTTTCTTTTTTCCCAGGCTGCATTTAAGATTCTGTCTTTGTCATTGATTTTTGACAGTTTCATTATAATATATCTTGGAGAAGGTCTTTTTGCATTGATATAATAGGGTGTTTTATTAGCTTCTTGGACTTCCAGTAACTTCTCCAAGTTTGAGAAGTTCCCAGCTATTATTTCTCTAAATACGCTCTCTGCTCCCTTCTCCCTCTCTTCTTTTTCTTGTAGATCAATTATTCTCACATTTGTTTTTCTCATTATATCTGATAGCTCTCATAGGACTTCTTTTATTTTTTTAACATCTTTATTGGAATGTAATTGCTTTACAATGTTCTGTTAGTTTCTGCTGTATAACAAAGTGAATCAGCTATACGTATACATATATCCCCATATCCCCTCCCTCTTGTGTCTCCCTCCCACCCTCCCTATCCCACCCCTCTAGGTGGTCACAAAGCATGGAGCTGATCTCCCTGTGCTAAGCGGCTGCTTCCCACTAGCTATCTGGTTTACATTTGGTAGTGTATATATGTCCATGCCACTCTCTCACTTTGTCCCAGCTTACCCTTCCCCCTCCCCATGTCCTCAAGTCCATTCTCTACATCTGCATCTTTATTCCTGTCCTGCCCCTAGGTTCTTCAGAACGATTTTTTTTTAGATTCCATATATATGTGTTAGCATACGATATTTGTTTTTCTCTTTCTGACTTACTTCACTCTGTATGACAGACTATAGGTCCATCCACCTCACTACAAATAACTCAATTTCGTTTCTTTTTATGACTGAGTAATACTCCATTGTATATGTGTGCCACATCATCTTTATCCATTCATCTGTCGATGGACACTTAGGTTGCTTCCATGTCCTGGCTATTGTAAATAGTGCTGCAGTGAACATTGTGGTACATGATTCTTTTTGAATTATGGTTTTCTCAGGGTATATGCACATTAGTGGGATTGCTGGGTCATACGGTAGTTCTTTTTGTAGTTTTTTAAGGAACCTCCATACTGTTCTCCATATTGGCTGTATCAATTTACATTCCCACCAATAATGCAAGAGGGTTCCCTTTTCTCCATACCCTCTCCAGCATTTATTGTTTGCAGATTTTTTGATGATGGCCATTATGATTGGTGTGAGGTGATACCTCATTGTACTTTTTTTTTTCTTTTTCTTTGTGTTATTTATTTAAAATTAAAATGAGGTTTTAGGTCTCAGCTTTCTGAAATCAACAGACTGTGTTGATTTACTAAAGATATCTCTTCAAAAAGCATTCTTTCTTCCAATTTTCCCTCCCCCCCTTACTCCCTGGTAACTATAAGTTTGTTTTCTACACCTATAACTCTATTTCTGTTTTTGTAGATAAGTTTGTTTGTACACTTTTGTTTTTACATTCCATGTATAAGCAATATCATGTGATATTTGCCTTTTTCTGTCTGACTTACTTCACTCAGTATGACAATCTCTAAGTCCATCCATGTTGCTGCAAATGGCATTATTTTGTTCTTTTTTATGGCTGAGTAATATTCCATCTTATATACGTACCACTACATCTTTATCCATTCCTCTGTTGATGGACATTTAGGTTGCTTCCATGTGGAGTGCACGTATCTTTTTGAATTATGGTTTTCTCCAAATATATGCCAGGAGTGGGATTGCGGGATCATATGGTAGCTCTATTTTTGGTTTTTTAAGGAACCTCCATACTGTTCTCCACAGTGGCTGCACTAATTTACATTCCCACCAGCTGTGTAGAAGGGTTCCCTTTTCTCTACATCCTCTCCAGCGTTTATTGTTTGTAGATTTTTTGATAGTGGCCTTTCTGCCCAGTGTGAGGAGATAACTAATAAGGATCTACTGTTAAAATAGAATTATCATATGACCCAGCAATCCCACTACTGGGCATATACCCTGAGAAAACCATAATTCAAAAAGAGTCATGTACCAAAATGTTCATTGCAGCTCTACTTACAATAGCCAGGATATGGAAGCAACCTAAGTGTCCATCAACAGATGAATGGATAAAGAAGGTGTGGCACATATATACAATGGAATATTACTCAGCCATAAAAAGAAACGAAATTGAGTTATTTGTAGTGAGGTGGATGGACCTATAGTCTGTCATACAGAGTGAAGTAAGTCAGAAAGAGAAAAACACATACCATATGCTAACACATATATATGGAATCTAAAAAAAAAGGTCATGAAGAACCTAGGGGCAAGACGGGAATAAAGACACAGACCTACCAGAGAATGGACCTCATTGTAATTTTGATTTGCATTTCTCTAATGATTAGTGATGTTGAGTATCCTTTCATGTGTTTGTTGGCAATCTGTATAACTTCTTTGGAGAAATGTCTGTTTAGGTTTTCTGCCCATTTTTGGATTCGGTTTTTTGTTTTTTTGATATTGAGCTGCATAAGCTGCTTGTATATTTTGGAGATTAATCCTTTGTCAGTTGCTTCATTTGCAAATACTTTCTCCCATTCTGAGGGTTGTCTTTTCATCTTATTTATGGTTTCCTGTGCTGTGCAAAAGCTTTTAAGTTTCATTAGGTCCCATTTGTTTATTTTAGTTTTTATTTCCATTTCTCTAGGAGGTGGGTCAAAAAGGATCTTGCTGTGATTTATGTCATAGAGTGTTCTGCCTATCTTTTCCTCTAAGAGTTTTATAGTCTCTGGCCTTACATTTAGGTCTTTAATCCATTTTGAGTTTATTTTCGTGTATGGTGTTAGGGAGTGTTCTAATTTCATTCTTTTACATGTAGCTGTCCAGTTTTCCCAGCATCATTTATTGAAGAGGCCGTCTTTTCTCCATTGCATATTCTTGCCTCCTTTATCAAAGATAAGGTGACCATATGTGCGTGGGTTTATCTCTGGGCTTCCTATCCTGATCCATTGATCTATATTTCTGTTTTTGTGCCAGTACCATACTGTCCTGATTATTGTAGCTTTGCAGTATAGTCTGAAGTCAGGGAGCCTGATTCCTCCAGCTCTGTTTTTCTTTCTCAAGGTTGCTTTGGCTATTCAGGGTCGTTTGTATTTCCATACAAATTGTGAAATTTTTTGTTCTAGTTCTGTGAAAAATGCCAGTGGTAGTTTGATAGAGATTGCATTGAATCTGTAGATGGTTTTCGGTAGTATAGTCATTTTCACAATATTGATTCTTCCAATCCAAGAACATGGTATATCTCTCCGTCTGTTTGTGTCATCTTTCATCTCTTTCATCAGTGTCTTATAGTTTTCTGCATACAGGTCTTTTGTCTCCTTAGGTAGGTTTATTCCTAGGTATTTTATTCTTTTTGTTGCAGTGGTAAATGGGAGTGTTTCCTTAATTTCTCTTTCAGATTTTTCATCATTAATGTATAGGAATGCAAGAGATTTTTGTGCATTAATTTTGTATCCTGCTACTTTGCTAAATTCACTGATTAGCTCTAGTAGTTTTCTGGCATCCTAAAGTAGCATCTTTAGGATTCTCAGGTCATCTGCAGATCATGTCATTGCAGATCATGTCATCTGCAAACAGTGACAGTTTTACTTCTTTTCCAATTTGGATTCCTCTTATTTCTTTTTCTTCTCTACTTGCTGTGGCTAAAACTTCCAAAACCATGTTGAATAATAGTGGTGAGAGTGGGCAAGCTTGTCTTATTCCTGATCTTAGTGGAAATGGTTTCAGTTTTTCACCATTGAGAACAATGTTGGCTGTGGGTTTGTCATATCTGGCCTTCATTATGTTGCGATAAGTTCCCTCTGTGCCTACTTTCTGGAGGGTTTTTATCATAAATCAGTGTTGAATTTTGTTGAAAGCTTTTTCTGCATCTATTGAGATTATCATATGGTTTTTATTCTTCAATTTGTTAATATGGTGTATCACATTGATTGATTTGTGTATATTGAAGAATCCTTGCATTCCTGGGATAAACCCCAATTGATCATGGTGTATGATCCTTTTAATGTGCTGTTGGTTTCTGTTTGCTAGTATTTTGTTGAGGATTTTTGCATCTATGTTCATCAGTGATATTGGCCTGTAGTTTTCTTTCTTTGTGACATTGAGTGGTTTTGGTATCAGGGTGCTGGTGACCTCATAGAATGATTTTGGGACTGTTCCTCCCTCACAATATTTTGGAAGAGTTTGAGAAAGATAGGTGTTAGCTGTTCTCTAAATGTTTGATAGAATTTACCTGTGAAGGCGTCTGGTACTGGGCTTTTGTTTGTGGGAAGATTTTTAATCACAGTTTCAATTTCAGTGCTTGTGATTGACCTGTTTATATTTTCTGTTTATTCCTGCTTCCATCTCGGAAGTTTCTGCTTTTCTAAGAATTTGTTCATTTCTTCCAGGTTGTCCATTTTATTGGCATATAGTTGCTTGTAGTAATCTCTCATGATCCTTTGCATTTCCGCAGTGTCAGTGGGTACTTCTCCTTTTTCATTTCTAATTCTGTTGATTTGAGTCTTCTCCCTTTTTTTCTTGATGAATCTGGCTAATGGTTTATCAATTTTGTTTATCTTCTCAAAGAACCACCTTTTAGTTTTATTGATTTTTGCTATCATTTCCTTCATTTCTTTTTCATGTATTTCTGATGTGATCTTTATGATTTCTTTCCTTCTGCTAACTTTGGGGGGTTTTTGTTCTTTCTCTAATTGCTTTAGGTGTAAGGTTAGGTTGTTTATTTGAGTTGTTTCTTGTTTCTTGAGGTAGGATTGTATTGCTATAAACTTCCCTCTTAGAACTGCTTTTGCTGCATCCCATAGGTTTTGGTTCAGCGTGTTTTCACTGTCATTTGTTTCTAGGTATTTTTTGATTCCCTCTTCGATTTCTTCAGTGATCTCTTGGTTATTTAGTAGTTTATTGTTTAGCCTCCATGTGTTTATATTTTTTACAGTTTTTTTCCTGTAATTGATTCATAGGTCTTCTTTACCTGTGTATGTATTATTTACAGTTTTTTTTTCCTGTAATTGATTCATAGGTCTTCTTTACCTTTTACAAATCTTAGTTCTCTCCCCTCTTCTGAGTCATTTCTAAATTCCTATCCTCCAGGCTGCTAATTCTTTCTTTGACCTAATTTGCCCTATTTCCTAAGCTTGCTAATGCATTCTTCATCTGATTCGTTAAATTATTCATCTCCAGAGTTTGTCTGGTTCTTTTTAAAAATTTCAGTCTCTTTGGTAAATAACTTCTTCTTGTTTATTAATTTTATTCCTGAGTTCACTGAATTGCCTTTCTGAATCTTCTTGTAGCTCATTGAATCTCTTTATAACAGCTATTTTGAATTCTTTTTTAGTCAGATTGCAATATTCTGTGCCTTTGGATTTGGTTGCTAGAGAATTATTGGGGTTTTTGTGGTACCATATTACTGTGACTTTTCATAATGTTTGATAAAATGTGCATTTGAAGTACAGCATACTTTTCTTAGTTGTTTACTTTGATTATTGCAATTCAACAGGTGGCACTATAGCTCAAGCTTTGGTTTCTTTTTACCTGAGTTGGCTCTGGGGCTGCATTTCGGAGGAAGGGTACAACAAACAAACAAACAAACAAACAAAAAACATGACATAGGAAAAGCTAGTGGCAGAGTGAGGAGAGGTGTGGGCTTAGCAACTGTGGCTTATGTAAGCACCACTGAGCAGTAAGAGGATCCTCCAGTAGAGCTAAAATCTCAAAGCAGACAGCAGGCAAAGAATTCCTTCAATGCTCTTTGTTATTCATGTCCACCTCTTTCCCTTTCCTCTCCCTCCCCCAAGTCAAGGAAGTCCCTTCTCAGAAATTCATGCTTCTGGAGAGCAATGGCTCCCTCCAGTTGCAACTAGGTAGCCAGGCAGTAAATCATTCAACACTTTTGCTTTTCACCTCTTCTGTGAGGGAACTTGCTATTGTCACCAGAGGGGAAAGCCCAGCCCCTGCCAGGGTCACCTGGGGCAGGGGAACTCAATCCCTTTCCTCTGCCTCCAAACTCATCTCTATCCTCCTCTTATACTGTGCCTGATTCTCCCATCAGGCTGGTTAGACTTCCACAAATTCTCTGTCTCCTTGTATGTCCACCCTGTTTTGTACTCTTCAGTTTTGCTTCTTCTCCAATTACAGCAAGTGAGAGTGGATCTGTACCCACCCCATCCAAGGTCCTACCAACCCACTTCCTGAAGCATGCATGGATAAAAATTTCCTGGGTGTTCTGGTGTAATGTGCAGAGGCACTTTTGTTCAGATATGAATGACCAATTCATTGTTAATAAAAGGGGAGAGAAAAAAGTATCAATACATACTGACATGACTCTTTTCTTTTTGGTCTTTACTTGATGAGTAGTGGCAGAGGTAATATATTTAACCTGCAAAGATGTTATTGAATAAACAATAGAAAAATAGCCCAGCAGTAAGTAAATAACTTAAGAATCTATGATAAAATCACATAGATTATCCATTTAAAATCATAAGTATGTAAACCTTAATAATACATGGATATTTTACATGAAATTATTATGGACAGAACCCAATCATACACAACTAAATTTCAACTATGTAAATAACATGATATTAGCAAATATTAGAACAAAAGAACAGTACTGTAATTACTTACAGTTTAGGAAGTGACTTGATTCTTTGTATTTGTTATTTAAATTCATAGTAAAATAATTCATAGTAAAAAAAAATAATTCTGGAAAAGGCAAAATAACAGAGACAGGAATAGCATCAGTGGTTGCCAGGGGATGGGTTGGGGGTGGGATTAATGGGCAGAGCACTGAGGAATTTTAGGGAAATGAAAATACTTTGCATGATACCATAATGATAGAAACATGTCATTACATATTTGTTAAAACCCACAAATTTTGCAAACCAAGAGTGAACCCTCATGTAAACTGTAATGTTGAGTGATTATTATGTGTCAATGTATGTTCATCAATTGTAACAAACGTACCACTCTGCTGGGGGATGTTGATAATGGGGGAGACTATGCATTTGTAGGGGCAGAAGTTGTTTGAGAAATCTCTGTACTTTCCTTTCAATTTTGTTCTGCAACTAAAACTTCTCTTTAAAAGTTGTATTAAAAAATAAAAAGTTAAGCTGTTTACCACACTCTCCCTTATCCCAGGTATACATTGTGAACCACCCCCAGCCATATCCAATGGAGACTTCTACAGCAGCAATAGAAACGTTTATCAATATGCAACAGTGGTAACTTATCAGTGTCACACTGGGCCAGATGGAGAAAAGCTGTTTGACCTCGTGGGAGAACAGTCAATATACTGTACCAGCAAAGACAATCAACTTGGTGTTTGGAGCAGCCTTCCTCCTCAGTGTATTTCTGCTAATAAATGCACAACTCCAGAAGTTGAAAATGGAATTAGAGTGTCGGGAAATAAGAGTTCACTTTCCTTAAATGAGATTGTGAGATTTAGCTGTCAGCCTGGCTTTGTCATGAGAGGGTCCAACACTGTGCAATGCCGGGCCAACAACACATGGGTACCTGAGCTGCCAAGCTGCTCCAGGGGTGAGTTTCATCCACTGAGACTCTGCTGGGGGTGTAGGGAGTATAAATTGTAGGAGTTGTTGAAACTAAGGAAAGGGTATGCATGTGTGTGTATAGGCATGCAAGCCTATGAAATTGGGATAAACCCTCTAAACATAATACTAGCTGTACTATCTGTTACCTCTGATAATAATAATTGTCAAGTACTGCTTACTGTGTCCCATCTGTAATGCACCCATTTTATATACATTGTTTAATTTAATACTTAAGCAAGCATATAAGGTAGGAACTATACTTATTCCTATTTGCATTGAGAAAACTGAGTCTTAGGGATGTTAGGGAACTATACCCAGGTCACAGAACTAGTAAATAACAGAGTAAGGCCTAGAATTCAAGAGCCTTTCTGATTGCAGAGCTCAATGATAATGTGTAGTGAAGTGTACTATGAACAATAATGTATGATAACAATGACATTGATCTATCATTGGAGAAGGTCAGAAGGCAAATGAGCCATGGGTTCCGAAATGATAGCATCAGATTAAAAAGCCTTAGACATCAGTCATTCTGTTCCAACTCCCCTATGTTATTACTGAAAACCTTGAGGCTCAGGAAGTGGAAACGACTTGCTCAAATCCAAGCAAATGTTTTCATTTTTATTCCACTGTATACAGTTCAGATTGAGGCTCAAGTGTGTTCTGATTCCCTGAGAACACACCAATTGGTCTGTGGATGGAGGCAGCCAAACTTTTGAGTCAAAATATGCTCTAAACAATATGTTCTCTCTTTTAAAAGTCTATGGCTTTTTTCTTTTAAGGGGATTTTGTTCTTGGTGGCTTCTCTTGTCTTTTTATGCTGAAATGCCTGGCTTAGCAGTGGAATGGGAAGATTCCAGACTGGCACATAGGGACCAAGCAGAAGCTTACAGTTCTCAAGGAGGATCTGGGAAAAAAGATGAAGGGGGATGGGTGACTAACTGTACGATAAGCTAGGTGTGGGGTCTGTTGGATGACACTTGGGCAAAGGTATTCCTTGTTGAAGCCAGAAAGGATAGCTTTCTAGGAAGTGTAAGAGTGGAACAGTCCACCAGCTCTCACAGCTCTGTACTGGATGGACAATCCTAGAAAGCAAAAGGAACATTCTGCTTGTAGTCTTAGGAATGTTTTAGTAGAAAAAACAGAGAAGGTGTTGGAGAAAGATTCATTCTACTCATAGCTCTGCCCTGTGGCCTTAGTTTGCTCATCAGTAAACTGTGGGTACTGAATTAGCAAATCTTTTCTTTTAAAATCCACACTGTATAAATAAGATTTTTAAACTCCCTGGTAGGCACAGGATATAGTAAAAGATATTTCTCCATAATTGACATGTATCTTGCTGTTCTTTCCTCAGTATGTCAACCACCTCCAGAAATCCTGCATGGTAAGCACATCCCAAGCCACAAGGATGACTTTTCCTCTGACCAGGAAGTGTTCTACAGCTGTGAGCCTGGCTATGATCTCAAAGGGGCTGCTTCTCTGCACTGTACATCCCAGGGAGACTGGAGCCCAGAAACTCCCAGATGTGCAGGTGCCTATACTTTCATCTGGTTTGCGGATCAATCTCTTTGTCCCTCACATGGACATCTCACTCCTGTGTTTTCATTCCTAGTGAAATCATGTGCTGACTTCCTGGACCAACTTCCTAATGGACGTGTGCTCTTTCCACCTAATTTCCAGCTTGGAGCAAAAGTATCCTTCATCTGTAATGAGGGGTAAGTGTGACCTGGAATAGAGAACAGGAACACAGTGCTGGGTAGTGACTCTCTTGGGTTCAGGAGTTAATCCAAAAAGTAAGGCTGACCTGTGGAATAGAAGTACCTGGGGAGACTGACTTCTGAGCAGTTTTGAAATGTGTCAGGACCCAGGGGCACCACTATCAGGAGATAAAGAAATTGGCACATGCAATTCAATGTTGAATACAAACATAAATATAGACACTAATCTTGAATTCATGGTTGGAGCTTCAAGTAAATGGGGAAATAGTTGTTTGGAGGCAGATAATTATAGTTCTGTGGGAAATTTACTAACAAAAAGTTTAATGTATAAGACAAGAATTGTTTGCAATGTGATAATCAGGCAAAGGTTGTTTTAGGAAACTAAAAACTAATCAATAGTGGACTTTGTAATAGTATATGGGCAAGTATTTTTAATCCAATCACATCTGTTTGCATCAGTAAAATCTTTGACATTGGAATCATAATGGCCAATATTATTGTTTCAGGTAATATTATTAGTTATTCATGTGGATCTAGGACTCTCAGTAGAATGCACTGTCTGTGGGAGGTAACAAGACTGGGCAATATAGTAGTTATTTTTAATAATTTCCAGGAATCTTTGACTTTTACAAAGTCTGCCACCCAATAATGATGAGCAGATTTCATAAGGACCCTAGGATCTAATAATAATCTGGGCATTTCAGTGGCAGAGACCTCTGTTAGCCTCCTTCTGGCCATTACAGCTGTAGTGGCAAGAAGAAGTGTCGGTTCTTTTCAGATGTTCCCTGCTTTGCTTCCCCAGATCAGGAGCTGTTCTTTCTCATGACCCACTAATGAGGATAAGAGGAATGTCAGAGGACTGTCAGTGAGAGATGGGTGTGGGTCTAGGGCACAGGGGAGAGTCCACCTCTTTGTTCAGGGACTTTTGAGGTGACACTGGGCTATGTTGTTTGTTTGACTATTAAGTGTACAAGTTCTGCTTGCTTTGTCTGTCACAGGACCCCGTAATACTTTACAATACTTTGGCTTCTGAATTTCTGGCAACTACTGAATTCAGGTTCCTAAAGAACTGAGACTTAATGGTATTTAGGCTGAAGTGAGAAAGCTGACCATCTATCAATGAAGAGATGGAGAAATGGGAATTTCTCCCCTACTTGCTACCTTTTTTTTTTTTCCTTAGGTTCCGATTAAAAGGCAGCTCTGCTTCTCATTGTGTCTTGGTTGGAATGAAGAGCCTTTGGAACAGCAGTATTCCTGTGTGTGAACGTGAGTAGAAAGAATAACTCTGCAGTCTGGATATCTCCCCTTATGTTTTTCTAGTATGTTTCACCTCATGGAATCACCTGTTGTCTGGATCTTTATTTAACAAATTACTGGTAAAATACTTCTTTGTTGGCAGAATTTCAAAAAAGGTCTGGCAGGTATTATACATCATGTGTTCATATTACTAATCTGTAAGTCACTAGTTTAATGTCAGTGTTGAATTTTGTGGGGAATATGTGGGGAGAAAGTAGATGACATAACAGTACACCAAAATTTCTTTATTCATTTACTTTTTCAGTTTTATCACCAAGGAGTAATTTCTCTTAAATTTTTATGTCCTTTTATCTTCTCACATATCTGAACTATTTATTCAGCCTCTCATTTTGTTCATGGTATTTATTGAGGAAGGCTTCCCATGTGCCAGGACTTTGAATCTAGAGAGAGTGCTGAATAGTGTTATCCCTGCTCTCACGAGGTTCATTTTCTGTTCAAGGAGGCAGACAATGAAAATAAACCAGTAAACAAATTTAAAAATAGAATATGTAAAATAGTATGTCAAAAAGTGGTAAGTGTTACAGAGAAAAGAAAACATTTTTAGGATAAATTAGTGTGGTGCAGGAAGGTGAGTCAATATTTGAAATGATTAGGTGAGGTGCCCTAAATTTCAATAAAACTCAAATAAAGATTCAGAAATTGATAAATATATAAAAGTGTTCTATGTACAAAAACAATACTGATTTGTCCTACTCTGTTTACTAAGACTTTTTAAAATGCCTTTTCCTGATGACTAGATTGTTCATTTTATTTTGGATTTTGTTAAAATGCTTTGCTAGAAGTCTGTTTGAACATCTTATGGGATTATGGTGGAGCTTTACAAGAACATTCAATATGTATTAAACGCAGATATCAAGCAAGCTCAACCTTCCTGTGACACATAAAGCTGAAAATAAATATATAAGTAAACTGGAAAAACAAGCACCTAGTTATAATCCAGATATGAGAAGTCAATCTTTAGTGTACCCTCACTTTATACACGTTTCTGACAAGATCTGATATCTCTTCCTAAATTGGTACCAGATTAAGAGCATCAAATTAGTTTCAGGGCTGGAACTGCTAGAAACAGATACACTGTTTGACAGAAAGAAATGTCAGCTGATAGCTTCAAAGAAAGAAAAAACAAAAATGAAGAAGAAAAACAGGCTCCCTGAGGCCCTTTAATCTGGCTATAAAGAGCCCTATGGGAATCAATGTATTCTGATGACACTGTTGTATATTTGGTATTGGTACTGATGATAATTGTCTTGAGTCATCAAGAAAAATATTCATCTGCTGAAAATGATAGTCCATGTTTAATAAACTTAACCCAGATTTCCCTAGAATTTCAAATCTTTGAGGGAAAAATCTTGTCTGTGTTGTACCCCATTGTCAACCCAGGATTCTTATGATGCCTGACATAAATTAGTCAATAAAATAGTTGCTGGAAAAAAAATTAATTAACTCCAAATGGATTAAATATTTAGCTACCTGAAGAGCATTTTGTACTTTCATATCAAACTGTAATTTGTCTCACCTGAGTTAGATCCTTCTCAGAGGAAGCCTTACATATTTCAGTTCCATCCAATTTAAGTACGTTGTCATAGAAAAAATGTATTAATACAACAATCACAGGGCATAATTATTTTATAATCCTTTTGATTGAAACTAATGGAACCTAAAACTTTCGTGTTCTTTCTAGAAATCTTTTGTCCAAATCCTCCAGCTATCCTTAATGGGAAACACACAGGAACTTCTCTGGGAGACATTCCTTATGGAGAAGAAATTGGTTACACATGTGACTCCCACCCAGACAGAAGGATGACCTTCAGCCTCACTGGGGAGAGCACCATCCGCTGCACCAGTGACAGTCAGGGAAATGGGGTTTGGAGTGGCCCTGCCCCTCGCTGTGAACTTTCTGTTCCTAATGGTCAGTGCACATTTCCCCATGCCCTAGAAGGATCAGTATGTCTAAGCCAAACCTCCATATTTCTGTAGTGACAGTCCTTTTTGCTTGTGAATATAGCTTTGTTATAAATATGGGACAGAATTACCTGCCAGGTGAATAACAGATGGCTTTAGATGTGCCACACTCTGTCCCAGTTGGGGGTGTTCTGATGACCCTTCCCTCTGGAGTGATGATTGTGGGATGGTGAAGAGAGGAGAGAGTGGAGAGAATCAGTGAAGCCTAGATTTTATAGGGAATATTTTCAAAGCACTGAAAACAAATGCCAAAGAAAACATTGTTATGCCATCTCTACTGAGTTGTCTTTATACTAGATGGATGGGTGTGCAGAGCAAAAAGCACATGTTGATGTTAGTAATATATTTCAGAATTGATGATGTTGTAGAAATAATTAAGGAAACTCTGATATAGGAATTTATCCTACTTTTGTTATTTCTGAGTTCTGCTCCAGCATGTGACTGTATTTTGTTGACCCTTCATCTCACCTTTAGCCAAGGGAACTCAGGATGCCCTGGAGAAGTGGAATGTAAGGTTGTGCTCTTGACCTCTGTAGCTCATTCCTTTTACATATTAGTCTGGCTTTAAACGACAGTACCAGACAATCAGGTGCACTTGTGGCTGTGATTATCCACACGAGCTCCGTCCTCCAGTGAGGACAGAATGCACTGAATTGGTAGTTTGTGGATCCCAGTGGTATTCCCAGCTGATGCAGTTTACAGGTAGAGATTACAGATGGTCCTGTTTAAAGGCTGAGAAGTCTGGCTTTAGAGACTTGGTTTTCCCACTGATCAGCAAACATTTAGTGCGTTGGGACCTGCCTGCCTTGGGTTTTCTTGTGATTCTAATAGACAGAGATATTATTAGTTGTGTTGGAGTGTTCATACTTCTAAGTTTAACTGAATGTCTTTTCTTGTGTTTTGGAGGGAATTTGTTCTTAGCTTGTCCACATCCACCCAAGATCAACAATGGCCACCACATTGCAGGACATGCCTCTCCATATCTTCCTGGGATGACAGTCAACTACACCTGTGACCCAGGCTACAAGTTGGTGGGAAAGGCCTTCATTTTCTGTACACACCAGGGAACCTGGAGCCTGTTTGATCTTTATTGCAAAGGTATTTGGTATTCTTGCCTGATTTTTATTAAATACTGATGCATGAGGCTAATAAGGCTGAGAGATCACTTCTGAGGGGATCATAAAATGAGTATCAATAGAGTTGGAGAAAAACAGAAGAAAAGGTAGGAAGCAAGGCTGTCCAAGCACCCTCAACTCTCCCAAATAAGTAGGAAGAACTTTTGGAATTTCCAGTAGTACAATAGACATCAAACACCAATTTTAAATGCTTTATGGGCTTCTAACTAATAAAATATTTCAGCTCTAAAGGACCTGAGAGAATCACAGGTGGTCCTCACAAAAACCCTTAGGAGATTAATAGGAGACTTAGAAGCACACTTTGTTGTGCGGAATATTGAACCTGAAGCATGGTTAAAAGCAATTAATTCCTAGAATTACTGGGTACAAAGCCTCATTACAATCTCCAGGGCTAAAGGTGAGGTGTTTATTTCCTCTCTTCCCTGGAGCAAGTCTGTTTATAAAAATGACATCTGACTTTAAAATCTTTGTTGGCAATATTCTAAAAAGCTACAAAGTGTGGAAATAAAAATAATATTCTGTGACTAGGCATGATGCTGAGGTCTTTACGAAAGTTATTGGTGTTAGTCTCCAAAACAATCTGATGAGGTGGGATTATTATTTCTGTGATCTTACAGAGGAGGAAATTGAGGTTAAGAGAGATCCAGTAACTAGTCCGTGATCCGCAGCTCAGCAGTGGTGGTGCTAGGACTGGACCCCAGCTCAGCCCCTGCATTTGAACACTGCACTGAACACTGTCTCCTTTTTTTAATGGATTCACACTTTACTATATCTCATAATTACAAAAAGAACCTTAAACACGCATTTTTAAGTTTTAAATTCAAGCATTTACAATACACAAAATTAACACCAATTAGGATTTGAGGCAAGTTACCACAGGAAACATACAGCAGAGATTGTTTGCACCACTTACTAATTCATCTTCAAACTTAAATAAATAAAACCCGAGATTTGCCAGGACCTATCCAAATCTGTAACAGAAAGATGCAAATTACAAAGTACAGCTTGGTTAGACAAGCCATAACAACTCTAGCTATAAAATGTATTCTCTCAATGTGTTTCATAATGCATTACAGTGGTGAATTTTTAATTAGTTAAAAACTTTTTTCAAATGATGACTTTCTAAAACACTTTGGGTAATAAAATTATATAGTTTTCAGCAATAAAGATTGTGGTAAATTACAGACACTGAAGAAAGTTGTAAGGCAAGAATCGAAATTCTGGTGTACGTTCTGCTTTCAGAACACTGTCTCCTTTCAAATGTAGTTCTTTTGATTTTGCAAAACTATAAGTTAAGTGATTTTGCTTTGTTTGTTTCTTTTCTATTCTTGCTTTTTAGAAATACTAGACTAAGGTCAGGGATGAGGCAAGAGAGATTTCAGACATGCATGTGTTTCTAATGTTGAGGAGCAGTTAGTCCTATGGCTGCTGTGGTTATAGGATCTTAGGGCTCTCCCCAACCTAAATCCTTCTTGTCCTCCTAGCCCTCTGATTTAAGAGATAGAGAAAATTAGGCCCGCCACAGAGACGCTCCTGTGTTTATTTGCAAGAGTGGACTGCACAAAATCAGAGTCCCCATGGCTCTGCAGAAACTGGAAAGCTCGTCCCTCCTTGCTTTAGTTACATAAAGAAATATGAAGATTCAGGGAATAGTTCAAAGATGAATTATAAAAATTAAGACTCTGTGATAGTTCTTCTCCTGAAAATAAGAGGGTAATATTCCATTCTCTTGACAGCTGCTTTCTTCTCATGTAAATAAAATTCATTTTGTCTTAATAACTGTCCTCTTTAAACATGGTTTTTAGCAGTCATTCTCTGTCTTTATCATTAGCAAAATCAGCCAGGGAACTTTCTAAAAATATGGAGTCTTTTTTTGAAAATTGAAATGTAATTGATGTGCCATATTATGTTACTTTCACATGTACTACATTGACATTTGCATACTTTATTCAATGACCATCAAAATAAATCTAGTAATCATGTCCCCATACAAATTTATTACAATATTATTGACCATATTCCTTATGCTGTGTATTATATCCCTGTGGCTTATTTATTTCATAACTGGAAATTTGTATCTCTTGATTCCCTTTACCTTTCCCACCCACCCCTCTAGAAACCACCCATTTGTTCTCTGTATCTATGAGTCTGTTATTTTGTTTTGTTTGTTTGTTCTATTTTTTTAGATACCCCATATAAGTGATATCATATGATATTTGTCTTTCTCTGTATGGCTTATTTCACTTACCATAATACCCTCTAGATCCATCTGTGTTGTCACAAATGGCAAGATTTCTTTTTTTATGGCTGAGGAATACTCCATTGTGTGTGTGTGTGTATATATGTATACCTCATCTTCTTTGGATGAAGAATTCATACATTGATGGACACTCAGGTTGCTTCCATATCTCGGCTATCGTAAATAATGCTGCAATGAACATGGGTATGCATATATCTTTTCAAATTAGTGTTTTTGGTTTCTTAGGGTAAATACCCAGAAATAAAATTTCTAGATCACATGACAGTTCTATTTTTAATTTTTTGAGGAACCTCCATACTGTTTTCCATAGTGATTTCACCAACTTACATTCCCACCAACTGTGTACAAGTTCCCTTTTCCCCACATCCTCGCCAACACTTGTTACTTGTTGTCTTTTTGACAATGGCCATTCTGACAAGTATGCATTGGTATCTCAATATGGTTTTGATTTACAGCTCCCTGATGATTAGTGATGTTGAGCATCTTTTCATCTGTCTTTTGGCCATCTGTATGTCAGGTCCTCAGACCATTTTTTAATTGGGTTATTTGGGGATTTTTATGTTGATTTGTGTGAGTTCTTTGTATATTTTAGATATTGACCCCCTTATCAGATATATCATTTGCAAATATCTTCTCCGATTCAGTAGGCTGCCTTTTCATTTTGTTGATAGTTTCCTTTGCTGTGCAAAAGCTTTTCAGTTTGTTGTAGTCCCATTTGTTTATTTTTGCTTTTGTTTCCCTTGCCTGAGAAGACATATCCAAAAAAATGTTGCTAAGACTGATGTCAAAAAGTGTACTGCCTATATATTCTTATAGGAGATTTATGGTTTCAGGCCTTACACTTAATTCTTTAATCCATTTTGAGTCTATTTTGTATATGGTAAGAAAGTAGTCCAGTTTGATTTTTTTATATGCTGCTGTCCAGTTTTTCCAACACCATTTACTGAAAAGACTGACTTTTCCCAGTTGTACATTATTGCCTACTTTGTCATAAATTAATTGGTTATATAAGTGTGGGTTATTTCTTGGCTTTATATTATGTTCCATTGATATATATGTCTGCTTTTTGTGCCAGTACCATACTGTTTTTATTACTGTAGCTTTTTAGTATTTTTTGAAATCAGGGCGCATGATACCTCCAGCTTTGTCTTCTTTCTCAAAATTGCATCGCTCTTCAAGGTCTATTGTGTTTCCATATAAATTTTAGAATTATTTGTTCTAGTTCTGTGGAGAATGCCATTGATATTTTGATAGGGATTGCATTGAATCTGTAGATTGCCTTGTGTAATATGGTCATTTGAACAATATTAATTCTTCCAATCCATGAGAATGGTATATCTTTCCATTTGTTTGTTTTGTCTTCAGTTTCTTTGATCAATGTCTTATAGTTTTCAGAGTACAAGTTTTTAACTCTTTGGTTAGATTTATTCCTTTTTATTTTATTCTTTTTGACACAATTGAAAATGGGATTGCTTTTGCAATTTCTCCTTCTGATAGTTCATATTAGTGTATAAAATTGCAAGAGATTTCTGTGTATTAATTTTGTATCCTGCAACTTTACTGAATTCTTTCATTAGTCCTAATAGTTTTCTGGTGACATCTTTAAACTTTTCTACATATAGCATCATGTCATGTGCAAACAGTGACAGCTTTACTACTTCCTTTCTGATTTGGATACCTTTTATTTATTTTTCTTGTCTGATTACTGAGGCTAGGACTTTCAAACCTATGTTGAATAAAAGTGATGAGAGTGAGCACCCTTGTCTTCTTCCTGATCTTGGAGGAAATGCTTTCAACTTTTCACCATTGAGTATGATGTGAGCTGTGAGCTTGTCATATATGGTCTTTGTTATGTTGCAGTATATTCCCTCTATACCCACTTCGTTCAGCGTTTTTTTAATAAATGGATGTCAGATATTGTCAAAAGCCTCTTCTTCATCTATTGGATGATCATATGATATTTACTCTTTAATTTGTTAATATGGTGTGCCACTTTGATTGATTTTCAGATTGAACCATCCTTGCATCCCTGAGATAAATCCCATTTGATAATGGTAAATTATCCTTTTATTGCATTGTTGAATGCAGTCTGCTAATATTTTGTTGTGGATTTTTGCATCTATGTGTGTTGGACATATTGTCTTTTAATTTCCTTGTGGTATCTTTGCATGGCTTTGGTATCAGGGTGATGCTGACCTTGTAAAATGAATTTAAAAGTATTCCTTCCTCTTCTATTTTTTGGAATAGTTTGAGAAGGATAGGTGTTAAGTCTTTAAATGTTTTGTAGCACTCTCCTGTGAAGCAGTCTGATCCTGGACTTTTGTTTGTTGGGAATATTTTGACTACTGATTCAATTTCATTACTAGTAATCATTCTGTGCCTAGTTTCTATTTCTTCCTGATTCAATCTTGGGAGATTGTACATTTCTAGAACTTTATTTCTTCTAGGTTGTCCGTTTTATTGGTGTCTATTTGTTGCTGTGATCTCTTATGATTCTTTGTATTTCTATGTTGTTGGTTTTAACTACTCCTCTTTCATTTCTGATTATAGTTATTTGGGCCCTTTTTTTTTTCTGGATGGGTCTGGCAAAAGGCTTATCAATTTTGTCTATCTTTTCAAAGAACCAACTCTTAGTTTCACTAATCCTTTATATATTTTTAAATGTCTATTTCATCTATTTCTGCTTTGACCTTTATTATGTCTTTTTTTCTACTGACTTTGGGTTTTGTTTCTTTTTTCTTTTTCTAGTTCCTTTAGGTATAAGGTTAGCTTGTTTATTGGAGATTTTTCTGGTTTCCTGAGGTAGGCATGTATTGCTTTAAATTTCCATCTTAGAACTGCTTCTGCAGTTCTTTAGATAGTTCTAGATATATATCATAGATTTTGGATCATTGTGTTTCCATTTTCATTTGTCTCCAGGTATTTTTTGATTTCCTCAGTGACCCATTCATTGTTTGGTAGCATATTGTTTAGCTTCCACCTGTCTGTGGTTTTTGCAGTTTTTTTCATATGGTTGATATCTCATCTCATAGTGTTGTGGTCTGAAAACATGCTTGATATGACTTCAGTCTTCTTAAATTTATTGAGACTTTTTTGTGACCTACAATGTGTGATGTATCCTGGAGAATGTTCCACGTGTACCTGAAAAGAATGTGTATTCTGCCACTTTTGGATTAAATGCTCTGTATATATCTATTAATTGCATCTGACCTAATGTGTAATTTAAGGCCAGTGTTTCATTATTGATTTTTTGTCTGAATAATCTGTCCATTGATATAAGTAGGATGCTAAAGTCCCCCCCCCATTATTGTATTATTGTCAATTTCTCTTTTTATATTTGTTAATATTTGCTTTATATATTTAGGTGCTCCTCTTTGTGGTATGTGTGTGTATATATATATACACAATTGTTATATCTTCTTGTTGGATTGATGCCTTTACCATTGTGTAATGTCCTTATTTGTCTCTAGTTACAGTCTTTGTTTTAAAGTCTATATTTTCTGATATAAGTATTGCCACCCAGCTTTCTTTTCATTTCCATAAGCATGGAGTATCTGTTTCCATCCCCTTGCTTTTGGTCTGTGTGTGTCCTTACATCTGAAGTTAGTCTCCTATAGGCAGCATCTATCTATATATCTATATCTATATCTATCTATCTATCTATCTATCTATCTATCTATCTATCTATCTATCTATCTAATCTATCTATCTACAGCCACTCTGTGTCTTTTTTTTTCCATGTATTTTGCAACTGGAAGTTTGTACCTCTTAATCTCCCTCACATATTTCTTTCCTCACCCCATTTCCCTCCCCTCTGGCAACCACCTGTTTGTTCTCGGTATCTATAACTCTGTTTCTGTTTTCTTATGTTTGTTCATTTGTGTTTTTTTTTTAGATTACACAATAAGTGAAATCATGTAGTACTTGCCTTTCTCTGTCTGACATGTCATTTAGCATAGTACCTCGAGGTCCATCCATGTTGTTGTAAATGGTAAGATATCATTCGTTTTATGCCTCAGTAATATTCCATTGTGTATGTATACCACATCTTCTTTTTCCATTCATTTATTGATGGGTATTTAGGTTGCTTCCATATCTTGGCTTTTGTGAATAATGCTGCAATGAACATAGGAGTGCATATATCTTTTCTAATTAGTGTTTTCATTTTCTTCAGATGAATGCACAGGAGTGGAATTGCTGTCATGCAGTAGTTCTAGTTTTAATTTTTTTTAATTAATTAATTAATTTATTTTTTCTTTCATTGGGTCTTCGTTGCTGCGTGCAGGCTTTCTCTAGTTGTAGAGACCACGGGCTACTCTTTGTTGTGGTGCACGTGCTTCTCATTGCAGTGGCTTCTCTTGCTGTGGAGCACGGGCTCTAGGCATGCGGGCTTCAGCAATTGTGGCACGCAGGCTCAGTAGTTGTGACTCGTGGGCTCTAGAGTGCAGGCTCAGTTGTTGTGGCACACGGGCTTAGTTGCTCTGCAGCATGTGGGATCTTCCCACACTAGGGCTCAAACCCACGTACCCTGCATTGGCAAGCAGATTCTTAATCACTGCACCACCAGGGAAGTCCCTAGTTTTTAGTTTTTTGAGAAATCTTCATACTGTTTTCCACAGTGGGTACAATTTACATTCCCAACAACAATGCATGAGAGTTCCCTTTTCTCCACATCCTTGCTAACACTTGTTATTTGTTTCTTTTGCTATTAGCCATGCTGACAGGTGCTAGGAGATATCTCACTGTGGCTTTTTTTTTTTTTAAACATCTTTATTGAAGTGTAATTGCCTTACAATGGTGTGTTAGCTTCTGCTTTATAACAAAGTGAATCAGTTATACATATACAATATGTTCCCATTTCTCTTCCCTCTTGCATCTCCCTCCCTCCCACCCTCCCCATCCCACCCCTCTAGGTGGTCACAAAGCACCGAGCTGATCTCCCTCTGCTATGCAGCTGCTTCCCACTAGTTATCTATTTTACATTTGGTAGTGTATATATGTCCATGACACTCTCTTACCCTGTCACATCTCACCCCTCTCCCTCCCCATATCCTCAAGTCCATTCTCTAGTAGGTCTGTGTCTTTATTCCCGTCTTGCCACTAGGTTCTTCATGGCCTTTTTTTTTTTCCCTTAGATTCCGTATATATGTGTTAGCATACTGTATTTGTTTTTCTCTTTCTGACTTACTTCACTCTGTATGACAGACTCTAACTCCATCCACCTCATTACAAATACCTCCATTTCATTTCTTTTTATGGCTGAGTAATATTCCATTGTATATATGTGCCACATCTTCTTTATCCATTCATCTGTCGATGGACATTTAGGTTGCTTCCATGTCCTGGGTATTCTAAATAGAGCTGCAATGAACATTTTGGTACATGACTCTTTTTGACCTATGGTTTTCTCAGGGTATATGCCCAGTATTGGGATTGCTGGGTCGTATGGTAGTTCTATTTGTGTTTTTTTCAGGAACCTCCATACTATTCTCCATAGTGGCTGTATCAATTTACATTCCCACCAACAGTGCAAGAGTGTTCCCTTTCCTCCACACCCTCTCCAGCATTTATTGTTTCTAGATTTTTTGATGATGGCCATTCTGACCGGTGTGAGATGATATCTCATTGTAGTTTTGATTTGCATTTCTCTAATGATTAATGATGTTGAGCATTCTTTCATGTGTCTGTAGGCAATCTGTATATCTTCTTTGGAGAAATGTCTATTTAGGTCTTCTGCCCATTTTTGGATTGGGTTGTTGGTTTTTTTGTTATTGAGCTGCATGAGCTGCTTGTAAATCTTGGAGATTAATCCTTTGTCAGTTGCTTCATTTGCAAATATTTTCTCCCATTCTGATGGTTGTCTTTTGGTCTTGTTTATGGTTTCCTTTGCTGTGCAAAAGCTTTTAAGTTTCATTAGGTCCCATTTGTTTATTTGTGTTCTTATTTCCATTTCTCTGGGAGCTGGGTCAAAAAGAATCTTGCTGTGATGTATGTCATAGAGTGTTCTGCCTATGTTTTCCTCTAAGAGTTTGATAGTGTCTGGCCTTACACTTAGGTCTTTAATCCATTTTGAGTTTATTTTTGTGCATGGTGTCAGGGAGTGTTCCAATTTCATACTTTTACATGTATCTGTCCAATTTTCCCAGCACCACTTATTGAAGAGGCTGTCTTTTCTCCACTGTATATGCTTGCCTCCTTTATCAAAGATAAGGTGACCATATGTGTGTGGGTTTATCTCTGGGCTTTCTATCCTGTTCCATTGATCTATATTTCTGTTTTTGTGCCAGTACCAAACTGTCTTGATTACTGAAGCTTTGTAATATAGTCTGAAGTCAGGGAGCCTGATTCCCCCAGCTCCATTTTTCGTTCTCAAGATTGCTTTGGCTATTCGGGGTCTTTTGTGTTTCCATACAAATTGTGAAATTTTTTGTTCTAGTTCTGTGAAAAATGCCAGTGGTAGTTTGATAGGGATTGCATTGAATCTGTAGATTGCTTTGGGTAGTAGAGTCATTTTCACAATGTTGATTCTTCCAATCCAGGAACATGGTATATCTCTCCATCTATTTGTATCATCTTTAATTTCTTTCATCAGTGTCTTATAATTTTCTGCGTACAGGTCTTTTGTCTCCTTAGGTAGGTTTATTCCTAGATATTTTATTCTTTTTGTTGCAATGGTAAATGGAAGTGTTTTCTTAATTTCACTTTCAGATTTTTCGTCATTAGTGTATAGCAATGCAAGAGATTTCTGTGCATTTATTTTGTATCCTGCTACTTTACCAAATTCATTGATTAGCTCTAGGAGTTTTCTGGTAGCATCTTTAGGATTCTTTATGTATAGTATCATGTCATCTGCAAATAGTGACAGCTTTACTTCTTCTTTTCCGATTTGGATTCCTTTTATTTCTTTGTCTTCTCTGATTGCTGTGGCTAACACTTCCAAAACTATGTTGAATAATAGTGGTGAGATTGGGCAACCTTGTCTTGTTCCTGATCTTAGTGGAAATGGTTTCAGTTTTTCACCATTGAGAACAATGTTGGCTGTGGGTTTGTCATATATGGCCTTTATTATGTTGAGGAAAGTTCCCTCTATGCCTACTTTCTGCAGGGCTTTTATCATAAATGGGTGTTCAATTTTGTCGAAAGCTTTCTCTGCATCTATTGAGATGATCATATGGTTTTTCTCCTTCAATTAGTTAATATGGTGTATCACATTGATTGATTTGTGTATATTGAAGAATCCTTGCATTCCTGGGATAAACCCCAGTTGATCATGGTGTATGATCCTTTTAATGTGCTGTTGGATTCTGTTTGCTAGTATTTTGTTGAGGATTTTTGCATCTATGTTCATCAGTGATATTGGCCTGTAGTGTTCTTTCTTTGTGACATCTTGTCTGGTTTTGGTATCAGGGTAATGGTGGCCTCGTAGAATGAGTTGGGGAGTGTTCCTCCCTCTGCAATATTTTGGAAGAGTTTGAGAAGGATAGGTGTTAGCTCGTCTCTAAATGTTTGATAGAATTCACCTGTGAAGCCATCTGGTCCTGGGCTTTTGTTTGTTGGAAGGTTTTTAATCACAGTTTCAATTTCAGTGCTTGTGATTGGTCTGTTCATATTTTCTATTTCTTCCTGGTTCAGTCTCGGCTCACTGTGGCTTTGATTTGCATTTCTCTGATGATTAATGATGCTGAGCATCTTCTCACATGCCTGCTGGCCATCTGTATGTATTCTTTGGAAAAATGTCTATTCAGATCCTCTGCCCATTTTTTAATCTGATTGTTTGTTTTTTTGATGTTGAGTTGTATGAGTTCTTTGTATTTTTCACCCTTTCTTTGTCTTTTGATTGGAGCATTTAGTCCATTTACATTTAAAGTAATTATTCATAGATATGGACTTATTGCCATTTTGTTAATTTTGGGGGATTGTTTTGTTGTGTAGTTCTTCTTTCTTCTTTTCCTCTCCTCTTTTGCAATTTGATGACTTTCTTTAGCATTATGTTTGGATTCCTTTCTCTCTTTTTTTGTTTGTATCTATTATAGGTTTTGGTTTGTGGCCACCATGAGGTTCATCTATAATAGCTATCTATCTATCTATCTATCATCTATCTATCTATCTATCATCTATGATTACATATAGATGTATATATGATTAATTGATGATCTCTTAAGTTCGAATGTATTCTAAAACCCTGCATTTTTACTCCCCCCCCCAACAATGTTGAATATTTTTGGTGTCATATTTTACATCCTTTT
The DNA here is from genome assembly GCF_028021215.1 of Eschrichtius robustus. NCBI lineage: Eukaryota > Metazoa > Chordata > Mammalia > Artiodactyla > Eschrichtiidae > Eschrichtius > Eschrichtius robustus. Next base: position 44,571 of record NW_027175690.1, on the reverse strand, counting down.
GTTTTGTGTGTCCCTTAGCTACTTATTTTGTATATAGATGATTTCCCTACTTTTGTCTTTTAACCTTCCTGCTAGCTTTATAAATAGTTGATCTACTATTTTGCCTTTACCAGTGAGATATTTTCTTTCATAATTTTCACATTTCTAATTGTGGCCTTTTCTTTTCCACTTAAAGAAGTTCCTTTAACGTTTCTTGTAAAACCAGTTTAGTGGTGCTGACTCTTTCAGTTTTTATTTGTCTGTAAAACTCTCCTTCAAATATGAGTGATAACTTTGCCAAGTAGAGTATTCTTGTTTGTAGATTTTCCCCTTTTATCATTTGATTATATTGTGCCATTCCCTTCTGGCCCGCAAAATTTCTGTTAAAGAGTCAGCTGATATTCTTATGGAGGTTCCCTTGTACACAACTAGTTGCTTTTCTCTTGCTGTTTTTAATATTCCCTCTTAATCTTTCACTTTTTGCCATTTTAATAGTATGTGTTTTGGTGCAAATCTCTTTGGGTTCATCTTGTTTGTGATTCTCTGTACTTCCTTACTTGGGTGTCTGTTTCCTTCCCCAGGTTAAGGAAGTTTTCCACTATTATTTCTTCAAATAAGTTCTCTGCCCCTTGGTCTCTGTCTTCTCCTTCTGGGACCCCCACCATGTGAATGTTAGTATGCTTGATATTGTTCCAGAGGTTTCTTAAACTATCCCCATTTAAAAAAACTTTTTTCTCTTTTCTGTTCAGCTTAAGAGATTTCCATAACTTTTTCTTTCAGATCACTGATCTATTCCTCTGCATCATCTAATCTACTGTTGATTCCTTCTAGTGTATTTTTTATTTCAGTTATTGTATTCTTCCGCTTTGTTTGGTTCTTCTTTATATTTTCTATTCCTTTGTTAAACTTCTCACTGTGCTCATCCATTCTTCCTCTGAGTTCAGTGAGTATTTTTATGACCATTACCTTGAACTCTTTATCATGTAGATTTCTTATCTCCAATTCAGTTATTTCTTTTTCGGAAATTTTGTCTTGTTCAATCATTTGGAACATACACCTCTGTTTCTTCATTTTGCCCAATATTCAGTGTTTATATCTGTGTGTTAAGTTGGTCCATTTTGTTTCCTGATCTTGAAGAAGTGCCCATGGTAGGAAACATCCTGTGGTTCCATCAGCATGCTCCCCTCTGGTCATGAAAGCTATATGTTCTATGGGTGCCCCCTATGTGCGATGCTTGTGCCCTTCTTTTGTGGTGGTACCAACTACTGTGGGCATACTGGTATGTGAGGCTGACAGCTAGCCAAGTTGGCTGCTAGGCCATGCTTTGTACAGTAGCTGTGGGCCCACTGGAGGGCTGGGTAAGGTTCCTTTCTGGTTGGCTGCACACCCAGGGGGATGTGGGGCTGATGCTGGCCCACTGAAGGGTAGGACTGTGTCCCTGTGTGGCTGTCTGCATTGTCTGGTGGTGGTGGTGGGCTCAGCATTGGTGCTGGCCCACTGGTATGAGTGGCTGGGTCCCCATGGGGCTGTCTACATGACCCTGGGGGCTCAGGGCTCATGCAAGCCCACCGGAGGTCAGGACCAGGTCCCTGTGTGGCTGTCTGCATGGCCCAGAGGGACTCAGGGCAGGTGCTGACCTGCTGGTGGGTGGGGCCAGGTCCCCACATGGCTGTGTACATGTCTGGGTTGGGTTGGGCTGGTACAGGCCCACTGGTGGTGGTAAGCTTCCAGCACTAATAGGCTAGAGGGAGGATTTCCAAATAGCATTTGCTAGCACTGGTGTTATCTCAGTAGAATGAGCTCCCCAGAATGGCTGCTAACAGTGTCTAAGGGGAATCCCAGTTGCCTGCTGCCTCTCTGGGAGGCTCTTCAAGATCAACAAGTAGGTCGGACTGAAGCTCTTTTCAAACTACTGCCTCTGTGCTGGGACTCGGAGCATATGAGACTTTGCACGTGCCCTATAAGAGTGACATTTTTGTTTCCTATAACCCTCTGGCACTCTCGAACATAAGCCCCACTAGGTTTCAAAGCTAGGTGTTGTGGGGGCTCATCTCCCTGGAGCAGGACCCCTGGCTGGGGAGCCCAGTGAAGGGCTCAGACTCCTCACTCCTCGGGGAGGACCTTTATGATTGTGATATTCTTCCCATTTGTGGGTCACCAACTAAGGCTGTGGGTCTTCACTATACCATATCTCTGCCTCTCCTACTCATCTCATTATGGTTCCTTCTTTATCTCTTTAGTTATGGAAATTTGTTTTTCTGCTAGTATTCAGGTCATTTTCATAGTTTGTTGCTCTGTAAGTAGTTGTAATTTTGGTGTGTCCATAGGAGAAGGTGAGTTCAGGGTCTTCCTATGCTACCATCTTGGACACCTTTCCCTAAAAAGACAGATTCTTAAATTCCATTCCCAAGGGCTTCCCTGGTGGCACAGTGGTTGAGAATCTGCCTGCCAATGCAGGGGACACGGGTTCGAGCCCTGGTCTGGGAAGATCCCACATGCTGCGGAGCAACTAAGCCCGTGAGCCACAACTACTGATCCCGCGCGTCTGGAGCCTGTGCCCTGCAACAAGAGAGGCCGCGACAGTGAAAGGCCCGCGCACCGCGATGAAGAGTGGCCCCTGCTTGCCGCAACTAGAGAAAACCCTCGCACAGAAACGAAGACCCAACACAGCCAAAAATTTAAAAAAAATAAAAAATTCCATTCCCAAGAACTCTCTTTCTGACATGTTGAGGCAGAGTCCAGAGGTCTATTTTTAACAAACCCATCAGAATATTTTGATGTAGCAGGACCACAGACCATATTTTGAGAAATGCCACTTTACCCTGTTGGTTCTTATTTTAAAAAGAGAACTTAGGCTAATTTTGAGACCATTACAACTGAAAAGCAGGCTTTGCTTGGAAGGTATCAGTGGCAAGGCAGAGAAGGAAAGCAAAACAAAGGATGGGCTTGTTGGCCTAAAACAAATAGACTGCCAGTTATTTCTCCAGCAGAAATGGTCTTGCTTGGGATCAGCAGAGAATTGTGGTTTGAGGTCTGCAGCCATGGTGAGCCACATGCAAGTCCCAGCATAGCAAAGGAAGGAGAACTCTTTTAACAGAAGGGAAAAGGAAGTTGTAAGGGCTCTAGCAAACAAAGAGTCCATGACTTTTCCTTGCTGATTTGCTGCCAGGAAAGAAGAGGAGTCTTTCTTCTTGTTGTTGAGCTCTGTTGTCATCACAGGGTGTGAAAGCTCCCCCTTCTGGTCTCCAGACTCTATTTAATTATTTAATTTAAGGTTTCTATTTATTAATTTTTACAAGGTAAATGAGATAAAATTAAGTAGAAAATTAATACCTTAAATTCAGAATCATAATTTATTAATTGCTTTGTTCTATGTATAGAAATGAGCCAGAAATATGCATTTATTCAAGAGACAAAATACCCGTATTAGTTGTATACCTAAAGAGAGTTAAAATGATATTCCTGTTTTCTTATGGTGTGGCCCAAGTGGTTCCAAGGCTGGAACATGGTTATCCTAATTCCTAACCTTTCCACAACTTTCCTGTTGAAGAGTTAACAATACTTTAAAGTATGATAATTTAAAATAATTATAAGCAATACATTTATATTCCCTTGCTTTACATAAAAAGGGAAGTCAGAGAATTTTAAATAATAAGATGTTGTAGGAGAGGTATCAATAATTTTTGATGGAAGACATGACTCATCTTTGCTAAAAGCAAAGTTTCAACTAACAATTAACAATAAAATATCAATTTCTTTTTTTATTTTTCTAATTTCAGAAGTAAATTGTAGCCTCCCACAGATTATGAATGGAATCCAGAAGGAATTGAAAATGAGAAAAGTATATCACTCTGGAGATAATGTAACTTTGGAGTGTGAAGATGGGTATACTCTGGAAGGCAGTCCCTGGAGTCAGTGCCAGGAAGATGACCTGTGGGACCCTCCTCTGGCCATATGTACCTCTCGTAAGTGCAAGTGCAAGGAATGTAGGTCCTTCCCAGCCATGGTTACTGTTCATTCATTCATCTATACTGACACTGAATGTAGTGGTGTGCCATATGGTGTGCATTAGCTAAGAGCTAAGGAGTGCAGTAAGAGTCCCTAATTCTTCCACCAAAGCCCTTAGCAATGAGAATAAGGCAAGCCTTGCTCCTCACACTTCTTAACCCATCCATCTCTCCTCAGGCCCCCCTCTGAACCTTTTTGCCCATTATCACTCTATTGCTGCATACATTGCACAGTAATAATTTGATTACATCCTATGGGTCTTAAAATTCAGTAGCAGATTTGTGGTAGAGCAGGCCTTCAAGAATGTTTTCAGCATGAGTCGAGGATCACCTTCCAACTTGCAGAGACTAGCTGGTCGGTCTCCCGCACTGGTGTAGACTACAGGATTTTAACCTGGTACATTGGATACAGTGATTTAGGAATCATGTGTCATTGAGATCTGTAGAAGGGTAGCCTTCTGCTAGCAACTAGAGGGTGATGTAAAATAGAAAATCCTAAACCTTAAACTTGTACACATCAAGTAACAGATGGGCAAAATGAATAATGAATAAGCTTCCTTAATCTAAATTAGTCTTAGCCTTCTCTTCTCCCCCATTCTTATCACTCTTACTTAAAATATGTGGTTGAACACCAAAATTGTTCAAGATACAATTTTTCTACAGTTAATGCCTTAAATGCAATAACAAAGCTCACTCACAAATAATATTTCTGAATTATAAACTTGACACTCCCTTAATATCAAATTATATTCATTTCTTTGGCAAAAAAGATCACTGCCTATCTGAATGCCTTTTGAGTATTCTAACCATGTGGCTGTGAGAGACAGAAAATTCACATAATTTGGGGGGACTGACCTGCCAGATATTAAAATAGAAAGTCACAATACATAAATCATTTTATATCACCGAAAATAGACTTATCTTTATTAAAAATGGAATAAAGTAGATATTAATAAAATAGAGCTCAGTATAAATAGAAATTAAAGTATCTTACAGAAAACAATCTAATAACGGAGACATCATCAATCCAAGGGGAAGAAAAAGATGATCAAATAGTATACGTAGCACTGAAAAAATTTGGAACCTTTCTTTTTATCTTACAATAAATACCAGATGTAATAAATAGTTAAAAGTTTTAAAAGTCAACATAGGAAAGCTAAAGTAGAAAAGGAAAAAAAAGAAGATAAAACAGCTAGAAAAAGAAAAACAACTTTTGGAACTTTTTGATATGATAGAGAAAATTATAAAAGGGCAACAAATTTGACTTAGAACTTATGAACTTTGAAAAGTAAATAAGAAAGCAGTAGACAGATGAGAAATATGTTTAAAATATAATGAAGGGTTAATAGTGTTATACACGTAGCAGTAGTGGTGGTTGTGGTAATAATAAAGGTTGTAAAAGTTAACATATGTTGAGCACTTAATTCAACTGTTCAAAGATTAAATAGATATTCTATAACTATGTAAAAACTTACATGCATGAGAAAATGTACTAGAAGGGAATGTACTAAACTATTTCAGGATAGTAGGATTATGGATGATATTTTTCTTTTGTTCTGTTTTATAAACTTTCTGCTCTAATTATACTACTTTTATGACAAAACAGCAATTTTTAAAGAAAAAAACAGACTTTGCTGAGTACACAAAATAATATGAGATTGTGTGAGTAAAATCAATGGCTTTTTATATTAGAAAAAAATTAAGAATCTGTACAGAAGAAAATCAGGATGAATTATAACTGGCTGAGAGCTCCTGTTTGATCGTGTTGTGTGCCAGACTGATGTTTTTTGTGGCTTTTGCTTCCTTTTAGGCACGAGTGATGATCTCATAGTTGGTAAGTTTTATGAAGGGTTTGCTGAGGAAACATCCTTAACAGTAGGTATCCACTGATAATAAATGAAATGTAAAAAGAGAGATCAAAATATCCTAGACTGCAATTTTAATTAGAAAGAAAAGAATAATGAATTCAGGCCATAGTGTAGCAAAACTGGTATCCTTATATGCATATAGAGTGAGTGTCCTTTATCAAAGTTTCTATGCTATCTTTGAACCATTATAAAAAAAGAACCATTCTTCCTATTTTAATGTGTCTGGAGAAGGCAACTTGCTCTTTAGTTTATAACCTGGGAATAGTCTTCAGGATGGTAGTCGTGCCCATTTGCATAAATTGAAAGCCACAAAGACCAATTTTCTAAGCCCATTTCTGTGATCTGCCTATGTGAGAGGAATAGTTTTGTGGTAGAATTTCTAAGAGATTCAGTAGAGTCTGCTGCATAGAGTAACTCGCGCCTTGTGCCTCACACAAGAGATGTGTGTAGGGTCATGGCAAGCTGAGCAGAGGCGCTCCAGTGCTTGTTCTCACCCACTTGTTGAAATGCTGCTGTTGGACAAAGGTCACAAACTGCTTTCTCACTGATCATTTGTAACCCTGTGGTAATAAGACTAATATGCTAGATTAAACCAGGAAAAGAGGGGCAATCTTAAAGATAAGCCTGTGGGGGTGTTTTTTAAAAACAGAATTTATACTTACTTTTTAAAAACTCATTAAGACACAGTTTGAAACCTACAGGTTGTATTTTCCATGCATTTAATTACCATGTTTTACTGCCTAGGCATGTTCCTTGGTATGATCCTCTTGATTTTACCCATCATTGCTTCCTGTTTGATAATTCTAAAGTGCAAAAAAGGGTAAGTACAGCCATATTCTCCTAGAATATGTTTATAACTCTATTTGCTGCTTCTTGGAAGCCAAAGAGATGTAAAAGATGTTGACCTAAAACAAATAGACTGCCAGTTATTTCTCCAGCAAAAATGGGTTTATTTGGGATCAGCAGAGAATAGCAATTTGAGGTCTGCAACAACGGAGAGTCATATGCAAGTCCCTGCACGGCAAGGGAAGGAGAGTGCTTTTCTTGGGAGGAAAAGGAAGTTGGGAGGGATGTAGTAAACAAAGAGTCCATGGCTTTTCATTGGCTGAGCCCATGCCAGGAAAGAAGAGGAGTCTTTCTTTTTCCTGCTGGTCTCTGTTGTCTTCCCAGTGCAGGAGAACTCCCCCTTCTGGTCCCCCAACTCTATTTATTTGAGGTTTTGGGGAATTAATCTTTTACAAAGGAAACCTCAAAAAAGGAGTACTACATAAACAGAGGTGATAATTCTTATAAAGAAGGCTGATGACACATATTAGGCATAAAGAAGTATTCACACTATTATAAACAACAAAATTCAGCTGGGTAAATTTGAAGATCTAATTGGCTTTATTAAAAGATTCATGGATTGGGCAGCATCCCATTTAGTAACTAGAAAGATGCACAGAGGAGTTGTACAAATGGAAGGTTTTCATAGGAAGAAGAGTGGGGCAAAGGAGCTATTAGGGGAAAAAAGGATTATTTTAAAATCAGGACATCTTCCTTGGGGGCAGGGCAGAGGTGTTAGACAGCAAGGATTTATGAAATTGATTGCCTCTTCTTCCTCTGGGAAGTGGAGAGGACCTACATAACAGATTACCTCACTGATGTTGAACAGAAAATTTCAGACTGGTTGATTAAGATTAATTTCTGCAGAAGGTCAAAACTGCAATTAAGTCTTGGGATCAAATGATTCCATTTTGGGTCTGTTACTTTCTTTAAAGAAATATATATGATACTAAGAACACTTTCTTTAAAAGCTTAGAATTTATGAAGGACTCAAATTTTGCAAAAGAGAAAATAGAAGGAATTTTTAAAGTGTGTTGATGAGAATGTTGGTATCCTTGTTTTGCTAAAACATTTCAGACTCCGACCTCTATACACTGACCCTATCAGGGCACTAGAAGTTAGAAAGTGTGTCCCACTGGCACACATACCCAGGCTGCCAGTGTGGAAGAATTAAGGTTTTGCATGGGTATTTTTAAAAAATAATAATCTTGGAGATTGGTTCAAGATGGAGGAGTAGAACGACATGCTCTCACTCCCTCTTGCAAGAACACCGGAATCACAACTAACTGCTGAACAATCATCAACAGGAGAACACTGGAACTCACCAAAAAAGATACCCCACATACAAAGACAAAGGAGAAGCCACAATGAGATGGTAGAACGGGTGCAATCACAATAAAATCAAATCCCATAACCGCTGGGTGTGTGGCTCACAAACTGGAGAACACTTATACCACAGAAGTCCACCCACTGGAGTGAAGGTTCTGAGCCCCACGTCAGGCTTCCAAACCTGGGGGTCCAGCAATGGTAGGAGGAATTCCTAGAGAATCAGACATTGAAGGCTAGCGGGATTTGATTGCAGGATTTTGACAGGACTGGGGGAAACAGAGACTCCACTCTTGGACGGCACACACAAAGTAGTGTGTGCATTGGGACCCAGGGGAAGGAGCAGTGACGCCATAGGAAACTGAACCAGACCTACCTGATAGTGTTGGAGGGTCTCCTGCAGAGGCGGGGGGTGGCTGTGCCTCACCATGAGGACAAGGACACTGGCAGCAGAAGTTCTGGGAAGTACTCCTTGGCGTGAGCCCTCCCAGAGTCCACCATTAGCTCCACCAAAGAGCCCAGCTAGGCTCCAGTGTTGGGTCGCCTCAGAACAAAAAACCAACAGGGAAGGAACCCAGCCTCATGCATCAGCAGGCAAGAAGATTAAAATTTTACTGAGCTCTGCCTGCCAGAGCAACAGTCAGCTCTACCCCCCACCAGTCCCTCCCATCAGGAAACTTCTACAAGCCTCTTAGATATCCTCATCCACCAGCGAGCAGACAGCAGAAGCAAGAAGAACTACAATCCTGCAGCCTGTGGAACAAAAACCACATTCACAGAAAGATAGACAAGATGAAAAGGCAGAGGGCTGTGTACCGGATGAAGGAACAAGATAAAACCCCAGAAAAACAACTAAATGAAATGGAGATAGGCAATCTTCCAGAAAGAGAATTCAGAATAATGTTAGTGAAGATGATCCAGGACCTCGGAAAAAGAATGGAGGCAAATATCAAGAAGACGCAAGAAATGTTTAATAAAGATCTAGAAGAATTAAAGAACAAGCAAACAGAGATGAACAATACAATCACTGAAATGAAAACTACACTAGAAGGAATCAATAGCAGAATAACTGAGGCAGAAGAATGGATAAGTGACATGGAAGACAGAAGGGTGGAACTCACTGCTGCAGAAGAGAATAAAGAAAAAAGAATGAAAAGAAATGAAGACAGCTGAAGAGACCTCTGGGACAACATTAAACGCAAGAACATTCGCATTATAGGGGTCTCAGAAGGAGAAGAGAGAGAGAAAGGACCAGAGAAAATATTTGAAGAGATTAGAGTGGAAAATTTCCCTAACATGGGAAGGGAAATAGCCACCCAAGTCCAGGAGGTGCAGAGAGTCCCATACAGGATAAACCCAAGGAGAAACACACTGAGACACATAGTAATCAAATTGGCAAGAATTAAACACAAAGAAAAATTATTGAAAGCAGCAAGGGAAAAATGACAAATTACATACAAGGGAACTCCCATAAGGTTAACAGCTGATTTCTCAGCAGAAACTCTACAAGCCAGAAGGGAGTGGCATGATATACTTAAAGTGATGAAAGGGAAGAAACTACAACCAAGATACTCTACCCAGCAAGGATCTCATTCAGATTCGATGGTGAAATCAAAAGCTTTACAGACAAGCAAAAGCTAAGAGAATTCAGCACCACCAAACCAGCTCTACAACAAATGCTAAAGGAAATTCTCTAAGTGGGAAACACAAGAGAAGAAAAGGACCTACAAAAACAAACCGAACACAATAAAGAAAATGGAAATAGGAACATACATATCAATAATTACCTTAAACGTGAATGGATTAAATGCTCCAACCAAAAGACACAGGCTTGCTAAATGGATTCAAAAACAAGACCCATATATATGCTGTCTACAAGAGACCCACTTCAGACCTAGGGACACATACAAACTGAAACTGAGGGGATGGAAAAAGATATTCCATGCAAATGGGAATCAAAAGAAAGCTGGAGTAGCAATACTCATATCAGATAAAATAGACTTTAAAATAAAGAATATTACAAGAGACAAGGAAGGACACTACATAATGATCAAGGGATCAATCCAAGAAGGAGATATAACAATTATAAATATATATGCACCCAACATAGGAGCACTTCAATACATAAGGCAACTGCTAACAGCTCTAAAAGAGGAAATCGACAGTAATACAATAATAGTGGGGGACTTTAACACCTCATTTACACCAATGGACATATCATCCAAACAGAAAATTAATAAGGAAACACAAGCTTTAAATGACACAATAGACCAGATAGATTTAATTGATATTTATAGGACATTCTATCCCAAAACAGCAGATTACACTTTCTTCTCAAGTGCACACGGAACATTCTCCAAGAAAGATCATATCTTGGGTCACAAATCAAGCCTCAGTAAATTTAAGAAAATTGAAATCATATCAAGCATCTTTTCTGACCACAATGCTATGAGATTAGAAATCAATTACAGGGAAAAAAACGTAAAAACACAAACACATGGAGGCTAAACGATATGTTACTAAATAACCAAGAGATCACTGAAGAAATCAAAGAGGAAATCAAAAAATACCTACAGACAAATGACAATGAAAACACGACAATCCAAAACCTATGGGATGCAGCAAAAGAAGTTCTAAGAGGGAAGTTTATAGCTTTACAAGTCTACCTCAAGAAACAAGAAAAATCTCAAATAAACAATCTAACCTTACACCTAAAGGAACTAGAGAAAGAAGAACAAACAGAACACAAAGTTCGCAGAAGGACAGAAATCATCAAGATCAGAGCAGAAATAAATGAAATAGAAACAAAGAAAACAATAGCAAAGATCAATAACACTAAAAGCTGGTTCTTTGAGAAGATAAACAAAATTGATAAACCATTCGCCAGATTCATCAAGAAAAAGAAGGATAGGACTCAAATCAATAAAATTAGAAATGAAAAAGGAGAAGTTACAACAGACACCACAGAAATACAAAGCATCCTAAGAGACTACTACAAGCAACTCTATGCCAATAAAATGGACAACCTGGAAGAAATGGACAATTTCTCAGAAAGGTATAACCTTCCAAGACTGAACCAGGAAGAAACAGAAAATATGAACAGACCAATCACAGTAATGAAATTGAAACTGTGATTTAAAATCTTTCAACAAACAAAAGTCCAGGACCAGATGGCTTCAAAGGTGAATTCTATCAAACATTTAGAGAAGAGCTAACACCCATCCTTCTCAAACTGTTCCAAAAAATTGCAGAGGAAGGAACACTCCCAAACTCATTCTACGAGGCCACCATCACCCTGATACCAAAACCAGACAAAGATACTACAAAAAAAGAAAATTACAGACCAATATGACTGATGAATATAGATGCAAAAATCCTCAACAAAATACTAGCAAACAGAATCCAACAACACATTAAAAGGATCATACACCATGATCAAGTGGGAGTTATCCCAGGGATGCAAGAATTCTTCAATATATGCAAATCAATCAATGTGATACACCATATTAACAAATTGAAGAATAAAAACCATATGATCATCTCAATAGATGCAGAAAAAGGTTTTGACAAAATTCAACACCCATTTATGATAAAAACTCTCCGGAAAGTGGGCATAGAAGGAACCTACCTCAACATAATAAAGGCCATATATGACAAACCCACAGCAAACATCATTCTCAATGGTGAAAAACTGAAAGCATTTCCTCTAAGATCAGAACAAGACAAGGATGTCCACTCTCACCACTATTATTCAACATAGTTTTGGAAGTCCTAGCCATGGTAATCAGAGAAGAAAAAGAAATAAAAGGAATACAAATTGGAAAAGAAGAAGTAAAACTGTCACAGTTTGCAGATGACATGATACTATACGTACAGAATCCTAAAGATGCCACCAGAAAACTACTAGAGCTAATCAATGAATTTGGTAAAGTAGCAGGATACAAAATTAATGCACAGAAATCTCTTGCATTCCTATACACTAATGATGAAAAATCTGAAACTGAAATTAAGGAAACACTCTCATTTACCATTGCAACAAAAAGAATAAAATACCTAGGAATAAACCTACCTAAGGAGACAAAAGACCTGTATGCAGAAAACTATAAGACACTGACGAAATAAATTAAAGATGATACCAACAGATGGAGAGATATACCATGTTCTTGGATTGGAAGAATCAATATAGTGAAAATGACTATACTACCCAAAGCAATCTAAAGATTCAGTGCAATCCCTATCAAATTACCAATGGCATTTTTTACAGAACTAGAACGAAAAATCTTAAAATTTGTATGGAGACACAAAGACCCCAAATAGCCAAAGCAGTCTTGAGTGTAAAAACAGAGCTGGAGGAATCAGACTCCTTGACTTCAGACTATACTTCAGAGCTACAGTAATCAAGATAATATGGTACTGGCACGAAAACAGAAATATAGATCAATGGAACAGGATAGAAAGCCCAGATATAAAACCACGCACCTATGGTCAACTAATCTATGACAAAGGAGGCAAGGATATACAATGGAGAAAAGACAGCTTCTTTAATAAGTGGTGCTGGGAAAACTGGACAGCTACATGTAAAAGAATGAAATTAGAACACTCCTTAACACCATACACAAAAATAAACTCAAAATGGATTAGAGACCTAAATGTAAGACCAGGCACTATAAAACTCTTAGAGGAAATCATAGGCTGAACACTCTTTGACATAAATCACAGCAAGATATTTTTTGATCCATCTCCTAGAATAATGGAAATAAAAACACAAATAAACAAATGGGACCTAATGAAACTTCAAAGCTTTTGCACAGCAAAGGAAACCATAAACAAGACGAAAAGGCAACCCTCAGAATGGGAGAAAATATTTGCAAACGAATCAACAGATAAAGGATTAATCTCCAAATTATATAAACAGCTCATGCAGGTCAATATTAAAAAAACAAAGAACCCAATTCAAAAATGGGCAGAAGACCTAAATAGACATTTCTCCAAAGAAGACATACAGGTGGCCAAGAGGCACATGAAAAGCTGCTCAACATCACTAATTGTTAGAGAAATGCAAATCAAAAGTACAATGAGTTATCACCTCACACCAGTTAGAATGGGTATCATCAGAAAATCTACAAACAACAAATGCTGGAGAGGGTGTGGAGAAAAGGGAACCCTCTTGCACTGTTGGTGGGAATGTAAATTGATACAACCACTATGGAGAACAGTATGGAGGTTCCTTAAAAAACCAAAAATTGAATTACCATATGATCCATCATTCCCACTACTGGGCATATACCCAGACAAAACCATAATTCAAAAAGACACATGCACCCCAATGTTCATTGCAGCACTATTTACAATAGCCAGGTCATGGAAGCAACCTAAATGCCCATTGACAGACGAGTGGATAAAGAAGTTGTGGTACATATATACAATGGAATATTACTCAGCCATAAAAAGGAACAAAATTGGGACATTTGTAGAGACATGGATGCATCTAGAGACTGTCATACAGAGTGAAGTAAGTCAGAAAGAGAAAAACAAATAACGTATATTAACGCATATATGTGGAACCTAGAAAATGGTACAGATGAACCGGTTTGCAGAGCAGAAATTGAGACTTAGAAGTAGAGAAAAAACTTATGCACACGAAGAGGGAAAAGCGGCGGGGGTGGTCAGGGGGGTGGTGTGCTGAATTGGGCGATTGGGATTGACATGTATACACTGATGTGTATAAAATTGATGACTAATAAGAACCTGTTGTATAAATAAATAAATAAAATAAAATAAAACTAATAATAATCTTTTATAAACACCATTTATTTTTTAAACTTGCCAAAACCTTGCAAGGATTCAGATCTAAATAAAGAAATGTTTTTGACTGGGAAGAGAACATACACAGCTTGTGTACTAGTTGATTTAATTATAACAAAATCAGTGAGGTCAAAATCAGTGAGATATGAGCAAACTATATCCACGAGAAACAGTTTGAACTTTAAATGAAGAGTTTTCTATAGCAAACGTTCTCAGCAAATACAGTGTCCTAAAGAAGCTTTACAGAAATTGAAGTTTTGATATGCACAGCGGATGCCAATATAAACTTTAAAAAAAACAAAGTATCACAGCAGAACTTGTTGCAAACAATCTAGCCATTTCCTGCCTCTCCCTGCATTGTCCTTTCTCACACTCCTTAAATTCTCTCTTGTCTTCTTGGTCTTCACTACACTCCTCACTATGCCCTTCCCCAGACGATGAGCTACTTGTGAACAGGGACCACCTACAAGGGACTCAAAATAATTTTATTTAATGACTTTTGATCTCCACTTTTACAGTAGTCAAGACTAGTAGTAAGAATAGCAATAGCTAACACGTTGTTTACAACATGCTTTACCATTTGTGGTCTTCTTTGGCCCTCAAAGCAACTCTGTGAAGTAGGTAGACCCTATAATATTATTAACCCAAAGCAGAGAAGCCTCTGAGATGCAGAGAAATTCAGTGACTTGCTTAAAATCATATCAGTGGGAAGTTGTTAAGAGTTAAGGCTCTAGTCCGAGTTATCTGAAGCAAAATCATGAACCCTTTCCCACATTCTGTTGATAATTTTCTTTGCCCATTTCTGAATCTGCTTTTGTATCACTGAATTTCAGTATCTAGAACTGTGTATAGTACAGGGTTGAAATATTTCCTCTTTCTTTCAATAATCCTTTTTTTCTCCCTCTATTTTATTGGATTTGTCTTAGCTACTCTGGTATAATGAGTCAGTATCTTTCTAGAGAATGGTAGGCAAACTCTCATTTTTCACTCTATTTTGAGTTATTAGCCTACAAGAGAATTATAATATTTCTGTAAGGGCCTCTGTCTTATTAAGGTTTAGTGACAATTTTCCTATTTGTTCATGCAAAGTTTTTTTCTGTGATATAACCTCACTGGCTTGACATTTCACTAGTTTTTTTTTAAAAAAGGTCTTATCTGCACACTTGGTATTTTACTATGTATTTACTACCTCAATAATTTGTGACAAATGTTAAGCAAGATAAGTCATGCACTGATCACTGAGAAATAATAGATTCCTCCATTCAGAGCCCAATAATCCTTACCTGTTGTTTTTGCCTCTAATTCGCTCCAATTTCTATACAGAACAGCCCCTTGTCCACATTCAGATAAAGCCTTAAGTCTTCATTAGTATTATGCATGGAGTTCAAAATTATTAAGGCCGCTCTCTGGAAAGGCTCGCTGCATTACCCTATATTCACATTAGCCACCATCAACCACTTGCACAGCCATTCTTTGAACACATACTCACTAAGGTTGTATCCTATCGTACCCCATGTACCACTCAGCATCCAATACCACTTTCAGGCCATTACTCACCTAACCACCTAGTCACTGCTCCTTGGACGCCCATCCAGCGTGGCTGTCCAGCCCTCTACGCTTCCTCATGCATGAATCTCAAGTTGCCCTTCCTCATCCTGTGGACACTTTGCTCCTGACTCACAGTCTCCTCTTTGTCTCAAGTGGTGCCACCATCTAACCTCCATGAGAGTGTAAAGAGGGATAATGAGGAAGTACTGGGAAGTGGTGGAGTGACTGAACTCTTTGTGCTTCCTTTCTTAAATCCCTAATACCAACCTAGACTTGAAGTCTAAAAGTACTGGTATTGTATGATTCATCATTTCATTTATGTAAAATGAAGTGCTGATTAAATGACCCACCAAAAGGCAGAGGAGCATACCCGGTAAGACCCTGGGCTTTGCAATGGGTAAGACCTGTGTTCACACTCACTTACTACTATGAGACCCTCAACAAGATAATACATATCCTGTCTAAACTCTACTTTCCTTCCCTACAAAATAGGGAAAATAATAGATTCTACCTCATTTAACACAGGGCCTCACATATGGTGAATGTCAGAAAAGTTAACTATTTATTTTTATTTACACATGATTGTTATTATTGACATTTAAAAGTAATTAAGTACTTCTGCATACTGTCAGTTCTCATATAAACTCATGAAAACTACTGCTGCTCTCCTAACTGTGGGTATTAACAGTACAGAAAACAAAATTTACATCTTCACTACACGGAAAGAAAGAAGCCTTGTGTAAAATTGCAGTGCAAAGCCATTCACATTGTGAAGCCTAAGTGTCACAGTATTGTGGTGAACAATATTTACTCATCAAAATTACGTTGGAAATAGTGAAATGTGTTATTTTAAGTATGGACACTTGTCTATAAGCAATTTAGAATCTTCTGACACAATTTAGAATCTTCTGACACAATGTATAGGATGGTTTTATTATTATTTCCTAATGCAAGTTTTTACTTAGACTTGAAATGTGGGATTTGGTTTTTCTTTTTAGATATCTTCAAAGATTTGAGAAACTTGAAGCAAAGTATGGCCTAAATTTCAAAATGAAAGCTACTAATTTCTTTCAACACTGAAAGTTATATATTTAAAATATTTTTTCCTATTTTTCTCCATTGTAAATTAGCAACAATACAGATGAAAAATTGAAAGAAGCAGTTATCCATTTGCATCCCAAAGAAGGCAGTGGTGTCCATCCTCATACTCTGCAAACAAATCAGGAAAATATCAGGTACCTAATACATAAACTGAATTCAAAGCGTTTTCAACAACTCAAATGTTGAAAATGAAAGTAGGATTTGAATATGCTATGGCACTAGTTGGATCACTGATACCAAAGGAGATGGAATGGACTTCAGGAGCTGGAAACGCCTTTGTGGTTTTCTTCTTGGATTGTTGTTTCCAGTGTTTTTGGGGTGAGGACTGTCAGTGCTCTGCACAGGCAGTTTCTTTTCAAAGCTTTCCTACACTTTTGTGCATTTATGCTATGAACCTTTGAGAATAGTAAGCTTTTCTGTTTCTTTTGGAACCCAAGCATTTGCTCAAGGTGCATCTCAATCTGTGCACATTGACTGTTGACTGCCTTTTTAAAAACAGGTAGGAATTCCTTAATGAAATTGTCTCAAATTTCCCTTTTAAAATTGGAATTTTGGCCATAGTATTTCACAGGAGTAAGGTTAATCATTTGTGGCAACACATGGTTGACAAGGAGTGAGTTAGAGTCTGTATAAAGCTTCAGACCTGTACACCCAGACCAGGTGCAGGGGCAGAGAGGGCAATATAGCCATCTCCAGTGTCACAGCCCCATGTTAAAGGACATGAGAATATTCAATAATGCAGGTAACACATGATGTTGGGAAGTCTTGTGAGGTGGAAGGAGAACAATGATGAGGGATCCAGTGGCAGTAATAACTGTGAGTGACAGGTGAGCTGATGAGCCTCATCAGGGGTGTCCATCAGTACAAGAACAGTGTTCCTGGCCTTGAGAAACAGGAGAGGCTTCAGCATGGCCAAGGGAGCATTTGGATACCTTGAACTCTACAGTAACTTCTTTCAATCTTACTGCGAGTAGGGGAGGAGGACATGCTATCTGAAGCTGACCCTCCTCCAAACCTCGAGCTCCTGTTTATTTCCTCTAACAAAACCATCAATCAGAAAAGAGACGCAAGGAATCATTTTTTGTGTTATGAGGGACCTGTGTGTGTTCCAAAATGAGGCTCTTTTTATTTAGTTGCTCAATTCTTTTTTAAAAATTTTTTTTAGTTTTGGCTGCGTTGGGTCTTCGTTGCTGCACGTGGGCTTTCTCTAGTTGCAGCGAGCAGGGCCTACTCTTTGCTGCGGTGCACAGGCTTCTCATTGCGGTGGCTTCTCTTGTTGCAGAGTACGGGCTCTAGGCACATGGGTTTCAGTAGTTGTGGCACATGGGCTCAGTAGTTGTGGCTCGCGGGCTCTAGAGTGCAGGCTCAGTAGTTGTGGCGCAAGGCCTAGTTGCTCCACAGCATGTGGGATTTTCCCAGACCAGGGCTTGAACTCGTGTCCCCTGCATTGGAAGGCAGATTCTTAACCACTGCACCACCAGGGAAGCCCAGTTGCGTAATTCTGAGAACTCTTCCTTTGACAAAAGAATCAATAAGGAAAGGTCAAGTTATTGTTAATCTCTTATCGATTTATGCTGTCGACTGAAAAAAAAACGCACAACGTGAGAGTTGTGAGTTAAGTTTTATTTGGGGCAAAATGAGGACTATAACCCGGGAGACAGCATTCAGATATCTCTGAGAAATCGCTACGAAGAGCAGGGGGGAAGATCAGTATATATGTGATTTTGGTGGTGGGGGTGTATATGCAGTCAAGCCCACATTTTTGCAGAAGGTTGCTGCTAGTCTTGTGAAGGTTGCTGCTAGTTACAAGGAGCAGACATCACCATGAAAACTTTTAGTACTTACCTAGATAGGAGGAGATGCAAGAATAAAAATAAAATCTCATATAATCTTCTCCTGAAAATATCTAACTATCTGAAGTCCTGTTCTGCAAGCTTTTTCCAAAGCACAGTGCCTCATTCCCGATCTCCAACCTGAACTCCTTTCAGGGGATGTTGAAAGTCAGCAGCTGCAGCAGCTCATGATTTAATCCTTCTAGAGGTAGATGGCAAATGCCAATTGGTAGTTGGCAATACTATACTTTTTTGTGCCCAAAACAGCAGCCACAACAGAGGACGGTAAACACTTCTTTTATTTATTTATTTATTTTTGTTATGGCTGTGTTGTGTCTTCATTGCTGCATGTGGGCTTTTCTCTAGTTGTGGTGAGCGGGGGCTACTCTTTGTTGTGGTGCACAGGCTTCTCATTGCGGTAGCTTCTCTTGTGGAGCATGAGCTCTAGGTGTGTAGGCTCAGTAGTTGTGGTTCACGGGCTCTAGAGCACAGGCTCAGTAGTTGTGGTGCATGGGTTTAGTTGCTCCACGGCATGTGGGATCTTCCCAGACCAGGGCTCGAACCTGTGTCCCTTGCATTGGCAGGTGGATTCTTAACCACTGTGCCACCAGGGAAGTCCAAGTAAACACTTCTTTTAAAACTTGTAATTTATGCGCAATGCTAGCATCATGATTATCAGCATATAAATTCTGGGTAGTTCAGTTGTCGACCACGTTGTCATCTAAATAAAAATATCTTGTTATTTCAGTGTCCTTCCTTGACAAAGTACTATAAAGCTGGAGAACACCTCCAATTAAAATGTTGATTGGGAAGGAGCCAATTCATTTCAACAGAATAAAATCTGAGACTCATAAAATCTTTGAAGTGACTTCACAGAGATGCAAACATGTGCACTTGAAGATGCTGAAGCTCTACCAGTACCTAGTGAAGCACCCTCTTCTTAGCTTGGATTACAGTCACCCCTTCACCCTCTTCTCTTCTGCGGAAAGCGCACATTATCTAGTCAGGTGAAAGCTACACTTAGGATTTTATAATAGTCTCAACTATTTAAAGGAAAAAAAGTGTTGCCTAGGATTTCTGTTTATAAGTTGGTCAGTTTTTTTTTTTCAAATGTTTATAATAAGAATGGGCTCATTAGGGCAAATATGGAAAATGCAGGGAGAAGATATGAAAAAAAGTCACATTAATTATACTACCCAGTGGTAACCATTGTTAATATTTTAATTCATGTTCTGCTAATCTTTATATATGTTTCTTTATACACACATATGTTTTTCTTTCTTAAATACTTCCTTTTTTATTGAATAGAATCCACTCATTTTAGACAGTTTGGAGAAAAATATATGGTATATCAGTTTTCACTTTCTCAAAGAAAAATAAATTAATTTCTGTTTATTAAAAAGGCATTGGGACTTCCCTGGTGGTCCAGCGGTTAAGACTCCATGCTCCCAATGCAGGGGGCCCAGGCTGGATCCCTGGTCAGGGAACTAGATCCCGCATGCCACAACAAAGAGCCTGCATGCCACAACCAAAGATCCTGCATGCCGCAACGAAGAGGCAATGAAGATCCTGCATGCTGCAGCTAAAGACCCAGCACAGCCAAATAAATAAATAAATTTTTAAATAAATGTATTAAATGATTATAGGGGAGATGGGTCAAGACTATTCAAGAGAAATAGCTGGGAAAAAAATTAAGCTTTGGATATTTCCTAAGCTCTATTTCAAAAGCGCTTTGACCTATGTTATTAATTTTAAAATACTAAAATTTAAATAAAAATAATTTTTATCATAAAAGTAACTAGCTTACTTTTGTATTAATTCAGAGTACACTAAATTAACTAAGAAAGCATGACTTTTAATAATTTATCAAGCTAATAATGTCAGGGAGGAAAAATTTCCCTCTGGAAATTCTTATAGCTGGTCTAAGAATTAAATTGACATCAGACAGATTAACAGGAGAAAACCAAACCAATTTTAATAACATGTTTATGTGGGAGAAACCCAGGAAAACTGAGTAACTCCCAAAATGGTCAGAGCACTCCCCTTAAATACCATTTTCAGCTAAAGACGAAGGAGGATGTTGGGGGTAGTGGTTTGGGACTTTAAAGGGGAGGAAGGTAATTTACATGGAGGTGGAAAAACAAATGTTTGAAAAATGCTTGCTGGGCCAGGCAGAGACAATGAGACTCAGAGTAGACTCTGATCTCTAGGCCCTGCCAAGTTCCCCCCCACACACCACTCCCACCACTTTAGCCCATATTCTTTGCACATATCTCTGGTTATAGTCCTATTCCAGGAACAATCACTTTATCTAATTTTTTTTAAGCAGCTAAGAGGGTGGTAACAAGAAAAAACTTCCTGAGCTTTCTGTTTCTTAAAAATAATCAGCCTAGGGCTTCCCTGGTGGTGCAGTGGTTAAGAATCCGCCTGCCAACGCAGGGAACACGGATTCGAGCCCTGGTCCGGGAAGATCCCACATGCCGTGGAGCAACTAAGCCTGTGCACCACAACTGCTGAGCCTGTGCTCTAGAGCCTGCGAGCCACAGCTACTGAGCCTGCAAGCCACAGCTACTGAAGCCGATGCACCTAGAGCCCGTGCTCTGCAAGAAGAGAAGCCACCGCAATGAGAAGCCCGCGCACCGCAACGAAGAGTAGCCCCCACTCGCCGTAACTAGAGAAAGCCCGCGCGCAGCAACGAAGATCCAATGCAGCCAAAAATAAATAGATAACTTTATTTAAAAAATAATAATAATCAGCCTAATAATCCTCATGCCAATGAGACACATTTCCAGGTGGCACATTTTATTCCCCTACAATAAACATATACTGACACCTTCTAAATAAGTAGCCCTGGAATCTTTAATGCATCCACATCCTTACAGATCAAAACTTTATTTGGTATAATATTATCGGCCACTCTAATGATCTCTAAAAAATATCAAATCTTTCTGGATATTTAACAATAGATTTGTATAAGACTACTGCTAATTTCTGTGTAATTCTGGGTTTTAAAGTATATTCTTCCACATTTACCTTGATAAATATAAAGAGTGAACTGGACATCAACTTGACTTTCAATTTAAAATCATACAAGATAGAAAAATAAAACAGTATAAGCAAAGAAAAATGAAAGAAAAAATTGCAACTTATATCACAGGCAAAGGGTAAATGGCTTGAGACTTGAAAATTCAAAGACAACTGCTGCTCACCTCACAAAATACAGGCAAAGGACATACACCTATGTCAACAAAACAAAAAAGAAAGACAAGTAGCCCCTGAAAATATGAAAAGTTGCTCAATGTTTTGCTTAGCTAAAATTTTAGCAATCTCTATTATTTCTTGGGTTTCTGAGGAAGTAAATTTTAAAGGAGAACAGAAATCAATTGCTTGGGAATCAACCATTCTTAGAATCAAAATTTCCCATCACAAGAAAAAAATTCTCATCTCTTTTTTCCCCCCCCAGAATGGAGTATGTCAGTGAACAATGTGATTAAAAAGTATTTGATGTGTGTGACTTTCTAACTGCAAGAAATATGTGCGTTTCTCTAAACATCAGTTATCTATGGGAAATATATGTTTAAATTATGTATATATTAACTATATATATACTATGTAATAATGTATATACTGTCCACTGAAAGAAAAACTCACAAGGTAAAAGTTGTGAGTTAAGTTTTATTCTGGGACCTTTCTGAGGACTACAGCCCAGGAAAGAGTCTCTCAGCTCTGAGGAATGGCTCTGAGGAGGTAAGGCAGCAGTCAGGATATACGTGAATATTTTGCTGGAAAAAAAAAGCAGACATGTAGTTGAACATCAAAAGATTACTGCTAATCCCAAAGAACAGACATCTCAAGTTAATGATTTTATTGCTTTTCTAAGTATGAAAGATATTTTTCCTTAGATATGCATCTTAACTATCTAGGGACCTATATATCCAAAGCACAGCATACTTCCTGTTTTTCTCCATCTTGAATTCCCCTCGGGGTGCACTGTCCATGAGCAACTGCAGTAGCTAATGGCTTAATCCTTGCAGAACTGGAATAGCAGGCAACATTTTTTTCCTTCACATTACTAATTATGGGTAAAATACTATATTGCCTAACTTGTATTACTGAGCACTTCTGTTCACTTCTGACCTTATATATTTCATCTGAAAAGCAGGGGCTGGACCAATTGATCTCCAAAGCTATTCCTAGTGCTAACATTCTAATATTGTTTTGTTTCACTTGCCTTTTTGTACAGTTAAATGTGAGATGTAAAAGTACATGATGTTTAAATGTAATTTGTCTCAGCATTATAATAAGAAAGGAATAAGAGATTTTATCTTCCCAAATCAACTTGTAGAATATGGTTTGTAATATATTTACTGTGTAAAGATTTCAAAAGCCAAGAGGCAACAAAATGAATATGTGATCCTTATGAGAAATGCCTTCCTTTCTGTACTTGACTGGGTTCAGAATCCCTGTGTTGGAAGTGGCACCACAGTAATGCTCTTGAGGTAACAGCCAAGTAAGGTCAATTTGCTGGCAGGTGCCTACCAGGTGCAAGTAGAGGTGGCAGAGCTCCCAGGACCAGCCTCAAAAAGGTGGCTTAACTATCCTCTGTTTAGCCATTCTCTTTCAGGTTTTCACAAACACCTAACCTGTAAAGCACCATGACAGGTGAAAGCCTCTTCTAAGAACATTCACAGGCCCCTTCATGCTGCTACCCTCACCTCTGAACAGCAAAATGTAAATATACCAATTTAGGAGGCAAAGGATCATCTAACATTGTTTTATTCAATGAAGTCCCCCTAGGTTTAATGACATCCACAGACATCTCCGTCCACCTTACCGCCATTCCTAAAGCTTACAGGAGAGCTACTACATAGCTCAAAACCTGGTCTACAAACAATCATATTCTCCATTCTCTCCTCATTTTATCACTGGCAGCTTGACAAAATCTTTAGGGAGAGTTGGAGGAACCACTAGTGTTTAAGCCCCTACTTCACTCAGCCTCGACTCTTGAGTTCTATTCCTCTCAGCACCTTAGGAAGTTCACAGTCAATACTCTCCCTTTGAACTCAGTCACTAAAATGATCTCAAGGTTAAGGGTTAGACAGTAGATCCACTTCATAGGTCAGCTTGCCATGTCTGATTTAGGAAAGTTTTCTCTGCAGACAGTTGTAGACAAATCCTTTCGGAGACATTCCTTTCAGAGACAAATCCTGCTTTGTTCCTAGTGGCTAAAATTACTAAAATCAAATTCTCTCAGGACCTTCCCAACATTTGGTAAATCTGCACTGGGGGAGGATTGGCAGAAACATGTTAAATGCACTTGACAGCAACGCCCATTTATTTCATTCAGTATTTAATGCGTATTTATTATGCACCTAGTGTAGGTCTAGAACTGTCTCAGCACTGGAGATACAGCAAGAAAACTATCCCTGCCTCATGGAACTTGTCCAGAAAAATAGAGAACAAGACTTAGAACCTTTCAAATGGAGCCTCAGTTGGGTCAAATCAAAATAAGTTAAAGAAATCTATGTGAAACTCTTCAATTATATTTGGGATGATTTGATGAGCCCCAGGTACAGAAATTTCACTGAAACAAGTTCCAGTAGAACCCCAATCCTTGAATCTAATCTAGCAAAAACTAGCCTACTTCTTTCCCTACCTTTTAAATTTTCTCATGAGAAAAAAAAAAAGAAAGAAAAACCTTACTTTCAAGCCCAAAAATAAATGGGAAAGTTTTTTTTCAGCTTATTGTTATAGTTGACATACAATATTATGTACAGATAGTTGCAGAAGAAATAAATTCTGTTTTCATAAGTAAACGCCAACAGTGAGCCACAGAATATTTCTGTTATATCAGTCCTTCATAACTGAAAGAATTAAAAGAAATAATTCCCCCTCATTGCATTTCCTTTCACTGTCCCCTTAATTATAAAATTATGGATTTTATAACCCCCAGTACTAAGGTGTGTATTTTATACATCACATCCACACTTTGTGTTTTATATGCTCTGCCAAGAATTCAAAAAATTGTATTGGTCTGGGAGGAAGAGGAAATTCCATGGTTTGTTCATCCCAGAATAGCTTTAGTACGTCTCACATATAAAATTGTTTAAAAATATATAAAGTTTTGTTGGAAGCAGCCTAAATGTCCATTGACAGAGGAACGGATAAAGAAGATGTGGTACAATGGAATATTACTCAGCCATAAAAAAGAATGAAGTAATGCCATTTGCAGCAACATGGATGAACCTAGAGATTGTCATACTGAGTGAAGTAAGTCAGACAGAGAAAGACAAATATCATATGATATCGCTTATATCTGGAATCTAAAAAAATGGTACAAATGAACTTATTTACAAAACAGAAATAGAGTCACAGATGTAAGAAACAAACATGGTTACCGGGGGGAAAGGGGGAAAGGGATAAATTGGCAGGTTGGGATTGACATATACATACTACTATACATAAAATAGTTAACTAATAAGGACCTACTGTATAGTACAGGGAACTCTACCCAATACTCTGTAATGACCTATATGGGAAAAGAATCTAAAAAAGAGTGGATATATGTATATGTATAACTGATTCACTTTGCTGTACAGCAGAAACTAACACAAAATTATAAATCAACTATAGTCCAATAAAAATTTTAAAAATTTAAAAATATATATATATAAAGTTTTGTAATTCCAGATGATGCATTTGAAGTTTATACGGAGAATTTCCATTTCCTCACCATCCTCTCATATCTTAACTCTGTGTGATACAGGTTCTATCCCCACCATTCTATGAATGAAATAGCAATTGAAATATAGGTTGGATGTAAATAAAATTTTTCTTTACCTGATTCCAAAGGTAACATAGTGTCAGTATAGAAAGCTGAAAAGCACAAAGAAAATTAAATATGCATAATCCTATCAACTATTGGTTAATTTTGGTATATTCCCAACTAATCTTTTTTGTGTGTGTATCAATATACTACTTTTGTTTTAATAAAAGGAATGAAAAAAAGTACACACTGATTTGGAGTCTGCTTTTTCCACTCAGGAATTTATCATAGTTTCTCACATTGATTTTTTTTTAAACAATAAACTACCTACCATAAAATCCTTAATATTTTTTCTAGACACATGGATTTAAATTTTTTTTGCAAAACTATACAGTTTTGCTCACAGCTCTGATGATTTCTTTGGGATAAACTGTAAATGGAACTGGTGGTTTAAAAGTCATGTCCATTTTAAAACTTTTGACATACAGAAAAGTTATGTTAAATACTAAAATTTGAGGGTACTTGTTCCCCAAATATGTTTACTTACATTGGTTGACCTTCTTATTCTTTGCCAACTAATAAGAAAATGTCAACTTCCTTTGTTTGCTCTTTAATACCAGTCAGGTAACTTTTATATTTCTTTTACTAGTCATACAGGTTTACTTACAATTCTACAAATAAATCTTGCTCATTGTTAATTTTCCAGCATTGTTTGCAAGATCGTTTCAACAGAAAAGCTCTCCCCCTTATCCACTTCAGCTGACCAATTCCTACCCCTCCCAACTCTGACATTTACTGCTTCCAAGAAATTTGGCACTTAATGCACCCCCGTCCTTGCCTTTTTCATGCATGTATATTTCATCTTCAATAAAACATTTAGTGGCTCAAGGACAAAGGCCCTGTAGCGTTGGAACCCATTATGCTAATGGCCCGGTGTTAACAATTTACCTTCCCAGGGGTCCTTTCCTGGGAACACAGAGAAGGCTAATTGACTTTAGCAGTTGGGAGAGCAATGACCAAACCTTTCGTGATTTTGAAATCAGGCCATGAGAGGCTTCAGAAGCAGAGGCTCAACCACGGAAACCTCAACTATTGTCCCGAATTATGCCTGACTAATGCTAAAGATTGAGCAAGGGTCCAGGTGTCGGACCATCTGGAGTGCCCCAGGTCCAAAGTGGAGTCCTGAGGGGTGTCTGCCCCACAGTGACCCACTGGCTGGGCTCTAGGTTTCTATTTTCGGGTCGATGCGCTTGATTCTTTAGTCCAGCTTTCCGGAAAAGGGACAGTGATGACCGCACCAGCCCTTGACTCCTTTCCACCCTTCCCGCGTAGGGTGGTAACAGTCTGTTTACGTAGAGGCCAACCATTTCCCGCAAGCCGCCGCGGCTCGCCTTCAGGTCTGCAGACTGAGGAGTCAGAGACAGTCCGGGTCCAAGCAGGAGGCGCAAAGCTCCCCGCCCACCGGGAGGGTTAGCCCCGCGCAAGGGCCTCGCCCCGCCTCTCCAGGCCAGAGGGCCGCCCCGGGCGCCGAGGCCCCACCTTGCAGCCCGCCCATTGGCCCCGCAAGGCCCTCTCCTTCGCACTGCAGTGTTCTAGGCCACGCCCACCTGCGTGACCGCACTTGACACTGTGAATCCGGGGATTATTGCGTCCTGTAACTGAACTCTATGTAAAAGTTCTCTCCTGGTTTGGTCTCGGGTTTCCCGCTGATTTTCCCGAAAATGACGGCGTCCTGCGCGCCTCGCCGGGCGCCTCCCGGCCGCCCAGAGAGTCCCCCTTTTCCTTGGTGCTGCGGCGGGATTCTTTTGCTGTCTTTAGTGCTCCCGTTGCCCATATTCTCCGGTAGGAGCCTGGAGAGAGTGTGCGCCCTGGTGGCGAACTGGAGTGGGTCGGGGAGCAGGCAGGCCAGAACCGAGGACCGGGGGAGCTTTGCTTGTTGGCTCGGGGCGGAGGCGCGAAGCTGGATCCACCCGGGATCGTGCGGAGTTAGGGTTGAAGGCGTGGCCGGAATGTCCTGGGTCTTGCTGTGCGGGGACCCACCGGGGTGGAGAACACGTAGTGGCCGAGGAGAAGGCTTGCTTGGTGGTGGGCACTGAGCGGTGAGGGGTGGTGGGCTTGGCCGGGGTTTACCCCGGGCCAAGCTGTGTCCCTAGCAAAAGTCTGTAGGGTGTTTCCAGGACTGAGCCAAGTTGGAACAGGAGCGGGACCCGGTGCTGGTGGGGACGGCTTGCCCTTAAGTGCCCCCTGTGTCTGGGGATGCTGCTAGTCTGGTGCTGTGCCCTGGGGGAGGGGTTGCCTTGTGTTCTCTAGGCCGGTGATGCCTTGTGTGTGGGGTGTTTGTGCCCCGCTGGGGGAGCCTGGGCGAATGTACCCTGGTATACGCTTTGTGGAAGTCGCCAGCCCAGTGGTGCCCAGTGTGGGACAAGGAAGCTGCTTTGTATGGGGCTTACCAAAGAAACCTAAAAAACATTGGTAGCCAAACACAGTGAAAAATGAGCATCCTGAAAATGAACTATAAATGGTGTTCATCTGGTTTTCCCATACAGCTCATAAACTAGAGCTGAGGCCCATTCACTTCTTTTTATTTTCTTTTCCGTGTTTCATTGAATCGAAAAAATACTTTAAATATATGCCCAAAAAAAGGCATGCTTATTGTATAAAACATACACAATCAAAGGACAACCATATTTAATACTTTGGTATATTTCCTTCTGTCTTTATATACACGTGTGTTTCCATGTCCAAGTTATTTTTAGGATCTATTACATATACAGTTTGTATGCTGCATTTTTTCTTAGCAGCATTCATTCAATACATACTTGCCTTCTATATGCCAGGTCCTGTGCTGGTCTTGGGTCCCCAGTGCCAGGCACATGTTAGGAAATCAAATATTTGCTACAATTTATTGGGAGTGGTAGACAGTAGCCAAAACATAATATTAATGAATACGTTATAACCCAAGAGAAGTACCCAGGAGGAAAGGAGCATGATTCTCTGACAGCGTTTAACAAATGACTGGTGGAAGGGAAGACTTTTCTGCTCATCAAACAGGCCAAACTCTGCCACTTTGCCTTCTGTACTTGCTGTTCCCTTGGCCTTGGGACATTCTCCTTCTGCCTCTTGCGTAATTGGCTCCTTCTTATTCTTTAAAGTCAGTTGTGATGTTATCCCCTCAGAGGGACCTTCTCTGACCCACTGTTTCCGGTAGCCACACACACTTCAGCTCAATTCCCCCCAACTGGTAGTCACCCTCCCAAACTATGTGTTCTGTTCTCTCCTCACTAGAATGCAGAGATCTTGGCTGTCTTGTCACACTTGTGGTTTCAAATGCCCATTTTTTTGCCTCAGTGTCAACATTATTGTATAACTATCAAGTACCAGAAAATTAAAAGTAACATTCGGCTGAGGCTTAGAGCCCAGGAACAACTTCTCTTGCTTCCAGGAGGAAGGTTCTCTAAAAAGCCATGCTTAAGATGGACTTTCTGTGGTGCCTAAAAAGCTAAGGCAGGGACAGCTGGGGGTCAGAAAGGATCTATCTTCTCCTGACTGTAGACTCCTCAGGGTTCTCAATACTCCAGCCTTGCTTGTTACGGATCATTTTGAAAGTTTATTTCTCTGCAAGAGAGTTGTGGGTGATGGAACAGCAGTGCTAACAAAAAATTAAAAGGAATTTTTTAAAGAATAATAATGTTTAGAATAGGCTTAAAGCTAGAAGTTGAAGGAGATGATGAAAACTATTCAAAATAGAGGAAAATAGATAAGTAAAATGAATAGGATGTATCAGGGAAGATAACAGCTAGAAATGAAGAGGAGGAAAAACAAGGTTAGGTTTAAGATTGAAAGGTAAAATCAGGATAGGTAAGAAACTTAGATAAGGTACAAATGAGAACTCACTATGTTGGGCAGGGAAAGTATGTGAATATAATAAACATGTGCTGAAGCGGCTCATGAGGAGAAGATTTTGTAAGTGGGCAGTGTTGTGCCTTGGGAGTCCTGCCATCTCAGAGGTAGTTGCCAAATGGTAGAAGATCACAGAAGGGACCAGTCTCATTCATCCAGAATGAGTCTGCTTTGTGGGACAAAGCCTACAATTTCCTTTTATGGGTGGTCTCTTCTGCCTATTTTAGGTCTTTTCTTTTGAAAGAAGCCAAGATGAATAAGTGCTTACACAGTAGTTTCTTAGTTTCTTACTCTGCATATTACAGTGCAAGAAGAATAGTCCTTATTGGTCCATTGCTAGGTTACCATAATACTGGGAGATAGAGAACAAAAGAAATTAGGTGGTCAAATCTTTCTCCAGTGCATAAAGTTTTAAGATGATTATTTTCAATGTTAGATTAATTATACTGTATTCTTTACTATTGGTTTCTGTTTGACAGCAGTGTAACTTTGAGAACCAAAGTGTTTTGAATAGTGACTATGAGGCATGTACTGTGTGAGGTGTTGTGGCCACATGGCTGAATGGAGTCCACAATATCATGTGTTAAACACGAAAACATGTGATGGTGAGCTGAGAGATCCATGCAGAGGAGAGTCCGAGTGCTACCGAACTCAGGTCTGGCTGCTCACTGCTCAAAAAGTCAATACTTGAGAGACAAGTGCTGGTAGGAATGGAAAGGCTTAATCAGAAGGCTGGCATCTGCGGAGAAGGCAGACTCCTGTCCCAGAACTAACTCTGAAGATTCTGCTTGGCCATGAAAGTTTTTTAAGGGAAAAAGGGGAAGTAATCTTAGTTAATCATTGAGATAGGGAGTCATATTTATTGACATCTCTCATTGCCTGCAGACTTGTCGACTCCTTGTGATATTTCTTTAGATGTTATCTCTTTCACACAGTTTGCTCTGGAGGTTACTGAAGGGAAAGCTGGGGGAAAGATCTGATCATCTGTTAATTATTCTTCCTTTCTATTTCTTTGATCTAAGAGAACCAACAGGTTAGGCAAAGTATTGTGTGATCTAAAGATGTGAAAGGTGTGCTTGGGCCAGAGGTTAATTAAAGTATAGTTTTGCTAAAGTGACAAGACAAAAGGAACCTCCTGCAAATAGCTCTTTCCTACAAAAAGCTGCTTACACAAGAGAAGGGGACTGGTCAGTGCCTCCCCAGGGAAGCAGAGACTACTTCCTAGAGGAGATGTTGAGTGAATTAAGTCAAGGAAGACAAGAGTTGAAGGAGTTCTCCTGAGCAGGAAGAAAGGTGTTCAGAGCAGAGAAAACAGTGTGAGCAAAGGCTCAGAGATGTGACATGGCTCAGGGCAGTCATGGACTGCCTAGCTACCCAGTGTGGCAGCAGTAGGGCAAAGGACGCAAGAGGAAGGCAGCGGTGTAGATCACAGAGTGAATTATTATGGAAGAGCAGGATAGTTAGGAATGAAAAATTACTATCATAAAAATCAGACTATGATGTTATTACCTGTTCTTTTTGGGCACCTTGAGGCCTTTCGTTTGCCCTAGCACAATGCAAATCTAAACTAACGTTGCTTTAATCTCCCCAGGCTCAGTAGAATACCATTGCTTAAGGACTAAATTGCAGACAAACGTTGTTGTCATAACCATACAAGGGTTCTGGATGACAGACAGTGATGGAAAGCAATGTGGGTAGTGGAACCGGGTTTCCTGGCTTGACCCTGGGTCTGCTACCTACAGGGAATGTATTCATGGGCAAGTTACTTCACCTTACCATGGTTCAGATTGCTCATCTTAAAGAATGGGAAATAGTACACAACTCATAGGAAGATTGTCAAGAATAAGTTAGTTAAAAAACACTAAAATAATGATAGGCACAGGTTTAATTTGGTATTTCTAAAATGATTAATATCACCACTGTTTTAAGAAACAAGTTCTAGAATTGTTCATTGCTAATCTTTAGGAAAAAATATAACCCACAGTCTTTGGAGTTCACTTTTAATAATGTTAAAATACTATTTCTAGTCATAGAAGTAATATAAAATGGGTTTATAATAAAATACTAAAACAAATATTTTGACAAGAAAGAAATTAAAAATTCTGATAAAGTGAAATGTTTGTAAATAAATGAATGAAAGAAATGGAAAATAGGAACAGAAACAGCAGTGAAAAAAGTGATGATTTGAAGATATTTCTGGAGCAGTTTGGCTGAACAGTAAAGAATTTGAATTTTGACCCAAGAATGTATAAAACTGATAACAGTACTCCTTCAGCTTTGGCACTAGGAACTAGAAATGCAGTGATGAATGAGACATGGTCCTCAAGAAGGCTACAGTCTCCTAGGGAAGTAAGCAATGAATAATTACAGTATGAAAAGTGCTGTGAAAGAAGTAAATTGGGGCACCATGAGGACACTTAACCCAGTGTTTTGAGTGAGAGATGTCAAGAGCCTCAAGGAAGAAGTGGCATCTAAGATGAAAATGAAGGATGAGTGGGTGAGAGGAATGGCAGGGTCTCTGGTCAAAGCTGAAGTAATATGATGCATGGAGGTCTAGAGCGCTACAGTAAGTTGAGTAATTTAATGGGCACTACTAGTGGGATTGAATATGGCTTAGAAGACTGTGCAAGAGTGAGCAGACATTAAATCTCTGTTAGCCATGTGAGGAAGCCTTAGACATTATCATGAGGGCAACAGGGAGCCATTGAAACGTATCTGACTTGGAAGGACCTTGGTGCTAGTATCATATCAGTATTACTCTGGTGGCAATGTGAAAATGAACTGAATGAAAGGTGGGGAGACCAGTAAGGAGACCTATTCAGAAACTCTTATAGCAATCCAGATAAGAAATGATAGTGGCTTGAATTAGAAGTAAAGGTGGAAACAGAGCGAGGGAACAGGCATTTCAGTTGTGGAAACCATGTATCTTGTTTGCTGGCTTCATTATGTTATTTGAGATAGGGTGACACATTCCAAGTGGAGCTGTGGGGAGGCAGTTGAACATACAGACTTGGCACCCCAGCTAAGATCTAGGATGGAGAGAGGGATTTGGGAGGCAGCTCTCATCAGTTGTAATGATGTCATGAGAGTATACATCTGACCCAGGGGGATTTGCAGAATGAAAATAAGGAGAGCTCGTAGAATAACCCATGAGGAACGTCACATTATGCAATCAGGCAGAGAAGGAAGAGCAGCCAGAGGACAGGCTGAAAACTAGGCTGGTTTGCTACCTGGAAACCAAGGAAAAGAGATTTTCAGGCACAAGGGAGCAAAGAGAATGAACAATAGCTCCAGATGTTGAGACAGGGTAATTAAAATTACTGAGGGAGAGAGTGTTAGGGTGAATTTACCAAGAGGGAGGCTACTTAATGACTTGAAAATAATTTAAGTGGCTTATAAATGAGTGGGAACTGAGAAATAAAATTGATAGGTTAGATGTTAGAGCCTGTGTTTTGAAGAAGCAAAGAAAGTTTAAAAATAGGTTGTGTGGACATTGAGAGAAGGGGAGGGGTGGTCAGATTTCGGGAAGTTCCAGTTTGGGTCAGAGACCATGATTTTCTGAAGGGAACCACATGGGAAGGGGTGTGGCGTGCGCTTGTGTCAAGGAGTTATTTTTAATTTTGCAAGCAAGTAGAGAGTGCTTGCACAATTTTTGCAAGTGTATAGAAAGTGAACAGTTTTCTTGATTCACAGCAGAGCATTATTTCACTTTCCTGACACTCACCTGGAACACTGGGGAATTTTCTGAATGCAGCCTGTCTTATTATGTAATAGCATCCATTGTTAAAGTATAGCATTACAGCCTAATAATAATTATGTTGTAAACTATTTAGAAAAAACTAAGTTAAGATGTTATTTTTTTGGAGCTAGGGACATTTACTTTCAAAATCCTCATAGGAAAAAAATTCAATGTTCTGAGCAAAAGAAGAAATTTGATTATAAAAATGTGTGACATTGGACTCAATTATTACAGTGTATAAAGCTTGTGATCAACTGGTTGACAAAGCAAACATTCTAAACTGCACATTGTTAAAAGCACTCATTTCATGATGTATATTGGTAGGAAGAAATCCTTCATTAGTTGAATGGATTAAACTGTCCAATTGACATGTCTTTTTCCATTCAGAGCACTATGTGTGAGAGTTACTTTAGGAATTTTCTCTTCTTTTTTATACTTTCGAGATAGTTACTGAAGTTGAGTGCATAAACAAAGAACACTTGTGTAATTTAATTATGGGCATGCTGTTAACTTGATTTCTTTCTTGGTGGTTCCAGGAAATTCTAGAATGATGTAATACATTTGTATCCAGTACGAAATTATATAGCATTTCTATCCTGTGTTTTTTGTTTGTTTTTTTCCTATGTTAAAATGAGAACGTCTGGCTCAGGGTATTGAGTAAATTTAATATTATTAATAAAATTCAAGTCAACTAATTTTCTTTTTAAGCAATGCTTTTAATACTAAAGGGTTTTGTTTTGTTTTGTTTTTTGGGGTTTTTTGTTTTGGTTTTGGTTTTCTTTTTTTTTTTTTTTTTTTTTGCTTTTTGCTTTTGTTTTGTTTTGGGCAGTTAATTGAGGAGCATTCATGTAACAAGATCAGCATAGTAGAAATGTTGAAAACATTTGCTAAGTGTTGAAACAGTTTCAGCACATGATGTAAATGAAATGTTGGATGGTGTATCAAGAGAGGAGTTTAGAGTTTAGAATATGATAGGAAAGGAGGGTAATATTTCACCTCTTTAGAGTTCTCTCTTGACCAGTCTCTCAATCTGCAGTAAGACCAAGATCCAGGGAGTAATAAAGAAAAGGTTCCTCAGGGACCAAAATAGGGCTATTTCTTTCTCCTTAGATCCTTAACCTTATAGGTGTGGCCTCTGCATTCCTTTAGCACTTTAGGACTTGATGTGTCTCCATAATATTATTTTACATAATTTTTCTAACAGATTTGTTAGGTTATCGAGCTCACAGATAATTAAAAGGAAGAGAAATTGTTGAAGTAGGAATTACACTCTTCTAGGGAGGGACTCCCCACCACCAAAAAAAAAAAAAGAATAAAAACTTATAAAAGTATAGCAATAAAGTAGCTTTACTGTTGGGGTATATTAGATAAATAGGCCAAACAGCTACCTCAGGGAGCTTCTGAGGATATGCATGCTCTATTGATCAGAGAAGAAAAATTAAATTACATTTAAGGTAATATCAAGAAAACAAATTTTTTTCAATGTAAGTCTATTCAAAATGGTAAATTTTGATATTTAAATGTTATCTATTCATTCATAAAATTCTTTAGTTCACAAATATGAAATATATGAAATGAAGTCATACTTTGAAATACTTAGTCCATATCTATTTTGATCTTTGAAATCCACAATGTTTATTTAATAGTCACCTCTTACCATAGCATGTCTTGAGCACCCAGTGTGTACAGAGTGTAGTAGAAAAAGAAGGCATATGATCCCTGCCCTCTAAGACCTTGCCTTCTGAGAGGAAACTGAGTGACAAGTGATCATATGCTTGTGTTTCAAACTATGGAAGAGTAATCTGAGCAGAGTGCTATATACAATGGAAGACTTTTTAGAAGAGAGGTGAGTTTTGAAATGAATTTAGAAAAAAGTATGTAAGGATATGTACCTATATATATATATATTTAGTCAATACCAAAAAGATTTTGTCTCCTTTAATTTACTGTTGAATGAAAATTTAGCTTATTCCTCAACAAATTAAAAGCTAATAGGATGTTATTTAAAGTAAGCAAGACACATCCTCCGCTACTACCATCACTTGGGTAAAAGCATGTGACAATCACTTAAAATCTTGCTAAGAACCTTTCCATTTATTCTGTACTGCCTACTTGCTGCTAGGCCACAAGTGGCTGGCGAAAGAGATTAAATCCTTAATTTTCTGTTTTTATTTTTATTCCTAGGTCCCTGTATTGATCCACCAGTATTGGAGAGTATGAAGCTCAAGGGTGTCATTAAACGCCATTATTATCCTGGGGACAGAATAGACTATGAGTGTCACAGAGGATACTTTTATGTGTGGCCTTATCTCCTCGCATCTACTTGTGAGCCTAATGGCTCATGGAGCCCTATTGAAGAAGCATGTTTAAGTAAGGAAACAAAACCATTTTTGTTGTTTTTTGCTTTCTGTAGAGATTTTTACACATTTTAGGGTCAATGTTCCACTGCAACAATAATGATTTTCTCATGCAAAACTAGGTTTTAGATAGCAATGCATTTTTTCAGGCTTTGAGAAATCTCCAGGGAATCTTTATTGGTGATTGGTTCCTCAGTAAATGTGAATGTTAAGTTTGCCCTTATAATAATTAAAGA
Organism: Eschrichtius robustus; assembly: GCF_028021215.1. Classification (NCBI taxonomy): domain Eukaryota; kingdom Metazoa; phylum Chordata; class Mammalia; order Artiodactyla; family Eschrichtiidae; genus Eschrichtius; species Eschrichtius robustus. The sequence continues at coordinate 9,282 of NW_027175690.1, read as the reverse complement.
AAGAAAATAATATTTAATCAATAGAAAAGAGCAGTGTAGAATTTTGATCTTGATTTAAATGTTTTGAAATTGGTATGAAAAAACAAATTTGAAAATTTTCTTTTAGGAAAATCATGTCCAAATCCAGAAATAAAACATGGTGAAGTATATGCCCCAAATAAAACCTTTGAGTTTGAATCAGAAGCTCACATTTCTTGTAATGAGGGGTAAGTAAGTTACTCCTTAGAGGAAATAAGTTAAATGTTATGAATTCCATTTTTCTTTGCTTCTCAGCTTAATCATTCCCTTGAAGTTGATTTCATTTTTCTTTCTAGGTCATAAGTTGCACTTGTAGCCAAACAACTCTTGGGCTTTTTATGGAGAATGAAATGATGTGTAATTAATAGAAAGGAATTTAAATTGAAGAAAAGCAAAATCAAATACTTATTATATGTGATAATAAGCCTATTGGAAGCATTGAAAATGTAGTAATCATGGTGACTTTATCCTTAACAACACAGTGCACCCTAGTAAAAATGGCCAACTCTCAGAGTTGAAGGAGGGCTCACAGAAATGACACCAACAGTGTAAGAGGGCTCCTTTTTCTCCACACCCTCTCCAGCATTTATTATTTGTAGACTTTTTAATGATGGCCATTCTGACTGGTGTGAGGTGATATCTCATTGTAGTTTTGATTTGCATTTCTCTAATAATTAGTTATGTTGAGCATCTTTTCATGTGCCTGTTGGCCATTTGTATGTCTTCTTTGGAGAAATGTCTACCTAGGTCTTTTGCCCATTTTTTGATTATGTTGTTGTTGTTGATATTAAGCTGGATGAGCTGTATGTATTGGAAATTAATCCCTTCTTGGTGGCATCATTTACAAATATTTTCTCCCAGTCTGTAGGTTTTCTTTTCATTCTGTTTATGGTTTCCTTTGCTGTGCAAAAGCTTTTAAGTTTAATTAGGTCCCAGTTTTTATTTTTGTTTTTATCTCCATTACTCTAGGAGACGTATCCAAATAAAATATTGCTGCAATTTATGTCAAAGAGTGTTCTGCCTATGTTTTCCTCTGTATTATAATATACTGTCTTATATTTAGGTCTTTAATCCATTTTGAGTTTATTTTTGTATACGTTTGTATATGGTGTTAAAGAATGTTCTAATTTCATTCTTTTTACTTTTATAGCTGTCCAGTTTTCCCAGCACCACTTATTGACTGTCTTTTCTCCATTGTCTATTATTGCCTCCTTTGTCATAGATTAATTGACCATCAGTGTATGGGTTTATTTATGGGCTTTCTATCCTGCTCCATTGATTTATATGTCTGGCTTTTCTGCCAGTACCATACTGTTTTGATGACTGTTGCTTTATTGTATAGTCTGAAATCAGGGAGCATGTTTCCTCCTGCTCCATTCTTCTTTCTCAAGAGTGTTTTGGCTAATAGGAGTCTTTTGTGTTTCCATACAAATTTAAAGTTTTTTTGTTCTAGTTCTGTGAAAAATGCCATTGTATTGAATCTGTAGATTGCCTTGGGTAGTATAGTCATTTTGACAATGCTGATTCTTCCAATCCAAGAACATGGGAAATCGCTCCATCTGTTTGTGTCATCTTCAGATTCTTTCATCAGTGTCTTACAGTTTTCAGAGTACAGGTCTTTTGCTCCTTAAGTAGGTTTATTTCTAGATATTTTATTCTTTTTGATGCAGTGGTAAATGGGATTGTTTCCTTAATTTCTGTTTCTCATCTTTCGTTGTTAGTGTATAGAAGTGCAACAGATTTCTGTATATTAATTTTGTATTCAGCAACTTTACCAGATTCATTGATGAGCTCTAGTAGTTTTCTGGTAGTGTCCTTAGGATTTTCTATGTATAACATCATGTCATCTGCAAACAGTGACAGTTTTACTTCTTTTCCGATTTGGATTCCTTTATTTTTTTTTTCTTTTCTGCTTCCTGTGGCTAGGACTTCCAAAACTATGCTGAATAAAAATGGTGAGAGTGAGCATCCTTGTACTGTTCCTGATCTTAGAGGAAATGCTTTCAGCTTTTCACCATTGAGTATGATGTTAGCTGTGGGTTTGTCATATATGGCCTTTATTATGTTGAGATATGTTTCCTCTATGCCTACTTTCTGAAGAGTTTTTTATCATAAATGGATGTTGAATTTTATAAAAAGTTTTTCTGCATCTGTTGAGAGGATCACATGGTTTTTGTCCTTCAATTTGTTAATATGCTGTATCACATTGATTGATTTGTGAATATTGAAAAATCCTTGCCTCCCTGGGATAAATCCCACTGGATCATGATGTATGATCCTTTTAACGTATTTTTGGAGTTGGTTTGCTAGTATTTTGTTGAGGATTTTTGCATCTATTTTCATCAGTGATATTGACCTATAAATTTCTTTTTTTGTGTGATATTTTTGTCTGGTTTTGGTATCAGGGTGATGGTGGCCTCAGAGAACAAGTTTGGAAGAGTTCTTTCCTCTGCAGTTTTTTGGAATAGTTTCAGAAGGATAGGTGTTACCTGTGTTTCCTTATTGATTTTCTGTCTGGATGATCTGTCCATTGATGTGAGTTGAGTGTTAAGGTCCCCTACTATCATTGTGTTACTGTCAATTTTTCCTTTATGGCTGTTAGCCCTTGCCTTATATATTGAGGTGCTCCTATGTTGGGTGCATATATATTTACAATTGTTATAATCTTTTTCTTTGACTGATCCTTTGCTCATTATGTAGTGTCTTTGTCTCTTGTAACAGTCTTTATTAAAGTCTATTTTTGTCTGATATAAGTATTGCAACTGTGACTTTCTTTTGATTCCCATTTGCATGGAATACTTTTTCCATTTCCTCACTTTCAGTCTGTATGTGTCTCCAGATCTGAAGTGAGTCTCTTGTAGGCAGTGTATATATTGGTCTTGTTTTTGTAACCATTCAGCCAGTCTGTCTTTTGGTTGGAGCATTTAGTCTATTTACATTTAAGGTAATTATTGATAAGTATGTTCCTATTGCCATTTTGTTAATTGAATTTTGTTTTTTTAGGTCTTTTTGTTTCCCCTTTCTTCTTTCATTCTCTATTCTTGTGATGACTATCTTTAATGTTATGTTTGGATTCCTTTTTCTTTTTGTACGTATATCTATTATATATTTTTGTTTTACAGTTACCATGAGGTTTTTGTATTAGAGCCTATATTTATACATGCTTGTTTTAAGTTGCTGATCTCTTAATTTCAAATGCATTTTAGGTACCCTGCATTTGTACTCTCCTCCCCTCACAATTACTGTTTTTGATTTTATATTTTGCATCTAATTGTTTTGTGTATCCCTTAACTGCTTATTGTGGATACAAATGATTTTTACTATTTTCATCTTTTAACCTCCCTACTAATGGATGATTTCCTACCTTTCTTGTAAGTTTGCCTTTACCAGTGAGCTTTTCCATTTTATAATTTCCTTGTTTCTATTTGTGGCCTTTTCTTTTCCACCTAGAGAAGTTCTTTATCATTTGTTGTAAAGTTGGTTTGGTAATACTGAATTATTTTAGCTTTTGCTTGTCTGTAAAGCTGTTGATTTCTCCATGAAATCTGAATGGGAGCCTTGCTGGGTAGAGGATTCTTAGTTGTAGGTTTTTGTCTTTCATCACTTTAAGTATATCATGCCACTCCTTTCTGACCTGCAGAGTTTCTGCTGAAAAATCAGTTGATAGCCTTATGGGAGTTCTCTTGTATGTTACTTGTTGCTTTTCCCTTGTTGCTTTTAATATTCTCTCTTTATCTTTAATTTTCATCATTTTGATTACACTGTGTCATGGTGTATTCCTCTGTGGGTTAATCCTGTATGGAACTCTCTGCACTTCCTGGACTTGGGTGACTGTTTCCTTCCCCAGATTAGGGAAATTTTCAGCAATTATCTTTTCAAATGTTTTCTCAGGTCCTTTCTCTCTCTCTCTTCTCCTTCTGGGACCCTGATAATGCAAATATTAGCATGCTTGATGTTGTCCCAGAAGTCTCTTGAACTGTCCTCATTCCTTTTCATTCTTTTTTTTTTTCTCTTCAGTGGCAGTGATTTCCACTACTCTGTCGTCCACCTCACTAATCAGTTCTTCCATCTCATTTACTCTACTATTGATACCTTCTAGTGTATTTTTCATTTCAGTTATTGTATTCTTTAATTCTGTTTGGTTGTTCTTTATATTTTCTAATTCTTTGTTAAAAACTTCTAATTTTTCATTCCGTGCATCCATTCTCCACCTGAGTTCTTTGATCATCTTTACTATCATTACTCTGAACTCTTTCTTGGGCAGATTGCCTATCTCCATGTCACTTAGTTCTTCTGGGGTTTTATCTTGTTCCTTCATCTGAAACATATTCCTCTGTTGCTTCATTTTCTCTAAATTGCTATTTGTATTTTTATGTATGTAGTAGGTTGGTTACTTTTTTTTGACCTTGGAGAAGTGACCCTCTGTAAGAGACATCCTATGCATCCCAGCAGTGCACTCCCCTCTCATTACCCAAGGGCCAGGGGCCAGCTGGTCCCAGGGTAGTTTCTGGCCTGCGTTTGCAGACTTGGCTTGCAGGCTGCAGGACTGTAATTTTCTTGCTTCTGGTGTCTGCCCCCTAACCATTGGAGCTGGGTTTTGGTCCTCTGGTGGGCAGGGCCATGTCTAGGGATGTGTTTAGAGGTGGCTGTGGACTCAGGAAGTCTTTAAGCAGCCTGTCTGCTCATGGGTGGGGGTGTATCCCCTCCCAGTTTGTTGTTTGGCCTGAGATGTCCCAGCACTGGAGCCTACAGGCTGTTGGGTGGGGCCAGGTCTTGGTGCCAAGATATCAGCCTCTGGGAGAACTCACACAAATGAATCCTCCCTGATATATCTGCCGCAATGTCTATATCCCCAGAGTGAGCCACAGCTACCCCCACTTCCCTAGGAGACCCTCCAAGATGAGTAGGTAGCTCTGGCCCAGGCTCCTATGAAGTTACTGCTTTTAACTTTGGTCCTTTGGTGTGTGTGAGGTTTTTCTTTGCACCCTTTAAGAGTGAAATCTCTGTTTTCCTCAATCCTGTGGAACTCCTGCAATCAAGCCCCACTGGCCTTCAATGCCAAATGCTCTGGGAGCTCCTCTTCCCAGTGCTAGACCCTTGGGCTGTGGGGCCTCATGTGGGGCTCAGAACTCACTCCTGTGGGAGAATCTCTGTAATATAATTATTCTCCAGTTTGTGGGGTGCCCACTGGGGGGTATGGGATTTGATTATATTGCAAGGCTGCCCCTCCTACCAGTCTCCTTGTGGTTCCATCTTTATGTCTTTAGCGGTAGGGGATCTTTTCTAGTAGGTTTCAGTCTTTTTCAATGATGATTGCTCTATAGATTGTTGTGATTTTGGTGTTCTTGTGAGAGGAGGTGAGCTTAGGGTCCTTCTACTCGGCCATCTTAGCCACTCTGTCTTTGTCTTTTGAAAGTTTGGTTATTATGTGACTTAGTGTGGGTGTCTTTAAGTTCATTTTACCTGGGGGTTGTTGAGCTTCTTGGATGTTTATATTTGTGTCTTTCATCAAATTTGCAAAGTTGCTCACCATTATTTTTTTAAAATATTCTCTCTGCCCCTTTCTATCTCTCTTCTCCCTCTGAGATTCCCACACTGTGTAGGTTGATCCACTTGATGATATCACACAGGTCCTTTAGGCTCTGCTCACTTTTCTTCACTCTTTTTTCCTTTCTGTTCCTCAGACTCAGTAACTTCCACCATTCTATATTCATGTTCACTGATCCTTCCTTCTGCTGCTCAAATTTGCCTTTAATCCCTCTATTGAATTTTTAATACCAGGTATTGTACTTTTAAGCTCCATAATTTCTTTTTGGTTCCTTTTTAGGTTTTCTAGCTCCTTATGATACTTCCATTTTGTTCACACATCATTTTCTTGACTTTCTCCAAGTCTTCCTTTAGGTCTTTGAGCATCTTTAAGATATTTTGATGTCTTTATCTAATATATCTGTCATCAGATTTTTTCAGGAACAGTTTCTGTTCATTTGTTTTTTTATTCTGAATGGACCATACTTTCCTGTTTCTTTGTATGCCTGGTGATTTTTTGTGGAATATTGGATATTGGAATCTAATAATGTGTAACTCTGCAAATCAGATTCTCCCCTTTCCCTAGACATTGCAGTTTTTGTTATTGTTTTTGTTTATTGATTTTTGTATCATGTTTCTGTGGCAGGGATCACCTGAGATGTAAACTGAAGGTCTTCTCAGGCTGTTTCTGTGTTTTTTCCCTGAACATGCACACTCACTTTCTAAATTTCCCCACATATGCAGTTGTTTTTGAATGTCCTAGTCTTTAGTGCCTGGCTTCTGAGAGTGGAAACATGAAAAATGAAAGTGGAAGCAAATGTTGCTGGATCTTTAAATCCCGTGTAAGTCACTTCAGCCAACAAGGATAGGGCTTGCAAGAGTCGGCAAGGTGTGACAACAATGGCTGCCACCACTTTCTGTGATCAGAAATAGCAGTCAGCAATCAGAGTACAGATCCTTGGTACTTGGAAGACAGTCTTTTTGGCTATAGTACCTCCTGCAACCTGTGTGTAACCTGCTTCAGAAGCACACGCACAGTTGCCTGCCACACTGCTGAGGGTAGGGGTAAGTTGCTGCTGTTTTCCTAAGAGCTGAAATTGACTGAAATTAATGCAATTTACCTGTCTGAGTTTTCCTCTAGAACTTGCAAGCCTTCAACAGACTCCAGAGTTCCAAAACAGTAACATCAGACAGATTCTGCCATTGCAGTTTTTGTCTAGTTATGGTGACAGATTCCTAGAACTTCCAACTCTACCACCTTCCCAAAATCCTCTCCTAAAACACTAATATACAGAAAATGAGTACAGCTTAATGGAAAAGTCAACTGGAACCTTGTACAAGCAGTTTCACTGATTATTTTTAAACTGATCAAGTAAAAATATTAGAACATCCTGTTATAGATATAGAGAGCCTATTAGGCACTTTGAAAGGTACCAAAAACTTAAAGCATAGACTCTTCTCAAAAAAAAGCTGTAGCCTGGTTAGAAACACAATATATACTAACATAATATATTAAATCAAAATAGTAAATAAGAAGTGCCAAATACATACCATTATTTATGATCATTACAATGAGAATCCAGAAGGAGAAGAGAGTACTGTGAGTTTAAATCATCAGAGAAAATTTCATTAAGTAGTATTCCCAAGCTATTCCTGGCAAGATATTCTGATCTAAAGAATATTAAAAAGAACTAAAACTTACCTAGCACTCACTATGTGTCAGATGCTAACTTATTCTCAAAAGAACCCCATGAAGTATGTACTATTATCTCTTTTACATAGATGAGGAAATTGAGCAAGAGAAACAGTAAGAGACTTTCCCAAGCTTAAATAACAAGTCATTCATGGAGCTGGGACTTGAATCCAGGCAGGCAAGCTCTAGGGCCTGATGTCTCTGCTCAGTCCTTGCTGAGCAGAATGGTGTGAGCAAAAGCACAGAAGTGAATGTGTGATGCATTTGCCAGAGATGGTGAAGAGGCCACACTGACAGGCATGATAGTAATTTAGACATTTTGCTGTGGGACAGTGTGTGTCCACATGCAGAAACTCTTTATTTGATTAAAATTGCAGATTTGGTTAGCACTTTCATTATATCATGTCATTTAAGAAACTTCTCCCTCAAACTACTGTAGTGCAGAAAAACAACCATATAAAAATTTTCAGTATTATGTGCTATTAAAGAAACAGTAACCTTTTCTTTTTTCATTTAGTTATTACTTAAGAGGAAAAAAAATTCTAACTTGTAACCTTATTGGAGATAATGTGCATTGGAGTGATTTGATACCACATTGTGAAAGTAAGTTAATTCTCACTTTATAATTTGGATTAGGAATTTTCAAACTTTTTGGCTTCAGGACCTGTTTATGCTGTTAAATCAACAACGATTCCAAAGAGCTTTTCTTTATGTGGGTTATGTCTATTGGTATTCATTATATTGGAATTAAAACAAAAGTTTTTAAAATAGTTAATTATTAAATCATTTTTAGGAACAGTAAAGTCAATACATGTTAATATATACAACATATTTTTATGAAAAAATTAAAAATTTCCCAAACCAACAGTGGGAATAGTGGCATTGTTTTACATTTTTGCAAATCTCTTCAATATCTGGCTTAAAGGAAGACATCTGGATTCAGTCTGTGGCAAAATCACACAATTTGTAGATTCTGGAAAATTTCACCATAAACTTACAAGGATGACAGTGAAATAAGACCATATCTTGGTATTATTGTGAACCATGGATGTAGTGAATGGATATGTTTATAAATTATAAATATGCATTTCTTAGCTAGCAGTGAATTTTATTTTTAATCACAAGCATATTTTCTCATTAAATTTCCATCTCTTATGATGATTAGAACAAAACTTAGCATGTCCTTATAGATAAATATAGGTATTTCATATAGGTACTTTATATAGGTATTTAAGAAAATGAGTTTGGTTCTTAAAAGTTTATTTCTACATGATTTGAATTTGGGATAATACATCTTCTCATGGAAACTCTCCTCTAAATGGATAAAGGATTCACAACTAACTTCTAGAAATCATATGTTAAAGAACTTATTGAAGGTAGTTCATAGGACTTTACTGATGCTGTCTTACTCTTTCACCTTCCCTTTACCTTTATTTTCTCTTTTTACCCCTTTTTAAGAGATTTTTTGTGGACGACCTCCAAAAATAAAACATGGAAAACACACCAATAGCTACAGGAATATATTTGAATATAATGAATTAGTAACTTATAGTTGTAATCCTTCAAATGGATCAGATGAATACTCACTTGTTGGAGAGAGCAAGCTTATTTGTTCTGGACCTGGCAAATGGAGTAGTGCCGCTCCTCTGTGTAAAGGTAATAATGTTTCCATTTGTTTCCTTCTTCATTTGTAAATACTGTGGAACACTTTGTAAATAGTTTTACCTATAAGTAAAACAGTCATACATGTTTCTTCCTCCGGTTAAATTGACTTCTAGTTTAATTTAGGCCAAATTGAACAGAAAATAGTTCTAGTTGTGGGGTTTCCCACCCCTCACCCCAGATGTTCTTGACATTACAGTTTACACATTGTGAACTAATTGTGTGTGTGTGTGTGTGTGTGTGTGTGTGTGTGTGTATTAGGATTTTTTTGCTTGAAAGAACTAAAAAACTCAACACACCCTGCCTCAAAAATAAAGTTTTTTCTTATATTGCAAGATGTCTGAGAGTTCTGGCTACAAATAATGGTGGAGAAAATTTTAAAA